>NC_057352.1:17174528-18605153 GCF_016509475.1 Prionailurus bengalensis | reverse complement strand
CTTACCCTCTTCCTGACATGCTCTCGGGGAGGCCCCGATGCCCTCCCGAGGCTCCCTCACCTGTCTCCTGTTGCAGATGCTGACCTGACCTTTGACCAGACGGGTTGGGGGGACAGCGGTGTATATTACTGCTCCGTGGTCTCAGCGCAGGACCTCCAGGGGAACAACGAGGCCTATGCAGAGCTCATCGTTCTGGGTGAGTGGGCTTGGGCCCTGCGGGCCCGGGAAGGGGGTGGGAACCGGGACCGGGGCCCCTTCTTCAGCCACTTGTGTATGTCTGCCGTCTGCCCTCCGCCCTCCAGCTCGCTCTCTGGACTCTGTCGCCTGCTTCGCTCTCCCCTCATGGCACCACCAGTCACTGGGGCTTCTCTTTGCCCTGCACCCCAGGCAGGGACCCCTCCCCCCAACAATTCAGATAAGCCAGAGCCACACTGAGAGTGGAGAGCGCTGGGGATTCTACCTCTTCCTGGTCTCCGTTTTTAAAAATCTCGAAATTCTCAGAGTTAATTGGCAGTGAGTGAGGAGGGAAGGCGGTGTGTCTAACTGAGGGAAGGCTGGATCCTGCTGCCATGCGTGGAAGGGACGCTGCCATTAGCCAGATGCTCTGTTACCGGCCAACACATATAGTCATGTGTGGCGCGTGCTATATGTGAGGCGTGTGCTGTACGTGTGGCGCTGCTGGGCTGGACGTTGCCATCATCACACGTGTGATGCAAGGAAACGCATGTGTGAATGAGCACACACATGATGGGGGACGTGCTCCAGGGTGTTCAGATCACAGCAGAGCTCATGTGTGGGTGACCCAGAGAACGCTGGCCTTTGGTCAAATGCACATTCTACATCAGCATTTCCCAAAATGTAGTGTTAGGACCTGCTTAACGCATTAAACAACTATCGAGGCTCGCAAAGAGTTTTTTGTGGACGGTTTTGTGGAATATTACAAATTGAAAGCAGGAGGTTTTTTTAAGCACGAGGCACGTGGGCACCCGATCCATTATCCTCAAAGCGATGAGGTCATCGCCCGGCACGGAGCCTCTGGAAAACCCCTGCGCACCTGCGGGAGATGGGGTGCAAAAAAGGTGAATGATGGCGTGGTGTCATTCTGAGAGTTGTAGCCTCGTGGGCAGGACCACACTTTGGGAACCGCTGGCTTGCGTGCTAGAACCTCCTCGTCGGGGCAGGTGGCACGGAGTATGTGAGGTCTGTTGGGGAGAGCTTTGTTGACACAGAGCTGGTGTGTGGGTGCCCCGGCGGTACGATGCTAGTGGGACACAGAGCAACCGGTGGCACCAGCTGGGCCATGGAATGTGCGTATGGGACAGAGTGTGAAATGAGATGGAACTCAGGGCCACGCTATGATTTTGATGGCCTGTTGGTACTTTTGCCTTCATGGGCCTCTTCCTTCGTATTTAAAATATGTGTTTTATGATTGCATTGCTGTAAATTCATTATTACATATTCAGTGTTACTATATTTTTTTCTTCAGATTTTAAAATAAAATTAAAACATTTTCATGGGCCCTCAGGCACTGTGCCTCTTCTGCCTGATGGAACAGGACTGTCCCTGTCACATGACATGGAGCCCTTTGGGGCGATAGGACCCGTGTATGTGGAAAAGATGGAGTGCCCACACGGAGGTTGAACCTTCAGAACCACGGGACCCTTTGGGGCAAGAGAATTCCCCATGGCATGAGAGAGTGGGTAAATTATGTGGTGGAAGCCTTCTGGAAAATAGCACTCAACTGGTGGGGGGCGCGTGGCAGGAACTGTGTGCCAGGACCCTCCTGGGCTACCAGCCCGTCTGCTTCAGGACACCTTCACCCTGATGAGCCTGGAGCTTGGCTTCAGGGTAGGGGCGGGCTGGGCTGGCCCCTGCCAGCATAATCTGTCTTTCTTTTGTCCCTCCAGGCAGGACCTCGGGGGTGGCAGAGCTCTTACCTGGTTTTCAGGCGGGGCCCATGGAAGGTACGGGGTGGCGCGCCCCCCCCCCCGCCCCCGACACCACTTACCACTGCTAAGTATTCTCCCCCACCCTAAACACTGCTCTCTGTGGACCCCCACTAACCTCACCTGACTCCAGCTCCGTGGCATCAGGTGACCTGGCCCTGGGATTTGGGGTGGGCTGGGCTGGCTGAGCAGGGGCCTGGGGTGTAGGCAGGGGGCTCCTCTTGACTGGTGCCTGCCTTACTCTTCTAGAGACGAGGATCTGGGCAGCTGGCTCTCTGTCCCTTCTCTGAGGCTCCATCCTGTTCTTGCTCCAGCCAGGTCACCCCTCATTCTCTGCCTTCCCTGATGAGCCCAGTGCAACCTCCCTAAATTCAGGACTGGCCTGGGTCGTAGAGGGCGGGCATCCCTCTGCTGCTGCGCCCGGCGTCTGGCATGGAGAATCCAGCAGGGGGCTGCAATGTCCCCAGCAAGTTTCACAAACAGCTTCGCCCCACCTGTGACTCTGCACTGCCCCGCTGTGCCTGTGTCCGCGTGTCCCCGTGTCCTCCCAGGCCTCCCGCTCACGGCCTTTTCTCCTCCCTCCGCAGACTGGCTATTTGTGGTCGTGGTCTGCTTGGCTGCCTTCCTCGTCTTCCTCCTCCTGGGCATCTGCTGGTGTCAGTGCTGCCCCCACACGTGCTGCTGTTATGTCAGGTGTCCCTGCTGCCCGGAGAAGTGCTGCTGTCCGGAGGCCTGTAAGTGCCCCTCACACGCCCACCCCTGCAGGCCTCTCTCCTGGCTTCCAGGGGAGGAGGTAGCCCTCTGCCCGCTTCCCAGGACACTGTCACTGTTCTGGAGGGTTTGAGCAATCTGGGACAAAGTGGGCCAAGGAGGATCTGCTGTCTTCAATGCTCATTTAGATTTTCACTTATTTGGAGTTGTTTGTTTTGAAAGCATAATTTATGCACATGGTTAAAAAAAAAAAAGGATTCAAATAGTGCAAAATGCCATTCACTGGGAAGAAAAGCTGCCTTGAAAAACAAAATCTGCAATGAAAAAGTAAGACACCAGACAAGGTTTACAGCACTGTATAATTTACAAAATTTTAAAAGCCCACGTCCACAAAAGCACTCTGGGATTGACGCGGATGCCGTGTTTAAGGCCATCTCTAGCACATCAGAGTAGGTATGGCTGGGGACGGAAGGGGAAAGAGCAAACAAAACGGGAAGGGGGAAGCAAAGAGAGGGAGTCTCCCTCTTGCCACTGGCCCAGCTCCTCTCCTCAGAGAAGTGAGCGCTATCAGTTCCTTCTAGAGCGTCCAGGTACGGCGGTGCCCCTCCGCACTTCACGGTGAAGTGGCAGGCGGCTGTTGTGGGCTTAGGCAGGTGGAGATGTAAGGCCTGGCTGGACAGGTCACCCGCTTGGAAGCCTAATGAGCCACCTCCCCATGTGTGTCCGGTACTTAGCGCGGGGCTCAGCCTACAGAAAACGTTCCTCACCCACTAGCTGTCAGACATGTTGCTGTCAGCACTGGTAATGACTAAGGGCCAGGAAGCACCTTGGAGCCCTGGCAGTGACACTGTGTGACCTCACACAAGCAGCACCCACTCTCCCGGATGGTTTCCTTCTTTGCCAGGTCCCTGCAGAAGGTGTTTGAACATGAAGGGAAGAGTGCGTGTGAGCACCCAGCAGAGGGCTGCGCCTCAATCCACACTGGCTAATTTTATGGCATTGAACTCGGCAGTGAGCAGCCCGGTTCCTCAAAGTATTGCTGCCCTGAGGAAAATCCGCTGCTCTCTGGAGGCTGCTGGCCATCCTGTTTCTCTTGTCGTTTTTAGTTGAGAGCTTCGTATGCAGGCAGGGGGTGTTAGCCCACATCACAGGTGATGAGAGATGCCCCCAACCCCCCCTGCCGGGGCCGCATCCAGGTTTGCAATTACCCCACTAACTAAGGCTGGGGCCACAATGGCAAATGCCTGTCCCCAGGCCATGTTCTTTCCATCCTGAGACCCTGATACTCAGAGAACCCATGAAATCACTGCCAGGGGCCCCATTCCTTTGGTCCACAACTCCCAGCTAGTAAGAAGTCGGTCCAGTTCCCACGGTTAGTTAGGGAACTGCCAGATCACCTGAGCTACTGAGGGGCTTCTCCTGGGGGTGCTGAGTGCTGAGTTTTCTGTTTCCAAACTGAATCAGAGGAGGGGGCTTTCTGTGCCTCCCATTTCCCTGTCCCAATCCTAGGGAGGAAGCAGCCTCCTGGGGCCCAGTGACTCTGACACAAGAGCAGCCACCAGAACTCAGCCTCTTGCCTGGGGAGGAAGGCAGCAAAGAGGATGTGCCCTTGAGCTGTCCAGCCTAGAACCAGGCGGGGGTAGGGTGGGAGTGGATGTGGCCCTCGGCCACTGGAGGAGGTACTTGGTTCGCTGCTTGGCTGAGGCAAGTGAACGCTGAGGCTCCCACGCTCTTGCCTCAGACTGATTCCCATTGCATGTGAGCCTGGAGGACCCAGCAGCCATGCGAGGGGAGTGGGCATGGGATTCCTCCCCAGATGATGCATTTTCTGGAATGGTCAAGGGAATACTTGAATCCAGCTAGAGAATCTAGCACATGGGCTTTACCTACAGGGGCTCCTTTGCGCCCTACTGCTCTGTAAGGACACAGGCCCAGGGTGGCCACATCTCCTGACAAGGTGGTTAGAGAGCTGGGATTTTATGTAAAACCTTGTCAAATGTTGGCAAACCATCATACAAACATGGTGGCTTGCTAGATGGGGGCCCCCCCATCTGGTAGCACCTGCTACCAGTGCACACCCCCTGCCCAAAACCTGTGTGAAGAAACACAAAGGTGGTGTGGATTCAACGATGATGTCCTGAGTCTCAGGGACGCTGCAGAAACCAATCCAAGTGCCTAGGGAAGCCCCATGGCTGGGGGATCGGGAAGAAGGTCCAGGCATATGTTCCTCCGGACCCTCTAACACAGCAAAAAGCAGCATGGCTCCTGGCCACCTTCTCATCTTGTGTGTCCTTCCCAGTGTATGCTGCTGGCAAAGCCGCCACCTCAGGCGTCCCAAGCATCTACGCCCCAAGCACCTATGCTCACCTCTCCCCTGCCAAGACCCCGCCCCCACCAGCCATGATTCCCATGGGCCCCATCTACAATGGGTACCCTGGAGACTTCGACAGGAATAGCTCAGGTGAGGCCTGGGGGAGCCAGGGCAAGGGGTAGGCTGGACATTTGGGTCCTAAGGGGTCTGGGGCTGGAAGAAAGAGGGGATTGGAGGCAGGGGAGAGGAGGCTGGGTATGGGTTGCTCCAGGTAGACAGCCACTGACAGTCATCTCCCTCAGTTGGTGGCCACAGCTCCCAGGTACCCCTGCTTCGTGACACAGACAGCAGTGTGACCTCTGGTAAGAACCAACTGTTAAAAGATCGGACATGCCTTTAGGGGAGGGAGCTGGGTCTACATCTGCTCTTCTAAACTGATCACCTCCATCTCCTGCCCTTAGAAGTCCGCAGTGGCTACAGAATTCAGGCCAGCCAGCAGGACGACTCCATGAGGGTCCTGTACTACATGGAAAAAGAGCTGGCCAACTTTGACCCGTCTCGACCTGGTGCCCCCAATGGCCGCGTAGAGCGGGGTGAGTGGGAGCCTTGGGGTTTGAGGGGTTCCTGAGTGGGGAGGGAGAACCAAGTCTCCCTGACACCTGCCCTGTGTATGCTTGTGGCAAATCCTGGGCACAGTCCCTCCTTCCCTGCCACAGCCACAGCCACAGCGAGAAGTGTACGGGACCCTGCATGTCAATACTTAAAAAGATGAGAAGTTTAGGGTCTTCTAGAAAGTGTATGAGCCAAGTGGGTGACGCTGCTGGGCCCTGGAGTTCCTGACCTCCCAGCAGTCAGTGACACACCCCCACCTCCCCTTCCCTACAGCCATGAGTGAAGTCACCTCCCTCCATGAGGACGACTGGAGATCCCGGCCATCCCGGGGTCCTGCCCTTACCCCAATCCGAGATGAAGAATGGAGTCACCACTCCCCTCAGAGTCCCAGGCGGTGGGAGCAAGAGGCCCCCACAGAGCGGCCAGGGAGTGGCTGGGGGGCCGGGCGGCCCCGTGCACGATCTGTGGATGCTCTGGATGACCTTACCCGGCCAAGCTCTGCTGAATCTGGGAGGAGGTCTCCCCCAAGTAGGGGGAGGAGAGGCCAAGCGTATGGACCTCCCAGAAGCCGAAGCCGGGATGATCTCTATGACCAAGATGACCCAAGGGAATTTCCACACTCCCGGGATCCCCACTATGATGACTTCAGGTCTAGAGACCGCCCTTATGCTGACCCTAGGTCCCGCTACCACCGCTCCCGGGACCCTCGGGAAGATAGCTCCAGGTCTGGGGACCCCCAATATGATGGAAGGCTATTGGAAGAGGCCTTGAGGAAAAAGGGGCCAGCTGAGAGGAGGAGACCTTACAGGGAGGAAGATGAGGAGGCCTACTACCCTCCAGCGCCTCCCCCTTACTCTGAGACCGACTCCCAGGCTTCAAGGGAGAGGAGGCTTAAGAAGGTGAGTGAACAGCCCTCCCTGGCTTTAAGACCCTTCCTGGACTTTCCTCCAGAGTCCCCAGCTCACACCCTCTTTTTTTCTCCCTTGCAGAACTTGGCCCTGAGTCGAGAAAGTTTAGTCGTCTGATCTCACGTTTTGTATGTACCTTTTGTACTGTTTTTTTTTTTGTTTTTTGTTTTTTAATTTGAGGGACTATTGATTATCTTGCCCTCCTAAGTCTAATAAAACTTATCATTACAAGGCGTGTGTCTAGAGGGAAGTGTTTGTTTTGCTGCACGAAGTGGGTAGCCGGGGAGCTGCTGCGTCTGTGTGTGCGTGCCTGCGAGTGTGCAAAAGGCCATGTGTCCGGTTTTCTCTCAAGACTTGCCTCCTGGGCCGGGAGGAAAGAACCGGGTCTGCCTTCCTCCCCAGGCCGGGAGTACGTGCCCCACGCAGGCTCCGCCTGGCCTTGCGTGCGCGCCCCGGCCCCGCCCAGACGTGCGCATGCGCCCCAGTCCTCCGCCTTCGCGCACCTCCGCCCGGCCGCCGGGAGCGCGCGCGCGCGCTCCTCTCCCCTTCAACCCCGTTCACCTCCCCGCCCCCCCCGACCTACTTTACTTCTCCAAACCCCGCAGCCTGCCTCGTCCCGGGCGACCAGAGCCCCTCCTCCGGGTCCCCTGGCGTTCCATCTGGGCCCGCGTTCCACCGGGCGGCCTGTCGGCGGGTGCCAGGCGGAGGCGGCGACGGCGACCTCGCGCCCCGCCGAGACCCGGGCCCGCGCGCGCCCGCCCGCCATCCGAGACACACAGCGCGCGCGCTCCCCGGGGGCTGCCCTCCCCCCGCGCGCGTCGGCCCCGGGCTCGCGCCGCCGCCGCCGCCGCCGCTGCCGCCGCCGCCGCGCGCGCGCAGCTCAAGTAAAGGAGGAAAAAAAGGGGGAAAAAATAGAAAGCAGCGGCGGCTGCAGCAGCGATCCGCCGCCGGACTGGGCCAGGCCGGGCGGCGGACGCGCGAGCCGGCGATCCAGGGGAGAGGCGGCAGCCATCCAGGGCGGGCCGGGTTAAAAAAAAAAGTCGCGGCGGCGGCGGCTGCTCAGGGAAGGAGGCCTGAGGGCCGCGTGCAGCGGGCGGGGGGCGGCCGCGCTGCGTCCCGGAGCCGGGAGCCGCCGGGAGCCGGAGGGCGGGCGGGCGGAGGCGGCGGCGGCGGCTGCAGGAGCGGCGGCGGCGGCGGCGGCGGCGGCATCTCCTCCTCACATGACCCCACTGTTTGTCCCCGTGATCAGCGCGAGCGGCTCCCGTGTCTCCTCCGTCCCCTCCTGCCGCGCGGCGTGAGCGCCGGGCTCGGGGCCCCCCCGGCCGCCCGCCCCCTCCCCTCCCTCCCCTCCCCTCCCCTCCCCCCCCCGGGCCCCGCGCCCCCCCCGCCCCCACCCCCCCCATGGACATGCTGGACCCGGGTCTGGATCCCGCTGCCTCGGCCACCGCTGCTGCCGCCGCCAGGTAAGAATGCAGGACCGGTCCGTGCCCCCGCGCGCCCCGGTCCCGGCCCTTCGGCCTGGCGACCGGGCCGCCATGATCCCGAGCGGCCGCCGGGCCCAGCTCAAAATGGAGGCCGCGAGGGAGGGGGGCCCCGCGCTAATACCCTGGGTCCCGGGTCCTAGCGGTATCCCAGCTCCAGACCGGGCTGGGCGGGACGGGGGCCGTGCACCTGGGCAAAGGGGCGGGGGCGGCCCTGACCCCCTCTCCTTCCCGTCCTCCTCGCAGTCACGACAAGGGACCCGAGGCAGAGGAGGGCGTCGAGCTGCAGGAAGGTGAGTACTCGAGGGGCCCACCGGGTCTGCGGCCGGAGCCCGGGGAGGGGACTGGGGGCGCCTAGGCCGCGTGACCACTGACCATCACCCCCCCCCCCCCCGACCGCAGGCGGGGACGGCCCTGGGGCGGAGGAGCAGACGGCGGTGGCCATCGCCAGCGTCCAGCAGGCGGCGTTTGGCGACCACAACATCCAGTACCAGTTCCGCACAGAGAATAATGGAGGACAGGTGAGGCTCCGGGCCGGGAGCCCGCGGGCAAGTGGAGTGTTGAGCTGAGGGTCCAGAGGGCGAGCTGGGAGGGGCGCGGACCTGGCCCCTGCCGGGACCCTAGAACCCATCTCGCCGCTTTGCTGCCCCCTGCAGGTGACGTACCGCGTAGTCCAGGTGACTGATGGTCAGCTGGATGGCCAGGGCGACACGGCTGGCGCCGTCAGCGTTGTGTCTACGGCTGCCTTCGCTGGGGGTCAGCAGGCTGTGACCCAGGTGGGTGTGGATGGGGCAGCCCAACGTCCTGGCCCCACTGCTGCATCTGTGCCCCCAGGTCCCGCAGCACCCTTCCCACTGGTAGGTGCCCACAACCCCTGGGGGGATGGAGAGGGGACAGTAACTCTCTTCTTGGGGATCCCCAGGGAGTGGGGCAGGTGGGACACAGATGCTGCCTTTAGACCCATCGCGTTGTGTGGGTCATATCCCTGTTCTGCAAGGTGAAATTTGGGTCAGGAGTTTTGAAATGTCATTTTTTTGTTGTTGTTTTCTGTAAAAGGGGATGAGAGTAACAGGAAAGACTCTTAGAGGTAAAAATGAATCAACCCATCAGGTGATCACTGAGTATCTGCTGAGTTCCGGGGCTAGGACACAGAGTGGAGTGGCACACAGGGGTTTTCCGTTCGCCATAGAATGCAGTGAATGTCAGACACAGCAACACGGGAGCGGGTTGGGGAACAAAGATGGCTAAGGGTGGCCTCTGTGTCCTCCTACTCCCCAGGCCGTAATCCAAAATCCCTTCAGCAATGGCGGCAGCCCTGCAGCCGAGGCTGTCAGTGGGGAGGCACGCTTTGCCTATTTCCCAGCATCCAGTGTGGGAGATACCACAGCTGTATCCGTACAGACCACAGACCAGAGCTTGCAGGCCGGAGGTAAAGGGAGGAAGGGGCCAGGGCGGAAGGCAGGGGAGGCAGCAGGCCTAGCAGGGAGGGAAGCCCCCTAACCAGTTCTCACTGCCCCCCAGTTTTTGCACTAACCCCTGCTTTCGCTGCAGGCCAGTTCTATGTCATGATGACGCCACAGGACGTGCTTCAGACAGGAACACAGAGGACAATTGCACCTCGGACACACCCGTACTCCCCGTACGTGCAGGAGACCTGTTCCCAGGAGCAGGGGACCCTGGGAGGGCCTGGTGTGAGAGGGCCAAAGGAAGGGAAGGTTTTCTGGAATGGGAGCCAGGCAGTTGAGCACACCGCAGGCAGTCAGTATGTGTTTTTGGTCTGTTTCTGCTTCTTGAGTGTAAGGGAATTACCGTTTTTTTATTTCTGCATAAGAGTTTATGTTACACAGCTGATTCTCAAGTCTGACTCTTTAGTAGATGTTTAGGCAAACGGTACCTGAGATAATACGTGTCCGTCTTTTTCCTTTTCTAGGAAAATTGACGGAACCAGAACACCACGGGATGAAAGAAGGAGGGCCCAGCACAACGAAGGTAAGGCCGGGGTGGAGTTTCTGGGTCTCACAGGCACGGCCAGGCCTGGTGCTTGGTGTCACAGATCAGCGACGTGCTAGAAGTGCACAAAAGGTGTTCGGTGAATGCCGGAAGAGTAGAAACGGGTGGAAGTTCGTTGTCAGGAGCAGACAGGCAGGAGGTGTGAATTGGAATGTGTTTTGTCATCTTGGTTAGTGATCTCGAATTAACAGTCAGCATCTGAAATGGCGTGTTTCACATTCACATACGGATTTCCTGCCTGTTGAAAACTCGAGTTGATTTGATGCCCCTAGAACTATCTTTCCATTGGTGACTGTCATTGACCTCAAGTCCCTCATTCCCCTGCCTACCTGACTTCCAGAAGCTGTGCCTCTGGCTGGCCAAGGCTGGGGCATCGTGCCTTTTGTAAACACCAAAGCCCACCCTACGGTCATTTTGGCCCTTCATGATGTCCCCTAGTTCCCCACCCCGAGCCCTGCCTGCCCCCAGTCCGTAGCCACTGTCGTGGACGTGATCACATGCAAGTCCAAGGGAACATTTATGTCTTGACGGTTGTCTCTCAGCAAATGTTTCCTGAAGGTGGATTCTGGGCTGGGTGGCAAGCACGTCCCCGCCCCCCACCCCGTGCCAGGTCTGGAGCCCGGTCTGCAGTGTCAAGGAGGCTGGATGGAGTTCAGGCTGGTTTTCTTCCCCAGAGAGATGGCCTTTAGGAGTGCGTGTCAGGCAGAGGGGAACGCAGGCTGGAGGGCAGGCAGAGTGGCCTGCGGCTGCTTCGGGGAGTGCTGGTGTGGTCATAGCAGAGGTTCCATGCGGAGTGCTTGGGGGCGGGGGACCGGGGAGGACTAAGGAGGGCCTTGAATGTCAGGCGAGGCCCTGAGACTCCCCACGGTGTTCCAGCTGGGTTTGGGCCTTTGTACCTGTGATCGGAGCAGCTCATTGAGCTTGGCGTTGAGCATATCTGTACCACGTATATGCCTGTGTTTTAGGCCCTCGGGTACAGTGGATGATAGAAGAGATGAGGTCTTGGCTCTCCCGGTGTCCGTTCTGGTGGGAGAGACAGAAGTCACCCAAAGCTGCGGTGTGCCGTGAGGTAGCGTAAATCACGACTAGGAACATAAAGCTGCGTGGGAGGTTGGAGGGTAACGGAGACAGCGTGCTCCTTAGGCCCCTCTGAGAGGTGACATTTGAGCAGAGGCCTGAATGGGCCGGCCAGGTGCCTGAAGATGCTTAAGTGCAGACGCCCAGGCCGAAGCCAGAACAGACTTGGTGTCTTTGAAGAAGAGCAGGAGTCCGAGAAGGAAAGAGGAAGTTGGAGTTTCAGGAGGGCTGTCCGGGACCGGGGTCACGCAGGGCCTTGTAAGAGGCCCTCCCAGCATCCCTGCTCCCGGGTTTTTATTCCAGCCAGCAGAGGGGTTTGTGTATGGACGCTGGATGGCAAGGGTGATGGGACACCGGGGGCTGGGAGCATAGGAGGTAATTGCAGATGTTGGCTCGGGATAGGACAGGGCATGAGGTAGGGGAGCGCGTCGGGGAGATGATTCCAAGGCTGGAGAGTCAGGGCTTCACGATGGCATCAGGTCGCTTTGTAGGGAACGGGCAGGTCTGAGCTTGGTTTGGGCTGCGGTGTGTCTGAGGGGCCTCCAGTAGGATCCCAGGCAGTCGTGGCCCTGCTGCTTACTGGCTGTGTGACGCGAGGCTGCTTCTCAGTGTCTGTGCCTGTTCGGTGTTGTGTAGAATAGTGCCCGCGCGGCTCCCCCGGACACTCATGGTGACTTCAGCCAGTACAGACACACGAGCCCCCCCAGCAGTGTGGTGTGCCGCCTGGTAAGGCTGCACCAGTGACTCGGGGATACCATCCAGCCACCCTCCACCGCACTCGTCACTCTCTGCCTCTCACTAGGTTGGTCTAGCTGCAAAGTCGTGAATCTTTCTCGTCCTACGAAAAACCGTCTCTCTCATAACCCTGTCTTTCTCCAGCTGCATCCTGTTCTCTCCTGACCTGCACAGTATTTGACCCACCCTCTGCCCATCCTCCCTGTACCCTTGGCAGTCTGGCTCATTTCTCTACCAAAAGACGTCCATCTAAGGTCACTCAGGATGACCTCATTGCCAAATCCACTGGCTTCCTTTCCTGTCTGTGCTCCAAGCATCTGACCCTGCCTGTTCTCCTTCTTTCGGGAATGTTCCCTTCTGCTCTACCCGCTCTGGTTTTTCTGCACTCTCTGCTTTTCCTTCCCAGCCTGTTCCTCAGAGCATAGCATCCCAGTAGCTCCGGGAAGCATGTTAACGGTCTCTATCTCCAGGGCTGTCCTCTCAAGGTTCTGAACAAGTGGGTCAGAGGGAGGCCCAGGAGTCTGTATTTCAACAAGTTACCCAGGTGATTCTTCCCATTGGGCAGGGGTGGGAAACTGCTCTGACTGATGGTTTCCGTTGAGGTCTCGCCCCTCCTCCGTTGGCCTCAGGAGAGTTGAAACATTAGGCCCAGGGATGGTCAATATCCCCAAAGCCTTATCCCCTATTGCAGGTGTCGATCGTTTCTCCAGAAAAGAGTATGTGACTTGGACAAGATGAGAACCAGTCTTCAGTGTCCTCCCAGCCCCCCCAACACGCCCCCGCCAACGCCCCGGCCCTGGCTGTGTGCCAAGCTGTCTCTATTCCATTCTTCTCTCTTGATCTCCAGACCCATAGTTTGAGCTGCCCATTCAAAATCTTCATTTCTGGATGTCCTAGAGACCCCTTCGTACTCAACTTGTCCAAAACAGAGCCTGCCGTCTCCCCTCCCCAAAGGCTCCCAGGCAACATTTCTCTTTCCAGAGCGGCATAAGGCTCCTCTGTGGTAATTACCCAAGCTGGAACCGAATGCCAGGGCCACTGTCCACTCTGCCCCCTTCTCCTTCCCTCTGCGAACCCTGAGATCCTGTGCCAAAGCGGACTTCAAATCAGATTCTCTTTCTCCTTTTTCTCTCTTTTCCCCCGTTTCTTGGAACCACAGGAGCCTGTCTCCAGGCCCCACGGGAAACTGGGTCCTGCGGGTCCTGCCTGAGGGTGGCCCGTGCAGCGCCAGCCCACTGCAGCCATGTCAGACTTTGGGTCCCCTGTTGCCCGGATCCTCTGAGGAGCCAGAAATCCAGATCTCTGTGTGAAATCTGGTTTTTAAATGCCGGATGGGATGGCTTTTTTTTATTTCATTAGTTCCTACTCTTAATGTTGTTAATTCGTTCCATCTATTTACTTTGGATTTAATTTGTTTGGGGGTTTTTCCCTAGCCTTTTAAGATGATTTAAACCTTTCTTTTTTCTAGCACAGGCCCTTCTGGTTGCAAATTTCACTCCACTCCTGCTTCGGCTGCATCCCATTTGGATACATTGGTTTTCATTAGCGTTCAGTTTAAAATATTTTCCGGTTTTCCTTACGATTTCTTCTTCCAATCGTGTGGGTTTTCTGGGTAATTTTTTTGTTTCTGATTTCTAGTTTAGTTCTGTTCTCATTAGAAACATACTCTTATTATACAATTTCAGTGCCCTGAAATTTGTCGAGCCTTACACTATGGTCCTGAACGTGGTCTGTCTTGTGAAAGTTTGCATGTGCACTTGAAGAGAATGTATCTGCTGCTGTTGTGCGGAGCGAGGTCAAGTTGGCTGACACTGCTCAGGTTTTCTGTGCTGACTTTTTTGTCTACTTGTTCTATCAGTTACTGAGAGAGGAGTGTTAGCGTCTCCAATTGTATCTGTGAATTTGCCCATTTCTCCCCCCAGTCCTGGCAGGTTTTTCTCCTGAATTGTTTTCAACGTTGTATGGGCGTAACTTCCGTAGAACGGATGTGGCCTTGGTCTTAACGGTCTTCCACCATTTTAAATGTGCCAAGATGGTCTTCCTGAGCCACAGGCCTGACCACCTCACCACCTGCTTGATGAAGGGGCCTACACTCAAGGGCCTGGGCCCATAAACAGGGCATTCAAGGCCTTACAACCTGGCCTTTCCTACACCCTGCCCCACCGTATCTGCCCGCCCCCCCCCCCCCCAAGTATTGCCATGTCGCCATTTCTGAATTTTTCACACCTGTCTGCCTAATGCCCCTGTCCTCAGAAACCAGCCCAAATGTTCCCTCTCCGAGTCTTTTCTCTAAAGGTCCACCACGCCCCACCCCCATGCAGAGATCGTTGCCTCACGCTGGCATTCCCCAGGCCCTCGGTACGATCCTCGATGCCAGCACATCCACGGTGTCAGTACCCCCCGTTGACGCACATCTCAGGGATGCTGTGGGCACCAGCAGGGCAGAGATGGAGTCCACCGTAGACTCTGGCCTCGCGGGGCACCCTGCACCCGGTAGGGCAAGCAGGACGATTTAAAGAAGGAAACCCAAACTGGAAAAGCTGTGCCCGGCCCCCCAGCCCTGCCCCCTGGTGGCTGGAAGGGAGGAGTCCACGTGAGGTAGGGCCGCGGCACGGTGCCCAGGCTCGAGCTCGCTAGGCTGCGCGAGGGGAGACCAGGAAGCGGAGGAGCCCCCTGCTGTGGAGTGGGGGGCCGGGGGGCGGGGGGCGGCGCCACCAGGCCTGGGCTGGACTCTGGGCTCCGCTGTGGTCTTTTGGCCACGGAGTTCCCAGACCATAGGACACGGCCGTCCTCCGTGGGGAGGTGCGGGTCTCTCCCTGGGACCCAGGTATTGTGCACTCACGCCAGAGCCGGGGTGGGGCAGAGTGCGGTGCCGGGCAGGTTCTCAGCAAGGCGTTGGGGAACTCTTGTGGAAAGACGGGAGAGTCCATGTAGGAGGGCGTCCTCACCCAGGCTACGGTGGGGAGCACTCGGACGTGGAGAAAGGCTGGTTGGCAGTGAGCAGACAAAGCCAAGAGCCGGCGGTGGGATTTGCCTGTTCGTGGCCGGGCGTGTTCTTTGAGAGAACAGCAGGGTCAAGGGGAGGAACCAGCCTCAGAGGCTGTGAGGAGTAAGGGGCGTGATTCCGGCCCACCCTCCTTTCTCACTCCCCCCCCCCCCCCCCCGTAAACGCCTGTCAGCACCGCCCAGCCTGGAGACCATACTCCTTTGCCTTCCTCTCCAAATCCCTCCTCCAGGCTTCATCTCCTCAGCAAACACCGACGGCTTTTGTCTGTGGTCTGTCCTGGCAGGAGGGATGAGGGTGTGTGATAGTTGTGGGTTGACGGAGGCTTTCTTGTGTGTCCACACCAGTGCTAGTATTGTGCTCGGAAGGTAAGGAAGATTCTGGCACAGCTTTGCCTCGGGAGGCCCTGAAGTGGGCTCTCGGGCTTCAGCGCAGGCCGCCCCCGGGCAGCTGTTAGAAGGCCCTGAAGTGAGCCAGAGGGAGGAACTGGAGAGAAGGCGCGGGCCCCAGCTGAATGGGGTAGCTGCCACTCAAGTCAGCTGACAGCTTGGGTGAGGTTGCCCAGTTTTATAGAGTAAAAATCACGAATCTGGAATTTTTCAGGTGAAACCTTCATTAGTTTGCCAGCCCTGGCCTTCGAGGTAGGGTTCACATCCTTTGCAGGCCCCTGCGAGCCGCTCATGCCAGCTGGGGGGGCTTGGGACTCGCTGCCAGGGCTCTGGAGAAGGATTTTAGCCGGGGGTGGGATATGGTCGGACTGATTGTAGAGATGAAGAGAAAACAAAATTACGGAGCCCAAAGCTCTAGGGAGTATGGAAAAATCAAACGCCCCTGCTCTGGGGGACCCGCGAGGGGTACTTGGGTCCCGTGTAAAGGAGCTCTGGCCCATTCTTGCCTCCCAGGCACACAAGCCACAACTCCATTTCTCAAGATGCCAACTATTACGTGAAATTTCTTAATTTGAATCTTGGCTCAGATTTTTAGAATCTGCCGGGCGGGGGGCGGTGGGGGGGTAGAGGGGAGACTCTGTTCCTCTTGAGAAGCGGGGCGCGGGTGCCTGCGTTCGGGTCTCGGAACATCAGCGTCAGGGAGTGAGCCGCCCTAAGCTCCGCTGGCACGGCCGTGGACACTGCTGTTGCTCTTACAGTGGAGCGGAGGCGGAGGGACAAGATCAACAACTGGATCGTCCAGCTTTCAAAAATCATTCCAGATTGTAATGCGGACAACAGCAAGACGGGAGCGGTGAGTTCCCCCCGGCCCTCCAGCTCCCCGCGCTGCCGTGGGCCAGGCCCCCAGCCCCTGCGACGAAGTCTGCCTGACCTGGCCCCCGGGCACGGGCCCTGTCCCGGGTGAGCCGGGGGGCGGCGCTCACCGGCGCTCTCGCCCACCCCCCAGAGTAAAGGAGGGATCCTGTCAAAGGCCTGTGACTACATCCGGGAGCTGCGCCAGACCAACCAGCGCATGCAGGAGACCTTCAAGGAGGCCGAGAGGCTGCAGATGGACAATGAGCTCCTGAGGCAACAGGTGAGGGCCGGGCCGGGCGGGGCAGGGGACGGGGGTGGGGGAGCCGGGGCAGGGGCGGGGAGCCAGCCCCTGGCTCCTCGTGCCCTGTCGTGTGTGCCAGATCGAGGAGCTGAAGAACGAGAACGCCGTGCTTCGTGCCCAGCTGCAGCAGCACAACCTGGAGATGGTGGGCGAGAGCACGCGGCAGTGACACCCGCCCCGCCGCGCGGCGGGGGCTCCTCCGGCCGCCGCCGCCCCTTCCCCAGCCCTTAGCACAGAGAGGGACAGACGCCCCTCCCCCAGCTGCGTTTTTTTATAGTAGATTTTTAACAAAACGGGGAGAAATAATGCATTTCTGTGGATAAGCGCCCACCGCTCTCCTCAACTTGGGAAATGATCTCCTCCCTCCCCCTCCTGTCTGTCTCCCTCCTCCGGCCCCCACGGAGCCCCAGCACTTCTAGTGGTCTCGCCTGGAGGCAAGAGGGAGGAGGACGGAGCCCTGCCATATCCCGCTGCCTCCTTGGTCTCTAGAGGTACTGAGACAGGGTGCTTTCGGGAAGGAGGGGAGACTGTAGGGGGGCCAGCCCCGGGGCCTGGACCTAAGCAGGGAGGCCATGTCCCACCCCACCTCTTGTTTCTGGATCCCTGCTCCCCTTCGAGTGTGTGTGTGTGTTTTAATTTTCTTTATGGAAAAGTGGACAAAAAAATAGAGAGAGAGAGAGAGAGAGGTATTTAACTGCAATAAACTGGCCCCATGTGGCCCCGCCTTGTCTGTTTGTGTATCTGTCCATCTCGGGTTTGGGGAGGGGGGCCTGGGGTCTGCAGAACTCCATGTTGTGTTCGTGGCTGTGTGCCCATCCCTGCCATCCTGTACCCCCTGGTACCCAGTCTGTCGGCTGGATGGTGGAGAAATTAAGGAACGGATATCCTCTTTGAGGCCCCAGGTGTGCATATGTGGTGTGAAGGCAGGAGGTGCCAGGGTCAAGGACACGTCCCATGTTTTTGGAGGAGAGGCTGGGGTCTCTCCTGTCATCCGTTCTAAAAATAGGACTGGCTCCTGACCCTGCCCTTAGGGGTTGAAGCCCTCCCCTCTGCACCAGCCAATGGTGGGGCCTGGCCTTGAGCCCCCCACCCCCAGGAAGGGCAGATGGCCAGGAAGCCAGGCTTGGCCCGTCAGCCTGTCGCCTCACACTGTGGCTCTGGCGCCTGTACTGTGACCCCTGCCCCGGCTGATGACGAAACCTGGCCTGAGCGGAGACGCGGCGATGCCTGGCGGTGCCGGGGGACGCTGCCATGTCTCCCTGTGGGTGGCCGCACAGCCCTTGCCTCCGCTTCGGCCCCACCCCCCACGCCGCTCCAGGGAGCCGGGCCTGCCAGCCTCGTCACCTCACCGAGCTCTCCGGTCCCATCCTGAATGTTCCTACCTGGTGTTCCCTCTGACAGGGTTCCCTCTGACAGCCCCGTCCCCTCCGCCAAGTGAAGGCGTGTGGGGCAGGAAGAGCCTAACGTGGACCGAATCGGGGGGCAGGTGGCAGGGAGCAGCCTTGACCTCCCGGCCCCCACACGCCCCACTTTTGTGGTTTTGAGTGGGCCTCAGCGGCAGCTCAGACCCAGAAAGGGTGTCCGTTCCTTGGCAGCGTCGTCTGTAGGCTCTTCTGCCGGAGTTGACCCTGAACGGTCCTAGAGTGAGTAAGGGAGGCGGCATGGCTAAAGGCCTGCCTGTCGAGTCAAGGTTGGTAGTTCCCAGGGCCGTATGCCCGCAAAGACGGCCCAAGTGAGTAGGAGGGAGGTGGCCCCAGGCAGGCAGCCCAGGCTCATCTCCATCCGGTGACATGCTGGAGGACCGGCTCCCCCAAAAAAGGCCCAGCTGTGCAGCGTCGGCCACCGTCTGTGGTTTGGCTGCTCCCACCGCGGCCGGTTTCAAGGTGCCAGCGGGATGTCCCGCAGCAGAGCTGGGATGAGATGCGAACCCTTCGCTCCGTGGAGCCGGTGTGAGCCGGATCTAGCACGTCCCACCGTGGCCTGTGCTCGTGGGGAGGCAGGAAGGCCAAATGGTGAGAGCACGGGCCCCAGGGTCCAGCCGCTCAGGCCGGCCTAGCTCTTCTGACCAGGTGCGCTTGGGCACTGCCCCGAGTCCGCCCTCGGTTCCCCCTACAGAATGAAGAAAAGCAGCCTTGGGGTGGCCGTGGGCTCCTAGGAGGGAGCAGGGCCTGGGAAGCTAGGCCGCCGGGACCGGTGGCTAAGAAGGCAACGAGGGCCCCAAAGCACAGAGCAGAGCCCGACATGGGGCAGGCGGGAGCCGCGGGGGGCGGGCGGCAGAGGCCGAATGCAAAAGTGGGTCAGTACATCTGCCGGCGCATTGGATGCAGGCGTCTGATGGCAGCCGTTACTATCACTGCTGTCTCGAGGCCCAAAATTCTCGGGGACGTTCTGCAGATACATTTCCCAAGATTCAGAAAACCACATGCCTGCTGGGGGCTGGAGCCGACACAGATTCCTGCATCTGGCCACCCCAGCGTTTCCTGCCAGAACCCGTGCACGTGTGAAGACCGCCTGAAGTGGTAGGAATTCTGCTGGACGCCCGAGAGGACCATAGTGACAGCCGGCCTCCCTGTGGATGAGGATATCGGGAAAGGGTGGAGAATAAGAGGTCACCTTCCTCCTACTCATCAAACTGTTCAACTTTGGGGGCAAAAGGAATTTTTTCTGAAGTCAACAGGGTGATGATGCTGTGTCAGGGAAAGTGTCTCCCAGGTGGCTGGCTAGAGGCGTGGGTCTGTGGCCCCATCTGCCCCACCCCCTGGACACACCTCCGCTGGCTCAGGGTGACATAACACTGTTCCCTGTTGCTCTGTTCCCGCTTATCTCCCGTCTTGTCGGCGCCACCACCTTCTTGGAAATGAGTTGGGACAAAGGGGAGGGGGCTTAGTACCCCCGCCTCCCCCAGAAGGGCCCATAAAAGCAGCTGAAACGGGACCCCAGACACCACAGCAAGTCCCAAACCTGACAGCGGGACACAGCCAGACAACACGATGGCACTGAGCACACAGGTCCAGGCCGCCTGCCTCCTGCTCCTCCTCCTGGCCAGCCTGGCCAGTGGCTCAGCTCTCCGGCAAGAGGTGAGAGCCCAGGGGGCCTGGGCCCGGCACGGTGGCCGGGACCGGAGAGCCAGGCCCTGGGTGGTGGTGGTGGGGGTACTGCTGAGGGCAGCTGGTCCCCTTAGCACCGGGCAGAGCTCAGGGCAGGGACCGGGGTGGGGATGGCCGGCCACCTGAAGTACAGAGATCGTGGCCTGAGGATCGGACTGGGGGCCCAAACTAGTTCCACAGTTACAGAGCACCTGCTCTGTGACAAGTCCTTTTCTCGTCAGTGGGGATCACGCAGCGAACAAGGTAGATGAAAAGAGTTTTGCTCTCGTGGAGCTTACGTCCCGGCCGGGGAATTCATCTGTGAACAGTTAAAACATAATCAGGATAACTGTCTCGTCAATGGGATCCTGAATAACAAGATGGTGATGGCAGCAGAGTGGCCACGAGGGGTGTGGGGAGGACTTCCGACGGACCAGGGGCTGGGAGTCGAGCGGGATGGTTTGTGAGAAATGAAATTCGACCTGGGACTGGGTGACCTGGACCCTAAGAGAAGGGGGCGGTAAGCGAAGCCCCGGGCAGAGGGCAGACGGGTGTCCGAGGATCGGAGGCTGTAGTAAGTGGAGAGGACGCTGCTTGGAGAGGAGACTGAGGGGCGGACTCCAAGTACTGACTTTCCTCCGCCTGTGAGCGCAGCTCTGCAGGCTAGTTTCTTTTAGCACACGCGCAGGCACTGGGGAGAGGGGCGGAGGGAGAGACTCTCGAGCGGGCGCCACGCTTTTAGTCCGACCGATAAGGCGTGAGGAACGAACGGGATGGACGGGGCGAGACGCAGGGAGACTTGCTACAGGCGGGGGTGGCATCCAGGCCAGGGAGGGTGATGTCCCCAAGAAGAGAGAAAGGGAGACGGATCCGGGATGTCTGCAGGAAGAGCTGCCCGCGGCGGGGGGGGGGGGGTGGGGGGGGGGGAGAAAAGGCCAGACAGCAAGGCCACTCCTGGGATACCAGCTGAGCCCCAGGACACTGACCACGCGGGGAGAAGCTGGTCTTTGGGGGCGAGTCTGAGAGCTCCACGTCCCCACCACCCTCACCACCCCTTCTGCTCTCACAGACAGGACAGCTCACGGACCTCCGACCCCAGGACACAGCGGCAGCCGAGGCGGGCTTGAAGGTGAGAGCACCTGCGAGTCCCTTCTGAGCCTCCCCGTCCCTTCCCTGCGCCCAAGCCCCGCTCACTCTCCCTTCCTCCCCGCAGCCCGTGCTCCAGAGGCTAAGGAGGCGAGACACCCACTTCCCCATCTGCATGTTCTGCTGCGGCTGCTGTAAAAAAGCAAAGTGTGGGATGTGCTGCAAGACGTAGAGCCTCCCCAGCCTGCCCCCGGACCTCCCTCCCCTCCGTATTTATTCCTGCTGCCCCCTGACTCTCAGTGAATGGACTCGGAATAAAATGGCTCGTTCTGTCTGTTGTTTTCCATCCCAGAGTGTCTGTTGCCCTTTCTCCCTGCCCCAGGCCCAGGCCAGAGGCTGGTTCTGGCCGCTGTCTTGTAAGGGCCGGTACTCCGCGGGGTGTACTGGGTTTGGCAAGGAGGCTTGGTGAAGGAAGTTTCTTCCCTGTTCTTCCCTCCCTTCCCCTCTTCAGAGGACCTAGAATTTACGTTGCTACAGCAGGGGCTGGAAGTTAAGCCAAGTTCTTCTCCTTGAAGTCTTCTTGAAACAGGGGTTACAACTTCAGATTCCCCACAAGGGTTCTCAAAGCGAGGTCTGGGGACTCCTCGCAGGGCTCCACAAGGTGGAAACTACGAAAACATCACTTGTTTTTTCCTTTCACCTTCTTTGCGTCCCGGGCGTACAAGCTCTGTGACACGGGATGACCCCATGGCTCTGACGGTAATGAGCCGTGCGCTCGTGTGCCCCCGTGCTTTAAAAGCGCCCCAGCCTCGATTTCTCATACATTGAGCAGCCATAGATACCACCCATGTAAACAAGAGTTGTTTTGGAGTCCTCGAAGATTTTGCAGAGTAGAAAGGGATTCTGACACCAAAGGGTTTGAGAAAAACCGACGACCTTCCGGACAGGCACGGCGAACGAGTGAGGGGTGGTGGGTTTGTCTCAGAGGAGCACGTGGGAGGCCCTGTGATCTCAGTAAGGACACACGGCGCGTGACCCACGTGGGAGAACGCCGTCCACCTCCATGAGGAACTGAGTTCCCTCCCGTTGTTCTTGGGACCATATCCCCCTCGCTTTATCCCATTTCCCCACTGGTAGAAACAGAGAAGATGCATTTCACTATCTTCCCAGCCTCTAAGAAAACATCAGCGCTAGCATGGTGATAAGGGGCCTTGGCCATTTGGGCCCAATGTTTCGTATCCATGGGGAGGCCCGGGTATCCAACGGGGGACGGGGAGATGGCTGTTGTGCCCAAAGATGGGCCAAACATGGCGAAATCTTCTTTTCGAGGGAAGGTGGCCATGCTTATTTTTATGTGAAATTTCCTGATTTTTTAAATATTGGCAGCTGATGAAGGGGATTTTATTTTTTGTAAACAACACTCTGTGAGCCCAACTAAACCCAGCCAGGGAGCCAGATCGGTCCTGTACATCGCCACCCTCTACCTTCTGCCTTGGAAGCCATGAGAGGCTCGCCCTCTGGGAGTGATTTCCCTGAATGGAGACCGAAGGGTGGGAAGAGGAAGGTGAGGTAGACAGCTTGGTCTCCCATTAGCTGCAGGATCTCGCAGGCGTCTTCTCTCCACGGAAACCCCGCCTCCTCATCTGAAAAAGGAGAAGCATCTCTAGGCTTCGGTTCATCGGGTGATTTAGCTGCTCACGAGTTATGAGTTGAACTGTGTCCACCCCCCGCCACATTTAATTTTTTTTTAATGTTTATTTATTTTTGAGAGAGAGAGAGAGAGAAACTGAGCTCAAGCATGGGAGGGGCAGAGAGAGAGGGAGACAGAGAATCCAAAGCAGGCTCCAGGTTCTGAGCTGTCAGCACAGAGCCCGACTCAGGGCTCCAACTCACGAATCACGAGATGATGACCTGAGCCGAAGTGGGACGCTTAACCGACTGAGCCACCCAGGCACCACCCACCCCCACCCCCACATTTAAACGTTGAAGTCCTAAGTCCCAGGATTGTGACCCGATTTGGAAATAGGGTCTTTTTAGAGATAATCAAGTTAAAATGAGGTCAGTAGGGTGGACCCTAATCCAATAGGGCTAGTGTCCTTATGAAAAGCAGGGATTTGGACACAGAGGCCCGTATACGGGAAGAACGCCATGCGAACATGAAGACCGTCACCTAGGAGCCAAGGAGAGAAGCCTGGAGCAGATCCTTCCCCCCAGCGCCCAGGGTCGAGCCTGCCAACATCTTGACGTCAGACTACAGCCTCCAGCCCCAGGAGACAATCAATTTCTGTTTTTTGAGCCACCCGGCATGCGGTGCTCTGTCACAGTAGCCTTACCACACCTGCCTGGTTTGGAAGGCTCGGCCGGACCAGAGCAGCGGCTCCCCCTTTAGACACTCTCAGGCTCCCCAGCGCCCCACCCTCCTGTGGCCTGGGGACCCAGGACTGCAGATCTCAGCCTAGTGGCCAGGGCTCTCTGTGGAGGCACCTGCCTGTGCATCCTACCCGCCCCATGAGACAGCCTCCGGTGCACGCCTAAAGAGGAGCTGAACCCCCAAACGGCACAGGCACGTGACCCCAACGGGGTTGGTGTTGAGGCTGAAGGCTGTGACATATGAGTAGCCCAGGATCTCAGTGTCCTCCTCCGAAGCCCAGGCACCGGGCCCCTCTCTTCTCCGGGACCCAGGCGTTCAAGCCCCACCCCACTCTCAATGGGCCTTTGTCCCTGCCTGGGAAAGGCACGGGCAGAGTCTGACATCATGAAGCCTGAGGTGGGGGTGGGACTCCCCCTCCCCCTCTATCCAGCTTTCTCTGACTCCACACGCCTGGGTCTGAGGGATTTCCCTGCCCCTCACCCTCCCCACCCTGGCCGAGTTCTCCCTTGGGAGAAAGGACCTCCCCTCTCCCCACAAACTGCTCTGGCCTGAATGAGGACTGAGGATGCACCAGTGTGACTGAACAGCTCCTGGTCAAACCATCACTACGCTTAATCGCGGCATCACCAGCTCCCTCCGCCCGTCCCTCCCCGTACAAGCACCTGGCAGAGGTCATGACCAAAGAGGAGGATCGCTGTGGAATCTGGAATCGGCACACAGAGGGTCCTCACCCAGCTCATAGAGTAAACAGAGCCCCCGATAAGCCCCTCTGTGCACCAGGTGCTGTTCTATGGGACAGAGGATGAACTAGACAGACAGGTAGAAACCCTGCCCTCTGGGAGCTCTGCGCCGGCGCGGAAGGAATGCACCCAGAGCGCGGCGGGCAAGTGTGTGGAGGGCTCTGGAAGGACAGGGCAGCGTTTGAATGGAGGGGCCCGGCTTGGTGAGACGGGCAGGGCAGGCTTCCAGAGGAAGTGGTGTCCGAGCTGGGAGCCAACAGAGTGCATAGGCTGTGGCCAGTGGCAGAGTGGGGAGCGGGATGGGGTAGGGAGACCTGTCCGGGAGGAAGGAACAGGTAAGTGCAAAGGTCTCCAGGCAGAAGGTGCCACTGGGTATTTGAGCAACACATTCGTGCACCCGCTCTGTGGTTAGGAAGCTTAACTCTGTGCCAGGAGCCATTCTACAAACAGGACAGACGGAATAAGCAGGCAAAGCCCTCGTCGTTCTGGAGGCCAAGTTCTCATGAGAGGAGACAGTCAAACCATACGGTCACTTGTGATAGCAAGAAGAGCCTGGAAGATAGACCAGGATGTGGGCACCCAACCTGACCCTGGGAAGTGATTCAAGAGAGAGTGGAGGTGACGCTGAAGCCAAGAGCGGGCAGGTCCCACCTGCTCCTGCTCACACCCTCTGTGGCCTCTTGGGACTGAGGTTATACCTGTTCTTGCCACTGACGTTCCCTAGACACTGAGGACAAGGCCTCCTGTTAGCCTGAGACTTCCAGGGATATCAGAAGGCCCTCTCAGGGACCCAGAACCAGGGTGATGGAGGAGGGGGGACAAGTGAGGCCGCTTCCCCCCCCGCCCCGTCCCCTCCAGGAAGGAGCTAGTAGAACCCAGGCGTCAGGCTGCCCAGTTCCAGCGGTGGTGACAAGGGCCCCTTTGTGCCCCCCTCCCTCGGGGGCAGGGAGGAGCTGGGCCCTGGAGGCAGGCGGCCCCTGGCACCCGGGGGGAGGGGACGGGCTGGCAAGTGGGGGCCCGGACCCTGGGAGGCCAGGGGACTGTGAGCTGGGCCGGTGGAGCAGAGGGCGCAGAAGCAAGAGCATCCAAGTGAGTACCGCCGCCAAGAGGGGCCAGCGATGAGGTGGAGGGCAGAGGACCGGGACTGAGGGGGCGGCGAGGGGCGCCCAGAAGCACGCGCCAAGGCCAGGTGCTCCGGGCCGTGGATGGTCACCGGCAACTGCCACCAGTTTAGGTTGGAGCAGGGTGCGGGTCAGAACTGCTTTGGGGAGGGGCTGGGACCGCAGCAGGGACAGTGACCGAGCTTAGGGAAGAAACCAGAGAGAAAGAACAAAGGGCCCCCTCAGCATCCCCACGGTGGAAGTTGTGCAGGAACGGCCGCCCGACGGCTCCTAAGGTGCGGTGGGAGTGTCTGGGGCTGGATGAGGAACAGAAGGACGGGCAGGAGATCAGACACCTGCATCCCGCTGTCTGTGAGGGCGTGAGGGCGGTGGGCCGTGAGCAAGCAAGTTCTAGCACCCGGCACCTGACAGGTGCATGTGTGTGTGTGTGTGTGTGTGTGTGTGTGTGCACGTGCACGCACACACACGCTGCCCCTGGGTCCGCCTGGATCTGCATCAGCGTTCCTCAGCCTTGTTTTCGTTACACCCCACTAAGGAAAAATTGTAGACCTGGTTCTCTTAATCCCACTCCCACCAAGCAGATATACCATATGCATGTTTATGCCCCGCGGCCCTTTCGAGACTCACACTGCATTGGAACCTCTAAGACTTTTCTGGCCCACCCCCCAGGAACCAAGTTTACCCCCCGTGAAAAACAGGTGGCCTACAAGCTTGTTTCACAAGTCGGCCCGGGTCCTGGGGCTGGGCCTCACCTGTGTCTATCTCCTGTGCCTTCCTGTCGCATGTGCAACGGTGGCATCAGCCACGTGGCCATCAGCGCGCGTCTGGGCGGGTCTGTCCTCAGCCACACCTCATCGTGTGCGCAGGTCTGTGGGTCTTTGTGAGCCTGGCCCGCAGGCGGGTCCACGCGCGTGCCTGAATGCCGTGCCCACGCCAGCCCAGGTGGACACGTGCAGCGGACACGAGGCGGGGCAATGCAGCATGCTTCTGTGACTGTGTGTGTGCCGGCACGTTCTCCGGGCGCGGGGGTCTCGGTGCCTGTCTGCGGGTGCAGGGCCCTGACCGGGGTGCGCCCGAGTCCCCGCTGTGTGAGCCTGCTCCTTCTGGTCGGGTCTGGATCTGTCACTTTTCATACCGGCCTTTGCATGTGTCTGACTGTGCATGCGTCTGTGTCCGTGGGAAGAAGGGCGGCGGAGGCCAGGAAAGGCAGCCACTTGGAAACCTTGGCTTCGACCCTGAGGCAACCCACAGAGCCGCCGGGTGCCAGGGACTCACTGACTCCCAACCCCTGGTCCCGCCTGGTCCTGCTCAGAGCCCAGCCAGGAGTGCCGGACTCTTCTCCCATCCCACCTACCCGAGAAGCCCCCCGGGATGAGGCACCCTCACCCTGAGCGAACAGGGCTCTTTTGTAACCGGTCCTGGCCTCTGTTGAGGGTGGGGGACACCAGGGGCCGTCTGTGGGGTGGGAGAGGGCGGCAGGAATTCCCGCGGCATGCCGGGAATGCTGATGCCGTGAAACCCAGTCATTGATGGGCCAGGTCCCTGCCTGCCACCCCCAGGCCTCAGCCGTGGGACATCTGCTCCCTCACCCTACTCACCACCCTGCCTGCCTCCCCCCCCACCCCAATGCTCTGCCGCTCCCCCTTTCCTCCCCAGAGTTCTTTGCCATCACAGCTTGGGGTGGGCCGTGGCCACAGAGTAGCTGCCGGGCCGTGTGGGAGGGTCCCAAGCATCCACAGGCCGCAGAGCCCACACGGGCAGCCTTACGGCGGGTCGCCACTCAGAGCGGACCCTGAAAGAGGGCGGCAGGGGGACACTTGTCTGACTCTCGTTCCAGGTTGGCTGGCTGACCGCTTCAAGTGAGACCCGAAGACATTCCCAACTCAGGGAGACGGAGGTGAGGGGCGGGGTTCCAACTTCTCTTTCCCCCTGGCTTCCCCCGCTTCCCGCTGCTGGCCCAGCCCTGGCTCTGTCCTTACTTTCTCGAGGTGCCCAGGGGCACGAGGACCAGGAGGCTAATTATCAGGGCGGTTCGGTGGTGAAGTCTGCAGACCCAGAGCTAGGCAGACAGGGCTTGAATCCTAACTCTGCCACTTGCGGGCTGTGTGGCCTTGGGCAGGTTACTTAACCTCTCTGGACCTCAGTATAAAGTGTGGGTTATAACTGCACCTACCTCAAAGAGATCACATGAATTAATACCATGGAGTAAAGCGCTGAAGCCTTGTACGCGGTCAATGCCATAGAAATGTTTGCAGCTACAGACCATAATAATACCAGCAGCAGCTAACATCTGAACAGGCCCCCTTCCTGGAGCCTTCATAGAAGCAACCCTCACCACCACCTCCCCTTTCCAGCTGTTGCTCGCTTGCTGTACAAAATGATATTCCTCACGACACTGCCTCTGTTTTGGATTATGATTTCAGGTACGAGGTCCTGGGGCCCTGAGCAGGCTGGGGTGGTCTCTGTGGGCCCCTGGAGCCCTCAGGGCGGTGGGAGGGCGGGGGCGGGGGGTCAGGGAG
This sequence comes from Prionailurus bengalensis, assembly GCF_016509475.1. Classification (NCBI taxonomy): domain Eukaryota; kingdom Metazoa; phylum Chordata; class Mammalia; order Carnivora; family Felidae; genus Prionailurus; species Prionailurus bengalensis. Next base: position 18,577,890 of record NC_057352.1, on the reverse strand, counting down.
GACGTGTCCCTCCGCCTCAGTGGTCCCGCTTGCCTGCAGCCTCCCGAGGGGGTCACTGGGGTGCCTGGATGCCCTCGTCCATCTCTGCCTTCGAGGGCACGTGCGTCTCCATCCCCTGCCGCTTCGACTTCCCCGACGAGCTGCGGCCGGCGGTCGTGCATGGCGTCTGGTACTTCAACAGCCCCTACCCGAAAAACTACCCCCCCGTGGTCTTCAAGTCTCGAACCCAAGTCGTGCACGAGAGCTTCCAGGGCCGCAGCCGCCTCCTGGGGGACCTGGGCATGCGCAACTGCACCCTGCTGCTCAGCAGCCTCAGCCCGGAGCTGGGCGGCAAGTACTACTTCCGCGGGGACCTCGGGGGCTACAACCAGTACACCTTCTCTGAGCACAGTGTTCTGGACATCATCAGTGAGTCCCCAGAGGGTGCGCGGGTGCTGCGGGCTGGGGCGGTGCACAAAGTCTTCCCCGGGACCTCTCCAGGGAGGTCCGGGCTGGCAGGTCCAGGGACTTCTCGGTCTGGCTGGGGGGAGGGGTGCAAACCCCAACGCCCACACGGACCAGGCGGACGACAGCAGACTAAGGCCCCGGATAGTCTTATTGCCCTCAGAGGAATATGAGCACTCTTCCTCTTCTAGAAACAACTCGGAGAAAAGCAGCGGGGCCCAGGGGTTCGGGGTGAGGCCTCTGGATGGATCCCTGTGTCAGCTGGGTGACTGGGGGCAAATTACTTAACTTCTCTGGGCTGTGCTTTCCTCTTCTGTAAGGCGGGGATGGGAAGAGCACTTAGAGCTCAACGAGTGAAGAGTTACGAGTGCCCAGAGCAGCGCCTGGCACAGGGGACCCTGCTCTGGGTAGCTGGTGATCCGGGAGAATGCACAGATACCGCTCCCAGATGATCTGAATTTTTAAGAGAAACCAGAACTGTGTGTTTTTTCCGTGTAATCTCCCAATTCCTAAACATTGGCTGCTGATTCAGATTTTTTTTTTTTTAATCCTAAATTTAGGCCAAATAAAATGCAGTTCTGGGCCAGATTTGGCAATCAGAGTAGGGCACGCTGCCTAATGTCTGAGAGGCCCTGTAGCATGGAGCCCTTAGATTCGGATTTCCCATCAGCACGGAGCTAAATGAGCCAGATCACAGCCGTGATGCAGAAAGAGACCCCACTGGCACAGCCAGACACGGACACACACACGGAAGATAAACCAAACACGGGAAAGGAGAGAAGGGTTTTGTTTTTTTTTAATGTTTATTGTTTATTTTTGAGAGAGAGACAGAGTGTGAGTGGGAGAGGGTCAGAGAGAGGGAGACAGAATCCCAAGCAGGCTCCAGGCTCTGAGCTGTCAACACAGAGCCCGACGCAGGGCTGGAACCCACGAACTGTGAGATCATGACCTGAGCTGAAGTCAGATGCTTAACGGACTGAGCCACCCAGAGAGAAGTTTCTTAGGGGATATAATGTCATAGCCAGAGCACAGATTATGAAGCCAGAGTGACAGGGTTTGAAGTTCAGTTTTACTCCGCACTAGCTGTGGTCTCAGTAGAATTCCTCACCTCAAAAATGAGCAAACTAATATTACCCACTTAACTAGCATGGCTGGGAGGACTGGCAAGTCAAACTGGTGTCATGTACTCAGGGCATTATAGCATTATTTTCATTATTGCACACCTGTGGTTGATTGTGGAGGACCTCTGGGTGACAGGTAACCGGGAGGAGAGAGGGTCGCAGGGAATTCTGTCTCCAAGGATGGGGAGGCAACCAGGGACCGAGAATGAAGTAGGACAAGGTAGAGGTGGCCCGTGGCCCGATGCTGCTTCCTCAGCCCTCCCCCCTCCCCCGGCCCCCACCACCCCTGTCTCATCTAGACACCCCCAACATCGTGGTCCCCCCGGAGGTGGTGGCAGGCACGGAAGTCGAGGTCAGCTGCATGGTGCCTGACAACTGCCCAGAGCTGCGCCCGGAGCTGAGCTGGCTGGGCCACGAAGGGCTGGGGGAGCCCACCGTGCTGGGTCGGCTGCGCGAGGACGAGGGCACGTGGGTGCAGGTGTCGCTGCTACACTTCGTGCCCACTAGGGAGGCCAACGGCCACCGGCTGGGCTGCCAGGCCTCCTTCCCCAACACTACTCTGCAGTTCGAGGGCTACGCCAGCCTGGACGTCAAGTGTGAGCCTGGGGGCGGGGCTGGGGTGGGGGGAGTGGGGGGGTGGGGGGGTGGGGGGGCCGTGGTCAGGGCCGGGGGCGGGGCCTGCGGCCCCAGCCCCCTGACCCCACACTGTGTCCCCGGCCTCAGACCCCCCGGTGATCGTGGAGATGAATGCCTCGGTGGAGGCCATCGAGGGCTCGCATGTCAGCCTGCTCTGTGGGGCTGACAGCAACCCGCTGCCGCTGCTGACGTGGATGCGGGACGGCACGGTGCTCCGGGAGGCCGTGGCCGAGAGCCTGTTCCTGGATCTGGAAGAGGTGACCCCCGCGGAGGACGGCGTCTACGCCTGCCTGGCAGAGAACGCCTATGGCCAGGAGAACCGCACCGTGGGACTCAGCGTCATGTGTGAGTCTCCAGCACGCCCCAGCACCGGCCCCGGGGCAGAGAGGTTAGGGGAAACCGGCCTCACGCAGGGCTGCTGGAGTCGGGCCCGGCCCCCTCCAGGCCATAAACAAGGTGGAGGTGGAGATGGAGAGGAGGGCGTCAGGTGGAGGCGTTCCGCCTGCTTCCCAAAGTATCTGGCGAACACCTACTGTGACCACTCTCATCCCTGGGGCAAGGTGGGGGACAGATGGAGCCCCGCCCCCCAGGGAAGCCTGTTAAACTCGGCTTCCTGCCCACAGCCTTGGCTGCTCTGGGAGTAGATCTTGGCCCTGGAAATCTGCATTTCAAGATGAGCCCCGTTGCAGTTCTAGTGGGAGGGATGAAGGGACCCCGGACCTCACCCGGCTCCTTGCCTACACCGTGTGTATTGTGGAGTCCATGGGGAGGGGCTGGTCAGATGAGGTTCTTTGTTAGGAACCAAGGAGAGGTCATTCATTCATTCACAAATATTTATTGAGGCAAAATGCCCAGGGCTGTGGATAATAATAATGACAGCTACAGCCAAGATTTACTCAGAGTGCTTTACACAAATACTCTGCCCCCAGGCATCCCCACGGCTGGCTCTGACCCACCTCTTCTAGACCCAGGGAGGCCCTCCCTCACCATCCCAGTTAAAACTGTAACTCCCTGATTTCCCATTACATTAATTTTTCTCCAAAGCAGTTATCCCCGTCTTGCCTCCTATATGTTTATTTACTTACATAGGGTCTACTCACGTGGTTGGAAATCTTCATTTTCCCTTGTTCAGGTTACAGGAGTGCCTGCCACTTAGGTTCCCAGTGGCTCCTGTGAGGTTGGGACTCTGATTAAGCTCCTTTTCCAGAGGCTTGGAGACGTTAGGAGATGGGTCCACTCACAGCTGGGAAGGGGCAGAGCTGAGGTTCAAACACAAGTACTCTGGCTGCAGAGCCCGTGTTGATGTAAACAGGATAAACCAGGACAGGGGTCACCCGAGCCACCCTGAGCTGGTGCGCTCAGGTCAGGGTGGATGGGGTCACGTTGGGGCTGGGAGTTGGCTGGCAGAAGAGGCACCCTTGGCTTCTGACCATCGGCCCCCTGTCCTGCCCCCCAGATGCACCCCGGAAGCCGATGGTGAACGGGACAATGGTGGCCGTGGAGGGGGAGACGGTCTCCATCTTGTGCTCCACACAGAGCAACCCGGATCCTATTCTCACCATCTTCAAGGAGAAGCAGATTCTGGCCACGGTCATCTACGAGAGCGAGCTGCAGCTGGAACTACCTGCCATCACGCCTGAGGATGACGGAGAGTACTGGTGTGTGGCTGAGAACCAGTACGGCCAGAGGGCCACCACCTTCAACCTATCCGTGGAGTGTGAGTACCCGCCCCCCCCTTCCCCTGCTGACTTGATCTTGACTTCCGGCTGGACTTGACCTCCTTCACCTTCCCTGCCTTGGTGGATGGTTCGGTGGGGGTACCTGGATTACTGGAAAGCATCCGTGCCTCCCAACCCGGGGTCAGCTTTGCACCAGCAGGTGAGAATGGGGAAGGTAGGGAAGCCGAATCCACAGCAAGAAATTAAAAGTCCCCCCTGAGAGTACTGTGTTCTCACATCCTGGGGCGTGCTGGTCACCAAAGAGATTTCTGGATCGTGTGGCCTTTTGCGTTCAACAGTAATCACGACCTCTGACCCCTGTGTTGCATTGCTGGGTACCAGGAGTTGCTGGAAGCTCTGTACAGGGATCCGCTCGTTTCGTCCACCTGACATTCCCATGAGGGAGGTTCTAGTCCTGTCTCCAGTTTCCGGAGAAGCAAACTGAAGCCCAGAGAGGTTATGCCACTTCCCCAAAGTCACACAGCCAGAAAACGGTTCAGATCCAGGCAGACTGGCTCCACTTTTCCGTACTGCCACAGTTGACTTCATCCTCTGTTATTACATCAGAATACATTGATCAGACACTTGTGCTGTGCAAAGGGCAGTGTGGCTCTGTGGGATGTGGGGGAGGGGACCAAGAGGGCACCAAGCTTTATTATCAGATACAGTGTAGCCAGAGAGGTGGGGTGGATGCACATAGAAAGCTAACTGTCTTCGAAATGGAGCTCCTCATTCCACTGGCAAGCAGCACCTCTCCCGACATCACCACCAACAGCCCCACCCCCACCCTGGCTCGGGGCCGCCGTTCAGGGCCGCGGCTCCCAAGTCAACGTTTCCGCTCCCTCTCCTGCCGCGACTACCTCTGGAGTGTCCTCTCCATATTTCCATCTGCTTCGTTTTTAGCTCCGGCCTGGCCCTCCGACACTAGTCTCCAGACTTTTCCGCTCCTGGCCTCCGTGACTCCCCCTACCGTGGTCCCCGCCCCACCGGTTTGCCGGAAGGCACTGAGCACAATCCATACTCAATACCGTGTATGTGGCGATAATCAGTACGTGGTAGATACAGATTATTTCTGGAGGGCCACCTTCTGTGGCAGAGGGGTGGCCACACAGGCTCGGCTGGCCTTTCACCTCTGCGCACGTTCTCTGCCCGCAGCGTCCGAGGTGGTCGCGCGTTGTGGGGTCCTCTGCTTTCTCCGTGCTTGCCCTCCTGGGCCCAGCTTCCTCCTGCTGCTACGCCCCCTTTCCCTGTCACACCCCAAGCCAGCGGATCTTGGGTTTTAGAGGCGGAGAGCCCCCTGAGAATCTGATGGAAGCCGCGGAACGTGCACACCACCCCATCTCACATACGTTTGTAGTCACAGACCCCCGTGCAGTAAGAGTGGCCAGCGGTCATGAGCGGTCTGCTCTGGGCAGGATTCTAACTTCCGCGGTGTTACTCTGCTGAGCCTTTGTGGCCACCCTGTGGAGCACGTATGTGCTATCATCATCTCCTCTTTGAGCGAGGAGAAAACCAAGGTCAGGATCCCCCAAGACCATGCAGCTAGGAAGGTTGTGTAGAGCCAGGATCCTTCTGGACTCTCGTCTGCCTCTGCTCTCAAACCCGTGGTGGCTTCGCGTCCCCACAGCCCTGGGGACCCAAGGACTTGCTTAATCTGGCTCGTTCTGATAACAAACACATGGGGAGTGGAAGGCCTTCAATCTGCTGGAGTTGAGAAGCAGCTGTGCCCCTCCCCCACCCGCCCCCACCACACCTGCTGAGCCCTGTAGGCTTCCCCGAGGCCCCTTTCTGTTCCCGAAGGCTTTGTCCTGTAGCACCAGGGGTTTCGTGCTCACTGACAACAGCGGGTGCTCCTAGTGCGGGGTTTCCTGGGGTTTCCCGCTGGCCTGCTGATCCCAGGGCCAGCTCGGCGGCGTGGGACACGCAGGCGGTGCTCGCCTCCCCTGAGTGTTTGTGGGCGGGGACCAGTCTGAGCCGGTCGGCACACATTGACCTATTTTGGTGTCACAACAACACGTGATGGTGAGGGACTGTTCCTCACCCCGGTTTAACAGAAGGAGACTGAAGTGTGAGCTGGTCAGCATCCCAGCTCTGTCCCCACCTTGCTGCATGGTCCCGGCCAAGGGACTCCACCTTTGCTGCGCCCCTCCGCTGAAAACTGGGTATGAGGGCAGTAGCTGAGCCCAGAGAAGGTTGTGAAGACTGTGGAGGTTAGTGAGCCCCCCACAGTGCCTCGCCTGACATGTCCTATGTGCTCCGGAAGGCCGAGGCATCGCTTCCGGCTAATCTCTCCCTCGGACTCCAGGCTGGATGCCCGCCTGGCCTTTCCTGCCGCCGAGGCTTTGCTCATACGCTCCCTCTGCCGGGATGGTTCTGTTGATCTCCTCCTAAATCCTCGGGAGCATCGCGCTTGTGAGCCCGCCTTCAGAGTTCACGTAGCTCCTTTCGAGGAAGGACCAATACTCTGTTTGCACAGATGAAAACTCCATCCTGGAGACCCAGGGAGGCTGAATGGCCTGATCGGGGCAGAGCTGGGCTTCCGGCTGGGCTTCCAGAACTACTCCCCGCTCTTTGTGGAACTTGGGGTCTGCGTAAGGTCAGTCAGGGTTTCCTAGGCGTCCCGGGCTGCCCGCAAAGCTGCGGAGACGCTGAGCACGTACGGGCAGAGTGGCGGGAGGCTGGCGTCGAGCACAGCGGCGCGGTCGTGCATGAAAAGTTTTTTTAAAAAATGTGATAGTTCAGGTTTGTCATTGTTAATGTACCCTGTGGTGTATTAACTCGTTACCACTACGGCAAGCACAGTGCCTGTCTGCCTGGGCAAAATTTGGGCCATACGTGTTTAATTTACTAGATTTAGATGCATGAACGCATTGAGGTTCCAGCTGGAATCATCTCTAGTTTGAATCCGGTCACGTGACACCTGGTCCATCACTGTGACTTGCTTTTTTTTTTTTTTTTTTTCTGGAAATTGAAAATAAGTGGGGGAATTGATGGCCTGAGAGTCTTTTGCCCACGTGTAAGTGGGTTTTGGTCAGGACTGAGACCCAGAGCTCAGTCTAGAGTGAGCGGACTCTAGTGCTGGATTCTTCAGGAGGGAAAAAGAACTTGGCAACATGCAGGGGCGCCTGGGTGGCTCAGTCAGTTAAGCATCCGACTTCGGCTCCGGTCATGGTCTCACGGTTTGTGAGTTCAAGCCCCGTGTCGGGCTCTGGGCTGTCAATGCAGAGCCTGCTTCAGATCCTCTGTCTCCCTCTCTCTACTCCTCCTCCAGCCTCTCTCTCCCTCTCTCCCTCTGTCTCTCAAAAATAAATAAACATAAAAAAAATAAAATAAAAAGCAACATTCAAGTTAACTAACTTGGATTTAAATTTTAAAAAAGCAACATTTGAGATCCTATTATAAGATCATATTTTGGAAAATGTAAGAAACAACAACAAAAAAACCGGACCAGTCCCATTTTTGTAATACAAATGGCAGCAGAGGGAGGCTCAACACAATGATCTTGGGGGGAGGGCGGGGGCCGGTGCCAGTGGCAGGGGGGGGCCCCCAAGGGAGGGACGGTCAGGATGCAAGGGGGTTCTAGCGATCAGCAGGGGCATCTATAGTTCCTGCCAGTGTTCACAGAGCTCGGCTGCGTGAAAGGCGCGGTCTAAGTGTGGGGACAGAGTGGAGGCCGAGCGAGAGCCTGTCCTGATGGAAGAGACCAGCCAAATCGATCATCTAACATGGGTAGGGGTAGGTGCCGGGGAGCAGACCCAAACTTGCCGGCAATGCATAGTCAGGGAAGCGAGGTGCGGTTTCCGTGAGTGGTAGGAGAGAGAGGCGTCATCTGAGCAGAGCAGGGGACTGAGTTCAGCCGATGTCAGGGAAGTGTTCCAGGCTGAGGGGGAAACGCAAAGACCCTGAGGTGGGAAAAAGCTCCATGAACTTTAAAAAACAGCGAGGAGGCCGGTGCGACTGGGAAGGAGCCATGGCGAGAGAAGATTAGTGCGGCTGGGTCCTGCGGGGGCCTTGCAAGACCCGGAAATGAATTTGGATGTCACTGTAAGTGACATGGGGGAGGGGGGTTCATCACGATCTCATTTGTGTTTTGCAAGGTGAACGAAGAGAGGGTGCAAGAGGTTCTGCAAAAGGGGGAAATACAGCTCATCTCTGACGCGGCCGCCGCTATCCTTGGCCCTCAGCCTCTGGGGGGCCTCTGGTCCCCTGAGTCCTGGTCTTTCTTGCCCCCGCAGTCGCCCCTGTGATCCTGCTGGAGTCCCACTGTGCAGCGGCCCGGGACACAGTGCAGTGCCTGTGCGTGGTGAAATCCAACCCCGAGCCGTCCGTGGCCTTCGAGCTGCCCTCACGCAACGTGACCGTGAACGAGACCGAGCGAGAGTTCGTGTACTCGGAGCGCAGCGGCCTCCTGCTCACCAGCATCCTCACGCTGCGGGGACAGGCCCAGGCCCCGCCCCGGGTCATCTGCACCTCCCGCAACCTCTACGGCACCAAGAGCCTGGAGCTGCCCTTCCAGGGAGCCCGTGAGTGGTGCGGGCCGGGGCCGGGAGCCACGGGGGTGGAGGGGGCTCCTCTTGGATCCACACTGCCCTCCCCAAGGCCAGCCGAGCACGCGGCTTGATCAGGTGGTAAGGGTGCCCTTCCCGCGTGATACGGAGGGGCTGTCCTGAGTCTGCCTGTGCTCTCCCGGGTCCGCTCCTGGGCCCTCCGGCAGCTAAGCCCTCCAGGCCAGTCAGGGCGAGGACACCCCAGCTGTGTAAATGTTTTCACTGTCACCTCTGCCCCAGCCTGGCTCCTAAGAACCCGGGTGTCCTCACTACCACCAGCAACCCTGAGGGGGCCTGGGTCTTCTGTCCTCAGACCGCCTGATGTGGGCCAAGATCGGCCCCGTGGGAGCCGTGGTCGCCTTTGCCATCCTAATTGCCATCGTCTGCTACATCACCCAGACGCGGAGAAAGTGAGTGGCCTGCCGGGGCTCATCTGGGCGTGGGGAGTCTTCCCGGGCTAGGGAGGCGGGGAGGTCAGTTAGAGGCTGCGGCCGATGAGGGGAGGCGAGGGAGGCCTCCCTGTCTGTGTGTGGGAGGGCAGTTCTGCTCTGAGAATGTTCCGAAGGATGGAGGAGAGAGACTCCCACCAGCACGAGCCACCACCATTCAGGGCGCGCCGGTGCCTGGGAGGGCACTTTCCCCTGATGCGTCCCTGTCCCCTGCGTTCTCTGCTATGGCCTCCTGCCCTCTAGGAGCCCTCCTCCTGAGCAGGCCGCAGCGTGATGGGGGAATGCCAGCTACCCCTGGCTCGCAACCATGGGGTCAGCCCCAGGTGGTTCCAGGGCCCTGGTGATCCCACACCTCATTTCTGGCAACAGAAACACTCCCGGCCCCAAACCACGCCCCCCTGCCACAACGGTGCTGTTTCTCTGCCTTGTGGCACACGCACGTCAGCTCCCCCGAGAGCGGACTAATCTTTCTGCACCACATCCTGGCAGCAAGAGGGTGTGACGGGGCCAGGGAAGAACCCCTAGAGGCCAGACCGGGGTCCTGAAAAGTGGCAGGGACCAGGTGGAGGGTTGGGCAGTGGGGGACAGGAAGAGGCTGGTCATTCTGAAGAGGCCGTCTGCCCCATCTTAGAGAGAAGGCTGGAAACCACTCTGGGGTCCCCTGAGTGAAACTCCTAAGGTGGATGGGGTGCAGAAATGGAAGGGAGAGGGAGGCCTGGGACTCCCCCTGGGGCTGACATGTCCTGCCCTGCAGAAAGAACGTGACAGAGAGCCCCAGCTTCTCGGCGGGGGACAACCCCCCGGTCCTGTTCAGCAGCGACTTCCGCATCTCTGGGGCGCCAGAGAAGTATGAGGTGAGGGCCTGTGGCTCCAGCTTAGCTGGAGTACCTGGGTGCCAGGGACACGGAGGGTCTGGGAGAGCCTGGGGGGCCAAGGGGCAGCAGGGAGGCTGGCCCCTCAGAAGGGGCAGGGAGGAAGTGCGGAGGGCTGGCTGCACCTGGGCTGGGCAGGGCGCTCGGGCTGAGGCCGTGAAGGGGGCCGAGGGGCTCCGCTGAGGGCAGCCCCCATCCTCCCCACCCGGGTCTGTGACTGCATTTCCTTCTCCAATAGTCCAGAGAGGTCTCTACCCTGGAATGAGCGCCCCAGGAGGTAGGTTCCGGGGGCCTCAGTGTGCCCGCCTCTGGGCCCTTGTCGGGCCGTGGGGTTGGCGTGCATGTGTGTGCGTTCTCGTCAGGCATCCAGGACGGCTCCTGGTCAAGTCCGGCCCTGCCCGGCACTCCTGGCCTTGTCTATTCTGTCCTGTTGCTGCTCCCTTCTGTCTGTGGCCGCTGCCCCGTGTCTGTGTCCAACGGGTGGGGGCGGGGATGGGGCACATGACAGGGAAGCCGAAGTCACACCTGCAGGATCTCGCAGACTGCGGAGGGGAGCCTCACCAGACCCAAACATAGGGAAGGACGCACTGAGCCAGGCATTTGCAAATATTTGGAAAGGTGGGATCCCGACCAGGTGGCTTTAATCTGGGAAGATGCTATGGGTTGACTTGCATGCCCCTCAAATCCCTACGTTGAAGAGGGCTTCCCGGAGACATTGAATTTGTAGGTGACTTTCGGGCTCAGCAAGGAGGAGGTGGTTGCGCGTCGGGGCACCCGTGGGGGCAGAGGCCCCAGGGTGGGACCTGGGGACTGAGAAAGGAGGTTCACGTGGGGCTTTGGGACTCAACTCTGGGGCCGTGCAGGCGCAAGTAACCGCAGCCTCTGGAAAAGGTGGAAGGAACGAGGGCCTCCTAACGGGCTGGTTCTGTTCCTAGAGCGAGAGGCGACTGGGATCTGAGAGGAGGCTGCTGGGCCTTCGGGGGGAACCCCCAGAGCTGGACCTGAGCTATTCTCACTCGGACCTGGGAAAACGGCCCACCAAGGACAGCTACACCCTGACGGAGGAGCTGGCCGAGTATGCTGAAATCCGTGTCAAGTGAGGGGGTGGGGGCAGCCCGTGTGGCCACCCCTCCCTCGGGACCCTCACCGGCCCCTACTGGCTATGGGCTCCCTTGCTCCCCGGAGCGGTGAGGGCTGGGGCAGGAAAGGGATGGGGCAGGTGACGGTGAGGTCCTGGGGGCCCGGCCTCCCCTCCTTCCCAGCTGCCCCCACCCTGCCAGCACCCACCCCGCACTGTGGCTCCTCTCTAACCTCCTTTAACCTCATCTGTCCAGAGGGGAGCTCCGTCTGTCTGTCCGTGTTATTTATTGCTGCCCCCTGCCTGGTCTCCTGCCCCCACACCCGGCCCCAGGGCCTGTACAGAGGGACATGAAATAAATGCCCTGAAGCCAAATACCTATCTAGATACTGATGACTCTTTTTAAAATTTCTTTTTAAAGTTTATTTATTTATTTTGAGAGAGAGAGAGACATTGTGAGTGGGGGAGGGGTGGGGGGGGGGAGAGAGAGAATCCCAAGCAGGCACTGCACTGTCAGCACAGAGCCCCACACGGGGCTCGAACTCACAGAACTGCGATATGGTGCCCTGAACAGAAACCGAGGTTTGGACACTTAACCGACTGAGCCACCCGGGCGCCCGATCCTGATGATTTCTGATCCATCCTAGGCGAACCTACCATCGCCCTCCTTGCCCTCTGCAAGGCCCCGTGTGGCGACGTGAGCCCAGGAATTCTAGCCCTGAGCCCAGGCCAACTGCCCTGAAGCCGCTCCCACTCGGGGCTGGCAGCTGTGAGCTAAGTCTGGCCCCTTCACTCACTCCCATTCCCTCCTGCGCTCTGCTGGGCGGGGTGACTGCAGGTCGGGGTGGCCACAGATCTTACCGTCTCATAAGCCTGTGTTGGTTTGACTGCCTTCCCCCCACGTTCGTGCCACAGTCTGTAGCTTCAGCCTCTCCCACCTCACTCATTTGGTTCAAGAAACATTAATTAGGCACCAGCTGTGTACCAAGCCCTGTCAAGAAGCTCAGGCTATCGTGGGAAGGGATAGGACAACCCTGTGAAGGTAAGAACGCTGCGGCTCCGAGAAGCCAGGTGATTTCCCCAGGGCCCCAGGGCTAGGAAATGGAGTGGCCAGACCCTGGACTCAGTTCTTCGTTTTCCATAACCCCTGTTGGGAACGTGAAGAGGTTAATCAATCTCCAGTTACCTTCCCTAACAAGTAGGACAGTGGCTCTCACAATGGTCCCTGTACCAGCGGCATAAGCGTCCCCTGGGAACCTGTCAGAAAGGCACATTCTCAAGGCCCCTTGTCAGTCTGCAGGAACTAAAAGCTGGGGGGGTGGGGGGGGGAGGGGCAGTCTGTGTTTTGACGAGTCCTCCGGGTGATTCTGAGGCATCGATGTTTGGGAACCTAGGGGAGCCGAGGCACAAAGGTTAAATCACATCCTTGAGGTCCCCCAGCTGGTGACTGCACAGCCCCAACCTGAGCCCAGAGCCGGGCTCCCGCCACTGTGCGCTCCGCCATCTTGAAGCAACGGGGGCTCACGGGACGGAAGGTGCTGAGGGAGCGGGGAGGACAGGGCCGCAATTGGGCCGCGGGCCCTGGGCCGGGCTGTTCTCCCTGCTCTTTGAAGAAGGCAGAGGATACCACAGAGGCCAAAGTCAAGGCTGAGAGGCGGGACTAACCAAACCGTGTCGGGAGGGAAAGTGATGAGGCCGCCTCCGGCTAGGATGGCGAGTCCACTTGCGGGAGCAAGAAGGGGCTGTGGGTGGTCGCGGGGCTGTGAGCAGTGGGGAGGGGACCGACCCCAGGCCTAGCCCGAGCCCCTTCCTCCCGGAGCCCTCTTGGTCCGGTAGAGAGAAGGACGTTGAACAAAGGACCTCACACGTGATGCCCGACTGCCACCGATGACACCTGCTCCCAAGGGAAGTGCAAGGGGGGCTTTTAGAGCCCGGGACGGAAGTGTGCCTCGGGGTCTCAGGGGTCGGGGGAAGCGTCCCGATGACAGGAAAGTCTCACGGCGTGTGAAGGCCCCCCAAGTGGGCACATATTTGGCAAGATCCCGGGAGCCGAGAGGAAGGACGGAGAGTGGCGGAGGATGAGGCAGAGAATCGTGGGGACTTCACAGGAGCCACGGGGGAAGTTCCGAGCTGATCTCCTGCGCAACGCAGGGACCCCACCCTGACGCACCTGTCCTCTGACGACAGACTCTGGCTCCGGCAGGTCTGGGCTGATAGGAAGGCCCCTAAGGACTTCGGCCCGAGGAGCAGAGCAGTGTCAATAATGAGGGACTCCGGTAACCCTGTGCTGCCCAAAGGGCTGCCCGAGTGCCATGCTGGAGAGCAACTTCTACATTAATACTGATGTTTCATTCGGCATGGATCGGAACAAAAGGAAAGCGACATGCCAAACTGGTGATTGGGTTGTTTTTTTGTTTTTTGTTTTTTAACAAAAGCTTAGGATGAGGCTGTTTAAAAAATAATCAGTCAAGTGGGGGTGCCCGGGTCAATTTAAGCATCCAACTCTTTCTTGATTTTGGTTCAGGTCATGATCTCACAGTTTCGTGAGATCAAGTCCCGCATCAGGCTCTGTGCTGAGGGTGGAGCCTGCTTAAGATTCTCTCTCTTTCTCTCTCTCTCTCTCTCTCTCTCCCCCTCTTCTTCTCTCCCCCACTCATGCTGCTCCTTCTCTCTCTCTCTAAAATAACTTAAAACAGTCAAGCGAATTGATTTAAAGAGATGTATGAAATAAAGGACAGACAGAACAAAAGTCCTGAAGGTCATAGGCAGACCTCTAAAGTTTACGGAAAACAAAGTGATCTGATACAAAGACCGTCTCTTAGGAGGGACTTACATTCAGTGATGACACACAAGGAGGATCGGAATTCGGGATATCACACTCCACCCCTCTCCTAGACTCCCCCCAGAATTCATCTCTTCCATTGACACGTGGTTCCTGAGCACCTATTATGTGCCTACTAAGCATCTACTGAGCACCTATGCTGGGCTCCAGGGATATCACAGTGACCAAGAAGAAACTCTCTCCGACCTCATGAGGCTGACACTCTGTGGAAGAGACAGATGACAATCAGTCAAACAAACCAGTGCTGGTTGGGGAGTGGGTGTGCTAAGAAGGAAAGTGAGCACGATTGGACAGAATGTGCTGTGTAGGGCTGCCATCTTGGAAAGAGGCCATTTGAGTAGAGAGAAGGAAGTGAGGGAGGGGATTCTGGTCATTTGTGGAGGATGTGGATCCAGGGAAAAGCCAAGATCGGGTGCAAAGGCTCAGGGTGGGAATGTACGTGTTATGTTTAGGAACCAGAAGGAAACCAGCATGCCTGGGGCGGGGGGTGGGGGGGGGGGTGGTGGTGAGCCGGAACAGTTCCCCAAGGAAGCCTGATCACAAGCCTTATAGGATGGCTAGGACTTGGTCTTTTACTCAGAGTGATCTGGGTTGTCACTGGAGGATTATACACAGAAGCATATTAAGGAGGGGCTGAGGTTTCTAAGACCCCACTGTGGGAACAATGAACCCAGCTGATGGGCAGCTGTGGGCAGAGGGCTCAGGAGGCCAAGAGAGAGGAAGTGGAGACAGTGAGAGGGGACAGGTCAGGACCTTTGTTGTAAAAGGAAATGATGGAGCTTGCTAGTGCTGGAGGAGAGGGAGAGAGAGGGGTTCCAGACAGCCTCTTCCTCAGCCGCTGAAGACGGTGGAAGGAACAAGCTTGTGGAGAACACAAGTGTGCCTTACTCCAGCCGCATCAATAGGAAAGGCTGACGGCAGCCCTCCCTTGGGAAATTACAAGCTGAGGAAGAGTCAGAACCTATGACATGGTGACTTAGAGACATGGGGACAGAGGCACAGGATGACGTCTGGCTAGGCCAGTGTAGAGGTGAGCAGGTCTCATGTTGGCAGGGACAGCCACCGCGTGTAGGAAGGAAGACGCCCAGGCACCAGGCCAGGGTCATGACAACAGGCATCTCCTTTTCCTCTTCTGCCAACTCCCAGGTTCCTCCTGGCTGAGAACAACCCATCCCTGGCAGCCCCCAGTCCTATCCTGAGGACAGTGCCTGTGGCAGGCAGCTTGTCATCCTCATCAGTGAAAGGGCTCCAGGCCAGAGCCTCCTTCCCTGGGTTTTCTTCCCCACCCTCCTCGCTGTCAACTCCAGCCTGTTCCCCGGACAGAAGGAGACAACCTCGGTCTCACAGGCCTCCCGGGCAGGGCAGCAGAAGACCCACCCCCAGAGTCTGGTCTGCCTGGAGTAGCTCCCCTGGGGAATGGGAGGAAAAAAATAGTTTGGTCTCAAAGTGTCTCTCTGTCAAGCCCCAACTCCAGGTCACCCATGGAATGTTGGTCAAGCAGAGCGAGTGACAATATCCATAATAATAACAGCTCACTTTTACAGCACATTCATTTCGTGACAGCCACTGTGTGAAGCACTATATGTGCCTGTGATTTCTCACAGAACACCCATGAGGTCAGTTCTGCCAATATCATCGTCTCCTTTAGAAGGGAAAGTGAGGGATGTCACAACTGATAATTGACAGCACTTGGATTTGAAACCAGGTCTGTTTACCACATGCTTGTCATAAGGCGCTCACACAGCTGAGTCCATCACATGGGTGACCTCACTAAACCTGTGAGGAAGGCGCGATCACTATCCTCATCTTATGGTCCTGGGGAGGGGGCTCCGAGGGGGCACATGGCCAGGTGGGGAGTGGTAGCCCAGGGCTCACGGTAGCACCTAGTTGCCTGGCTCCACTGCTTTCCCAGAGGGGATGTGACCCAAAGTGCTGGCCATCCACCATAAAAGGAGAGGCACATCACCCAATGTCAATTACAGGAAGAATTGTCAATTACAAGCCCCATTGGAAGAATCATCAACAGGAAGGAATCACTGATAAATACAGAAAGTATTTAGAACACTTGGCCACCCAAAATGGAGACTATCTACCTCTTTGGAAGGAAAGTTGGAAAGAAGAGTAAAGGCACCAAAGTCATAGAGTTCTGCTTCCACCCTGGCCTTCTCCATAAGCCTTTGGTCTCCAGAAACCGAGGCACATCTGTGAGTCTACTGCCCAGTTTCTTCCTGTTACACGACTGTGAGCGATGCCTGGAGTTAGGCCTGCAGAGGTCTCAGGCACTCCTTCTTTCTAGGTGATGATTAGGGATTTAAGTCCCCAGTGGGTCCCCTGCCAGAGACCTTTGGGACCCTGTTCCCCAGCTGGAGCCCCCATTGAGATTGCTGGGGACTTTAATTTTTATTCTGAAATAATTATAGAATCACAGGAAGTTGCAAAAATAGAACTTTTTATTTTGAAATAATTATAGATTCACAGGAAGTTGCACAGATAAAACAGAGGTCTTGTGTGCCCATATTTTACACAATTATGGTACAGTATCAAAACCAAGAGTGTGACATTAGTAGAGTGTGTGTATACAGTTCCGAGTCCTTTTATCACATGTCTAGATGTATGTGGCTATCGCTGCAATCAAGATCCAGAATTACTCCCTTACCACAAGGCTTTCCCTTGTAGTCATGCCCGCTTCCCTTTGGCCCTGGCAACCAGTAATCTGTTTTCCATCTCTATCATTTTGTCATTTTATTTGGTCTGTTACATAAAAGGAATCATATGGTACATGACCTGTTGAGGTTGATGTTTCCTTTTCTTCTTAGTACGATGTCCTTCAGAATCATCCAAGCTGCGTGTGTCAATACCTTGTTCTCTGCTATTACTACTCCATGGTATGGATGGATCACAATTTAAGCATTCACCTACATGACATGCTGGTTCTTGCCAGTTTTTGGCTATTACAAATAAAGCTGCCATGAACAACTGTGTTAAGGTTTTTGTGTGGACGTAAGTTTTCATTTCTTGGGGATAAACACCTAGGAATGCAATTGCTAAGTCATATGGTGGTGCGTTTTGTTCATTTTTCCAAGAAACTCACCATCTATTTCCCAGAGTGGCTTCACCATTTTACATTCCCACCAGCAATGTCCAGTTTCACTGTATCATCACCTGCACATGGTATTGTTATTATTTTTTATTTTGGCTGTTCTAATAGGTATGTAGTGATATCTTACCAGGGTCTTGATTTACATTTCACCGATGGCCAGTGATGTTGAACATCTTTTTATGCGCTTATTTGCCATCTGTGAAACGTTTCCCTTCGGTGAAACATCTCTTCATGACTTTTGCCCGTTTTCTAGTTGCCTGTTCGATCCACTTACTTAAAGTGTATACTTCAGTGGTTTTATGCATATTCACAGAGGTGTGCAACCTTCACCACAATCAATTTTAAAATGTTTTATTTTAAGTAAACTCCACACCACATGTGGGGCTCAAACTCATGACCCAGATATCAAGAGTTGTATGCTCTACCGACTGAGCCAACCAGGCACCCCCAACCACAATCAATATTAGAACATTTCATCAACCCCCAAATAAACCCATGTCTATTAGCTGTCACCCCCCATTTCCTCTCAGCCCTAGGCAATCAGTAAATAGTTTACGTCTCTATAGATTTTCCTTTTCTAGACACTCCATATAAATGGAATCATACAACATGTGGTCTTTTGTGATCAGCTTTTTTCACTTAATGTTTCCATCTTCACCCATGTGGTAGCATCTATCAGTACTTTATTTCTTTTTATTGCCAAATATTTCATTGTATGGATATACCATATTTTCTTTATCCATTCATCACTTGATGGACACCTGGGTTGTTCCTACTTTTTGGCTCTGATGAATAATGTCACTACAAATATTTGTGTTCAAATTTCTGGACGGATATGTTTTACTCTTGGGTATACACCCAGGAGTAGAAGTGCAGAGAGCTATAGTAATTCTATGTTTAACCTGAGGAACTGTTTTGAGATTGTTTTCCAAAGTGGCTGGACAATTTTATACTCCTACTAGAAATATATAAAAGATTCAGTTACTGCACATACTTTCTAGCATTTGATATTGCCTCTATGTTTAATTTCAGCTAAGAGACATCTGGTAGTATTACCTCATTGTGATCTTAATTTGCATTTCTCTAAAGGTCAGTGATTGCTGACCATTTTTTATATGATTGTCTTTGGTGAAATGTCTCCTCATGTCTTTTGCCTGTTGTGAAAATTAATAGAAGGAAGCCTCACTAAAATGGAGCAGGCTAGAAAGGGGAGCCATACCACTCAATGCCAATTACAGGAAGAACTGTCAATTACAGACCCCAAAAGAAGAATCATCCACAGGAAAGAATCCTCAATTACAGGGCCCAACAGGGGAAAGAAGCACATTGCATCTCCTACAAGAAATCAATCACCCCTGCAACTCAGCCAGTGAGAAACTGTCATCACCCTGGACTTGGGCTTTTCTCCAATGGACTTTCATTCCAAACAACACCTTTTAACTTACTCCTTGTCCATAAAATAATGTTCCTTTCCTTTGTTGGACTTGCCTATACAATTGCATGTCCCAAATTGCAATTTTCTGTTATTCCTGAATAAACTAATATTTGCTGGTAAAATAACTTCCTGGTTTATTTTTAGGATTAACACCATCTTCTAATTTGATTTTTTTTTGATTGAGTTTTTTAATGTTGAGCTTTTATATATGTGTGTGTGTATGTATGTATGTATGTGTGTATGTGTGTAATTATATACATACATATATATATTCTAGATATGCAAATATTTTCTTCTAGTCTGTAGTTGGTCTTTTCCTTGTCTTAACAAGGTCTTTCACAGAGCAAAACAAAAGCAAAAACAAACACAAATTTTTTAATTTTGATGAAATCCAATTTATAGATCATGACCTGAGCTGAAATCGAGAGTCAGATACCTGGGCGGTTCAGTTGGTTAAGCGTTCAACTTTGGCACAGGTCATGATGTCATGGCTCATGTGTTTGAGCCCCGGGTTGGGCTCTGTGATCACAGCTCAGAGCCTGGAGCCTGCTTTGGATTCTGTGTCTCCCTCTATCAGCCCCTCCCCTGCATGCTTGCTCTCTCTCTCTCTCTCTCACTCAAAAATAAACATTAAAAAAAAAAAAAAGTCAGACGCTTAACCAAATGAGCCACTCAGGTGCCCCTCCATGTTACCTGCTAAAAGTGTTTTAGTTTTATGTTTCACATACAAATCTATAATCCACTGTAATTTTTGTACAAAGTGTGAAGTTTGGGTTGAGGTTCATGTTTTGCTTATGGATGTAACCAATCTCTCCACCAACATTTGTTGAAAAACTGTTTCTTCCATTGGATTGCTTTTGCTCCTTTATAAAAAAATTAGTTGGCCATCCTTGTTTGGGGTCATTTCCGGGTTCTTTAGTCCATTTATCTATGTATTTATTCCCCCCACCAATACCACACAGTTTTGATTACTGCACATTACTTTATAATAAGCTTTGAAATCGGGGTAGAGTGACCGCCCCTTTATTCTTCTTTTTCAGAAATGTTTCCTATTCTAGTTCTCTGTCTTTCTACGTAAACTTTAGAATAATCTTGTCTAGGAGCACCTGGGTGGCTCAGTCGGTCAAGTGTCCAACTCTTGATTTTGGCTCAGGTCATGATCTCACGGTTTGTGAGATCGAACACTGCATTGGCTCTGCACTGACAGCACGGAGCCTGCTTGGGATTCTCTCCCTCTCTCTCTGTTCCCCTACCCTGCTCATGCTTTCTCTCTCTCTCTCAAAATAAATAAACATTAGAAAAAAGAATAATTTTGTCTATAGCTACAAAAATTTTTTCTGGGATTTTGAAAGTAATTGCATTGAATCTGTTTAATCAATATGAGGAGAATTGACATCTTTATCATGTTTAATCTTCTGATTCATGAATATAGTATTTAATTTGGTCTTCTTTTGTTTTTTTCAGCAGTGTTTTGTCATTTTCAGTATACAAGTCTTATATATGTCTTGTTAGATTTATTACATCTAGTTATGTCTTTTTAAAATGCCATTATAAATGGAATTGTATTTTACATTTCAGTTTCCACATGATTATTGTCAGTATTAAAAAAGTGAGTAAATGACTAATATTTGTGTTAATTTTGTATTCTGCAACCTTGCTGAATTTCCAGTACAGTAGAGTGGTGATTGTAGACACCTTAGGGTGGAAATATTCAGTCTTATAGTGTTGATAGGCCAATTTTAGTTTTTTTAAGTTAGTTGCAGATTATCAAGTGGAGGAATTTCCTGTCTATTCCTAGTTCTCAGAGAGTTTTTATTGTGAATGGGTGTTGGATTTTGTCAAAATTTTCCGCAACAATTTATATGATCATGTGATTTTTCTTCTTTATCCTATTAATATAAGATTACATTGTTTGATTCTCAAATACTGAACCAGCCTTGCATCCCTCAGATAATCTCCATTTGGTCATAGTATATAGTTCTTTTTACATATTGCTGAATTCTATCTGCTAATATTCTGATAAATTTTTTTGCCTCTATATTCATGAGGAATATTGGTCTGTAGTTTTTCTTTGCATTGTCTTTGTCTTTTTGTTTGTTTGTTTCAGGGTAATACTGGCTTCTCAGAATAAGCTGAGAAGTGTTCCCTCTACTGTTTTCTGGATGATATTATGTAGAATTGGTGTTACTTCCTTACACATTGGGTAGAATTCTCCAGTAAAGCCATATGTGCCTGGAGATTTCTTTTTCATGTTTTAAATTATCTCAGTAGTTATAGGGCTCTACAAATTACCTAACTGACATCTGGAGGGGTGTGGTAGTTTTTACTTTTTGAGGAATTGATCCACTTAATCTAAGTTTTGAAATTTATGTGCATAGAGTTGTTCATACTATTCTCTTATTACCTTTTTGATGTCTGCAGGACCTGTAGTGGTATCCCATTTCATTATTTTTTTTTAAGTTTATTTCTTTATATTTAGAGAGAGAGAGAGAGAGAGAGAGAGAGAGAGAGAGAGCTTGTGTGAGCACTTAAGCAAGGTAGGGACACAGAGAGGAAGAGAGAATCCCAAGCAACCCAGGGCTTGATCCCATGAACCATGATATCATGACCTGAGCCAAAATCAAGATTCAGCCACTTAACCGACTGAGCCACCCAGGTGCCCCCATGCCCCATTCATTCTTAATGTTAGCAATTTGTCGTCTCTCTCTTTTTTTGTCAGCCTTGCTAGAGATTTGTCAATTTTATTGGTCTTTTCAGTGAAACAGATATTTAATTTTCTCTATTATTTCTGTGTTTTCAGTCTCATTGATTTCTGCCTTTATGTATAGTATTTCCTTCCTTATGCTTGCTTTGGGTTTATTTTTCTCTTATTTTCTAGCTTCTGGAGATGGAGACTTTTATTCCTGATTTGAGACTTTTCTTCTTTTAATGTAACCCTTTAGTTCTATAAATTTACCTCCTGTGCTTAGCTGTGTACCACAAAATTTGATAAGTTTTATTTTCATTTTCTTTCAGTTCAATGTATTTTTTATATTTCCCTTGAGATTTCCTCCTTGACACATATATTATTTAGAAGTGTGCTGTTTAGTTTCCAAGTCTTCAGAGATTTTTCTGTTATTAATTTCTAGTTTGATTCTATTATGGTTAGAGAATGTACTCTACAAGATTTCAATTATTTCAAAGTTTCTAAGTCTTGTTGTATAGCCCTAAATTTAGTTTATCTTGGCATACGTTCCATGGGTTCTTGAAAAGAATGTGTATTACATCATTTGAGCATAAACTAGATCCTGTTGGTTGATGGTGTTCTTGAGTTCTTATATATCCTTGCTGATTCTAATGTCTAGTTGCTCTATCATTTGTTGAGGGAGGGATGCTAAAGTTTCTAACTATAACTGTGGCTTTGTCTATTTCTCCTTTCATTTCTATTGGTTTTTGTCTCATGTATTTTTTAGCTGTGTTGTTTGGTACACACACATTTAGCATTGCTATGTCTTCTTGGTGGATTGACCCTTTCCTTATAACATCCCTCCCTAGCTTTGGTCATTTTCTTTGTTCTGAAGTCTACTTTTCTTAAATTAAGATATAACTGACATACAACATTAGTTTCAAGTGTACAAGATGATTTAATATTTATATATAAATAACTTTGGGTCATTTTGTTTGTTTTTTAGATTCCACATATAAGGGAGTTAAGGCAGTGTTTGTCTTTCTGTTTGACTTATTTCACTTAGCATAGTGCCCTTAAGGTCCATCCATGTTGTCACAAATGGCAAAATTTCCTTCTTTCTTATGGCCGAGTAATATTCCATTGTATATACACACATCACATTTTCCTTATCCATTCATTCACTGATGCACACTTAGGAGGCTTCTATGTCTTAGGTATTGTAAATAATACTGCAGTGAACTTGGAGGTGCCATATCTTTTTGAATTAGTGTTTTCATTTCCTTCAGATAAATACCCCAGAAGTGGAATTGCTCATACATAATGGTAGTTCTATTTTTAATTGTTTTGAAGAACTCTACTTTCTTTTGATTATTTTACATCATTTTATTTTCAACTTGCCTGTCTAATTACATTTGAAGTTATTTTCTTATGACAGCATATAGTTGGGTCATTTTTTTAACTCACTCTGTCAATCTCTGTCTTCATTTGCGTATTTACACCACTTACATTTAATGTAATTACTTACATGGTAAGGCCTAAGCCTGTCATTTTATTTTTATTTTATTTTTGTTCTCTCAATTTTTAATTTCTTTGTTTTCTTTTTTCCTACCTTCATGTAGGTCTCTTGAACAATTTTTAAAATTCCATTTTGATTTATCTATAGTGTTTTTTAATATATCACTTTGTATAGTGTTTTAGTGGTTGATCTAAGCATTACATTATATAGAACTTATCAAAGTCTACTGGTTTCAAGATTTTACCAGCTCAAGTGAAGTATAGAAACTTTACCTCCTTTACATCCTTTTACCTTCTCCCATTTATAATTATCTTAAATATTTCTTCTACAGACACTGAGAACGGCATTACACAGTGTTATAGATTTTGCTTTGCCAGACATAATTTAGAAAACTCAAGAAGAGAAGGAAAGTCCTTTGTATTTACCCAGAGGTTTGCTGTTTCCATTTTCTTTCCTCCTTTCTGGTGTTCCAAAATTTCTTTAAAAAAAAATTCATTTTCTTTCAAGGGCTCCTGGGTGGCTCAGTCGGTTGAGCGCCCAACTTTGGCTCAGGTCATGATCTCATGGCTCATGAGTTTGAGCCCCACGTTGGTCTCTGGAACCTGCTTCAGATTCTGTGTCTCCCCATCTCTGCCTCTTCCCTGTTCGCACTCTGTCTCTCTCTCTCTCTCTCTCAAAAAAAAAAAATTAAAAAAATGTTTAAATAATTTTCTTTCTGTTTTCCCTTATAGCCACTCTTCTAGGGTCTCTGTTGGTTAAAAATTGTTAGTTTTCCTTCATCTGAGAATGTCTTGATTTCCCCTTCATTCCTGAAGGATAGATATACATTTCTGGGTTGATAGTTCTTTTCTTTCAGTATCTAAGAGATGCTGTTTCACTTTCATAACACCTTTCTTATCACCTTATCACCTTTTTTGATACAAAATCTACTGTCATTTGAATGGGTTTTCTCCCTGTAGGTAATGCATCATTTCTCTGTGGTTGCTTTCAAGATTTTTTCTTTGTCTAATTTTTATAAGTTTGACTAGTATGTGTCTTGACATGGATTTCTTTGGGTTAATCTTGTTTGGGATTCACTCAGCTTCTTGAATCTGTAGATAATATGGTTTTTTGTTTGTTTTGTCAAATTAGGAACATTTCAGCCATTATTTCTTCAAATATTTTCTCAGGCTCACCCTTTTTCTCCTCTCCTGAAACTACAATGACATGAATGTTAGATCTTTTGTTATACTAGCTACACATGTCCTTGAGGCTCTGTTCTTCTTCTTCTTCTTTTTTTTTTCTTCAGTTTGTTCTATCTGTTTTTCAAATTGGGTAATTTCTAATGTTCCATGTTCCATTGTGATGTTGAGCTCATTCATTAGGGCTTTTAATTTCAGTTATTGTATTTTTTAGTTCTAAAATTTCCTTTTGATTCTTTATTATTTGTTTGCTGACACTCTATTTTTTTCAATAGGTTTGCTCACTGAAGCATTTTTATGATGGCTGTTTTAAAATCCTTGTTAGATAATTCCAACATCTGTGTCATCTTGGTGTTTGTGTCTGTTGATTATCTTTTTGCATTCAGTTTGAGAACTTCCTGGTTCTTAGTAGGCTGAGTGATTTTCAAATGAAACCAGGACATTTTGGGTATTATTTATGGGACTGGATCTTATTTAAATCAGTGTTTTAGCAAGCTTCCCCTGACACTGTTCCAGTAAAATGAACAGGGGCACTGCCTCATTATTGCCAAATGGGGGTAGAAGTTCAGGTTCTCCACTCAGCCTCTCTTGACAGCTGGTGTGTGTGTGTGTGTGTGTGTGAAGTTTTCTCATTGCTGGGCAGGGGTGAAAGATCAGGTTCCCCATTATGTATCCATTAATACCATCTTGACTGGGACAGGGAGGGGGTACATCATTATTGCTCTCCACATGGCTTTCATGCAGATTCCACAGAAGTTGGGCTTATGATCACTGAGTGATGGTGAAAGTCCTGATTCTCCCCTAGACCTCCTCTTACACCACTCCAATGAGGAGTATGATGTCTCATCGCAGGGTGGGGTTGGATGTTCAGGCTGCCCATGTGGTTTCTACTGACACTGTGGGGAGAAAGAGCCCAGAGGGGCTGGAGGGCCCAGCCCCACACTCAGCCTCCTCTGGCACCACTCAGATGTGGCATGGGGGCGTGGCCTGGCAAGGGTGAAAGTCTAGGGTCGCACTCAGCCTTTGCTGTCAGGGGTAGAAGTGAAGCAGCAGGTTTTTCTGTGACATTTCGCTGGAGTAGAGAAGTTACTGCATGAAAGATTTCTGTCTTTCTGGGCTGCCCCTTTCTTGGTTCTTTAGCTAGAAGAGCAGAGTTTTGCTGGAACTTTTTTTTTTTTTTTTTGTCTGTGCTCATTGTCATTTCCAGTTGCTTGCTTCTTCAGTATTCAGTCTGGGATAGATGAAGCAAAGAGAAAACCCAGAGAATTCATGGTCATATCATTCCTCAGGTCCCAAGGTCCCTAACCAGTGTGCCTTCTCTCAATCTTTCAGTGTCTTCTTATGCTTATTTTATAACATCCAGAGTTTTTAATTGTTCTTAGCAGAAGAAATAGGGAAGAATATAACTTCCCATAACATTACTGTCTTTTGAATAAGTTGTTCCTTTTCTGTTTCTTTTTTTGTTTGTTTTTTAAATGTTTATTTATTTTGGGGAGAGAGAGGGAGACAGAATCCAAAGCAGGTTCCAGGCTCTGAGCTGTCAGCACAGAGCCCAATGCGGGGCTCAAATTCATGAACCATGAGATCATGACCTGAGCCAAAGTCAGATGCTTAACTGACTGAGCCACCCAGAAGCCCCTCCCCTTTTCTGTTCCTTTCTCAGTGGCTGGTAGTCAGTAGAGTTTGATGATACCAGGGTGAAGATTTCTCAGAGACTTCCCTGACCATCTGCAGGATTTGAATGGCTTTGCCTGATGTCTGGGTCTGGTCTCAAGACACTCACAGACTAGAAGCCTGATGAAAGTGGTAAGTTTCTAGTCTCAAGACTTGCCCATTCAAGAACACTCCATGAAAGTTATCTTTTTTCCTTTTGATACTGTGAGCTCTTCCCTCAACCCTCGGGAGCTGCTGGAGCATCGGTGTAAGTGATCAGATTTCCCGGCCATTCTGGCCTTTGGAGAGAAAGTAATAGGAATGAGAATAACTGGATGGTGTCACTAAACTACCAACACTTTCATATTGCCTTGTGCCTTTTTCAGCAGGCTGGCGGTTCTAATCTGCTTGGCCTAAATTATCAGCATTTCCTGAGAGCTGGATAGAGAGGAAGTTGTGGAGGGACTAGCTCTGAAACTATCTGATGTAGAAACTCCATACACCGAACCTAAAAACTGACTGTAGGTACTTGAGTGTTCCTTTCAAGCTGATTCCAAGCCCAAGTTGCCCTCATGGCCTCTTTTCCCCCCTCCCCACTTCACCATGCCTCTTGGTTGCCCTGAGAGTCACACAGGGGCAGGGGGTGGGGCCAAGGAGGGTGAAAATCCTTCGCTGTGCTTCCCCTTTCACTCTCAGATGCTGCCAAGGTCCCTGAAGAGGGAAGACACGAGGAAACAGGTAAAAATTATTTTGCTCTCTTTTGCATTCAGCATGCCGGCACGGAGCAGCTGCTGTGTGCCAGGCACAGTTCTTGGGGCAGGGAGCACAGCGGGACCCCCCCCCCTTACCCATGTATCAACAGGATGTAGACCCCCATCTTTGAGCATGCCCTCTGATGGGCTTGTGGAGTCTTCTGAGAATAGGATGGGTCACCAGATGCCCAGGAGGGAAGAATGGACTCAGGGAGGCGGGCTCTGAGATCCTGCAAGGCCCTCAGCAGGCCTATGTTGAGCAGGCCACCATGGGTCTGGATAGCATGGCATGGTCCTGAGCCTTTGTGCCTAATGCCTATTGTCCCCAGCCTCCACGCCCCACCCTGTCTCAGCAGCCTTCCGCTTCCAGGTCTAAGGTCCCACTTCTTATGTCCCAGCGATTGCCTGGAGCTGCCGGGGGCGAGCACGTAGCTCTGCTCTGAGAAGTGCCCTCTCCCCCTCATCCTGGTGTTCTCAAGGCATTCCCCCATGAAGGTGCGGCTGGCGGCTGGCGGCTGGCGGCAGAAGGGGCACAACAGTCCGGCTACTGGAGGCTGGTCTTTGCCCCAGAGAATGGAAGCTAGCCCTTGCCACAGCTCTTGTGGAAACCCAAAGGGGACCCGGAGCGCATCCCTCAAAACGCTGACCCTGCAGCCCTGCCGAGTTTCTCATGGGAAACGTAAAATCGGTTCCATGGCTAAAGAAGCGTGGGCAATGTACTGCACCGTACTGTGCTCTGGCCCCCGTGTCGGCAGATGTGTGATGCACACACAGCTGATTATAAGGGACCAAAAAGACCCACGGTAAAGAATTCTGTTTACCTTCTTCACCCAGCTTTTCTCAAGTGGACGTGGCCTTGAAGGTGTTTTTGCATGTAGCTCTGTTAGCACCTGCAGAGCTGGTGTCACTTCTACCTGGAGAGTCTGTCCCAGTTCAGACCCCTCACCCCTAACCCGAGCCCGAGCCCCGGCCAGGCCAGCACAGACACTACGCCTGGGGACAGACCCCTCCTTTCTGCTCAGCAAGCAGCCTAGCTTCCCCCACGCCTCTGGGTACCAGACACCCAACAGCATTTGGCATGAGCCATGAAGCCTGAGGAGATAAACAGCCCCAGGGGGTGAGGGGTGTTTGATGCGTGGGAAATGTTGGCAGGGCAGGTGGGAGGGGTGCAAGTCTGCCCTGAGACCGGAGACACACTCTGTCACACATCCTGCTAACTCCAGAGGGACCCGCACGGAGGGGCCCAGTCATGCAAATTGGGGCTTAAATTTAACTCTATGTAAATGTAACTCTATGTAAAAGTCTAATAAGGTGGCACACAAACTCACTGATCAGAGAGGGACAGATGCGCAGGGCTGCAAACTGGGGGCCCTTGGACTGCCTTCAGCCCGCAGACTGGCCAGCACCGTGTTTGCTTGTTTGTTTGTTGATGAAAGCAGGACATTTCACAGGAAAATCCAGCTTATTTCTCTTAAAGCACTGGAAGATCAGGCAGTGCTGAGCTCACATTCCCACTTGGCAACAATTGGTTGGGACCGGGACAGTCATTGTCTTTACCCAAGGCATGACCTTTGTTCCCACCTGGTTGATTTATGTTTTCTACCCAGCCCCCAGGGGTATCTGAGTGGGACCCTTGGACCACATTCTCCGAAGTCCTTCCAGACCCCTCTAAATGCTCTCCTGGCATCACACTTAATTGTTAGTTTTAGAGTTATCTTGCTCCTGGTCTTTAAAAATCAAGTTTTGATCATGGCTCTCCCCCATATAAGAACCTTCACTAGTTGCCTCAAGGTGAGCTTCAAGTTACCCCAGGCCTGGAATTCAAGGCACTCAGGAGTCTGGTGACACTCAAAGCCTGAGAGCTAGGCAGGAAGTTTGTAAAATTATGGATGGATGGATGGATGGATGAACGGATGGATGGATGGATGGATGGAAGAAAGGAAGGAGGGCTAGAAAGAGAGACAGGCTAGTCTTACAGAGTTCTTAGGCTGAGAGAATAGACATGACATACCCACAAAAGGCCCCATGAACATCCAGAATTCACATCCTGCAAGGCAAGCAGACATGGTTCTCCTGGGATCAGGGAAGAGGGGTTGGAGTTTGGTGGGTGAGCAAGAAAAGCCATCTGAAAGAAGCAAGTGACCAGATGGCTCAAAGACAACTCTTCCCGGCCCAGGCTCCTGCCCAGACACAGCACCATGCATCTCCTCGGCCCCTCGTTCCTGCTCCTTGGTAAGGACTGTGGCCTAGGCTTGGGTTCTGGGAGTCTGTGGGAGCTAGAGGAGGAGGAAAGCTCTGGAGCAAAGAGTAAGTATTGGGGAGGAGGGGATAGGCAGGGTATGTGTGTATGTACCTTCCTCTCTCCCTCTGTCTTTAGAGGGGATTCTTTATTCATTTGAAAGCTCTTTATGCCCCTCAATAATGTTTTTTGATCACTGTGGTGGGTTCCAGAATACTTGGTCTTCTCTGACTCATCTCAATGGAAGTTTGAGCACCCCCACACCCTCTACACCTGGGATGGGGCCTGCGTCTGGATTCCCTGTGACTACAAAATTCCAGGGAGTAGACAAATGCTGGAAAACCTGACCCTGTACCACAACTATCACTATGACGAGACCCGCAAGGACTTCAGTGGGACCATCCTGTACGATACCACGAAGGCTGGGAAGACTCTGCCTCACCGGGAGAGGGTTCAATTCCTGGGAGACAAAAAGTCCAACTGCACCATACACATCCACCCTGTGTCCGTCAATGACAGTGGCTGGCTTGGGCTGAGAGTGACAACGAAGAATGACAAATGGATGGAGAAAATAGACCTCAACGTCTCTGGTAAGGCCCTGGGGGATGGGGTTCTCTGCCTCGGTTTCGGGCAAGAAGGGAGGTGGAAAACACCCAGCCCCTGGGACAGGGGTGGCAAGCCAGGCCGGAGGTGCCAGTGAGCGAGCAGGCAGCACAAGATAATGGGGCTGGGGCTGGGGCCAGACCTCTGGTCTCCCCTCGGGCCTCCCACCTGCCACTCAACGCCCGCCCATTCCGGAATCCGGGTTCCAGGTGGCCTGATTTTTGACGAGAAGATGGAAATGTGGACTTTCAAGCAAAATCTCCCAATGCCTTAATGTTGGTGATTAATTCTAATTAGGCCTTCGTGGCCAAATGAGACACATGTAGGGGATGAATCAAGCACGGGCCCGGGGCCTCCACCCCACAGCCTGTGTCTTCTGTGGTGGTGGGGGAGGTGGGGGGGTGGTTCTAAGCAGCTACACGGGGGTGAGAGCTGTGGTTTCAGACCTGTCGTCTCAGGGTGGCCCAGCCCCGGGGAGAGCTGGAGACACACAGGCCCACTAACGGCACCCACTGAGGGAGCGCCACGCTGGAGGTCTCCAGTGTGGAGGCCATTACAAACGCAGGCTTGTCGGCAAAGCCAAGAAAGGCGTGGGGACCTAAACCGGTAAAATTCATTTGGGATGGGGGAGCCATGTCAAAAATGTTGAGAGAGCAAACGTCAGGGAGGGGGCACGAGGTACGTATGAGATAGAATACGGGATTCCTCAGGAGCGGCGGCATTCACAAGAGAGAGTGCTTCCGCCGAGCAAAAGTGATTCAAAGCAGAGAAAGGCGGCCGGGAGAGAGGTGCAGAGGCGGAAGGGACCGGCGAGGGGCTCCTGAGGGGTTACCTGGGGCTGGGGGGGGTGTCAAGGCAGGTGTGCGAGGTTGGCACACGGGCCCTCGCTCTCCCAGGCCCCCAGCACAGCCCCCTACTCTTTTGCAGAGACGCCTCTCTCACCTCACATCCAGCTCCCTCCAGAAATCCAGGAGTTCCAGGAAGTCACTCTGACCTGCTCGCTGAATTTCTCCTGTCCTGGGTACCAGATCCAGCTGAAGTGGTCCCTGGAGGAGCCTGCTGTCACCTCCACCCTCCTGACCACCAAGACCGTGTCCACACAGAGCAAGCTCACCTTCCAGCCGCAGTGGACTCACCACGGCAAGAATCTTTCCTGCCAGCTCTGGGACCCCCGAGCAGAGCGGATACTCTCCGAGGAAAGCGTGGGGCTGGATGTGAAGCGTGAGTGTCCCCCAGGGCCCCCCGGGGAAGGACGAGGGTCTTGTCTCTTCTCTTCCGGCCCTCGAGGGCACCAAGGGTGCCAGGCACCTACACAGAAGGAAACGGGCATCATGCTCTCCACCACCCCCCAGCCCCCGACACCCCCACCCCCACCCCACCCCCGTTATCAAGCCCCAGTGTTTCAGGGAACGGATTCATCTTAGCATCTGCTTTGGTCTATCTAACAGAATAAAACACTTGAATATCCTCGAGCCATGACACGAAGTTGAGATCACGTGGTTACACGGGAGGGGGAGGTGGTGGGCGGGGTAAGAGGCGGTTTCACATCATTGTTCGTGCCTCATTCATTCATTCATCCAATAAATATTTACTGGGTGCCTCCCAGGTGCCAGGCCCTGTTCTGGCGGTGAGCAAACTTCTTGCCCACTTGGAGCTGGCATGGCAATGGGGAAGACAAACAGGAAACAGAGTAACAAGGAAACAGAGAACTTAACTGTAGGCAGGGATAAGTGTCGTGGGGGCCACTAAAGCCGGGCAAGGGCAGAGGGAGGGAGGGATAGAGGCTTCTCTGAGGAAGGTGAACCTGAGGGAAGGGAAAGACCGGGGCACGCAGATGTTTATTTGCGAGAAGATTCCAGAAAGAGGAAAGAGCGAGGACGAGGGCCTCGAGGTAGGAGCTCGGTGTGCCTGCGACAGAGCAGGGGGCCCAGCGGGAGGAAAGGAGGGCCAAGGGCAGACTCACGGGCTGCAGCAGGGTTTGGGGGTGTATTCTGAGCGTGGAATCCACGCAATGGTTTCAAGCAGGGGAGTAACAAAGTCCGAGCGACAGTGTTAGGAAGGCTGCTGGTTGCCCGGTGACTAGAACTTTGGAGAGCCGGGGGCGTGCGTAGAGCAGAGACAAGTTAGGAGTCTGTGAGAGTCACCTGGATGCTGGGGCCAGCCCACCCCCCCGTGGACGAGGGTCACGCGAGTGGCCGCACACACGCACACACTGCATTTAACTGCCACTTTATCAGAATCAAAGCCCTGCAACTTCCCGCCACGATACACCCTCTGAGAGGTCCCACCCCCTCTCCCACTGTGCCCCCTGCTCCTCTAGATGCCCCAAAGTTGAAGATTGAGGCCACCCCCAGAGAAGCCATCGTAACAGAGGGAAAGTCTGTGACCATGACGTGCCAGGTCCTCAGCAGCAACCCCGGCTACCAGAATATAGCCTGGCTCAAGGATGGGACCCTGCTGAGGGAGCAGGAGACACTCACGCTGACTCTGCCCACTGTGACCAAGGAGATGAGTGGGAAGTACCAGTGTGAGGCCTCCAATGAAATGGGCTCAGAACAGTCGGAAGAAGTGGACCTTCAAGTATATTGTGAGCCTCCTGGGAGCTGGGAGGGGGTCAGGCAGGGAGTTAGCAGGGGGTGGAACCAAGGCCCTTGAGAGGTGAGCAAGGGAGGCCCTGGCTCACCTCCCTCCTCTGCCTCTGCGGGCTTTTTCCAGATGCTCCGGAATCTTCCAGGGTTGAGATCCTCCCCTCACCAGCTAAGGAGGGAAATAAAGTACAGATGACTTGTGTGTCACCGGCCAATCCTCCTCCAACAAATTACACCTGGTATCACGATAAGAAACAAGTACCCGGAAGGACAAGCAAGACCTTCCAGATCCCAGCGGTCCTCCTCGGGCACGCTGGGTATTATTCCTGCTTGGCCGAAAACAGCCTTGGTACTGGACAAGTTGGAGGGGAAGCTGAGTTAGATGTCCAGTGTGAGTAGTCACAGGGCTTCTGGGTTCCAGAGGGAGAAGGAGGAAGGGAAATGGAACACAGGGGATTCCTGGGTCCTCGACTGGGCGGCAAGCAGAGGCCGGGGTCTCTCAACGTGTAAGCCCCGGGGGTGGGTGCCTCGCTGTCGTCCCCGGTTGTACACCCAGCACCAGAACAGGGTCTGGCTCGTGGTAGGTGCCCGGTAGATGTTTGTCGAATGAACGAAAGCAAGATGCCAGGGCCCCATGAGGGACACGGAGACTCGGCATCACGAGGCAGTGGCTGAGCCCCAGGAGGGGGCCTGATGTGTCGGAGGAGAACTAGAGCAAAATGTCTCGTTACCTCCCCATCGGGGGTCAGACCCTGTTTAATACAGTGAATCGTGTCAGTGAGTCGAGCCCAGGACAGAGAGGATCCATAGGTTTGATCCTCGGACCCTGGGATGTCAGAGCCTGAGCCAGATACTCTGATGGGGACGCTCCAATCCCAAACATCTAGACAGCGTGTGACCCAGCGGCAGCGGCGTTTACTAACCATTTGCTCTGCCCTGGCTGCTTCAGCTCATTTCGTCCTCGCAATGATCCTACAAGGTTAGGTACTCTTAGGACCCCACCTGATGGATAAGTAAACTGAGTCCCACGGCCCACGATCACTCAGCTCTAAGTCACGGCGTCTGCCAGTCTGGCTCCAGAGCTGTGCTTCTCCCCCAGTGAATGCCCGCACCGCAGCGAACTGACTCTGTGCCCCCGGCCCACGCGGTGGCCCGCAAACAGCGCGCCTCTGTCTCCCACGCACCACGCGTTCTCTGCTGGAGCTCTGCTCTGAGCATCATCCTGCCTCAAACCGGGGCCGGGCCAAATGGCCGGGGTTTCTGTCCTCACACAGATGCAAGAGGGAAGCATAAGGCTTCCTTTGGTTAATTTAGGAACTGTGTGAATGCGGGGGAGGGGTGGGGGAGAGGGAGGCGCCGGGAAAGGTAGTGACGGACAGCTGACTTTCCCTCGCCCATCTCTCTGGTTTTCTCCCAGATCCTCCCAAGGAGGTAACCACAGTGATTCAAAACCCCACACCGATTCGAGAAGGAGACAATGTGACCCTGTCCTGTAACTACAATTCCAGTAATCCCGAAGTTACCCGATACGAATGGAACTTCCAAGGCTCCTGGAAAAAAACATTACGCGAGGTGCTGATAATTGAGAAAGTTTCCTGGGACGCCAGACCAGTCTCCTGTGCAGCCTGCAACCAGTGGTGTTCGTGGGCTCCCTCTGTCAGCCTGGATGTCCTGTGTGAGTGAGCGGGCAAGGGGATCGGAGAGGTGGGCCAGCTGGGGTATGGGCTCTAAGGGGGAGGGGACTGGGGCCTGGGCCAGAACCTTCACAGAGAACTGAGGGCTGAACGTCTGGCCTCAGGGCCCAGGGGAGAGGAAGTCCTGGGGACAAGAAGAGGGAAAGGGGCCCAAGAGGTCAGCCTGACCCTTGAGGCCCTTGCTCTCCAGATGCCCCAAGAGATGTCAGGGTCCAGCAGATCAGCCCCCCTTCTGACATTCACTCCGGGCACCGAGTCCTCCTTGGATGTAACTTCTCAAGTAGCCGCCCCAGAGATGTCCGCTTCTTCTGGAAGAAAAATGGAATCCTTCTGAAGGAGGGAAGAGAACTGACCTTTGACGCCATCTCTCCAGAAGACGCTGGCAATTACAACTGCTTGGTCAACAACTCCGTAGGACAGACCATGTCTGAGGCCAGGATCCTCCAAGTGCTGTGTGAGTGGCTGGAGCTGGCGACAGACAGAAGAGCAGGTGGCCGGCTACCTGGATCCTGATTTCGCTTCTCCTTACAGATGCACCGAGGAGGCTGCGTGTGTCCATCGGCCCAAAGGACGAAGTGATGGAGGGGAAGAAGGCAGTCCTGACATGTGAGGGCGACGCCAACCCTCCCATCTTCCAGTATAGCTGGTTTGACTGGAAAAACCAAAACCTCCAGCATTATGATCAGATGCTGAGATTGGATCCTGTGAAGGTCCAGCACTCAGGAGCCTATCGGTGCCAGGCCATCAACCGGCTGGGCATGGGCCAGTCGACCCCCAGCACCCTCACTGTCTACTGTAAGGCTCCTTCCCTCTTCTTCTCTGACCCCTCTTTCTCCTTCCTTCCCCCGCCCCAGTCCTGGGGGGCAGCCTGGTGCATCACTCCCAGGCACCCCCCTTGCCCCCCCCACACTCACCTTTCTTCCCCCCTTCTGCCCGTCACTCCTGACTCTCTCTAGGAGGGCTCCCTCTCAGGCTGCCCCCCGCCTTCCAGACACCCTGAGCTCTTACTGGGTCCCTCTCTGTCTCTTTCTGTCTCACCCTTGATAGGCTGCTTCTTTTTATCTTTTGGGATTTTAGCTTTTTTTTTTTTTTCAATGTTTATTTATTTTTGGGACAGAGAGAGACAGAGCATGAACGGGGGAGGGGCAGAGAGAGAGGGAGACACAGAATCGGAAACAGGCTCCAGGCTCCGAGCCATCAGCCCAGAGCCCGACGCGGGGCTCGAACTCACGGACCGCGAGATCGTGACCTGGCTGAAGTCGGACGCTTAACCGACTGCGCCACCCAGGCGCCCCTAGCTTTTTTTTTTTTTTTTTAAGACAAAGTAAAGCTAAAACAGCACGAGGGGGTAAATGGTAGCAAGACCCCTCTCCCTTCTTTCTCCCTGAGAACTCGACCCTCTCCCTGAAGGCCCTCACTCCCGGCGGCTGGTTGCTTCTCTTCACAGAGCTGTTCTACACGCGCAAGACGCTTAAGTAGATCTAGGCCTATACACCCTTCGTCACGCAAATCGTGAGAGAGCCCACACATTGCCCTGGATGTTCTTTTGTTTCCCCACGTAACAATACCACTTGGAGACTGTTCTCTATCCGCGCATGTACAGCGTGTCTGAAGGGTCTGGAAACAATAGGGAAGATATTTAATTTGTTTATTGTGCTTTTGCAGATTAAACTTGGAGCCATGGTTTTAAATTTAGAGGATCATGCCCTGCAAAGCTGGATGCTGAGGGGAGACAGCCTGAGCAGTGTTATTTGGAAATGCAGCATACTGTATAAAAACCTGTTTCTGGGGTCTCCACTTTGCAGACACCCCGGAGACCTGCCTCTTTCCTTCAGGGCTGCCTTGTCAGTGTATTCCCATGCATGGAAGCGCTCAGTGCCTTCCCTACGGCCTTGTGTCGTCTCCGGCTCTGGGCTCCCAGGAAGGACAGTGGCAGGATAAATTTCTACATGGCGTTGCTACGTCAAAGAACAAGTGATTTCACGTTCTGATAAGTAAGGCCAAGCGGTAGCCTTTACTGCGTACTCTGTGTGTGCACCTGTGTCTGTCACAAGACAGGTGTTTCCCAGGAGAGTCAGCCCTTTCCTCCTCATGGGGCCCCGAAGGCAGGGACTGGTTTCTCCCTTCCTCTGCATCACGTCCCCTGCGTGTGGAAGGGGAGTCTGGAAGGCAAGGACAGCGGCCATGCAGAGAGGTTGAGGATTCCTTCCAGGCGGATGCTGCAGGCCAGAGGTTATCGGAGAGATGCAGTGTCAACAACTCATGGTCGCTCTTCCCCCCACCAGACAGCCCAGAGACCATCGGCAGGCGAGTGGCCGTGGGAGTGGGGTTCTGCCTGGCCGCCCTCCTCCTGGCCTTCTGGGGAGTCAAGCTTCAGAAAAGGTGAGCAACTCCCAAGGCCCGTCTCTCCCTGATTCCTTCCCTGGAGTGACTCCCGTTAGCCATCCTCTCGACCCCGCATGCCCGACTCCACGGGGTCCTGTTCCCATCCCCCTGAGCCTCACCGAGCGGGATTTTGTTTCTTAGCTGGAAGAAGATACGGAGCCAGCAGGGGCTCCAGGAAAATTCCAGTGGGCAGAGCTTCTTTGTGAGGAATAAAAAGGTAGGACATGGGAGAAAGATGAAATGGAGGGCAGACCGTAAAGTCAAGCGGAGACACAGTGAAGATGGGATGCAAGGAGCACCGTGGGGAGGTGTGGGTCTTGGCGGAGAATGGAGTGGTGAGAGCCGAGACCCCGTCTCTCTCCCAGGTTCGAAGGGCCCCGCTCTCCGAAGACCCTCACTCCCTGGGGTGCTACAATCCGGTGATGGAAGATGCCATCAGTTACGCGACTTTGCGCTTTCCTGTCGGTGACGCCGACGCACCAATAACCGGGTACTGAGTGAGGGTCCTGGGAGGGAGGAATGGCTCGTGTCCTGTCTGCCCTCTTTGTGCCCGGCACGGGAGCCAGGCCCTGCCCCGGGGTGCTCTCAGGGTCTAAGGGAGCTGGAAGTAGGAGGAGAGTTCGTGCGAAATACTTCATCTGCGGCCATCCACCTGCCCTCCCTCTCAGAGACGCAGGGACCCCAGAGACAGAGGGACCTTCCCCAAACAGGGACGACACGGTCACTTACTCCGTGGTGCAGAAGCATCGAGTGGTAAGAGGGCGGGGCTGTGGGAGGTGAGGGTGGGGGAGGGTGGGGGACCTGGCCTCAGCTGTGACTCCCAGGAGGGAGGGACTCGGTGGCCTCCGTGGGGGCCAGGGCTGCTGGTGGGAGGGGTGCTCAGGCACAGGTGTCAGAGCCAGGGCAGCGCCTCCCAGTCGGAGACGCAGACCGCGGCCGGCGTGTGGACAGGAGGACCCCCGGGTGGAGCCAAGGAGAGGACAGGCAGGGAACGCAGACCGGGGGGCTGGCGACCGGGAGGCCAACCTTACACCCCGTGGCTTTTGCAGGGAGACTATGAGAACGTGGTTCCAGAGAGTCCGGAAGACGAGGGGATACATTACTCCGAGCTGGTTCATCTTGGGATTGGGGAACGGCCTCTGGCCCAGGAAATGGTGGAATACGTGACCCTCAAGCACTGAGGAGCCAAACCCGCCAAAGCAGAGGCGCCAGGGGACCGCAGGGGCCAGGCCCCGCCCCTGCTGCTCAGCAGGCCCCAGCCTCCCCTCCACACACACGAGCAGGCACCCTCGCACGGTTACTGAAACCCCAGCCAGTGCACAGAACCTCGTGCGTCGCCCAGAGACAGCCTTCCTTCTCAACGCTGGGGGCCCTGGCCCTCCCAAAGGCCTGCTCCTGGCCCGCTCTCCTTTCCACCCAGAAAGTCATCTAAACACCTAGCCTGCACCGTACAGCCCCCCCCCACCCCTCCCCCGCCATCTGCCACCACCCATCCCCAGCTGGCCGTGTCCCTGCTGGGGTCGGCTTGTTACTATAATTTTTTCTTCCCCTCTCCATCCCTTTGGCCCCCTTACCCCTGCTCTGAAAGTCCCCTCATTAATTCTATGCCTAACGTCTGCTTCTGGGGCAAAGCCCAGGGAAG
This sequence comes from Prionailurus bengalensis, assembly GCF_016509475.1. Taxonomy (NCBI): domain Eukaryota; kingdom Metazoa; phylum Chordata; class Mammalia; order Carnivora; family Felidae; genus Prionailurus; species Prionailurus bengalensis. The sequence continues at coordinate 18,540,727 of NC_057352.1, read as the reverse complement.
GAGGGACAGAAATGAGGGAGAAAGACTTGCTGGCCCGCTGGTTGCTCCTCCACGTGTCAGCGAGGCATTCCACGTGGAGAGGATTACGCTGCTGAGCCCCACGCCTCAGGGGTCTTGTGGTCTGAGACACACGCTGGTGTGGACAGACGTGTCACAAACACAGAGCTGCACAATAAAAACAGCTCGGATACCACTTCAAAGAACCCGTGCCTGTGGAGTCAGGGTGAGGACGGGGAGATGAAGAGGGCATCACGGGGCCTGGGGAGAAGGCAAAGGAGTCAAGGTAACCTCAGGACCGAATCAGCGGACTGGGGAGTCTGTTGTCTTGTTGCAAACGGTACACTGGCCCGGCAGGCAGACAAGTGCGAGTCTGAGTCTTGACTCTTCTGCTTGCCCAGCTGAGTGATCTTGGGCAAGTTCACCAAGTTTATCTGAGTCTCAGTTTCCTCATCTGTAAAATGGAGGTGCCACTACCTACCGTGCAGGCGGTTCAAGGGAGGAAGTGAAAGGGGCACCTGGGTGGCTCGGTCGGTTAAGGGTCCAACTTCGGCTCAGGTCAGGTCATGATCTCTCGGTTCGTGGGTCCAAGCCCCGCATAGGGCTCCGTGCTGCTGGATTGGACCCTGGAGCCTGCTTCAGATTCTGTGTCTCCCTCTCTCTCTGCCCCTCCCCCAGTCGTGCGCACGTGCTCTCTCTCTCTCTCTCTCTCTCCAAAATAAACAAACTTAAAAAAAAGAGAGAGAGAGGAAGTGAGGTACCATCATACGTATGCTGGAGTCACCTTATAAGAAACTTAACACAATAGCCAAAAGTCCCTAAAAAACCAAATTCCCATCTTGTTTGCATCTCTTGAAGAATGTAAGAAGGGGAAGCCAATTCATCACTCACAGCTGTTCTCAAAAGTGACCCTGCCAAGTTCGGTCAACAGCCACAGTTGCCCAAGAACTTCTCGAAGGCCAGTCGCCTTGAGAAACCTCACGACGTTTCTTTCACCTATCGTCACTGCCGCCAGTTCCCTATTATGTTCACGAATTCTGACTTTTCCAGTTAGGTCCTTCCAGCTTCCCCTCTGCTTCTCGGTTCCGACCTTTCTCTGCCTGTTCTTTTAGAAGCAGAACCAGGTGTCTAGTCAGTCAGCAAGAAGACGCAAACTCCTGGCCTGGGGTGGGTGCTCCAAAAGTTCCACCTTCCTTCCCTGCCCTGCCTTCCCATCCGCTCAATACCAGAATGTTCTCTGAGGAGATGTTCTTTTTTTTTTTTTTTAATGTTTATTTATTTTGAAAGAGAGCGAGCGAGAGAGAAAGTGTGAAGGGGGGGGAGGGGCAGAGAGAGAGAGAGACAGAGAGAGAGGGAGAGAGAGAGAGAGAGAGAGAGAATCCCAAGCAGGATCAATCTCACGACCTTGAGATCATGACCTGAGGGGAAATCAAGAGTCAGATGCTTAACTGAGCCACCCAGGTGCCCCTGAGAAAGACCACGTTCTGGTCATCCTTGAAGCTGTGGCACAATGAGGCATTGATTTCCCCCAACTCACTTTGTCCCCAGTGTGATTTCTCGTGAGCCCCGTTAGCATTTCTGGAGGAAGGAGAGACTGCAAGAATTATTTAAGTGAGAGGGTTTCTGTATCAAGAATGAGGCCCAGTATCATTCAACCATTCAACCATTTATTCAGCAAATATTTACTGAGCACCTGTCAATGCATCCAACACGGACCAGTTATTGGGGGACAAAAAAGATACGGCATCACCCCAATCTTGGGGATCTCTAATCTAGGGTGCCCAAAAGGTTTTAGGGCAGGGTCCCCTCAAAGGACTAAAGGTGGCCCTGAACCTGAGGAGGCCTGTACAGGCTCCCTGGCAACCAGCGGGTGTCTCTTCATTCCGTCCGAGTCCGGCGGCTGACGGAAACCTACTTCGTGGCCAGCTGACTGAGAGACGTGGCTGTCACCAGGCGGTGCTGAGGTGTGCATGGCAGGTGACCAGGAAGCTCTGAAGCCGGGACTCCAGGATCCAGGTGGCCCTCCACCCAGCCCCCGGCCTCACTGTCCTCCCAGGGCCCAGACAACTGGTCACTCGTTCAGTTACCGAGCCCCTACTATGTACGCGACAAGCAGTGGACGAGGCAGACAGACATCTTCACCCTCACTGACCGACGTGCCAGCGGAGGAGCTAGCGAATCTGATGTCGCAGGGTCTTGAGTGTTAGAATTAACACAAGATGAAGGCAGAGAGCCTGGAGCAGGGGAGGGGCCCATGTGGAGAGGGTCCGAGGAATGCCCTCCTCAGAGGCGATGCGGGGAGAGACCTGAACCGCCAGGTGGGCAGGGCCGAAGTAGAGCTCTTGATAATCCCACGTCTCCCTTCACGCCCTGCTTTCCTCGTCTCCAAAGGCTTGTCACGGGAGAGGAAATTGCCCTCCTTCTGATTTTTCCTTGGTTCTGTCAGCTTCCCAAAGACAAAATAACAAACAACAGGCGGCAAATTCTTCTACACCCCCAGGGAGGTGCTGGACCACATATGTAGGACGTGGACGGGAGGCATTGGTGACTGAAGTCCGGAAAGGGAATTCGATCATTTCTTTGGAGGCGATTGCCAGGGGGAGGCTCACGCCATCCAGGTCTTAGTGAGTGCCGCCCAGGGTCCCTCCCAGTGCCCCAGAGACAGGCAGTGTGGGGACCGCAGCCCAGCACTTCAGCGCCACCGAATGAGGCTCGTCCCTTGCCTGTCCTCCTCCCCGCTCCTGCCAACGCCAGAAGAAAGGGTCAGAAGCTACCGTCATCAAGCCAGAAGGGAGAGGAGAGGGAAAACAGAGAAGCCCTCTCCTCCCAAAATGTGCCCACAGCCTGTGTGGGTCCAGGGAGGGCAGAGGAAACACCTTGAAATGATTAATTCATTTTCCCACATATCAGTTCCCAGACACGGTGTGGCCCACCAAAGTTTTTATCTACGAGAGAGCCCAAAAGGCTGGGGCCTGCCCACGGGCTCACCCAGGAGGAGAGAAGCCAGCACCCACAGCGGGTCTGAACAAGCCGTGGTCTGGTCATACCTCGACAACCCTGCTCCTTTAAGGGACTAGCTACACACTCCTCACGCTGCCTAGAAAAAGCCCTCATTGCTGTCCCCTTCCTGTGTCTGCATCAGCTGTTTGGACCCTCACCTCTTGGCCTCTGCTCCTGCCTGAGATGCCCCATTAGCTGCTCAGCCAGGCTGCTGGTGCCTCAGGCTAATGGCCCTGCCACCCCGCCCTCCTCTCCCTTCCGGCTCACTGCCCATCCTGGACACCCTCCCTCAGGCCATCGAGGGGGACTCCTGAGCCTCAGAGACATCTGGCAGCACCAAGAGGTGAGTCCCTCTTTCTGTGGCTCCTCTCCCCACGGCGGCTATTCCCCAGACCCCCCAGTTTACCTGCTTAGGATGCTCCCTGAGGTTGGTCAAGGTCATTCTCTGTGGCACTGATGGGACCCGACTTGCCCTGGCTCTGCCCTGGCGCCCCGCCTCGCCTGCCCTTTACCACAGCCTTCACCTTACCCAAATCCTGACAACCCCCCAACTCCACTGTCTGCGGGGCAGGCTCTCCACGGTCCTGGGGAGTGTGGGGGGCAGCTGCTTCTCTTACCAGGGAATTAGGGGAGAGGGGTGGACTCAGGAGACTTAGTCCTAGGAAAAACACACACACAGTGGGACCCGGCTCTAATTTTCTCCCCTTTCTCTCCCCAGTCTCAGAAATCAGGAGGCTCTCCCTCTGATGGGACCTGCACGCTTCCATGGTGTTTTAAGAGAGGATACGGTGGGAAGAAAGCAGAGGACTGAGGGCTAGCGGTCCTCGCTCCTCACTCGGGCTCACCTGCTAACTGGAGCCGCTTCTCTCCGTGGGCCTCCCTCATTGAGACAGTTGCTATCTCACAGGACGGCTTCTAATACCCTAGCAGTCTGTGATCCCAGGGAGCCCCCGATCCCCCCACCCCTCCACGGGCCTAGCCGAGGCTGGGGAGCGAGTGGAGGTCAGGAGCGTGGAGGCCAGCCCTGGCCCCATGGACCTGCCCCCGCAGCTCTCCTTCGCCCTCTACGTGGCCGCCTTTGCACTGGGCTTCCCACTCAACGCCCTGGCCATTGGGGGCGCCGTGTCCCATGCCCGGCTCCGCCTCACCCCCAGCCTTGTCTATGCCCTCCACCTAGGCTGCTCTGACCTCCTGCTGGCAGCCTCTCTGCCCCTGAAGGCGGTGGAGGCCCTGGCCTTGGGCGCCTGGCCTCTGCCGGCCTCGCTCTGTCCTGCCTTTGCCCTGGCCCACTTTGCTCCGCTCTATGCTGGCGGGGGCTTCCTGGCTGCCTTGAGTGTCGGCCGCTACCTGGGGGCTGCCTTCCCCTTGGGGTACCAAGCTGCCCGGAGGCCGCGTTATTCCTGGGGTGTGTGTGTGGCCATATGGGCCCTTGTCCTCTGTCACCTGGGGCTGGTCTTTGGGTTGGAGGCTCCAGGAGGCTGGACGGACAATACCAACAGCTCCCTGGGCATCAACACGCCAGTGAACGGCTCTCCGGTCTGCCTGGAGGCCTGGGACCCGGCCTCAGCGGGCCCTGCTCGCCTCAGCCTTTCTCTCCTGCTCTTCTTCCTCCCCCTGACCATCACAGCCTTCTGTTACGTGGGCTGCCTCCGGGCACTGGCCCGGTCAGGCCTGAGCCACAGACGGAAGCTGAGGGCAGCCTGGGTGGCCGGCGGGGCTCTGCTCACACTGCTGCTCTGCTTAGGGCCTTACAACGCCTCCAACGTGGCTGCCTTCCTGCACCCCGACACGGGGGGCCACTGGCGGAAACTGGGGCTCATCACGGGTGCCTGGAGTGTGGTGCTCAACCCGTTGGTGACTGGCTACCTGGGAGGGGGTGCCGGCCGGGCGACAAGTGTGGCGAGAACGAAGGGAGGGACATCCCAGAAGCAGCAGCCGCCGCTGGAGAGAAGGGGCATGGAGCAGGGGAGGCCGGCTGCTCTCGCAGGCCCCTGATGGGGACTGCGCCGAAGGAACTGCAGGGCGGCCTTGCCTGGAAGCACCCTTGGAACCGCTTATGGGAAGAACTGAGCCTGGCCGAAGACCGCATCCCAGTGGAGGGAAGACGGAGGCCAGGGGCCAGGTCACAGGAGGAAGGTAAGCTTGCCTCCGCATACATCAGCGTGACTCCCCACCTCTGCCTGTCCCTCTTCTCCTCGCGCCCACCTGCCAATGCTGTAGACATTCTCTTCCAGTCTAGAGGAAATGCCACACTGATGATACGTTCGGGGGGATGCTGTTCCCCAAACATCTCCTAGGAAAGAATATTTTAATCTCTGAACACAAGAGAAGAGGCAGGAGGCAAGATACTGACACTGTTATGCCGTCTGGCATTCACAAGAGGGCAGCACTGGAACTGTGAACAGGAAGTTGGTAGGAAAAGACGCCTCCTCCGTAGGGAGAGAAAATACTAGAGAAAATACACACCACGAAGAGTCCCTAACAAATAGAGTCTCTGATATGGGACAGTCACCACGGCGAGTGCTTTACAAGTGTTGTCCCATTTCATACTCACACAATCCTTTGATTTGGCTACGCAGCTGCCGTACAGATGGGCAGGTTGTTCACTGCACGAGAGTGCCAGGCAGACGGACAAACATCGACTAAAGTCTAGCCTGTGCTGTGCTCACTGATCCATGTGCCCGGCATGGGACTACTTCCATCCAGAGGAAGGAGCACGTTATTCTAATTTGAACAAAGATATCACCCACTCCTCAAGCAGGGCGCCTCGGTGGAGGGCGCTACCGCCTGGAGTGGGGTGCCTTTTCCTAATCTGTACAAAGGCGCCCCTTAAGTTAGCTATGGTCCCGGAGCCAAGTATTATTATCATCTTCATTTTGCAGGATTAAGGAATTTTCCTGAGGCTCTACAGCAAGGAAGGGGTGGACGCGTGATGCGATCCTTCAAGGCAGGACCCCCGAGGGTCAGGGGACATATGAAAGAACTTGAGGTATCGGTGTGAACGCCCGTCCTTGTGGTCCACTTTGCAAAGGCAAACAGTGGCACCCTGAACCCGTGAGAGCAGGGAGAGGAGAGTGGTCATGGAGGAGACAAACATCTGGGCACCTGCTCTGATGAGGCAAGATGCGGGAAGCAGACTTGTTCCTCTAAAGGCGATCACGCCGCGAGCATAGCCTATGCCACAGAACGGGTAGCTACATGCCTGGCGTGCACGCGCTGGTTTATATAAGCTACCTCTTTTTATGCGTCAGTGACTACAAGGGCAAGGGATTTCATTTGCTCATCTGCCCCCAGCACCTTAGAAGGGAGCTTGGCACGTAGTAGCAGGTTCTCAGGAAGTGTTTGCCGAACGAATGAATGCTCGCAAGAGCCTTCCAAAGAAAATTTCATTATCTGTTTCACATGAAAACAGACCAGAGAAGTTACATAACTTGCCCGCGGCTCCGCAGAAGCAAGAAACAAGTTTATTGCCTGCACAGCGGTGACAGCAGAGAATTTCAGTAAAAGCCCGAACTCCTGAGCACAAGCGGCCTCACTGCCCCTTCCCATAAAGCCAGGGACGCTCTCTCCCACCGCTCTGGAGCTCCAGCTGGTGCTGGGCCACTTGTTCCGGAGAATTGCACCTCCTCCATTTGGCGGTGGAATTTAGTTCCTCCCGAGGGTCCACGACGCCCCACGTGATCCGCCCCCCAGCACCCTGGTGACCCCCACCCCGTCAGCCCTAAGCCTTCTAGAGGCCCCCCCCAGCAGATTAGCCTGCGCACCCGCCTTTCTGCTTGCCCGAAGGGCCTCCCCAGTGGTTCTCTGCCTCTGTTAGTCTGTCCTACCCTCCCACCACTCAATCCCCTTAGACCTCACCACCACCAGACCCACGGCAGCAACATCTTTGTTTTGCTCACCATTTTTTTTTTTCAACGTTTATTTATTTTTGGGACAGAGAGAGACAGAGCATGAACGGGGGAGGGGCAGAGAGAGAGGGAGACACAGAATCGGAAACAGGCTCCAGGCTCCGAGCCATCAGCCCCCAGAGCCCGATGCGGGGCTCGAACTCCCGGACCGCGAGATCGTGACCTGGCTGAAGTCGGACGCGTAACCGACTGCGCCACCCAGGCGCCCCTGCTCCCCATTTTTAACAACTTACTTGAGATAAAATTTACGTATCATAAAATTCACCCATTTCAAGTGTACACGTCAAGGGTTTTTAGTACACTAAGGCTTGCAACTACCACTATAATCCAGGTTAGAACACGGTCGTCACCCCAGTAAGAGCCCTCCTGCTCGTTTACAGCTGATTCCATTTCCCCCTACGTCCCCAGGCAACCGGCAATCGACTTTCTACTTTCTGTCTCCATAAAGTCGCCTATCTTGGACAATTCATATAAACGGAAACATACGATATATGGTCTTTTATGTCCGGCTTGTTTCACGTGGCATCGTGTTTTTGAGCTTCACCCACATTCTGGGCGTCTCATTCCTTCCTATCGCCAAAGAGTATTCCATCGCGTGCATATGCCACGTGGTGGATCCGTTCGCCAGCTGATGGGCCCCCAGGGGATGTTTCTACTTTGGGGCCATTATGAACATTGCTTAAGTAGATACCTATTAGTGGAGCTGGGTCACTTGGTAGATTTACATGAACTGTTTCAAGAAACTGCTTCCCAAAGGCACCCTACAATTTTACATTTTTACCAGCAAAGTATGAGGACCCTCATTCCTCCACATCCTCCCCACCCCTTGGTATCATCTAATTTTTTGCTTATGGCCATCCCAGCGGGTACAGAACGGTATCTCATTATGTTCCATAAATATTTGAATGAATACATAAAGAAGAAGTCTCTGAAGCTGGACAGAGCTTCAGTTTGAACCCTGCTGGTGATGCTTAACAGGCTGCAGCAGTGAGTCACCTCCCCACGGTGAGGCGAAGGGCAGGTTGGCGATGCCCTCAGAAGCAGAGTGCCTGCCACGGATTACGTGCCCCCTCGATCATCATTATCATCATTAGTGCTGTTGTTATTCCCATCACCCCAGAGACAAGCCCACACCCATGACTGCGATGTTGGCGGCTAACATCTGTTAGTACTTACCATAACATGCCCGCTTCCCTTCTCAGCACTCGACAGGCAGTAGCAATGCCTTAATCTAACAAAACCCTACGAAACTGGTACTGTGATTATCCCTGCTTTGCAGACGAGAAAGCAGAGATCGAGAGTTTGGGTCCCTTGCCCCAAATCCCAGAGTTAGTGACGGAGCCGGCATCGCACCCGGGCTCTGGCTCCGGAGCACGGGCCCTCCATCACTGCGTCGTGCTTCCTGCCCTTACAAGGCAAGTTGGACGACCGCCATTCCAGAGAAGCAGATGCAATTCAAGCGGAGGATCAGGGAGGGGAAGATGAGGTCGGCTCGGGGCTGGGGAGAGCATCCCCTCCGAGGCAGCCGGAGAGAGAGCACGCCGCGGTGGAATTTGCTCCTCATTTTGCATACTCGCGGGGCGCTGGTGATGGAGCAAAAGGCATCTTTTGTGCGATTGCCCAACGGTGAATGAGGTCATCCGTCTTTATCAGTTCTGCCAGATAAATAGCTAACTATACTTCTCTAGAGGAGCCGGCGAGGTGCTGGGGGAAAAGCAGTTGGGTTCTCAAATAAGCAGGTGAGCACGGGGCTCTGGGGGGTCTGGAGGGGGAGCCTCGGCGCTTGCTTTTCTCAGGGAAGGGACAGGCGACAGGGTATGACCAGGAAGACAGGCAGGCTGACGCTGCTGGGGAAAGCATCAGGGGGGCAATGAGGGAGTCGGGGCGGTGACAGTGTTCCCTGCCAACGGTCGAGATGCTGTCGGCGTGGGGCACCAAGGTCCCCACCCAGACTGCCACCTCCGTCCGCCTCTTTCTCCAGTGGCCATCACCATGGACACCAGCCCGGACCGGTCCTTCTCCCCCGGCAGTCACTGGCTCTACTTCTCCGTGTACCTCTTCACCTTCCTCGTGGGGCTCCCCCTCAACCTGGCGGCCCTGGTGATCTTCGTGGGCAAGCTGCGGCGCCGCCCGGTGGCTGTGGACGTGCTCTTGCTCAACCTGACGCTCTCAGACCTGCTCCTGCTGCTCTTCCTGCCCTTCCGCATGGTGGAGGCGGCCAACGGCATGCGCTGGCCCCTGCCCTTCATCTTCTGCCCCCTCTCCGGATCCCTCTTCTTCACCACCCTCTACCTCACCTCCCTCTTCCTGGCAGCTGTGAGCGTCGAACGCTTCCTCAGCGTGGCCTACCCGCTGTGGTACAAGGCCCGGCCGAGGCCGGGACAGGCCGGCCTGGTCAGCGGGGCCTGCTGGCTCCTGGCTGCCGCTCACTGCAGCGTGGTCTACGTGATGGAATTCTCCGGGGAGGCCACCAACGGCACCTGCTACCTGGAGTTCCAGAAGGACCAGCTGGCGATTCTCCTGCCCGTCAGGCTGGAGATGGCTGTGGTCCTTTTTGGGGTGCCCCTGCTCATCACCATCTACTGCTACAGCCACCTGGTGTGGGTGCTCAGCAGAGGCACCAACCACCGGCGGCGGAGGAGGGTGGTTGGGCTCGTGGTGGCCACGCTGCTCAACTTCCTCGTCTGTTTTGGGCCCTACAACGTGTCCCACGTCGTGGGCTACATCCAGGGTGAAAGCCCGGCGTGGAGAAGTTACGTGCTGCTCCTCAGCACCTTGAACTCCTGCGTCGACCCGCTTGTCTACTACTTTTCATCCTCTGGGTTTCAGGCTGACTTTCAGGGGCTGCTGAGGAGGCTGACGGGGGCCTGGGGCCCTTGGAGGCAGGAGGACAGCATGCAACTGAAGGACAAGAATGAGGAGGGGGGCAGCCGGGGGAGCTGTCCAACGTAGAGAACAGGAGGGAGACTCCTGGAGGGCTGTGGAGCAGGCCGGGCTGCCGAGGGGCCTGGCGGGGGCTCTCGTAGCTCAAGTCGGGCAGGACCGGGGAGCAGGGGGCTGGGGACTGACGTGACTGAGCACCAGGCTGTGCTCACCCAAGCCCGGCTCTCGGTCTCACCCAACTGCCCTCGCTTCCCATCCCCTGCCCCCCAGGGATTCAGCCCTGGGAAACAGGAGGAGGGCGGGCACCAGAGAAGCGGGAGCCCCCACGGCCAGCTCCTGGGCTTTCCTTAAGGTGACGGAGGAGGAATCGACCGCAGTGACGAAGGCCTGAGAGATGTGCCAGGCGGTGGAAGAAGCCACCCTTCAGAGCTGTTCCTTCCCAGCAGGGTGAGAGTGGGGACACAGGCCAGGCTTCAGGGAGCATCCTGCTCTCACAGAAGGTTCCCATTGTTCAGTAAATTCAGACTTTTAGGGACATTTATGAAAAATTACAGTAGAAAAATTACCAATAAAATTGGTAGCAAGCAAAAGAGAACGGTCTTTCCTTTTTTTTTTTTTTTTTTTTTTTGCTTATGATGTATCTGCATCAGGTGGGATTGACGGATGGAAGGATAAAACACCCAGACTCCGGAGGGAAAGGGCTAAACCATAGGATGCCTAGATGTCGGGAGAGGATCCGGGTTGGAGGCATAAAAATACCAGCTCACTTAGGGGAAGGACTTGGCCTGACCCATTATCTTCTTCGATAACTCTGTGGCAGGTACTGTTATTAAATGAGCAAGTGAGAATAACTCACTTTACACACGAGGGAATGGGCCCAGGCAGGTGAAGCCTTCTACCTGAGATCCTACAGCCAGTAAGTGACTGAAGCAGGACTGGAGGCTGGAATTAGCCGACTCGGAGTCCCGTGCCCCTCACCCACTCTGCTCTCCTGACTCCAGCTGCGTATCATCCGTATGATGCCATATGGATGATGCCTAGTCTGGCTTCCAGAGCCAGTGAGCCAGTGTGGCCGGGACAAATGTAAACAGGCCACGAGGAAAACTGGAACTACATGCAAAGCAGCTCAGCTCTCTGCGTTGCTAAGTCCTCTTCCCCTATTCTTTATTAGAAACCCACTTGAAAAAATAAATTAGTCAGCACAGTTGACTTCAAAGATAGATGCATACTCTCAGCTATTTTTAGCGAGATGTGACCATTTAGTAAGTTTGCCTTTCTCCCTGAGGAGTGGTGCATGAGAAACAGTCGGTTAGAGCCTCCTCGCCCAGCAAGGCAACCAGAGACACGTGGGCACGTGTTGGCACTCACTTGGCCTTAGTTCAAAAACATTTGTTGTGCACCCACAGTGTGCAGGTGGCTGGGCTGAGAACGGCAAGGACTTTTAATATTAGCGTCTATTTCTTGCTGGGGTTAAGGTCGCTGGAGAATGAGGGCTGGCTGTGGATGAGGGATTGGGTTTCAGGTGGAAGGAGAGAGCCATCATCTCGGTGCAGAGATGAAGGCCTGAGCTGTCTCTCTGACCTGTGACTCATCTTCTGTCCCAAGGAACTCAGTCCCTGGTGGAAGCTAAGAAGTTAATATAAATATGAGTCTACGTGGTTCAGAAAGGGAACAAGGGTGACAGGGAGTCCTGCGACTCCAAAACTGGTAACAAGGACCCAACTGGGGACAAAAAGGAGTTGGAAACTCCACATTCTAGAGAGAGCCATGAACAATAGGAGCCTGACCCTTTTCTCAGGGTTTATCATGAAGAATAAGAGGCAGCTTAGAGGGCTTTGCTGCTTCCAACCATCACCCAGCACTACCCCCTCCCCAGTCTGTATAAGCAAAAGGCTAGGGGTGGGGAGGGTGAAAAGTCATCAGACGCTGGGGCCATTGTCTGGGTGGTGGTAAGGGGACTGCGGTAGTATTTTCCAGATTTTGCAGAAGCCAAGGGAAAGGGCTGTTCAGAGAAGAATGGAAGGTGTATCCTGGGACTAAAGCAGAGAAACGAGACTGGCAGACAGAGGGCGTGGGAGCACGTGTGTGAGTGACAAGCATCGTACCCTCTCACCGGTTGGCAGAGCAAGCATGTGGGGGGCCCCCAAGGGGGAGGTGGAAATTCTGGGGATGCCAGAAGAGGTCAAGCCAGCTTGGATCTCCCAAGACAGCGGTCAGAAGAACACAGTTCTAGCTGCAAAAGAGAGCCAGTAATTGGGCACCTGACTCACAATGGACACCAAAAGCTACTCAATATTTAGCTACAGCACTGTTTCTCAAATTTCTTTGTATCTCTGTCCTCTCAAGGAGCCTTTTTGGATATTTTTTCCTATTCAGCACCTTACTCTTCCCTGCCTGTGAAACTTTAATACAACAGACACACTCTATACCTACTCCTGTGTGTGCATGGCCCTTTGAAAGCCACAAACCATTGCTTCCTTGGAACTAATTTTCGCCTCTCTGGGGGGCAATGTTGGCCCTGCTGAGAATCCATGAGCTAGAGAACCCATCCCACAGAGTGATAAAGCCTGTCTCACTCAACCGTAGCCCCGTGAGGTGAAGTTTATTATCCTTCTGGAGCAAAGGAGACCCCATTCCAGAGGAAGCATGGGCGTCTCACAAGAGAAGAGACAGGGCTAGTGTAGAATTTGGGGTAAGGGGACTGTTTAGGTGAAGTTTCAGTGAAGCAGTGCTTGCCAGGCTCTGAGCTAAGCAGGGCTGTATGCAAAGAGGTCAATTTCAGGCCTGGGCTGAGAAGCGGACTCAGGGTCCTGTTCCTTTGGAAAATACGAATAAATGATAAAGGTAGGATTTTTGTCTGAAAACTCGTTGTCTGAAGCTCTGGGGGTTGAAAAGCTTTTGCTGCTCAGATCCTCCTAGCAGCAGAGGGATACTCCATTCTTACTGAAAGGATTTCAAACAGCCAAGTTTCTGACAGTCTGTGATTTTAGAGAACAAGGTTTCTCAACAATATAACTTGGCTAGTTAACAAAACAAATTTTTAGGGGCTTCTGGTAGCTCAGTCAGTTAAGTGTCTGACTCTTGATTTCAGCTCAGGTCACGATCTTACAGCTTATGATTTCGAGCCCTACATTGGGCTCTGTGCTGACAGTGCAAAGCCTGTTTGGGACTCTCTCTTTCTCCCTCCCTCTCTCTCTCTCTGCCCCTCCCTTGCTTGTGCTCTCTCTCTCTCAAAATAAATAAATAAACTTAAAAAACAAACAGGTTTTTAAAGGTTTACAAAAGGAACTCATTGATGGCCATGATGGAGGAGGAGAATTTCCCTTTTAGAAGGAAGGGTTCCCCCTTCAGCAAGCCCTAGGGCAGCACAACCCAGAAGGGTAGGAGGAAGGGTAGACTTGCCTCATCCCTGCCACAGGTTCCCAGGGCCATAGGTTAAGGCTTAGCTTATAGGACAGAGAGAGGAGGCCAGAAGTTTTAAATCTCCAAGTGTGGCCAGAAACCTACTCACAAAATCATTAAGAAACTGGCAGGGACAGTTCAATACAGGCAGGACAGTTCAATACAAAGCAGTGAGTAGTTCACCTGCTACAGGCTTGTGCCACAACAAGTCAAACTATTTATAAACCAATTCCCCATCAGAGGAGGGCAGAGGGGCAAGCAGGAAGCAGAGAGGAAGCTGGGTATATGGGAAGGCAGGCTGACTTGATGACTTTTCCTGAGTTAAATACATCACCGGAGACCAGAGTCTTTGGGTATTTTAGCAAGTGACCTCTCAGCCTGTGAATGCGCCCAGCAGGGCAAGGGAAGCTGTAATACAAAGCAGGAGAGGTAAATCTGCTTCATGTGGATGCTGGGAGGAGGTGCAAAAAGTAGGCCAGGTCCGGGTTGGGAGGGAGGAATAGATGGGGTGAGCAGGAATCCTGGGATTCTGCAAAAGTAGTTGCAACAATCATCCAAAAGCAGGAAGCAGAGTGGCAATAAAAGAAAGAATGTGAAAGAAGCCAGGCTGTAAATTCTGGGAGAGGAGAATTAGAAGTGGGACACAGAGTTTGCAATGGAGGAAACAAGTAAAGTGAAATAGTGTGAGAAAGCGCTCAACTCTTTACCTTCCTCTCTCTGATATGACCTCTCTGGTAAAAAAAAAAAAAAAAACAAAAACAAAACAAAAAAAAAACCCAACAAGTTATTACAGGCATCTGTGGCCCCTAAAACTCTGCAAAGTCTTCTGACTTCCCTTTAAAGTCAGTTCTGAGGGGCGCCTGGGTGGCGCAGTCGGTTAAGCATCCGACTTCAGCCAGGTCACGATCTCACGGTCCGGGAGTTCGAGCCCCGCGTCGGGCTCTGGGCTGATGGCTCGGAGCCTGTTTCCGATTCTGTGTCTCCCTCTCTCTCTGCCCCTCCCCCGTTCATGCTCTGTCTCTCTCTGTCCCAAAAATAAATAAAAAACGTTGAAAAAAAAATTTAAAGTCAGTTCTGAAAAACCATCCAGATGGAGGGAGATCAAGGCACCAAGATGGCAGCCTGTGATCTCGGAAGAGGAAACTGAGATCACACTCCAGAAAAAGAATGGGATAGAAGAAATGAAGTCTGAGAAACCTGGTGGTAGTGGGATGGGTAGTGGGTAGTGGGTAGTGGGGTAGTGGGTGAACCAGAGTTCACCCCCCATGGAAGCGTGGAGCGAGGGAAGAGTAAATATTGCAGAAGACGGAATGGGGTATTTTTGGAAGGGAGGTGATTTTAACTGAATTTAGACTCATTTCACTGAATTTGGACAACCAAATCAAGAATCTCCTGTTGCAGATCCCCCAGCCCCAGGGTCAATTTGTAAATGGCACTGACCACACCATTCTTTTTTTTTTTTTTTTTTTTAATTTTTTTTTCAACGTTTATTTATTTTTGGGACAGAGAGAGACAGAACATGAACGGGGGAGGGGCAGAGAGAGAAGGAGACACAGAATCGGAAACAGGCTCCAGGCTCTGAGCCATCAGCCCAGAGCCTGACGCGGGGCTCGAACTCACAGACCGCGAGATCGTGACCTGGCTGAAGTCGGACGCTTAACCGACTGCGCCACCCAGGCGCCCCTGACCACACCATTCTTGTTCCCATTTCTTGGTGACTGCTCTCAGGCAGAACACACAATGACCCAATTCTAGCCAGAAAAATTCTAGCTCTCAGGAAGAACACACAATGACCCAATTCTAGCCAGTAAGAGGTCTGCTGGGGGGGGTCTCCGGGAAGCCATATTGAAAGAGAGAGATGTGTGAAGAGCTACCCTCTGGCTTCCTGGTTTGGAAACTTTGATGTGAGGATGTGACACTTGGAATTGCAGCAGCCATTTGGGGGCCATCGTGCCACAAACTTGAGGAAGGATGCGAACAAGCTAAAGGTGGTGGAGGAGAAGGACAAAAAGGCCTTGCTGAATTGGGACCCCCACCTCCACACTCACTGTTAATAAACATTCCTATAGCTGACTCACCATTAGCCAGATAGCCGCTAACGTGCAGCCAAATGCATCTTAACTGTAACGGATAAGCCTCTGTCTAAGCATCCTATATCCTATATCCTGTCACCACTTGGTGACATCTTCTCTTCCTCTAAATTATTTTATGATGCTGGAATCTCTAAATTCTATTTGCTTTGAAGGAGCTATAAAATCCTAGTGTTTATCTTACCTATTCTAGCTGGGCTCAAAGGAGATTTCTCCAGTCAGTAGCTCTGGCACCAAGATGTCAGGACTCCCCTCATTCGAAGGCTCTAAACAGCTAACAGGCTGGGGCTGTATGGACATATTACAAAATGAAAAACACACCTACTGGATGGGACCCTTTTTGAGGTTGAGGAGCATCTGACTGATGGTCTGGGCTGTAAGCTCCTCTCCTTTTATTGATAAAAATTCCCATGCTTGGATGTAATTCCTAAATATGAGACAGAAAACCGTGAAAACCCTAGAGGAGAAAGCAGGCAAAAACCTCTTTGACCTCGGGTACAGCAACTTCTTACTAGACAGGTCTCCAGAGGCAAGGGAAACAAAAGCAAAAATGAACTATTGGGACCTCATCAAGATCAAAACCTTCTGCACAGCAAAGGAAACAATCAACAAAACTAAAAGGCAACTGATGGAATGGGAGAAGATATTTGCAAATGACATATTAAATAAATAAAAGGCTAGTAGCCAAAATCTATAAAGAACTTATCAAACTCAACACCCAAAAAACAAATAATCCAGTGAAGAAATGGCCAAAAGACATGAACAGACACTTTTCCAAAGAAGACATCCAGATAGCTAACAGACACATGAAAAGATGTTCAACATCACTCATCATCAGGGAAATACAAATCAAAACCAAAATGAGTTACCACCTCTCCCTTGTCAGAATGGCTAAAATTAACAACTCAGGAAACAACAGATGTTGGCAAGGATATGGAGAAAGGGGAACACTTTTGCACTGTTGGTGGGAACGCAAACTGGTGCAGCTGCTCTGGAAAACAGTGTGGAGGTTCCTCAAAAAATTAAAAATAGAACTACCCTATGACCCAGCAATAGCACTACTAGGAATTTATCCAAAGGATACAGGAGTGCTGACTCATAGGGGCACGTGTACTCCAATGTTTATAGCAGCACTTTCAACAACAGCCAAATTATGGAAAGAGCCCAAATGTCCATCATCTGATGAATGGATAAAGAAGATGTGGTTTATATATACAATGGAATACTACTTGCCAATGAGAAAGAATGTAATTCTGCCATTTGCAACAACATGGATGGAACTGGGGGGGTATTATGCTAAGTGACATAAGTCAGTCAGAGAAAAAGATAGCCTATGTTTTCACTCATATGTGGAATTTGAGAAACTTAACAGAAGACCATGGGGGAAGGGAAGGGGAAAAAATAGTTTCAAACAGAGAGGAAGGCAAACCATAAGAGACTCTTAAATACAGAGAACAAACTGAAGGTTGATGGGGGGGGAGTGCGGGGCAGAGGGGAAAATGGGTGATGGGCATTGAGGAGGGCACGTCTTGGGATGAGCACTGGGTGTTGTATGTAAGCGATGAATCACGGGAATCTACTCCCGAAGCCAAGAGCACACTGTTGTACACTCTATATTCGCTAACTTGACAATAAATTATATAAAAGTAAATAAATAAAATAACCAAGAAAAAAAATTCCCGTGCTTATTATGGGACATAGATTGCCATGGAAACAAGAGAGTGTTGAATGAATGGGGACGGGGATCGTGAGTGATGTCCTGTGGAAGGACACTTGGCCCCAGTCGGTGTTCTTAGAAACAGGAGAGCTACCCAGTCTTCCTGCCTGTGGAGTCACTGTACCACAGGTAATGGCTACATGAAGATGAGGAGATGATTTCCTGGATGTCTAATTCACCACTTAACAATTTATGCCCACAATTAGGGGCTTGCTGCTTACCGTGTCCCTGCACCCCCGTCCCCTTTCTGGTCATTGTTTCCTAGTGGTTCTTGGTGCTTAGAGCACAAACCTCCCCTTCCCAACACCCTAGAAACCGCCTTCAAAATAACTCATTGTTTGTTTATCCTTCGGAAAACAATCAAATTATATGCTGTGAATCAAAAGGTCAGCTGGGAAAGATGTAAACAGGAAAGTTCACTGCAGAGTGAACTGAACAAACAGGCCAGCAAGCTTGGGCCCCGGGTGGGGGTAGTGGCAGCTGCTGTCGTTGCACGCCAACAGGACCCCAGCCAGCCTGGTGAGGCATCCGGCCAGGCTCCGGGACCAGAGAGACGCACAAGGGCTTTGGAGGCATCACTTCTGACCTCACAACCCGGCGATGTCTTCCTGGGTGTCACTCAGGAGGATGAGAGCAACCCCGTGAACGCAGACTGCACAGAGATATTCACGGCAGCTTTGATCATAATAGCCCCATTCGGGAAATGGTGCAGGTGACCATCGAAAGCAAAAGGATGTGGGGCCATCTGGGTGGCTCAGTCGGTTAAGCATCTGACTTCGGCTCAGGTCATGATCTGGTGGTTCACGGGTTCAAGCCCCGCGTTGGGGTCTGTGCCGACAGCTCAGAGCCTGGAGCCTGCTTCCGATTCTGTGCCTCCGTCTCTCTCTGCCCCTCCCCTGCTCGTGCTCTGTCTCTCTCTCAAAAATAAACATTAAAAAAAAATTGTTTTAAAAAGAGAATGGATGTGAAAACTGTGATGTAGCCATGCAACGGCATACCCCTAGGCAATAAAAGTAACACACTGCTGGCAAAGGTGACCATACAGCCTCTGACTCTGACACTGTGATTTATCATAAAAAATGTATTTGGTCTTCAGCCAAGGATTATAGTTGTCCAGCGGTGGCCCATTCCTGCCACAGAGCTCCTAAAAGCTTTGGGATTTCCTAAGCGATGAGAGCAACGAAGCCGTCTTTTGTTATGCGGCAGTGACTCGTGGACCCCCACCTAAAAGTGGGGGCGAGGTGCCAGAGGAACCAACTGAGGGATTAGAGGGTTGGTATTTTCAGTCCTGACCTTCTGACTTCTGGAGACAGGGGGAGGCGCTGGAGGTTGAATCAGTCCCAATGGCCTACGTAATCAATGAATCAATCGCGCCCGTGTAATGAAGCCTCCATATGAACTCAAACGAGCGGGGCTCAGAATGCTTCCACTTGGTGAACACGTGGAGATTTGGGGAGAGCGGAGCACTAGGAGAGGGTATGGAAGCTTCACACGCCTCCCCCATCTCATGCTTTGCTCTATGTGTCTCTTCCATCTGGCTGTCCCTGGGTCATGGCCTTTTAGAACTGATGGGCGATCTCGTATGTAAAATGTATCTGTGAGTTCTGTGAACCGCTCTAGCAAATTCACTGAACCCAAAAAGGGGGTCATGGTTACCTCGAACCGTAGCCAGTGTGTCAGAAGCACAGGTGACAGCTTGGACCAGCAACTGGTGTCTGACATGGCGGCGGAGTGCGTGGGGGTAGGGTAGTCTTGTAGGACCGAGCCCCTTGAGCTGTGGAATGTGACACTATCTCTAGGGAGAGTTAAGTTGCATCGCAAGACACCCAGCTGGTATCTAGAGAATTGCTTGGTGGTGTGGGGGACGCCATCCCCCCCCACCCCTGTTCAGAATTGGTCCCAGAACCCCTGTACTGAGAGAAAGCAGATCAGTGGTTGCCAGGAGCCACGGAGGAGAAGGGGGAAGGATGAATGGGGAAGATGCCAGAGGGACATTTGAGAGTGATGGAAGTGTTCTAGAATTTGACTGGGATAGGGGGTTACAGAGATTTCTACGTTTGTCAAAACCTCTCGAACTGTGTGCTTAAAATGGCTGCATTTTTATTGCGTGTAAATTTAGCCTCTCTGAAAATAGTTGATTAAAAAAAGTCATGTCACCTCGGCTCTCTGTGTCACCTCATATTATATGTGTACATAACGTCGGCGATCAACCTTCCCACATTTCAAAAAGCCACGCAGGTCTCTGCTTTTGCTGTGCCCTTCTGCAGACGTGACTGCTGTAATACGGGCACCCAGCTTACAGGAAAGGGCAGAAACCATGGTGCAAGCATGTGATCGGTGGCAACCAGCTCTTATCTGGGTGCTGGAGACCCACACGGTCTATGGCCAACTGGGGAATGCACAGCTCGTCAGAACTCAACTCCTGTCTTGTCACCAAGAAGGGCTGTGGGCTCAGGGCTGCCATACCTTCCTTCCAGCTGAAAACCCAGCTGTTACTGCTGTTTTTTGAAATCTTACCCCCTTTTTTTTTTTTTTTTTTTAAAGCCGATGAAACGTTAAAGTGTTGTGTGCGGTGAAAAAGAGGCAGGCCTGAGGGCTGTGATCTGGTTCTCAGGCTTCCAGTGTGGCCCCTGCAGCGGTGGACACCGAGGAGGGTTCAGATACTGGGAATGGGTGACGGAAGAAGCAGGAGGAAGTGTCATTTTGCCACAAGTGCAGCTCAGAGATAACTTTGCCCGGATCCGATGGCAAACAGCTGCAGAGATCTGCTGACTTTCTAAAATCGTTCTTAGCATTTCCAAGTCCCTGCTCTGGCCAGCAACCCTGCTCTAAAGCTACCCGCCACCCCGCCCTCTCAGGGAGGTCTCTGGCGGACACAGGCAGGGCAGAGCAGAGGCGCCCACGGAGGAGCTCCCACAATCCCTGGGGGCCTCTATCTCAACCCTGGCTCCTCCTCCCGCTCCCATGCTCTGGTAGGCATTGTTCTGGAAGGCCGTCCCCTTTTGCTCTTGCTCTCCACCCTCTCTCCCCAGGTGTTCTAATCCATGACAACGGCTTTCACCATTGATGACTCCCAAATTTCCATCTCCAGCCCCAGACTCTTGTGCACCCAACTCTGAACATCTCAACTTCACACGTCCGAACTGAGCTCTTCATTCCCTTCCCCACATCTGAACCCCCACCCCAGCAACACCATCCACCTACCTGCCCCTGCCAGAAACCCAGGAATCTTTTTTTTTAAAGGTTTCATTTTTTTTTTTTTTTTAAAATGATCATACAATAAAAAGGAACTTTTTCAGGGAGGACTAAACAGTTCTGTGAATTTTAACACTCATGGATTCCTGTAACCACCACCACGATCAAGATAAACAACAGTTATAGTCACTTCTTCCCCTGGCTCCTAACCACCGACAACCACAGGTCTATCGTATTTATCTTTTCAAAAACGACACCTAAATGGAAGCATCCAGTCTTTAACCTTTTGAC
The DNA here is from genome assembly GCF_016509475.1 of Prionailurus bengalensis. NCBI lineage: Eukaryota > Metazoa > Chordata > Mammalia > Carnivora > Felidae > Prionailurus > Prionailurus bengalensis. The sequence goes on along the minus strand of NC_057352.1, from coordinate 18,520,244 downwards.
ACTTTCTTCTTCCACTCAGCAAAAGGTCTCTGAAATTCGCCCCGGTTACTGTGAGCATCACGGTTTGTTTCCTTTTAGTGCTAAGTGGTTCGTTCCACTGTCTGGCTACATCCCCATTTGCTTATCCGTGCACCCACTGAAGGACACTTGGGTTCTTTCAGTTCAGGACAGTCATGGATAGAGCTGCTCGAAACATTCACGCACTGGTTTTCTGTGTGGACTCGGGTTTTCACTTCTCTGGGTCAAATATCCAGGAGAGGGATGGCTGAGTCATCTGGTACTTGAATGTTTCACTTTTAAAGATACCTTCCACCTGTTTGCTGTCGGTTGTTCCACTCTGCATTCCTTCCAGCCATAGAAGAGACTCAGCGCTCCGCCTCCTTGTGGCACCTGGTGGCCCTGGAGGCCGTTTGGACAGGTGTACAGTGGTCAGAAAGCCATTCTTAGAAGGCAACTATCCCACCAACGCCCAACAGCCATTCTTGACGCCCACTCCCTTACTGCCCACACGCAATTCATCATCGAGTCCTACTGCGTCTATCTCCAGAATGTGTCTGGCACAAACCTGCTTCTCTCCAATGCATAGCAACTAGGATCTCTCACCTGGACTCCAAAAGCTTCCAACCTGGCTTTTCTAATTGTCCTCATCCTCGTTGGTTCATATCGCAGCCAGGGGGGGCCTTTGAAGAACATAATTGGATCGTGTCATTGTCTACTGTCCATTCCTATCCTCTCTTCCTGGCTTCCAGGCCCTGTGCCATCTGTCCCTGCCTCTCCCGGTCTCTAAGCCCTTGGGGGCTCATCCTACTTTCATCGACATCACTCTGCTGGCCTGGCCTCGAGCAGCCAAGCTCTCAGTCTCTGCACACAGTTTCTCCTCTGCTTGACCTGGCCGGGTCACCTCTTCTTTCAGGTTCTCTTGCCAACGTCACTTTAGAGAGGCCTTCCCTGATCACCCCATCTCAAGTAACCCTCACCACTTGATATTATCCCACACTGCGCTAGGACAGTTTGATTTGCATATTTGGCTGTTCATTTTTTTAGTATGTGGTTCCTCCCTGTACGCTGGGAAGCCCTTGCCAGCAGTCACCATGTCTGTTTCATTTGTTCTATATACCCAGGTGCCTAAAACAGTATCTAGCACAGAATAGGCATTTGGTACTTGATAAATAAATGAACGAGTAAGAAAAAGTATCTCTAATTTTCCACTGTTATAAATAATGCTACAAGGAACATCCTTTTCCATAAATGTCAGTGCATTTACACATTTTGTAAGAGATGCCACTGTATTATATGGTACATGCATTTGATATTTTAAATATTGACAAATTACCTTCCCCAGATGAATCAACTCTGTCGCCAACCGTCTGTAGGAGGCTCCATACCTCTGCAACAAGGGGAAATATCACATTGTAGCTTTTTTTTAAGTTGGCATTTAAAATTCAGTAACTCGGTGTATTAGGGTCCTCCAGAGAAAGAGCCCATAGGATGTGTGTATGCGTGGAAAGAGATTTATCTAAGAAATTGGCTCATGTGACTGTAGTGGTTCGGGAGCCCAAAATCTGATGGAGGAGGCTGGCAGGCTGGAGACTCAGGTCCAAAAAGTTGCAGTTCAAGTCCAAAGGTAGTCTGGGGCTGGGAGACAAGGAGGAGTCAATGTGGCAAATGAAATATGAAGGCAGTCCGCTGGAGAACTCCCTCCTGCTCAGGGAAGGCCAGCCTTCTATTCAGGTCTTCAACTGATTGGAGGGAAATCTGCTTCACTCAAAGTCTACCAATGTAAATGTAAGTCTCATCCAAAAGTATCCTCACAGAAACATCTAGAATAACATTTGACCAAATACATGGGCACTGTGGCCCAGCCACGCTCATACATAAAATTAAGCATCCCCTCAGTACTATTTTACTTTTAATTTCTCTTATAAAAAGTGAGGTAGCAGGGTGCCTGGGTGGCTCAGTTGGTTAAGCATCTGACTTTTGATTTGGGCTCAGGTCATGATCTCACAGTTAATGATTTTGAGCCCCATGTCAGGCTCCATGCTGACCTGGATTCTCTCTCTCTGCCCCATTCTGGCTTGCGCGTGTGCATGCATGCATGCTCTCTCTCTCAAAATAAGTAAATAAACTTAAAAAAAAATGAGGTAGCAAATATTTGCATATTGAATATAGTCATTTATCTTTTTTCCTATAGTTGCCTTTTTCTTATTAGTTTGCAGGGTATTTGCATATCTATCAATGTTTGCATTTACAAATGCTTTTTCAGTTTTATATGCAGAAAGATGGGGTCTTTTACTTTGTTAGTAACTTTTCCCATAGCTTTATATTTTTATGTACTAAAGTTTATCATTACTTCCATGACTTCTACATTTATGTCATGCTAGAAAAAAAGCCTTCTCAATTGCAAGGCTTAAAAGCGATCTTATATAATACCTACACAACTTCTATAGCTTTAAAAGATATATCTGATTTTCAGCATAGCTGGATTTTACTTTTATTGTCAAGTTGTAACTCTTTCAAACGTATACTCAACTATCCCAACATAATTTACTGAATAGCCCATTCCCTCCCACTGATGCGAAATGGGTTCGGATCACTTAATTAGAAAGAATCCTTCACATGTAATCAATACGATACATCACACTGTAATCAACTGCAATACATCGTAAACAATAAGACATCATCATTTTTACCCATCCTATTAGCAAAAAATATTAAAGATTCAAAATATCCACTATTGGAGAAGGTGCACAGAAATGGGTACCCTCATACATGGTTGGTAGGAACGTAAATCACTGAACATTTTCAGGAAGGTAATACATAAATAGCTATCAAAAATTTTAAAGAACATCTCTTTGACCCAGGAGTTCTATCAATTATATATCTAAAAATCCATCTAACCAGTGGCGCCTGGGTGGCTCAGTTGATTAAGTGTCCGACTTTGGTGCAGGTCTTTTTTTTTTTTTTTTCAACGTTTATTTATTTTTGGGACAGAGAGAGACAGAGCATGAACGGGGGAGGGGCAGAGAGAGAGGGAGACACAGAATCGGAAACAGGCTCCAGGCTCTGAGCCATCAGCCCAGAGCCCGACGCGGGGCTCGAACCCACGGACCGCGAGATCGTGACCTGGCTGAAGTCAGACGCTTAACCGACTGCGCCACCCAGGCACCCCTTGGTGCAGGTCTTGATCTCGTGTTTCAAGCCTGGTTCAAAATCTGTCTCCCTCTCTCTATGCCCCTCCCCCACTTGCACTCTGTCTCTCTGTCTCTCTCTCTTTCTCTCTCTCAAAAGTAAATAAACATTAAAAAAATTTTTAATACATGTAACGAAAATACATGTATTTAGATAGACAGACAGACATTTACTGAAGCACTGTTTGTCATTACAAAAGACCTGAAAACTTCAATAATGTGACAGTTCATCAGACATTAAATAGTGAAAAATGAAGTTTGAAAGCAATATGCATAGTATTACTCCATCTATGCAATTTTTAAAACTTTACATTTCTATATGTACATATATGGATATAAATAAACAGATTACCCCTAGAAAGGAAGAAGTGCATTGGAGAAGTGAAGTAGCATTTCACATTTCACTTCTGTATTGTTGAATCCTTTGACAAGAAGGATATATTCTTGCATGATTATGTAAGCTTTTAAAATTAAAAAAAAAAAAATAGCGGAGGAACATTCACCACCTTGATTCTGACCAAGCTGGAACACAGAATAGGGCACAGAAGTTTCAGGTGCTTGCAAAAACAGACACATAGATCAATGGAACAGAATAGAAAACCCAGAAATGGACCTGCAAATGTATGGCCAACTAATCTTCAACAAAGGAGGAAAGAATATCCAGTGGAAAAAAGACAGTCTCTTCAGCAAATGGTGTTGGAGAAACTGGACAGTGACATGCAGAAGAATGAACCTGGACCACTTTCTTACACACACAAAAAAAAAACTTTTAATTTTAATTAGGCTTACACCATGCACAAAAAATAAACTCAAAATGGATGAAAGACCTAAATGTGAGACAGGAAACCATCAAAACCCTAGAGGAGAAAGCAGGCAAAAAACCTCTTTGACCTCGGGTACAGCAACTTCTTACTAGACAGGTCTCCAGAGGCAAGGGAAACAAAAGCAAAAATGAACTATTGGGACCTCATCAAGATCAAAACCTTCTGCACAGCAAAGGAAACAATCAACAAAACTAAAAGGCAACTGATGGAATGGGAGAAGATATTTGCAAATGACATATTAAATAAATAAAAGGCTAGTAGCCAAAATCTATAAAGAACTTATCAAACTCAACACCCAAAAAACAAATAATCCAGTGAAGAAATGGCCAAAAGACATGAACAGACACTTTTCCAAAGAAGACATCCAGATAGCTAACAGACACATGAAAAGATGTTCAACATCACTCATCATCAGGGAAATACAAATCAAAACCAAAATGAGTTACCACCTCTCCCTTGTCAGAATGGCTAAAATTAACAATTCAGGAAACAACAGATGTTGGTGAGGATGTGGAGAAAGGGGAACACTTTTGCACTGCTGGTGGGAATGCAAACTGGCGCAGCTGTTCTGGAAAGCAGTGTAGGGGTTCCTCAAAGTATTAAAAATAGTTACCTTACAACCCAGCAATGGCATGACTAGGTATTTATCCATAGGATATGAAAATGTTGATTCGAAGGGGCACATGTGCCCAAATGTTCACAGCAGCGTTATCAACAATAGCCAAATTATGGAAAAAGCCCAAATGTCCATCACCTGACGAATGGATACAGAAGATGTGGTGTGTGTGTGTGCGTTGTGTGTGTATGTATATATATATATACACACATATGTACATATATATATGTGTGTGTATGTGTATATATATATTTATTTGAAAGATATATATATATTTGACATATATATATTTGATAGATATACACATATATATATATACATACATACACACACACACACATATATCTAGTCATCAAAAAGAATGAAATCTTGCCATTTGCAACAATGTGGATGGAGCTAGAGTGTATTATTCTACGCAAAGTCAGACAGCCAGAGAAAGATAAATATCATATGATTTCACTCTTAAGTGGAACTTAAGAAATAAAACAGATGAACATAGGGGAAGGGAAGGAAAAATAAGATAAAAACAGGGAGCAGGAGAAAATATAGGAGACTCTTAAATATAGAGAGCAAACAGAGGGTTACTGGAGGGGTTGTGGGAGCGGGGGAAGGCTAAATGGGTGAGGGGCATTAAGGAATCTACTCCTGAAACCATTGTTGCACTATATGCTAACTTGGATGTAAATTTAAAATTAATTAATTAATTAAAAAATAATAAAAAAAAAATCCAGAATGGAGGGGCCTGTACTCAAAGTATCTGACCCCCTACCCTGGTTAGTCCTGGTATATACTCAATATATTCAGTGAATTACTTTAAAAAAAGTTAGCTTAGGGGTGGGGGGATGGGCAAAATGGGTGAAGGGGAATGGGAGGGACAGGATTCCAGCTAAGGAATCAATAAGTCGTGGGGATAAAAGCCACAGCACAAGGAACAGAGTCAATGATATCATAATAGTGATGCATTGGGAAAGACCGTAGCTATACTTGTGGTGAACACAGAATAATATACTAATATAATAATATAATAATTGGGGAATCGCTACATTGTACATCCGAAAGTAATGTAACGTTGTGTGTCAACCATATGCAACTAAAATACATTGTAAAATGAAAATTAACGTGGTAACTTAGAAAAAAGATCAACAGACGCCAAGTGCCACCACATCCCCATCCAATGGAAGGCATTAGACCATCCACACGGACTCTGGAAACCGGTTTTATCAGCCCTGGTTCAAGGCCCACGTCTAGGCCAGATACAAGGAACTGGGACGTGGAAGAGGAGACACTGGAAACTTTCTGGAATGCTGCGAGTGTACCGTGTTCTGACTCCAGTGGGAGGACGACGGGGAGCTTCCTGCTCGCACATAATGCACAACAGATGGGCTTGAAGACAGCCACCGGCAGGGCTTGACACGTCCCTGAAGTTTAGAGGACGCGAAGGCTGGTGCCAGAAGCTTGCTGGGGAAAATCAAACCAGGACAAGCGGCCACACTGGCGGTGAGCTGCTGTCCTACCGACAATGGTATTAAGGTCCACGGTCCCCTTGGACCAAAGGGGGACCCTCTGCTGGCGAGCCAGTCTAGTCATTTCATGAATGACCCCACCCAAGAATCAGCCCGGAGGCCCAGGGAGGTCCCACAGAGAGGAGGCCCAGGAGCAGAGACCGGACTGAGTGACCGGGCGGAGGAGGCACTCACATCCAAAGGAAACGCAGAGAAAGGTTCCAGCTGGGAGGTCCAAGAACCTGCAAAGGGTCTCCACTGGAGACCGAGTCAGCACTAGACACGTCCCGCCCAGAGGGCATCAGCCCCAGGTCACAACCGTACCAGGCCAGCTAGACATTCCCCGCCCCTCCTGCATCCTCTCTGCCCACGGGGAGGGGCCGAAAGCTGTAGCTAACGAGTAGGAGAGCACAGGAGACCAGACGGAGCCAAGAAAGAGAAATCCCACCGCGCCAGGCCCTTCCTCTGCAGGCTGTCAGTCGGCGACATTGCAGAGCCGGGAGGGAGAAGTGCTCCCCGGAACAGAATTGGGAACTTTGATATTACACCGGGCTGGAGCTACGTGATTATTCCACAGACCGGACTCTTACCGTCTAAGAGTACCCACAGGAGCCAGGGCCCTCGTACCACAGGACGAAGGGTTGTGGGGGAAGAAACGAAGTTAGGGTTTACTGGCATCTGTCAAGTCCCGCTCTTTCCAGAACGCGGCTATATCCCATTTGAGATGGCCTCAGGGTGCAGAATTCACCTCCTCGGAATTCTGCATCAGCACAACAGGTAGGGTAGTTCTTGCCTCTTGTAGAAGCAGATTTCTCTTCAGTGCAGGGAGGGGCTGCTGCCCGAGGGCAGCGCCTGTGCTCTGAGCCAGGCAGGCCTGGCCCATCCGCTGATACCAGGCTCACCCCGGTGCCTGCCTGCAGGGCATCTGGCCCCGGGCCCATTTACTCTTAGGACGTGATCCCCAGGTGAGGTTAAACATACAGTCACACAAATATCTTGACAGGACCTAGCTTTTAAACCCATGGCTCATTTCTGGTTCTACACTTCATCGCACACTGTCAAAAAGCAGGCAGAGAAAATCCTACAACTATTTTCTGAATGGTACAGTCCCATTTCTTATTTCATGGTAAGAGGCTGTTCTACCATTACAACCCCATTTGAGAATATCGTCACCTTTTTTTTTTATTTATAGACTGGGAACTTCAAAAAATGGAAGTGGTCTAGGCTGTCCTGACCGCTGAGGGGCCCTGCTGTAAGAACACTGAGCATCCTTCAGTTCCCCAGCACCTGACTCCCTTCCCGTGTTTAGGGAACTGCCCATGTCTGAATCTTTAGTCTTGGTGGGAAGCAGAGCCTGGCTCCCACCAGAGAAGCTGATAACGCTGGGACCTTGTTTTCTGGGCATCTCTCCTGTGTTTAGCTAATCAGGTTCAGCCTCCCAAACTCAGAATCTGAGGCTACAAAGTGGTACAAAGAAGAAAGGCGGCAGGGAATTGGTCCCGGCGGTGGCAGCAGTGGTGGCAAATAGAAATGTGACTCTAGGGCCACAGCGTGTGTGGGTTTGAAGGGGAGGGGCTCCTGTGCCCTCACTGGACTGGGTTGGGTGGCATAGCTTTTAACGTGGTCCTGACTGCACAGCTCCCCTTATTCTCCAAGCTTCGTTCTCCAGCCTTCCTGGCAGATCTCTGAGCTACCCAACATGTTATCATATCATCTCTAAATTAGCAGAGTTGGCTTCTGTTGCTGCAATTAAGAGCCATCACTGAGACGCTGTCCAGAACGGTGATTATGGGCTAAGAGAGCCTGCATCCTATTGAGTGATGTGAAACCCATTAGTAATCAGTAAAATGGGAATGCATTAAAACAGCAAACAGACACTGCTTGATAGCCATTCAACTGGCAGAAATCCAGAAGCTGGATAATGCCAAGTATGGGTGGGGATGGGTGGGGATCCAATGGCCAGGAGGCCCGTAGCTCCGTCCTCTTCCTTTTTTATGTCTACCTTGGTCCTATCCACTCTCCCACCTGGGGCAGCCCAACAGAAGAGAAGGCTCTGGCTGGGTGGTGTGGGATGTACTCTATCATGTACAGGACCGTCTCTGCTTAATCACAGGTGTTTGTGGGACACACAGCACAGCTGGTGAAGAATGCTCAGTAAATGTTAGCTGTGGATGTTTTCTCTTGCTTTTAATTTTTTTTTTTTTAAGATCACACACACCCAGAAAAAAATTTTTTGGTTTTTTTAAATGTTTTTATTTTGAGAGAGACAGAGAGCGTGTGCATGCGTGCGCACACACACATACACACACGCGCGCACACGAGCGGGGAAGGGGCGGAGAGAGGGGGAGAGTGAGAATCCCAAGCAGGCTCCACGCTGTCTGTGCAGAGCCCAATATGGGGCTCGATCTCATGATCAAACAGCACAAAAGGATCTACACAGAAAAGTCTCCCTCCCATCCCAACACCCAGTTCTCCTTTCCAGAGACAAACCGCGGCTCATGCGTGTCCCGTCCCCAATCTACACTCACCCGGCATCCAGAAAGATCCTTTGGAAACGTGAAACAGCTTACCTCACACCTTTGCCCGCCATATTCCGGGTGTCACTCCACAGCCACGAGGCCCCACGTGGTCCCGGGCCTGTTGAGCACCTGACTTCATTAGCACAACTCTGCCCTCTCCCGGTCCCCTTGCTGCCGCTCCGGCCTGCCTGGCCTCTCCCAACACACCGGCTTCCCTCGGGGCTTGCCGTCCCTGCGTCCGGAACACCACGACAGTCTCACACCTCATTCTCTTCTTCCTTGCGGGTCTCTGCTCAAACATGACCTCCTCTGAGAGGCCTTCGCAGACTCGCCCTCTGCCCCCATCTCTGTCTTCCTTCTTGGCCCCAGTCCAACCCCCAGCTGATGCTACGATCCATCTGCAGACTGCCTTGCACCAACGGAACGTCAGCTCCGCGAAGCAAGGCCTGTTCGCTGCTGATTCCCCAGCACTGGCGAGGGTGGTAGCATGGGGGCTGCTCAGGAAACCCTCGCTGAGTCAATGTGTGGGCGTGTGTCCCCTTCTCTCGCGTGACGCGCCATTCCTACGACATGCTTTTTCCTTTTAACAATACATCTCGCAGTTTGATCTACGCTGGCATATGCAGATCTGCCTGGTTACCTGTAGCAGGTGCATGGCGGGTCTACCGACTGGGTGCCCCATGGCTTTTACTCGATCAGATCCCTACTGACGGATACAAGTTGTTCCCAGTCTTTTATTATCACAGAACAAACAGACAAAGAACACTGTGAGGATGTACTTCATGCACACGGGAAAGTACGTCCATATAATAAACTCGTAGATGTCGGCGTGTTGGACCAGATGTTATGGGGTTTTTCATTCTGAAAGGCATCAGCAAATCGCACCCTCCAGAGAAGTGTCCCAAGTAACGAGGGCAGAGAGAGGAGCAGGAGATGAGGTCAGAGAGTGACAGGGACAGGAAGCCAACACAGTAGAGCCTGCAGGCCACGGTAAGGACTGTGGCATCGACAAGAGATGGGGAGGTCACGGGGTTTTGAGTAGAGGAGGGATGTGACTACTTAGGTTCTAACAGGACCATTCTGGCCGCCGTGTGGAGAACAGACTGAAGGGGCAACAGGAGTAGCAGGGGGATCAGACAGGAGGAGATCGTTCAGGGACACAGGCGAGCGATGGGGAGGACAGCTTGAACCGGGGTGGCAGCGGAAGGTGTGGTCAGTGGTGAGACTGGGGATATATTGTGAAGAGACAGCGGAAGACGTCTGCTCACGGAATAAATGGCAGAGGAAGAGAAGAATCACAGCTCTGTCTCGGGGTTTTGGTCTGAGTAACTGGAAAGATGGGGTGGCAAACCTGTGTACCCTGGGGCCCCACTCCCGAGACGTGGGAAGCCAGGGCACGCAGAGGCAGCAGCCGGCGGAGGGGGTGGCGGCCGGAAAACCTTAATATCCTAACAGATGGAGGTTTCTCCATCTTCGACTGTGTGGCTCCAAGGGGTGCAGCTGAACTGCAGTGGGCTGAGCTGTCCAGGGGGCTGGCTCAAGAGCAAGTACGGCAGTGACTACCTTGAACCCTGCTCCCTGGATGGGCCCATGTCCCTCCCTTCCCCTCCCTTCCCCTGGTGGTGCATGCCACTGAGCGTGTGACCGGGCACCACTGTTCCTTAGCCTCTTAAAATGTTTCCCAGAGACTTCATGCTCAACGCCCCCCTCTCTGGCCTTTCCCCAATCTGTTGGTGCTGATGCTGAAGAGGACAGTGATGAAGACACAGTGATGTGTGTTAGGAGAAACAAGAAGGGGGCTGGCAGCTTCTGCCTGGCTAGGGCAGCTTATCGGGACACACCAAAGAGCAAGAGAGGGAGATAAGATCAACGGATGCAGATGTGACAGCTGTCTGTCCTCTGAGGTCGAACAACTCCAGATGACAGTCAGCACTCTCTAACTCCCTCCTGGGCCCTCTCACCGCCGCCCACAGGCTGAGTGGCCTGACCTGGCTTCTGCACCCAGCCACCCTGGCCTCCTTTCAGTTCCTCTGACACAGCAAGTCTGTTCCCGCTGCAGGGCTCTGGTGCTTGCTGTCCCCTCTACCTGCAACGCTCTACCCATGGCTGGCTCCTCTCCTCTGTGCGAACACCCCTGCTTAGCCCAGGCCTTTCCTGACAGCTCTCTCCCCCAAAAGCCCCATGCCAGCCTCCCTCTTGATTTCCCTTTCTGCTTCCTTCCTTCACTTGAAATTCCCTGGATGGTTTCCCTGATTACTGTCTGTCCCATTCGCCCATGTCCGCGGCGCCTAGAGCAGGGTCTGCACGGAGCAAGGGCTCAGGGCGTCTGACAACTGGGGGGTGAGGTGATGTGAAAGGTGGGGCACGTGGAGGAAGCCCACGCGCCAATCTGCCGTGAGCAGCCTGGGCAACGCTTCACTGAAGGAAAGTAGGGATGCTGCGTGGCCCGCCCCCGTGACGCGGCTGTGTGCGAGGTCCGCGGAGCCGGCTGGTTCTCTCAAACGGTTTAGTCTGCACTCCCCTTTCTACCCCGGTGACCCTGGGGCCTGAGCACCACGGACGTCCCAACACTGCTGGCTTGGGTGACAGAACGGAGATAAAAGGGAAGACAAAAAGTGCAGGTTCTGACCTCCTTGTCGCTTGTGTCGGCAGCTGGCAAGCTCATGGGCACCCCCAGCTCCTGTCCTTTCACTCCACAGCTATGCGAGTGCCTGTGACGTGCAAGGAATTGTACATTGGTTTTTTTCTACGGACAAACTTCAAAACAGTCCCTTGCGGAAGAGCCAATCTTACCTAGACGCCACCCCAACATCCCATGGGAAGGCCAACATCCCAAGGGTGGGCTAACAGACTCCCGTGGTCTCCCGTGGTCCTAGCACCTGCTAATAGATTCTTCAGCTCTGTTCTGACGGGGGAATCAGCTCCTTGGGGACAGGGGTGGAGAAAGGAGGACCCTCCCCTGGCATTTTAGGATGAGAGCAGCCTTATGTGGCAGCACTCTTCACCTTTCCAGTAAGTTTCTGTCGCTCAATCAAATGCAGACAGCAACATGGTACAAATTAATTTGGTAGAGAGTGAAAGATAATTATGTTCCCTTTGCCCATGTGTATCAAGCATCAAAACCAATTCCTGAATGCCCATTTTAGGACAGGTACAGCGTAGGTTAGGGAAGGCCAGCCTACAGGAACATAGAGAGATCACTTGGGGACCAATGTGGGGAGTGATAGGCAATAAGAGATGCTTTCTGGGGGGGGCGCCTGGGTGGCTCAGTCGTTTAAGCATCCAACTTCGGCTCAGGTCACGACCTCACAGTTTGTGAGTTCTAGCCCTGCGTCGGGCTCTGTGCTGACAGCTCGGAGCCTAGAGCCTGCTTTGGATTCTGTGTCTCCCTCTCTCTCTCTCTCTCTCTCTCTCTGCCCCTCCCCCACTTGCAGTCTGCCTCTCTCTCTCTCTCTCTCAAAAATAAATAAATATTTTTAAAAATTAAAAAAATAAAAAAAGGAAGGGACCTGATGGGCCAGAGGAAGTCAGACAATGCTTAGGACACTAATGAGTTTCAGAAGAGCCTCCTAGAAAGAGAACAGGAAACGGATTATGTCAGGGGCCTTGAGAGCAAAGATGGGGAAGGAAAGGGTGCAGAAAGAGTGGAAGGAGCAGGAAGAGGCCACGTGTTCAAAACTGGAATAATTTCCCACGCAAAGGAAAACAGAATTGATTACTTGAAACGGGGAAAGAGGAGGAAGCCCAAAAGAAGAGTTGTGATCTGGATTCTGGGAGAAATAAGTTTGGTGGGGACAGAATTTGGCGGGAGATCCAGAGGGTCAAACTGCCTTGGGAAGAGCTCAGCTACCGACCTTCCTCTCTTTGACCACGTGACTCATCCAGGTATAAAAGTCTCGTGTTTGTGGAAGAGAAAAAGGTGGTCCAGTTAGACAAAGTTCTTCCTGCTCCTGAGACCCAACGAATTTGAAAAGCCATCCGACTGTCTCCAGGAAAAGGCAAGACACCCAACTTTGCTTGTGCTCAGGGAAGAGGTCATTGGGATCACAAGCCCACAAAGGGATGGGACAGAAGGAAGGAGTGAGTGCAGATAAACTTATGAAGGGGGGGCAGAGTATGGAGTTTACTCTCCGAGGAGATAGGACGAGAGGTCAGAGAGATGGGAAAGGGGCCAGGACAAGTCAAGTGGCGAGCTGGTGGTGCTGGTGGGGGCCGGGTGCAGGTGAGAGGGGTGGGAAAATGAAAAGTGAGCTCAGCCCCAGCTAGATGGGAATGACCCTGTTCACCTGACCCTCTACTTCAGATGCTCTGCTCTGGGAACGTGATACCAAATGGGACACCAGTAACATGCTAGCAGTAACAGGTTGAGGACTCAAGTTTTATTTTAAATGTCTCCCTTCTAGTGAGAAATAAGAGATTAAACGTTATACTCGATCGACATAAAACTCACATACATGTGCTTTCTTCAGGCAGCGAGAAAGGGTGCATTTGCAGGTAGCAGGCTAGGAATTGTGGTACTTCTAGAGAAATCATGGTTATCTGTGATTCGAGGACCTAAGTGATTTTCCTAGTCATGTGACTGACAGGAGGCATGGCCGGGGCTGGGATCCTGCCGACCTGGCCCAGCTCAGATCCCTCCCATCCCTAGCCCTTCCCCCCACCCCGCCCCAAAACCTACAGGTTTTCTTTGAAGGGCTCAGCGTAGAATCAAGAAGCTGGGTGTCTGGGACTCACCTCGGGCTCAACATGCCCATCCCTCGGGCCTGACCAAATTCTCATTTGCAGGGGTGAAGCTGAGAGTCTTCTGTTCAAGCCCAAAGACTTGTGGAGGGAAAAGAAAGAGAAAAGAGGCAAATATAAAGAAAGAAACCACAACCAGGCTGAGCAAAATTTGGAGAAACTCAGGGACAGCCTCAGGCTTAGTCCCTTTAGGTAATGAAGCAGCTGTTTCCTTCCCCTCTGTTCATACAGCCATTCATTTATCAACAGATAGTGTTGAGCACCTACTATGCACCAGGCACAGTCCCAGGTCCTAGGACACAGTGGTGAACAAGACAGATGAGCTCACTGCCCTCACAAAGGGGCCTTTCTAGTGGGGACTTGGAGACCTCAGAACTTTTCCTGTGGGAACTTCTAAGACATCACAACGTTTAGGAGACTAATCATCCTTCCTTTCTTCCGTCCTGTCCTCCCTCCCTCCCTCCCCTCCCCACCTCTCCTCTCCTTTCTTTTCCTCTTCTTCCTTCCAGAAGTAATTGTGCAAGGGAGCAAGGAGGCCTTCTTTCTCCCTGAAGCACAGGAAGCAGAGCAGTGCTCAGTTTTGAAGGGTCAGCCACAACCACTCGGCAAGGCAGGGAGAGGAGACACATTGAGGCTGACAATGGAGTCACCTTGGTTTGGGGCTGGGAAGCCCATGGTCAGAGAGGATTCTGACCTCATTTTCTGTCTCTTCAGGAAGGATGGCCCCGAGTCCCCACAGCCTGGGACTTCTCTTTGTCTACATAATGTATTTTCTCATTGGTCTCCCTGCCAACCTCCTGGCCCTGCGGGCCTTCGTGGGGCGGGTCCGCCAGCCTCACCCTGCGCCCGTCCACATCCTCCTGCTCAGCCTGACGCTGGCGGACCTCCTGCTGCTGCTGCTGCTGCCCTTCAAGATGGTTGAGGCCGCCTACGATTTCTGGCCCTTGGGGGATGTCCTCTGCGCCCTCACTGCTTACGGCTTCTACAGCAGCATCTACTACAGCACGTGGCTCCTGGCGGGCATCAGCATCGAGCGTTACCGCAGCGTGGCTTTCCCCGTGCAGTACAAGCAGTCCCGTCAACCCGTGTACGGAGTGATCGCCTCTCTGGTCTCCTGCCTCTTGTCCTTTGGACGCTGCAGCATTGTGGTCATCGTCCATTACTTACCAGCCAACAAGGTCGGGGGTGAGGCCAACGGCCTCCCTCTCTGCTATGACAACTTCACCCAAGAGCAACTGGCCATATTGCTTCCTGTGCGGCTAGAGCTGTGTCTCACCCTCTTCCTCATCCCCATGCTGGTCACCATCTTCTGCTACTGGCGCTTTGTGCATATCATGCTCTCCAGACCCCAAGTGGGGACGCGGAAGCGCTGGAGAGCGGTGGCGCTGGCCGCCGTGACCCTCTTCAACTTCCTGGTCTGCTTTGGGCCCTACAATGTGTCTCACGTGGTGGGGTTCTTAGAGGGAAAAAGTGAAAAATGGTGGGTGTACGCTGTGTTGCTCAGTGCTCTCAATGCTTGCATCGACCCCTTGGTTTTCTATTTCTCCTCCTCAGTTATGCGCAAAGCCTTGGATAGGAAGCTGCGGAGTCTGCAGAGCTGGGCTGCCTCGTTGGCAGGGCGCTGCAAGAGAAAAGCTGGAGAAGCCGCCGCAGAGAGAGGAGATGAGAGTTTGGGTATGGCCAATGTCGGCTTCACAGGAGACTAACTCTGCCAGCTCGGGGAAACATTTTGCGGGGAGGGCTCCAAATGGGGAACAGTGAAACAGAACTGGGGTGAGTTCACCTGTGCCTAGCTTAAGAGGCACAGAAGAGCAGTAGACCTCCCAAATCCAACTCATCCACTGGGTCGGTGCTTTTGTTTTGTTTCCTGGCAGTTATGACATTTCCTTATTTGTGGCCGGCACTGCCTCCTGGTCAGCCACAGCCCTTTTATCCTTGGAATTCTCTCCCCATTCAGTAGCTATATGATGGTAGCATTCCTTCAGCCGGTGCAAAGCTTTTTGCTCAATCCTTGGCCCTGATTCGGCGGGGCGGTGGGGGGGGGGGGGGTGCTCCACGCTCCAGGTCTGAACGTCTAGCACAGGCAGGAGTCTGGAGAGTCAGACAGGATCCTGCCATGGGAGCCCGGAGGTCTAGCCCCCCAGCCAAAGCGGTTGCTGGCTCAAGTCTATGAAACGGGCAAGAAAAGAAACAGTCCTTGAGGGAAGAGTCAGCTCTGGTGTGAAGAAACTCGGGTCAGGATACTCTTCAGTAGTTCTGCCCTATTTTCAGTCTCCAACACTGTGTATGTGTGTCTTCTTTTTTGCATCATCTATCTTGCCAGAAGTCTGTTGAAACTCATCTTTTCAAAAGCCCAAGGCCTTCTCTGGTATTTATCTATGCTTTCTATTTCATCAGTGTTGGGTTGTTCCCTTCCTCCTACTTTATGGAGTCTTTTCAGTTGCTCGCTTTCTAGCATATTTCAACTTGACATTCGTTCATCTTTAACCTCTGTTCTTTGCTATCGCAAGCATGTGAGACTATGAAGTGCAGTGTCAGTGGGATGCTACAAGCCTGCATTTGCATAATTTTCACTATTTTAAGTTCTAATAGGCCCTAACTTCCACAGGATTTTTTTCCTTGGACTCAAGTTTAGACATTTTCTTTATTTTCAAGCATACAAATTCTTCTTGATCTTTCCGTTACTTGTTCCTACCCAAACGGCACTGTGGCCAGAGAATATGGTTTGAATGGTTCCAACTCGTTGAAATTTGTTGAGAATCGCTTTTGGGCCTGGAATATTGTCAATCTAACGTTCCAGGTGTGACAAGAACACAGATCCTGCGATCGCCAGGCGCATGTTGTCTCTGCACACCTTAGATCAAATTTGTTCATCTGTGATGTTCGAATCCTTATAACCATTATTTACTTTTGCTCTATTTGATCTACCAGTTACATGGAGAGGTGTGTCACCTGCTCCTCCGTGATGGTGAACTTGTCTACTTCTCCTCGTAGTTCTGTCTTCCTGCTAAAATGAAATGTTGGTCATTCCTTTTGCCTTAAAATTTATTTGGTCTGATATAAATATAGCCACACCAACTTGTTTTCGTGGTTAGTATTTTCCCAGTACATCACTGTCCATCCTTTTACTTTCCAGCTTTCTATATCCTTAGGTCAGGTGCATCTTTTACAAGCAATATATACAGTGGCTGGATGTTTTGTATGTAATATGGTCTGACAATTCAACCGTATTGGTCTTTTACCTGTATTGTTTTATTCATTTATACTTATATAAAAATAATTTCCAATATGCTTGGATTTATTTCTGCCCCATCTTATTTTTTTTAATTAAAAAAAGTTTTAATGTCTATTTATTTTTGAGAGAGAGATAGAGTGCAAGCAGGGAAGGGGCAGAGACAGAAGGAGACACAGAATCCGAAGGAAGATCCAGGCTCTGAGCTGTCAGCACAGAGCCCGACGTGGGGCTCCAACCCACCAGCTGTGAGATCATGGCCTGAGCCAAAGTCGGATGCTTAACTGACTGACCATCCCAGGTGTTCCTGCCCCATCTTATTTTTAAACGCTTCCATGGAAGTGTACCCACATACTGAAATATACACTCATACTGCGAATGGCCTAATAGTAATTGTAACAGTCAGATGAATTATCACAGTGAACACAGACATTTAAGAAAAAAAAAAAAAAATGAAACGCCTACCATCTTATTTTGTGCTATTTTCTTCACCTTCTTATATTTCTTTTTTCTCTCTTCTTGCCTTCCTTTGGGATTAAGGTTTTTTTTAATTTCTTTTCATTTCTCATATCATTCTCATATTTGTTTCTCATATCACTGAATTGGAAATCATATACTCTGTGTTTAGTATTTTAGTGGTTATTTTAGATGTTTTAACATGTTAAGCGTTCCTTAGTTGGTTCCTCTCTCCCCTTCTTCCTTCTTCCCTTGGTGTTCTAGACAGCATTCAACTATGTGACTCCTATAGGGAAGTTTTCAAAGTGTGGTCTATAGACCCCTAGGATCCCATAACTTCTCTGGGATCTGAGGAGTCCAAACTACTTTCATAATTATATTAAGATGCTAATTGCCTTTTTCTCTCCCATTCTTCCACGAATGAATGCACAGTGGAGTTTTTCAGCAGCTACCTGACATGTGATAGGATGACAGCTTTGCGAATAGAGCTGCCTTCTGTGAAGCTTGAGGTCTAAAGAGGTCTGCAAAAATGTAAAACAGTGCCACTCTTCTCCCTAGGATTTTTTCTTTTGAAAATTTAGTTGTTTTCATGAAAGTATGTCTTTATATTAACATGTAATGGTTTTCTGATTATTTTTAAATAAATTAATACATATTTAAAATGCTGTGTTTTGGGGCACCCAGGTGGCTCAGTCACTGAAGCGTCTGACCAGCTCAGGTCATGATCTCGCGGTTTGTGAGTTTGAGCTCCATATCGGGCTCTGTGCTGACAGCTGAGAGCCTGAAGACTGCTTCAAATTCTGTGTCTCCCTCTCTCTCTGCCCCTCCCCTGCTCACACTCTCTCTCAAAAATAAACAAACATTAAAAAAGTAAAATGTCCTCTGTTTTAACTTCTAATGTGGTACATGTCAATGGCTGGAACATAACACTTTAAAAAGCTCTTTGGGGTCCCTAGTAATTTTAAAGAGTATAAAGGGCTCCTGCGATGAACAAGTTTGAGAACTGCTGATCTAGTGTGCCAAGGGGGCCTCCACGGGTTCTGCTGGATGCCACTGCATGTCCAGAAAAACAGTGTGCTTCCTGGTGTATCGGCACTGAATGATTCACAACTTCATAAAGTTTCATGCCACTTAAACTTTTGGAGATGTGAGTTTAAAGTCTGCCTGGCCAAATGCAAAGCTTTTTGATGTTTTAAATGGGAGATGCAAAAACCAGAACCACCCCGTCATGAGCTAAAAGAGTAACAGACCGGCCTAGATGGGTCGGATACAGCTGCCCTGCACAGAACTGTGTGCTCGCCACTTTAGGCTAGTCAAGAGTCTTGTTCCAAAGGTCCTTTGAACTGGCGTTTTTCTTCTTGTTCCGTGGATGAGGATCACTTCATCTGCACTTAGGTGGTGGTATGCTGGTCCAAAATACAGGTAGGGTTCCTTCTCTTGAAAGTTGGACAAACCAGAAATCTCCATACTAATTATATTTGGCCTACGGCATCCTGAAAAAACCTGCACGTTTGATTTTCATCAGCAGAGATCAAAGACAGCTTGTCGGGACAAAAGTTATGAACATACTGAGTGTGCTTTATTTTTGGCGGGGGGGGGGGGTTGCTTCACAAAGCCCCAGTAACAGCCCCAGTTTGGTGGCCGCCGGGGTCCTCGGTAACAGGTAGCTCATACAGTCTAAGTTCAGGGCTACTCCCGTCGCACCTCCTGGGAGATCCACGGTTCCTGGAGCGTGGTGTTAAGGAGGAAAAACAAAGGCTCGAAGATACCATTAGCAGAGTCTCCTCAGCCCTCTCTGGTTTGCAAGTTGAGGGTGGTGAGGGCAAACTTCCACTGGAAACGGACTTTGGCATGAAGTCAGGTCACTTGGTTTATGCAAACGTAGGGGACAGCTTTCTCTTCGAGCTGGGCTCAAGAAACCACACCCCTAGTGAGCACCTCACAATCGCTGAAGGCATGACTTTTTGACAGTAACAACAATAAACTGCACACTGTTTGTAGTTTACGTTACATTAAGTAAGTATTATTTGGCAAAGACAAAATGATATTAAACGTGCTTTCAATCCATCTGCTCCATCCTATTTGCAAAACACCTGCGATGCTCCCAGCTCACTTGGCAGAGTCTACGCCCCCACCCCGACTTGGGTGGGGAGCTGATGGCTTACGGGACGTCTACTGAGAGCCCTACTCAGGCATTTCCAGTATCACTCCCATGAGGAAGCCCCATTACCCGGGAAAGGGTGCAGAGTGATAAGAGGCAAGTGGCGAAGGGCAAACTGTTCGTTGGACTCGAAGATTCCAGCTTTATCACAACACGCTCTGCAATCCCTTTTCAAAAGTGAGCTGGCAATTCAAGGTGGACATTTGTTGCTCTGGCCTTCTTGGCGTCCCCCTTCAGTGGCGACAGCACCGCTCCCATACCACCCCCAACTGTGATGTCTGGTGCAGCTGGCTTCACCCCCTCCTTCATACTCTGGGGTAGAGGTGTGACCCAGGGCCAGAGCGAGCCATCAGCAGAGCCCATCTGACCACAGTGATGGTTCACACCCGAGCATGTGACTCAACCCAGGCCAAGGAAAGTTAGCCGGGCCCTTCTCTTTTAACCATTTAGGAGAAAGAACCCCTTCTTCTACTGAACTCACCTTGGGACCACTTTGAGGAGAGATGCTGAGGTCAACTAGAAAGAAAGCAGTCCACGCATTTGAAATCCCAAAGCAAGACATACTCTGGGGTTATTCAGATCTGAAAACCAAAAATTCTCCCTCTTTAAGAGCTTAAGCCAGTTTGAACGGGGTTGTCAGTCGCTCACAACCAAAAGATGTATCATTCCTCAATTGCTCACAGTGGCGATCAGTCCTTCTTCAATTATTTTTAAAATTCAAATCAAAAGTTTAAGTGTGAAGACTTAAAAACATAACAAATGTGCATATACCCATCATGCAGAGTAAATGCTTGTTAACAATCATATTTCTTCATGTTTTAAAACATTTTGTTTTCAAGCAATCTCTATGCCCAATGTGGGGCTCGAACTTACAACCCCAAGATCAACAGTCCCATGTTCTGACTGAGCCAGCCAGGTGCACCAATATTTCTTCAGATTTTTTTTTAATGTTTATTTATTTTTGAGAGAGAGAGAGAGAGAGAGAGAGAGAGAGAGAGAGAGAATGAGAGTGTACGTGCATGGGGAAGGGGCAGAGAGAGAGCAGGCTCCAGACTCTGATCTCTCAGCACAGAGCCAGACGCAGGGCTCAAACCCACAAATCATGAGATTATGACCCATGAGATTATAACCTGAGCCAAAGTTGGACGTTCAACTGACTGCAACACCCAGGCACCCCACATTTCTTCAGATTTTTTAAGTTGATGTTCCCATTATGTTTCTCTCTCACTGAATTTCCTCTCTTCTTCGCCAGAAGCAATATTATTTTGGAATTTAAGTGTATCTTTCTGGTCCATGGACATGTCCATGAAATGTACCTGAGCCCACAAACACAGTTTGGTATTCTCTTCTGTGTGTGTGTGTGTGTGTGTGTTTTATGTCCACAAATATCACATGGTCATCCTGTGACTTGCTATTTTCCTTCCAAATCATGTCTTTGATACCCACGCCTCTGACATTCATCACTGAAGCTTAGGGCTCTCATTCATCTCTTTGTCTGCTGAGTAAAATGCCATCCTGTTTAAAAGCGGTTTCATGTTTTCCATTCCACTAGTTATAAACATTTGGACAATCTATTTTTCACCAGCATAACAATGCTGCTTTGGACATCCCTGTGCATGCCTCCTCGTACACGTGTGGGAAAATTCCTCGAAGCAGAGAACCACTGGGTGGCATGGAATGTGCATTTTCAGTTTTAGCAGAAGCCACCAAGACCAGCCCTGCAGCGAGTCTGGCCCTGGAGTGGACACAAGGTGATGAGTGGGAGGGAAAGGGCTAGGCACGTGCTACCTGTCAACAGAGAAAGGGGTTCAGGTGAGGCCCGAGACCTGCAAAGTAACCTCGTGGACATACACATGGACCCTGTGGGGCCCTGTGGGGCAGACAGCCTCTCCAGGACTCTAGGGATAAAAGAGTGGCCCGTCTCCCCATTCCTCACCTTTCCTAACCCAATCCGGACTCTTGTGACCATTCAACAAAAGCATAAGGGTAAAACGACACAACTAATGCAGCCGAGAGGGGTTTTCCCCCACTGTGTAGTTTATCCAGAAAGCGCACCCGGCCTGCGGAGAAAAGGGGGCTGGAGGCGAGCGCAGATGGACAATGGAGCGAAGGGAAGATAGATAAGACGCTGGAATCCTGAGGATGAGAATGCAGCCCCTGCCGGCCCTGGGCCGAGGGCCCTGACCAGATGCAGCTCCTGTGGAGTGGGAAAGCACAACCTGCCACTCATTCACGTGTCTGTGTCCAATGGCTTCCAAGCAAACCGGGGCTGCCCCGGATCTATGTGGCTCGTGCAGACGAGAGGTGAGAAGGCAGAGGTGGTGCAGAGGAAGGGCACGGGGACACGGGGAGACACGATCAGAGGCGCTGCCTGCAGACGTGATGGGCTGTGTAAGGCCCCACTTTCTTCTTGGGTGCTCATGTGTCCGGGGACTCTAGAGAGGTTTTGTGAGGCGGGGCTGAAGACGAACGGATTCAACAAGATCCTCACTAGGGGCAACTGACCAAACAAGGAACACAGCCAGGGGCAGGGATGGGAGTACGTGAGAAAGCTGGCCACACGCAAGTTCATTTGGCATAAGCAGCCCAGAGACAGGGATGTAAAACGGGTTTCCTGAACTATGAAAGCAGAACAAAATCTGAAAGAATCATCACCGCTTGAGATCTAGAGATGGCCAACGAGAGTTTTGGGGAGAACAATGAGGGCTGAGTGGCCTGATAGCTCAACTCCTGACCTTCCTCTTGCTGACCCACAGCAAGTTCAAGTTCAAATGCTCTTGGCTCCTAGGGGACCCTGAGATGACAGAAGTACCTGCCTCTGCACCTTCTCCCACGAGTTGGTAAACGTCCGTGGCAGCCTGATCTCCAAGATCAGTCTGCCTGGGAACGGGCTCAGGTTAGTTCAAAGTACCTAGCAATCCTAGGAGAAGGCACCCTGAAATCTGACCCAGAAAAGGAAATGCATAGAGGCCCAAGTGACCACAGGGTCACAGCCAGGGAGTAAGGTGAGGAGTTCATTCCCAAAGTAGGGGTGAGGCCAGAATGGTAAGAGACCAAGAAAACTGAGCAGGGACTCGAGGTAAGGTGGCAGAGGGATCGTGTAAGTTGAGGTGGGGGGCGGAGGGGGGGGGGAGTCACCAAGCAGAAACCGGTCTTCCTCTTCAGACTAGAAAAAGGCCTGTATTCGATCAGCCTAGGCTGTACCAGGCCTCCCCTCTGTGCTGGGTGGTGACCTGGGGTTTTGCCAGCATCCATTCTTCCTTCTTCTGGTAGCAGTAGCCCAATTTTCCCTTAGTCGACCACTTCTTTTCCACTGTCAGTCCATGTGGCACGGGGCAAGAGGCAAAAGGCCAGCCCCGACCCAACCGCAAGGGGAGGACACATTACCCAGACAGGTCCGTGTCCAGATCAGTCCGTCCAGAGTCAGTCATTTCTAGTCTCTTCTAGAGTGTCAAATCTAGAATGATTTGGAAAGAAGCATACTGTTTCCACGGGGTGGTTAGGCTGGTAAAATGTAATCCTGAAGCTTGTGGGAGCCATCTTCGCCAGCACTCTCAGGCCGGAGAGGGCCTGCCTGAGAAAGAAGCTGGTGTAGGAATCCAGAACTGAGACATGGAGACAGATGACGATAGCTTCATTTACGCACCTGGATCTGGCCACTTTGCCCCAGACTCTTTAATTACATAGCAAATAAATTCTCTTTTTTGCTTCATCAGCTGGGACAACGTTCTGTCCCCTAGAAGCAAGACATTAGGACAAACAGTTGATACACGATTTGTCGTTAACAATAAAGAATAGGTGCTTCCGAATTATATCTTGTATGATATTTTAAAAACAACTCAGAACAGATTCAAGGCTACCTGTACAATTTCACCAATTCGTTTGCATTCTGACATGCAAAGATGAGTCAGGGCCCCCGGGCTGGGGATGGGACATAGCTCTGGGCATGCCGGTGACTGCCTTCTCTGTTCCAATAAGTCAGACGCCTAGTTGACAATCCCTTAAATCAGGAGAAGTGTGGTCTGCATTTACAAAAGTGCTTCCACACGTATCATCACACGAGTTATAAGACAGTGAAGCTGGTTTCTTATGCCCTCTTCAGAAGCAAGGACCCTAAGAGAGTCCGGAGAGGCTAAATGCCTTCCTCAGAGATACACGGCCGGTCAGTGGCCACGCCTGGACCAGAATCTATGTTGGTCCCCTGGTTCCAGCGCTCCTTCGTTTCCACCAGCTTCCTCAAAAGTCAGTATCTGGTGTGTGGGACTCAGGGACAGCAGCTGGGAGGAAAGTCCCGGCTCGCTCCCTGGGGGAGGCTCTCACAAGGGCTTTGAGAGAACAGAGAACAGAAACCGCGTGGTTGAGGCTGGGAAGACTCGGCTCTAGGAAGATTCCCGACAACATCTTTTCCGTCAGGGGTTTATATCCCTCTTTCTGGCCATCTAACACCACCGAACGCCCTTCCTGGGGGTCCGTGCCCGCCCGAGGTAGAAGCGGAAACTTGCTCTGCAGGAGCCTTCTCACATCTAGGGCACAGGCACGTGGCCTACTCACACGCACAGGAGGGCACGGCGCTGCCAAGCTGTGGGGTGAAGGTGCGGGTGTGGTGTGCACGCAGCCGTTCCGGGGAGGGTGGCGGCACACACGGGCAGCTCCGAGGGCGTAATCCGGCATGACCTCCACGTCTGCTTCTCCGGCTGCCCGGGGGATTCCAAGAGCCGCCTCCTGTCCTTGAAAAAGAAGGTTCCTTTCTGCCTCAACTAGCGAGAGGGCTGTCTGCTGTCTGCACCGAGAAGGCCGACCGTCCTCTTCGTCTACATCTTGTCCGTGCCATCGGTCCCTCTAACAACGTCCTGGCCACGTGTGACCTCCCGGGAAGAACGAGGCCCTGCCCTGCTCCACCCACGGCCTCCTGCAGTGGCAACTGCCACTACTCGACACGGTCAGGCTGTGGCCAGCGGTCCGCGCCTTCGTCGGTTCTGGCTTTGTGGCATGTGGCACGTGGGAGCGGGGCTGTCCCTGCGGGAGATGGGCTGCTGTGCCAGCCCGCATCTTGCCCCTACAACTGGGCTGCCCTGTGCTCCTAGGGCCGCAACAAACGAATGTGACGGCCTCCATTTCTCTGTGAGAATTTTGTCCAACAGCAGCTGGGTGTGGTGCAAGAACGCCGAAGGACTAAATGCCAGGATCTTGGGACTCTACCTGCATTTCCGGGGTGGTGGTGGGGTAGGGGGGGGACAGGAAACATTATCGAGTACTTCCTGCTCTAAATGTTTCCTATGCCCTAAACCGCTATGCCAGCTCTCCCAAAAGGCTCTCATTGCAGGGCCCCAGGAAGGCTTGTCCAGGGAGACAGACACGGGCCTGCACCCTCACTTGTCCGTCATTCATTCCTTCACTCAACTGCATCGATGGGGTACCTACTCCAGGGCAGGCCTTGCTCAAGCTGCAGAAAACACGACAGTGAACAAGACAGAGAAGTTACCGGCTCTCACGAAGGGCATCTTCCGGAAGGCACTTGAGTTGAGGAACACTGGTATGCCCCCTCGGGCCGGGCATTTGGGCTCCCCGGAAACAACACGGTACTTCAGACTGATTACTCTGTGACCAAACTAATAAAAGACCTGAGGCAGCTAACAATGTCATTTTGACAAGTTAAGTGTGGCTTCCTCCTCCCTGTTTCTGGGCCAAGCAGTGGTGAGAGGTAGCAAATAAAAAAATAGTTGTTTGTTTAACCCGCAAGTATGTCTAATTATTAAGCAAACGAGTTCTTACTGGAACAATGTAAAACCAAGTCTGTGACCTGTGCACCAGGAACTATTGATGAACAAAGGGTAAATAAAGACTTTCCCATCTGGGTAAAGCACAGTGAAGACAGACTACCGTAATAAGGAGGAGAGGGGCCTTCTGTAGGTGGAGTTGCCATGCAAGGAACCTGTGAGGAGGAAGGAAGTGATCAGTCATTGATTCTCTGCTGTTGACACGGCCCATCTTGGTGACAGCCTGACCCCGGAGCAGAACCAGAGGAGGCCGAGGCAGCTCCAATCCTGCCCCTTCATTAAGGAGCCTGAAGGCTTCCTTTTGGAGGCTGTCAGTCCCCTGCCCAACAAAAAATCAGAATAAGGCAAGGTCCCCAGGTGGCTGAATGTGCTCTGGGAAAGGACTGTGGGTGGCATGGGACGGAAGGAATCAGGACAGCGCCACACTGCTGGGGACAGGGCGAGAGCTTCCCCTCCAGGGCACAGACAGACAGGGAAGGGAGAGATCACAGAGAGAGTGCAGGGGTAGAGAGACAGCAGCATGCTGAACTGGGCTGGAATGGGGGCGGGGCGGCCGGAACAGATCAGGTCACGGCCACAATACTGCCCGCTGGAACTTCTGACTCACATGCTGTCGACATTCTCTCTCATGGGCAAGAGAGGGATTGGCAGCAGTCACGGCTGGAATGTTTTGGGGAGTCTGTTTAGCATGTCAGCATAATCAGTCCCATGTGTGGCCACTGGAAAAAAGTTGAGAATCGCTCCCATAAAGAGTTTAGTTGTCTGGTGACAATTTACAGTAGAGAAATAGCTGCAGTTCTGCAAAGTGTCTTCACCTAAGTGACCTCGTTTCTTCCCCCAAACAATCCTGCTCTATTCACGGAGGGCCACGACTCACAACAAAGCCCAGAGAGGTGACGTGACTCCCCAGAGCCATGCAGCTGATCAGGACACAGCCCTCGTGGGAATCCAGGCTGCCTTCCCAGCTGCCTGGCTGACATCCCCTTTTGGGAGGTTCTGGAGGGGACGAGGCCAGAAGGCATTCAGAGTGGTCAGCCGGCTCCCCTTCTGCCTGTGGTCCCTGTCTCCACAATGGAGCCTTACAGTTCCATGTGAACACCAGCTGTCCAGAACAGAACTGTGAACTTGAACAACCCCAAAACGGCCACTGGACCCACTCCTCCTATGTGACAGCAGCTCTCAAACCCTGGCATGCACCAAAATCTCCTGACGGACTGGTTAAAACACAGATCACAGGATCCCATCCCCACAGTCTCTGACAGAGCAGGTCTGGGGTAGGTGGTCAAGAACGTGCATTTCTAACAAGTTCCCAGGTGACGCTGATCCTGCTGGCATAGGGGCCACACTTTGAGGACCACTGATCTGGGATGTAATGGGCATCTTCCCCTCCTGGAGGCGGAGAGAGGTTATGAGACTCTGGAATCCTTACGAGGAGACTTCTTCAGGTAGAGAAGAAGAAAGGATGAGAGGGCGAGGTGGAGACCTCAGCAGAGACCTAAGGAGCTGCTTTGCCAAGAGGCACACGATAGGAAACCCAGTGAAGAGGGAAGCAGCAAGATGAGGTCAAAGCAAGTCGGGAGGAGCTTGTGAGACACGGGGCAGAGGACAGAAGGCTGGGACCAGGCTAACGTTCACTTTAGTTACCAAAGAGCACTATCACAACCGTCCTGCAGTAGGACTTACTTACGGGATTTTTAAATTTTTTTTTTCAACGTTTATTTTTGGGACAGAGAGAGACAGAGCATGAACGGGGGAGGGGCAGAGAGAGAGGGAGACACAGAATCGGAAACAGGCTCCAGGCTCTGAGCTGTCAGCCCAGAGCCCGACGCGGGGCTCGAACTCCCGGACCGCGAGATCGTGACCTGGCTGAAGTCGGACGCTTAACCGACTGCGCCACCCAGGCGCCCCATTTACGGGATTTTTAAAAGATTGGGGCACCTGGGTGGCTCAGTAGGTTAAACGTCCGACTTCAGCTCAGGTCACGATCTCGCGGTCCGTGAGTTCGAGCCCCGCGTCGGGCTCTGGGCTGACGGCTCAGAGCCTGGAGCCTGCTTCGGATTCTGTGTCTCCCTCTCTCTCTGCCCCTCCCCCGTTCATGCTCTGTCTCTCTGTCTCAAAAATAAACGTTAAAAAAAATTTTTTTTTAATTAAAAGAAAAAATCAACATTTTTCAGGGCACACCTGGGTGGCTCAGTCAGTGAAACATCTAACTCTTGGTTTCGGCTCAGGTCACGATCTTGCAGTTCGTGAGTTCTAGCCCTGCGTTGGGCTCTGTGCTCAAAGTGTGGAGCCTGCTGGGGATTCTGCCTTCCTCTCTCTCTGCACCTCCCCTACTTGCTCTCTCTCTCTCTCTCTCTCTCTCTCTTTCAAAAATAAATAAATAAATATTTTAAAAAACTCTTTTAAAAAATTGACATTTTTCTCACATATCATTTAGCCTAACCCTAACCAAAAATAAAATAATGATAGTAACAGCAGCCAACACTTACAAGTGCTTGCCACGTGCCAAACGTGCTCATACACGCATACGTTTACACACGTGCACACACGCATGTGCATGCATACACATACACAGCCCTTCCAATCCTCACGACATCCCTAAAAGGTCAATATATCATTATCCCCATTCTGCAAATGAAGAAACTGAGGCCTGGATAAGGTAACCCTGCCCAATGTTACACACTGGCACACGTGGGCTGTGGCTGGTGACGGTCACCAGGGGGTGCTAGGCTGGGATGGCACCAGGGAGAGGAACCTGGAATTAGCCTGAATGAATCGTGGAGACGACCCCTGCTGCGAGTTGGGCGTGAGATGCCCATCCTGTACCCTAACCCTAACCCTAACCCTAACCCCTCAGCCCTTAGTAAAAATAACCCCAAAGCTGACTTTCACTGGTATCACGAAAACAACTGTTTCTGATTTTGTCTTTCAAATGCAAAAGTGTATGAAATACGCTTTTTCAAAGTACTTACTCCATCCCATCCCGCACCCTGTCTCCCCAAACAGCCCCCAACCAAAACCTTTGCTCTTCAGAGAGACTGAGGGGGCAGGTCAGCCACACGGTATCAGACGGATGGCTGGGACAGAGGAAGGAAGTGAGGCCAGTGGGTGGAAAGCAGGGAAACTCAGCTTTGCCCCACTTGGTTCCTCCCACACCAGAAACTCTCCCTCCTCTTCCTGCTTATCCAGGCTTAACACCTGGAGAGGAATGGTCTAGGAAGCCCCCCATCCCCACTCAACCCTCCCCCCCCCCCCGACACACACACACATACACACAACCACAGACAGCAAGGAGGTACCAGCAGGGATCTGAGGATCATGGGAACCACTGTGGCCTGATACTTGACTTCTGCTCCAGAATTGAGATTCCTCGGTAACATTCAGAGGCTGTGGCCTGCTCTGCGTGGGCCAGGGCGGGCAGGAATGAAGGCAAGACAACTCAGGGAGGGGCATCTGGTTGTGGCTCAGTCAGCTGAACATCCGACTCTTGACTCTGGCTCAGGTCATGATCTCACACTTCATGAGTTCAAGCCCCGCATCAGGCTCTGCACGGACAGTGTGGAGCCTGCTTGGGATTCTCTCTCTCTCTCTCTCTCTCTCTCTCTCTCTCTCTCTCTCTCCATCTCTCTCTGCCCCTCCCCTGCTCATGTGTTCTCTCTCTCTCAAAATAAATAAATAAACATTTAAAAAAATTAAAGAAAAAAGACTCAGGGGGAAAAATAGCACTTTCCCTTCCCAACGCTTTCTTGCAGGGGAAGTTTGTGTCATTCCCACAAATCTAGAAAAGTCATGAATAGCTATAGAAAACTCTAAAAGTGGGCATCTGGGTGGCTCAGTCAGTTAAGCATCTGACTCTTGATTTCAGCTCAGGTCACGATCCCATGGTTCACGGGGTCAAGCCCCACATCTGGCTCTGTGCTGACAGTGCAGGGTCTGCTTAGGATTCTCTCTCCCTCTCTCTCTGCCCCTCCCCCCCACTCTCTCTCAAAATAAATAAATACACATTAAAAAAATTCTAAAAGTAAAATGATGCAAAGGAAGTGAGGCAAGAGACACAGCGAGCAGTCTCTTCCCTTCTGCTCCTACTATCTGGAAAGTGGGCCCGTGTGGGAGGACAGTGAAGCCTGCACAGAGAGAACGGAGGGGTAAGAGAGAGATGTGAGGTCCCTACAGAGGCTCCTGCATCAGGAGGCCTCCCCGATCTCCCCGAAAGCCAGGGGAAGAGTGAAGCTTTGACAGACAGGAGCAAGACACTCTTGCACCCCAACAGGTAACCAGAGGGGGTCTTCAAAAACATAAATCAGATTTCACTTCTCTGCCCCAAACCCTTCCATGGTTTCCTATTACTTTGAACATAAAGTCTGACTCTGCCCGTTGGGACTACACACCCCTGCACGATGGGCTTGTCCTGCCCCAGCCATGCTGGCCTCCTTTCAGTTCCTCCACCACACCGTGCTCTGCGCTGCCCCTGGGCCTTTGCACAAACTGTCTTGTCTGCCCAGAGTGCTCTTCCTCTGGCTCTTCACCTGGAGAGCTCCTTCAGGCCTCTCCTCAATGCCACTCCTTCAGGGAACACTTCCTTGCCACTCCCAGCACCTCCCTCTCATCCCAGGTAATTCTATTACATCATCCTGTTTTATCTCCTTCAAGGAAAGTGCCATGACAATAAATACCTTTGATGTTTATGGATGTACTCTTCTGTCCTCCTTGCCCCCACTACCAGGTAAAGTCCACGAAGGCAAGGGCCGTGTCTGTCTTGTTTGCTCCTCTATCCCCGTCCGTTCGTGGGGAGATGGGATGCATGACCTGGTCGTCACCCTGCCCTCACTTGCCTAATCCAAGAGACTTTGGGGATTTTCCGAGGAGCCTAGGGCTGTCCTGGGCCCGCAAAGTTCAGAGGGAGATGACTGGAGAGACGAGAGGAGGTGGCAGAGAACATGTGTGGGAGCAAGAGCGGAGCTGG
Organism: Prionailurus bengalensis; assembly: GCF_016509475.1. NCBI lineage: Eukaryota > Metazoa > Chordata > Mammalia > Carnivora > Felidae > Prionailurus > Prionailurus bengalensis. The sequence continues at coordinate 18,490,266 of NC_057352.1, read as the reverse complement.
ATTCCCCCAAACAGCGGTGGGCTCTGTGAGGCCACGTGGCCGCGGAACACTTTTCTGGGCAGGCTGGGGGCCCTTGGACCTGAAAACCAGCGGTTCCCAATTTCTACAAAATGTGCTCTGCTGACCAGGGAATGCCGAGTGATGCAAAACCAGAGAGGAAACTGCTCTGGCTGGACCGTGCCAGGAAGGGAACAGGAACTTGACAAACTTGATATTGTCCAGGGTGGGGGCGGAGAGGAAGGGAGGTGAAGAAAGACCAGGAGGAAAAGGTCAGCTGGCGACCTGAAAGAGGCCTCCAAAAGAGAAAGTATGGGCTGCGTGGATCCTGGATGTAAAAAGGGGCCTGGGAGAACAGTCAGAACGTAGATTTGGAGAGATCGATCAGATTCGCAGGGGCAGAGATGTGGAGAGAAGCAAAGAGGGCCCCACTGCCTCAGCAGGGCCCCGCGAGGGCTCTTCCCCTCTGACACCTGACGCCTTGGATGGGAGGGCTCTGCGGCCCAGGAGAGAAGAGTCATGGAGGTGTTTGCAGGCCTGCGCCCTCCGCCCGAAGCCCCAACACCTTCCTGGGGGGGTGGGGGGGCACCGTGGGAGCTACCCCACTGTTTGCGTCTGGGGAGAGGAGGGGGGTGCTGGAGCACACGCCACAGAAGCACCGAGATTGCTGGAGGACTCCGTGGAGGGTGCCTCTCTTGGGACCAGTGTGATGAGCGTCAGCAGGGCAGAAAAGCAAACGGGGTCTGGAGGTGAACGCGGGCAGATGCTTACACAGGGGCCAGGCCACACAGGAGCCCCAGGTGGGTTGGTCCGTCCCTAGCCGGGCCAGGAGCGTCTTGGCCCATCCGGTCCTCTAACTCAGCGGTTCTCAAAAAAGTGTTGAGACACACTGGTGTGTGGCAACCAGAGGCAAGAAATGCAGGTCAACGGTTCATAGTAATATTGAAAGGACCAGGGTTTGTGAGTTTAAGTAAACAAAGAAATGAGCAGATACAAGGTAAGCCGCTCTAATGTCACTGCCAGTTACAAGTGCTCCATCACTTTCTGGAGAAAGCACTTTCTGCACCATCACGGTGCAGGCTGGAAATTGCACTGGACCTGAGCACAGCGGTCCTGACACAGAACTCCTTCCTTCGGGGCTCTGGGAACCTGCCTTTCCCACCTCACTTCCTGGGGTTGAGCAGGGCTGACCCAAGCCCTCAGCTACGGCGGCAGGCATGTGCGGCTGGCCAAACCTCTCTGAGCCTGCAGGCCCGGCCGAGAGATCTCGGCCGGGGCCTCTGGACGAGAGACGCTCTCCGCACAGGCTGTAACCCTATGCTGCCAAAGGCCACTGTGCAGAACGGTCCCACTGAGGCAAGAGTCACCCACACCCTCTCTTCCCGAGTTCGCCCTTCTCAGGGGAGCCCGAGAGGCCTCTGGGGGAGAAAGACAGAACGGGGCGCAGGTGCAACTCACAGATAGTTGTGCCCGTTAGCTCCCGACTTCACGTGGCGGGAGGGCACTTCTGAAACTTCAAAATCCTGCAAGAACACGTCTTATCCAGCAAGAGTAGAAGTGGAAAGTCTGACGCGTCGAAGAGAGGCATCAGGGAGAGTAAAGAGTCAGTCCCTCCTGAGACACAGGATGGGGAATCGGACAAGTAGAATCTTTACCCCATCAAGGAACTCCACTAATGGTTCTACTAGGGAGTGGGAGAGGAGGCACCAACGGATGTTTCAAAAAAGCAAATGGGAGACTAATAAACAAAAAGCAGAAGCGGATCCATGAATCCGGAGAACAAACTGATGGCTGCCAGAGGGAAGGGGGGGGGGGGGACGGGCAAAATGGGTGAAAGGGAGTGGGAGATACAGGCTTCCGGACGCGGGATGAGTAAGTCATGGGGATGAAAGGTGCGGCAGAGAGAATACAGTCAGTGGGCTTGTAACAGCGCTGTGTGGTGACAGAAGGTAGCTGCATCTGTGGTGAGCACAGCAGAACATCTAGACTTGTCCGATCACTATGCTCTACACCCAAAACTAATGTAACGCTGTGTGTCAACAATACTTCAATTATAAACAAACAAACAAACAAGGCAAATGGTTCAAGTTCAGTCGGTTAAGTGTGAGGAAAGGGAACCCAAAATCAGGGAGGTGACTTATCCTAATTTTTTTTTTTTTTTTTAACTCAAGCAGGACTTTCTCAGAGAGCCTCACCTGATTCCACAATTCTCTTCATCTATGATGAGTCTGGCAACTTCATTCACATCCCTGGCCGAATGCTGCCGGACCTGCCGCTTCCACCCTTTCAAGGCAGCTGAGGCCTTGCCTCCTGGCCCAGCTCAGATGCCTCTGACAAAGGAAAGCTTTGCCTTTGCCTGGTCTTGCCTCTGTTTCCAGAGCAGCATGCTCTGTGGCCCACGGATCTTGGCTGGACTGACATGGAAGGATATGGCAGGGCAGCTTTCCCGGCCAACTGGTCTCTCTCTGTCCGCCACGTGGGCAGCTGGGCTCCCGGCTCCTGTCTCCCGGTGCTGTGGCTGAGTTCTTTCACTGGGAGATGAATGGTACTTGTGTCAAAGCAAATGCAAATATAGATAATGTAAGACTTGCCCACAGATAGCTGCCTGGGATGCTAATAGAATGCCCGCATCTGATTTTGTGCTCCCAGGACAAAACTGACCTCTGCAACTGGTCTGCATTATACTGATCCAACCCCAGGGACCGTGGAACGAGACAGTAGTGTGGCTGATGGCAATTCTCTGCGTGGTACATTCTTTCCCATGTGCTGAGGTCTTCCCTGAGAACAAGGCCCGACGGGATGGCGTAAGCGGAGATGTGCTCTTCTTTAGGCATCTGTCAGGCCTTTGGGGACGTGATGCAAAGGCTGCAGAATTGGGGGAGAGAGGGCTCATCTGCAAAAGCTGTACAACTCCAATTTGGAAAAGATTACTGGTTTCTTCATTTAGTAAAAAAGTCTGATTTTTACCAGTGCACTCAACCCAGCTGAAAGGCTGCTTCCCAGCCTTCTTTACGGTCAGGTGTGGTCATTAGACTAAGTGCTTGCCAGTGAGTTATTAGCAGAAGTGTTGTGTGGAACTTCTAAGAAGTCTAAGAAATTGCGAACAAGTGAATGTTCCTTCTTCCTGTCCTCTTATTCTGCTTCCAGGAACACAGATGTGATGGCTGGGGCTTCAGCTTCCATTATGGACCGTGAAGACAAAGGCTACTACTCTAGGATTGGTAGGGCAGACAGCTGGAAGAGAATGGGTCTTTTTGAAGTCTTCCTGAGGCTGTCAAAGACAATCCTGGGTGCCCTGGACTACAAATCTCCAGGCTGCTTTTATATGACAGAGGAATATAATTCTGTCCTATTTACACAGCTATTACTTAGAGTTATTCTATTACACACAGTAGAATCCAGTCCCAACTGACTGGAGTTTCAGCTTATATCAACTTCACACAAACTAAAAATTCTGTGTTCAGTTTTGGATGACATTTTAAGAGGAAGGTTTTCAAAATGGAATCAGAACAATTTAAGAGGCAAAGGAGAGCAGTAATATTACAAAAGCAGCCATTAGTTTGGCCTTCTTCTCCCTCCCTTTTGTTCCTCTGTATCTATCGTGTTTTCCTTCCAAGATTTATGACGGTTAACGTCCCTCTCTTAGCGGTAGAAATTGGAGTGGTGGTTATCCCAGAGGCGGGAGGCTTGCTCTCTGAGCAGGGGCACAACGGGGTCTTATAGGACATTGAAAATGTTCTGTATCTTGACCTACGTGATAGTTATACAAACACATACATAAGTTGACGGTTATCAGTTGCATCTCTAAGATTAGTAGGCTTTATTGTATATAAATTACACTTCCATAAAAGCAATTTATAAAAGTCCTTTCTCAACTCCCACACCTTTTTTTGGAGCTTTTGAAAAATATTTACTATTGAGATATAGTTGGCATACAGTGTTATATTAGTCGCAGGTGTACAACATAGCGACTTGATAACTAAACGCTACTCAATGCTCCCCACGGTAAGGGTAGTTACCACCCATCACTGCACAACATTTTTATGATATTATTAACTGTATTCCCTGTGCTGTACTTTTCACCTCCATGACTTGTTTATGAGGGGAAGTTTGTACCTCTTAATCTTTTTATCTATTTCACCAACCCACCCCCACACCTCACTCCCCTCTGGCAACCCGTTTGTCCTCTGCACGAGTCTGTTTCTGTTTGGTTGGTTGTTTTAGATTCTACGTATAAGTGACATCATGTGGCATTTCCTTTTCTCTGTCTGACTTATTTCACTTAGCATAACACCCTCTAGGTCCATTCTTTTCTATGCCTGAGTAACATTTCATTGCACATGTATACCACGTCTTTATCCATTCATCTATCATTGGATACTTGGGTTGCTTCCCTATCTTGGCTATTATAAATGATGCTTCAGTAAACACAGGGGATGCATATATCTGTTTGAACTAGTGTTTTCATTTTCTTCGGGTAAATACCCAGTAGTGGAAATACTAGATCATAGGATATTTCTATTTATAATTTCTTGAGGAATCTCCACAGTTTTCCACAGTGGTGGCACCAACGTGCACTCCCACCAACGTGCACGGGGGATCCTTTTTCTCCACATCCTCCCGCAACACTTCCTTGTCTTTTTAACACCAGCCGTTCTAACTGGTGTGAAGTGATATCTCATTGTGGTTTTGTTTTGAATCTCCCTGATGATTAGTGATATTGAGCATCTTTTTATGTACCTGTTGGTCTTCTATATGCCTTCTTTGGAAAAGTGTCTATTCAGGTATCTGCCCATTTTTTAATTAGATTGTTGGTTGGTTGGTTGGTTGGTTGGTTGGTTGATGGTGAGTTGTCTAAGTTCTTTATGTATCGTGGATATTAATCTTTTATCAAATACATCATTTGCAAATATCTTCACCCATGCAGTAAGTTGTCTTTTTGTTTTGTTGATGGTTTCCTTTGTTGTGCAAAAGCTTTTTATTTTGGTGTAGTTCTAATATTCTAATAGTTTATTTTTGCTTTTCTCTCCCTCACCTGAAGAGACATAGCCATAAATATGTTGCTAAGAGTGATGTCCAAGAGATTACTGCCTAGGTTTTACTTTAGGATTTTTATGGTTCCAGGTCTCACATTGAGATCTTTAATCCATTTTGAGTTTATTTTTGTGTATGCTGTACAAAAGTGGTCCAGTTTCATTCTTTTGCATGTAGCTGTCCAGTTTTCCCAGCACCTCTTGTTGAAGAAACTATCTTTTACTCACTGTATACTTTTGCCTCCTCTGCTGTAGGGGGATTGACCATATAAGTATAGATATATTTCTGGACACTCTATCCTGTTCCACCGATCTATGTGTCTATTTTTGTGGCAGTGTCATGCTGTTTTGATTAGTATAGCTTTGTAGTATATTGTGAAATATGGGATCGTGGCACCTCCAGCTTTGTTCTTTCTCAAGGTTGCTTTGGCTCTTCGGGGTCTTTTGTGGTTCCATACAGATTTTAGGATCATTTGTTCTAGTTCTGTGAAAAAGACTATTGGTATCTTGATAGAGATTGCATTGAATCTGTAAAATCATATGCCTCTGTATGTCATCACAGATATTTTAGTCTTAGAAGTATTTTTCCTCCCTATTATGTCCTATTCAAGATTTCTATAATTTTGACATTCTCCCCTTCCTCTTTACCCAGTTTTGTCAGATCGGGAAAAGGCCCAGTTAATATTCACTTTCCCAGAAACCCTTGCAGCCAGGGGTTGTCATGAGATACAGCGCTAGCCAATGAGAAGTAAGAAGTCTGCTAAGGAGGGCTTCTAGAGAAGCTATCATTTTCTTGGTTACAAAAAGGGATAGATTTGGGCGATGATGATATGTCAACGTAGGTTCATCATTGTAACAAATGGAACACAGGTCGGGGATGTGGATAGTGGGGGAGGCTGTGCATGTGTCGGGGATACGGGGACTCTCCATGGCTTCTGCTCAGTCTTGCTGTCGACGTGTTTTACAGAATAAAGTCACTCAGTCATTCAGCTCACGTGTCCTTTACTCCTTATACTCTCCACCTCCTATTTGCTCAAAATGTAGATGCTTTTCTTAAGGTCATGAAGCAAAAAGTCAAATCTAGGGATGGTGAAGCAGCAAGCTAAAGCCCGGGTTGTTGAGGACCGCGTCTGAGAAGCTGCACCAGCCTCGTGGCCTTCATGCACCCGTTTCCTTCATGCGACAGGAGAAGGAGAAAATGTATGTGTTTAAGCCTCTGTGGTTTGGGTTTCCAGGTCCATTAGAGATCTAAGGGTTTTAGCTTTGTCCGCGGCAAGGACACAGGGGAGTCTTAGGTGCTGATTCGCCGTGGCTTCCTATTCCGGCAGAGCAAGGGCCCAGGGGGGAAAGAGGGAAGCCCTGAACACGAAGCCCCGGTCTGTGTGCTCCTCGCCCTACCTCTCTTCACAAAAGCCTCACTGCTCACTGAGGGATCTGAATTCCTCTGGCCATGAAGGAGCTGGCGGGGGGGGGGGGGGGGGGGGGGGGGGGGGGGGGGGGGGGGGGGGGGGGGGGGGGGGGGGGGGAGGTGTGACTCAACATGTAGATTTTAGTTCATATAAACTTTTCGGAGAGCTGGTAGTAAAGTATTACGTCAACTGCACTGCTGTTTCTCAATCTATTTTTAACCAATTTCCGTTTCTGATAAACACAAACTGTACTTTCTATAGTCTGTGTTAAGAAAATCAGGGCTTTCCCTTCTGGAAAACTACAATTTTCAAACCACATGTACTACCGTTTTCCCCACCCAGGAATTTCTGACACTTTCCCCCATGCCTCTTGAGATTCTCTGGTGAAATCTGAGTTTCCTAAGATTCTGCAAACTGGACAGAAACCCTGGCAGTTCCCATGATGCCACACCTGGTGGGGCCAGGGGGTGGGGGGACAAGGTGCATACGGGACAGAAGCAGGTAAAGGGGAGGAAAGCAGAGGAAAGGCTGGGCTGGAAAAGGAACAGAGCACCGGTTTCACCCTGAGCTGGCTTGACTTCTGCAGGATCGGCCAGCACCTGACTGCAACACATCACAGCTTCACTGAGGAAACTTGTAACACTTCCACCGCTAAAGGCTCTCTGCCCTTCCTCCTTGGCTCATGGTCAACACTGAAAGGCAGTCCAAGCTAACAGCCAGCTGCCTTCTGCTGTTTCAAAGGAGGCCTAAGCCGCTGAAAGCTACCTGGAGGTCTGGGCTGGAAGCTGCGTGTGGCCAAGGGGACCGAGGGTGGGGAGATTATTAGTCCTGTTCTTGGTCTGAAGGTCAGTTTTACAGGGACAACAGACAGAGAAGTGGGGTGGGGGAGAAAGGTTGGACGGCCTCTTCAAGATTCTATAAATAAAGGAATAGTCTCCTCCCAAGTTCTTAGTCCTGTTTCACTATCAAATCCAGATCCTTATAAACATGCATGCTCATAAATACTAAATGCCAGTGAATTCCATAGAGAGCAACAGTAGATGATATTTCCCCCCTATTCTCTGTGTATCCAAAGTGGTTAAATACAGGTAGGGAGGGAGGGGTTAAACATGACAGCCCCTGGGATCTGGGGTTAGAGCATGAACCAGAACACGTGGAAGGGATCCCAGGGAACTAGGGTGCAAGGTCATTCCGTCATGGGTTCAGGGAAAGAGTGAAGGCCCAATGGTAGGAAGCCTGGTGACCATGCAGACACTTTAAGGGAAGCAGATGACATGATCTTATACCCTTGCCTATGCCCTTGTACCCTCCTGTGTGGGATTTCTACGACTTCTACAGGCTGCTGGGAGAGATGGTTCTAACCTGGATCCTCCTAGCACAGGGGGAGCAGAGTCCAGCAGTGAAGACCATGGACTCCTGAGCCAGACTGTCCGGCTCCCAAGCTCAGAGTTCAGCTCTTCCATTTACCAGCTGTCTGACTTTAGGCAAATTTTTTAACCCCCACCCCCATACCTCAGTTTTCTCATCTATAAAATGGGGATGAGTGTGCCAAACTCATAGAATTTTTTTATTGCCTATATTCCCTATGCTGTACTTTTCACCCCCATGGCTTGTTTATTTTATAACTGGATGCTGTACCTCTTAATCCCCTTCAACCTATTTCGCCTGTCCCCATACTTCCTCTCCTCTCTAGCAACCACCAGTTTACTCTGTTTATGAGTCTGTTTCACAGAACGTTTTCAGGATTAATGAGTTCATCTTTACCAAGCTCTTGGCATAGTGCCTGACACACAGTATCAGAATGGGCAGTAAATGCTGGGGCTGGTGTACTCATTTCCTGTGTCTGTTATAACAAATTGTCACAAACACCGTGGCTTAACACCACAGAAATTTAGTCTCTGATAGTTCTGGAGGTCAGAAATCCAAAACCAGTATGGTGGTCTAAGGAAAACCTATTCCCTGCCTCTTCCATCACCTGGTGGCACTGGCATTCCTTGGCTTGTGGTCTCATCACTCCAGTCTCTGCCTTGGTGATCCTGTCATCTTCCCCTCTTCTGTCTGTCTGAAATCTCCCTCTGCCTCCTTCTCATAAGAATATCTGTGATCGGGGAGCCTGAGTGGCTTAGTTGATTAAATGTCTGACTTCGGCTCAGGTCATGATCCGTGGTTCATGAGTTTGAGCCCTGCGTCAGGCTCTGTGCTGACAGCGTGGAGCCTGGAGCCTGCTTCCGATTCTGTGTCTCCCTCTCTCTCTCTGCCCCTCCCCTGCTCGTGCGCTCGCTCTCTCTCTGTCTCTCTCTAAAAAAATAAATAAACATTAAAAAAAAGAGTATCCCTGATGACCTTTGAGGACCACACAGATTATGCAGGATAACCTCCCCACCATAAGATTCTTCGTCATACCCGCAAAGTTCTTTCTCCCCATGTAAGGTGACATTCATAGGTTCCAGGGATTAAGACACGCATATCTTTTAGGGGGACCGTTATTCAGCCACCACAGCTGGTATTATTGGCCAGAGGCCTGGAGTCTGATTAATAGCAAGCAGGTGGACCGAGTAAAGGAAGGAGAGGTCTCTGCAGAGGGAGGTCAGGGTATGGTTACCAGCAGTGGGTGGCAAAACCCACGATGGAATCCTAAGGAATCCAAAAGGGGCAGGACTGAAGAATACTCCTGAGATGCTAGTTCTGGGCTGCACCTTCTTGTTCCTCCCCTTCAGTGGAACACCGGCACTGGGGATGTGGGGGGCAAGGCTGCAGAACTGGAGGACACTGCTTTTCTTTTTTAACTTTTTTAAAATTTACTTTGAGAGAGAGGCAGATCATAAGTGGGGGAGGGACAGAGAGAGGGGGAAACACAGAATCTGAAGCAGGCTCCGGGCTCCCAGCTGTCAGCACAGAGGCCGACGTGGGTCTTGAACTCATGACCCATAGATCACGACCTGAGCCGAAGTCGGACGCTTAACCAACTGAGCCACCCAGGCACTCCCTCATAGGCACACATTTTCAATTTTAAGGTGTTTATTTTATAAAAGTTTATATGGCAATACCAGAGACAGCACCAGAACAGGCACTTAATACACACTCACCGACAAGATTAAATACGTTAACAGAGAAATACGAACAAAACTGGATCAGCAATCAAGTTTAGAAGGCAATGAACTCTCCCAAAAGAAGGAAGACATTCAGTGTAAGAGTACAGAACACTTAGGGCAGGGAAAATCAAATCTACAGACTTAAAACCCATGGTAGAGTTAATGTTTGGGAGAAACTTAGAATTACAACTCCTTTCGTGATCTCCAACAGGATAGTGCAGATTCTCAGCATAACTAAGAAAACATCACTGATATCCTTTCCATTCACAATCGGGAGAGAAACCACTGTGCGCATGACAGGGTCACCTCCCAGGCTTCATGTATCACAAGAATTATCGTGTCTAGTGTGTGGGCTGCTGCTAATTCTTCTGTTTTAGCCACGCTCACTGAAAAACTCTTATTAAACTTCCTGCTAAAAGAGCAGCGACATCAACAGCTAGAGCCATTCCACGATAGAAAATCAGTTGCTTTGGGGCGCCTGGGTGGCGCAGTCGGGTAAGCGTCCGACTTCAGCTCAGGTCACCATCTCGCGGTCCGTGAGTTCGAGCCCCACGTCGGGCTCTGGGCTGATGGCTCGGAGCCTGGAGCCTGTTTCCGATTCTGTGTCTCCCTCTCTCTCTGCCCCTCCCCCATTCATGCTCTGTCTCTCTCTGTCCCAAAAATAAATAAAAAACGTTGAAAAAAAAAATTTAAAAAAAAAAAAAAAAAAAAGAAAATCAGTTGCTTCACTGTCAAAACATCCCCAACGGTGGCCACCGCATACCGGTTGTTTTCTTCTATTACCCTTAGCTGGGTCTGGCTCTCTGATCTGACGATATGATATCAGGTAATTTTTTTTTTTAAGTGAATTTTCAACGTTTATTTATTTTTTTGGGGACAGAGAGAGACAGAGCATGAACGGGGGAGGGGCAGAGAGAGAGGGAGACACAGAATCGGAAACAGGCTCCAGGCTCCGAGCCATCAGCCCAGAGCCCGACACGGGGCTCGAACTCACGGACCGCGAGATCGTGACCTGAGCTGAAGTCGGACGCTTACCCGACTGCGCCACCCAGGCGCCCCAATATGATATCAGGTAAAATCGCTCCATCGGTGACTTCTTTTTCCAACACAGGCAGATCTGTTGGTGTGGCGTGGTCTCTTTGATCCCTTTCACCCCAGCTCGAACCTGTGCCTGCTCTGCGACTCTCTTCCAGTTTGTCCTCCAGACGAGCACCAGACAGAAAAGGGCTTGAAAGAAGACACAGACTATCAATCCAGACCAGAGACCTATTATCCCAAGTTTTGCGGCAAACACCAGAGATACTCCGATGGGAAAACCAAACACATGATAACCGATGGCGTTCACGATAGCACCAATCTTCTGTTTTCCTATACCTCATAGGATTCCACCACAGGTGCCTGCAAGGGCATCAAATAGATGAAAGGGAGCAAAAATAGGCATCACTTGGCTCACAAGGTAAAATAATAGCTCTGTCTCTGGTAAATATATAGGCAATCACATCCTTCATCGCCGAAAGTAAAATGCCCACGACGAGAGTACAGACACCCGCACACAGGAGAACGGTGATGCTAGAGTCCCGAGCCTGCTCGGCATTCCCTGCCCCCAGAGCCTTGCCCACTCGGACACTGGCCACCACACCAAAGCCAAGGGGCACCCTGTAGGCTACAGAGGCCAGTTCGTAAATGATGGCCTGGGCCCCGAGCTCTGTCACGCTAATCAGTCCTGCAAGAAAGTTCCGATCTCAAAGGTCCACTATTCAGTGCACACCATGAACATACTGGGGACAGCCAGCTGGATGTAGGAGCCCCATTCTTGGAAACAGTCCCAAGTCCACCCTCTCCAGGTATTGATGTGGATTTTTTCCCACCACATGTACAGGAGGAGAGCACACAGGAGGAACTGGGAAGTGCTGTCTGCCCAGGCAGATCCTACCACTCCAAGGTCCAGGGCATAGAGCAGGAGGGCATTCATGCCCACACTGATCACATTTGCTGCAATCCCAGTGATCACCTGAGGCATGATGATGCCCTGACTTTGTAAATATCTTGTCTGCAGCTGAAACAGGAACGCTGTAGGAAGAGCACGAATGAAAATCATCACATAAATCTGGGCTATCCTGGAGACTTCGGGTTCTTGTTTTAAGAGCAGGAGGATACGGTCCGTATTGATGAAGATGGCCCAGCAAGGAAAGCAACACAGCATCAAGATAAGGATTCCTCTTTGGAGTGTGATTCCCCACGCGTTTTAGGTTCTTGCCTCTGAAGGACTGAGACATCAGCCTGTCACAAGCGGAGGCCAAGCCAGTTCCAACTGAAATCCCAATAACATTCACCACCGATACCGCAAGAGTAACAGCATCCAGCTCGACTTTGCCCAGATGCCCACGGAAGATGGAACTGACGACGCTAATCAGGAAGATCATCAACTGGGCCAGGAACACCGAGCCCGCGAGGGCCGCCAGAGCGGCTGCCTCCTGCCGCACGTCGGCTCCACAGGCAGCCGTGCCAGCGAGGGGCGTCGGGGGGGCTCGGTGCCTTCCCGGGGCGCGGCGGCAACGGCAGCTGCAGGGGGCTCCGTGCCGGCGCAGGGTGGAGGACTCTGCTCTTGACTTGAATCACGGGAAAGGCCGGACAAGCAGCATCTAAAAGATGACAGGGGCACCTGGGCGGCTGAGTCAGTCAAACATCTGACTCTTGATCTCAGTTCAGGTCATGATCTCATGGTACATGAGTTTGAGCCTCACGTCAGGTTCTGTGCTGACAGTGAGGAGCCTGCTTGGGATTCTCTCTCCCTCCCTCTCTCTGCCCCTCCCCCACTCACGCGCGTGCGTGCTCTCTCTCTCTCTCAAAATAAATAAATAAACATCAAAAAAAAAGATATTTAAAAGAGGGTGCAAGTGGGGAAGGGCACTACGCAAACCAATGGGGGGGGCGAAATGTGCCAGCACAGGACAGCAATGAGATCTCAAAGTCTACTTGGATCTACCGGTCTAGAATCATCTTCTTTCTCACTCCCCCGGAGAGCTCCATTTCTCTCTGGTGTCCTGTAGCTCTTCCCACAGTGTGATTTTATCTAAAGTTGCAGACCCCAAATCCACTGATCTCTGCCTGCACTGCCACATTCTCCTGAATGCCTGCCATCACCGGTCCTCCCCTGGGTGGCCCCGACCGCTTCTATTCTCTCTCCACTTCCGACGTCATCCCTCTGGAGACCATGCAGATCATTCCTCACACAGCAGCGCACACATCCTACATCTCATCACGTCACTCTCCTCTTACGGCCCACAAGTGACTTCCTACTGCTTACGGATGGAATCCCAAGTCCTTACTAACACCCGTCTGGTCATCCACGGTCACGGCTCTAGCTTACCATGCTCCAGTCACACCAACCTCTCTGCCTCCCTCCTCCACTGCCCATGAACGTGCGCGTACATGCGCGCGCGCGCGCACGCGCACACACACACACACACACACACACACACGCTTTCTGCCTTCCTGCACCATCTGCCAGCTCCCCCGCCCAGACCCCTCCTCTGCCGGAGTCTCACAGTGGCCAGCCCCAGAATCCGGCTCAACCTCTCAGGTGTCGGCTAACAGTAACTGCAGAGATGGCCTCCCCGAAGCCTCTGGCCAAGGAAGTCCCTGCCACGTGGTGACCACTGCCATCGCCCCGTTTCACTTCCTTCACAGTGTCTCTCTCTGCATAAAGACTCCCGTGGCACATATGCTCACAATCTCTATGCTCTAGCATGTAACCACCCTCCGGGAGTGTGAGACCGTGTTTATCTTTTTGACCCTGCGCTTGGCACAGATCCCACCACATCCTAGAGAGCAGGCACATTTTCGTTGAACGAATGAATGAAACAACAGCTCTTCATTTACCGTTAGTGCCTTCCCCTTCCCTTTTGAATATTTTATACCCATACCTCCCTCGTATTTGCTAAGCAGGATCTATGTCATAAAGACACATTAGCTTGAATTATCAATACTGGTGATGAGGAAAGATCCAGGCACCTTCCCGCAAAAGTAACGGGAGTGCCTTAATCTGCAAAAGAGCTCGCAAGTGATTCCCAGCTGGGATTTCTTATGACGGTCCCAGAAGAAGCTAAAATGAGGCAACTGCAAACAAGTAACTCAGAGCTTGTGAAAATGGATTTCTCTCCATTCCAATTCTTCCGCTTATCCATCCACACATCATCCAAGAAATAATTATCAAGTGTCCAATATGTGCCAGGCTCTATGCCAGACCCTGGGGATACAATGGTGAGAAAAACAGCCATGTCCCCTGCCTTCACGGATAGTTTCACAAGGGAGATGGACACTAAGCAAATCCTCACATGATAAACGTATTATAACAAACTGAGATACACATGTGCTGTGAAGGAATTGTAAAAGATGCTACGACGGCAACAAATAATTACAAAATAAAGTCTTAAAAATTCAACTTGTAAGAGCACCAAAAATAGCTAAGAATCAATGCAAGAAATGACGCGTAAAACCTCTCTGCTGAATACGCAGAAACACTGCTGAGAGAAATTCGACACCTAAAGAAATGGAGATATGTCATGTTTCCTCGATTGGCAGGCCCAGTGTGATTCCAATGTTGACAGTTCCAAATTGATCTATGCCTTCAACACAGTCCCAGTCAGAACTCCAGCAGGCTTTTTTTGTAGAAACTGATTTCTCTGGAAACGCAAATGACCTGGAAGAGCCCAAGCCATCTTAGAAAACAACATGAAGTTAGAGGACTTACACTTCCTGATTCCAAGGCTTCTTATAAAACTACAGTCATCGAGACGGTGGGAGATGGTAAAAGGAAAGACGTTAAGGATTGCTAGAACAGAAGAGAGGTTTAAGAAACAGACCCCCTCAGATACAATCAATTCGTTCTCAGTAAAGATACCGAGGAAATTCAACAGGATGTGGGGCTGGATAGGTAGGTAAGGATTTCTTAGAACATGAGAGCACAAAACATAAGGGGAAAACAAAATAAGCTAGACTTTGCCAAAATTCAAAATTGTTTTGTTCTTCAAGAGACCATTAAGAAAATGGAAACACAAGGCATACAGTGGGAAAAAATATAATACCCATAATCTAACAGATGACCAGTACCCGGAACATAAAAAAGAGGCACAACGTCAACAGTCATCAGGGAAAAGCGAATTAAAAACACAACGAGATACCAGGGCCTGCAATCAGAATGCCTAAAACTTAAGACTAACACCTATCAAGGGGCTGGTGATGCTGTGGAACAGCTGGAATGCCCATACATTGCTGGCAGGAATAACAATGGTACAGCCACTTTGGAAAACTGGCAGTTTCTTAAGAAGTTGAACAAGAAGTTGACCATATAGCCTAGCCAATATACTTCTAGGTATCTGCCCAAGAGAACTGAAAGTACATATTTGCACCAAGATCTAAACAACAATGTACATATAGCAGCTTTATTCACACTAGCCAAACACTGAAAAACAAAAAAATACTCAAATGTCTAGCAACAGGTCAATGGATAAATAAAATATGAAATATCCATGAAACAGAATACTATTC
The DNA here is from genome assembly GCF_016509475.1 of Prionailurus bengalensis. NCBI lineage: Eukaryota > Metazoa > Chordata > Mammalia > Carnivora > Felidae > Prionailurus > Prionailurus bengalensis. The sequence goes on along the minus strand of NC_057352.1, from coordinate 18,475,185 downwards.
AGCAACAGTGCTCCGAGAACATGTACTAAGAGAATCTAACTGCACCTAGGAGGTCAGGGAGGGCTTTCTTAAGAAGGAAGCGGGCATCTGAAAGAAGGCTGGGGACTGACTGGGGAGGAGGACTGGGTCATAAGAAATAGAGCGCTGCAGGCAAAGGCTGGGTCATGAGCCCCCGGCAGAGGGAAGGTGGCACGTTTATGGAAGCGAGAGATGGTCTTGCAGAGACAGCAAGGAGAGAGAAGAGACATATGAGTTTAGGCTGGAAGTTGGCAAGGGCCATGCCGAGCAGGCCTTATAGGCCTTGTTAAGAGTTTTGACGTTGGGGCGCCTAAGTGGCTCAGCTGGCTGAGTGCCAGACTTCAGCTTAGGTCATGATCTTGCGGTTCGTGAGTTTGAGCCCCGGGTCAGGCTCTGTGCTGACAGCTCAGAGCCTGGAGGCTGCTTAGGATTCTGTGTCTTTCTCTCTCTCTCTCTGCCCTTCCCCATTTGTGCTTTGTCTCTTTCTCTCTCTCAAAAACAAACAAACATTAAAGAAATTTGTTTTAAAGAGTTTTGATGTTTATCCTCAAGGCAATAAGAAACCTCAGAAAGGATTTTAAACAAGAGGGTGATATAAGTGGCTTGATATTTTTAAAATATCCCACTAACTACAGTATGGAGAACTGACTGTCAGGATGTGAGTGGCTGGGAAGGAGCTGGTCATGGCCCCTGCCAACCTCCTGGTAATAGACTCCGGCTTACGCTGACATGGGACGATGGAGACGGAGAGAGACGGACGCCTTCAATGGGCTCTGAGAAGTGTGGGACTGCATTCAGGGGATAAGGAAGAAGACGGTGTTGAGACGGACTCCAAGATTATGGCTCAGGGGATGGAATGGGAAGAGATCCCATGCCCCAACAGGGAGAATGCTGGAAGAAGGCCTAACTTGTTGGGGAAGGTCAGCTCTGGACACACTCAATTTGAGATGCCTGGGAGACATTTGAATGACAGTGTCTCTCAGGCATTTGGACATGTGGATGTGAAGGCTCACAGAAGCCCTGGATAGAGATTCAAAACTGGCTTTTGTGAAGATGATAACCGACACTACAGAAATGCATGCAACAGGCCGAAGAGCTACACAGGACCAGGACGAGAGAGCGCCTGAGGCCAAGTCTTAAGGGACTCGAACATTTAGAGGACCATCAGGGAATGGTGGGCCGGTGAAGGAAACTAAGAAGTGACCTGAGCAAAGTCAGGGAAACCAGAAGAGCATAATATATGAGAATTCATGGAAAGAGAATGTTTCAAGAAGGCTATGGAAACTGTGTGGAAGGCTAATAAAATAGGAAGAAAATGTCCACTGAATTTAGTTGCATGGAGGTCACTGCCAATCGTAGGATGAGCAGGTCCTATGGAACAACAGAGGTATAACCCAGATTCGAGGGGATGGGGGAGGGCACTGATTGAGGAATAAGGAAGTAGAGAAAGTGATTATACATAAATTTTAGATAACGGGCCCAACTTCCTATTCTGAAAAGCTGGGCTGTAATAATGATGAAAGAAAGCTGAACTTGGGAGAGATTGTGAAAGACATGGTTTTTGTGAAAGCACAGTCCTTGAATTCGGCCTCAGAGGTTGCATTTCCTTTTCATGTGACATAGGTGGGTGTTGTGAGTCATGAGCCCCAAGTTTCCTTTATTTTGTTACCTTCATAACTACCCCAAACATGGAGGAGGGGATTCAGTGGGGCCTCGCCAACACAGGTGACAGGGTGCAGTGACATGAGAACAGGCACAGGCAGGGGACGGACGGGCCAAGGTAAAGCGGCAGTCCTACTCAACATCTGTGTTCAGGAAGTCTCTGCTTTGCCATTAAATCCAGATCCTCATGAATATTTATAGAAAATCATAAAAGCAAAATGATACAAATAAATTTGGGAGCAAGCACAGATGGCAAAACAGAGGCCCCTTCCCTACCTCAAGAGGAAAATAAGTTCTGGCTTGGTTTCCTCCGTGTGTGTATCTGGACAGGGCTTTGAAGAGCTTCTAGAGGGGCTACACAGACAGGGGGGTAGGGGATGAGGAACGGACAAGGGTGGCGCAGAGGTCAGGAGCAGCCCACAGGGAGAGGGAACACGTGGGGGGAAAGACACCGAGCCTGGGCACAGCTTCCCTGTAAAAGGGACATCAGGCCTCCTGAATCCCTGACACTCCCCCAAGTCAGACGGCATGTCGGTGGCCTCAGCCTCCGGATATTTTACCAAGTGGCTCAGTCGCTCGGACGCTGCCAGCAGGCTTCCACTCATGGGTACCCACTAAGTGCTAAGCACTGGCCCATCTGCTTTATAAGCTCATCCACGCCTTACAGAAATCCTGAGATGGAAGTATTCCCATCCACACTTGACTGAAAAGGAAGTTAAAGTTCAGAAATTTATCTGCCCCACCGGCACCCTGATGTTTACAGCAGCACTATCAACAATAGCCAAAGTATGGAAAGAGCCCAACTGTCCATCGATGCATGAATGGATAAAGAAGATGTGGGGTGTGTGTGTGTGTGTGTGTGTATACATATACACACAATGGAGTACTACTTGGCAATCCAAAAGAATGAAATCTTGCATTTGCAACTACGTGGATGGAACTAGAGGGTATTGTGCTAAGCGAAATTAGTCAGAAAGACAAATGTCGTATGACTTCACTCATATGAGGACTTTAAGATACAAAACAGATGAACATCAGGGAAGGGAAGCAAAAATAATATAAAAACAGGGAGGGAGACAAAACATAACAGACTCTTAAATACAGAGAACAAACAGCATTGCTGGAGGGGTTGAGGGAGGAGGGATGGGCTAAATGGGTAAGGGGCGCTAAGGAATCTACTCCTGAAATCATTGTTGCACTATATGCTAACTAACTCGGATGTAAATTAAAAAACAAATTAATTATTAAAAAAAAAAGAAATTTACCTGCCCCAAGGTCACAGTGGAGGGACTTGGGTTTGAGCCCACATCTGCATGACTCTAAATCCCACACTATTTCCACCAGAATAAGACGCAGGCTAGGCGAAACCAATCTGTCTCAATCAAGAGGGCAAAAGAGACCTGTTGTGGGCAGAGGACAGGAGACCATACAGGGGGAAAAAAATTGAAGAATGAAAGAACGTAGGAAACTTCTTTTCTGAAAATGAGAAGAATCACAGAAGAAATTGCCTAGAAAAGAGAAGATAAGATCATCTGACTTGAGAAATAGGAAAAATGCCTGGGATTGAAAAAAGAATTCAGGACCTAGGGACAGAGAATGTGGGTTTGGCAGGCAGAGTGAGGGTCTCTGGGGGGGCAGGGAACGAAGATGCTGGCGGCGGGTGCCCATCCTTCAGGTCTGAGAGGAGACAGTGCTCAATTACTGACCTTCCCCTCTCCAGTCACATGACTCATGCTAGTATAAAAGCTTTCTACCAGCAGGTTCCTTACAATTTTTTTTTCCTGTGTGAAATGGGCAGTAGCAGTGGCTAAAGCCCTGTTCCTCTTTCCCAGAAGCTTTCAGACTTTCCTTCAGGACTAATCCCAAGAAGCCACCTATCTGGACTGCAGACAAGGCAAGCAGCTAACCCAGTGCTTGTGCTATGGGCAGTGATGCCAGGATCTGGATTGGAGGGGGAGATGCTGGGGGGCTGACGCAAGTCTGTGAGGAACTGGAGACAGGAGCCAGTGTAGGTGGGATCAAGGAAACAGGCCGGGACATCAAGCCCAGAGAGGGAGGATGGAGGGGCTGGGCTGCATATGGGCAGCGAGGGTTATAAGCCAAATGGAAACTGAGTTGACCCCGTTAAGAGTTCTTCTGTTTATAGTCAAAACACCGGGCTCTGAAGCCAGTTGCTACCTGTGGGCTTTCCTAAACGTTCTCTAGAGTCTTTTAGGGGGCAAGCCCCAAAAGACAGTACTGGCTCACCCTTCCTCCCCTCTGTCCCTCCCTACATATCACTAGCTTCCCTTTTCCAATGCAGTCCCAGAGTCCGGTATAGGTCAGGAGAGGAAAAGGTGGAGCAGAATCTGTGTTCTGCAAAAGGAGAGGAAAATGAGGTAGGGAGATGGGCTGGGGGCCGGGCACCTGCTTCCTGGGCGTGTGGCAGGGTCCTGTGGCAAGCCGGCACTGGGTCTCAAGGCCTGGGTTTGTTTTCCTGGCATGGGTGCTCCTGACAGACGGCTCACAGCTCTCTCCCCGTGAGATGCCTTTGTGAGATGCCTTTCCCTCCGCAGGTCTCTGACTAAGGGACCCAAGGAAAGTTACGAACTGATAACAGTAACTTCCTGTATCTGTGAGGAGAGGAGAAAGCCAAGGGTTGGTCCCCCCCCAGAGACACATGATGGCGAACGTAATAACTCCTGCTTAATATCCCGCCCCAGGCAAAGTCAATAATTGCTCTGGGCTGTTCTGGCAGGTGGTGTAAGCAAAGCAGTGGTGGCAACAGAAAGGTCTGGCCTGGGAGGCAGAGTGCGGCAGGGAGGACGTCCGCGGCCTGAACCAGGCGAGGGTCCCTGGGCTGTGGTGGCACCTCCTGACCCTGCCTTTTTCCGTCCTCTTCCAGAGCAACCATGACAAACTGGCGCAGCTCCATCATCCTCACGGCCTACATCGTCATCTTCCTCACCGGTCTCCCTGCCAACCTCCTGGCCCTGCGGGCCTTCGTGGGGCGGGTCCGCCAGCCTCACCCTGCGCCCGTCCACATCCTCCTGCTCAGCCTGACGCTGGCGGACCTCCTGCTGCTGCTGCTGCTGCCCTTCAAGATGGTTGAGGCCGCCTATAACTTCCGCTGGTATCTGCCCGAGCTGCTCTGCGCCCTCACGGGTTTCGGCTTCTACAGCAGCATCTACTGCAGCACGTGGCTCCTGGCGGGCATCAGCATCGAGCGCTACCTGGGAGTGGCTTTCCCCGTGCAGTACAAGCTGTCCCGCAAGCCTGTGTACGGAGTGATTGCTGCCGTGGTCGCCTGGGTCATGTCCTTTGGTCACTGCACCATCGTGATCATCGGTCAGTACTTGAACTCAACCCAGCAGACCGCAAACACGAATGGAATCACTTGCTATGAGAACTTCACCGAAACGCAGCTGAACGTGGTGCTTCCGGTGCGGCTGGAGCTGTGCCTCTTCCTCTTCTTCGTCCCCATGGTGATCACCATCTTCTGCTACTGGCGCTTCGTGTGGATCATGCTCACCCAGCCCCACGTGGGGGCCCAGAGGCGGCGCAGAGCTGTGGGGCTGGCTGTTGTGACCCTCCTTAATTTCCTGGTGTGCTTCGGGCCTTACAACATATCCCACCTGGTGGGGTATTACACGAAGAAAAGCCCCCCGTGGCGGGTCGAAGCCGTGGTGTTCAGTTCTCTCAATGCCAGTCTGGACCCCCTGCTCTTCTACTTCTCTTCATCGGCTGTGCGCAGAGCCTTTGGAAAAGGGCTGCAGATACTGCGACATCAGGGCTCCTCCCTGTTGGGACGCAAAGGCAGAGAGACAGCGGAGGGGGCGAGTGGGGACAGGGGTGTGAGTCAAGCCGAGGGAGCACCGAGTTCCGACTTCACTACAGACTAGGGGGATCCTGGACCTTTGGAGGCACTCTGGGTTACCTAAGAATTGAGCAGGCTGGGAGAGTGGGAGCACGGGTCAGGAATCCTCAGCCCCGATCCACTACTGGGGCTGTGAAAACCTCTCTCAGCAGCTTGGTGTCCCCTCCTGACTGAAGTTTCCAGCCCAAAGGAGCACAGCTCTGTGACAAAAAGAAGAAATGGTTAGGCACAGAAGCACCATCAGACCAGGGTTTCGGAAGCAACGTAGCTAATACAAATCCAGTCCCTGTGACGTAGCCGGCAGCTGGGGATGACCGGGCTCAAGCGGAGTCCTTCAAGCAATCTTGCTATAAGCTTTGAACAACACCTAGACGCCGGTCTAGCTGTGGATACCGGAAAGAAGCCAACGGGAAAGAGGTGGATGAGAATACCAAATGAGGTCAAAGAAGACTCAGGAAGGTTATAAGCCAAGGGGGGGTGGGGATTAAGAGGGAGGACTGGAGACTCCGGCCTCTGATGATCTAGGTTTGCACTGTATCTATCGCTTCCACTTGCTGCTTTGTAAGTATGCTCCAGTCGCCTTCGTGTGTGTATCTTGTCTCCCTGCGTCAAACCTGCCGGAGGTCTGGGTCTTGTCTTCCCCGTCCGTGGCACCCCACACGGGTCAGGACGCAGCCTGGCACCCATCAGTCAGAGGTCAACACCGGCGAGCCCAGGAGCAGACAACCTGGCCTGGCAGACTGAAAATAAAGACGGTAAAACTCTGCAGCGAGTGTCCACAGTTTTTGTACTTTTCTGCAAGGCTGGGGTGGGCAAAAATGCGATGAAGAAGCGCAGTCAGCAGCACGGGGGGAAGGGGATGCATGGGAAACCACAGAAATGGCTGAAGGTCAGGATGTAATGAGTAGAGTGACTGTCGGGGCTGGTGGGATCCCGTTTTAGATTTGGTGAATGGAGACGGGACCTAGAAAGAGGATGTGAGGTGAATCCTGACTTCATGTTGTCAGCTGCATCTCAGGGGCCTAAAACGCATAACCCTCCGGCTTAGAAGCCTGCAGAGTTTTCCTAGTGTCACGAGTTCTCCTCCAGCAACTCCTATCCTATCATTCCATTACCTACTTTGTATCCTCTCTCCCTGCCCAATCCCACCTTCCTAACTCATCTCTCCCCAAGAAGGAGCCCTGGCCCACTGTCTCTGGTTAACTGATCCCAGCCCCAGCCTGGCGGTCGGCACCAGAGGCTCTACATCAGAACTGTACGAAGAGGTACAAAAATAGTACACGCCCCCCCAGTCCCCCACCCCATGCCAAGCTCCTGACTCTTTGAGGGTGGGGCAGCGGATGAGCCTTTAAAAGCCCCCCAGTGATTACTCTAGGCAGCTCGGGAAAGGAATCCCTGGCCTCACTCAGGGGCCCAATCTGTCCAAGAAAATATTCTTCAGAGAGACCCTTCCTATTTGTAAGTCCCTCTCGCCACAACTCCATACTCCCTCATCTTCTGATTGCTTACTTTTCCCAGTTATAAAACCCCACTCAAAATTCACTTTCTCCAGAAAGACTTCCCTTCTAATTCCCACCCAAGTGAGCTCCATTTCTGTTTTCCTTCCTCAAACACCACTGGACTGCTGTAAAAGCCCCAGCTTCACGGTCGTTTCTAAGCTGTCCTTGGGCAAGTCCTGACCTCTAGCCTCCCTTTCCAAACCATAATCGTGAGGATGATGTATGCCTCCCAGGGTTATTCTGAAATTCCAGTGAGACTGTGTATATAAAGTTGCTGAGAAATTTTACAGTATCACCTAGCTCTAAGAGACCAAACAAAACGAAACACCAATATGCCCCAACTTAAAAGAAATAAGGTAGGTAAAAATTAGAAATGATGGAAATCGTATATTAGGTAACCATATAGGATGATTATCAGTAATGTGTGAGAAAAAAAATCTGGGATTTTTTCTGCTGACTGTACATCTGGGATGTATTACACCTTCCGAAAAAGCTTATTTGATTTGGGGAGGCATTAAAAGAAATAGAGTCTAAACAAGCCAAGACTAATCCCATTTCACTGAGGTCTTAATCAGTAGCATGTTCAGCACCTGAGCTACACATTATTTTTTTAAGACATTAGCTCAGGAGTGCCTGGCTGGCTCAGTCAGTAGAGCATGAGACTCTTGATCTTGGGGTCGTGAGTTTGAGCCCCATGTTGGGTATACAGATTACTTAAAAATAAAATCTTTAAAAAAAAAAAAAAAAGACACTAACTCAGGGAATCAAGCCCAGAAGAATTAACCAAAATGTTTTGGAGAGTTGAAACCCTATGACGGTGATGACTGAATAAATGCCAGCCACTATTCCAGAGAAGTAGCCTAAGATGATGGAGGGAATTTTCGAAGGTCAACAAGTGAAAGAGAGTTTAAATCCAGGTCTGCCTTTCTCCAAAGCACCTGCTTTTTCGTTGACTCAAGAGAAGCAAGTAAGAGAATGTTGGATATGTGGCTGAACCAAGGTGAGGTCCAGCTCATGGAAGACACATTCTGTGTAGCTCACGGGGGAAGAACAAGTATCACAGGCAGAAGAAGCAGGGAGCTGCATCTCAAACAGTCAGGGCTGTTTAAAATGGAACTGAGCTAGGGATGCCTGGGTGGCTCAGTTGGTTAAGCATCTGACTTCGGCTCAGGTTATGATCTCACAGTTCATTAAGTTCAAGCCCCATGTCAGGCTCTGTGCTGACAGCTCAGAGCCTGGAGCCTGCTTTGGATTCTGTGTCTTCCTCTCTCTCTGCTCTTTCCTCATTCATATGCTTGTGCTCTCTCTCTCTCTCTCAAAAATAAACACTTAAAAAAAAAATTTTTTAATGGAACTGAGCTAACTCAACAAGGTAGTCACCCCCCAGTTCCGGAAATACTGAAGTGGAAAACAGAAAATACCTATCCTGGAATATTGAGGAAACAGACACACCTGGTAAGAGCTGAACCAGTTAAGTGTCAAACCCTTTCCTGCTCAGAGATTCCCAGGGTTTCAGACACATGGCTGCGCTTGCCAATCACAGAAGCGCAAGAAAATCTCTGGTCTGAGATTTTCATGGTGAACCTTTTGCTGCTCACTAACACGTCTTTGATCTGCATGAAGTCATATGATATATAGCACATTTCTTCCCTGGGAAATTAATAGCTCATTTGTCCAACAAATATGTATGGGTTACCTACTAGAAGCCAGATACTACTTTTCCAAGGGCTGGAGATGCAGAGTGTATAAGAGACAAGGTACCTGACCTCTCGGGGCTTCCATTCCAGTGGGGAAAAACAGTCAATAAGCAAGTAAACACATAAGCAAGGAAATTTCAAAATGTGCAACTGGTTTTTACAACTGGACTAAAATAGAAACGTGGGGGAAAGTACAATGAGAGGTTAAGGGAGTTTCGAAGATTCTCCTGAGTCAGTGATATTCAGCTGAGAACTGAATGATGAGAAGGAGTTGCCATACAAAGGCCCATGGGAAGAACATTCTAGAAATAGGAACTGCTGATGCAAAGGGAGGGAGGAGGGAGAAAACCTTAGCTTCTCAAAGGCTGAAAGAGGGCCAGTGTGGGGCTAGAGCAATGCTCTGCAAACGTAAGCATGGAGAGTTTGCTAAAGCACAGATTACTGTCCTCCCTCCCCACAGTTGCAGAATCAGTAGGTCTGGGATGGGACCCAAGAATCTACCTCGAACAGTCCCAGGTGATACTGACGCTGGTGGTCAGTGACCACTTTTTGAGAACCACTGGGCTGGCATACAGCGACCTGGGGAGAGAGCCATACAAGATGAAGCCGAGGAGGTCAGCAGGGACAAGACCACGCCAATCTTTTAGGCCACAAATAGTCTGAATTTATTCTAAGAGCTTTGGAGACCATTCAAAGGTTCTAAGCAAAAAGGCAGAATGGCCCGATTTCCATTTTAAGACAATCACTCTGATATCTGTGCCTACCACTGAAGGGAGATGGTTGTTAGGAACAAGGAGATAACGCACAGGACAGATCTAAGAACCGTAACATACTACAGCGAGCATGCGGGGTTTTCACCCGACTGGTAGCTCCCTGAAAGTGGGGGCTGTGCCTTCTACCATTAGAACTGTCCAAGGACCAAATAGCCAGGAGGAGGCCCCCATAAGTTATCATGCATCCACCTGACAAATGCGTGCGCCTCATGTGTGCTAGAAAATGTTTAAAACAACTAGGTTGGGGGATTTGTTGGCAGTGGAGTGGGTAAGAGCAGGGTGGAGGACGGTGAAGCCCTGATTTGTAGCACTTGCCAACTTCCGTTGGGCCGATTTCTACCAACATGGAGATGCCGAACGCGGGTCTGGCAAGTGATGTCAATGAGCAGTTCTTGCAAGCACATCACTGGATATACCTCCCGGCACATATGCTCAACTGGCAGACAGATCACGTCCTATTTGAGAAAACAATCTCTCTCCCTGGCTACATATAGTACAGGGCTCTGGCACAGGGACTTCTCAATAATAAACACTAGCTGAATGTGGCTGGCTGGGCCCGATCCAAGAGGATCCGGGTGGCTAGTTAGATTGTGAGACTCCCGAGTCCCCTGTAGGATGACAGATGGGTAAACAGAAATATTAGTGCCCGGTTAATGAATAACACAGACAGCAGCCTAGAGCCGCTACCAGGAAACCAGGGTGGAGGGAGCTGGCTCAGCCTGACCAGGGGGCCCGACCAGCAGGAAAAGGGAACCTGGCATCAACTATTTCACTTCCTCTTTCTGGAAAAGACGCCGTTGTGCCCCTTCCTCAGAAATTCTCATCTGACCAGAGCCAGAGCTGTAGGATTTTGTGGTGATCACCGTGGTCCAAGGGAGCAGGGGAGCGCGGCTGGGAGGGTCTGAAGGAAAACACAGCCAAGATGCCACAACTGCCTTCAATTCGCCTGCCCCTTGGCTCCAGGTTGTTGTCAGTTCTCCTTTTTATCAGCTTTCTCTACCTCCTGTGGTTAAGTACTTCTGCCCCATTTTTTTTCATTATTTTTCTCTAGTCACAGGAAATGAGGACATTTCTCATCTACAAATTGCACATGCAACCAGGAAATTGGGCCAAAGATCTCTAAGTCCGCCGCGGTGCCTGCCCAGTAACCCACTTGGCAAAAATTTGAAGGTCTGCAGAGATAGGAGATGGGAGGTCCGGTGAAGGGGGGGGGGGGGGAGGGGCCGGGGGCCACGGTGAGCCGTCCACCAGCAGCTTACCCAAGCCCTGGTATAGTCTCAGGCTCCTTCTCTCCAGCCACTCTCCCCTGGCATCTGGCAGGCCGAACTACAATCAGCCTCAAGGAGACGGTGTTAGGAAAGTAAATATACTACTTTCAAATCTAGATGTTTGAAAAAGCCGATATGCAGGTACAGTAGTCTAGAGTCTCTAAAGTGCCACAGCAGACATTACATCATTCGGCTTTCCGTGGGTGTAGGCATTTGTTGATCCACAAGCGTTTACCGAGGCTTACTATGTGCTCGGGCCCTGTTCCAGGTGCTAAAAACACAGCAGTGAATGAGGATGAGATCCCTGACCTCATGCAGCTCATATTCCAGTGGGAGAGCAGACAGGAAAACCAATAAACAGATACTTGGGGGCAGTGCTAAGATCTGTGAAGACACTAAGACAGAGTCAGGGGACTAGGTGGCTACTTTTGAATGAGTGGCTTGGAAAGGCCTCTTGAAAGTGACATCTGAGGGACACCTGAGTGGCTCAGCTGGTTAAGTGTCTGACTCTTGATTTTGGTTCAGGTCATGGCTCACGGTTTATGAGATCGAGCCCCACATCAAGCTCCATGCTGGGTATGGAGTCTGCTTAAGATTCATTCTCTTTCTCCCTCTCTCACTCTCTCCCTCTGCCTCTACCCCACTCGCACACTAGCATGCATGCTCTCTCAAAATAAAATAAAATTAAGTTAAGTTAAAAAAAGAGAGAGACATTTGAGTTGCAACCAGAATGGAAAGAAGGAATCATGCATACCAAGAATTGGCAGGGGAAACGGGGAGAAGGCAACAGAGGGGGAACCTTCCAAGCAAAGGGTTCAAAGCAGGTGCAAGGCTTGAACAAGCCAAACTTGCACAAAAGAAAAAGGCCAGGGTTGGGGTGCCTGGGTGGCTCAGTCGGTTAAGCGGCCGACTTCGGCTCAGGTCATGATGAGTTCGAGCCCCGCGTCGGGCTCTGGGCTGATGGCTCAGAGCCTGCAGCATGCTTCCGATTCTGTGTCTCCCTCTCTCTCTGCCCCTCTCCCGTTCATGCTCTGTCTCTCTCTGTCTCAAAAATAAATAAAACGTTAAAAAAAATTTTTTTTTAATAAAGAAAAGGCCAGGGTGACTGGAGCTCAGTGGTGGCTAGAAGATCAAGAAAGGGTCAGATCATAGGCGTTCTCGAAGGTTTAGGATAAGAAGCACAGCAGATACCTTCCACCTACTTAACAAGAAGAGCTGAGGCCCAGAGCTTTTTAAAGTGCCATGTGCCAACCCTCATCAGAATGGTTTTCTGACCCCAGACTCCCTCTCAAAAGGAGCCGCACACGCTCTTCATTCTCTCAACCTGACACCTCATTGCAGAAGAGAAAGGTGGGCAGAAACGTGATTCATGCTGCAGGCAGCTTTGGGGTACAGAAAGTTGGGGAGGGAGGGAGATATTGGCAAGGTGCTGCGGAAAGAAAGGAACCAGAGGTGGAACAAGACAAATGAAATTGAAGTCACAGACAGGCTGACATTTGCTCACAGGACTTTTTCCTCGACCCGCTCCAGAAGTGCCTGCCTCCCTCTCATACGCTCACTCGCATTACCCCGAGTTACTGACTTTACTGCACTGGGCACGACCTGATCGCATCTATTGTTGTCTTACTTCTTAGTTTTTTGAAAGATACACAGGCACATGCTTTAATGAGTCAAATGGTTTGCTGCAAAAAAACAGCATCCCTCACCTTTCGCCCCACCCAGGACATTTACCTCTTCCTGGAGGCCATGGCTTTCACCTCCTTTCAACTAATCACAAATCCCTCACATCTTAAAGGAACTTGCTTACTTTACTATACTTCTTTTTTTAACATCAGGTTTGATCTGTTAACTTCCCCCGATGGCAGATGAAGATTTAACTCTCTCCAATACATGAACACACACACACCTCCCTACTCAGTATCCCAATTACATCATAACTGTGTTACAATACTCAACGCTCACATTACTGTGACTATGTAAATAGTGGAGTTCTATAGTACGCGATCATTATTCTTCTACTCTGAACACGTTTTCCCATCCTGTAGAATTAATAATTGCCTTATTTTTCATTTGCTTGCTTTTCTATATACCCAAACTCTTTGCCAATGGTCTTCTTTCTCTCCTTCCGAGAACTTCGGTGGTATTAGCAAGATATGGATTTCATTTTCTTGAAGAAATCTCTCCCAGAACTTTCTGACCTGCTCCCGTCTGGATGGGTGGCAATTTTTGCCAGGTGTACAGCCGGCCCCTGGATGCTCTTGAGAGGCTTTTTGCTTCTCTGCTCTAGTTTCTCTTCCTCGGTTTATGTCCTCTAACAGCTTCTTAGAAAGTAAATGTTTTTGGGCGCCTGGGTGGCGCAGTCAGTTAAGCGGCCGACTTCAGCCAGGTCACGATCTCGCACTCCGTGAGTTCGAGCCCCGCGTCAGGCTCTGGGCTGATGGCTCAGAGCCTGGAGCCTGTTTCCGATTCTGTGTCTCCCTCTCTCTCTGCCCCTCCCCCATTCATGCTCTGTCTCTCTCTGTCCCAAAAAAAATAAATAAACGTTGAAAAATAAATAAATAAATAAATAAAAGTAAAAAAAAAAAAAAAAGAAAGTAAATGTTTTGAGGAGAGCCTGGGTGGCTCAGTTGGTTAAGCGTCCAACTTTGGCTCGGGTCATGATCTCACGATTTATGAGTTTGAGCCCTGTGTCGGGCTCAGTGCTGACAGCTCGGAGCCTGGAGCCCTGCTTCGGATTCTGTGTCTCCCTCTCTTGCTGCCCTGCCCCCGCTCGTGCTCTGTCCCTCTCAAAAATAAATAAAACATTTAAAAAAAAATTTTTTAAAGGAAGTAAACGTTTTGGGACTCTGCACGTCAGAAATTACTCTACCTTTGTGCTTCATTGGTAAGGATGACGTGGGAATTCTAGATTGGAAATAATTTTTGTTCAGAATTTTCAAGGCATCACGATACTGCCTTCTAGCTTCTGGTCTTATTGAAAATTCCCAATTCCTTGATCCCTTGTTTGTGGCCTTTGCCTCACTGGAAACCTCTAGGGCCTTATGCTTCTCACAAGTGTTTTAAAATTTCATCCTTTTGTGCAGGCACTCAATGGGCTCTTTTCATCTGCAAAATAATATCCTTCCGTTTGGGGAATTTCTCTTAACACATTTTGTGATTATTTCCTTGCCTTCATTTTCTCTCTTCTCTCTTCATGGCACTCCTATTATTTGGGGCATACTGGACCTCCTAGACTGGCCCACTAATCTTCCCTTCTCTCCTATTTACCATCTCTCCACTTTTTTGCTCTACCCTCAGTGAGATTTCTTCAAGTTTATCTTCCAGTCCTTCTATTTAATCTTTCCTTTTTGCTATCCGTTTTCACTTCCAAGCATTCTCTTTTATTCTTGATCTTGTTTCATGGTTGTAATATCCACTCTGATCTTTTTGAGGAATTTTCGTCTCCCTGCTCTAAGGTGCCTAGTTGGCATGGGTCTCTATTCCTTTATCTTACAAGTTTTCATCAGCTATCTGGTAATTCTTGCTTATCTTAAAGGGAAAGAAAGGAACTAAATTTTTTGAGGTATATGAAAAGTACAAAAAGTTAATATGACATGATTCCAGGGTGTGCTTTAAAAACAGAAAAGAGGGGCGCCTGGGTGGCTCAGTCGGTTGAGCGTCCGACTTCAGCTCAGGTCATGATCTCACAGTACGTGGGTTCGAGCCCCGCATCAGGCTGTGTGCTGACCTCTTGCTCAGAGCCTGGAGCCTGCTTCCGATTCTGTGTCTCCTTCTCTCTCTGCCCCTCCCCTGCTCACGCTGTGTCTCACTCTGTTTCTCAAAAATAAATAAATGTAAAATAAATAAATAAATAAATAAACAAACAAACAAACAAATAAAAACAGAAAAGAAAGGAGCACCTAGGTGGCTCAGTCAATTAAGCAAGGTCCGACTATTGACCTCAGCTCAGGTCTTGATCTCAGGGTTGTGAGTCCATACCCTGCATTGGGCTCTGCACTAGGTGTGAAGCCTACTAAAAACACACACAGAAAAAAGGGAAGGGGAGGGAAGAGAAGGGGAGAGGAGGGGAGGGAAGGGAAGGAAAAGAAAGGAAAGGAAAGGAAAGGAAAGGAAAGGAAAGGAAAGGAAAGGAAAGGAAAGGAAAAGAGAAAAGAAGAAGAATGGAAGAAGCCACTATGGTAAAATCTCAAAAACTGTTGAATCTGGGTGATGGATAAATTAGGTTCTATTGTACTCTTCCCTCTACTTATGATGTTCGAAAACAGTCAAAGTACCAATGTAGTTGTTGATGGGATTTGGTTCCTTAAGGGCTGTGAAACTGAGGGCCTCTGTTCCTCACTGGCTGTGGGCTGGAGGTCTCCCTCAGTTCCTTACCATGTGGGCCTCTCCACAGAGCAGCTGGCTTCCACCATAGAAAACAAGCAAGAAAGCAAGAGAAGACAAGACAGAAAGCAGCCTTCTTATTAACCTAATCATCAACATGATCTTCTGCCATTTTCTACTCAGCCCATTCTCAAAGGGAGAGAGAATTACCCAAGAGTGAATACCACAGGGTGAGATCACTGGGGCCATCTTGGAGGCTGCCTTCCACAGATACTAAATAACGAATGGAAGTTGTGAGCACATGAATTAGGCTTCACTGTAGGATGATTCTGCTGGGTCATCCAGTTGGGGAACTTCCAATGTCAACTTAGGGTTTTTCTTCTTGGGCTGATCAAATTTCCCAGAAAAACAAACGAGCCTTCTAATCTCCTTCCTGGAGGATGAAAGTTGGACTATCAGTCAGTTAGAAGCCAAATAGAGAAGAGGGCATCCATCATTCCTTTAATCTCCTTTTGACATGCTGGTACCTCTTCCAAGTATGTCTGGTGTCCCAGGTTCCAAAGATCCTCTGTATTATCCTCTCCAGAGAATAAACTGTAGGTCTTTTCCTGGGTGAGGGGCAGTTACCTCATATCAGAGAACTGAGGAGGAAATCTGGAGATTTTTTTTCATAAATTTTCAACCAGTCTCCCTGACATTAGTGTGCTTTCACCTTCATTTCCAGAGGTACCTGCTGCTATTCATTCATGAGCTTTATGCGGACTGTGCAGTAAAAACGTGGTCGAGTCCTGGATTTTCCCACTAGTGGCTTAGGATTCAACTTCCACGAGTCTACTACATTTCCAGTTACCACTCATTCATCTGCTTTCCAGCTTCCAAACCTTTGTTGGCATTACATCCTCTATTGTTCTCCCTGCCCTTATGGCTTTAGAGCCTTTCTAAAAGATCCCCTTACTGTCTTTGTAGTGTGATTTCAGGAGGGAGCCAAAGGGGCTGTATGTGCTCAATCCACCATCATTAGCCTCAGGTACTTCTTTACTATTATTTGTTTACTTGTTTGTTGTCTGTCTCCCCTCTTGAATGTAAGTTCTAGGAGAACTTGTCTATTTCATTCACCTATGCATCCCCAGAACCACTGACACAGGTAGGTGGTTCAACAAATGACTGAATCAATTTGCCAAAGAAGGAATCTTGCTACTCTCTATCAAAAAGTTGGTAGCAGACCCATGGCTCCTGGTTCCCCATCCAGCGCCCTTCCTGCCACAGCATGTGTGGGATGTAAGTCATTTTGCTAACTAATGATAGCTAACAGGTTATATAAAGTGCTTTACATGTTATAAGGTGGTTTCAGAATGTTATCTCACTTGATCTTGACCATAGCCCAAGCCAGATAGAAAAAGGATTATCACTGGCCCTAATATAGTTATGACCCTTGCCAAGAACTATCCTACGCCAAAGAAATCACCAACCTTGTTCCTGACCTTTCACCTTGTGCCCACTGCCATTCGTCTGGCCCTTTCCATAATTTCCTCTGCAAGTGGAACTCTTAAGGCCTGTCTTCTCTCAAGGAAATGGTCCTCAAAGACCAGAACCAGTTCCCTCATAAAGAAGGGAACAGGTACACACATGGGTAAGTAATTCAAGGGCTTCTGAGCAAAAAGGATGTCTGAGTTTTGTGACAGCATTAGAGCAGAAGAAAAGAAAAGTGGGACTCTCCAAATTCCTAGAGCATAGAGAAGAGGTTGGTACCGGGAGTGTGCTTATATTGCAGAAGGAGAGGGAAGAAGTCCCAGAATTAAAGAGCAGTATAGGTATGGTGGGGAAAGAGTGGGATGGAAATAACCATCTACCATAACCAGCAGACTCTCATAAAATTAAAATAAAGTTTAAATAAAATAAAATAAAATAAAATAATTAAAATAAAATAATTAAAATAAAATAAAATAAAATAAAATAAAATAAAATAAAATAAAAAGTGGGGAGCCTGGGTGGCTCAGTCGGTTGACCGTCCAACTTTGGCTCAGGTCATCATCTCGCCATTCCCAAGTTTGAGCCCTGTGCCAGGCTCTGTGCCGACATCTCAGAGCCTGAAGCCTGTTTCAGATTCTCTGTCTCCCTCTCTCTCTGCCTTCTCCTGCTCATGCACTGTCTGTCTCAAAAATAAACAAACATTAAAAAAAAAAAAAAAGGAATGAAAATCTATAACATAATCACAAAGCCAGTTAGAAAATACTCCAGACAGCAGGTCTCATAACACAATGACATCAAGATCTTGAGATCAGATCGAGACTGGCTTGGACTCTGAAGAATCTGAACTCTGCCTGAGGACCCCAGGGAAAAGTGAAAGCAGGTACAAGGGCCCCTTGAGGGAAACACGACACAACCTCAGAAGGCCACACCATGTCCCAAAGGCACAGGGCACAGAGGTAAGAGGCTGTAAAGAACCCCTCACTTCCCCTGTGCTAGATGTCGTCCTCTTTTGGAAAGTGCCTGCCATCTCCTGGGTGCATAAGGTTACTACCTACCTCCAGAGCCCGGGAGAGCCCTGGCACCACAGAGGCTGTGGCCTTGCTAATGACTCACAGGCAGGCAGGCAGGCAGGCATCTCTCAAAAGCAGAAGTTTAGGGACGAGGAGTTGCTAAGCCTGTGACTAATCAAGTCTTGGTGTGGAAAGAGGTGCAAGGCACCTTATTAAGCTACAAAAGCAGTTGCAGGAGAGTGCACAGCAAACGGCATTATCTAGGATCTTTAAAATAAATATACAGGTATACCTCAGAGATGCTTTTGCTTGAGTTCCAGACCACCGCAATAAAGGACGTCAAATGAATTTTTTGGCTTCCCAGTCTATTTAAAGGAATACTGTAAGTTTATTAAGTGTGCAATAGCATTATGTCTTAAAAAAAAAAAAAAGCAATGTACATATCTTCATTAAAACCTACTGTGTTGCTAAAAAACGCTAACCGTCATCTGAGCTTTTAGTGAGTCATCATCACCGATCACGGGTCACCATAACAAATATAATAATAAAGAAAACGTTTGAAATATTGCAAGAAATACCAAAATGTGACACAGAGACACAAAGTCTGCACGTGCTGTTGGAAAAATGGCGCCGATGGACTTGCTCGACACAGGGTTGCCACAAACCTTCAATTAGTAAAAATAAACGCAGTTATCTTCAAAGTGCAAAAAAACAACACACAAATAAAGCATGCCTGCACGTAGCAAAGCAGCTAAGTGTTCGGAGACCTTCACACACGCAGACGGCACTGATCTTTCAGCACACGCTATTCAGCTACTCACCAAAGCACACCGGTGATGAGGTTTTTTGGGGGCGATGGGGAGGCTTTTGTGGGGATGGTCCAGAGCGGAAGGCCAAGAAAGAATTCTTGAAGATGTCTTTGGTACAAAAATGTGATTTTATTAAAGCACGGGGACAGGACCCACGGGCAGAAATATACTATAAAGTTGGGAAGGTAAAGTCAAATGGGAGGCCTCCAGAAGGACTTTGATATGCTAAAGAGGACTCCTAAGAGACTTGAGGCCTTGCTGTTGTCAAGCTAAGGTTCTTTTCCCTCTAGTAAGGCATTAACATTATGACGGCAGGGGGTTCCTGGAGAAATGTTCTACTCTGAATTTGCCTCAAGTATTTGTCAATGGGCAGCAGGTTATGAGGAAATTTAATTTTCTGCCATTTCCTTCTTGCCTTTGTTCCTCATATCACTATGAAGGGGTGACGTTGGGGTTTCGGGAAACTGAGTCTACAGGTTTCTGGAGATTAGGCAGTTGATAAGATTGCCTTTTTCTTGTAATTTACTAAGATATTTACAAACTGATGGAGACTCGGGTCCTGCAGGACTGTGTTCTCTATCAATTAACCATTTGCTTTCTTTCCTTTCCTTTGTCCCTGGGCAGCCAGAAGTGCCTAAGGAATGTCACAAACATCCCACTTGACCGGAGTGGGGCGGGGGTGCTAGCTTATATTTTGCCTTCAGCCTGCCTTATGCTCATCACCGGCACCGCCATGACTTTTCCCCTTATAAAAAGGGAAACTGAGACTCAAGAGTGATCATTAAAGAACTTGCCAGCCACCTCACAGTAACTAAGTGGCAGGGGTAGGACTAGAACCTGGGCCTGTGTGACTCTGGAATCTGAACTCTCAGCCGTTCTCGTATACGGCCTCCTCAAGAAGAGCATGTCCACGCATGCACACAGGCGTGTGTGTGTGTGTGTGTGTGTGTGTGTGTGTATAATTCTGAAAGCTATGCAACAGTCAACAGTGATTACTTAAGGAATTAGGGGAAAGGGAAGTAAGTCAACTTGCATTCTGCTACTAAACAATTCTGTACTGTTTACATTTTTTCAATGGCTATGTATGATTTTATAACAAAAATATAAAGTCTTATTTTCAGTAATAATTCTGCTCCCCAAACAGCCACAGAAAAGAAAACTCAAGTTAGTCTAGCATTTAGGCCCTGTTTACTGAGCAATTACTATGTCCTAGGCTAAATGACTATGTCCTAAGGACTTCGCATTCATGACTTCACTGAATTCTCACAACCAGGTCTAGAAGGAGGGCATTGTCATTCAGCCCCTTTACAGAAAAGGAACCTGAGGCTCAGGGATGTAAACTGACCTTATCAAGGTCACATAACAATGCAGGGACTCAGCTCAGGTCTGACTGGTTTCAGACCCCATGTTTCTACCTACTCCGTATGCTAGTCACACAGGAATGATCACGACGACGATAATAGCAATTTAAGTGCTTACCGTGGGCCAGACCCATGCTCTTCATGCATGAGGTCATCAAATCTCCAAGGCAACCCCAATTTTACAGATGAGGAAACTGAAGCCACTTATTTGTCCAGGGTCACCCAGCAGAATTGGGACTGGAATCCAAATCACCATACATGTGTCCACCCAGAAAAGAGGCAGAGCTAAAAATAAAACGAAAGTACTTACTTGCAATTCAGGGAGCACAGATTCCATCCCTCCTCTGGGAACGAAAGTCAAGGGTTTCTACAGACGAGAGGGAATGCTTACACACATTGTTTACAAAGAATTTTGATGGTGTTGGTAACAAAAAACTAATCTTCACTGCATATAATTGGTTGCTAAGGCTGTCACGAAGCAAAGTCTCTTACTGTTGCAGGTGTTCTGGCTGAGTCCTTGGAATATTTGTTGTTTGGCCCAGTTCAAATGCTCACCGTTTCACAGGTGAGGACAGGCATAAGGCACATCTTAATGGCCTCCCGGCTCCATTTTAAAACCCCTTGACATAAGGGGTTTCATTGCACCTATCACACACGACGTTGGCATCCACCCAGCCACTCGAACCGAACACTCAGTAGTTATCCTGACTCCTTCCTTTCTTTCCTTTCCCTCCCCCTGTCTAGTTTCGCTTGGTTCTAGCTTCTGGAAGACAGGAGCTCGCTTCTCCCTGTCCAGCTACCTCAGCCCAGGTGGAAGCCGAGGCCAACTGGACAAGGGAGCCTAAGGCAAGCTGATAGCCGCAAACCACCCCGCCCCCCCCAAGGTGGGATGTGTGTGATATTCCTCGGGCCCTTCTGGCCGCCCAAGAACAAAGAAAAGGACAGAAAACAAATGGTTAAACTGATAGGGTCTCCGAGTTTACAGTAATCTCATCAATTGCCTCAACTCCAGGAACTCCCTACTATCTTAAGAAAGCCTTGCTAGAGGGAAAAAACCACCTTAGCTTGACAATACCTAGGCCTCCAGTAATCTGTAAATCCTCTTTAGCACAGGAAAATCCGTTTAAGAAACTTTCTCTTGCCTTTACCTCCCCCAACCCCACAGATTATAAGCAGTCACTCTGCACAACCGCACTGCAGCTCTTCCTGCCCACGGGTCCTGTCCCCGCGCTTTAATAAAATCACTTTTGCACCAAAGACTTCTTCCAGAATTCTTTCTCAGCCATCAGCTCCAAACCCCCCCATCACCCCAGAACCCCATCAAACTCTCAACTGGGCCGTTGCGAAGGACTTCGCACTGATCTCCATGCTGCCCTTCCTTCCTCTTGACCCCTATCCCATTTACTCTCTACACTGAGGTCGACATGGTCTTTTTCAAATCTCTGCCTACATAAATAACCTCTCGTGCAGTCTTTCTCAGGGTCCTGGGAGAGAAATAAGCCGTGCGGAGAATGGTACGTGGGGTTGTTTTCTCAATTTTCCTAAGGATGATACTATCTAATACCATTTTCTAATAAGATAGATGACCTAATTCATTGCATGTAATGGATGCCTTGGGAGTGTTTGGGCTTGATTCTCTGCAAGAAGTGGGTGGAGAGGGCTGCAAAAGCTTCCTGTCCTATTTCAAGTATCAGTGCCACTAGGCCCTTGTGACCTATGGGACACCACATTTCCACCTCTGCAGGCTCGTTTCCTACTACCTTTTTTCGTGAGAACAAGAGCTCTCCTCCATTTCTCAATTATAGAAGCCTCATTCCTGCTAGAGGACTTTTGCACAGTCTGTTCCCACTGCCTGGAGCTTCTGCCCCAGGCCTTCCAGGGCCAGCTCCCCCTGTTAGTCATTCAGGCCTCAGGCTCAAATGCTACCAGCACAAAGAAGCCTAGAGACAATGACAATCCTTGCTATTCCATTGCCCATGTTTTCTTTCTTTCACAGCACTTACTTCCCCTGGTCTGAAAGTGCCTTCTTTCTATATTCACTTACCTAATGTGTGTCTCCCCAGTTCGAGCTGAGTGCCACAGGGCAGTTCTATTTTATTCAGGGCTGCATCCTCGATAACCACTGGAAAGCTTTCTCACAGGAAACCAATCTGCAAAAAACACGTTCAGAGAATTTATCAGATATTTTATTAGGTGCCAGTCACTGGGCTCGGAGCTTTGCAAGGCGTCCCATCCACCCAGCACTGTCCACTGAAAACATAATGTAAGCTATTTCCAATTTTCTAATAACCACATTAAAAGAGAAAAGAAACAGATGGAATTAACATGAATGTATATTTAATCTAACATGTTTAAAGTATTATCATCTCAACATGTAAGGGATTTTAACAGATTTTTTTTAAGTTGTTTTTTGGTTTTTTGGTTTCAGGTTTTTTGTTTTGTTTTGAGAGAGAGCGTATGAGCAGAGGAGGGACAGAGAGAGAGGCAGAGAAGGAGGATCCCAAGCAGGCTCTGCACTATCAGTGCTGGGCCAGACGCGGGACTTGAACCCACGAACGATGAGATCGTGACCCGAGCCGAGATCGAGTCCGATGCTTAACGGACTAGGCCGCCCAGGTGCCCCAAAAACCCGTAAGGGATTTTAAAAGAGAGAAAACATTTTTTGTACTCCTCCTCCATCCCTCCTCTCTGCCTTCTAGGTCATGAGGAGCTCTGTCCTGCCTCAAAGTTTAGGGGCTGGCAGGCTCCCACTTCAGGACGGATCCCCAGTGTCCCCCCAAATGGCGTCTCAGCTTTCCCTCCTTTTCTGTACCTCTCGGTGCGCACGGGCCCTCCAGGACCTGTATTGTGAGAAAGAGGGGAGGCAGCCCTCGAGTGGGAGGGGAGGCAGCCCTCGAGTGTGCAGGAAGATGCCTTCCTGCACAGATGCAGAACCCAAACAGGTGTGACTCGAGACTAGGGACGAGCTGCCAGGCCAGCAGCCGTCCTACCCGGAAATGAGTAGGAAAGCGCCGAAGAAGGGACGCCAGCCTCGGAGCATGCGCAGGTTAGCACCAACCCGGAAGTGCACGGGCGGGGGGCACGGAGATGTCCCCGCTGACAAGAAGCGCAGATCGCGAAGCAAAGCTCGAGGCTCAAGCCTTTCAGCAGGGGGAACGGAGGAGGAGGTCGCGTTGGTGTCTACAGCTGAGGTGAGACCGGAGGTTGACTTCTCCGCTGCGGGTTTAAGAACTCTAAGTTTGGGCCTTAAGCGGGGGTTGAACCCCTGAGCAGGATCTTTGCGGGGAGGGCGCCGGACCTCAGGGATTCTCTGAGATCAGGAAAGACTTTGTGGGGGTGCTTCTTTGGAGTATATCGACAAAGGAAGCAATGCCAAAGGAAACTTTGTTACATTGTGCCACGTTTTAGATTTACCTTGAACGAATTCTGCAAAAGTCTACGTCGGGCAGTATGATCGTGAAGACGGTTTTAGTTCTAAGAAATAACAAGGTGGC
The DNA here is from genome assembly GCF_016509475.1 of Prionailurus bengalensis. Lineage (NCBI taxonomy): Eukaryota > Metazoa > Chordata > Mammalia > Carnivora > Felidae > Prionailurus > Prionailurus bengalensis. Next base: position 18,451,945 of record NC_057352.1, on the reverse strand, counting down.
CTGGTAATGGGACATAGTTTTGTAGTTGTACGTGAGTGAGACCTCGATTTCTCAATCTGGTCAGGCTGCTTCTCCAAATAATCTCATTTGGAGATAATATAAGGAGTCTAAAGTTAGTCTTCCTGTCTCCTACTCCCATGGTGGGGGGGGGGGGGAACCCCAACCCCAGATGTTCTGTTAGGAATTAGCGAGGAGGGCTGTCCTGAGAACAAGTTGTAAGGGGGTTGGGAATCCGATCGTTGGAGGCCCTGCAAGATCTTTTCATCAGGTCAGCACCGCTGGAGGGACATTGATCCCTGCTGCTACATTAGGAATGAGTGATGTGGAATGAGGTGTGCCATGGTAGGGGAGGGTCTCTGACCCAGTGTGTCACGGGGACACTGTGACCACACATCCTGTCAGGAATGCAGGGAAGGGAGGTTCTTGCTGTGGGAGGTGTTTGAGCCATTACGGTAGGGCCAGGATTGTGGATCGTGTGGAACCTTGGGGGGGGGGGGGGCGCCTGTCAGCAAGAACAGGTGAAGGAAGTTATTGTTTGGCAGTCTCCAAGGAGGCTTGGTTGCCCATGCCCAGATGTAGGCATAGGCAAATTTTTTCCCCGGTAGCCAAATTTTGAAAAAGTAAGAAGAAACAGGTGAAATTAATTTTAATGTATTTTATTCAATGCAATATATCCAAAATATTGCTTCAGTAAGTAATATAAAAAATATTAGTGAGGTACTTCTATTCTTTTTTTTTTTCTAATGTCTACAATGCAGTGTATGTGTTTTCCGCGTATGTGTATGAGCTGTGCGGCCCGTATCTCAGTTATGGTTAATCACATTTCAGGGGCTCTGTAGCCACATGTGGCCTGTCGCTACTGCATTGGAGAGTGCAACTCTAATAGAAATAGAACACGTTGTGGAAGACGTCCTTAGTAATGACAGATGCTATCGCCAAAAAAAAGACCAAAAGGGCAAGTGATGCTTTAGGTAGGGTGGGTCAGGCTGGGAAGACCTCAGCGAGGACTGAGGGAAGTGAGCCATCAGGGCAAGGAAAGATTGAGTCGTGCAGGCACAGTGAGCAAGCTTGGCCTATTCGAAGAGCTCCAGGGAGACCGAACGGCTACACCAAAGTAAGCAAGGGAGTGGGGGGAGGTAGGAGATGAGTATCATGGTAAAGTCTATCGGGTTTTGTTTTGAAATCACGGGAAACCATTGGAGGGTCGAAAGTGGAAAGGTGGCCCGATCTGATTTAACATTCAGTTAGATTTAACATTCTACAAAGGGGCTTTCAGAACTCCTGGGAAGTGACTAGGTATCCCATAGGTGATGGAGGGGCTGGTAAGAGGGTAGATGTGAAAGCCATCAGCTGCGGTAGAGGGCACTGAGGACCATTAGCTCAGGTCACCAGGTGGAAGGGAGACTCAGGTTTACATGAGGAGCGTGAGGGGTCTGTCAGTGCGAGAGGACTGAGGGCTTCTCTTTTGTTGGGGTTGTCACTGGTTTGGGGGAGGGGCATTCAGGAATGTTCTAGTAGGTTCATCTGTTGGGCAGCAGGAAATGCGGCGGGAGGTCTCAATGGGAGGATGGTCAAGGGTGTTCTGTTGTGTTCACTTCTCAGGAGCATCTAAGGACATTTTTTTATCTGTCAAAGTTCTGGGGCCACCCCCTCAGTGCATCGTTGTGGAGGTTTGTAATGAAGTGTGCCAGGCTCTCAGGAGGGACTGCGCCAAGGAGGTAGCCTGAGGAGTGCTGGTGAGCCACAGAATTCCCGCATGGCTGAAATGGCTTTGGGCAGGTGGAAATAAGGTGGCTTTACTGTTGCAGTTGTAAAATATTTTTTTTAATGTTCATTTATTGGGCAGGGGGAGGGGCAGAGAGAGAGGGAGGGAGGGAATCTGTGTCGTCAGGACAGAGCCCCACGTGGGGCTCAATCTCATCAACGGAGCCAAAATCAAGAGTTAGGTGCTTGGGGCACCTGGGTGGCTCAGTCGGTTGAGCGGCCGACTTCGGCTCAGGTCATGATCTCACGGTTTGTGAGTTCGAGCCCCGCGTCGGGCTCTGTGCTGACAGCTTGGAGCCTGCTTCTGATTCTGTGTCTCCCTCTCTCTCTGCCCCTCCCCCACTCATGCTCTGTCTCTGTCTCAGAAATAAATAAACGTTAAAAAAAATTTAAAAAGTTGGATGCTTAACTGATGAGCCACTCAGGCACCCCCCCTTTTTTTTTACATTTTATTTTATTTTATTTTATTTTATTTTATTTTATTTTATTTATCTGTTTATTTGAGAGATAGTGTGTGTGCGTGAGTGGGGGAGAGGGGCTGAAGGAGAGGGAGAGAGAGAGAGAGAGACAGAATCTTAAGCAGGCTCCATGCTTAGAATGGAGTTCAACGCAGGGCTCGATCCCACGATCCTGAGATCATGACCTGAGCCGAAATCAAGAGTTGGACACTCAACCACCTGAGCCACCCAGGCACCCCTTAAATATTTGATTATGAACTATTTCAAACATTCATCAAAATATGACAAACCATACTAACAAAGCCTGGTATACACATTCCCTTAGCTTTATCCATTTTAACATGTTGCATAACCTATCTGCTTCAGATTTGTTTTAAGAACTAAAACCTTATAGGGCACCCGGCTGGCTGGTTGGTAGAGCATGTGACTCTTGATCTCAGGGTTGTGAGTTTGAGCCCTACGTTGGATGTAGAGATTGCCTGAAGAGTAAAATATTTAAAAAGATGGAAAGAACTAAAACATTACAGACAGAGATAGAGCCCTGGTTGTACCTTCCTTGATCCTATTTTCTTCCCTCCCCCGAGGTAACACCATCCTCAGGTTAATGAAGATCCTTCCCATCTATTTTTTTTTTTTTTTTGCACTTTTACTGCAAATGGATATACCCACAAACATGTTTTTTAAGCTTTACGTAAATGGCTTCGCACCGTGGGTATCATTTTATGACTTGTTTTTTTTTTTTTCACTTAACATTATGTTTTTCAGACTGAGCCTGCTTGAGACCTGTAGCTCTATCTGATTTTTACTGCCAGATACCTACCGTTCCACTGGGTGGATATACCACATTTTCGTTTTTTCCATTCTCTTCTTGACGGACGGTTAGGTAGTTTCCACCTTTGAGCTCCTGCAAACGCTGTTACTGTGAAAATCATGACACACACAAGACTTTCACGCACACATCCACAACTTTGGACCTCAGTGTTGGCTTTGTCATTCAGGACTTTGATGAGAAGCTTCAGTAACAGCAAGTTAAACCCAACCATGCTTTGCTCCTTTGAGTTTTACTTTCCTTTCTGTAAAATGGACATGATAACAGTACTGCATAAAGTCGTAAGAATTAAAGAAGAACATGAATGGGAAGCACTCAACACAGTGTCTTACATGTGGCGGGCGTCGATACCTGGGGGCTTTTTCTCTTTTACGGAGACAGGAAATTCAAATGGTTAAAAGTTCTTTGGAGTCTTAACAACTGGGTGGGAAAGCCGGCTCTGCTGTTACTTCCCGGGCTGCCCATGGGAAAGGCAACTCACTCTTCTGAGCTTCCGTTTCTTCACCTGTTAGAAGAAAGCAAATGAATGCAGTTGTGAGTATCCGTTCTCCAAACAGGAATCTGTCTGGGTCGCGATCGGGCTGGAGTTGTATAGCAGAATAATAACAGCTGCCGTTCCCTATTGTGAATAAAACTGGGCCAATCTGTATTGTTTCTGAACTCCTAGTAGGTGCCCGTATTATTCTTGTCCAGCAACATCTTTTTTGGAACCCCAGCATATAAAGCAAATGAAGTTAGAACTACCACAGTTAAAGCGGGGGTAATATCATAGGTGTGTGCGGGTTTAATCCTGGCTCTGCCGGGTACTGGCTGTGTGAGCCTAAACAAATTATCTCTCTGAGATTCAGTTTCTTCATTTGTAAGATGGGGAAATGATGCCAACCTAATAGCGTTGTTATGTGGCTCAACTGAGATAATATATGCAAAGCACTTGGCATAAAGCCTGGCTTGTGATAAGAACCGAATAAGGGTGGCTGTCACAGTTGTGGCTGTGGCTGTGACCACCTTCGCTGACCACAGGGTGGAGTGGAGATCTCCCAGCCTTGCATCGGTGCCCTCCATCGTCTGGCCCAACCTGCATTTCTAGTCTTCAACACCTACACTGCAGCCAAGTTGAATTACAACGTCCCGTCTAGGATCCGGCACTGCTGGGTCTGGGCGTATGCTCTGCCCGCTGGGGGGACCATCCTCTGTCCTCTCCCTGGCTCCAAAAGAATGAACGTATGCTTTTTAAAACTTTTATCATGGAAAATTTCAGAATGTACAAAAGTTAGAAAAGCTAGTATAATGAACCTTCATGTAGTCACCACTCAGCTCCAGGTTTACCGACCTTGTTTCCTACATGCACCCCAACATCCTCGCCCCACTAGATTAGATCCCAAGCAGTTTATCATGTCACCTGTAAATTCATCATTATGTATCTCTAAGGGAAAGATGCTTCTTAAAAAACATAACTACAGGGGCGCCTGGGTGGCTCAGTCAGTTTAGCGCCCAACTTCGGCTCAGGTCATGATCTCACGGTTTGTGAGTTGGAGCCCCACATCAGGCTCTGTGCTGACAGCTCAGAGCCTGGAGCCTGCTTCAGATTCTGTGTCTTTGTCTCTCTCTACTCCTCCCCTGCTCACATTCTCTCTCTCTCTCTCTCTCTCAAAAATAATAATAAAAAACATAACTACAATACCATTTCATGTTTGAAAGAGATGAATAATTTCTCAGTATCAATCTGTCACTGTTAAGTTTTTATCATCTCATAGATCTTTTTTTTTTTTTTTGGTTGATTTGTTCAAATCAGGATACCAGTAAGATCTATACATTGCATTTACAGATGTGCTCCTTAAATCTGTTATCTTTTTTTTTTCTAACGCTTATTTATTTTTGAGAGACAGAGAAACAGAGTGTAAGCAGGGGAGAGGGGGAGACAGAATCTGAAGAAGGGTCCAGGCTCTGAGCTGTCAGCACAGAGCCCAACACGGGGCTCGAACTCACAAACTGCGAGATCATGACCTGAGCCGAAGTCAGTCGCTTAACCGACTGAGCCAACCAGGCGCCCCAAATTTGTTTTTATCTTTAAGTTCCCTCCCTCTTTCCCCCCTCTTTTTTTTTTAACTGAAGAAACTGAGTTATTACTAGGCCTTTGGAATTTCCCATGGGAAATGCAAGCGGCAGGGGGAAGGGGGTTGGCTAATTTCTTCTCCATGGAACACTTTACTAGGTTCCTCTGTACCTTTTTTCCCCCTGCAGACTGGTAGTTAGATCTAGATTCCAGAGGTTTCGTCAGATTTGGGGGGTGACTTTTGGCAAGAACTTCCCAGTGGTGATCTGCCCCTTCTATCAGATCTGCAGGGGCCGGCCTCCTTTACCATAGTCTTGTAGGATCAATCCACCGGTTCACAGGTTGTCAGCCTGACCTCACCCCTTTAGAGTGCCCCGTCAGACTTTCACCTGGTGGGTTTTAGCAGTCATTGACATCAGCCTCAATCCTCTATTAAGTTTTGCAAAAACGGTAACATTATAATTCCATTATCCCATTTGCATTTATTAGCTGCAAATCTTTGTATAAGAAAAATTGTTGGTTTGCCCTGAGGTACATTTATACAAGACAGAATAAACGCTTCATCTATTCCCTTTATTTATCGGTTCTCAAAATAATGATTTGGTCCCTGGCAGCCTCTAAAGGTAGCTACAGAATTTATTGTTGTTGTTGTTGTTTATATTTTTTATTTTTTAAGTTTTTAAAATCCAGTTAGTTAACACTACAGTATTATATTAGTTGCAGGTGTACAATTTAATGATTCATCACTTACATACGTCACCCAGTACTTATCACAAGTGCACTTCTGTTTTTAAAATTTTTTTAATGTTTATTTATTTTTGTTAGTGTGGTTTCTCATATTTTGATGAATGTTTGAAATAGTTCATAATCAAATATTTAAGGGGTGCCTGGGTGGCTCAGGTGGTTGAGTGTCCAACTCTTGATTTCGGCTCAGGTCATGATCCCAGGGTCGTGGGATCGAGCCCCACGTTGGACTCTATGCTGAGCATGGAGTGTAGACAGGGAAGGGGCAGACAGAGAGAGGGACAGAGGATCTGAAGCGGGCTCTCTGCTGACAGCAGATGTGGGGCTCGAACTCACAAACTGAGAGGTCATGACCTGAGCTGAAGTCGGACGCTGAACCCACTGAGCCCCATAGATGCCCCACAAGTGCACTTCTGAATCCCCATCGCCCATCCAACCCACCTCCCCTCTGGCAACCGTCAGTTTGTGCTCCATAGCTAAGAGTCTGTTTCTTGGTTTGCCTCTCTCTTTTTCTCCCCCCTATGATCATTTGTTTCTTAAATTCTACCTATGGGTGAAATCAAATTGTAGTTTTTTAGTCCCATTGTGAATGCCCAGCTGAAACGTAACTTCCCCTAGTTTTTTTTACCCTGACTCAAAAGGAATTTCTCCCTTTTGCTGAATTTAAACATGCTTTTCTAGCGGTTTCCAACACTTTCTATATGTGTACTTCCTTTATCTTCAGCCAGATCATAAGCTCCTTGAAGACATTTCTACACAGCACTTAACCTGATGCATCAGGCAGTGCTTCTCAAACTTTACTGTGCATATGAACCATGAGGCGGAGGGGGGGTGGTCTTGTTAAAATGCATATTCTGATTCATCAGCTGTGAGGTGGGCTGAGATTCTGAATGTCTCACAAGCCAGGTGATGCTGGTGCTGCCGGTCCAAGGACCACACTGAGTAACAAAGAGGTATGGGAAATTGATTTCATTGATTCAGTAAGAAGTGCACAGTCTGGGCTAGTTCATGGGCTGGGCCCTGTTACCTGAATGCTATTTTTTTTTAATGTTTATTTTTGAGAGAGGGAGAGGGAGAGCCTGGGGGAGGTGCAGAGAGAGAAGGAGACAGAATCCTAAGCAGGCTCCGCGTTGTCATTGCTATCACAGCAGGCTCAATCCCATGAACCATGAAATCATAACCTGAGCTGAAGTCGGACGCTTAACCTACTGAGCCACCCAGGCGCGCCAGGCCCTGTTTCCTGAAAATGCAAAAGGTTCTTAGAGAGTTTTAGTTCTTTAACATATTATTATTTTTTTTTTTTTTAGAAATTTTTTTAACGTTTATTTATTTTTGAGACAGAGAGAGACAGAGCATGAACAGGGGAGGGGCAGAGAGAGAGGGAGAACACAGAATCCAAAACGGGCTCCAGGCTCTGAGCTGTCAGCACAGAGCCCGACACGGGGCTCGAACTCACGGATCGTGAGATCATGACCTGAGCCGAAGTCGGACACTCAACCGACTGAGCCACCCAGGCTCCCCTTTAACATATTATTTTAAATATGCTTAAGAGTGCACAGAGTTAAAAATGGGTTTGGTTTTGGTTTTGGTTTTTTGTTTTTTCATAAAATCCAGAAGGACTCAGAGTGAAAGTACATCAGTCCCCAGAGGTGATCGCTGTTACTTCTTGAGTTTTATTCTAGAGATATTTTATGCATGTTGGAACATGTATTTGTACTGTCTTTTATGAACATACTACTCACACTTCTCTGTTGCTTTCTTTTTTCCTTTTACTCTATCTTAGAAATTGTTGCATATCTCAACATATGTCTCTGCATCGCGTTTAGTGGGTTTCTACCCAAGATGCTCTTGTTTGGATGACGTATACAGTGAAGTGAGACTATGTCCTGGCTTCTTCCTCATCCTACACATTCCATAGAAAGTAGGGGGTCTTGTCTTCCATTCTTTGAATCCTCTGAATCACCTGGCCAGGGGTGGTATATTTTTGTCAGTTTCATTTGATCTAGAATACATCCATCGATCGTCTACACAAACATGTATACACTTCTTTTTTTTCCCTTAGGATTCCAGTCCTCTTAGAATTAAATTATCACTTTACTCTGTATTCCCTTAGCAGTCACAAGTTACTCAAAGATAATCTCTTGTTTTAGTAGCATCTTACTGTGAAATACTGTATACGTAAGTGCGTATAAAATGCATATTGACAGACCTCAGGCCATGTTACCCCAAAATATGGTGCCTTGGCATATTGAACATTTCAAGCTGAAATAATTTGAGAAAATAGATGCAGGAAGGACTCTCTGACCTTCCCCTGAAGCAGACCCCTCACGTGACAAGTACCTTCCCTATACCCTGAGGAAAGGATCATCTTTATCTCCAAGATGGAGTCCCCCACAAGAGGAATCTGAATGAACACGCCTTGCTAAGTTTTCCTCGTTTGCCACGCTGACTTTATACCCCTTCATCCTATCGCGTTTTTTCCATGACTCCACTCTTCATCAAACCCGGCACAAAAACAGCGTTAACTACTTCTTCAGGCCTTCATTTCCTTATGAAGACTCCTGTGTCATGTAAAATTTATATTAAATAAATGTGCATGCCTTTCTCTTGTTAATCCGTCTTTTGTTACAGAGACCTAGCCAAGACCTAGAAGGGTAGAATGAAAAGGTATTTCTCCTCCCCTACAGCATATTTAAGGAAAAAATAAAAACACGAATAGTGTCACCACCCCCCTCCAGGTGCCCCTCCCCTACCACAGGATGGTCTCTCCCTCTAAGGAGATGTGCTGATTTGACATTAATCATTCTCTGGCTTTCCTTTTCTCAGTGGTCCTGAAGCTACAGTGCATCAGAATCATCTAGAGGGCTTGATAAAACACAGATCGCTGTGCCCTCCCCCCAGTTTCTGACCTAACAGATACGGGGTGGGCCCAAGGTTTGCGTTTCTCAAAAGTTCCCAGGTAATGCTGATGCTGCCCATCCCAGGTCTACACCTGGAGAACTGCTTTAGCTCAAAAACGCTCTCGACTTGTGTGTGATGACTCTTGGCCTCCCCTAAAACCCAGCCACTCAGTACAAGCATCTTAAGGACCTCCCCCCCTCCCTCCTCTACTCGTTCCTGTCACCCGAATTCCGAGCATTCAGTCTTTGCTAAATATTTCAAAGGATTGTGGCATTTGAGCAGCCTCCATTTTTTTTTCTTTTCTGTTGATGATCCCATTTATAAGTTGCATCTCATTTATGTGTGTGTCTATTATTGTTCGTTAGCCAACAGGAAGGATAGAAGCAACATTCACATGTCTTATTTGTCTTGTCTGGAAGCCCTTTGTAAACAGGAACCAAGTGATGGGGTTCAGAACGTGCCACCCCCTGAAATAACACTGCTGTTTAAGCTGAAGGCGATTGAGAAACAGATGCAGGAAGGACTCTCTTGCCCTTTCTACCTAAAAGCAGGTCATAAAATTGTCCTTGAGAAAGGTGCCCTGCCCGTACCAGGAAGAGAAGAACGTTCTTATCAGCAGAGACCTGGAGTCAACTCCAGTCTGTATAAACAAAGCTACTAAAATAACCCTTACCTTCCATTCGGTTCCCCCATTTATTTCCTAATCACTATCCCACAGCATATTACCCGTAGTCCAAGCCCCTTTGTCTGGTCACATCCCCACAACTTGTCATTCTTCGTGCAAAAAGGTACATGAGCTTTTGGGCCTAATGGCTCCTTTGAGTCTTCATTTTCCTTCCGAAGCCTCCTGTATATGTGTAAAAATACACCAAATAGCTTTGTATGCTTTTCTCCTGTTCATCTGTCTTCCGTCAGTTTGGTTCTTAGGCCAGCCAGAGAATTGCGGAGGGAAAAAGGAAGTTTTAGCTTCCCCCCACATTTAATTTCCCTTTGTAGTCCACTTCCACAAGTAGGCTACAGGCCACAGTTTGCAAGCTCAGTAGCTTGTATAGGCCAAAAGGCAATTTTACTGACCTGGAGACCATGTCCTGTAAAGAGGGCGGCTGTTAAACCTTGACTTAAGCCCATCACAAGTCCATTGCTCTCTGATTTTCTGTTTTCAAGAGAAACCAGAATTAATCCCAACTAATTCAACATCTTAAGGACACAGAGCAGACAGAGATTCCGTGCAGAATACGTATGCAGAACTGAAATGGAAGCCATTCCGTGTTTCAAGACCTTTGCAGTCAGTGGTTGGATGGATGATTGGGGAGTGAGTAAATAATGATTCTGGGTCATTGCGGCAGCTCTTTACGGAAATGGAAGGAAGACGTCACTGTTGAGTACCTACTGTATGCCCAGCCCTGTGCAAGGGGCTTTACATACACACCTTATCTCTTTTGACTTTCATAACAACGCCACAGGGTAGTTATTATCATCCTTGTTTATGTCCACACTTGTTCCACAGATAAAGAAGTGGAGATTTAGAAAGGCACAGGGTCACATCACTAGTTTTCTTTATTTATAGGTTATAACCTACCTACCTAATTCTTAAAAAAGAAAAAAAAAAAAAAGAAGGATCTTAGATGAGCTCGTATGATTTCCGCTGTGTCCTGAGCCTTGGCGTCCAGATGTCTCTGTTATACCAAGTTGCCACCGCCAAAGGAATCAGGTTCTCAGAAGGCAGTTGGGGGAGGGCACCAGTGGTTCCGGAAGCAGGTTTGATTCCTTGCTAAGATTCTGGGGATCTTAGCAAGCGACCGGCAGCCTCATGCTCCTCAAGTATGTCAGCCAGTCCTGAGGAGCTAGGACACACGGTGTCTCTTGCCATCCTGATAAGCCCTTCCCACCTCCTCCTTCATCACTGCCTGCTACCCTCTCAGAATTCAAGACTTCTGCCTCCCAGTCTTGGAGTCTACTTCACCCTGATTCCCTCCTAGAGCCCAGTGGGATAAGGACAGATGCACATACAGGAGCTGTCAGGTTGGAAAACATTTTATTGGTGTCGCTGAGCCCGGAGAGAGTGATTACAAGATGGTGATCAGATCCCACACTTAGCCCCTCCTCCAGTGGGTGTCAGCAGTGCTGGGTCTTGAGGGGAACAGTCACTGGGCGTCGGGAGTTGCACTCCTCAAACCCTTCAGCTGGAGGGGGAGAGGGTATGGTCAGACTGGGGACCCTCGGGTGCGGGGAGCTGGAGTCCCCCTGAAGCCCAGGACGGGGCAGGGCGGGGGGGGGGGGGCAGCGATGGAAGGAAATCTCCACCCTGATCTCAGGTCTTATTCTCTAAAGACAGTAGCTGAGATTTCCCTCAGCTTTAGTGACAGAAAGGTTTATCTCGTTACCTGTCCGCCCTTTTTCCCAGATCGTCTGCTGCTTCCCTCACCACCGACTTCTATCCTCCTACTGCCCACCACCTCTTACCTTTGGAAAGGCATCCCAGTTGAGGAAAGGAAGTTTCCTTTTGATAGACTAAGAGAGAAAAGAAAGAACGAGACTGATGTGTTACAGGTCAGGGGAACGTGGATCCGTGAACGCTCAGTGAACGAGCTGTCTGTAGTGGCCATGGTGTTCTCGTTCTATAATTCTAGGAAGAGCTGCTATTCCCTGAGCCCTTGTTCCGCGTCTGCCTTATACTGACTGCTCTGCAGGCGTGCGTTCATTTGGGCTGCACAGCTACCTTTTGAGGGAGGCACTGTCACGCCCTCATCACAGGTGAGGAAGCTGAGGCTCAGAGACCAGGTATCCGGGGGGGGGGGGGGGGGGCACATAGCAAGTGTGAGCAGAGTCTCATGACACAACCTCTAAAGCCCACCCTGTCGCGGACTTTGCCTTCTAAGTGTGGGCAAGGCCCCCCAACTTAGGACCTCAGTTTCCTCGTGGATGGTATGTGGGTTCAAAGAAACTCTTGGCTGATTAAGTTCTGCCCTCTCTGGAAATGTCTTTATGGCCCTGCTCCCCCCCCGCCTCGTGCGGAAAAGAAGCGTGCCCATGTCAGCCTCCCGAAGAAACTTTCTCCCGACGGGCAACATTCAAGCAGGGCAATTGCTCCCTCCTGGAACTCAGGAAAGACCCAAAAGGGCTGGTACTAGAACGTGTCGACCCCACCCTAGAAAGCCTGTGAACGGTCACGGAGAGGAAGGGGTGCCCACGCTCTTACCTCAAAGAGGGCATGCCAGTTCAGGAATTCATCGGGCTTAAAAGCCTGTGGAGACAGACCAGAAGAGGATCAGTTTCAGGGGAGGACAGAGCTCAGCCCCTGGCCCCCTAAGAAAGGTGAGGGGTCCACGGTGGCTTTACAAGCCCTCTACCAAGGCATTGATCTTTATGCTGTGGGTATTGGGGGGCAGCACTGGAGAATGGTACTTACAGCACGCAACTTGTCGATGTTCAAGAACTGAGCGTTAAAGTTCTAGGCAGAGAGACGGGGCATTGTGAGGGTGGCTAAGGAGCGTGAGGAGGAGGGCACAGACTCACGCTGGGGGCGGGGAGGGGGGAAGCAGGATGTTTACCTCAGGGCCTGCCGCATAATCACCGATGGTGGTTTCTTCCTGGAAAGTGAAGGGGAAAAGCCTACTGATCACGTAAGGGCAAGTCCTCGTCCCCAAACCCTCTCTGCCAGCCCTGCCCTCCTCCACAGGCGGGTCCCCGAGCCGACAGCCCGCTCTCCTCCGTGGGGCTCGGATAACCTGTTCTGTTCCAGTAAGACAGATGGTGGACAGATGAGCAAGGCGGCGAGAAGGGATTGGAGAGTGGCGTGGGCGAGGAGCTAAAGCCCAGGCCTACACCCGTGGCAGGCAGCAGGTGCAAAGGGTGGAGAAGAGAGGACTCCTCCCAGGAAGACCGAGCTAGTGTTGCCGTGCAGTTGACTTGGGCTGGTCTTGAGACACCTCTGCTCGGCCCGTAGAGCCAGGTGGGGGAGGTTAGCACACAGGTAGGAGCCAGGCCGCCCAGGTGCCCTGCCTGCCTCTAACTGATGGAGGTTGGTTTGCTTGGTGACTTTATTGCCACCAAAGTCGGAGTCACCATTTCCCTTCCCCATGCAGACACTCCCCCAGACCTCAGAGCATCCCATCTTGCCACTGGCCCTGCTTTAGTTGTCCGGCTTCATTGTCCCTTACTTCTTCCTTCCCGTGACAGAGGCCACAAATGGGTACCCTACAGGCTAGACCCAAATGTTTAGCTCTTACAGGAGGTTGGCCTGTTTTGTTTTTGTTTTTTAATTTGGATAAAACATTTTTAATTAGTAAGAATACCCAAATCAAATTCCCGGTTTCCCCCTGAAAATTTTAAAGCTCTGGCCACACCAGGTGCAGTTTCCTGCTTAGCCACAGCCAGATGGACTGTCCCTTTTTCCACTGGGTGGGTTCCCTCCACCTCCCCTGGGGCCCCGCCAGCCTGTCTGCTCACCGACTTCACTTGCTTGGGTCCCAAGCAGTTGTGCCCGTGACCCCATCTTAGACTTTTAAATTCAGCACACTCTCCCCCAACCTTGGGAGAAGATGGGGAGAGAGGGGCCTCCAGTTCCTCCTGGCTGGAGACTGCAGCCTAGGGATCCTTGCTATGGCCTGGGCTCCAGAGACAGGAGGAAGCTTCCAGTTTCCCGGAAGACATTCCCTGGGAGACCAACAGAACGCAGGTGAGGCTGAGCCCAGACGACCAACATCAGCCCCTGTCTCCTCCCAGGATTCAGTTGTCCAGCCTCCGCCCATCCTCTCCCCACCCCTTCCAGAAATAAAGCACATCCATCTACATGTCTTCCTGGGGATACTTTGTCTCCCTTCCTCCTGTCTTCCCTTCCTCAGAGCCCCTGCTTTGCATTCAAAGCAAAGATCGCGTCCAACATGAGAGCCACGCGTCCAGTAGAGCGTACAGGTAAAGAAATCGAGGACTGAGGGAGGTAATAGGTAAGAACAAGAGAATCCGGGCACTGCGCTCACCTCGGAAGTACCCAGGGAGGCACCCTGAGCAGAGTGGAGCGCCACAAGCGAGAGAAGAACCACAGCAGGAAGGACTGGGACCTTCATGGTGTCAGGTTTGGGGTGCTCTGAGGCGGGGCCTCACCGCTTGCCCTTTATATTCCCGGGAAGGTGGATATGAGCAGAAATGGGGTCCCCACCCCACTGACTCACCCCCAGATCCCGTCGCCCGCCCCCGGGGCTCTGGGAGCGGGAGGTGTAGACTGTTCCCCACTTATCTTGGATTTCTCAATTGACACTCTGCCCCAGGCACTAGGAAGGTGAGATGGCAATGGGGTGCTTCATGCAAAGGGAGCTGGGATGGAGACAGGTTGAACCTGTCCCTCCAAGGGATTGGCAGTGTCACCCAAGCAGCCTCTCCTTTTGCCTTTGTCTCTTTCCCTCACATCCTTCATTCTGCTCTTATAATTCAGGCTTTTTCCCACCCTACCCAATTCTGTAGAAACCCCTCAGATGGCACCGAAGGCCTTTCGCGCTCTGGCCTCAACCTGCCTCTCCAACTTTGCCTATGACCCCACGTTCTGGCCAGACTGGACCCCCTGCCACATCTGCCCTTCTTTGTCCTCCAACCATCTTGCCAAGCTCTTGCTTATCCTAAAATGCCCTTCTGTCGTCTCTACTTCTCAGAACCTGACCTCCATCTTGGGTGAAGCTTCCCCGATTTTTCCCATCATCCCTCACTGCCCTCCCCAACCCTCCCCATACCCTTCCCTTCTTGGGATTGCCACGGCAATTCATCTGTTTCTCTCTCAGGTCGTGAGTTCCGAGAACTCTATCTCAATCACCCTTAGACGGCCCTCCGCCGTGCCTTCCACAGAGTGCGGGCGGAGCCAGCACCTGTTAGATTGGCTATGTTAGGGATCAGGCATCCTTCCAGCAAGTACGCTTTCCTCCTTTATCCGTCATCCAGCTGCCCATCTCGAATTCTCGGGTCTTCAGAGACATGACTGTCTTGAGCTAAGAAAACAAGGAATAGAGAACACAGGGGGAAAGAAAACACAAAAACACAAAGCAGGTCTTAAAGATACCCACTCGGAGATAAGAGCTAGATCCTGAACTTTGAGTGCCTTCTCCATTTCAGTGGGCTCACCCCACCCCCCTGCCCCGCTCCCCAGCTCGGCAGCTGCATCGCCTCTAAGTGACAAAATATCCTAATCAAGCCATCTTCTCTACTGTGAGGTTCAGGTGGCCCAGCCAGTTCCTGGTGTAATGGGGAGGTGTCGGGACATAGCCTGACCGTAGCAAGACCTTATTTAAGAGCAAGCCTCTTCACCCTAACCTGGTGCAGTGTGCGCATGGATGGCAGACCTGGGGTAGAGGGGCTAGATGGTACTCACAAACGATCTTTAGGAACCCCAGAAGCTGGCGCTTCGGTTCAGTTCCCATGCTGCCCCCCCACACCCCAATCTTGGCCCCTCTGTAGCCTCAAAAAGCCTCCTCTGTTTGTTGTTTCTTTTAATGTTTGATTATTTTTGAGAGGGAGAGGGAGACAGAGTGTGAGAGGGGGAGGGGGCAGCGAGAGAGGGAGACACAGAATCCGAAGCAGGCTCCAGGCTCCCAGCTATCAGCACGGAGCCTGACGCGGGGCTCGAACTCACAGACCGTGAGATCGTAACCTGAGCCAAAGTCAGGATGCCCAACGGACTGAGCCACCCACATGCCCCTCCTCTGTTTTTATAATAGCACATCCCCCTTTGCAGAGCCACCTGAAGAGACAGAGCTTGAGGAACGCTCACTGAGCACGGGTGACCAAGTGGCAGTGGCTGCTGGAGGGGACAAGTGAGAAAGTGACTGGGGTGGGTGGAGCACCTCCCAAAAGGTTTTCTGGAGGACACAGGTTTTTATGTGTAATGAATTCTTACTAATTAATTAACAGTGACTGAAGGAGCTTATTAGCCACCAACGGGTCAGCATAGGGTGAACGAACTCCAGGGGCGGAGGGAATGAAGGGCGCACAAAGGGGAACTGATACCGTGTAACCCACCCCCGGTTAGGCCCAGCTAATGGAGGAACGCTTCGGCCCCGCAGATCCAAAGCAGCAGAGGATCCAAACACATCACCCGTTTGGCTCTAGACTTCTTTTGTAACAAGTTGGCTTGCCGATGTTCTCCTCCCCACCTCATGCTAATGCTGCTAATAATGTTAGCCAACGTGCGGATGTCTTGTGGGAAGGCAGGCCCGGTGGTGCTAAGTGCTCCAAATGAATGAGCTCGTTGAAACAGCACGGTGATTCTGTGAGGCAGGTACTATAATTATCCACATTCTACAGGCAGGGGCACCGCAGCACGTAGAGGATAAGTAACTTAGCCCCGGTCACACGGCCGGTGCCTGGCGAGGCCAGCATGAGAACCCCGGGATTCCAGGGCCTGCCCCGTACTGCCCCTTTGCTGGACTGTGGAGTAGTGTCCTACAGGGGGCCCCGGCCAGCCCACGTGGCACCTGGCATGTATTAGACCCGTTTAGAAAGTTGGGGGGCAGGTTGCACGTAACCCCCGTCAGTGCCCCAGGTGTCCTTTCGCGGCATGCAGCCGGCACAGCCATAGAGAGCAGCTCCAAGCATACGTGCATTAATTTCAGTGAGTTAACCTGTCAACACCGTTGACAAAATGGAGACAGAAAATTAAGAGATGAATGGCCCTTGGGGAGCCTCGGTGGCTCAGTCAGTTAAGCGTCTGACTTCGGCTCAGGTCATGATCTCGTGGTCCGTGAGTTCAAACCCTGCTCGGGCTCTGTGCTGACAGCTCAGAGCCTGGAGCCTGCTTCGGATTCTTCGTCTCCCTCTCTCTGCCCCTCCCCTGTTAATGCGCTCTCTCTCTCTCTCTCATAAACAAATAAACATTAAAATATATATATAAAAAATTTAAAAAAGAGATTAATGACCCTCAACAAGCATATGCCCCAAAATGAACCTACGACTGCCCTCAGACTCCAGGTGCCTCTTGTAGTAGGAGACTTTGCCTTACCAAGTGTGCCTTTTTTTTTTTCTAATATTGACTAATACTGGGGAGAGTACAAGTGGGGGGAGGGGTGGAGAGAGGGGGACAGAGGATCCTAAGTGGGCTCTGCACTGACAGGCCGTCAGCACAGAGCCTGAGGTGGGGCTCACACTCACGAACCACGAGATCATGACCCGAGCCAAAGTCAGACGCTCAACCGACTGAGCCCCCCAGGCGACCCCAAGCGTGTATTTACAGACCATCCGTTAGTTCTAGTTGTGGCTTTACAGTTCCGTGTTTACAGTCAGGTACTTTTGTGTCATGCCTCCGAGCACAGTGTGCACAGCCAAAACAATCCTGGCTGGCTGGGCTGCTTTGCTTCCATCTGGTACCTTCCTGCTGGATCTTCAAGGACAATGTTGACCTTAACGTGATTTATGCTGTAAGCGCTAGCTTTAGAATCTAGTGTCCCTATACTGCCTCAGTGGGTTTGTGTTCCCCGCGAGTGCCCAGTGTCCGACGGTTGGGCAAGTGGGAGAAGGGAGGGACAGGGGATCCTCACCGTCCTGGCGGTTTGGGTAACGGGCGGCAGGAGAGTCGCCGGATTTCAGCGTCGCTTTGGATGCATCACGTAGGGTTAATGGCGTCAGGCAGAGTCAGTCACATGGGCTGTGTGTCAACCCATCTCCAAGTCTAGCTGAGCTTCTAGCTCCTTCTCTGAGAATACCAGTAAACCCCTGTTTTCCCACAGGCCTTCCCCCACCCCACCCCGAATCTGCCAGAACTTGAGTGTGGGTAGGAGGCGAGACCCAGCCCTGATTGCTACATTACAGACACACCTAGGGGCTGGGAGCCAGCCTCCTGGGTTCCGAGAGGGAATACGGGATTTGAAGGGATGCACACTGGGCCCTTGGGACCTTGGTGAACACCCAGGTGAAAAGCCTAGAATCTTTGAAGAGAAAGGGGGTCGGGGTGTGGGGTAATGGGAGGCAGAATTCAGGACATCCCTGTCCCTTCCTCTCCTGTGCCTCTACCAATGTTACTATCACACCCAACGAAGCAGCCACGTTGCCCAGCAGGTCTGGTTTCTTCCTTTGCCGCCCACCTTTTGTCCCTATGTACCCTTTGCTTATTAAGCTTCTCCCAGGAAGACTTCCTGGATTGATCCCACTTAATTCTGATCCCTCCTTCCATTCTGTAGTTGGCGAATACTTACTGAGCAGCCACTTTGGGCCTCAGCGCTGGGAATTCAAGATGGATAAGATAGATAGATACCTGTCCTGTGGAACGCATCATGATCTGTGGACAGATCATAATCTAAAAAAAAAAAAAAATTAGGAAACAAGATAACTTCAGAGAGTGACAAGTTCCTGGAGGAAAATACAACAGGGGTGATGTGATAACGCTTGGGGTAGGTGTCCTTGGTTCAGCTGGCTACGGGAGGGCATTTGAATGTAGACCAAAAGCAGTTAAGGCTCCAGTCTTCCGAGGATCTTGAGCTCCAGGGACAGGTATTCCCCGCCAGCTTCTCGCAGCCGGTCCGGGTTGACAGGGGAGAGGGAGGCCAGAGCCAGATCACCCCGAGCCATGGTGAGGAGTTGGGATTTCATTCTAAGGCTACTGAAAAAAACTTGTAGAGGATTCTGAGCCTGGATCCTTCCTGGTTGTCATGGGAGAATGGGTTTTAGGGGAAAAAAATGAAAGTCAAGGGCTATGTCAAGAAGTTACTTTCAGGGGCGCCTGGGTGGCTCAGTCAGTTAAGCGTCTGACTTTGGCTCAGGCCATGATGTCACGGTTCGTGAGTTCGAGCCCCTCGTCAGGCTCTGTGCTGATGCCTTGGAGCCTGGAGCCTGCTTCAGATTCTGTGTCTCCTCTCTCTCCGTTCCTCCCCCGCATGTGCTCTGTCTCTGTCTCTGTCTCTCTCTCTCAAAAATAAATAAACATTTGGGGAGCCTGGGTGGCTCAGTTGGTTAAGCATCTGACTTTGGCTCAGGTCATGATCTCTCGGTTCGGTTCGTGAGTTTAAGCCCCGCGTCCAGCTCTATGCTGACAGCACAGAGCCTGGAGCCTGCTTCGGATTCTGTGTCTCCCTCTCTCTCTGCCCCTCCCCTGCTCTCACTGTGTGTATCTTTCTCAAAAATAAATAAAACATTGGGGCGCCTGGGTGGCTCAGTCGGTTGAGCGTCCGACTTCGGCTCAGGTCACGATCTCGCGGTCTGCGAGTTCGAGCCCCGCGTCGGGCTCTGGGCTGATGGCTCAGAGCCTGGAGCCTGCTTCCGATTCTGTGTGTCCCTCTCTCTCTGCCCCTTCCCCGTTCATGCTGTGTCTCTCTCCGTCTCAAAAATAAATAAACGTTTAAAAAAAATTTTTTTTAATAAAACATTAAAAAAATTTTTTTAATAAACATTTTTTTTTTTTAATTTTAAAACGGAGCTACTGCAAAGACCCAGGAAGGAGAAAGGTCTCTCCTTTTATTAGATACGTTTAACCGACTGAGCCACCCACGCACCCCTTAGAGAGTCCTTTACGTTAGAGGGCCTTTGCCTCCTTCCAGTGGCACTTTGAATGCTTTTTTTTTTTAAGTTTATTTATTTTGAGAGAGAGCGCAGGGGAGGGGGAGAGAAAGAGGGACACAGAGAATCCCAAGCAGGTTCCACACTGTCCACACAGAGCCCGGCGTTTGGCTCAATCCCACGAACCGTGAGATCATGACCTGAGCTAAAATCAAGAGTTGGACGCTTAACTGACTGAGCCACCCAGGCGCCCTGACCCTTTAAAGGGCTGTTCTCAGCAAGCCTTGGACCGGGAACACCCCGAGAGTCTAGAACCATGTTGACCACCTCGGCTTCTCCCTCAATCCCTCAGGGGCTGGCTCCAGGAGACCGGAGTTCCAGCTCTTTCCATCCATCACCCTCACTCCAGGAAGCCACCTGTCGGTCAGCCGAATTGAGCGACTGCGCTGGGAGAGCTGGGTTCGCCTCCCTGTGGCTTCCACGAGGTACTGCAAGTCCCTCCCTACGGAGCTGAAATCCACACCTTGGAGACATTGCAGGTTGGGTTCCAGATCAGGCACTAAAGCAAACAGTGCGATAAAGTGAGTCCGAGGAATTGTTTGGTTTCCCGGTGCACGTAAACATTATGTTTACACTATACTATAGTCTATTAGGTGTGCAATAGCATTATGCCTTTAAAAAACAATGTACATGTCTTAATTAAAAAAAAAAAAACAAACTTTATGCTGGGGCTCCTGGGTGGCCCAGTCAGTTAAGCATCCGACCTCAGCTCAGGTTATGATCTCACAGTTTGTGAGTTCAAGCCCCGCCTCGGGCTCTGGGCTAAAAACAGCTCAGAGCCTAAATCTGCTTCAGATTCTCTCTTCCTCTCTCTCTCTCCCCCTCCCCCACTCGCTCTCTATCTCTCTCTCAAAAATAAATTAAAAATGTTTTTAAAAACCTTTTAAAAATACTTTATTGTTAAAAAATGCTAACCATCATCTGAGCTTTCGACAAGGTATAATCTTTTTGCTGGTGGAGGGTGTCGCCTCCATGTCCACGGGGGTGGTTGCTGAAGGTTGGGATGATTGTGGCAATTTCTTTTTTTTTTTTAACGTTTATTTATTTTTGAGACAGGGAGAGACCGCATGAATGGGGGAGGGGCAGAGAGAGAGGGAGACACAGAATCCAAAACAGGCTCCAGGCTCTGAGCTGTCAGCACAGAGCCCGATGCGGGGCTCGAACTCACGGACCGCGAGATCATGACCTGAGCCGAAGTCGGATGCCTAACTGACTGAGCCACCCAGGCGCCCCTTTTGTGGCAATTTCTTAAGACAACACTGAAGTTTTCTGCATTCATTGATCCTTCCTTTCATGAACGATTTCTCTGTAGCACGTGATGCTGTTTGCTAGCATTTTACCCACAGTAGGACTTCTTTCAGAATTGGAGGCCGTCTTCTCAAACCCTGCCGCTGCTTTATCAGCTAAGTATGGAATATTCTAAATCCTTTGTTGTCATTTCAACCATCTTCACAGCATCTTCACCAAGAGTAGACTTCATCTCAAGAAACTGCTTTCTTTCTTTCTTTTTTTTTATGAGTTTATTTATTTATTTTGAGAGAGAGCGTGCAGAGGGGGAGAGAGAATCCCAAGCAGGCTCTGAACTATAAGAACAGAGCCCGACCGGGGGCTCAATCCCACAAACCGCGAGATCAAGAGTCGGACGCTTAACTGACCGAGCCACCCAGGTGCCCCAAGAATCTGCTGTCTTTGCTTATTCCTAAGAAGCACCTCCTCATCCCTTCGGTGTGGTCATGGCATTGCAGCAACGGGGTCCTGTCTCCAGCCTCCACTCCTTGCTGTTTCCACCACATCCACTATTACCTCCTCCACTGGAATCTTGAGCCCCTCAAAGTCATCCACGATGGTTGGAAGTCGAAAATCCTGTTCATGTTGCTATTTTGACCTCTTCCCTTGAATCACCAATGTTCTTAAAAAAAATTTTTTTTATGTTTATTTATTTTTGAGACAGAGAGAGACAGAGCATGAACAGGGGAGGGTCAGAGAGAGAGGGAGACACAGAAACTGAAGCAGGCTCCAGTCTCTGAGCTGTCAGCACAGAGCCTGACATGGGGCTCGAACTCACAGACTGTGAGATCATGGCCTGAGCTGAAGTCGGACGCTCAACCGATGGAGCCACCCAGGCACCCCTCGAGGAACTAGCATTTTAAAAAAGTCTTTCTTTTAATGTTTATTTATTTTTGAGAGAGAGAGAGAGAGAGAGAGAGCGCGCGTGCGCGCGCGCGTGCGCGCATGCGAGTGGGGGAGGGGCAGAGAGAGAGAGGGAGGGAGACACAGAATCAGAAGCAGGCTCCAGGTTCTGAGCTGTCAGCACAGAGCCCGATCGGGGCTCAAACCCACGGACTGTGAGATCATGACCTGAGTTGAAGTCGGACACTTAACCAACTGAGCCACCCAGGCACCCCAAATCACGAATGTTCTTAATGGCATCTGGAATGGTGAATCTCTTCCAAAAGGTTCTCAATGTATTTTGCCCAGATCCATCAGAGGATCCACGACCTATGGCAACTATAGTCTTACAAAATGTATTTCTTAAATAATATTACTCGAAAGTCAGAATTACTCCTTGATCCATGGGCTGCAGAAGGGATATTGTGTTGGCAGACATGAAAACCTCATGAATCTCATTACACATCCCATCAGAGCTCCTGGGTGACCAGGTGAATTGTCAGTGAGCAGTAATACTTTGAAAGGAATCTTTTTTTTTTTTTTTTTCTGAGCGGTAGGTCTCAGCACTGGGCCTAAAGTATTCAGTAAACCATGTCGTAAACAGACATGCTGCCATCCTGCCTTGTTCCCTCTACGGAGCACAGGCAGAGTAGATGGAGGAGAATTCTCAAGGGCCCCAGGATTTTCAGAATGGTCAATGCGCAGTGGCTTCGACTTCAAGTCGCCAGCTGCGTTCGCCCCCAGTAAGAGAGTCAGCCTGTCCTTTGAAGCTTTCAAGCCAGGCATTGACCTCTCTCCAGCTCAGGAAGCCCTAGACGGCATCTCCTTCCGAGAGAAGGCTGTTTCACCTACACTGAAAATGTGTTAAGTGTACCCAGGTTCATGAATGATCTTAGCTAGACCTTCTGGAGAATGTGCTGCAGCTTCTACATCAGCACGTGCTGCTTCACCTTGCACTTGTGTGTCAAGGTTTCTTTCCTTAAAGCTCGTGCGCCAACCCCTGCCAGCTCCAAACTATTCCGCATCTTCCCCTCCTCTCTCAGCCTTCACAGAATTGAAGAGAATTGAAGAGAAGGCTCTGAATGAGGCTTTGGCTTAAGGGAATGCCGTGGCTGGTTTGATCTTCCGCCCAGACCACTCCGGCTTTCTCCACATCAGCAACAAGGCTGTCTGCTTTCTGGTTCACATCGTCACTAAAGTAGCACTTTTTGTTTCCTTCAAGAACGTTTGTCTCGCGTTCACAAATGGCCACCTGGCGTAAGAGCCTGTCTTGGCTTTTACCTTCCTCGCTAGGCTGAATCATTTCCAGCTTTCGATTTCAAGTGAGAGAGACTCTTCCTTTCACTCGGACACTCAGGGGCCCGTGTGGGGTTATTAATTGGCCTAATTCCAATATTGTTGTGTCTCAGGGAAGAGAGAGGCCCAAGGAGGGGAGAGAGACAGGGGAACGGCCGTCAGTGGGGTACACGCACGACATTTACGGCTTAAGTTTGCCGTCTTATGGGGTGACGCCAATGGTACCTGCCCCACAATATTACAGCAGTAACGTCAAACATAGCGATCACAGACCACCGAAACAAATATAATAAGAATAATGAAGAAGTTTGAAATATTTCGAGCATTACCAAAATGTAATGCAGAGACACAAAGTGAGCAAATGCTATCGGAAAAAAATGGCGCCAATAGACTCGCTTGAGGTGGGGTTGCCACGAACCTTCAAGTGGTAAAAAATGTAATAGCCCCCAAGCGCGATCAGATGAGGTATGTCTGTATAAAGCAGTAGCCCCCAAATCAGGACAAACGTGAAAATAGGAATAGTCCTCGTCTTTCTCTCAGCCTGATGGCTTTGATCAAGACAGGTTCCCCAGGTCCATTTGGGGCCAGGTTTCTTTTATTTATTCATCAACTATTCGAGGCCTCGCCTGTGCCAGGAATGTGGGAGATGATTGGTGGGGACTCCCTAATTGGGGCACATTCTACAGCCTGGATGAGACTTTGGCTCAGAGACTCTGAGTACAGACTCTCCGGCCGTGTCTGCAGAGCTCGTAGGCTTGTGATCAGCCTGGCCTCCGCCTGCACCAAGGACCTCTGCCTGTTTCCTTGGTACGTTAACGCAGTAGAAGTTTCCACCACCCCCTCTGCCTCCCAGAGACACAGAGCTAAAGCACTGGGTATGAGCCTCCTGCCCACAACTTCCTAAGCACACGACCTCATCCACACCTCAGTGTGCTTACAAGGCAGACAAGGCCTTGTGTTTACGAGGCATATGCTCTGCTAGGCCCTTGGCCCCTATTCTCGCCCCCTTCCTGACCCTCTGGGACTGGCCTCCTCTCCTGAAAAGCTCTTTACCCCGACCTCCTGATGTGACTCGCTTCTGTGTTGCCTTTTCAGGCTAGCAAAACACCTGTGAGTTCCTCACCTTCAGGGGCACAGCATTCGGACGCAGACTGGGCAAAGATGATTTTTTACAGACGGAGAAACTGAGGCACAGTGGTATCGGCTAGCTACTGCTTGTCAGTAGCCCCACCCCACCCCCCCATTTGGTATGCCACTGTCGGCGGGAAGCCACGTTATCTACCCCTAAATCACTTCCATCCTCCCTGGTCCCGGCCACCAGCACAACATTAAAGAACACAGTGTGAGAAATCTTAGGGAAACAAGATTCAGGTTTTATTTCCATAAAGAAACTCAGGAGGAGAAGAAGCCTCTTCTGAAGAACTGTCACACCGACTTCAGGTCACAAAAGTGGCGGGTTTATCTGACGAAGTTGCCGGTCACGGAGACCCCACAGTGCGGTTGCAAGATACAAGGGACAGACAGACTTGGTCCCCAACCTGGAAAAAACAGGTGTCAGCACCTAGACCAAGCCTGACACAGGGAGGGGAGAGCTAGGGACGCGGCCCGGTCGGGCTCCTCGAAGACTGACGTTTTTTCGGGGCCTCGGTCATGACTGGAAATAATCTTCTAAAAAAGAAAAGAGCAAACGGTAGCCCGTGGCTACTCCGGAATCTGCTGAAACCAGGTGTCCCTTCATCCAGTCTCGGTGCTCCCGAAATCTCGCGGCGTCCCACCTGTCTCGCCTGCGGGTCCCCTCGCTCTTGCTCCTCCCTGAAACAGATTTTGTGGTTCTGCCCAGGTCGTCTCGTACCACCTCCGCCCTGGCGACTCACTTCCTCCGCACCCGTCACCCCAGACCCTTCCTCAACCTCTCCTCCTGTCAGGCCCGCACTCGGCACTCAGAGGGTGCTCCCGAGTGTCCTCTGTCGTTTCCTTATGAGTCTTCCTCCACAGGCCACACGAGGGGCTCCTCCTCAGTGCCCGTGGAGCTTCCACGCAAAACAAAGCAGATGCCGGGACCTCAGTGCACCCCCGGGGTGACCGTGGCTTGTGCGGCTCGCTCGGATACTCACCTACCAGAACTTCACCCACCGCAGCAGGCCGGGCTGCACCCGGGAAGCCTGCGGGACAAGGAGAACGTCTGAGTGGACGTCACCCTGTCTCCTGCACACCCTCTGGCCTCAGACCCTTTGTCTCAAGAGCCACGTTTTCCCCGCCCTGGTACTCACCGAGGAAGAAGGCGTGACTACCCCCTGTAAAGAGAAGATCAGAGGAGATGATGGGGGCGCCACAGGGCCCTCCGTGTCCTCGGCCTCGTCCTCAGGGCTCAGGAGGGACCCCAGGGCAGGGGAGGGCTCAGACCAAGATCTTGGCAAAGGTCCTTGGGTCTGACTGTGGACGTTCAGCCCACGGACTTTTTTTTCAAAGCGGACTCATCAGCCTGAGCACATCTGACCCAAGATGAGCACACGCTGGCCAGGCAGACTGAAAGGTGGGTGCCCCCTGCCGCTGGGCGGGTAGAAATTGGCGAGTGGGCACCCACGGGCAGCGCTGGCTGCTCTGTCACCTGCTTCCAGTCAGTAGGTGACTTCTGATCTCTCAGTAGAAGTCCTGGCCCTGAGGGCAGGGGCTTCCTCGTTCTGAGAGATGGAGGGGAATAGGGCCTGTTTTTTCTCACCAGCCTAATTAGTACTTAGCACATTCATTTACTGAGTCTGTAAGATGGCTTTCCTTGTAACTGAATGAAACAAAATTCTCAGGGTTGTTTTTCGTTATTTTTTTAAGTTTATTTATCTATTTTGAGAGAGAGAGTGCGCCAGAGAATCCCAAGTAGGCTCCACACTGTCAGCACAGAGCCCGAGGTGGGGCTCGAACTCACAAACTGAGATCATGACCTGAGCTGAAACGAAGTCAGACGCTTAACAGACTGAGCCACCCAGGGGCCCCTTCTCAGGGTTTGTTTGTGTGTTTGTTTGTTTCCTATTACTTGTTTTGTGGAATGAAGCATTAATTTTCCCACCAGCCAAAGGTTTCTGGGCAAGCCCCCCGCCCCCAACCCGCCCAAGTGCTGGTGTGCCTCCCTCTCCCCCGACCTTCCACGAAATCAGCAGTTAAAGAGGTGGAGGAAACAGACACTAAAAGCAAAGGCTGCTGGGGCGCCTGGGAGGCTCAGTCAACTAAGCATCCGACTTCGGCTCAGGTCATGATCTCACGGTCTGTGGGTTCGAGCCCCGCGTCGGGCTCTGTGCTGACAGCTCGGAGCCCGGAGCCTGCTTTGGATTCTGTGTCTCCCTCCCTCTCTGCCCCTCCCCCGCTCACACTCTATCTCTCTCTCAAAAATAAACAAACGTTAAAAAAAAAAAGCAAAGGCTGCTCCTTTTCCTGTGTGTCATGTGACTTTTATATCCCTCTTTGAGAGGATATTCATTCCCAGTTTTCTGCTCCGCCTGCAATGCAGCCACTGCTACCTTGTAACCTTTTCCGAGGGGGTGCGTGTGAAGAACACCGAATGTTCCGTGGAAGATTCCGTGTTCTTCCCACCCATGGCTTCCAAAGTGCTCTCAGGGAGCCCGAGTCTCCTCGCAGACAAGACTTTCCAAACAAACAGGAATCGGCCTCAGCTAAACCTGGCAGCCACCCCAGTGAGAAGCCTTACCTTAGAGGGGGTCTTGGCTGAGTACTGCCCACCAGAAGGAGTAGGGTGTGCCTGCTGGTAATAGTTGTGCTGTGGAAAGAAAACCAGAGAGTGGGGAGGAGGGCGGGGGCGGGGGGCGAGAGAGGGGGGAGGGCATTTTGCTGTGGAATAAACACCCCACCTCCCTGCCTGGGCCAGAGCCGTCCCCGAGCCCCTGCCTCCTTGTGTCATGCGTTCTTTTCTATAGAATCTCCTCGGGCCAGCCAGAGCCCGCAGCCTCACCTCACTTTGCGGTCGTCTCCCGAATGGCCCTGCCTCCTCCTTCCCGGTACCTCTCCCAGCTCCTCAAGTGCCGCTTAGGAGAGGAGGGCAGGACACCAAGGAAATAAGTGAGGCCTGAACCCGGCGGTCCAGTGACGGATGTCTTACCTTAGAAGTTACGGCCGCCACCTCTTGCCATCCCGTGCCAGACTGAGAAAATGACAGAATGGGGGTGTGAAGGAGAGAGGGTTTCAGATTGGCCAGTGCTGAGAACAAGACCGAGAGGGACCAAGGGCCGTCGAAGGCAGGTAAAAGGGCCGACTCACCGGACCGGCGCCGCCCGACCTCTTCTGGAGCGATGACGCATCGGCGCCCTGGAAGGGAGAGGGAGCCACAGTCAGGGTGTCCTCGTCCACGGTCTTTCCGGCCCTGCCAGAGTCGAGCCTGCTGCCCAGGCTCGGCCCTCGTGCCAGAGCACCCACCCCCGCCCACCCCACCGCACCCCTGTCCGTGGTCCGTGATCAGCGCTACCTACAGAGAAGGCAGGGAGCCCGGAGGAAACTGATGGCCCCGATAGATACAGGACAGGTTTCCACACTGAGTGTGGGGGAGCGAGGCAGCACCACCCCCACCGTGCAGCTGGGGCTGAGGCAGACTGGCCCGGGACTGAGCAGGGCTGATGGCAAACGAGCGGTGCCCCCACAGGCTTCCTTGGGGCAGGCGCGCGCCTCAGCCCAGCCCACGTTCTGCCAACACCAAGCCCTGCTCCTTCCTTGGGCCCGCAATCCCTGTTCACAAACGCTGTTCCCACAGGGCTCCTGGAAGGACGGGCTCTTACCCTCAGCACATAGAGGCAAAGCGGGGTGATTAGATTAGCTCTGGGCCAGAGAGAAAGGGGAGAAACACAAGGAAGCCCGTGAAGCCAGGTGAGACACAGGTGCGCGGCCGTCTCCCCTCCACAGTCAAGGCGAGAGGACAATTCTCAGCGGGAGGAGAGGAGATCGGTTTCTGCGACCATCCCTTCTCCACCTGGAGCCCTCACTCTCACCTGCCCCCACACAGGGTTAGGATGTTCCTCCTCTCACCTGACTCCCCTTGATTTTTCGCCCCACTCTTAGCCCCAACATTGAGGTCACAAACCGCTTAACCACAGGCCTCCAGAAAGTTTTTGCTTGGTCTGCATTTTTAAACTAGATTAATTGCGAACAACTAGCAATCAGATTTCCGGGACGCCTGGGTGGCTCAGTCAGTTGAGTGTCAGACCCCTGATTGTGGCTCAGGTCATGATCCCAGGGTCGTGGGATTGAGCCCCTCGTTGGGCTCTGTGTTGAGCATGGAGCCTAAGGATCTCTCTCTCTCTCTCTCTCTGCTCCTCTGCCCTGCTCATGCTCTCTCTCTTCCTCTGCCCTGCTCTCACTCTCTCTCTCTAAAATAAAAAAAAAAAAAAAGAAATAAATTAAAATAAAATTCAGATTTCCATCAAATGGCATGGCACACTGGCCATCCCTGAGCGCATGGCTGTACACAGCCGAAGGGCTTTGACCTCCCCCCTCTCATGGCCCCGTCTGCCCAGCCTCACTTGCCTGGCCCACATGCATGAGTGAGTGCACCTTTGCCTCAGTGCCCAAAGGCTCTCGGCCATACAGAATCAAGGTATGGCCTCCTGCAGGACCCAGAGGTCCTGCCCATCCTTCCCAGAACCCAGATATTCAGACCCACTGCACCTGCTTGCACTTGACCATGACCTGACCTTCTCCCCCTGTGCCCCCTGTTTTCTTTCAGCTTTCCTCCCTAAAGCCCCCTTTCCAGTGAAGAGAGTTGACCCCAGCTCCAGGCCCCTGCCTCTTCCCCACCTCGTGTCCCCGCCACCTGCTCACCCTGCAGTACCCACCCAGCTGTGGCTCCCCCTGAGCCAGGCCACACCCAGCAGGAAAAGCAGCAGAGCAGAGACAGTGGCTGGCTTCATGTTCCTGGGCCTGTGGAGGCCCCAGCCCTGGGCCTCAGCTTTTATCGGCGGGAGGACCGCCCACCCTACTCCTTCTCCGTGACTCACAGCTTCTCCCTCCCAACCCACCCCCACTCAGCGTTGCAGAAAGGGAGGAGAGTGGGAAGGGAGGGAGGCACCCTCCGTCAGCAGGGAGGGTGAACAACAGGGGCCGAGTCTACACGTCACTGCCCAGGGCCTAGATCCCGCGTCCCCAG
Organism: Prionailurus bengalensis; assembly: GCF_016509475.1. Lineage (NCBI taxonomy): Eukaryota > Metazoa > Chordata > Mammalia > Carnivora > Felidae > Prionailurus > Prionailurus bengalensis. The sequence goes on along the minus strand of NC_057352.1, from coordinate 18,423,065 downwards.
AGCTGAGCACCCGACCCCAAAGGTTCTGCCACCCTTACCTCGATAATTGCTTTCCAGTTCAGGAAAGGGGTGTTGTGTTTGAAATCCTGGAGGGAGGAGAAGAGGTGAGTGGGCCTCAGCCGGGAGTGCTGCAGCTTGGTGGGAAGTTGGGGGCTGACGTGCAGGAATGGGTTTCGGAGCCTGGGTGTGGTTCGGGGGTTAGATGAAAATAAGCACAGGGGAGTCTGAGGGTGTTGGCGCTTCTGGTATTCGGGTGAGATTACTATCTCAAAAGTGAAAAGAGGGTGAATTTTGTGACAGTGGGCTGGAGCTGGAGGGAGGTGGCGACGGGGACAGATGACCAGGATCCCCAGTTCTTTGAAAAGTGAGAGGTCTCCTACCTCCCAGAGCCGGCTGAAGTAGAGGAGGGCCCGCGTGCTGGGGGACGGGACTTGGCCCTGTAGAGGAAAGGCGGGGTGCAGGTTAGCACGGAGCCCGGCCCCCTGCTCACCTAGGCCCCTGTTCCCGCTACCACCGCTGCTCGGTCTTCAGAATTTCATCGTGACTAAGGTTTGAGGGAAGCCGGGTGTCTTCAGGGACACCAGAAAATGGCTTTTGGAAGCAGAGGGAGAGAAAGGCTAGCTCTCGGGCGCCACTAATCAGCTCCCCTCCCCAGGCGCATACGGCATGCTCTTGACCATCCCTGTTCCCCCAGCCTCTGCCAGAACTCAGGACCTCAGGACCAGGACCTGTCCCCAGAACTTCCCGCCTTTTTACCTTCCCTTCCGCCTCCAGCCCATTTCCCAAAGCTGAGAGCTGCACTTTGATCCTTCCAGACACCCCCCTCCCGCACCCTGGGGAACAACAGTGGAGACGTAAGAAAGGAGCAGAGACCAGGAGTGTGGGGCAGCTAAGGTTTATTTTGAGGGTAAGGGTTGAGATTAACGGTGGGATAGCGATGTTTTAAGAAGGGATGGGAGGGGGGCTCCCATCCATCTGGTAGCTCCTTGTCTGGAGGTCACGGGGTGCGAAAGCTCCTCTGGTCCTGGGCAGAGAAATAAGTTCTAAGAGGGAGCTCAGGGAATAGGAATCAGGCCGTAGTGGGCCAAGTCAGGGGTGGATCGGGCCTCCGCTGCTGAAATCCGCAGGGATCTTTTTGCCCACGGCTGTCATCCAGTCAAATCTGGATATTCCAGTTGGGCTTGAAAACCTCCTACGTGCCAAGAACTGTTACGTATATTCTCCTTGTCGTCACTGGTCAGTCTGGCCCTCCTTGTGAAGGAGATGGGCTCTCTGTTCTCTTCTCTGCCCATCTCTGTCCTGCCCTTCTTCCTAGACCTGCTCCTGGGGAAGCCGCCCCAGATGGATCCTGCCTAACTGTGAGCGCTCTCCTTTTACTGGCCCCCTAGATGTGCAAGAATGTCGACTGCCTTCCAGGACCCGGGGAAGTATGAGCATGTGCCTCTGGGCCTAAGTTCCCCGTGAGAGGGCTTGGGGGTTGGGGGTGGGGGGGCTGTTTCTCTATAAAACAGAAACAGTCCGTTTGCTCCTGCGGTTCATCCAAACCAGAACCGCGCTGCCGCTGGGACCTTCTGCCTCCTTGTATCTTTCACTGTCCCACCTTATTCCCCAGGGGGCAGACTTGGCCTTGCTGAGGGCGGGGCTCTGTCCTCGCCTCCCTGCCTACCGCCACCCACCGCCACCTCGGTTTCCCTGCCAGTTTTAGAGGTTAGGGGCCCTCGCCTTGTTTCTGTTGTGTTACAGGTCAGGAACTCGGAGACTGTGACAGGCAGGGGGCCTGTGGCTCCTGGAGAACAAGCCTCTCCCACCCCCCCCCCCCCACAAGAAGCAGTGGCCACTCAGCTCTTGTCTCTGAGAGCTCGAGGAAAGAGGGGCCCCGCGTTGCCACATTTTTCAAGAGAAGCCGGAATTCCAAGTCATTTTGTAAAATCTCTCAGTTTTTAAACTTTGGCAACTAGTTCATAATGCTTTAAAAAAAAAAAAAAGAATAGATCACCGGGCACCTGGGTGGCTCAGTCGGCTAAGCGTCCGACTCTTGATTTTGGCTCAGGTCATGATCTCATGGTTGGTGAGATCCAGCCCCACGTTGGGCTCCATGCTGAGTGTGGAGCCTGCTTGGGATTCTCCCTCTCCCTCTCTCTCTGCTCTTGCCCCGCTCACGCTCTCACGGGTGCGCACGCGAGAGCTCGCTCTCTCTCTCTCTCTCTCTCTCTCAATAAACATTTAATTAAAAAAAAAAAAGTGGATCAAAGCACGCCGGCTCGACCGTCATTTGCAAATTCTGCCTTTGGTATTTGTGTGGGTTGTTTATCTGCCTCTACTATTCGGGTGTCAAATCAACCTGCCAGGGGGTCCCCTGAACGTGGAAGGCGTGGGCAGGGAGGAAGCAGAAGGGGGTTCAGGGCCCCAAGCGCCTCCTAAGATCACGCGGGCCCGGAGCCCAGCACGCCTGGCCCCTAGCAGGCACCTGGTACACACTCCCTCCTCTCTCAGCCGGCGGTCCTCCCTCCCTGTCCTCCCGACTAAGGTGCAGTTCGCCGCCTACCCGGCCTCTGCGGCCTCTCCGGTTTCCCGAGGACTAGGCCTCTTCTCGCTCCCCTTAACCTTCCAGGTCTCGAAGGGGAAACTGAGCTTCAGAGAAGCTCAAGCTTCCCTCTGCTTGAGACCCAAAAGAGGCACTCCCTCATCCCCGACTCCCAGCCCACCCCCTGTCCTTCCTCGTCATTCCTGTCCCTCTTTTTAAGCACTGGACAAAACGCTCCCTTAGTGGCCACCATCATCTCCCCAGGTCCCCACACCTCTTCTCCAGTCCCCTCTCCCCTGGGGATCGGAATGGCATAGCCTTCCAGCCCTTACCTTGTTTATGGCATCCCAGTTAATGAAACCGAGCTTGGATTTAAAATTCTGCAGAGGGGGAAAAAAAAAAAAAAAAAGGAAAATGGCAAATTGGGTCATAATGCAATTGGCTCAGGGCCTCGGGGCAGGAGAGGTCAAGGTCCACCACTGACAGGGCGTTTGGTTATGGAAAGAGGATTTCAGCCTGCGGGGCAGAGGGACAGGGGTTTGCCTTGCCAACAGAGTGAGCAGAGCCACCTGGCCGAACTCACCTTCCAGAAAGTGTCGAAGTTGAAGAGCCCAGGAGATGTCTGAGAGTTCTAAGGCATCGGGGAGAAATGGGATGAGAGTGGGAAGCCGGCTTGTGAGTCAGAGGCAGGGGCAGGCGCTCTGGGGCTCAGGAGGGGACCCGTGGGTTGCCTGACACCACGGTCCGGACCCAAGGTGGGGTGACGCCTCCACTCACCAAGGTATTGATCCCACTGACAGCTTCACCACCGGACCCTTGCCACTGGGTAGGAAGGGGGACTGATTTTCAAAGCCTGTGCCTCCGGTCACGCGTGCCACCTGGCCACCTGCTCCTGGCTCACCACCTCTGCCTTGGCTCAAGCTCTGTGTACTCTCTGTAAAGCCACCTTCTCTTCTTTTTCACACAGCAGCTAGGAAGCCCCCCTTCCTGGACTATTTGCCACTTCCTAGAATAACCCTGCCCAGTCCCTTGAATCATATTCATACTCTGACTCTGCCCGCCACCCCCCCACACACCCCCGCAGAGCCTGCCCCCAAAACACTGCTGGTATGTGACGTGTGATCCACCAGGCGCCTAGCACGGTGCCTTAACCTGCCGCGTTCCTGCCTGGAGATGTCTCCACTGTACAGATAAGGAAACTAAAGTCAGAGCCGTCGGCAGCTTGCCTCAGGATCTGTCTCCTTGTTGGCCTCCAGGGTCCAGATTCTGAACCACCTTAGGGGTTGCAGAAAGTTCTGCAATAACTCAGGCGGTGGGGGGGGGGGGGGGGCGGGGGTGAGCAAGGTTGCTCTCTTTGCTGGCCCCATTTGACCCAAGAGGAGGCCCAGGCTCAGAGAGGTCAACTGACCGGTCTGAAGATGCACAGATGACAGGTGATACAGCTGTCATTTGAACCCCCAACTACTACCTCAAAATTCACTGCCTTTCCACTTGTCAACACTGCCTTCTTAAGTATGGTTCCCAAATACAGCCCCTTGACCCCTCTGTTACTTCCGGCTATGCTTCCCCTCACAGTGATAACGTGGCTCTGACGGCCATTCAAAGGAAGGAGAGAATGAATGAATGGAGGAGACAGGGATCGCAGACCCCCGTCTGGTCTCCTGACAGTTACCGGCCACAGACTCAGAGTAGCAGCGAGAAGACACAGATGCTTCTATTTCTTTTCTCGGTCCCTTAGCACTCTGTCCCCACCCCCCACCATCCCTTCTCGGAAAGCTGTCCCTGCTCACCTGATAATTGCCTTGGGAGCCCCCAACGAGGTGACTGCCTTCTTTGCTTATTTCCTGGGGAGACAGAAAATGGAGAAGAGTCGGTGGGGAAGCAGGGAAGATGCGGGACGAGAGGGCAGGAGACCAGAATGTGGGCAAGGGTCTCCTGAATCAGGGGACTGGAGATTTCCCGGGACCCCCAGAGAGGCTCTTCTCCCCGGGCAGCTCCGTCTTCCCTGGAAAATCTTGCCTCAACTTCTTGTCGACCGGGCTATTGCACACTTACGATACTTACAGGTGACATAACCACCTCTTTCTGTTCATGTCTGCAAACTGCCCAAAATCCACCAGGAAGGGTCCTTGCCATCAAAGTATCTGAATTATCCTCTGGTTTTGAGGTGGAAGCCAGCCAGACCGTTGGACTAAAGTGATTCAAACTGCAGGGCCCAGTCTGGGCTGATGTTTTGCTTTGGTCAGAAGGGTGACACTAGCCGAGGAGGCCCGGAAGTAGCCTGGCTTGTCTCCTCCTGAGAGGTAGGTGCCTCCAGACCCCCACTCCTCGGGACTGAGATGAATTCCCAGGGCCAAGGCCAAGACGGGGCTGCGACGTGAGACTATCTGCCCTGTTGGTATCACTACTGCAGAGGTGACCACCATCCCATTCTCCTGCCACCAGTCTCTACTCTCAAGGCCTGTCATCTCCTTACCCTGATGTCACCAGAGCTGCCGGGCCCTCCCTGTCCTCCTTGGAAGCCCTGAAGGATGAGACACGAAACACAGGTCATTGTTTTAGATCTTGGGTCCATCCCTGCAAATGTTGGTGCCGATTTAATACAATTCTTCTATAAACGCTCATGGGATTCTCTTTTGGAACATGTCAAAATATTCTTGGAATTCATCTGGGAGAGTAAGTGTCTAAGAATAGGTGAGAAAACACTGGAAAAGACAGGCAGCAAGGGAGGACCTGTACTGGTAGATATTCATGTGCCATAAAGAAAGCAGTGCCCAGCACAGATGAGCCCGTTTAACCAAGTAGAGCTCCCTAGGCGCCTGGGTGGCTCAGTCGGTTAAGCATCCGACTTCAGTTCAGGCCATGATCTCATGGTTCACGGGTTCGAGCCCCTCATCGGGCCCTGTGCTGACAGCTCAGAGCCCGGAGCCCGCTTCAGATTCTGTTGTCTCCCTCTCTCTCTGCCCTTCCCCCACCTATGCTCTGCGTCTCTCTCCCCTCCCCCACTCACACTTTCTCCCTCAAAATAAATAAATCGACTTAAAAAAAAAAAAAGTACAACCCCCGCAGAAGCTCTCCCAAAATATGAAGGTATTTACAAGCAGCATTTTTACATCGGTGGCAGAAATAATTCAGTGCACACAGCTGGGAACACCAGTTTGGTATTCGGGGGGTGTAAGGGGAACAGTTACATCTCACTGGTTCCCTCCCTTCTGTTTTTATCTGATTTTCCCCTCATAAGAGAGCACACAGCTCTGATCCAAAGTGTGGGTTAAGTCCAGCTGATCTGAGGAACTGGACTAGATTGTATACAGCAAAGTCAAGTCCAGATGGATTAAAGAGTTAAATAGAAACAATGAAATTATAGAAGTAGTTCTAGAAGAAAAGAAAAGCCTTTGTGTTCTCAAGAGCAGAAACCATAGAAGAAAAGACTGATATGTTTGACTACATATTTAAGACTTTGCTACATAAAAAACTAGAGACAGAATTACAGGCTGGGAGCTTTTCTGACGCCTGTCTACCCATCGAGGTCAGTATCTCTAATATCCGAAGAGCCTGTTATTCAGGGAGCCTTCTCCCCGATGGTCGGCCGCGCTCACACCAGCCACAGTCGAGCCCCATCTGCTTTGCCCAGAACCTGATAGAAACCAGAATCTCAGCCCCACCCCAGGCCTGCTGACTCAGAACCGTAGGTGATTGGTGGGGACCTTAGCGTAACACTTCCTCTTGTCAGTGCTGCAGGTGCTGACAGAAAGCCCAGATTTCCAGAATAACCAGGAGGGAAGCGCACGCTTTCGACACACGGTTTCCAACGCTGTCAAAGAGGTCACGGGACTCCGTTTGTTGGCCAGGTGGGTGTAGGTCATTTGAAATGATGACGTTTCTAAAAGGACTGGTGTCTGTGTGATTTTTCACCGCCCCATCCATGGTATAAAGTGAGGCACACCACGTGGGGATTTGCCATTCATTATTATTTTGGAGATTCGGTTTCTTCCCCACAGACGGAGTTGGGGCTGAGCAGGGGTGGGCACAGTCCCAAGTTTGGCTCTTACCTGACCCCCAGATCCTCCAGACACGCGGACTTCATTCCCTGGGTTGTCACACTGAGAGAGAGAGAGGGAGAGAGAGAGAGAGAGAGAGAGAGAAGGCTTTCTCTCTGTTGCCACCTGGAAACCAATCCCAGCCCCCAAACTGCAGCCTGTTACCCCCAAGGCTAGCCCACACCCGCCCCCAGCAGCGCACCCCCTCTCAGCTCTGGCCGTCGCTCTCCCAACTCTCCCGTCATGCGAGGGGCCTCGGCACCCCCTGTTTTCCCTCCCATCCGGGGAAAGGAGGGAGATCTGTGCAGGTGTGCGCGCAGCGGACACTCACCTCGGGTTTATTTCCACCACCGCTTCCACCGCCACTGCTACCCGAGGAAGAGCCAGAACTGTGTCCCTACGAGGGAAAGCAAGAGTCCATGCGGGGTCTCCGAAGCACTCAGCCAGAACCAGATCGTTTCCAGGGTGTTATGATTCTCCTTACTCCCCTGTCCCCAACCTCCATCTCTTCCGGTCTTCAGCTAGCCAGTCACCGAGGGAAGTTATTCGGAGCACAAAGGTCCGTGTGGCCAAGTGTATTTGGAAATGTGGGCCAGTTGGGGGATTCCGAGCTCTTGTCTCCTCTTCCCTCCCCCACCCCACAGGCCAGAAGTGAAGAGCCTTGACCCTGGCACCCAGGGGCTCCGTCTGTCCTCCTGACTCTCCTCCTCCCCCCCTCTCCTGGAACCTGGAAAGGGGAAGGGACCCCTAGATCCGTAATTACCTGGGAGCCTGAGTAGCTGCTTTGATCAAAATTCCTAGAATTTTCTAAGGGACGGTCCTAGATGGGGAAGCAGGTAGTACAAGGAGCAGTAAATTACAGCAGTTTACGTGGCCTGGCTCGTCCTAGTCACCTCCCTCTTGTGGCCTGACACCTTTCCCAGATATCTAAGGAAGCCGATGGTGCTCCCCACGGCAGACCCCTCCGTGGGAGAGCCCACGCTGAGCCCGTGGTCCCCTCCTGGCCCCTCACCCCTTTTGTAGGGGCCCCACGTGTCCCGTATGTATCAGTGTCATCTACACCACAGCTCCACAAATGTCCTCTCTCCATGTGTGCGACAGGCTTGCCCCTGTTCCCCGGGGAGCTTCCCAAGCAGGTGTCCTGTTTTCCCGTGTCCACCCCTCTCTTTCCGTCTGCCCCCCCCCCGTCTCTTGTCAGATCTGCCCAGTGGACACTGGCACAGCAGTGGGTGAGACGGGAGGGAGAGCACCCCACCCGCGTGGAGCGGAAGACACGGGAGCCCCGTGAGCTGGCAGCAGGCAGGGCACCCCTTGTGGGGACCCAGGGGGTGTGTGTAAGGAACCCTGCCTGCTGGGGCTGGGAAGGTGGGGTGCAGGGGCCGAGGGGCCCAGGACGGGGCCACAGCGACACCAGCGTTCGGGAAGACCTTGAAGGCTGTCTCCTCCGCAGGGACCGCCGGGGTCCGGGCTGCACCTCTGCCTTCAAGGGGGAGCAGGACTCACCCAGCTGGGCCCATAATTGCTGCCACCATTGCCACCGCTGCTGCCACCACCGCTGCCACCGCTGCTGCCACCGCCGCTGCCACTGCCACCGCTGCTGCCACCGCCACTGCCACTGCTGCCACCGCTGCTGCCACCGCTGCTGCCACCGCCGCTGCCACTGCTGCTGCCACCGCTGCTGCCACCGCCGCTGCCACCGCTTCCCTGAGGGGCAGGAAGAGACCAGAGTGAGAACCAGAGTCGAGAACATCAGGATCATTTGCTCCCCTCCCCCTCGCCCTCCCCCTCTTGCTCGGGCACATTCCCTGCACGGTCTCAGGGGAGCAGAGACTCCATCGTCCGCTGTGAAAAATGCCCCCAGCCACCCAGTCGCCTGTCCCCTTACCCCGGAGTTGCCAGAGCTTCCGCCTGAGCCAGATGGCGGGGGGTTGGTGCACTGCAGGGGAGAGTTTCCAGACCTCAGTCAGAGCCCCTGCCCTCGCGGCCGGGCTCTCCCGCTTCCTGTGGCTTGGCCCCTTTCCCCACGTGTTTCTCCCGACACCCCGTCCCACTCCTCTCCCCTCCTCCTGGTCACCTGGCCCGGCCCATCTCTTCCCTGTCCAAGCTGCCTTGTCCCTCAGTCCGCTCCCCCCACCCCGCCCCAATCCTTCTTTCTTTCCTCTTCAATTCGCCTCCTTTCTGTCCCACGCACCCGAACACCCTCTGCTTTGCCCACACCTGTCCCCTCACCTCTGTGTGTGAGCTGCTGCTGCCTCTCACTGAGCCGTACCCGGGCTGGACCACGGTCCCCTGCGGAGAGGGGCAGGCTGAGCGGGGGACTGATGGGGACTGACCGGCAGATGAGGGAGGCGTGGGGACCGTGGGCTCGAAGGGCGGGAGGTGGCGCGCATCAGGGCTGGGGTGGTTACCGTACCTGAGCGTTGGGCCCCAAGTTCAAAGATCCTCCATTGGCTCCTTGGCCCCAGGCGCCTCCCTGAGAGTGGGTTCCGAAGCTGCCATCTGAACCTCCGGGGTATCCCTGGCCCCAAGGAGTCCCCGGGCCTCCAGGGTTGCCCTGGCTGTGGCCTCCAAAGCCACCCTGGGAGCCAAAGATGCCATGGCCTCCAGATGGAGGTTGGCCATCGGTTCCCTGCAAGAGCAATGCGCCCACACTTAGTGTGCGTGACCATCCGCCTGGTGACAGGGGAGGGCGGGACGAAGGCCGAGGCAGGGGGACGGAGACCCCAAGGCGGCAGAGGAAGGCCGCATCACGTGGAGGGAAACCACCGCAGACAGCCACAAGTAAGGGACCTTCCTTCCCATGGGTCACCCTTCCAACCCACTCCAAGACTCTCAACCCGGGGGCCCACGGCCTCCCATTTCCACACCCAGCTTCCCGCTACTCACCCAAGCACCGTTGCCGCCAGACACGCCCTGCCAGGAGCTGTGAACCGCATCTCCTCCGCGGCGAATGATGTTCTCAGCCTGCCTGCCTGCCTCACCCCCAGGGTTCCCAAGGACGCGGGCTGCCTCCTCCATGCCACGGTTCGTGGCCCCCCTGCTTGCAGAGCCGGCGGTCCCTCCGGTCCCTTCGCCAGCAGCCTCTTCGACTCCTTGGCTGATGGCATCTCCCACCCCCTTTCCAATGGCGTCTCCCATCCCGTGTCCCACGGCCTCCTCGACACCTGCTCCCGCACCCTCCCCTTCTTTCGGCAACGGGCCGGCCCCCCCACTGCCCAGGCACAGGGCCAGCAGGAGGCAGGCTAGGGAGCCCTGCAACCTCATCTCCGCCTCGCTCCTTCTCTCCCTCCTGCCTTCTTCCCACCCGAGTTTATTTCTCTCTGCCCTGTCTCCTCCTCCCTGCTGCGTGGCCTCCTCTGTTCTCTTCTTCCTTCGGACTTCTCCCTCCCTCTAGGTGTGCAGCCTTCTCTCTCCTTTCCCAGACTCCCCTGCCTTCCCAGAGTCCTCCTCCCTGCCTCTACTCCTTATACTGCAGCTTGGGAGAAGGTGGCAGGGCTGGGCAGCCCTGTGTCCCTCCCTCGTGACTCAGGGCCAGCCACCGATAGGGTAATGAGCTGTAATTGTGAGTCCGAGAATCTGTGTTGAAACAGAGAGGGAGCCCAAGAATCAGGGAGGGAGGGAGACATGGGATGAGGCAGGTGCAAAAGTGTTCCGATTTCCCAACCTTAGGAATTTGGGGCGCAGGGTGGGGATGGGGGCATCCGAGGAGACAGGTGGTTGGCGTCTCCTAGAGGTGGTGGGATGGAGGGGACTTAGGAGAGAGGAACCACAGGCAGGACCCAACCAGGGAGGCCAGCGTAGGAACCCAGTGGGGCAGGACCCACTAGGTGGAAGCCAGCCTGGGTCAGGGGCACCAGGTTGAGAGGCAGGTGCCCTTCCTTGGCCTTGCTGCCTCGGTTTTGGTGGCCTTTGTCTCTCCCATCTGTCTTCCCGCCCATACTGTCACCTAAAGGTGACTGTCCTCACCTTCTCCCGTACCTTCCAGCCCGCAGAGGGCCTGGGAGCTGTGAGACTACCCTCAGTGGGGACCCCGGGTGCCGGGGAAGGAAGTGGCCAGCCCCAGAGCGGTCACCAGGGCGTCTCAGCACTCGGGCTGCTCTTGGCTGAGAAAGCTGGGTGCGGAGCAGGGGAGCTGGGCGGGCCAGCCACCCCCAGGGAATGAGTGGGAGGAAGCAGTGACCCAGGCACCCATCCTGTTTACCTGGCCCACTGGGGGCACGTGTGTGAGCTCACAGCCTCCTGGGAGGCCTGGACTGCTGCTCGCCCCACCCACCCCTGTCTCCGCCGGGCCTGGGCTGCGAGGGAGGAGGGGTCGGCGTGAGGGCCCCCCACCCCCCCACATCTGGGCTCAGGACACAGAGTTTGGGCGTCTTGCCCTCTCATCCCGGTTTAGTAGCACCCGGGGCCGCCTCTCTGCTCCCAGGGCCCGGGGTCCTCCCACTTGTCCCTGGCCTTGTATCACTGGGACTCATCACCGAGTTAGGAGGGGCCGGTTTCCATCCGCCTTTCTCAATGCCTCTCAGTCAGTCTCTCTCCACCCCAGCACCCGCACCCCACCTTGTAACATCCTCTCACCGTGTAAACACGGTCCCGGTCTGTCCCGGGCAGCCCTACCTGTTGTCATTACCTCCGTTTAATGATAATCATAATGGTGGCAGTGGGAATAACAATATAATCATCACGGCAACTTCAGTTTGTCAAGGGCCTTCTATGTGCCCGGTGCTGGATTAAGCACTTCAAGGCTCACACAGCCCTGGGAGCTGGTCTCACTGTAACCCCATGTAGAGACCGAGAATCTGGGGCTCAGAGGGGAGCGGTGGGTGTGTGGGGTGGGTGTGGGGTAGGGCCAGAGCCAAGCCCAGGCCTGCCCTGCTGCCAGCACTTTCTGTCATCATCTGTCTCAGACCTCCCCCCTTGCCTGTCAAAACCTTCATTCTCATCTGGATAGAATTGGCTGTGATTTTGCCCCGGGGGCCTCATTGGGGGGGGGGGGGGGCAGGGAGCTGGAGTAAATCTGAGGCCTCCGGATCGCTGATGGACACCTCGGCCCCTGAGCCTGCTGCTTCCATTTCCAAGGGCAGGACCGTGGGGCTGGAGTCGGCACACTCCCTGACTCAGAGACTCCCTCCCACGCTTCCCTCCCGGGACGCCACCCTCACAGTGGCATGTATCCGCCCTCCATCCTAGCTCTATTACTGATATTTTTCCTTAAGCCAGCTTACTTTCTTAAGTGTATTATATGTCGCTTCTGTAGGAGGAAAGACAGGATCGCTTACCCATAGACAGACAGTACCAGAAAACAGGGTGAGAAGCGAACAGTGGTGTTACATTGTAGCTGGCTGCAGCTCCGGATCGTCCTTTGTTAAGAAAGGAGATTAGCGGGGCACCAGGGCGGCTCAGTCGGTTAAGCGCCCAACTCAGTCTCCACTCGGGTCATGATCTCACGGTTCAGCCCTGCATCAGGCTCTGCGCTAACAGCATGGAGCCTGTTTGGGATGCCCCTCTCTCTCTCTCTCTCTCTCTCTGCCCCTCCCCTGCTTTCTCTCTCTCTCTCAAAATAAATAAATAAACATCAAAAATATATATATAAATAAAAGAGGAGATTAGCAAGTATGAGGGAGGTCAAGGAACGCCAGCACAGAAATTGAGCCTTCCTCTTTAACATAATCAGGAAGCTTCGGAGAAAAGTGAGAAAAGGGTACGTCTCTCACTGTGCGGTTCAGACTCATTCAAAGCCATGTTCGTGAACCACCTAAATTTCTCCCATGCAGTCCCATGTTCTACCTGCTGGGGAAAACTACCTTCAGACATCGCTGGGCCAGAGAAGCCGCCTGACACCGTCTGAAGGCATATTGATGAAAGAACCTGTTGTGAAGCAAATAGAGACCCAAGTGCCTCCACGTGCACAATCTCACTTACGTCTTATCACCACCGTGGGGGATGGGCAATATTCCCATTTTGCAGGTGAGGTAACTGAGGCCCAGGCCTGGTAAACACACCCCTAATAGCGTATTTGAGAAAGGATCATGGCAAAATGGGGCTGTCCGGATTCGACCCAGGTCTGTCTGACTCCAAACAGCTTTTTCTCCTATGTCACCAAGCCTCCTTTGCTCTGGTACCTCGTCACATCCGCAAATCCGACACGCCCGACCTCTTGTCCAGGACCTTCTGATTGCGGGTCCTCTCTAAGTCCCTACTTTATTCATTCACTAAGTCCTTATTGAGTACCTACTGTGTGTTACAGCTGTTCTAGGCGCGGGGGATTCAGGGTGGAAGGAGGTCATCTAAATCTGTCTCCTCAGGGAGCTCCCATTCGTTGTGAGGAGGTGGGACAATAAACACATCGGGTGGTGAGCACCAGTGGAGGAGAATACGGTGGGGTGAGGGACTAGAGAAGGCAGAGGGAGCATTTCAGGAAAGGCTCTGAGAGATGGGACCTATGAGCTGACACCCAAAGGAAGTGAGAGAGCGAGCCATGAGGATGTCTGGGACTAGAGTATCCCAAGCAGAGAGACAGCAGTGCAAAGGCCCTGAGGCAGGAGCCGGCTTGCTCCATTTGAGGACCATCGTGGCTAGAGCAAGGGGGAAGTGGGAAGAGTTGAAGTCAAAGAGGAACCAGCCCGGATAGTGAGGATTCGTGGACCATTGTGAGGACTTTGACTCTGAATGAGGTAGAAACAGCGGAGGGTTTTGACTGAGGAAGGCTGGGGTCTGACTCGGTGTTAACGGGGTCCCTCTGGGGGACAGGGGGCAGGATGTGGGGACAGAGACCAGGAAGGAGGCTGCGGGGGGGGGGGAGGACGGAAGCTGGACTCCAGTAGAAAGAGGAGATGAAGCCCTGGGTCTGGGTGGCGTGTCTGTGGTGTCCTGGGCCTCAGACTGGCATCTGACTGGCTCGCCTGTGCACAGCCCCTATCCTGGAGACTAGCTGCAAATCCTAAGCCCGCCCCTTATTAGCTGTGATCTTCACCCACCTGTGCAGCGGTTTCCGTGTCTGGAAGAGGCGGGAACGTGAGGGTGAGGTGAATGCAATATGTGTTCTTGCTAGCGTGGGGCATGTTGATGTCGGAATATTCTCTTGGCAGTTTAACTTTGAGACACATACACAGGCACACACGCACCTCCTGAAACGGCCCAAAGCAGACACTTAATTTTAGGCGCATCCGGGTGGCTCAGTCGGCTGAGTGTCCAACTCTTAATTTCATGGGTCATGAATGTCATGAATTTCACGGGTCTTAATTTCTCAGGCCATGGTCCCAGGGTCGTGGGATCGAGCCCCACGTTGGGGCCCGCACTGAGCGTGAAGCCTGCTTAAGATTCTCATTCTCTCTCTCCCTCGACCCCTCTCCTCTGCTCACACGCTCTCTCCCTTTCTCTCTCTAAAAAAAAGAGGGGTGTCTGGGTGGCTCGGTCGTTAAGTATCTGACTTCAGCTCAGATCACGATCTCACGGTTGGTGAGTGCAAGTCCCACATCAGGTGAGCTCGAGCCCCACTTTGGGTGAGCCCCACTTCTCTCTCTCCCTCTCTCTCTCTCTGCCCTCGTGGGAGTCTCTCTCTCTCCAGTCCCCCTGCCCCTCAGTCACTTGTGCCCTCTCAAAAAAAAAAAAAGCGTCTAGCTCTTGATTTCAGCTCAGGTCATGATCTCACGGTTCAAGGATTGAGCCCCAGGTAGGGCTCTGAGCTGACAGTGTGGAGCCTGCTTGGGATTCTCTCTCTCCCTCTCTCTCTCTCTCTCTCTCTCTCTCCCTGCCCCTCCCATGCTTGCACGCTCTTCCCCTCAAAATAAATAAACTTTAAAAAAAAAAAAAGAGAAAAGAAAAAGAAATTTAAAAAAAGAAAGAAACTTAATTTTTAAAAGGACTTATTTTGAAGTAGTCCCCTCCTCCTCCCCAAGGGTCCCCGGGAAGCAGGCCACCTGGCGAGCCGCGACCACCAGCAAGGAGCCGCTCTTGACTAGGAGCCGGGCCACTGCCACTTACCAGCTGGGTGGCCTCGGTCCGGGAGGGGGACCATCACGGTACCTGCCTCACGTGGCCGCTTGCGAGCGCGGGATGAATCATGTGGGTGAGCGCTCGGCACAGCCGGAGTCAGCACCCAGTAAAAGAGGGCTGTGAGGGTCCCGCCCAAGCTCCCCTCCCTGTTCTTCCCCGTCTGCAGAAACCGGCCCCTCCTCTCCTCACCCCCTAGCCTGCCTCCACCTGCCCGTCTCAGACGCCTCGTTCCGGCCCCACTTATTCCATGGCCGAGAGGGAAACCAAGTCTGCTCGAGGCAGTAGCCTCCCCCCTACCAGATGCCGGCCACTGGTGCCTGGGCTCCACCTCTCCTCTCGAACATGTCAGTCTGGGGGGAACGGACGTCAGACGAGTAGACATGTAATTACACACTGTGGTTACACAAGCACTATGAAGAGGAGATCGGTGAGCCACGAGAGAGCGTTAACAAAGGTGGCTTGTGTGGCCGAGGTAGCTGAGACCTGAAGGGTAAGGAGGAGCCAACGCAGGGGACGGGAGGGCCACAGAGAATATTCCCAGCAGAGGGAACGGCACGCCAGGCCCCGAGGCCGAGGCCGAGGTGAGCCATGCCTCTTCGAAACCTGAGAAGCCCTTGTTTCCCAGAAGCCTCTCGGGATTGACACTCCCCACGCACATGATTATCCCATATCCCTGGCACCTTCAGGACCCATGCAAATAAGAGCACTGAAAGCTTTGCCATTAGGAAAGAATGATGCCCTTGAATATGCCCTTTCCAGAAGGGACTCCTCCAGTGTGTATGAAACGAGCTCCAGCACGGAGTAGACCCTCAGTAGATGTGTCATATGAACGCACGCTTCTCTGTTCGTGAGTTTGAGTCTCACATCGGACTCTCTGCTGTCAGCACGGACCCCACTTCAGGTCCTCTGTCCCCCTCTCTCTCTGACCCTCCTCTGCTCACTTGCGCTCTCTCAAAAATAAACATTTAAAAAAATCGTATTGATGTGTGGCTAGATGGATAGATATGTGACAGATGGATGTGTCAGAAAGCAATCAGAGTAAAATGAATTTATGCTTTTTTAAAACTATTCTAAGTAGGCTCCACACCCGGTGTGGGGGGCCTGAACTCACAACCCCGAAATCAAGAGTCACATGCTCCACCAACGGAGCTGGCCGGGCACGTACACAGGTATTCACTATAAAATTCTTTCATCTTGGGGGCACCTGGGTGGCTCAGTTGGTTGAGCATCAGACTTGATTTTGCCTCAGGCCATGATCCCAGGGTCATGGCAACAAGCCCCACATCAGGCCCCAGCTGAGCATGAAGACTGTTTAAGATCCTCTGTGCGTGTGTGTGCGCGCGCGCGCGCCTGGGTGGTTCAGTCAGTTGGGCATCCGACTTTGGCTCAGGTCATGATCTCACAGTTTGTGAGTTCCAGCCCTGCATCAGGCTCTGTGCTGGCAGCTCAGAGCCTGGAACCTGCTTCGGATTCTGTGTCTCCCTCTCTCTCTGCCCCTCCTGGCTCACATTCTGTCTCTCTCTCTAAAATAAATAATAAACATTAAAAAAAAAATTTTTTTTAACATTCTCTTTCTCTCTCCCTCTGCCGCTCTCCCCAGCTCACACTCTCTCACTCAAAAAAAAAAAAAAAAAAAACAACTTTACATTTGAAATATTTTCAAATCAAAATATCGCCGGGGAAGGGAAGGACCCTATGTGATAAAAATGATGGTATTCTGCAAATCCGGAAAAATGCAGTTAACCAGAAGGGTCAGGAAGGTCACCATGCAGGCCCCGCCCCTCCTGGTGTGGCGTTTAGTTCTCACCGAGGCATTGCTTTGTATTTGTTTTCATATTCTGTTTATATGCCTTGTATCCCCAGGAAGCCTGTAAATTCCCCAAGGGCAATTTTTGTCTCTAATTTTTGGCCCCACAAGTGATGGAATTTTGGAGCTGGAAGCCATGTTTGCAGTCCTCCCCTGCAGATGCCCCGCCCCCTTCATATAGAAGGAAATTCTGGCCCCTGGAAGGAAAGGAAGCTGCCTGCAGGCATCTGATCCTAAGTGGAGTGCAGGTGTCCCAGCACCCAGGCCAGTGCATTCTGGAGACTTTCCAGGCAATTTGGAAAGGTCAGGTTCTATCAATAGACAGCCAAGGCCCTGGCCCCGCTGAGCCTCCGTTTCCTCATCCACACAATGGGCATCACAAGAGGACTTCTGCCTTTGGGTTGTGAGAGGCTTAAATGGTTCTAGCTCTTCACACAGTACTGGAACCTAGTAAGTGCTTAGTAAGCAGTAGCTGCTACCGCACATCCGAAAGCCAGGCCTTCCGTGTCACCGTTCATGTCTTGTAAAGAGGCCCGCCCTCCTGTCATCGGTGTGCCTGCCACCTGAGCCTTTGGTCCTCCTCCCCGTGCAAGCATCTCCCACACGCAACTCCTCCCTCTCTCTTTTGCACGGATGCCCCCCACCCCACCCCCTGACACACACGGGTGCCAAACAGGAAAAGACTGTTTTCAGAACATGCTTTGTAGCTCTTGTTTCTCCTCCACTTCCTATGTGACCTTGGCCATGTTTCTTAACCTGCGGGAGCCTCCATGTGCTTCTCTAGTAAAAGGGGCCATAACAGAACCTCTTACCTAGTGAAGTCACGCGCCCAGCAGGGAGCCCAGCAATGCACAATAAATACAAGTTGTCCTTGTTATTCCTTCCGGGCCACACCCCGCAATGAGGACGCCACTCCCTGGGGCTGCACTGGGTTCCCGCCACTCTCTTCCTCGTGCTTCCTCCCCCACTGCCCGCTTTTTCGGCCCGGATCCTGCTCTCAGTGCTGAGCATGCGCGATGCTGCACGCCAGCCAGCGAGGCATGGCTCCTCCCTCTGAATGCCCTCCTGCATCTGACCAGCCCGACGACGACCTCTCCAGCTCAGCCCCCCTGTGTGTCACCACCACCCCCCCCCCCAGCTCCTTCAGCAAAGTAGCAAGAAGAGAAAAGAGAATCCTCCCCCCTCCCCTCCCCCAACCCCTCCTCGGGGAGCACGGCGGACCATGATGAGAGTAAAAGCGCGTCGTATTTATTCACAAATCCCAGTACAGACCCCTTGCGAGACTCAGGAAATCTGTCCCCCCACCCCCAGCTCCTCCAGGTCCTGTCAGCTAGTATGACAACAGGAAAGTCAGTCTGCTGAGTAAGGCCAGTGCATCAGTTTAGGGAATGATGGCGATGACGCTCTGGAAGAGAGGAGAGAGGGAGTGAATGCAGGGAACGCGGCCCTGAGGGGACCAAGGCCTCTGTCCTCAGCCCCCTAGAAAATGAGAGGGACATTGACACTAGCTTCTCTGACCTCGGACTTGCTTATGTCCTAGACTCCTAGATTCAGGAAGAATAGGGAGCCAGCCCTCCCAGGCAGAGGTGCCAGGGGCCTCTGTGGGAGCCCAGGGGCCTCATCTGTTTTGCCTCAGAGGATCCCCTGCCACCCCCACGGCCCAGGAATAAACAAGGGTGTGCCTTGGGGCTGTTCCCACCCTCATCCTATGCCCCAGTCTCTTGCGGCTCAGGTACTAATTGCAAAGAGAAGAGCTAGGACTTTGCTTTGGGCCCAGAGTAGGGAGCAGGGTCCCACGGGAGCCTTTATACTGGGGGGCGAGGGGGTGCCTATCAGCCAGGCGATGGACAGAGCGGCAGGCTCCCCCCACCTCCCACCGGCATATGGCTGTAAGGCAGCAGAGGCTGGGCAGCAGAGGGACTCACAGTGCATTGAGGGAGGAAAGCTGGTGAGAAGTGTTGGGCACAGAGAGGGGAGGGTTTCGGCAGTGCCTCCCCCGCTGGCCCCCCGTGAGTCTGTTTTGCCAGCTTATGTCCACCTCCACGGGAATGGAAAGCAGCCAGAAGAGGGGGCGAGGGACACAGAGCAGGCAAAGGAAGGGAAGGCCAGAGCTGGGAAACAGGTTGAATGGATGGCCTCTGCAAGGCTGAGAGTCTGTCCACCGTGACATTGTCCGTGAACGGGCAGTGGGAAGGGATGTGACTGTCTCCAGAGGCCAAGAGCACAATGTAGAAGCCACGTGGGCACTCACCTGCCACAGAGCTGGAAAGTTGAGGAAGGCCTTGTTGACCGAGGCCTGGAATTCAAGGACAAGAGGGTTGGTCACCAGCACGTGCCCCACCGCCACCCCCCCCAGCAGGGCCTCCCCTCCCTCGTGCTGCTTGGGAGACTTACTCCAGATGTTAATGTTGTGGTTGCGCCCCCTCCGTGCTGGCCGGTGGAAACGCCTGGATGAGTGCCCTGTGGATGAAGCCCAGACTGTCATTATAACCCGTCAGCCCTTGAGGGGTTCCAAGTTCATCTTCCACCACTGACCTGCTGCCCTGTAGCAGGGGCCGGGGTGGGAGGCATAGGCTAACCCCCTGCCCCCTCACTGTCCAGAAGGAAAACCCAGAGCCCATGTTGCTGTGGGAATTCTGTGAGATGAGAAGAAAAGCCTGGAAGGATGTCTGCCCCCTCCTGACTAGTCTTCCCCAATTCCCTCTTATTTCACTGAACGCATGCCCTGTTGCTGAGAAGGCCCTGACTGGAAAGGGAACCCAGAGAACCCACACGGATCCTAGTGTGACCTCAGCCCAACCTCGGCTCTACCCCGTCTGACCTGATCCCTAACTTGGGTTGATCCCTGTCCTAATTTTATCCCCAGATACTCAGCAGTGCCTCTGCTGCTGTGGTCAGCCTTGAATCCCACAACAAACCTCCCCCTCCTGACCTCCTCCCAACGAAGACTGCTGTCTGACCCAGAGCCCACCCCTCCACCCCGTATACTTTCTGCAGAGTCCCTTCCTCACCACCCACCCCTGGGTCCCTGCCTGGCAGCCGATGTGGCTGTCGGCTTCAAGGTCGAGGTCTGGGCCAGTCCTCAAGATGGTGTCCTAAAGATTCTTCGTGGAGATTGGAGCGTGGGGAATTGAGGCAGGCAGGGGTCAGCCTTCTGGTCCCCATGCCCCCTCCTTGGTGCCCGTTCTGTTGAGTGCTAGCCACAGGACCTTGGCAAGTCCCCTGAAAACCTCAGTGAGCTTCCATTTCCTTATCTGAGAATCAGGGAGTCAGCACCCTCACCCTGCCTACCTCAGAGGCTTGTTATGAAAATGAAGCAGAAAAGGGCTTGTCTCCAGAAGCCATTCCCCATGCTTCCTCTGATGCTCTGGGTTTTCTCAACACTCACTCTGTTTGCACTGCCACAGATCTTGGCTCAGTAACCACTGTTCCCCAGGAGAGGCTTCGTGTGCCTCTCTTTACACCTCCTCAACTGGGAGGGCAGCTCCCTGAAGGTGGGGCTGGGCCCCTTTCACGCTGTCTGATACAGGGCTTTGCCATGAGGTGGTTTGATCCATCTGACCAGCTGAGCCCAGAGAGGGAGCGTGGCCATGGAGCTGCCCAAGCTTCTTTCACCGAACCCAGGCTACATGGACTACCCAAATGTCCCAAGGGTTTAACTTTCCCTCCCCCCAGCCCCTTCTCCCCAGTTCCCCACCCCTGTTCACCTACATTCAGCAGTTTGTTGGCCTCCTTGCCGGCTTGGTTGACCCCATTATGAACATTCTGCTGCAACCTGTCCACCTCCTTCCCGGCCTGGCCAGCAGCATGGTGGACACCTTGGCCAAGTTTCTCCGCTTCCTTTCCAGCCTGGCCGGCAGCGTGGTTGACCCCTTGACCAAATTTCTCTGCCTCCTTCCCGGCCTGGTTGACCCCATCGTGGACCCCTTGGACCACTTTGTCTGCCTCCTTTCCGGCCTGTTCAACGGCATGGTGAACGCCCTGGCCAAAGTGCTCCACCTCCTTCCCAGCCTGGTTGACTCCCTGGTGGACCCCTGGGACCACTTTCTCTCCCTCTTTCCCACCCTGTCCTGCAGCATAGCTGGCCTCCTGGCCAAACCTCTCTGCCTCCTTCCAGGCCTCATTAGCCCCACGGTGGACTCCCTGGCCAAACTGCTCCACCTCCTTCCCAGCCTGGTTGACTCCAGGATGGACCCCTTGGACTATTTTGTCTCCCTCTCCCCCAGCCTGCCCTGCAGCATAATGGACATCGTGACCAAACTTCTCTGCCTCCTTCCCAGCCTGGTTAACCCCATGATGGATCCCCTGACCAAACTTCTCTGCCTCTTTCCCAGCCTGGTTAACCCCATGATGGATCCCCTGACCAAACTTCTCTGCCTCCTTCCCAGCCTGGCTGACCCCATGATGGATCCCCTGACCAAACTTCTCTGCCTCCTTCCCAGCCTGGCTGACCCCATGATGGATCCCCTGACCAAACTTCTCTGCCTCCTTCCCAGCCTGGTTAATCCCATGATGGATGCCCTGACCAAACTTCTCTGCCTCTTTCCCAGCCTGGTTAACCCCATGATGGATCCCCTGACCAAACTTCTCTGCCTCCTTCCCAGCCTGGTTAACCCCATGATGGATCCCCTGACCAAACTTCTCTGCCTCCTTCCCAGCCTGGTTAACCCCATGATGGATCCCCTGACCAAACTTCTCTGCCTCCTTCCCAGCCTGGCTAACCCCATGGTGTACCCCCTGACCAAACTTCTCTGCCTCCTTCCCAGCCTGGCTAACCCCATGATGGATCCCCTGACCAAACTTCTCTGCCTCTTTCCCAGCCTGGTTAACCCCATGATGGATCCCCTGACCAAACTTCTCTGCCTCCTTCCCAGCCTGGTTAACCCCATGATGGATGCCCTGACCAAACTTCTCTGCCTCTTTCCCAGCCTGGTTGACCCCATGATGGATGCCCTGACCAAACTTCTCTGCCTCCTTCCCAGCCTGGTTGACCCCATGATGGATCCCCTGACCAAACTTCTCTGCCTCCTTCCCAGCCTGGTTGACCCCATGATGGATGCCCTGACCAAACTTCTCTGCCTCCTTCCCAGCCTGGTTGACCCCATGATGGATGCCCTGACCAAACTTCTCTGCCTCCTTCCCAGCCTGGTTGACCCCATGATGGATGCCCTGACCAAACGTCTCTGCCTCCTTCCCAGCCTGGTTAACCCCATGATGGATCCCCTGACCAAACTTCTCTGCCTCCTTCCCAGCCTGGTTAACCCCATGATGGACCCCCTGGCCAAACCTCCCCGCCTCATTCCCAGCCTGCCCAGCAGTATGGTGGGCCCCCTGGCCAAACCTCCCTGCCTCGCTTCCCGCCTGGTTGACCCCATGATGGACCCCCTGAATCACTTTGTCTGCCTCCTTCCCAACCTGTCCAGCAGCGTTGTTGACCCCATGGACAAACTTCTCTGCTTCCTTTCCTGCTTGTCCGATGCCATTGTTGATCCCATGGGCTACTTTGTCCAAGCCGTTGTTGAGCCCCTGGACGCCCTTGTCCAGCTCCTTGCCAGCTTGGCTCCCCATGTGGCTAAGTCCATTAAAAACTTTCTCCACTTCCCTTCCAGCATGAGTGATTCCATTATTGATGCCTTCCAGGGCCTTGCCCACCTCTCTCTCTGCATTGCTCAGCCCTCGGTTGATTCCTTCAATGACCTTCTCAATGGGATCATCATTGGCCGCCCATCCAGGAAGGGCCCCCCAGAGCAGTAGGAGGGAGCAGGAGCTGAACAAACTGGCAAGGTGCATGTTGTTGGCAGGGTGGGGAGGATGCAGAGAGGAGCCAGAGAAGCAAAGCTGCTATTTATCCTCTACCTCCCTCCCTCTTCTCCACCCCTCATGACTCAATTACCCTGTGAGGCACTGACTTGGTCCCCAGTCAGGGAGGTCCCCAGTCAGGGAGGTATTTCCCAGAGAGCTTTGAGTTGAGCAATGAAGAGGAGGAGGCAGAGAGGGTGAGTCATGAATGGAGAACACTCACGTGGCATCTTCGCCTCTTGCCCATTTCAGGCCCTCCACCCCAAAGCCCAGATGGCCTCCCTTCCAACCACCCCCTCTTTTCATTCCTCCCCCACCATCCAGGTCTCCTCTCTCCCAACCCCACCTTCCAGCACCCCCATCCTCACGACCCAGGCCTGGCTCTTCACTCCTCTTGGGGGACAGAAGGATCCAGTTTCCCCAGTAGTGAGAGTCTGGGGCGATGGGAGGTGCAGTCAAGGGAAGGAGAGCACTCTTAGGAAGTTGAAGGAGTCATCAGACCTTGCTCTTACTGTTCCAGTAGATGCCCCCTGCCCTACACTTACCGCGTCCCAGCCCCATGGGTCTTCTCCCTGGTCCTCAGACACACCAGGTTTATTCCTGCCTCCATGGCCTTTGCACTTGCCATCTTCCCTGTCTGCAACGCACAACTCAGATCTTCACATGGTGGGTTCTTCCTTATTCTGCTCTTGACTCAAATGTAGCCTTCTAAAAACAAAAAACGAAACAAAACAAAACAAGAACCTTCCCACAGACTGACCAGCCACCACCTGCCCTTCCTTCTGGTGACCTTTGTCATGCCCAGGCTAGACTCCCGGCTGTTCCCCTCCAACCCCTGCCACCATGTGAACGCTTGGGGCTTTAGGCTGGGACCGAGGAGGCCCCAGGGGGAGGAGGGAAGGAAGGATGAGCCCCTGGCCTCCAGCCCAGGTTCTGGCTGTCTCTCAGTTACATTGGATGATATCATCCTTTTGTTTTTATTTTTATAAGTATTTACCATGACCCAAAATTATCTTTTATATTGTCTGCATCACCTATCAGATTGTAAACTTCCAGAGGACAGGGCTTTTGTGTTGGTCACTGCTACAGCCTCAATTTTTAGAACACTGCCTGGGGTTCAGTTAATATTTCCAGGCTAAACAAGTGGATGGATTAAAAGAAGCACTCCCCAAAAGTATGTGATGTAAGTACACATAGTATGCTTGCTAAGGGAGCCTGAGTCTCAGAGGGCGCTGGAGAGAGGGGTGCCTGGGTCCCCAGAGCAGCACAGGGCCCCTTGGGGAGGGTTACAGATTTTGGAGCCAGGACACATTCTCATAACAGAACCTTGGCTCCTGCTTCCTAGGCCTTGGGCAAGGGCAGAGGACTGATTGCCATGCGTTGGGACAGGACGCAGTGTCTCCTGAAAAGCCGGTTGAGGCAGCCACGGGGAGGGGCCGAAGACCGGGGGCAGCAAGAGAGTGTCAGCCAGAACCTGGGCTGGAGGCCAGGGGCTCATCCTTCCTTCCCTCCTCCCCCCTGGGGCCTCCTCGGTCCCAGCCTAAAGCCCCAAGCGTTCACATGGTGGCAGGGGTTGGAGGGGAACAGCCGGGAGTCTAGCCTGGGCATGACAAAGGTCACCAGAAGGAAGGGCAGGTGGTGGCTGGTCGGTCTGTGGCAGCATCGTTATCTGGGGCTAGTTTAGAGGCAGGCGGAGACCAGAAAAATGAGAGCCAGTGTGTGGGTAAGTTAGGTGCAGGGGTGAAAGAGATTTGGGTTTTGATGCCAAAGGGAGAGACAGAGAGGGGGTGGAGGTGGGATTCCCGGTGGGAAGGCTCACGGGAAGGAATGTACAGGGTGTGAGTGAGCGGGGGTGGCAGAGTTATGTGCGTGGGTGCCCAGGTGTGGTGAGAATCTGCACGTGTTGTCAGCTCTGTTCAAAGGCCCAACCCCCTTGGAGGACCCATGGTGCCACCCGGGGTCCTGACGCCCAGGCCCAGAGACCCAGGGGCTTCTGCCATTTCTAGGCACTCCTGTAGAGGGCGACAAACCGTGCCACGTCTCCAAGCTTGAACTCATTAAATCTGTCTCCCAGTTTCACGCTCCAGGGACAAAGCCAAATCCCTGGGCAACCTCAGGTGTGGCTCTCCTGCCCTTGTCCGGTGCCTAAATGAGGGAGTTTCCCATGCCAGGAGATTGCAGGGTGGGGAGGGGCGGGTGGTGAACTTCAGAATCCTAATCCGCCCTGAGATTGAGAGGTGGGGTTTCTCCTTTTGAAATGCACTCCATCGTATCCTTCCACCCCTCTCTCTGCCCATCCCACCATCTCCCGGCAGCCCCAGTGCTTCTCAGGCCCGTTCCCATTTGCCACTACTTGATTCAGGACTTTGGCATCTGGCGCCATAAGAGACTGGCCTGGAGTCGTCCTTCCTTTGCTGTCCTCTGTTGGCTTTGGTCATGTGGCCCTGTTGCTTCTCTAAAGCAAGTCAAAGAGGTTTCTGTGGCCCAGCGTCACAGCAAAAGGTCCCCGGGAGGGAGCGGTGGGAGCACACACATGGCCTCAGAGAGCACATGCCCTGCCCAGGGCCTCCCCGCTCTGGTTAGGATCTGCAACCATTCCTATGGGCTGGCGAACACTTGTTCCTGAGGCTTTGGCAGATCTTTTTTTAATTATTCTTATTTTTTTTAATGTTTATTTTTGAGAGAGAGAGAGAAAGAGAGAGAAACAGTGTGAGTGGGGGGAGGGGCAGAGAGAGAGAGAGAGGGAGACACAGAATCTGAAGCAGGCTCCAGGCTCTGAGCTGTCAGCACAGAGCCCGAAATAGGGCTCGAACTCACAAACCACGAGATCATGACCTGAGCCGAAGTCTGACACCTAACCGACTGAGCCACCCAGGCACCTCTGCTTTAGCAGATCTTGCCCATAAAGTCATCTGGATCTGGGTCAGCCTTTGGGAGGATAAATCTTAACTCTGTTTCTTCTTTTGTTATTGGCCGGCTCAGATTTGTCATTTCTTTTTACACCACTGTTGATCCTTTATATTTTCTTAATGTTTATATTTGAGAGAGAGAGAGAGAGAGAGAGAGAGAGAGCGAGTGCACCAGGGAAGAGGCAGAGAGAGAAGAAGACACAGAATCCGAAGCAGGCTCCAGGCTCTGAGCTGTCAGCACAGAGCCCCACGCAGGGCTCGAACTTGTGAACCATGAGATCATGACCTGAGGTCGGTCACTCAACAGACTGAGCCACCTAGGTGCCCCACCCCTTTATATTTTCTAAGAAAATTTTTAATTGCATCTAGCTTTCCACATCTGTCATTGTAAAGTTGTACAAAACTGGCCCCTCTTCAGTCCTGGTTTCATTTGGGTGATCTTCCACAGCCCCCATCTACATGTTAACTTTGTCCGCCTTTTAATTAATACCTGTATTTTGGTCTTGAGTCATTGAAATTTCCCTATCTGTACACCCAATTTATTTTCAGTTCCCCTTCCCTGAAGCATCCAAACAGGAGAGCTCACCTTCACCCTGTCCCATGGCAGGTGCTTGGCAAACGGAGTTCCCACGAAGGCTTGGGGAAGGAAGAGGTTATGGTGTCATTCTGCCTCTTCTGGCTTCCACACCTCTCTCTGAGATGGTGACTCCCTCTTGACCCAAACCCCCACACTCCCTAAATCTTGGTCACAGCTGTGTGTCAGCTAGCCCTGTAGGTGAAGGCCCTTGCCTGTGAGTCACAGATGTGCAAGCAAGCCCCCACCCCCAGTGCTTTAGAGGAAAGGAGCCATCTGTCCATCTGTCCCAGAAGTTGCTTTGCCCTGGCACAGTTTTAGGTGGTGGAGGCCCCATGGTGAACGACAGGGGATACATTGAGCAAGTAAATTAATAACTAGATCATGACAAACTATGTGAAAAGCCACAAGAAGAATGGGATGCTGTGAGAGGATCTGACTTGGAGGTCACTTAAATTCAAGATTGGGAGTCAGAAGAAATGTGAGGATGCAATATTTCTGTATTCACTCTGGTATTTATTGAGTGAGCACTGTAGGTGCCAAACCTTCCTCTAGTCAGTGGGATAGAAAAGTAAAGGTAGACAAGCATTCTGCCCTCCAAGAGTCTACGGGGCAGAGACACCCGGCAAGAAAACTAATAAA
The DNA here is from genome assembly GCF_016509475.1 of Prionailurus bengalensis. Taxonomy (NCBI): domain Eukaryota; kingdom Metazoa; phylum Chordata; class Mammalia; order Carnivora; family Felidae; genus Prionailurus; species Prionailurus bengalensis. The sequence goes on along the minus strand of NC_057352.1, from coordinate 18,396,778 downwards.
CAAGATGATTTTTAGGGAGAGACATTTGCTGTGAGAAAAATAAAAATGTAGGGAGTATAACGATGGAGTTTTGCACACTGGAACATCTAACTCAGGGAGCGAAGTCGGACAAAGCTTCCTGGGAGATAGGCGGGTTGAGGGGGTGAGGGCGATGGTCGGTAGTGATTGAGGCAGGACAGAACTTCAGATGGGAGTCAGGAGGGCCTCTCTTAAAGGGTGGCGCCGGAGGGAAACCAGGAGGCAGCCGAGCAAGGACACGGCTTTCCAGGCAAAAACAAACAAACAAACCGCAGCTAGGCAGCTAACTAACCAGAGGAGGGTCAAGGAGCAGCACACAGCCAGTGTGCCCAGGGAGAGAGAGAGAGAGAGAGAGAGAGACCAGGGCTTTGGGGACCAGTGTAAAAAGTTGGATTCTATTCTAGACGTCAGTGGCGGGCGGCCTGGGGGCTGCGGTGCACGCGCGCGGACGTCACACGCTTCGCACCGCCTCCTCTGTGACGTCACAGGGCACTGTGACGTCACGGCGAGACGCTCCGACCCCACTAGCTTGGGCGCCCCGCACCGCAGTAACGTCCCGGCAGCTCCCGGAGCGACCAGGCAATGAAACCTTAGGCCATGTCGAAACGCGACATCGTCCTCACCAACGTCACCGTTGTCCAGCTACTGCGACAGCCGTGCCCGGGTGAGGGAGGCAGCGGGGCGACCCCGGGGAACGGGAGAAGAAAGGGCGGGCCGGAGCCCCCGCAGCCCCGAGCCCCCTGCGGCGCGCGTGCCCGCCGCCCAGTGTCCACGAGGGAGGGGGCAGGAGGCGGGGTGCGGCGCCGCTGGCCCGCGACTCTGCCACCGCGGAGCCGCTTCCCTCCGTCCCTACCCCCTGCGCAGCTGGCCGAGTGGTTTCTACAGCGATGGCGGCGGGCCAGATAGCGGCCCCCATCGGCCGCGGCGCCGCCAGCGCGCGGTGGGGCCGGGACAGGGGCGGAGCCGCGTCTACGAGGGCGCATTTCTGAGAACCGCCGCAGGTTGCTGAAGAACCTTAGCCAGCTGGGTTTCACGTAGGAAGGACGCTCTTATCGCCCAGCGCGGAAAGGCCGCTTGGGGGTTGGTGGGCTTTGTCCTCCTCGGCCTGTGCACAGCGAGAGCCGCGCCGAGCACGTTACAGGCGTGCGCTCATTGGAACCTCACAAACACCCGGTGAGACCAGGCTGTTTATTGACCCCACTCAGAGCGGCAGGGAAGAGCGCGAGCCGCCTCCCTCGGTCTCTCAGCACCAGAATAGTAGCGCTGGGACTCGCAGTCCCCAGCTCCGAGCCACTGGGCAGCCAGCCCTACCGCACCCAGCCATAGGTGCACCCACACTCCAGCCGGATGAACCCAGGTCTTGCCACAGGGCAACCGGCATTCCCCCGGCTGCTTCCGCTGCCTCCGTACTGACCGCGGCCGGGGTGCCAGGGCCGGAGGCGGTGGGAGGGACCCCCGAGGAGCTGCGCGGGGCAGATCCGCTGCTGCCCGCTGCGGACCTCCCGCCTGCTCAGCGCTCGCCCCGTGACCTCGGGCCTCGGTTTCCCCTCTGTGAGGCGGATTTATCGCTCCTGCCTCACAGCATTCAGCGAGCAGGTGGCCGCGAGAGCTCAGCACGGCACCTAGCCCATGGCAGCACCCAGGAAATGGGAGCGTCATCTTAATTAGGAGAGCACGCGCCTGTTGCCTTTGTTTCACCTACCAGGTGATGCTTCATCACTGAAGCTCCTTCAGGCTCTTCCTTCCTAGTGCAGGAGCTTCCCTCCAGCCCACGCACCCCACCCCTGGAGTGGAGGGGAGGAGAGAGAAAGCCTGGGGGCAGGTGGGAGAGGAGAGCCACCCGAGTTTTCTCCCGAAAGGCCGCCGAGTGGTCTCAGATTCCCACTCTTAGCCCAGATGAACGAATCTCCCTCTTTCGTGATAGCGGAAGCAGAACCCCCAGGAATGCAAACATCCTAGGTCACCAAAGCCACAGGGTCACTGCCACCAATAAACTCTTAATACCTTCATGAACTGGTATTGCCCCTGGAGACCCACAGTCCAGACTCAGACCACATGGACTGCGGCGGCCCGTAGAGGTCAGGGAGACCCACAGGCCAGCTGGCCCACGGCTCCTAGCCCCACCACCTCCCAGGTGCCTTTGATTCTGGCGCCAAGAGCAACACCCACCTTCCTCCTCCAGGGCCTCTCCAACCTCTTCTCTCTTCCTTTCCTCACAAGTCCTCTTGGTAGCAACCTCTTCCCTCCGCTGAGGTCAGCACCTACTGGGCCTGGAGATCTGAGTCTTCACAGCAGCCCCCAGGTAGAAGGTGCAGATGCAACACCAGGAAACAGGCCAGAGAGCTCATTCACTTGCTCAAGACCACGCAGGTGGCTGAGCAGGGGCTGACATTCAGGCCTGATTCCCAGCTAGAAACCCTCTGCCGGCCAGGCCCCCTGACTGCGGCCTCTACGTCTCCCCTCCTCTCCTCAAGCCCTTATCTGTAGCGCAGCTAGCACACCTCCAAACACAGGGGTTTTCAAGTGCCGTATGGGAGTGGGAGCATGTACGTTTGGAGAGGTGGAAGCTGGAGTGGGTTTCCATTCGTTTCGTGTTTTGATACACCTGTATTTCCTACTACTCTGAGCATAAGAATCACCTGGAGTGCTTTTAGAATCAGGAGTCCTTGGCTTCAGTGTAGACCTATTCAATCAGATTTCCCTAGGAAGAGGCCGACCGTGGGATTCTTATCATCAGAACAGCTTGGGGACCACGGGGTTGGCACAATTATCAGACAAGTTTGGGAAATAATCTTTGAAATATTAATGTATGTGGACTGTCTCCTAGACTCCATCATAAGCATCACATATATCATCTCATTTAATCACAGTGACTCTCTAAGAGTGTACTATTATTTTCATTTTACAGAGGAGGAAACTGAGGCATAGACAGTATCACTCCAAGTGATTGTTAAAAATACATGCATAATGAGTTACAATCTCTAGGGGAGAGGCCCTGGCATGCGTATCTTTTTTTTTTTTTTAAGTTTATCTTCAGAGAGAGAGAGAGAGAGAGCATGTGAACAAGCGAGGGAGAGGCAGAAAGAGAGAGGGAGAGAATTCCAAGCAGGCTCTGCGCTGACAGCAACACAGAGCTCAAACTACAAACCATGAGATCATGACCTGAGCTGAAAACCAAGGCGTCTGACAACCAACTGAGCCACCCAGGCGTCCCCAGGCATTGGTATTTTAAGCAAGCCTACCCCCTGATCATTCTGTGGATCAGGTGGGTTGGGGAAACAGTGGGCTAGGTGGTTGGCCACTAGGGGCCTGGAACCAGCAACAGGTTCTGGGTGGCAAAAAGGGTTCATTCTCTCCCACTATGGTGGTGCAACTCATTGTCCCCACCCTCCTCAACAGTGACCAGAGCACCACCCCCGCCTGAGCCCAAGGTTGAGGCAGAGCCAGAGCCACAGCCCAAGCCCCAGCCTGAGCCAGAGCCTAAACCTGAGCCAGTCAAGGAGGAAGCCCCGCCTCCTGCCCCTAAGAAGGTCCCTGTGGTTCGGAAGCTGACCGTGGGCATCAATGGGTGAGTCAGGCCTGGCCCTAGCCGCTCCTGAAGGCTTAGGGCCCAGCCTTTCCTCTGGTTGCTGCCTGAGGCATCTCCCCATAGTGCTCTCATTCTGCCCATCCTGGCTGGAGAAATACAGGGAGAAAGTACAGGGGTGCACCCTGAGAGGGCTCACATTCTGGTGGGAATCAGGAACACGACAGTTCAGTGACGCATGACATGAACAGCATGGAAGTTGGGTACGGTAAGGCTGGAGAGAGTAGTGGTAGCCAGTTCTGAGGTTGGGGCAGCTCAGTGAGCTAACAGGCAGGAAGTCAGTGCGTGAAGCACACTGGCACTGGGTGGGGAGAAGCAAGGGAGAAAAGGAGGCAGGGAGCAGGGGAAAGCTGGTAGGGGCCTGGCAGGCCATGGTAAGCAGTCCAGATTTGGTTTTACTGACTAAGAGCCATGGAGGTTTTCCAGCCATGAGACATAATTTGACCTAAGCTCTACAAGATCCATCCAGCTACAAGATTAGGGATAGGGGGATGGGCTGAATGGGTAGCAGAAGCAGTGAAGAGGCTGAAGAGGACATCTGGGCAAGAGATGACAGTGGCCGCACTTTGCCTTCTCTCCCCAGACTGAGTCCCACCCAGTACCCTAGAGTGCACCTCCTGTTATCCCCTTTTCTCCCGTCCCCTCCTCTGCCTGCTGGCGAGGATTCTGAGGACAACCCCCACAACCCTTGTCCCTGGACAGATTTGGACGCATCGGCCGCCTGGTGCTACGCGCCTGCATGGAGAAGGGTGTTAAGGTGGTGGCAGTGAATGATCCATTCATTGACCCAGAATATATGGTGAGCAGCAGGCCGACGGTAGACCTGGGAAAGGTGGGACTGGAGTGGGGAGGGGGCTCGGGAGAGCTCCATGGAAGGCTCCCAGATGCCGTGTGGCTCCTTCACCAGGGTGGGGACACCCTTGGGATGCCAGCTCCTCCACCTGTGACACTCAAGACTGGGAGCCATCCTGTCTCCCACAGGTGTACATGTTTAAATATGACTCCACCCATGGCCAGTACAAGGGGAACGTGGAATTCAGGAACGGACAGCTGGTCGTAGACAACCAGGAGATCAACGTCTTCCAGTGGTAAGGGAAGCTGTGTGATGCATGCCTGCAGCAGATTAACGCAGGAGCTGTAGAGATGACCAGATGAGATTCCAGCCCCTTGTGTGGGGCCCAGAACCCCCCAAATTGTGTGTGCACGTGCCTCTGGGTACTGGGCTCGAGGGGTCTGAGAAGTCCCTGGCCCCTAAAATGGTGTAAAAACACTAATCTAGAAAGGTGACCCACTCTTTTTATTTAGCACATATTTACATGTTTTCTCACAGGCAGAGCAACTCAATGTTTAACACTCAACTTCTGATTCTCCTTCAACCCCCAAACCTACTCATCTCCCTTCCCAGGAAATGGCATCATCACCTAGCCAACCGCTTCCACTTGGTTCCTACAGAGCAGCCACAGAGGCCTTTTAAAAACATCACCTGGACGCGGTGACTCCCCTACTTAAATCTTCCAATGGCTTCCCATTCCCCCATGAATAAAATCCCAGCTCCTGGTGGGGCCCCCAGGACTATTAGCTCCCCCCTGCCTTTCCATGTCATCCCAGCCAAGCCGGCCATCCACCTCTTGGGACCCTAAACGAGTATCTCTTACACCTGGGCAATGCTGACTCCTTAGTACCCCTTTCACGTGGTTCACCCTTCCTGCCACTGAAAGATATGTTTAGAATCTGTAAACCAAAAGCAGTAATGTTAGATATTTAATATGCTTCCAAATATAAACACTTTCAAGATAACAAAACATTTAAAAATTTATAAAAGGGGAAACCGCAACCATACTTCATCTTTCTAATGTAAATTAGCAGCCACAACTGGCCCTGCTGCCGCTTGAGACAGCCGCAGCCACTCCCGGCACCTCGGTGTCTATGCGCGCGGGGCAGGAGGGCTGGTGATGAGGCACTGAGGGCTGGGTGCGAGCAGGATGCGCAGGACGGTGGGTGGAGGCGGGACTGGAGAGCCCCTGAGTATAAGCTGCCTGAGCCAAGTTTGGAATCTTAACCCCTAACACAATTCCGGCACAGCAGTCACTGCTCAGACATCCCGTGTCCTTTCCTTGCTCAGCCTGGCGCTCCTGCCACCCGGGGCACTCTCCCTGCCTTCCCCATCCCGTCTGTCCCCTCGGTGTGCGCCCAGCACTCAGGTGCTGCCTTCCTTGGTGACTCCAGCAGCTCTTCCCTGTCCGCCCGCTTTTGTCACTGCACTGTGGATGTTCTTCGGGCACTCGGCACCAGCCATGTGGTTTGTGTGTTTTACCCTCGCTTCACCCCTTCCTAGTTGGGTGACCTTGGGCAAGAGACTGAAATGTCCTAGCCTGTTTCCTACGGTATCTGCTGGGGATGATGATCATACCCACCACAGCAGTAGTGGGGAGTACGACCGAAGTTAACAGGTGTGGGGGGACATTGGGAAGGGTGTTTTCCCACAAAGCCACAGTCGTCTCACAGGGAGGGCCCTCTTGCTTTGTGTCGCCATTACGGCTTTGGCACCGCAGACGCAGGCCCTAGCCCTGGATAGACTCTACTTCCTTGAAGAATGAATGGAATCCTCAAAACAGCCCTCTGGGCAGGAGGGCAGGGCCCGTGACAGCCTAGAAAAGGAGCTGGGGTCTCCTGAGATGCCAATTCAGCAACGGCAGAGGAATATGAAGTGCTCCCCTCTCCACCGCAACTTGGAAGGCAGGAAAAAGGGGGCAGCAGAGAAGAGCTAGTTGGGCCAGATGATGAAAAGTACACCCTGACAGAACAGATGACCGGAGAGAACCATGTGTGGCGGTCCAGGGAGATGGGAAGCAGCTTGTTCGTTCGCTTGTTCCATTCTCACAGTGCATCCAGGGCCAGCCCGCCTGCCCTCTCAGCCGGCTCTGCCTGCTACTCTCCTCCCCTCTGCCCAGGTGCCGGCTCCTCTGAAAAATGCCAGTAACAGTGCCTACTCCTCAGGTCGCCAGGGTTAAAGGAGTTCAACAAGGTAGAGCACTCAGAACACGGGTATGTGGCAGGCGTGTATAATGGTTAACAAAAAAACCCCCACCAACACTGAAACCCTCTACAGGGTGCAGGCTCAGTGGCACAGAGTGGTCTAGAAGACAAAACAGATGCTGACAAATAACCGCAGAAGAAAATATCACTGTTGTGATAAACCCCGTGAAGAGAAAAAACCAGTATACGGTTTATTCACTTATCGCTGCTTGGCTAAAGCCAAGTAGAAGACAGCAAACACTAGGTGTCTGATGTTTCAAATACAAACATTGGCTATCAAGTGGAAATGTGAGCTTCTCAAACAGCAAACAGAATCTCCTTTACTTTCTAATGTAAACCACTAGTCACTGCAGGCCCCAGGGCCACCTCAGGCTTCAGTTCTCCCCTGGGATCCGTTCTCAGGGATGCAGAGTGTCTTTAGAGACTTGCCCAGCCTCTCGCACCGGGCTCTCGGTGGAGGACAAGGGACTAGGAGGGCTGTGGGGAGGTTGTCAGGGCTGGGGACCAGAAGCGGCGGGGCAGTCCTCACCCTGCCGGGGCCCACATTTTGGGCAGCATATGTAGAATGGGCCTGACCTGGCTGGGAGCAGTCAGGGATGGCCCCCCTGGGGGCGTTGAGGCTTAAGTCAGGAAGGTGGCAGCTTGGACCCAGGCATAGCAGGCGGGGTAGAGTCAAGAAAAGAGGCCCGCAAGGCGGGGTTAGTGATGAAAGGCAACACCAGCAGGATCAAATCCACTGGGACAGCTAGGTATGGGGTGGGGGGAAAAGACAGTTGCAGGCCAGGCAGGAAGGAGTCTGGTCAGCCTTTTGAACAGTGCAGGCCATGACTGTGAAGGCAAGGCCACGCAGCAAAAGACTGACTCCAGCGCTGCCACCCTCCACAGCAAGCAGCCCAGAGATATCCCCTGGAAGTCTGTTGGGAGCCCCTTTGTGGTGGAGTCCACGGGTGTGTACCTGTCGTTAGAGGAAACTTCGGTAAGTGGGGGACAGGTGCCTGGGGCTGGTTGGGTGGGTGTGGGGGGGGTGACATTTGAAGCACCTCCTGACATCTGTGCTCCTTCTCTAGAACCACATTGAGGCAGGTGCCACGCGTGTGATAATCTGTGCACCGTCACCGGACGCACCCATGTTTGTCATGGGGGTAAACGAGACGAACTATAACCCTGGCTCCATGAAAATTGTCAGGTAACGGGCAGCAACATTCTGAAGCGTGTGGGTGGCACCCAGAGGATGTGGCAGCCTCACCCTCTTCACCCCTACTCCCAATAGCCCCCTGGTGCTTTCACATCTCCCTTCCCAAAGCCTTAACAACCATCACATTAACATTACCCTGAGAGTGTTAGAACTGCACGGCTCCTGGGGAACATGCTTGGGGAGCTTCTCCGGCCACACTTGTGGTGCCTCCTTCAGCCTGAAGGCACCCCCAGTGATCTCTCTCATCCCCATCCTGACTTGCACAAAACCAGGCCTGTGTGCATAAACTGAGAGGTGAGGGGGGTAGTGCTGGCTCTGGGCCTCACCTCACGGTGCCCTTGCACACCTGGGCGTTTCAGCAATGCATCCTGCACCACCAACTGCCTGGCCCCCCTTGCCAAGGTCATCCATGAGCGATTTGGGATCGTGGAAGGGCTGATGGTGAGTTGGAGAGGGGCTGGAGCAGGAGGGATGGCAGGGAAACTCCACACCTTCCTCCCGGGACTTGCTTAGTGTGTGGTGGTAAAAGGGAGAGACTGGTTTCGGGAGGAGGAGCCAGGTGGTAAAATCTCTTAAACACTGTGCAACTTGCAGACAAGGCTGGACCCTGGCCTGCACATGGCCCTCTTGTGGTCTCTGGTGGTGGCCACACCAGTCTCCACACCTGGGTTAGAACCTCAGGCCTGGGAAAAAGAGGCATGGGAGTTTAGGAGAAGGCCTCAACAACTCAGCCCTCTTCCTCTCCCAAGACCACAGTTCATTCCTACACTGCCACCCAGAAGACAGTGGACGGGCCATCAAAGAAGGCCTGGAGAGATGGACGGGGTGCCCACCAGAACATCATCCCAGCCTCCACAGGGGCTGCCAAGGCCGTGGGCAAAGTCATCCCATCCCTCAGCGGGTATGAGGGCAGAAAGTTACAACCAGAGTCAGGGGGTGCACCCAGGAGGACTGGACTGGCCCCCAATCTTTGAGGTGTCCACTGAGGGGAAAGCAGAGACAACGAGGGGTGGACAGAAAAGTCCCTGGGTTCTGACTCCCACCCCTAATGTGGGATTCTCCAGGAAGCTGACAGGAATGGCGTTCCGGGTGCCAACCCCAGATGTATCTGTTGTGGACCTGACCTGCCGCCTGGCCCAGCCTACCTCATACAAGGCCATCAAAGATGCCATAAAAGCAGCAGCCAAGGGGCCCATGGCTGGCATCCTTGCCTACACCGAGGATGAGGTAGGGGCTGAGGAGGGGGACCCTGGGAGGAGCCCTATGAGGAGGAAATGTGATTGTCCACTTGCCAAGGAGCTGCTCACAATGTATCAAGACAGGGACTGCAGGGCTGGGAAGGTCTGCTGTCCCGGCCTCAGGGTCTTTGCACTTGCTATTCCTGTGGTCTAGATAGCTCTTCTTCCAGGTGGCCACATAGTCTGCCCTCACCTCCGAGTCTCTACGTCAATTTCTGTCCTCAATAAGATAATCTCTTTCTGGCCCTTTCCCTTACCTGAAATTTCATTTCATAGTCACTATTGGCACTGCTAGCACATGCACAAGAAAGCAGGGACTTTGGGACTGTCTTTTCACCTCCGTGGCCCCAGCCATCTTCCCGGGGCCTGGCACATAGCAGGTGCTCGATACATGCTTAGTGAACAAGACAATGGCTCCCATTTTTCAACGCTTACTTGGGACAGGCCATGGCCCGGTGGCCTCCCTGTGAAGAAAGCATGTCACCATCCCTTTGCTCCCATCATGCCATCTCTGTACACCCACCTTTGGTGCTGCCTCTGTGCTTTAGTTCCTATAGGTCCACTCTCACACAGCCACCGGGATCTCGTTTTCAGCAAATCAGATCACATCCCCCCCACTGCTGAACACCTTCCTCTGTGGCCTTAACACCACACAAGGCCCAAGGCCTCGGGGCCTCTGTGTTGTAGCTCCTTCCACCTCAGGCACTGCTGAGGGCCTGAGTTGACCAGATGCTCCTAGACATCCAGACCCAGCCTGACCACCTCCCCTCAGAGAGGGCCTGCGTGCCGGTCCGCTCTGAATGCCCGCATCGTTACCAGGAAGTCACGTTTACTGGTGCAGCATGAGGGTGTTCGCCTTCTTAGTCCTTTGGGCACCCCCGGCAGGCAAAGCCCCAGTATGCCTTCCTCACACCGTCCCCAGAACCCGGACACAGCAGGGCTCCACCAGATATTGCAAATGAAGGGATGGCCAATGTGCCTAAGAGTCGGAGCCTGGGCTCCTGGAGGTCCTTGCTCGGCGACCCACACTTTATCTTGAAATTCGAACGCCCAGGTTGTCTCCACGGACTTTGTGAGCAATACCCACTCGTCCATCTTCGATGCCAACGCCGGCATCGCGCTCAACGACAACTTCGTGAAGCTCATTTCCTGGTGAGGGGGAAGGAGTCCGAGAGATTGGGGGCGGGGGGAGAGCGGGAGTGGTCGAGAGGAATCCCCTGACCCGCCTCCTCCCTCCCCAGGTACGACAACGAATACGGCTACAGTCACCGGGTGGTGGACCTGCTCCTCTACATGTTCAGCCGAGACGGGTGAAGCAAGACGACCCCTCTTCTGTTCCCCTGGGCTCCGGGGCCGGAACCCGTACCTCCCGTTGCCGCCTCCCCCGAAGAAGGAAGGCGCCCAGTTGTGAAATAAAAACGCAGAGTGCTCACTGTCGCGCCCGTGTCTCTGCGCCGGTCACTGCGGGGTCACGGCGCGCCCCGCACTCAAACGCGCTCCGCCGGTGCCCGCGGGGGGACCACACCTCGCCGCCCCACCTGGCTCCTCGCCGGCGCACTGGGGCCGCGCAGGCTCCCGACGCCGGGCGCGGGCCGTGACGTCAGCGCGCCGGCGCCGGCCCGGCCTCGCTCCCAGAAGGCCGCGCGGGTCGCGGCGGAGGCAGGTGGGCGCCAGCCCCGCGCTCGGGCACCAGGCCGGCCGAGGAAGAGACCCGCGCCCCGCGGGCCCCGGCGGCCGGCGCCATGACCCTGTTCCACTTTGGGAACTGCTTCGCCCTGGCCTACTTCCCCTACTTCATCACGTACAAGTGCAGCGGCCTGTGAGTGCGGGGCAGCCGCGGGCGGGAGGGCGGGGGACCGGGCCAAGCCTGACCGCCCGCTCCTGCAGGTCCGAGTACAACGCCTTCTGGAAGTGCGTGCAGGCTGGGGTCACCTACCTATTCGTGCAGCTGTGCAAGGTGAGGGCCCCCGGGCCCCCCTGAGAATACCCTGGAAAAAATGGGCTCTGGAAGGGGCGGAACTTGGGGCGAGGTCTCCAAACAACTTTTGTATAGCACTTTAGTAAAATTGAGAAAACTCAGTTGTGTGGTGGAGTGTTTTGTATTTGCAGGAGCCGCGAACTAACCCCAAGGTCCACACTGTGCTGCTGACACTGCCGGGGTAGCTATAGCTAGCTCGGGCACCTCCTTGCCTAACCCGATCCCCTGTGACCACCACGGAACCCAAACTTCAGAGCCCTACCCCCTTGTCTCCCCTGATCCTGTCATCTTGCCCGCCTCTTGCTCCCTTTCCACAAGGGTCCCTGAACCCCCAGAGCTCTACCCTCCACACCCACGCTAATTTCCTGCATATCCCACCTGGGTTATTCCCCTTACCTTGCAGTGATCTTTCTGTTTTCTCAGATGCTGTTCCTGGCCACTTTTTTTCCCACCTGGGAAGGCGGCATCTATGACTTCATTGGGGTGAGTGGGACAAGGGAGGGGGCAGGAGTGTAGGAGTGGGGCCCCCTGGCACCTGTGCTCACTCAAGCCTCAACCTGACCCACAGGAGTTCATGAAGGCCAGCGTGGATGTGGCAGACCTGATAGGCCTAAACCTTGTCATGTCCCGGAATGCAGGCAAGGGGGAGTACAAGATCATGGTTGCTGCCCTGGGCTGGGCCACCGCCGAGCTCATTATGTCCCGGTGTGTGCAGCAGCCTGGAGCCCAGATTCCTAAGAAAGGATACCTGGGTTCTAAGGAGGTGCTGGAGGGTGGGGGCTCAGACTCTGGGTGCTGAGGGTGCTGGAGAATCCCTCCCTTTGCCTTCCTCAGCTGCATCCCCCTCTGGGTTGGAGCCCGGGGCATTGAGTTTGACTGGAAGTACATCCAGATGAGCATCGACTCCAACATCAGTCTGGTACAAAGTCTTGTTCTCCCACACACCTTTTTGCTGGTGGCTGTACTCTTCCCAAAACCTGGTCCTGACTTCCCACCTCCCTGCAGGTTCATTACATCGTTGCATCTGCCCAGGTCTGGATGATAACACGCTACGACCTATACCACACTTTTCGGCCAGCAGTCCTCCTACTGATGTTCCTTAGCGTCTACAAGGCCTTTGTCATGGAGTGAGCTGGGTGGGGTTTGATGTTGGGTCCAAATGGGGGTGGATTATCTATTCTCCTTTCCTCATTGTGATGTTTCCTTACAGGACCTTCGTCCACCTTTGTTCCCTGGGCAGCTGGACAGCACTGCTGGCCCGAGCAGTGGTGACAGGGCTGCTGGCCCTCAGCACCCTCGCCCTCTATGTCGCTGTTGTCAACGTGCACTCCTAGGCTTGATGTCTCAGACATTCACATACCCTTTCCCTGCCTCCAGGTTTCTGTGAAGTAAACAGTATTTGGAAAGTTGTTTCTGCCTCCATCTTTCTCTCTCTCTCGCTGTCTCTCTTTGGAACTATCTACCAATACCATATTCACTGGGTTCTAGAGGCCCTTGTTCTGGCTTTGAAGCCAGGTAGGCTAGGAAACTGGCCAACACTGGTTTGTCCTGTGTTCTGCAGCAGTTCCCCGGCTCTTCCTTTTTCCAGGATAGACTGGGGGCTTGGAATAGATAATCTTTGAGCAGTGGCAGGGAACAGGTGATAGAAGGGAGCTAGAATCGAAGAATATATTTCTCAGAGGCTTTTCCTCACAGCCTGGGCCCTTCCCTGGCTGCTTACCTCCTAGACTCTCAGCCCTAATCTCCCCTTCCAATCCACCCTTCATATGGAGGCCAAGGGGATGTATCTGAAATCCCAGTTTTATTAGTGCATCCTCCTTGCTTACAACCTTCTGGGATTCCCCATTGCATACTGAACAGTCCAACCACCTGAATTCTGGGTTTGGCCCTTGGGTGGCAGACTTTTATGAGCTCTGAGGTGCTTTGGTTCAGTTCTGTAGCCCTCAGATCAAATCCTGGCTGGAGTCTTCTTAGTATGGAGTACAGAGACCACTGCAGCCAACTAGCACAGCAGCTGAGCCCAACTTGGGCATCGTCCTGGATGCTGCCCTCCCTACCTCTTGTTTCACAAATTCTTTGGGAACTTCTCAGGTGTAGTCGGAGACCAGCCTCATTATTCAGAGGGCAGAGAAGAAAGAGGCAGCCACTCCAGTTGGTCGGTGGCAAGTTTAATAACGGAACTTAAACATACAAGGCTTATCTTGTGGCTGCAGGATGACTGGATCTCTGCACCCACCTGCCAAATCCCAAAAGTTTATATATAGAGGTTTTAACTGGATTCAGTCACATACTATCTAATACCACATCAGTGTCAAGGCTATATCCTTGGGTAGCATGTGGGATGGGGTGGTGGAGGAGAATGCACATTTCAAGGACTGTGGGGGGGTGAGAAGACTCCCAGCTCACAGGTCAACCGGTCAAGTTCACGTGCTCTCCATTTCCTCCAGCACCACCCCAGGCTTTCCCTGTTCTAGGGGCCAGCCGCCTGCCCCGTTCCCTCCCCATCCCAGAGGGGATGTGTCAGAAGCAAGGCTTTAATGTCATGTTTATGTTCCACTTTGATGCAAATCCTGCCCGCCCAGGAAGGTGCTCTTCAGTGCTGGTATTCCCACAGGGATCTCCCAAGGCCTAGGATAGGGTAAGTGCCCCCTAGGCAGTCTCTTCCCTCCAGGCTGTCAAGGTCCTGCCATAATGTTGCTTAACCCCGGGCTTAGGAAAGCACTAAGCACAGCTGTGCTAGGAGTCTTGATGTGTTCAGAGGGAGCATTTACCCTCAGGTGGGGAAACCACCACCTAGCCCTGCCACCTCTTCACTGTCCCTAGTCTAGACGGTCCACAGGTGTCTTGGAGGGGGTGGGGAGTGACTGATTGGTCACAGAGTATATGGGCACTCCTAGCCCAGCTGGGTAGATCTTTGATAGCATCTCTCTCCCACACCTCCATCCCAAGCCCCACCTAGCCTTTGACATGTATGGGTACGAGTGAAAGTTGCAGAAATGACTATTCAACAACTATTTGCTGAGCAGAGACTCTGATCCAGGGCCACTGTCGGTGGCCAACTATCTGTGGATAATCCCAGCTTTTATGGGGCTCGGGGAGACCAGAACGGTTGGGCTGAGATGGAGGGAGCACAGGCTAGATCAGGGCGGTGCTGGGGGGCCCAACCTGGGGGACAGGATGGGTTCCCTGGCAGAGAGATGTGAGCTGAGAACTGAAGGATGAGCGGATGGGGCAAGGGGAAGAAAGGAGGTGGCAAAGCCTGTGCAAAGGCCTTGAGGTCAGAGAGCAGGCCTGGCTTTCCAGTGAAATGAGAATTGATTGGAATAAGATCGAGGCGGCTTGTGAGGCTGGAAGCCAGCAGGGGCAGGGAGGAACCATGGAGAATTCTAGGCCAGGGAAGGGCAGGGAGTCCAGGGCTCACTGATGGGACATGTTTGGAGGATCGCTGGGCCATGTGGAGTGGGAGAACCAGAGACAGATGTGGAAGCCACTGCAGATAGAACAGGCCATGGGGGCAGCGGAGTGGGGGCTGTGGTGAGGAGGAGAAGCCTGGGGTCCTGCCAGAGAGACTCCTACTAAAGAACCAGGAAGAGAGGTGAGGAAGGGGACGGGGTGGAGGGGCGGATGTCAAGGCAGTGTCGAGCAGTTGGAGAGTTAACTTTTCAGGGGAGAGGGATGTGAGGACGAGACCTGTGACTTTAGCCTCCAGAGTCGGTCCCACTGCAGCGGCAGAGGAGTGAGCAAGTGGAACCGGAGTGGAGACCCCTGTGAAGGGAGAGGCGGGTGTGGAACGGTGCTGCTTGAGGTGGAAAAGATGTTGACACATTCTGTCAAGGTGCCGAGGGGAGAATGAGAATGCAGGCTGAGGAGAAAGACCAGAGGTGGTGGCTAGGCTAGCGGAGGGGCAAAGGCATCACTCCTGAGGGTGCCTGTCTGTGGTCATGTCCAGCTCGCCTGTAAATGCTGTCACTCTAGACAAAGGGATGGGAATTCATTTCCCCCAGGAATGTTTAGTGAGTACCTACTACACACTAGGCTGTGTCCTAAGAACTGGAGATACAGACCTGAACAAATAAATAGCTGCTGAGTTGTACGCTTGTGGGAGGTCAAAGGGGATCACGAAAAACACTTAGGACAGTGCCCGGCACAAAATAAAAGCATAGTCAATGTGAGCTGGTTTATTACTATCACGCAGCACAAGTGTGTTGGAAGAAGAGCCCCAGGCAGCCCTCTTGCCAGCCTGGCGTGCTAAGGACGGCCCCCCTTCACAGGAGCCGCAAGCTCCCACCCCCTCCTGAAGCCCCCACCCCCTCAGAGGACTGGGCCCAAGGACTGCTCTGCCACGGGGGCAAGCTCTCCGCGGATGGGGAAGGGGAGTGGGGATGTCCCGCAAAGTTGGGGTGCCATGGGCTGCAGGAGCAGACACAGGTGGTGCTAGGGCTCTTGATTGCTTGATGTTCCGGTGGCTGCCCAAAGGGTCCCGTGCCCCCCACCTCTGCTGTGGGGGATGCAAGGATGGCTTGAAGGCCGCGGTCCCTCTAATAGTAGAGCTCCTGATCCCACCAGCCTGGGAGAGAGAGAAAGGAAAACAGGGAGGTGCTCAGAGGTATGGATCAGTGGAGGTTTGATACGGAGGGTCAAGCTTTGCACAGTGGCGGTATCGTAGCCAATAAGGTTTATCCAAGGCGTGATTATTGCTGATTGATACGGAGGGTCAAGGGTTTGGAGGTCAAAGACCAGAGCAGCTGTTGTGAGAATGTTCCAGCCCCCCCAACCCCCTGGCCTCCAGTCTCCACACTCACTCCCTGGGCAACAGCGAACTCCAAGTTTCCGGATCTCGTCATAGACGAAGATGAGGAGGCCAAAGGGCATGGGGACCAGCCACCACTGGTACCTGAAGGCACAGGCGGGATGGCGAGGTGAGGGCTACCCTCAAGTCTGTGTCCCTGTGCCCATCCCTCCACTCACAGCTCACAGCCCCTCACCGAATGGGCATGAAGTTGAAGATGTTGGGCATTCCGGGGCAGTAGCACAGGAAGCAGCCGATGCAGACCTGGAACACGATGGCAATCACCAGGATCCTGTTCCTGCGGGTGGGCAAGAGGGGACGGGCTCAGAATGGCGGGTTCAGAACAAAGGCCATGGGGAGCTGGGGACCAGACGGAAAGCAGGGCACTGCAGGGTCAAAGGATGTCAGCTGGAGATGTTCCAACAGTGGACGCTGGCCCCGTCCCATCTCCCCTTTGGCTGAGGAAAGCAGAGGGGCCGGGTGAGAGGCAGGTGGCGGGAGCCAGCTATAGATAAGGAATGGTAGCGCCTGGCACCCGCACATGCGCAAATTGGTGCTGGCGTTTGCTGGCTGCAGTGAGCCCTAGTCAGGATCTGGTGGGAGCTGGAGCCAGGGCTTGGAGGGTAGGGCGGGGCAGGGGCGGGGCTGGCTGGGGACACCTGAAGAAGCCCTGCTGGAAGGCAGAGAGGCGGCGTGTCTTGCGGATGAGGACATCAGCGATCTGGCACATCTCGATGCTGATGAAGAACACGGTGTAGCAGGTGTACTGCTGGTACAGGCGCTGCCCGAACGTCTGTGGGCCAGAGGGGAGCAAAAGCATCCTGAGCCCAGAGGGAGAGGCTCTGCAGTCAGCCAGGCAGTCAGGGCCTGGGACCGTGAACCCCTGACTGCTCTTTCCCTTACGTCAGAGGCTGGAGTGGGGGAGAGGACGGATACGAATCTGCCAGGTTTGCAGGACCAAAGAATGTGGGGCCTAGACATCTTGGTCTCGCAAGCCCGGATGTCAACACCTGGGCACGTGGTAGGTCAGGCAATTGCTTTCATGATGAAAGGAGGGATGTAGAACCTTCCGGACACCCACAAGAAGGCACCTGGGAAAAGGGAATCGGGCTCCTAGGGCAGAATTTGCAAAGTCCGGTGACTCCAGTGCCCAGGCAGATGGCAAAAATGAGTGAAGTAGGCCAGAAGAGCCTATGGGGAAGAGAGCACGTGCCCCGTTTAAAAGGGGCAACCACTCTTCAGACCATTTCTTCAGTGTAACTATTTATAATACCAGCTAGTTGTGCCAGGAACGCTAACTCTGCTTCAGGTACCACGCGTCTCACATGTATATCTCACTTAATGCCCCCCGGTAAGCGTAGGAGGGAGACTGGTGGTGCTCACACTTCAGCATTTCTGAATCCTCAGAAAGGCTGGTTATGACAGACTCCCAGGCCCCACCCCCAGAGGCCTGGGGTGTGGACTGAGAATTTGCATTTCAGACAAGCTCCCAGGGGATGCTGTCGGCCGGAGGACCACGCTGTGAAGTCCCTGAAGTAGATATTAGTATTATCTCCACTTACAGATGGGAAGACTGAGGCACAGAGAGGCAAAACAACTTGCCCCGTGTCACACAGCATGTGAGGAATTGTGGCAAACCATGAATCCAGGCAGTCTGGTTCCAAGGTCTGCATTCTTAACCGTGATGGCAGATGTTTAAGGAGAATATCCTGACCTCTAACACCGCAGGGCACACTAAACACACCTGCTAACCGAATCGAGCCTCTCCGGGCTCCAAACCTTCATGAAAGCCCGCCACACGTGCAAACACTCTGTGTACGTGATACTGCAGTGACAATAACAGAATAGGGGCCCGGCTCCACACCAGAGATGATGTGCTACTGGAGGGCAGGGAGGGGACATCTGCAGCTGTGACCATCAGCGGCAGGAGTTTGGAGCTCAAGACAGTGGTGGGAAAGGGCCCAGAACTGGCAGAGAGTCTGGGATGCTCTGCCTGAGCTCAATCACACGTGGAGGATGGGGTGTGGGCCCACCCACAAGGTAGGTGGCACTGGAAATGAGGGCGACACGGGATGGGGTGGGGCGAGGGCTCACCCACTCCTGGCCATAGCTGTCCTGCAGATCCTGTAGGTGGTGATTCTCCCAGTATGGCCGCAGCCCCACACACAGCAATGGGAACCAGCCCTCCTGGGCCATGGCCGTAAAGTAGTCAGTGAAGCCGGCAAATGATTGGATGGCACCTGGGGGAGATGCAAAGAGACACAGGGAGAAAGGGATGAGACACAGACAGAGACATGGAGAGAGACAAGGACATTGAAAGGTAGGGACACAGAGAGGAACAGAGACACAAACACAGGGACACAGACAGTGACAGACATGGAGAGACACAAAGACAAGGATCCCAAGAGAGATCAATAGGGACGTAAGAGACAAGGCACAGAGAGAGACAGAGACACACACCCAGAGACAGGGTCATGTAGAGCAGGGCCAGAGACAGAGAAGGGACACAGGGAGGGATCATGGCAGACACAGACTCAGAGAACAACAGAGACCCAGGATCGAATCCAGACCCCAGGATCTAGAACAAGCCAGAGCCCCAGTTAGAGACTCCAAGGCAGGTGAGCAGCCCCGCAGGGAGCCCCGGGCTCCCTGGCCCCACGGGCGCTCACCGATCTGGAAGTAGGAGTAGGCAGCCAGGGGCTCGTTGACCAATCGGTCGCGCTTTGGGTTCCGGGGACGCAGATGCATGATGTCACTCTCTGCCTTCTCATATGCCAGGGACACAGATGGGAACTGGCCAGGAGCAGAGGGAACTGGGGTTAAGGGTTTGCCTGAGCCCCTGTCCACTACCTGTTGGGGTCCCCCTCCCCCCCACCTCCTGCCAGCGGACAGAGATAGGACTGAGGTTACGAGGCAGGTGACCACACAGGCAGACCTGCCTAGACAGCACGGATCAGCCAGTCCATCCAACAAAGCAATGTTTGGTCCATCCCTCCAACAAAGGTGTGTTGTCTTGTCCGGTCCACATCCCTGTCCACATCTGACCTGATATCCACCTCCATCAGAACATCTGGATTTACCTCCACTATTGCATGTTCTTGTTCTCTCTCTCTCTCTCTCTCTCTCTCTCTCCCTCCCCCACCTTCTCTCCCCCTCTCTCTCTCCCCCTTACTGTTTCTTTGTCCCTGTCTCTGTTCTCTTTCTCTGTGACTGTCTCTGCTTTTGTATCCCTGTGTTCCTATCTTTCCTTGTCACTATCTCTGCATCTCTTCTGTCTCTGTGTCCCTGTGTCCTCCTCCCTATCCCCCACGCCATCTGTCCATCACTGCAGAATGACAGCAGAGTATACTGATCAAGAGCAGAGTCCCTGGGGCACCTGACTACCTGGGCTCGAATCCCAGTGTGCCACTTACTAGCTGTGTGACCTGGGACAAACCGCTCGACCTGTCTATGCCTCAGTTAGCTCATCAGTAAAATGGGGGTGATAAATAAAGCCCATCCCACTGAGCGTTTGTGAGGACAAAATTAATTAACACGTGTCTGGCCCAAAGAAGGCACTTAGGCAAGTGCTGTTGAATAAATAAGTCAACGTGGCCATGCATCTGGCTGCATGCATCCCTGTATCTGTGGTTCTTTTTCTGTCTGTCTGCCTTGGGGCCTGACAGTGTTTAGCTGTCAAGGCTGTTGAAGGGTGTCTGTCTGTGATCCAACTTTCACCAGATATGTGTGTTAATGTCTGAGTCCACGTGTCTATGCCTGAGTGCCCACCTGTGTGTCCACATCTGTAGTTCTGTCTGGGACTACCTATCTGCCTGCCTGCATATCCGCATCTGCCTGTCTTTGTACACACGTCTGTATCATTGTGTCCAAGAGTGTCTGTCCGTGGGCACTGCACGGGTGGGAGCGTTGGGGCTGTAGACTCACGATGTCAGTGCAGAGTTCTATGAAGAGGATGGTGATGCAGCCGAGGGGCAGGGGCACACTGACAGTAATGTAAATGAGGTACGGCGTCAGCTCTGGAATGTTCTTGGTCAATGTGTAGGCGATGGACTTTTTCAGGTTATCAAAGATCAGCCGGCCTGTGGGGTTACAGAAGACATCTCAGACTCCTCGCTGCCCAGTTCCTCCTGTGCCCACACTGCCTCCCCCAGTCTCCAGCCCAGCTCGGACCCTGCTCCACGCCCGTCACAATGGAGGCAAAGTTATCATCCAGCAGGATCATGTCAGCCGCATTTTTGGCAGCATCCGAGCCAGCAATGCCCATGGCCACGCCGATGTCTGCCTTCTTCAGGGCTGGGGAGTCGTTCACGCCATCCCCTGTCACAGCCACGATTGCACCCTGCAGGGAGTGGGTGCGGGTAAGGGGTGGTCAGTGAGAGGCCAACCCAGGGCCAGCCCAGCCCACGGGCCGCCTTCCTCGGCAGAGTCGTACCAGTCGCTGGCAGCTCTCCACAATCACCAGCTTCTGCTGGGGACTGGTGCGAGCAAACACCATCTCGGGGTGAGTACGCAGTGCCTCCACCAGCTCAGACGGGTCCATGTCCTTCAGCTGCATGCCATTGATGACGCAGGCACGGGCATCCCTGGGAAGGAGGTAGGAGGGCATCACCAGGGCCTCAGTCTGCCTGGGGTGTGGAGAGAACCATGGGGGGTGGGCAGAAGGGGCTTACTTCTTATTAACTTGGTCCAGAGGCACGCGGAGGCGGGCAGCGATGTCCTCCACTGTCTCGCTGCCTTCTGAAATGATACCCACACTGGCTGCAATGGCCTTGGCTGTGATGGGGTGGTCACCTGTCACCATGATCACCTGTTGGGGAGGGGACCGTCAGACCCTTGTTGCCTTCAGATCAGCCCACTCTCCTCATCCTCCCTGGTGGACATCTACTGATACACTCATTCACTTATTCAACCAGTCGTGACCACCTGCTGTGTGCCTGGAAAATGTCAGGGACAAAGCAGACAGACAAAAATCTCTGTTCTTGTGGAGTTGGCACTCTAGTGTGGGAGACAGAAAACAAACAAAGTAAAGGAATGAATGATACAGCATATTAGGAGAGGGGAAAAAATAACCTGGGTAAAGGGGATGGCAAATGTTGGGTGGAAAAAGTGGTGTCAATTTGAAGTGTGTCCAGGGAAAGCCTCATTGAGAAAGTGACATCTGAGCAGAGGTCTGAAAGAGGTGAGAGAATTGGCCACATGTAGAACTGAGGGAAGAGTGTTCGTGACAGCAGGAACAGGCAATGCAAAGACCCTGGGGTGCGAACATGCCTGAACTGTTGGAGGAGTCGAGGGAAGACCAGCACGACTGGAAAGCGGTAAACAAAGAAGTGAGGCAGGGGGGTGCCTAAGCAATAAGCTTAGAAAGGTAACAGGGCCAAGCTCTTCTAGGGACTGGGTCTTAGAGACCATGAGAAGGACATGGCTGTTGCTTGCTCAGTCTTGGCTCCCCAACTCTTGATTTGTCTTTCAGGAACCATCCCCCACCCCCAGAGTTGAAGTGAGGTCTCTAGCCAAGAATGGGCAAGTAAGCCCAGACCTAGCCAACCGAGGCATCCCACCCCTAGCCACAGTGACTGGTTCAGGGAGGAAAATGTGACTCAATCCGGGACAACAGCAAAAGAGGCACTCTTTTTCTGTAGGGTGGCTAAACAGGTGGGATGTCAGTTGGAGCTGCTGGGGGGTGGTCATCTTTGTCGACCAAAATGGAGGGACTGCTTGAGAATAAAGCCATCAGAGGGAGAAGTAGAACCAAGACATGGAGAAAGGCAAATTCCTAATGACACTGAATCCCTAGATCCAGCTGTACCTGAAGCTTCATTCCCCAGAACTTTTCAGTTTCATGAATCAATATATACTTTTTTTGGTTCAAACCACTTTCAGGTAGTTCTCTGTCACAGGTAGTTCTCTGTCTCTGTTTGTCACCCCCAAATACTGCTAACTTCTGTTCTCACCCCTGCCTGCTCCCCTTCCTGGTTGCATACCCGGATGCCTGCTGTGCGGCACTTGAGCACAGCATCAGGGACGGTGGCCCGGGGCGGATCTATCATGGATACAAGTCCCGCAAAGCACAGGCCACTGGTTGGAAAGTTCATGGCCTCCACATCGAAGGCGTAGCCGGGAGGGTAGTCCTTCTCACTCAGGTAGAGCTGGCAGAATCCTGACCAGAAAACAGGGGAGTCAGAGAGGGGTCCAGGAAGCCCTTCTCCAGCAAAGCCAGGTGATGAGTAAAATAACAAGGCCCCTTGTACCAAGTACCTACAGATGCCTGACCATCATCAGATGGCTGAATACTTCATTCACATGATGTGAGTCTATTATTACAACCCACCTGTGAGACTGTTAGCATGCTTATGTTGCAGATAAGGAAACTGAGGCCTAGAGAGGGGCATTTCTTGCCAGCGGTCCCACACAAGTAGGATAAATGATCCAGGATTGAACCACAGGTTTGTGTCTTCCAGGGTTGAGGCAGGGGTTAGGGAAATTTAGGAACCGGGACAAAATGTTGAGGGAGATCAGAGGTCAGGACAAGGATTGGGGAGTCTTGAGTTGAGGCAAGGATTGGAGGTCAAAGGGTCAGGAGGAGGACACTGACAGGTGGATGTGAAAGCAGGTCAAGGTTGGGGCAAGAGGTGGGAAAAATCAAGGGATGTCAGGTCAGGAATGGGAAGTTCCCAGGGAAGACAGGTGGGAAGGAGCTGGGTCAAGATAGAAACTGAGGATGGACAAGGGTCAGGACTGAGACAGGGAAAGTCAAAGATGAATGTGTGTACTTGGGCAGGTCAGCTGTGAGCCAGGGATGGGAAAGGTCATGGTCAGGGCTGGGTGGGGAAGGTTGGGCAGGGAAGATTGGGCAGGGTCTGTGCTAGCTCCTCCTCACAGATTGGTTTACCATCTACTGTGGGGGTCTCACGAGCCCTGGGGGTCTCACCAAGCACGCGTTCACCCAGGCCTCCCAGGCTAAGGTAGGCAGTCTGGAAAGCCTCCCGCCACTGCTCGTCCAGCGGCAGCTCCTGGCCCTTGATGAGGATGGAGCTACAGCGTTCCAACACGCGCTCAGGGGCGCCCTTCATCACCAGCACGTGCCGGGGGTCCCGCGGGTCCTCCAGTGTGTGGATGGACAGCTTCGGGCAAGGAAGGGGACGGTGTTAAGGACCAGGACAAGGGGGCGGGACTTGGGAGAACGGCGGGGTTGACCGCGCTGGGGCGCAGCCGGAGGAACCTTTGGAGGGTGCAGCTTGGCTGGGGGTGAGGGGCTAGAGTGCCGGACAGGTCTTTCGTAGAGGCTGAGGGTTAGGGACGCAGTAAGGAGCCTGAGCGCAGAGAATGGAAAGAATTAGGGTCGGAGTTGGTCTGGGACGGAATTTGGACTGCGAGCTACCCCCACGGAAGGCCTGAGAGCTGACGGTGAGCCCCCAGCTAAGGGGCTGGGGGGGGGGGGGCGGGGGGGGGTGTGTAGTGGTTGTGGGCGGGGCTTGGCTAGGAAGGGGGAGGGAACTAAGAGAGAAACCCTGCGGTAGGCCAGCCCCGAGTGTGGGTGGGGCCTGAGATGGGCAGGGTCCACCCTGTGGGAGGGGGTCTGGGCGGGACCCGGCGCACACCTGGAACTTGTTGGTGGAGTTGAAGGGGATCTCGCAGACTTTGGGGAAGCGCTCACGGTAGCCCATGGCGTTGCCTAGGGTCAGCTCCGAGAACTTGAGCAGCGCAGTCTCGGACGCGTCCCCGATCACGATGCGCTGGAAGCGGCGGCGGGTGTCAGGGGCGAGCCTGGCTGCACCAGGCTCCCGGGATCCCCCGGAGTACCCTATGCTCTCACCTTGGGCACCGGCACCGCGTCCTGGCCCGACTTGAAGGCAGCGCGGTTGCACAGCGTTAGCACGCGGCATAGCGCCCGCCACGTCTCCGAGGACTGGTCAAACGTCTGCCCTGCAGGCCAGGCGTCCAGGCTGGGGCCGCGAGGGGACTCCTCGCGGGCCCCAGACCCGGAGCAGCGCTCTCCCATACCAGAACCGAGTCCCTCTCTCTAGATTCAGGACAGGGTCACCTCCCAGACCTGGGTGGGACCCAAACCCCTCCTCATACCCCAGGACAGAGCCTTCTCTCCAGACCCAATACTGAGTTTCCTAGGAGACCCAATACCAAGCCCCTTTGCAGACCTAAAGCTTCACAGACCCTTGCCCCGATCGGGATGGAGCCCCACTCCATTAATGCAGATCCCTCCCCAGACTCCCTTCGGTAACCTCAGAGCTCCCTTCCAGGTCTCTAGCGTCTACCAGATCCTGCCCCAACCCCGTCTCGTTCGACCCCCACACCTGACTGGTCTTCCGTAGTGTCAGCCGAGTGGATGTGGTTGTCAAACCAGAGATGGGACACAGTCATGCGGTTCTGAGTGAGGGTCCCTGTCTTGTCAGAGCAGATCACTGATGTGGAACCCAGTGTCTCCACTGCTTCCAGGTTCTTGACGACACAGTTCTTGCTGGCCAGTCGCTTGGCTGTCAGGGACAGGCAGACCTGGGAGAAGGGGTGAGAAGCGCAGGTAGGGGGCCCCATCCTTGCTTCTAGTCCTTCCCTTCTCTCACAGCACGGGGAGCCTGCCTCCCAGCCACAGTACTGTGTACACAGCATTCCTCGGCAAAACCCATGCTTTTCTTGCCTCTGTTTTTTCCGGCCTGTGCTTTCTTCCACTTGGGACACCTCCCCAATCTGCCCAGACAGACATAACTAGGCCCCTCTCTAAGCTGCCCAGGCTGAGGTTCTGTAGGTTCTCTTATCAACACAACCAAACTGAGAAAACGGACATCCTCTGAACCTCCTCTGGGGCTGGTCTTGGACTGGGTGCTAACTGTTGAGGGCTGCCCACACTGGACCTCAGCCTCCTCCTGTCAAGGATGCGTCCTGTTCATCTGTGAGTCCTCAGTGTTTGGTATAGGGTATGGCCCAGACTAGCGTTGGTGAGTGTTTGCTGAATGGATGGATAGATGGAGAGACAGGGGGTGGGGAGGATGGTTGATGGGAAGGTGTGTGGGTGGGAAGTGAGGGGGTGGTAGGACAAATAGGGAGACGATGGAGGCAACCCTGGATGAATGAACACACAGATGGACGAGCCTCTCAGCTCTCTGCACCTCTTTTCTGTCTCCCCAACTCACCGTGACAGTGGCCAGCAGCCCCTCGGGCACGTAGGCTACCACAATGGCCATGAAGAAGACCATGGCCCGCAGGAAGGTGTAGCCAATGCACATGGCCACCACAAAAAATGTGGCGCCGAAGAGGATGGCCAGGCCTGCGATGATGTCCACAAAATGTTCGATTTCAATCGCGATGGGGGTCTTCTCATTTTCTACTCCCGATGCCAGCGATGCAATGCGCCCAATGATGGTGCGGTCACCTGTGTTCACCACCAGGCCCTGTGCCGTGCCTGCAGTGGGGCCAAGAGGGCGCCTCAGGGACAGGTGGGCAGCAATGGGGGTGTGCACACAGTGTGAACTGCAGAAGGGGAAGTCATGGGAGATAGAGGGGCAGGATGCCCCGAAGAGGGGGTGGTCACGTGAGGTGGGCAGGCAGTGTGGCTTCATACATGGCAGAAGAAGGGGAGTGGAGGCAGCCGTGGGGAGTGTGGAGGCAGCGTGGTCAGCCGGGGGGGCGGGCAGGGGCCTCACAGACCTTCAAGGCACATCGTGGAGAAGAAGGCGATGTTGCGGGTCTCCAGGGGGCTCTCGTGTGTACATTCGGGCGAGCGGGTCTGCGGCTCAGACTCTCCAGTCAGCGAGGAGTTGTCCACCTTGCAGCCCTGGGCCTGGAGGATCCTGATGTCCGCTGGCACTCGGTCCCCGCCTTTCATCTCCACCAGGTCGCCCACCACAAGCTGGTCTGCATTGATCTGGAACTTGTCCCCATCTCGGATCACAGTTGCTTGCTGTGGGGCAGGGGCACAGGATTGAGGTGGGCAGGGGTGGGGGTGGAGGCCACTGAGTGCAGGGGAAGGTGGGGAGATGCAAAGAGGGAGCTGTGGAGGACCTATGGGCGGAGCGGGAGGCTACAGGCTGGGAGCAGGTTGGGCCTGGTGGGAAGGCCCACACAGACAGACGCCAGGAGCCTCCCTGCGCCCGCCCGAGTGCACACAGGGAACTGAATGGGGACCCACCTGGGGCACGAGGTTCTTGAAGCTGGCAATGATGTTGGTGCTCTTAAACTCCTGGTAGTAGCCAAAGCAGCCGGTGACCACGACCACGGCGATGAGGGCCAGTGCCAGGTACAGCTGGGTAGAGGCAGGAAGGGGGCCAGGCTGATGAGAAGGGGCCGGAAGATCCCTGCGCGGGGGCGCCCGCCTGCTCCCTGTCCCCTGGTGTTCTTGGGGTCACCCCTGTGGTTTTCCCTGCTTTACTAGCCACCACATGCACTGTTCCCCGTGGCCTGTGTTCCCTGTCCCTGTGTTCTCCACGTCCCAGATTCAGCTTCCCTGTATTCCCAGTGTCGTGTACGTATATCCCATATTCTCTGGGTCCTGAACCCTACATCCCCCATGTCCCCATATCCTATGACTTGTGCCCTGTGTCACCATGCATCCTTTCCTGCGTCCTTTTGAGTCCTGCATTCCACATGTCTGCTGTCCTCTGTCCCCTCATGTTCTCATGCCCTATAGTCCCTGTGTTACAAGTTTCGTGTTCTGTGTTTTCATAATCTGTGTGCCACCTCTATGTGCCCTGTGCCCCAAAGTGCACCCTCCTGTCCCCATTTCCATGTTAGTATGCTGTCGATCTTATGCTTCATATTCTGTGAACTCCACGATCATGTTCCAAATTCCAAGTCCCTATGTCCAACATCTCCTCATGTCTGTGTACCTCTAAGTACCCATCTGGTGGCACATGTCCTATGACTTTCAAATCCCTGTCAATGCCACACGTCCCTAAGTTCCCACGTCTCTTGTTCTGACCCCTGTCATATATCCAATGTCCTCTTGTCCCACATTTC
Organism: Prionailurus bengalensis; assembly: GCF_016509475.1. NCBI lineage: Eukaryota > Metazoa > Chordata > Mammalia > Carnivora > Felidae > Prionailurus > Prionailurus bengalensis. The sequence goes on along the minus strand of NC_057352.1, from coordinate 18,369,973 downwards.
AATATTCTCTGTCTCTGTGCTTCCTTGTCTGCTTCATGTCTCTCTAGGCACTGTATCCTGAGTCTTCTGTCCCCTATGTCCCTATGCCCTGTGTCCCATGTCTGAGTCCCATGTCCCTTGTGCCCTTGGTCTGTCCTGTGTCTTCTGTTTCCCAAGTCGCATATCTTAAGTATTATATTTCTACGTCTTTGTATCCCCACCCGTGTCCTCCATATCTGAGATACATTCTCTGTGTCCCCTGTGACCTGTGTCATCGGGTCTGCCCCATATCCCAGTATCGTTCATCTCCCCCTCCTCTTGCCCCCCGTGACCTATGTCTTGGAACTGCATTTCCACGTGTCTGTGTCCCCATCCTGTATCCCTCGCGTCCTGAGTCCATGCTCAATGTTCTCTATCCTCCAGTTCCCTGTGTCCCGCGTCTCCCCACAGCAGCTGCTACTCACATTGTCGTCGGTGGTGAGGTCCCCCTCACTGGCCTGGATGGCAAAGGCAATGAGACAGATGGCAGCAGCCACCCACATGAGGCACTGCAGACCACCGGCCAGCTGCCGGGCGAACTTGACATACTCAGGGGTACCACGCGGCGGCCGCAGGGCATTGGGCCCATCCCGCAGCAGCAGATCCGCGGCCAGGCTGGCAGTCAGGCCCTGGGGACAGGGCAGGTGGTTGCAGTGGCTTCCAAGGGCTTTCGTCTCACCACACGCTCCTTGGTGGGGGTAGCTCTTCTGTCTGTCTCTTTCCCCTCTTCTCCCCTCTGTCTTGTGCCTCTTCGTTTCTGTGTCATCCTTGCCTCTGTCCTGCCCCTTCCCCCTGCCCTCCGCCGAGTCTCTCTCAATTTTCCTGCCTGGTTCTCTCTTCCTGCTGTCTCTGCTCTGCTTCTCTCTCTCATCTGCCTCTTTGTCTCTCTCTGTCTCTGCCTCTCTGCCTCTTTTTATCTGCTTCTCCTACTCCATCCCTCTCTCTATTTGGCCCTTTCTCTCTAATGCATTTCTCCCTTTTCTTCCTCTCTCTCTCTCTCCCTCTCTCCCCTTCTCTGCGCGCACCCCTCCCTCTGCGCCCAGCTCACCTTGGTCGCACTGGTCTGGTATTTCTGTTCCAGCTCCGCGACTGACAGCTGGTGGTCGTTCTGCGTGGTGGGGGCAGGACAGTCACTGTCCAGCTCTCACCGGCCGCACTCCTGCCCCCCACCCAGCCCCCTCGCCCCTGCTCACAATCTCCATCTCCTTCTTCATGTTCTCCAGCTTCTCCTTCCTCTTGCCTCCTTTACTGCCTGCCTTCTTCTTGCTCATCTTGGCTGCCATGTCCCCACCAGGGCCAGGACCCAGCTCTACTGAGTACATCTCGTAATTCTCCTGGGGATGAGAGGAGCAGGGAGGCATCAGATCCCACTGAAACTCCTGCCTCCAGCCTCCAGCCTCCCGACCCCTGACTCCGGGCCCCACTCACTGCCTTCCCCATAGTGCCTGGTGCAGCCACCCTCCTTTGCCGAGACAGAGCCTAGGGTCTGGACTGGCCCTGATATACCCAGGGAGGGAGGAGGTGGAGCAAGACTGCCCCAATTACAGCTGATTGTGGGGCTCCTTGGGGTGACCTCCAGGCCTAAGCAGCTCAGGTATTACCTACTGAGCTGCCCCAACCTGCCCAGACCCATCTCAACCTGCCACTGAGATCAGGGGACCACTGAGGATGTCCATCGTAACAACAAGAACAGCAAACATACGGTGTTCATCATGTGCCAAGCACCAGGCTCAGGGCTTTCCTGTATTAACTAATGTAACCTCACAACATCCCTTTGAGACGAGTACTATTCTTTCCTCTCCCTACCACAGAGATGGGGAAACTGAGGCACGGGATGGTTAAGTCACTTGCCTGTTGTCCGCAAGCTCGGACGTGGAAGGGTCAGGACTCAGAACCAGGTGGGCTGGCTGCAGGGTCCTCTTCCAGGCCACACTGCCCATGCCTGACTCCTGGAGGGGGAGCGCGCTCACAATGGTTGCTGTAATAGCTGTCGTTTAGGGAGGACTTCCTGGTTCTGGCTCTGCCCAGTGTGCTTTGTGTGAATGTTTCATTAGCTCCTCACCCTATAAAGTTATGTTCTCTTACTGGCCGCCATTGTACAGATGAAGAACCCAAGGCACAGAGAGGTTAAGGACTTGGTCTAAGGCTGTGATGACTAAGTACCAGGGGCAGGATTCCAGCCCAGGTCTGACCCCGGAGCCTGGCTCTCGTATGGTACCACCAGTGAAGAAGCCCACAGTTCACATCAGCAGTTGGTGGCAAGTGTGAGCCAGGCCCTGCACACATGTGACCTTGGGGGTCCCTGCAACAAACCCCTGTGCGGGCGGCATTAACATTCCCGTTGTGCACAGGGGAAACCAAGGCCTGGAGAGGTTCAAGGGGGTCCCGGAGGTGCCCCGCACATCCAGCCGTAGCCATTACAGGTGCTCCCATCTCCACTCCAACCTGCCCGCGTGGGGAAACCAAGGAACAGAGTGGGGAAAAGACGTCTCCAAGGATCCCGGCTCGATCTTAGTTTTGGTGCCAGGTTTGAGGTCCCCCGGGCGGGCACCCCTATGGGCAGCAGTGAGGATCTGGACTGCTGGAATGGCAGGTTCTTGATATCTCATGCTTGGCCTCACAGCACGGACGTGTATCTCAGGCCAGGCACGGGTATATCTGATAAGATAATTGCTCTGGCGACGTCCTTTTCTCCTGAGGCAGGTCACCTGGGAAAGTTTAAGCTGTTGAGCAGCCCAACCTCCTCCCCATACCCACCCAGCTGGTCATCCCATCTCCTGCTACAGGGGACCCCCAGAGAGGAGACTGGTGGGGTGAAGCCACACTGAGTGCCCTTACAATGAGTCTGCTTGCACTGGGGGCTTCAGCTCTCTGAACCACACATGTGAAGCACTTTGTGTCACGTCGCTCCTCTGCTTACAACTCTCCAGGGGTTTCCCTTCTCGCTCATAATAAACTCTCAAGTCATTCCTGACAGATCTTGCCCTGGCTCACCTCACCTGGCTCAGTTTCTCCTGCGGCTCAACAGGCACTGGCCTTCTTGCTGCACTTTGTACAGGCCAAGGTCATTCCTGCCCCAGGGCCTTTGCACTTGCAGATCCTTCTGCCTGATGCTCTCTTCTTTAGAAATCTGCATGATTCTTTCTCACCGTCAGGTCTCAGTTCAAATGTCATCTCTTCAGATAGTCCTTCCAATATTTCACCCTGATCAGGCTCCATGCCCTTGACACTGCTTTACTCACACCCCTTGTCCCAACCTGACACTGTATTTTATTCTCATTTATTTGCTGTCGATCTTGTCACGCGAGAAGGAAGACTGTGACTTGGTTGTGTTTGCTGCTATACACACAGCACCCAGAACAGTGTCCTCAGACACACAGTAGATGGTCCGAAGACACTGTTGGATGTGGAATATTCATTAGCAAAAATGGAGTATTGGGCAGGCCCTCAGGAAGTCTCAGTCACTGGGAATTCCTTGGTTCCCCTTGCTCTCTCTAGCCCTTCCACCCTGCCCACCAGCCCCCTACCTCCGAAAGCATCCAGAGCCTGGGGCAAATATGGTTCAGGACCACCACAACCTAAGTCACAGGTGGAGAGCCCAAGGCACAATCACTGGCAGCAGATGGCTGACCCCCGACACGTGCAGACCTCTGTCATAATCAGGGACTGTCTTCCTCTAGTCTCTGTTCCATTTGTCCCTTTATTTTCATTTCTTAGTTTTACTATGTTCCTTTTCAATGTTTTATTTTTAAATATTTCAGACCCACACGTTACAGGGAGAAAATGAATACCTGCCTACCTTTCAGCTAAATGGAATGATCTTATCAGTTGGTGGTTTCTAGAGGAATGATAGATGACACACAGAGACAGTGAGAGTGAGAGAGAATAGATTTTTTTTTTTAAGCTTGAGCTGAACCACTTGAGAGTAACTTGGAGACAGGATGCTCATTTATCCGTGGACATGTAGGCACGTGTCTCCCACGAATATGGACACTCTCTTACATGACCGTGGTCCAATGGTCAGATGCAGGACGTTCACACTGACATGACATTATGAGCTAATCTAGGGAACGTATGTAAATTTCCTATTTTCCCTCTCATGTCCTTTTCGTGGTCCGGGATCACACTTGACATTTTTAGTTGCCGTGTCTCCTCAGTCTCCTCCAATCTGTGGCATTTCTTTACTCTTTCCTTGTCTTTCCAGACCTTGCCATTTCAGAAAAGTATCAGTCCGTTATTTTGTAGAATTTCCCTCAGTTTGGCTTGGCCGACGGTTCCCCATGATTAGATTCAGATCATGTGCTTTTAGCAGGAACACAGCAGTGATACACGCCCATCTCAGAGCGTCGTGGCAGGATGGGCCTCATTTATGAGCCTTTAAGTGATCTGGACCGGGGTAGACATTTGGAGGATATCCAGAGGCTTAGGGAATGACCAGAGGGCTATTCTATGATCTCTTTATTTTCCACGCAAAACGCTGTCACAGGCACAGCTGGCACTCGGTAATGAAAACACAGTCACCGCCTGAGCCCCCACCACATCCGCAGCCGGCCACTTAAAGAGGCTGCTGGCCCAGCCCCATGGCCTTGTCCGTTCCAACTGTTCAGTGTCTGGCCATGTCCACAGTTAAATACTTTCACTGCCCCCCCGCCCCTGGCGTCACTCCAGGTCTGTGTCTTGTGGGAGTCTTTCCTCGTGCATTTATTCTTTCATTGTGCATCCAAACGACTCTGACCCTGTTTCTGGGGGACACAGGCTGCGGCCCACAGGCAGGATCTGGGTAAAGCAGGAGGTGTGCTGTTGGGACCCGGAGTGGAGTCTATCTCAGGCTGATGGGCACCTCCCGGCACAACTTGGGGGCAAAGACGTCTCATAAGAAGGTTGTAAGTGTGACACCATCTACTGAACACAGTAGGTGCAAGATTTCTTGGAGACGGAGACACACAGATCACTGGAGACTTCTTCAAGAACAATTAATGGTCAGAAGTGATTTTTTTTTTTTCCCCTGAGAAAGAGAGGGCAGAGGATAGACTTTTAAATGGATGGTGAATGTGGAGTGGGTTTTAGGGGGTCTCCTGGAATCGTGACCACACACACTCTTAGGGACTCAGCACCCTACAAGTCCTGATGGGCTCAGACCCCTGGCCGCGCCTCCTTCCCACATGCCTTCCCCTGTCAAGCTTTGGGATGCAGCCCACTCAGCCCCTCTGTTTACCAAAATTGTCATTTCAACATCTTGGCACCTGAAGCTTCTTCCACCGGAAACACTCCCCCTACACCCTCCCCGCATTCAGCTACTTGTCTTTTGTGCTCCGGCACAGATGTCCTTTCCTCTAGGGAACCTCCTTGGACCACCTGCCAGCTGGATCAAGTACCTCCCCTGGGCTCCCACAGGCCTCTGGGCTTCCCCATCCCAGCCCTGACCCCTCTGGCCCATAATTCCTCCATCACAAGCCTGGCAACTCTCGGCCGGTCTCATTTCCCCCTGCCTCATGAGAACAGGATCCACGAAGTCTCAGTCACTGCCTTGTGCCCTGTATCACCCAGCCCAGGGAGTGTTTACTGAGTGAAAGAACTCACTGTGACCGTGACGTTTGGTCTGTGTTTGGTCTCTCAGATAAGATAGTGGATTCAGCAATGTCCTTCGCCTCATGGGCAGGTCACCCTTCCCCCCCACCCCCACCATCTCCAGGCCTTGGAAGACTGAAGAGAGGGGCAGAGCAGGCAGAGAACCTTGCTTTTTGCTCCCTTTCAAGCTGGTATAGGAGCCACAATGGGTTTGGCAGAGACATGGTCTGGCCCCAGCCTGGCTAAGCTGGCAGCCACATCTCCCGTGTTCTACTCCTCTCCCACTTTCGTCCAGATGTGGGAAGGTTGACCATCCTCAGGAAACTGCCAAGCTGTCCTTATCTGGGATCTTAAAATCACATCCAGAATCCAACCATGTCTCCCTACTCCGCTCCCATGCTGGTTCCATCTCCATTCCTTCCTGCCTGGACATCACAGCAGCCTCCCTCCCAGTCTCCCTGCTCCCATCGTCTGCTCCCCATCCACAGCCAGAGGGAGCCCATGAACCCCTGAGGTCTGGGCTCTTCTGGCTGAACCCTTCAGTAGCTCCACCTGACTCTTGAAAGCAAAGTCCACACAATGGTGCCCAAGGCCAACGATCTGGCCTGTGGCCTCCCAGACCTCTGCTTCCCCCACTCCAGCCACACTGACTCCCTGCTGTGCCTCAGACCCAGCAGACAGCCTCCTGCCTCCTGCCTTAGCATGGGCCCTTTTCCTCCTCTGGGAATGCTCTTCCTCCAACACCTACATGGCTCCCTCTCTCCCTCCATCAGGTCTTTGCACAAATGTTACCTTCCCAGGGGCGCCTGGGTGGCTCAGTTGGTTAAGCGTCCGACTTCGGCTCAGGTCATGATCTCACAGTCTGTGGGTTCGAGCCCCGCGTCGGGCTCTGTGCTGACCGCTCAGAGCCTGGAGCCTGTTTCAGATTCTGTGTCTCCCTCTTTCTCTGACCCTCCCCTGTTCATGCTCTGTCTCTCTCTGCCTCAAAAATAAAGGTTAAAAAAAAAAAAGATACTTAAAAAAAAAAAACAAAACAAAAAAACACAAATGTTACCTTCCCAGTGTGAGCTTCTTGACTAGCTGAATTAAAACTATGACCTGTGGTCCCCCTGCACCTCTGTCTCAGTTACCTCCTCACATACTATGTAATTGCTCTTATCTATTGGGTTTCTTGTGTGTTTTCTGAATCCCCCTGATAGAATGTGAACTCCATGAGGGCAGGGATTTTTGTCCGTTTGTTTGTTTGTTTGTTTGTTTGTTTGTTTGTTTTAGAGAGAGAGCTACAAGCGGGAGTGGGTACAGGGAGAGGGATAGAATCTTAACCAGGCTCCAGTGGAGCCTGGGGCGGGGCTCGATCTCACAATTCTGAGATCACAACCTGAGCCAAAATCAAGAGTCAGCTGCTTAACCCAATGAGCTACCCAGGCACCCGTGTTTTGTTTTGACTGATGGGAAACAGCAAATAGGCACTCAATAAACTTTTGTTGAAAGAAATAAAATAAATCTCAGGGTCCCAGAGACATGTATGTGGCAGCAATCCTAGCCACAAATACTAACGTGGACACACGGTCCTGCCTTGGGATGCTGTTCTTTGTCCGCCAAAGACACGCTACCCCAACAAAAAGCAGAGGGGCAGACTCAAACAGACACAATGACAGGAAGCCCAGGGCAACAGTGACACTCGTTGAGAGCTCACTGCCCTAGCCCTGCTGTAAGCGCTTGTGTGAGCTCATTTCATCCCCAGAACAACCTTATGAGGAAGGTACTGTGCTTATCTCTATTTTCCTGTGAAGAAACTGAGGCCCAGAGAGGTTCTATGACTTGCCCAAGGTCACACAGCTAGGAAGTGGCAGAGGCAGGATTCGAACCCAAGCAGCCTGGCTAGAAAGTCTTCCTGTGTGAACACACAGGATCACAGCAGACACCATTTCACAGAGAGGCCTCACGTTAAAACTATACTCTGCTTGATGATTTATGGGATATTTATTGAGCACCTACTAGGTGCCAAGCACTGGGATTTGCAGTGAAATAAACAGTCAAGGTCCTGCTCACACCCCAGCAGGAGGGGCAGCATTACTAAGTAATCAGGCAAATGAGTATTTACTGGCAAACTGGGAGAAGAATATGAAGCAAAATAACAGGGTACTAAGGAGAGAGGCAGAGGGGACGATGCTGAATTAGACTGGGTATCACAGAGGGGTCTCTGAGGTCCTTAAGGTCCTAAGGATGAGGAGACGCCAGGAGTAATCTAGGAGAAGGAACAGGAGAACAAAGGCCTTGATCTGGGAACAAGGTAATACTGAGGGTCAGCAAGGAGGGGAGGCAGAGAGGCTGGATAAGGTTAGTGAGGGGAGGGTAGCAGAACGTGAGGGCAGGGGGTGGTTCTCGTGGGGCCTTGTGGACCAGGAGGAGGAGTTGGGATTTTTTGTCTAGGAGCAGCTGAAGGCATTTGAGGTCTGATCAGAAGAGGAGCACGTGAGGATTGAGTTTCAAGGAGATGCCCCCAGTTGCCATATGGAGGACGCTCAGGGGGGAGACTGGGATGAGAATCCGGGGCAGGAGGCTGGGGAAGGGCCTTGGGGAGAGGAGGGGGCAGCTGGGGGAGGGAGGCTCAAGGAGACCTCCTATGGAGACATGGGCTGGGCCCAGAAGTACCTGGCCTGGGGGTGGTGAGGCACCCGGAAGAAGAGGTAGGTTTAGGGAAGTGCTAAAGCCTGTGTAGGAATAAGGGGTCTTGGAGCTTCCGGGAGAGGCTGCAATGGGGAAGGGTGATGAGGGCCTTGTGGGGCAGAAAGGGTAAAGGGAGATAAGGGAGGTGAGAGCCTCTGGCAAGGGTGGGGAGGAGAGCAAGGAGGAGAGGGCAGGGCCTGGACTTGTTCTGGGAGCCACGCTATTAAAGAAGATAAAAGCACAGTCTGAGAGGTATGAGGAGAACCAGGAAAGGGTGGGCAGTGGGGGGTCAGGAAGCAACCGAAAAGGGAGCTTCTAGAAGGGGGATGGGTTCAGCAGTGTTTTGCCTTCTTGAGTGTGCCCAGAGCCCAGCACAGAGCCCAGTACACAGCAGATGGTTCACTTTCTGCTGAATGAAGGCATGCATGGATGGGCTAGTTGAAGACAAAGCTCACATAGATACAAACCCTGAGTTCTTAAGGGCTGCATTTTGTGACTAGGATAGGCCAGCACCGCACTCCCCACCCCTGGATGGGCCGCTTGAGAAAAGTGGAGTTAGAAAAGGTATTCTTGGGTGGAGAAGTGTACAAAAGCTCATAACGGGGCTCAAAAGCCAGGGATGAAGGTGTGGAAATTAATGAAGGCAAACTTCGTTTAAAATGTTAGGCCAGAAGGGGGAGCTCTCTCACTGTACCACTCCAGGTCAATTACAGGAAGTGTCAATTACAGACCCCAACAGGAGACTCCTCCACAGCGACAGGAAAGAATCACAACTACAGGCCCCAGGGGGGAAAGATGCACAGTGCATCTCCTACAAGAAATCAACCACCCCTGCAACTCAGCCAATGAGAAACACCTTTTCTCCAATGGACTGGTTCAAAACAACCCCTCCCAACTTTCTCCTCCTTCTCCATAAAATAACGGTCCTCTCCTTTGTTTGCTAGATTTGCCTATGGTTTTGTCATAGTTTGCATGTCCCAAATTGTAATGCTCTGTGTTTTCCTGAATAAAACCATTTGCATTGGTAAAGTAATGTTTTATACTTAAGGTTAACAAGGGGTACAAGCCTCTTGATCCAATCGTCCAATCCCGGAGCCAAAATTCGTAGGTGGTGGGGGAATGGGATTTCTTTGGTTAAAGTTTCTTCCAACTTCCAGCCAACTACAAAGGTGGAATCAAGAAGTGAGGCTAGACCACCCTAATCAAGACAGTAAGAACGTCTCTGTCCACCACCGTCAGCCAGTCCATAAAGAGCAGAGGAATGGGGCGGAGCCAGCATAATCAGGACGGTGTAACTAACCAGGACACACCCCCTGTTCACTGTCAGCCAATCACGAAAAGAGGGAAAAAAAATGATGGGGCTGAACCAGTGGCATCAGCCCAAAGCAAGTTCCTTGGCTGAGCTCCTTGGCCTTCCAGCCAATCAGGAGCCAGAGTAGAGACAGAGCTTCGCCCCCCCCGCCCCGCCCCCCCCCCCCCCCCCCCCCGTTCCACCTGGGCTCTCAGGAGCCTGGGAGGTCCACGCTAGCTGTGGAGGCCTGGGAGGGAAGGGATCCTAAGTGTGGAAAGTGGCACGGAGCCTCCTCCGCATACATGCACACCTACAGAGTCTAAATACGTCGTGGAGGAGCTGACAGCGCATCTGGTCCCGTCCTTTCTTGTTTAGCTTCCTTCCATAGAAATACTAGCACCACTTCAACTTTTAGAAACTGCTGTAGGCCCAGCCGCTGCCCGTTCCATTCTCTTACCACAACTCTTCCTTCATCAGGTAATGAGCAGGAACCTGGGCTTTCCCTTAGTGGCTCCAGCCTCCCAGCCTTGGCCTTTCCCCCCTACCTTTATCCCCACCCATCAGCTGGCATCCTGAAACCAGGTCTACCCATCACTCCCACAAACCAGGGATGTCAAGGAAAATGACACAAGTGAGGGAGTGGAAGTGGGGAAATTTTCACAGCTAGCCCTGGTTCTTACTTGTTCTGACTCGCCATGAGCATAGCCGCTGTCTATCTTATTTTCCTGCCCTTAATATCTGGCTTACTAGCCCAGGGCACAACAAAGCACTTTTCAGCCAAGGGGCTTACCAGCCAGGGAACTTCTAGCCATGATTCAAGCCAACAGTAATTCAGGACCCAAGAGACCCATCTGCTGAGAGACATGTAAGCCAACAGCCTGACCTCCTAGTCACTCTGCACCGTGGGGTATATCTTCCACCATTTCAAGGCCTTCCCTTTCCCCTGCTCTGCACTTCTGTAACTCCACAGTGCAAGGCTGGTAATAATACATACATACATACATACATACATGCCTACATAAATAAATAACCATCAAGAGGGGCACCTGGCTGGGGCGCCTGGGTGGCACAGTCGGTTAAGCATCCGACTTCAGCCAGGTCACGATCTCGCGGTCTGTGAGTTCGAGCCCCGCGTCGGGCTCTGGGCTGATGGCTCAGAGCCTGGAGCCTGTTTCTGATTCTGTGTCTCCCTCTCTCTCTGCCCTTCCCCCGTTCATGCTCTGTCTCCCTCTGTCCCAAAAATAAATAAACGTTGAAAAAAAAAATTAAAAAAAAAAAAAAAGAGGGGCACCTGGCTGACTCAGCTGAGAGATACAACTCTGGGTCATGAGTTCTACCCCCACACTGGGCATAGGAGCCTACTTTAAAAAAGAAATCAGGACATTTTTCAACTAAATACATTTTACTTTGGCTAAATACACATGCTTTCTGGTTTTTGCAGTGTGTGTGTGTGTGTGTGTTTATACATTGTGCATAGAAGGGAAATGTATTTTGTTGTGGTTTCATTCTTCTTTCCACTCTGGGCCCATGTCTTCATCTGGGTACAAATTCTTGTTTGTCAGATTAATGTGAATAATAGAATGGGGGCAGAACAATCTTGTCTAAGTTGCCACTATTCCCAGTTGTACTATTACATACATAGTACTTCTCTTTAACTAACTTTAAAAAAAAAAGGTAAATAAATTGCTTTCAAAAGGAAACTTTATTCATCACAAGAAAAAAAGTTCTGTATGTGTATGGTGATGGATGTTAATCAGACATTTTGGGGTGATCATTTTGCAATATGTACAAATATTGAAACTAGTATAATGTTATATGTCAATTATACCTCAATAAAAACAATTTTTTAACAAGGGAACTCTAAATCACTTTATAACCAGTATCTTTCCAAAAATTTTAAATAATTTAAAAAGAATGGTATATTTCACCATAAAGAGAGAATAACCATAAACATAAATACAGGAAAACAAAAACTATGTTATAAAATTTTAGGTACTTTCACCTGGCTGTTCTCTCAGATTGCCAGCCACCCAACACTGATGTCTTTTTCATTCCAGGTGTGACGACTTTTTTCTTTGGCTGCTTTGAAAATGTCATTCTATTGTTTCCTGGTTTCTAATTATTTATTTTTTAATGTTTATTTATTTTTGAGAGAGAGTGCGTGAGTGGGGAGGGGCAGAGAAAGAGGACGACAGAAGATCAAAAGGGGGCTCTATGCTGACAGCAGTGAGCCCAACATGGGGCTCAAACTCACAAACTGTAAGATCATGACCTGAGCCAAAGTCAGATGCTCAACTGACTGAGCCACCCAGGTGCCCCTCTAACTATTATTAGAATATAGTCCTCAGTTGATAACACTATATTGTACAATTGAAATTTGCTAAGAGAGTACATGTAAATATTCTTACACACAAAAATGGTAAATAAATGTCAAGTGACGATGTGTTAATCAACTTGATGGGGGGAACTCTTTCCATATATATGTAATCATCACATTTTACACTTTAAATACCTTACAATTTTGTCAATTAAACCTCAATAAAGTTGGGGGAAAATATAGTCTTAATTATTTTTGTTCCTTTGAAGTCCAGGTATCTTTTTTTCTGTGGCTACTGTGATGGTTAGTTTGATGTATCAAATTGTCTAGGCTATGATGCCCAGTTGTTTGGCAAAACACTAGTTTTGATGTTGCTGTAAAGGTATTTTGTAGATGTGATTAACATTTACAATCAGTTGACTTTAAGTAAAACAGATACCCTTCAGAATGTGGGTGGGCCTCATCCAATCAGTTGAAGGCCTCAAGAACAAACACTTACAGTTTCCTGGAAAATTAGAAATTCTACCTCAAGACTGTAAACAGACATCCAGCCTGCATTTGCAGCCTGCTGGGCTGCCCTGTGGTTTTTGGACTTAAGAGGGCAACATCAACCTTTCACTTAAATTTCCAGTCTACTAGCCTGTGCTAGAAATTTCCAACTTGCCAGTCCCCACAACCACGTAAGCCAGTTCTTTAAAATAAATCTCTTTTCTCTCTGCATCTCTATCTCTGTGTTCTACTTCCCTGGGGAATCCTGACTGATACAGCTGCTTTAAATTTTTCTCTCTGGACTTTTCTGAACTTCTTGAATTTATGGGTTCACGTTTCTCATGATTTAGGGAAATTTGTCAGCCATTATCTCTTCAAATATTGAAATTTTTTAACCCAAGGACTCCAGTGGCAGCTATGACAGTTTTTTTCCCCTTCCTTTTCCTCTCTGTGCTTCAGGTTGGATGAGTTCTATCAAATTGATTTTGATTTTTCTGATCTTTTCTCCTGCACCCAGGATGTTGCTAAGCCCAGGGAAATAATTGGACTTCAGATATTGTATTTATCAGCTGTGAACTTGGGGGCACTCCAGCTCTCAATCTGTCACACCAGCCCACTTGGCCTTGGAAAATTTTGCTGTTTTCTCTTTCTTCAGAACAGTCTCTCTGTCACAGGCTCGGTCCTTAATCCATCTGGACAGACATTTGGAAAAAATCCCGAGAAAGAAAAGCTGCTGATTTCTGCTTACTTAAGAGAGATAGTTCCCTCGTTGGATTTTAAATTCTTCAGAGTTTACTCTTTAGATTCCATAGCTCGTTGATGCTTTAAAATGTGAATTTTTAGTTTATCCCTTTATCCATGACTGTTATGGAAGGAAAATGGTCTTCCATGACCCTGAATCATACAGGTATGGAATTTGGACATTTTAAGATAGAAGTCACATCTTGGGCTCTCCTGCTTACACCTCCAACGGCTTCTCTTCACACTTGATATCCACAGTCCTTACCATGGGCATGAGCACCATGACCTCATGACCCTGGGGGGTCTGTTCCTGATGACCATTCTATATGGACTTAACATACTCCCGTGGCTGTCCTCCAGGCATGCTGGCTTCTCCCCTTTTCCTACTCTTCCTTATCTCAGGAAGTTATACTTGGTATTCTGTCTGCTTGGATTTCTCTTCTCCCTGATACTTTCATAGGCCTCTCCTTCTCATGCTTCAGGCCACAGCTCAAACGTCACCTCCTAAGAGAGGCTTTTCCTGAACACATTATCATGTATACCTCCCATTCCCCAGCTTCTCTGTTTTATTTCCTTTAAATTATTTATGATGCTCTGGAGTAATTTCATTGATTTGCACTTTCTTACTTATGTCCTAGCTTCTGTCAAGATAACATGTATTTTGTGAGGTAGTGGTCTAATCTGTCCTGCTCAGCATTGCATTCTTAGGCTCCAGAACAATACCTAACACACAGAAAGTGTGCAATAATGGTTGCTGAACAAATAAATGAAATTCCCAGGATACTTACAGGAGCTGTTGGTACACAGGGCTGTGGAAGGGCATATCCCAACCACACACACAAATATGCACAATCATGCAGAAGGCATCGTAGGTACTGATCTCAGAAGTGCTGGTGGAGGGGGAAGGGCAGCTCACTAATGTCCAAGCCTGAGTCCAAAGGTTCCCAGGAGAGCAGGAAGGACTTGGTACTGTGAGGGCACAGAGCATGCCAAAGAGGTGTCCTGGATCGTGGTTCTTCTATTGTCTGGTGTCATAAAGATGAACAGGAACATTAACAGACTTGGAATGAAGGCCACAATGCTGAAGCACAAGGCCAGCAAAGCATTTTTCTTTGCTATGACTTTGTCTTCCAAACTATTTGCTTCCTGTGCCTGTGGAAGTGAAGACAGGCTGATATTTTCCTAAAAAGGGGTGAAACAGGGTAAGGAACCACAAGAGAGAAGCTGGAGACTATAATGGGGATTGGGGGTGGAGGGATTAGGTGGAGAGGAGGAAGCAATGAAGCAGGGTGGAGCAGGGGGTCCAGGCAGGACCAGATGGAATGGGGTATGGAGGGGATCTTCAGGAGGAAGCAGAGTCAGCAGGGTGGTGAATGGGGTGGGAACAAGGCCCAGGGTAGCAAGGAGGGCGGGGTGCTGAATGGCTGGAGCTAGTATCTGGCAGGTGGGGTGCTGGGCAAGGGGTGCTGGGGTGTGGAAAGGGGGATGGGGTGGGGCTAGGGGTACTCCCCAGAGTGGGGGGACAATGGTTTATCCCCACCCACCAAGCAGGAGAACACTGGTATTCCCAGTGGGAAGAAGCAGAAGACAGAAAAACAGGAAAGCAATGTATAGTCCTTTGCAGGGATGTTGAAGGCTGTCTTGTAGATGGGCTGCATCACAGTGACCTTGAACTCTGGGTCTCGGACATCAGTAGCTTGGACTCTAGCAGACAGAATGAGGTCTGCAGGGAAACCAAGAAGGGTCAGCAGATGCTGAGTAACGGGGGGGGCCATAGAAGAGACCACATCAGCAGGAGGGCCCTGGAAATACCCACCCCACAGTGACCACGGCCACCATTGATGGAAACTGGACCCCGTGACACTCCCTGATCCCATATAATACCCTTGCTGACCCTATATACCACTCTCTGGGTAACTTAGAAACCCTGTATGCTTCCTCTGTCTCCCTAGACCCACCCCTGCTCTCCAGTATGGCACTACACCCTGTGCCTGTGCTGTCCAGTCAGATCAGCCAGGTACTAGCATATTACTGACAGTTCCCCTTCCAGTCTAAACATTGCTCAGTTTAGATGTTATTAAATGGTCACTTTAGCCCAGTGATTCACAAATTTGAGCATACATACATCAGAGCTACCTGGAGGACTTACTAAAAACAGATCCCTGGGGCCTATCCCCAGAGTTTCTGATTCTGTAGGTCTGGGGCAGGGCCCAAGAATGTGCATTTCTTTTTTTTTTTTTTTAACGTTTATTTATTTTTGAGACAGAGAGAGACAGAACATGAATGGGGGAGGGTCAGAGAGAGGGAGACACAGAATCCGAAACAGGCTCCAGGCTCTGAGCTGTCAGCACAGAGCCCGACGCGGGGCTCAAACTCACGGACCGCGAGATCATGACCTGAGCCGAAGTCGGCCGCCCAACCGACTGAGCCACCCAGGCGCCCCCAAGAATGTGCATTTCTAACAGCTTCCCAGGTGAAGCTGCTGCAGCTGTGAGTGAGCCACGACACTCTGAGAACCACTGCTTGAGCTTACTGCTTACCCCCCATACCCCTACCCTCTGTCACTCCTGTAGCCGTCCATCTCTACCCGATATTCCCCATCCTAGAGCTCCATCCTGCTCTTGCTTCACTCCTCTCCCTGATCCTGATCCTCTCCCTGATCTCCAGAGCTCCCTGTGTCCTATAACCCATCCCTCTCCCTATACCCCACTCTATAAACTCTTCCCTCTCCCCATAACCCCTTCCGTCCCATAACCCATTCCTCTCCCTCTAATCCCCCACTCTATAAACGCTTCCTTCTCATAACTCCTCTCTGTCCCCTATAACCTCTTACTATAAATCCTGTCATACCCCCTCCCTGACCCTACGAGCCCTTCCATTTCTTCACATAAATCCTTCCTTGTCTCCCCCAAAGGCCCGTCCTGAACACCTCCTATCCTTTCTCAACCCGCTTTCTTCCCACAGGAACTTCCTTGTCCACATACCCTCTCCTGAGCTCCTATAACCTTCTACTCGTCTCCCATAAACTTTGCTGATTCCCCTCTAACTTCAAGCCTCCTTCTCACACAAATCCCTCCCTTTCCCCCAAACCACTTTCCTGCAAACTTACAGTTCCCTCCTGGCCACCCGGACACCCATTGTTAGCCCCTTGTCTACCCTGTATTAGCCCTGGCTGTCCTTTCCTGACCCCATCCCTCTCCCCTTACACTCTCTACTATTTCCTGATCGTCATCCACAAACACAGTTAATGCCACCAGGCCAGCAGTCTACTTGCCTTACCCCTGGTGATTTGAGTCCTGAGAACACAGCCTGTGGTGACCACTTCACTGTGATTGGCTGTCCTGATGTAGAGAAGACAAGGAGGGTGATGTCTCAAGCATTTAGACCCAGCTTCTGCTTGATTCAATGTATTAAGGAGGCATTACTTAGGCACTACCCCACCTCCATTCTCTGCCTGCCCTCTAGATTGATTCAATGAATAAAGAGGTAGGATTTCAGTTACTTGACTTTTTGTTGTTCCCAGTGTGAACTCCTGATTGGTTCAATGAATGAAGTGGGTGGGCCTCAAGCAAATAAATTCTGGACAGATTCTTTGATTCTCCATAAGTGCAGAGCACAGGATGTTATTTTTTGTAATGTGAAAGTGCTGGGAGCCTACAGTGTGCCAGGCATTGCTCTGTTCTTGAGGGACAAACAGCGACCAAGAGACAATGCCACGGCTTTCTGGGAGTTCGCAGTCCATGGGGGAGATGGGGAGAATGGAGAGTAAAAACCCAAACAAATAAACCAAATGATTTCAGAGAGGATCAATGTCTGTGGGGAATAACTAGGACATAGAGGGAGAGGTTACCCAGGAGGGTGACATGAGGTGAGACAGGGCATGAGGAGCTTAGGAAGGGCCTCTTTGGAGAGAGGACATCCAAGCTGAGACCTTGGATGACGGGCCAGCCATGAGAAGATTTGGGGGAAAGAGTTCCAGGCAGGGGAACCAACAAATGCAAAAGTCCTGAGGTCAAAATATTCATGTATTCCGGAAACAGAAACAAGAGCAGTGTGGCTTCGGTGTGAAGAGGCAGCAGACGAGGGGAGGGGTGCCAGAGCACATGAGGCAGAGTCTGCACACCTGGGCAGGTGATTTGGGTTTGATCCAAGAGCTGTGGGAACATGGAAGGTTTAAGCCAGATAAGGATGTAATCTGAATAGGCAGCTCCAGATGCCCTGAGCAAATGGAAGGTGGAAGGCAGAAGGTTTCTGCTTTGCCCGGAGACAGAGCCTGGCAGTTTCATTCTTAGAGAGAATGGGGCAGAGCGTGGACCCCTGGGTCCCTTGGCCATGGTGGGATCAGGGCACGGAAGGGGGAACATCTGGCACAGAGAAGTCTCTAGGAAACATCAGTCAGGAACAAGCCATGTGAGATCAGAGTACACCTGTATTTGTATGTGCATGTGTGAGTCTGTCTCCTAAGATGATGGACCCAGCCATGGCCTTCACATCTTAGGCAGTCACCCCTTCAGTCCCAGGAGGTGTGTAAGTTGGAAGGTGTAGGGGTAGCATCAGAAATCATGCTGCACACAGTTCTCTTCACCCTGTACCAGAGAAATCACCAACAAAAGCTATTAAGAGTGAGAACCCTCTCCCTTGGCTAAAGGTCCCTTGGCTGGTATAGGTCTTGCCCAGTGGATCCGATGGCCAGTGGTCACGTGTTTCTTGACTAGTGGATGACCTTCCAGGAAGACCATCCGTTCTCAGAACTCCTTCTCACTTAGGGTTTAATGTACAACCCAGACCCAAGTCATTGCTTGGTGGGGTGTCAGGAGCTCTGTGCTGCATTGGGCTTCCTCCAGGGACTTATCTAACTTCTGAAATTCCCTTGGATTACACAGCCTGGAGTCTGCTTTGTCCACAAAACTGGATAAAAGGGCAGGACTAGGAGGACAGCTGAAAACATTGCTGTGTGCATGTCCCTGGAACATATGCATGGAGCTCGATGCCACAAACCGTGAGATCATGACCCGAGCTGAAATCAAGAGTCGGATGCTTAACCAGGGGCTCCTGTAATGACTTAAGGTTGTTAAACACCTTGCACATACTATGGCCATGTGGAAATTATATTTTCTGAAATTCATGTTCACTTCGTTCATTTAAAAAAATGGATGGCTTGTTTTTGTCTTATTGCAAATATTTTATTTCAATTTGTGACTTGCTTTTTCACTTAGTGGTCTTTTTGATGAGGGAGCAAAAGGAGGGCTGAGGGCAAAGCACAAGCTGACACCCTGCACCCCTCCCCCCAGGTGGGATATGTGTGCCATTCCTGGCTCTCCAGGAACAAAGAAAGGGGAAACAAGTGGTTAACTGATAGAGATCACAGTCATGCAGGACCTGAGTCTCCATCAGTTTGCAACTGCCTTAATGATTTATAAGAAAAAAAACAACAATCTTACCAATAGCAAGACCTCCAGAAACCTATAGACTCAATTTCCTGGAACCCTAACATCACCCTCCCCTCCAAAGGATAGAAAATCTTACATAATCAGTCACTTCTCACAATCACAGTGTAGCTCTTTCTGCTCATGCGTCCTGTCCCTGTGCTATAATAAAAACACCCTTTTGCACTGAAATTTTCTCAAGAATTCTTTCTTGGCCTTTGGCTGCCAAGCTCCACTTCAAACCACATCATTTTCATAAGAAGAAGTTTTAAAATTTGTAAAGTCCAATGAACATTTTTTAATATTATGCTTAGATTTTTTGTGTTCTTTTTTTAAAGTTTATTTTATTTGAGTGTGTATGTGTGCATACAAGTGCACGTGCATACACACACACACACACACACACAAATGAGCGAGTGGGGGAGGGGCAGAGGGACAGGGAGAGAGAGAATGTTAAGCAGGCTCCACGCCTAGGGCACAGCTGGACAGGGGGCTCCATCTCACAAACCATGAGATCATGAACCTGAGCCAAAACCAAGAGTCAGACACTTAACTGCTTAACCCACTGAGTCACCCAGGTGCCCCTGCATTCAATTTAGACATTGAACTCAATCTTTTAAAAACAAACCAGAGCCAGGGCACCTGGTGGCTCAGTCAGTTAAGCATCTGACTTAGGCTCAGGTCATGATCTCACAGCTCGTGGGTTCGAGCCCCACGTCCGGCTCTGTGTTGACAGGTCGGAGCCTGGAGCCCGCTTCGGATTCTGTGTCTGCCTCTCTCTCTGCCCCTCCCCAGCTCATGCTCTGTCTCTCTCTCAAAAATAAATAAACTTCTAAAAAAATAAAAACAAAAACAAACCAGAGCCTGTGTTCTCCCTGTTTAATACCTCTAATGGCTTCACTTCACACTTAAAATCCAGCCTTCTTCCTGTGACCTTGATGCTGTGACTTGCCTCCTGGCCTCCTCTGACCTCACTTTATAGTACTCCCATGGCTCACCCCAGCCCCACTAATCTTTCTATTCCAGGGACAAGGCAGGCTCCTTCCTACCTGAGTTTTTGCACTTAACTGCTCTGCTTAGCCCTCTCTTCCAGATGTTTCTGTGGCTCTCTCTTCTCACTTCAGGTCACAGCTCAAATATTAGGTCCCCAGTGAAGGCTTTCCTGAGCCACTGTGTCATAAGTCCCTCTTCCTGCTCGCCCAATTTTATCCTGTTTTTTTTTCTTTTTCATAATGTTGACCACCAACTAGAGTTGTGCTGTCCAGGACGGTAGCCACTAACCACATGTGGCAAATTTAATCTAAATACATTATAATTAAATAAAAAATTGAGTTCTTCAGTTGTACTAGCCACATTCCAGGTGCTTGGACAGTAAATACCATATTGGATAGAATGGCTCCATCGTTGCTGAAAGTTCTATTAGACAGTGCTGACCTCAGCTACCTTGCTGCTTTATATTACTCTTTTCTGTGTCCCCTCAATATAAGTTTTATAGAAGCAAATACTTCATTTATCAGAATCAGCACCGAATTACCAAGGTCTAAAACAGTGCCTGGCACACTAAAGTGGTTGCCCAATAAATGTTCACTGAATATATGGATAAGCCCTATGGTACTCAGCAAAGCGGACACACAAAAGCATGTGAACACATGTGCATATGAGCAGAAAGCACAAGTCTCCTCAAACTTTATTGCTCTTAAAAGTGCTAATGGAGGGGAGACTTCCTCCATTACAATAGGTTATTGATGTCCAAGTTTTGAACTTGGCTCTAGGAGGTACAGTTCATGACTTTTTGAAGGAGGTGAGCTTTCAGTATGACCTCATATTTTCTGTTTCAAGACTGCAGCTACAATGGAGCAAATGATCATAATGGAGCCCACCAGGATGCTTGAGATGCTGAAGCCCAAGGCCAGTCTGGAATTTATCTGTGCCTTCCTCTGATTTCCATGAAAGTTGGCTTCCCAGGTCTGTGGGGATGAAGGCAACCTGGTGGAAGTGTTTCAAGGGTGGAGTGAGATGGGGAGGGGCAACCCAGGGGAGAGGTGAAGAATGTAATTCCAGGAATGCTGGTGTGAGGGAGGTAAGGGCTGGTTCAGTCCCCCAGTGGAAAAAGGAAGAGGAGCAGAGAAAGGGTCCTGGGGAGGAGTAAGGGCAGCTATATAATGAAGAAGGAGGGAGTAAATTCTCCAGGAGGAGCATGAAGAGGTCCCTGGGGAGGAACAGGGGGGTGGGAAAGGACAGAGGAGGTATATCTGGGAACAATGTGAGTTGGTGGTAACTAGATGGTGCCCACCTTGAGGGAGAACAAGAGACCTGGGATCGCCAACAGAATGAAGAAGAAGGCAATGATGGAGAGAAACAAATAATCCTTTTCTGGGGGATTCAAGGATGTCAGGATGACTGGCTGCATTGGAGTGACTTTGAACTCCAGGTTTGTGGGCTCAGTGACAGTAGCCATGGACCTTGGCCTGAGGAAGAAACGCTGAACGGGCAGAATCTGCAGACAGGAAATGGGTCCCAGATAGGGAACATCTGAATTCCCAGGAAATAAGGATCAGCTGAACTAACCCCTCTACCTAGAAAAGCACTGAAAATGGACACTGTCCCAACCCAGAACCCACTACACCTCCTTCTTCCTGTATAATACCCTTGCTGGTTCTATGACACAATTCAATCTTCCTCTATCCTCTCATAATTCCTCTCTGTACCCCCCCATTACTCCCTCCATTTCTCCCTTCAGCTGCTTCACTTTCCTCTTCTAAACTCTCTCACCCCACTCCACCCACATACATTTCAACTCTCTACTCTTTTCCGATAACCCATCACAAACCTACTTAATGGCCCTGGGACTTCCCTTGACTTAGTTTCTGAGGCTGTCTGGGCAATTTGCATCATGGGGCATGGCTTCTCTGTTGGCCACCACTTCATTATGATTAGTTGCTCTGGTATAGGTGTGTCTCAAGTGCTCAGACCCAGCTTCTGATTGGTTCAGTGTGTAAGGGCATTGCTTAGCCCCTCTCCTTTCTTCCTGCCCTCAATCGATTCAATGAACCCAATGAACCCTATGAACCTAATGATTGGGTTAAGTTACTTGCTCTTTTTGTTGTTGTGCCCAGTTTGAATTATTCATTGGTTCAACAGAACCAAGGGTGTGGGTCTCACTTCTAGATTGAATCTAAGTGCAACAGGACATTTACTGATATTCCTACAAGGAGCCTGTAGTACGCTAGGCCCACACTGGGCTCTGAGGACCATGTAGTGACTAACGCAGCCAAGATCGCAGCTCTCCTGGAATCCACAGCCCATGGGGGAGAAGGAGGGGAAAAGTCCAAATAAATAAACAAAATGATTTAAGGGAAAACCAAGGGCTCTGGGGAATAACTAAAATGAGGAAGAGGGGCTCTGGAGAGCCACACAGGGCTGAGGGGTGGGGTTGAGTGGACAGGAAAGGCCTCTCTGAGAAGGAACATCTGAGCCGAGACCTGAAGTACAAGAGGAGACATAATCAGAGGATTCAGAAGAAAGACTTCCAGGCATGGGGAACAGCAAACACAAAGGATCTGGGGTGGGAGGATGTTGGTGAGAACAGAAGCATTAAAGAGGGCAGTGTAGCTGGACTCAGTGATGGATCTAGATGCATAAACAGCATATATAGCTGCACAGATTCAAACACACACACACACACACACACACACACACACACACACAGTCTACAAGCCAGCAAGCCCTCCTTAGAATTTTTTCATTTTGAATGTTTTCAACATTCCCTTTCTATTAACAGCCCTGTGTGGTGCTGGAAGGGATCCAGAGCAAGTGGGTGAGGTGTTTGTGCTCATCCCCTTGAAGAGTTAGGCTGAATGGCTGAAGGATCTCTCTGCTGGCAGTTCCCTGCCTTGAAAGTTCTTTGGCTGGGTGTTTCTTGGCTTTGCCAGGCCATCAGAAAAAGATGTAAAAATGTAAGATGATGAAGGAAGCACTCATTATTCCACATATATTCAGCCAAGTGGCCCATACTGAAATTTATCATCTGTGACCCATTTGTTCTTTTTAGCTCCCCTGGTCTTTGGAGATGGAAAGGAGATGTGCCTTCATGATGTCTGCTCTGGGAGACCACTGGGGATGGGACCAAAGCCATGGCTGAGAGCTACAACCTTCTACCTTCAGTCCATGAAGTCCTAGGATGGAAGAGACGCAGAGGGTGGGGACTTTAGGTGAGGCATGGGACAGGAGGGTGGCAAAGGGTCAGAGAGTGGCCAGCCTTGATAGAGAAAGCTAAGAGATGGGACCTCTAGGGGAAGAATCAGACCTGAAATAGCGATTTTTCCGAGTGTGGTTCCTTGATCAGCCGTGTCAACATCACCCAGAAATCTCTTAAAAATGCAAATCCTTGGGGCGCCTGGGTGGCGCAGTCGGTTAAGCGTCCGACTTCAGCCAGGTCACGATCTCGCGGTCCGTGAGTTCGAGCCCGGCATCGGGCTCTGGGCTGATGGCTCAGAGCCTGGAGCCTGTTTCCGATTCTGTGTCTCCCTCTCTCTCTGCCCCTCCCCCATTCATGCTCTGTCTCTCTCTGTCCCAAAAATAAATAAACGTTGAAAAAAAAATGCAAATCCTTGCCCACTCCCACACTTACAGAGTATAAAATCCTGGTGGTGCCCAGAAATCTGTGTTTTGATAGGCCCTCCAAGTAATTCTTATACAAACTAAAGACTGAGAACTCCCAGATGAGAAGAATGAATGAGAAAGAGTGGAAGTGCCCAGGCCCTTCTAGGAGCTTCACTCAGACCTCTGGCCTTTGTGTTTAGGATGTTCCTTTGTTCTGGAGGTATGGAAGCTCCCCAGCTGGGTCCTGCATGGGGTTTTATATCCATAAACAGTGGGGAAAATATAATAAAATAGTTTCACCTAACCCAAAGAAAGACATTAAGTTTTCAAATCAAGTTGAAAGTACTTAGGAATCACTTATCGACATGACACATAAATCTAGTATATTGTCATCAAAATCCTCAATTCTAAGACATGACAGAATTTTACAAGCTGGCGAACTGAACAAACAAGGTTATTTATATGGAGAGGGAATTAAATAAACTATAGATGATTAAGAGAACATACAGGGAATTTAATAACAGTAGACATTTAAAATGATTCGGAGGGGGAAAGAGGAATGTATATAGGCTGAGCAAGCTAGGGAAAATAATAAGTAGAAAAGGAAAGCAACATTTTATGCATAAACTATGATGGAACAAATAAAAGTAAGCAAATCAGTTACCATACGGAATATGAATTTCCTGAATTCCCCTAAAAGTTAGAGATTTTAGATTAACAAAATAAAAACACCAACATTTAGCTAGATGTTGCCTTTAGCAGTATACCACTTAAAGAAAACATTACCAACAACAGAAGATTGAGGACGAAGCTACAAAGAGCAATACAGGCACATAACACAAACAGGGCAGAAGTAGTAACATACACATCAAAGCAAAAAGCAGATAAAAGTGTCAAAGAAGGATGGGATAAAAACTAAAGTTTTCAATGTACAATGCACAAAAGAAGACATGTCTGTCACAAATATTTATGTAGTGAACTCTAAATCAGCTACATTGTGAGAACAAAAGCAACAAACAGAAGAAATTTTAATAAAGCCACTAGAAATATAAGGACTTAAATATACCTCTTAGAAAATTTGAAAATGAAATAGAAACAGAATGTACAAATATGTATAGGATTTGAATAATTTAACTAGTAAGTACAATTAGAGAGTTATTTAGAAAGTTACACTCTAAAGTAGTTACTGTACCTTCTTTAGTTATAGAAATATTTATAAAGAAATATTTATAAAATTCATCAAGAACCTGGCTACAAATAGAAATTAAAAAATGTAGAGTTCCTTAAACAATACCAAAAAATTGGAAGTAAACAAAAAGGAGACTTGGAAAAATTTCTGTTTGTAAACTAAGAGATAGTCTCATAAATTACAGCCATACCTCAGAGATATTGCAGGTTGGGTTCCAGACCACAATAGTCAATATCACAATAAAGCAAGTCAAATGAATTTTTTGGTTTTCCAGTGCATATGAAAGTTATGTTTATACTATCCTGTAGTCTATTAAGTGTGCAATACCATTGTATCTGAAAAAAATGATGTACATAACCTTAATTTTAAAATACTTTATTGCTTGGGGCACCTGGGTGGTGCAGTCGATTAAGCATCCAACTTTGGCTCAAGTCATGATCTCGTAGTTCGTGAGTTCAAGCCCCACGTCAGGCTCTGTGCTGACAGCTCAGAGCCTGGAACCTGCTTCAGATTCTGTGTCTCCCTCTCTCTCTCTGCCTCTCCCCCACTCATGCTCTGGTTTTCTCTCTCAAAAATAAATAAACATTAAAAAAGTTAAAAATAAACAAATTTTAGAACTGAAAAATGTAACAAACTGAAAAAATTTTTAAAAATCATTAGATGAACTCAATAGCCCATAGAGATGACAGAGGAAAGAATCAGTAAACATGAAGACAGTTAAATAGAAATTATCCAATTTAAATAATAGAGAAGAAAATTAAGAAAAATTAACAGAATCTCAGAGGCCTGTAGGACAATATCAAAAAGCCATGTCATCACAGTTTCAGAAGGAAAGAAGAAAGAGTGCTGTAGAAAAAAACCATGAAACAATAATGGCTGTAAACTTCCCAAGTTTGGTGAAAGACATAGATTTAAAAAAGCTCAATGAATCCCAAACAGGATAAATCCAAAGAAACACACACACACACACACACACACACCATAATCAGACTTCTGAAAACATAGAAGAAAATCCTCATGACCAGAGTTAGATAATATAGAATTCTTAGATGTGACACCAAAAACACAGTCATAAAAGGAAAAATTTGAAACTGGCTGTTGTCAAAATTAAACATATTTGCTCTGCAAGAGAAAAAAAAATTGAAAAGAGGAGTAACAGACTGGGGAAAATGTTTATAAATCACATATCTGAAAAAAATACTTTTATCAGAATTACAGGAAGGAAACAATCCAATTTAAAAATGGGCAAAAGAGGCGCCTGGGCGGCTCATCCAGTTAAGCATCTGACTCTTGATTTTGGCTCAGGTCATGATCTCACAGTTTGTGAGTTCAAGCCCTGAGTCAGGTTCTGCACTAACAGTGCAGAGCCTGCTTGGAATTCTCTCTCTCTCTCTCTCTCTCTCTCTCTCTCTCTCTCTCTCCCTCTTTTTCTGTACCTCCCCTGCTTGCTATCTCTCTCTCTCTCTATCTCAAAATAAATAAACATTAAAAATTTTTTTAATGAACAAAAGATTTGAACAGATCCTTTATTAAAGAGGCTATAAGAACATCAAATAAGCACAGAAAAAATATTCAAAATCATTAGCTATTCTGAAAATACATATTAAACTTTGATGACATGCCACTGCATACTTGTTAGGATGATTCAAGTAAAAAAAGGCTGGAAATCTCAAGTATTCACGAGGACATGGAGAACTGGAACCCTCATTCATTGCTGGTGGGAATGAGAAATGGTACAGTGTTCTGTAAAAACAGACTGAAAGTTTCTGATAAAATTAAACACACATTTATCCTATGACCCAGCAACCCTACTTATGGGTAATTACCCTAGATAAATGAAAACACGTTCACACAAAATTTTATGAGAATATTTATAAACACTCTATTCACAATCTCCAAAAATCGGAACAGTTCAAATGTCCCTCAATGAAGGTGCGGATGAACAAATCGCATAGACTAATACATTGGAATATTACTCAGAAATTAAATGGAACAAACTGGTGATACATTCAACAACTTGGATAAATCTTAAAGTCATTAGGCTGAGGGAAATAAGCCACTCTTAAAAGGTTATTTACTTAGAGTGATGTCCATGAAAAGGACAGAGTAGGGAACTTCAAAATCCTATCCCTTCACAAAAGCAGTGATTAAACTAACAAAAACTGTCAAAATCAGCTTTATCAGAATCAGGGGCTTACAGAAACCAGGGAATGCTTAATCAAGGAAAAAACCCAGCAGTGTCAGTAAGAGAGCTTTATGGTGTTTTAACTTATCTTGGCACCATTTCCCACTCCCAGCCCAGTTGTAGCCTTGAAGACAACAGCTTACATTCCCAGTACAAGTTCTCAGAACCTATACTTAAGTACTAGATACAAAATTAATTCTTAAAGAATCATGGTTGTTGCTTTGATCTGACTGGTGGCCCCCTGAAAGATCAGCTCAAAAGGCTCGCCTTTATTTCCTCTTATTGAGAACAAACCCAGGGATGAGGCAGCTACTAGAGGTGGGGGAGGTCTCAAAGGCAAGTGAATTAGCTGTTGCCACCTAGGTGAGAGGGTTAACAGTTGGATAACAAATCACAGACAAACCAAAGAGCTGTGGAAGAAGAGCTGGGGAAAGAGATGCTTGGGAAACAGTGTAGAAAAATTCCCACACATTCCTGGGAGTCTAGAAGTCCATGTGTTTGTCCAGGGGTGGTTGCATGCTCAGAGAAGACCTGAGAAGACCCTCAGCTCTCGCCTCTGGCTGAACTTTAGGCCTGTACAAGCAGTAAGTGATAGTGAAGGCAGAGTTGTAAACTACCTGCCTGAGTGTTGAGGGCATTCGCCAAAAGTGAGTGAAGAATATTTGAAGAAATAATGGCCAAAAACTTCCCTAATTTATTAAATATGCAAATCTACACATCCAAGAAGCTAAATAAACTTCACATAGAATAAACTCAGAGAGATCCACCCTTTAAACTATAGAGAACAAACTGATGGTTATCACAAGGGGAGTGGAGGGGAGGGATGGGTTAAATAGGTGATGGGGAGTGCACTTGTTATGATGAACACATAATGTTCATGTTGTATGGTGTTATATGGAAATGTTGTATGAAAGTGTTGAATCACTATATTGTATACCTGAAACTAATATTATTCTGTATGTTAACTAACTGGAATTTAAATAAAAACTTAAAAAAACAGAGAGAGATCCACCTTGGTAAAAACCATAATAGGGGGGCCTAGGTGGTTTAGTTGGTTAAGCCACCAACACTTGACTTTGGCTTAGGTCATGATCTCATGGTTTGTGGGATCAGGCCCTGTGTTAGGGGCCACCAGCACAGAGCCTATTTGGGATTCTCTCTCTGCCCCTACCCCACTCATGTGTGCACTGTCTCTCTCAAAATAAATAAATAAACATTTAAAACAAAACAAAATACCATAATCAAACAATCAAAAAAACAAAGAATCCTGAAAGTAGCAAAAGATGTGATTCATCACGTACAAGGGATCCTCAATAAGATTACAGCTGATTTCCCATCAGAAACCATGGATGCTTAGAAACACTGGATGATATATTCAAAGTGCTGAAAGAAAAAAAAAATCAACCAAGAATTCTCTATATGGTGAAATATATTTTACATAAATATATATAAAACTATATATTCCACAAAAATGGAGAGATTAAGACACCTTTTTTTTAAAAAGTTAGTTGATTGATTGATTGATTGATTGATTTTGTGAGAGAGAGAGCAGAGGATGGTCAGAGAGAGAGGAAGAGAGGGAGAAAGAGACTCCCAAGCAGACTCTGCACTGTTCGGCTCTGGCCCAACACAGGGCTTAAATCTATGAACCATGAGATCATGACTCGAGCCAAAACCAAGAGTCAGACGCTTAACCAACTGAGCCATCCAGGTGCCCAAGACACTTTTAAATAAACAAAAACAGAGGGTTGGTTGCTAGTAAACCTGTCTTACAAGAAATGCTAAAAGAAGTCCTTCAGGCTGAAATGAAAGGACACTGGGCAATAACTTGAATCCACAGAAAGAAACAAAGAATACTGGTAAAAGTAACTGTATACATAAATATAAAATTCAGCATTAATGTATTTCTGGTTCCTCCTTCTTTTTCTATATGATGTAAAGATAATTACCAAACAGAAGAATCTATAAATCTGTGATGATGAGTACAAAATGTAAAAGATATAACTTGTGAAAATAACAATACCAGTGAAGGGAAATGCAGCTACATTGAAGCAAAGAGATTTTGTACAATATTGAAACTAAATTGTTATTAATTCAATTATATTGTTATAAATTAGTTGTAATTCCCAGGAAAACTACCAAGAAAATAACTATATTTTGTAAGAGAAATAAGAAGGGGATTAAAATGGTACCCTAGAAATATCTAAATAACACAAAGAAAACAGTAGGAGAAGAAATGAAGAACAAAAATTATATAAGATGTATAAAAAAATCAAATAGCAAAATGTTAAAAGTCTTTCATTATCAACAATTACACTAAATGTAAATAAATCAAATTCTTCAATTAAAAGATAATTGGCAGAATAGGTTCAGGAACATGTTCCAACTATATATTGCCTACACTTTAGAGCCAAAGACATAAACAGGTTGAAAGTGAAAGGATGGGAAATATTTTCCATGCAAACAGTAACCAAAAGAGAGCTGGAGTCACTATCCTAACATCAGAAAAATAGACCTTAAGACAAAAATTATTACAAGAGATAAAGAGAACATTATATAATTACAATGATAAAAGGGAAAATCCATCAAGATGATATACCAGTCAAAAACATAGATTCACCTAACCACAGAGCCTCAAAATTTTGAGGCAAAAACAGAAGTGAAGGAAAACTGACAGCCCAATAATAACGGTGGGATAGTTTAACAACTCAATTTCAATAACAGAAACAGAAAACCTGAATAATATTTTATATTACCTAGACCTAACAGACATCTTTAGAACATTCCACCCAACAAGAGAAGAATACACAGTCTTCACAAGTGCACATGGAACATTCTCAAGCATAGATCAAATATTAGACCCAAACACGTCTAAATATACATAAAACACTGAAATAATACAAAGTATGTTCTCCAAACAAAATGGAATGAAATTAGAAATCAGTAAGAGAAGAAAATCTGAAAAATTCAAATACGTGTAAATTAACACACTCCTAAACAACCAATGAGTCAAAGAAGAAATCAAAGGGAAATCAGAAAATGCTCTGAGATGAATGAAAACAAAAACACAACATACCAAAATTTAGGGCATGTGGTAAAAGCAGTGCTCACAGAGAAATTTATAGCTTAAATTCCTACATTAAAAATGAAGAAAGATATCAAATCAACAACCTAACCTTCTGTCTTAAGTTACTATAAAAAGATGAAAAAAAATGAAACCCAAAGCAAGCAGAAGGAAAGAAATACTAAAAATTGGAGTGGTGACAAATGAAATAGAGAATAGATAAATAATAGAGAAAATCAATGAAACCAAAATTAGTTCTTTGAAAAGATCAATAAAATTGGCAAACCTTTAGCTAGACAGACCAAGAAAAAAAGAGAGAAGACTCAAATTACTAAAGTCAGAAACACTTTCAAAAGTGAGGACATTGGGGCACCTGGCTGGCTCAGTAAGTGAAGCATGTGACTCTTGATCTTGGGGTTGTAAGTTTGAGCCCCATGTTGAGTGTAGAGAGTACTTAAAAATAAAATCTTTAAAAAAAAGTGAGGATTCACCACCAACCTTACAGAACTAAAAAGGATTATAAGAAAATATATGAACAATTATATGCCAACAAATCCCTAAATGAAATGCACAAATTCCTGGAAAGTAAAAAACTACTGAAACTGACTCATGAAGAAACAGACATTCTGAATTAACCAGTAACAAGTAAAGAGATTAAATCAGTTTAAAACCAAACCAAACCAAACAACAAAAACAAAAACTTCCAACAGAGAAAACCCCAGGCCCAGAAAGCTTCACTAGTGAATTCTATCAAATGCTTAAAGAATTAAAATGAATCTTTTTCAAACTCTTCCAAAAAAATAGAAGACGAGAAACTCCTTCCTAACTTACTGTATGAGGTCAATGTTACCCTGATATCAAAACCATACAAAGACATCACAAGAAAAGAAAAAAGACCAATATCCCTTATGAACATAAATGCAAAAATCCTCAACAAAATACTAGCCAACTAAACCCAGCAGCATGTTAAAGGGATTATACACCATGAGCAAGTGAGATTCATCCCAGGAATGCAAGGCGGTTTAACATATAAAGCTAAATCAATGTAACATGCCATATTAATAGAATGACAGGGAGAAAATAGGATTATCTCAACTGATACAGAAAAGGTATTTGACAAAATTGAATACTGCTTCACGATTTAAAAAAAAATCTACTCAGAATGCTAGAAATAGAAGGAAAGTAGCTCAACTTGATAAAGGGTATCTAGGAAAACCCCACAGCTAACATTATACTTAATGATATGATGCCTTCGCCCTAAGATCAGGAATAAGACAAGGATATCTGCTCCCACAACTTCTATTTAACACTGTACTGAAAATTCTAGCCAGAGCAATTTGACAAGGAAAAGAAACAAAAATCATCCAAATTGGGAAGGAGAAATCTAAACAATCTCTATTCATAGATGACATGATTCTATGCATAGAAAATTCTCAAGAATCCACAGAAAAAAAACTATTATAACTAATAAATGATTTCAGCAAAGTTGCAGGATACGAAGATCAACACATAAATATCAATTGTATTTTATTACGCTATCAATGAACAACGTGAAAATGAAATTAAGAAAACAATCCCATTTACAAAAGCATCAGAAAGAATAGAACACTTTGAAATAAATTTAATCAAAGGAGGTACAGGACTTGTACCTAAAAACTGTACTAAAAACTATAAAACATCTCTTAAAGAAATTGAAGAAGACTTAAAGAAATTGAGACATCTTGTGTTCATCAATTGGAAGGCTTAATATTTTTCAGATGGTAATATTCTCCAAATTGTTCTACAGATTCAATGCAATCTCTATCAAAATTTCAAAGGCCTTCTTTGTGGATATGGACAAACTGATTTAAAAAATCACATAGAACTGCAAGGGACCACAAGTAACAAAACAATCTTGAAAAAGAACAACAAAGTTGGAGGACTCATTTCCTGATTTCAAAACTTTGATTAAAGCTACAGTAATCACAAAGAGTTCAGCACTGGCATAAGGATACAGTATGGCACTGACATACAGATAACTGCAGGAGAACTGAGATAGAAATAAACCCATACAGGGGTACCTGGGTGGCTCAGTGTGTTAAGCGTCTGATTTCGGCTCAGGTCATGACCTCGCAGTTCGTGGGTTCAAGCCCCACGTTGGGCTCTGTGCTGACAGCTCAGAGCCTGGAACCTGCTTTGGATTCTGTGTCTCCTTCTCCCTCTGCCCCTCCCTGCTTGCACTCTCTCTCTCTCAAAAATAAATAAACCTTAAAAAATTTAAAGAAAAAAAAGAAAGAAACCCATACATCTATGGTCAGTTTTGGAATACCCAGTCCATTCAGTGAGAAAAGAAGAGTCTTTTCAATAAATGGTGCTAAGAAAACTGAATAGCCACATGTAAAGGATGAATTCAGATACTTGCCTCACACCCTATACAAAAATTGACTCAACATGGATAAAAAATCCAAATGTGAGAGATAAAATTATAAAACTCTTAGAAGAATGCACAGAGGTAAATCCTTCATGACTTTAGATTTGGCAATGGGTTCTTAGATATGACACAAGCACAGGGGAAAAAGAAAAAATAGATAAATTGGACTTCAACAAAATTAAAAAAATTCTGTGCATCAAAGAACACTATCAAGAAACTGAAAAAATAACACCCAGAATGGGAAAAATATTTGCAAATAATATATCTGATAAAGGACTAGTATTCAGAATATGTAAACAGATCTTACAACTCAACAACAAAAAGACAAAATCCAGCTAAAATATGGGCAAAGTACTTGAATAGACAGTCAAATCATTCATTTCTTCAAAGAAGATCTACAAGTGGCCAATAAACACATGAAAAGATGCTCATTAGCTATTAGGGAAATGCAAAGCCAAGCCACAATATTTAACAGGTGTAAATAAAGTCTATACTTCTTAAAAAGGAAGAGAACAAGTGTTGGTAAAGGATGTGGAAAAACTGGAACTATTATACACTGCCGAAATAATACAGCTACTGTGAAAAAGCCTGGCACTTTCTCAAGAAGCTAAACATATAATTAGCATATGACCTACTCAAGAAACTAAACATAGAGTTAGGATATGACCTACCAATCCTACTCCTAGGATCCTATAAAACCCAAGAGAACTGAAAGCAGGTGTTCAAACAAAAACTTGTATAAGTTATATATGTCCATACATATATACATATTTGATATATATACATATATATGGTAGCAGCACTTTTCATAATAGGCAAAAAGTAGACACAGTACTAATGTCCATCAACAGATGAATCAATAAAAAAAATGGCATATATCCATACAATGGAATATTATTCAGCCATAAAAGGGACTAAAGTACTGATTCATGATACAGCATGGATGATATTATACTAAGTGAGACAAACCAAACAAAAAAGTATGATTTCATTTACAGTTTTCCCATGTCACTCAAAAAGCAGAGTGTTCCCATGAAAAGTGTCATAAAGTGAAATGGCAAATAAAGCAAAGAAGTAATTATCATTAATTTATATGAGAAACTTTTTGAGCATTCCTATATCCAAACAAATAACCTCTCTTAGGCTTTTCTGATACCTTAGGATGCATCTTGCTAATGGATGCACAAAATAAGTCGAGATAAAAGCACAGATGCTCACAGACATAGTTCAAAGCTCTGGAGTCTTGATGTTAAGATGCTGAGTGTAGTTCCCAGGGAAGGAGCATGGTGGTTGCCTCTCTTGCTGCTGGGAGTGCCCACTGCCTCTATTAATGGCTCACTGCCAAACGATGCTGAATGCTATTTCCACTTTTTGCCTTTTTTTTGTAAAAGTGAAAGTCCTCTTAGGATTCCTTATGGCTAGCGAAAACAGGTACTAATGTAGATCTTTCGTGAAAGCAAAGTGGAGTAGTACAAGCTTTTGAAAAGTGAGGGGTACCTGTATATGAAATGTCTATAATAGGAAAAATCCACATGGACAGAAATCAGATTAGAGGTTTCCAGGGGATGGGGGAAGAGGAGAGTGAGGAATGACTACTTAAATGCCCCAAGTTTCTATTTGGGGTGGTGAGATTTTTCGGGAATTGGACAGTGGTGATGGTTGCACAACATTGCGAATGTACTAAAATCCAATGAACAGATGGGGGCCATTTCTGAGCAGACATTTCATAAGCCATTGTATGATTCAGCTATTCTTTTTTCTCTACCTTGAGATCTGCAGGATCAAAAATATCATCTTCTTCTCCAGTCTGGATCCTGTAATGAAGATGACCTGGAGCTGGCTGAAAACAGACTGAGCCACTGAGACTTAGGAGTCATTTGTTCTTGGAGCATAAATTAGCCTAAGATAATTGACATAGCCCCCCTCATTAACTGTGTTTCACACAGAAAGTAACTCTGTTTGCACCTCAAATTACACAAAAATATTTCTTGATGGTGGATCCTTCAGCTTCTCCCATAACCTTTCCCATCAAAGAAACCCTAATATTTTTATTATACCTGGGCATGGTCAACAATCAGTGTCTGCTTACTGGATTAATAAAGTAAGGGCTGAAATCTCACACAAACATCTTCCATTGGTAGATCTTCCTATAAGATTTACTGACATAAAAAAATCTGAAGGTGGGAACTGGGTCAGAGGCACACCCCAGTTCAAAGATGATCTTAGAGATGAAGAGGGACCTCTAGTCTCTGGAGTTCTGAGGAAAGTTTCCTGGTTTGTGGGTACTTCTGTCATCAAGCTAAATGGACGGAAATTATTGCAGTGTAGAGCCACAGGCTTAGGATGATGGCTGTGAGGCCCACGGCAAAGGCCAGCTGGAATATTTCTCCACCTTCTGCTCCTTCCATGTCTAATGCTTTCTTGGTCTATGGAGGTAAAGAAAGATGGGTGGGGGTGCCCTCAGGAATCAGTGTGAAGATGGGGAGAAGGGAAACCAGTGCAGGGCAGAGTCCCTGGAATGAAGCAAGAGGGGCTAATCCAGGAAGAGAGGTGGAGATGGAGGGGGGCCACTGTAAAGAGAAAAGAAGGAAGGATGTGGAGAGAGGCAAGGTAGGGTTCCTCTGTGAAAGAGAGGAAGTGGAAAGAAGTTGGATAGAAAAGGATAAAGTTCCAAAGGAGGAGAGAAGAGATGGTTTAAGGCTGCCTGTGGGAGAGGGGAAGTAAGCAGGGGTGCTGATCTCCATTGAGAAGGCAAGAGAGACACCAAGAAGGGTGGGAGGAATTGGGACCACACCCACTTTGCAGGTAAAAATGCTGTCTGTAATCCCAAAGGGCAGGCAGCAGAAAAAGGGACACCCTGAACAGAATCAAGTAGTTGTCAAAGTGGAGATCCAGGGACATCTCATCACCAGGGTTCTGTGGCCTGACCTACAGGGCTTGGAGGGCAACAGATTGAGGTTGATCAGGGTGAGGGAAAGGATCTCATCACAGTGGCCAGAAGAATGGACAGCAGAGACCTAAATGAATGGGGACCAGGCTAAACCAACTCTGCAGATCAGATCAGAGGAACTCTGAAAGGTGGCACCACCCCAAGGTGGGACAGCCTGGCCCCCACACCACCCCACTGCCCCATTTCCTCACTGTCCTCTAGAATGCAATTTAAGTTGCCTGACTTCCCTACCTTCTTGATTTATCCTTCCTGTTCCCCACAATCCTCCCTGACACCCAATGACCCTCTCCCTGTCCTCTCCAATACTGTTTCTGTCCCTAGTGAATTTTCTCTGTCCTCCTTTATTTAAAAAAAAAATTTAATGTTTATTAATTTTTGAAGGAGAGAGAGATGCAGCGTGAGTGAGGGAGGGGCAGAGAGAGGGGGAGACACAGAATCAGAAGCAAGCTCCAGGCTCTAAGCTGTCAGCACAGAGACGGATGCCGAGTTTAAACTCACAAACGGTGAGATCATGACCTGAGCAGAAGTCAGACGCTTAACCAACTGAGCCACCCAGGTTCCCCATTCTCTGTCCTCCTTTAAATCCTCCCTGTCTTCCCTTCTCTTTGCACATGTATTTTCGATTTCATTTCTTCCAATTCTTTGATTTTTCCTCTCTACCATTTTTTGGGCTAATTAGCTTGTTTTAAACTTTTTGAATGTTTCAAAAATTACTTCTTGGTTTTCAGCCTTTCTTTTCTTTTTTAAAGTTTGTTTGTTTGTTTGTTTGTTTGATTGATTGTGTAAGTAATCTCTGCATTCAGCGTGGGCTCAAACTCACAACCCCCAAGACCAAGACCTGCATGCTCTTCTGACTGGGCCAGTTAGGTGTCCCTCAGGCTTTCTTTTCTAATGTATGCATTCACAGCTATACATATAACTCCAAATATGGCTTTAGCTCTACTCACAATTTTTGATTTCTAGGTACATTTTGTTGAAGTATAACATACATACATACATACATACATACATACATACATACGTAAAAAGTACACAGATCCCAACTATATGCTACTATGCTATTCACTATTATGCTACTATTACTATTATTATTATGCTAGTATGGCTTTCACTAGTAACACACTCTTAAAACCACCACTCACAGAAATAGAAATTTCCAATATCTTAAAAGTCCTGCTCTTGTCCCATCACTATCTGCACAAATATACTTACATTTATATCACCATAGATTTGGCTATTTCAGAATTTCATATAAAAGGAATCATAAAGGATATATCTTTAAAAATTTGTTCCTCCTCTTTGCTTTACAGTATTTCCTTACATAACTATATCATAACCTATTTATTATTTTTTTAAGATTTTATTTTTAAGTAATCTTCATATCCAATGTGGGGCTCAAATTTACAACTCTGGGATCAAGAGTTGCATTATCTATTGACTAAGCCAGCCAGGTGCCCTTATATTCTCTTTTGTATATTAGATGTTCTAGCCTTTTGCCCACTTTGTATTTATGTCGTCTCTTTCTGGGTTATTTATATATGCATGTATTGATATAATTCACATACCATAGACTTCACCATTTTGAAGTAGATAATTCAGTGGATTCTAGCATATTCACAAGGTTAGACAACCATCATCACTAATTCCAGAACATTTTCATCACCCCAAAAAGGAAACTCACATCTATTAGTCACTCCCATGTCTACTCCCATCCCTGGCCACCACTAATTTACTTTATGTCTCTATGGATTCGTCTGTTCTGGACATTTCATGTCAACAGAATCATGCAATTTGTGGCCTTATATGTCTGACTCCTTTCACTTTGTATACTGTTTTCAATGTTCATTCATATTATAGCACAGAGAAGTACTCTATTCCTTTTTATAGCTGAGTAACATTCCATTGTATGATAATACCACACTTTGTCTATCTTCTAATGTGGTCATAGATATTTGGGTTGTTTTTACTTTTTGGCTATTATGAATAATACTGATATGACTGTTTGTTTTCATTTCTCTTGGGTATATACCTAGGACTGGAATTGCTGTTTCATACGATAACTTTATGCTTAACTTTTTTTTTTATATGCTTAACTTTTTAAGGAACTGCCAAACTGTTTTTAGTAGAGCAGTGTACTAAGCATGTCTTTTTATTTTGATGCTTTGACATCTTGGAGCCTTGCTGACCCAGGAAAGACTTCTCCCAGAGCTAGCTAATTCCTGGAGATAGCAAATGACTCCCCTGGGACCATGCCTTTGATATGCAAACCAACCAAGCCAGAGCCTACCCCTAACCACCTCCTTTGTGGGCTCTTACAGGGCTCTTACACGCCAGACCATTATCCCTCTACCTCATCATCCCAGCATCATGTACCAGATGACTAGAAACAGCTTTTATATTCAGAGCCCACTGAAATTATTAAAATGAGTCAATCTTTAGCCAGCTTGCCATGCTTTGCCATGCCTTTCTTGCCAAAACCACAAGAAAGGCCCTTGGGGAGCCATGGTGGCTCAGTAGGCTGAGTGTCTGACTCTTGATTTCAGCTCAGGTCATGATCCCAGGGGGATCCCGTGGGATCAAGCCCTGTGTCGGGCTCCGCACTGGGCATGGAACCTGCTTAAGATTCTCTCTCTCTCTCTCTCTCTCTCTCTCTCTCTCTCTCCTCCTCCTCCTCCCCCTCCTCCTCCCCCTCCCCCTCCCCCTCCTCCTCCTCTCCCCCTCTCCCCCGCTCATGCACTCTCCTCTCTAAAAGAAAAAAATCTCTTGCACATATTTTCCCCTCACTTCCTCTGACTCCTGGACGACCCTGGCACTTCCCAGTGTTGTCCTGCATGGTATGGTGTGCCCTCTCCTCTTAGGAACTATGAATAAAAATCTTTTTTTTTAATGCTTATTTATTTGTTGAAAGAGCGGGAGAGAGAGAGAGACAGAGAGCTCATGCAAAGAGCAGGGGAGGGGCAGAGAGAGTAGAGAGAATCCCAAGCAGGCTCCATGCTGTCAGAGCAGATCCCGACATGGGGCTTGATCTCATAGCCGTGAGATCATGGCCTGAGCCAAAATCAACAGTCAGTCACTCAACCGACTGAGCCACTCAGGCGCCCCACCAGACTATCTTTTCAATGGCAGTCATCTCCTGATCTGTTGGCCCCACCATACCTGAATAATGATAAAGTCCACGTTTTAAAAGAAGCAGCTGCACCACTTGACATTCGCACCAGCAATGAATAAGGGTCCTACTTTCTCCACATCCTTACCTATGCTGCTTATTTTCTTTAAAGAAAAAAATGGGTTACTATAGCCATCCTAGTGGCTGTCAACTGATACATCACTGTGGTTCTGATTTGCATTTCCCCCAATGACTGGTGATGCTGAACATCTTTTCATGTGCTTATTGGCCACTTTTACATCTTCTTTGGAGAAATGTCTGTTGAAATCCTTTGCTCCTTTAAAAAATTGGGTTATTTGTCTAATTGTTGAATATCTTTTTTTGTAAAGTAAGCTTTACACCCGATGTGGGGCTTGAACTCATGACCCTGAGATCAAGAGTCACAAGCTCTACTGACTGAGCCAGCCAGGCATCCCAAATGTCTTTTTTTTTTAATGTTTATTTATTTTTGAGATATAGAGTGCAAGTGGGTGGAGTGAGGGCAGAGAGAGAGGGGGACAGAGGATCCGAAGCAAGCTCTGCACTGACAGCAACAAACCCGATGCAGGACTCAAACTCACCAACGGTGAGAGCATGACCTGAGCCAAAGTCAGACGTTTAACCAACTGAGCCACCAAGGTGCCCTTCTTTTTGTTTTTAAGGTATAGAAATTCTACATGTTTTCTAGGTATAAGTCAACTTATATCCATAGCATAAGTATATTTCCCTATGCTGTGACTTTGCTTTTTTACTCTCTTAATGGCATTTTGGGAAGAATAGAACTTATTCATTTCAATGTAGTCCATTTATCAATCTTTTCCTCATGTTTAGTTTTGTGTCCTATTTAGGACATCTGTGCTTTGTCTAGAACCCTGAAATTGTCTTCTACGTTACCTTCTAGAAGGCAAACTATTTTACATTCCACATTCAGATCGGTGATCATTCTGGAATTTGTTTCTGCATATAGTGTGAAGTTGGATCTAGATTAAATTATTCCCATAGTTACACAATACACCCTGCATCATTTATTGAAAATAACATCCTATACCTACTAAACTCCAGTGCCACTTTTACCATAAATCAACTGACCACATATATGTGGGTCTGTCTAGACTGTATTGTATTAGCCAACATGTCTAGCCTTACACCAACACCACAACATCTTAATTATTATAAAATTCTAGTAAGACTGGCCATTTGTTACTGTGAGTTTGACAACTTTGTTTTTCTTCCTCAAGATTGTCTTGGTTCTTCTTAAGCCTTTGGATTTCCACATACATTTTAGAATTAGCTTAACGGTCTCCACCAAAAAAAAAAAAAGAAATGTTCTATAGATCAATTGGGAGAGTGGATATCTTTACAATGTGGTCTCCAATCCATGAACATGGTCTAATCCTTCCTTGTATTTGGGTCTTTTTAATACATTTCACTAAGGTTGCATAGTTTTATGTGTAGAGGTCCCATGAGGGAGGAGGTCATAAGAACCTCCGATTTGCAGCCAAGTTGTGGGTAACCGGGGTACCTACTACTTGCAGTTGGCATCTGAAGAGAAGCAGCAGTCTTGAGGGACTGAGCCCTTACCCTGTGAAATCTGATGCTATGTCTGAGTATGCAGTGTGAGAATTAAATTGCAGGACATGCAGCTGGTGCCACAGAATTTCTTGCTGTGGGAAAAATCCCTACATATTTGGTGACCAGAAATATCAGAAGTGCAGTGGTCTGTAAACAATAAAGGAGACAAATAGAAGGAAATACTGTGTTTTTCCCTATACAGATGCCAATTTGCTTTTTTCACTCTCATTTTCTCATGAGTATACAGAGTTTTGCAAGAGCTACATGATGTGTGATACACAGCAACAGACTAAATGTAGAAGAATATGAGAATCCAGTATCTTCTATTCAGCCAGACAGGAAAGAGATTTGCAAAAATGTAAAACAATGCTACTCTGTTCACAAATGTTTTGAAAAATATAGCTATTTTCATGACAACAGTGTTATTTGTATCAGCATGTAAAGGGTTTTTATTTTTATTTTTCAAATTAATAATTTTTTCAGTTTTAATCCCAGTACAGAAAATACCAATAGATACAACTCATATAAGCAAAAGCTTCAGGTGAATTCTCAAAAAATTTAAGAGTGAAAGGGGTCCTGAGACCAAAATATTTGAGAACTGATGTTTGAGAGTCATCATCAGCCCTTAGGTCATGCTCCCCTGCCAGTCAGTAACAGGCACCCTGTGTGCCCTCACCTGCCAGCAGTGCCACACACTGGACATCTGAGAAACTGCAGGGCATCCACTACTTGTGGTCCTACCTACTCATTAGGATGTACCTTATCTTCAGAGGCCTGAGCATCAGTCATGCATCTCCCCCTTCTCTAAGTCCTGTAACACCACCTCTTCCCTATTGTATTCCAGGTCTAGAAGTAGGAGTGGAGTTACCTTAGGCTTTACCTTTTGCTCTTACAGGATTCCAATCCCTGTTTTAAATCCCCTTTGTTGGGAATACCTATGGTGTCCATTTTTCTGACTGAACTCTGATTGATATGCCTGCTATACTGAATATCCTCTCTTTAGATGGCTCTGAGAGGGCCCTTAGCCCTATAAGAAGCTTCCCTTCTTAAGCTAGTTTTGGGGGGTGTTTTTTCCTTGCAATGAAACCATCTGTGATTAAGGCATAGGGTCCATGTTTTACCTGCATCCAGACACATTCCATCCCTCCTTCCCAACGTGAAGAGGGTGAGGGATGGTTCCAGTATGCTCTGAATCACATTATTCTCCTCCACCTCCTCCTTCCTCTTTTCCTCCTCCTTCACCAAAACCACCACCATCATCACCATCATCATCACCATGTTATATAATACTCACTATGTGCCAGGCACAGTTCTAAGCATTTTACATACATTAGCTTACTTAATCCTCTAAATGAGGATTAATCCAACTAAATGAGGGAGAACCCATTATTATCCCTATTTTATTTTATTTTTATTTATTTTTTATTTTTGTGTGAGAGAGAGTCCGTGCACGCATGTGCCCACAAGCCAGGGAGGGGCAGAGAGAGGGAGAGAGAGAATCTGAAGCAGGCTCTGCACTGTCAGTGCAGAACCCGACGCAGGGCTTGAACCCATGAACCACAAGATCATGACCTGAGCCAAAGTCAAGAGTCAGAGGCTTAACCAACTGAGCCACCCGGGCACCCCAGGAGAGAGAGAATCTTAAGCAGGCTCCATGCCCAGCACAGAGCCTGATGCAGGGCTCAATCCCACAACTCTGGGATCATGACCTGAGCCAAAATCAAGTCAGAGTCTCAACCAAGCCATCCAGGTGCTGCATTATTAACCCTATTTTAAAGGTAAGAAAACATGCACAAAGAGATTAAGTGACTTGCACATGGCAACACATCAAGTTAGTGGCATGTCAGGAATTCAAGCCTAGGTAGCCTGGTCCCAAGGCCCAGGCATATTGATTCAGTCCACATTTATTGGGCATTACTTTATGTCAGTTCCTGTTCTAGATATTAAGGCTATAGGGAGAACAAACAAATGTCCTCAGCTTTACTAAACCATCTCTCCCACATCTCCATCCCCTCTCTCACTGGTACATTGTATATCTCATCTTTCCCACCAAAACCAAAACAAACAAAACCCCAAAACCCACTCCCCTAAACCCCTGAATCCCCTTGAAACTATGAATCTGGGTTGGATTGTTGGTTCATTCATAATTACAGAGACAAAAGGAGAGGCAGAACATGGGGCCATGCTACTATCTTTTCAGAATTTCCATCCAATGGAATATTCCCAAGTCCCTCCCATCTTAAAAAAAAAAAATCACTCTCACTCCCCTGCTCCTACCCCAGTACTGACTTTCTTGGCCCTTCATCAACAAGCTTCTTAAATAAAATGTCTATATCATTTCCACTTCCACACCTCACAATCAATCCATGGCTCTCTGAAACTGGGCATTGGCCCTGTGGTGCCCCAGAAACTGGAACCCACATTCTTCTCAGGATTTCCTTTTTCCTTCACCTCCAGAGTTTTGGAAAGTGATATCTACACTCTGTCTACACTCCCCTATTCTTTTTTTAAATGTTTATTTATTTTTGAGAGAGAGAGAGAGAGCGTGTGCGCTGGGGAAGGGTGGAAAGAGAGGGAGATACAGAATCTGAAGCAGGCTCCAGGTTCTGAGCTGTCAGCACAGAGCCCGACACGGGGCTCAAACTCACAAACCGTGAGATCATGACCTGAGCCAAAGTCCAACACTTAACTGACTGAGCCACCCAGGCTCCCCTATACTCCCCTCTTCTTGTAAACCATTTGGGTCCCTGCAATATGGCACCTGTTCCCTCTCACCCATTGATCCTCTGAAATTGCCTTCACCAAAGATATTAACACCTCTCTGCCCTTAAATCCAGAGGATACACCTCATATCTTGACATGCTTGTCTATGCCCTCCTTTCTGAGACCTTTCCTGGCCCTTTCCCAATTCTGGCCCAGATGCCTCCCTTCCTCTCGCACTCCCCAGAGCCATGGGGCACTCTGGAAAACTGGCACCAAGGGTACTGGAGGAGGCTTCCTGGGGACCAATACCTTTCCAGACTTGCCCCTGAAGATGAAACCAATCAGAAAGCAGGTCGTCTAGGCATACTTAGGTGAGTAGTCAGCATGTCGTTTGATGAACCAGTCAGGAGTTTAAAGTAAAGATAGAGTTAGAGCTTGACTATCTCAATCATGGAAAGGCAAGTGATACCTTCAGACTTGTAGCTGACTACAACTCAGAAGGAGGTAGGTTGTCCCTTCCTACTAAGGACTCTGACAAAATCCTTCACTTTCTGGAAATAGAAACCCAACTTCCCAAGCCAAGAAAGCTACTATGCAGAGGAAGGACCAAAAAAAAAAAAAAAAAAAAGTAAAAGAGAGAATGAAAGAAGAAAACAACAGGAAACAAGAGATACACAGTAAAGAGGGATACTCATCAAATCTGCCCACTGTCTTTAGTCATCATAACCTTCTGTTTAGGAATCTCAGCTGTTGACTACACTATGAAGACTGGGCACTGTCACCACTGCCCAAGACCTAACCTCCTGAGTATACCAGGAGCATCTATTTCTCCACTCTCCACTCCTGCATCTATTTCTTCCCAGA
This sequence comes from Prionailurus bengalensis, assembly GCF_016509475.1. Lineage (NCBI taxonomy): Eukaryota > Metazoa > Chordata > Mammalia > Carnivora > Felidae > Prionailurus > Prionailurus bengalensis. The sequence goes on along the minus strand of NC_057352.1, from coordinate 18,326,769 downwards.
ACTGACCACTGGAGGTGGGAGATGTCCTGGCTCTGCTACCTTCATGGACATCCTCAATAGTTCTTTCAATTCATTCTATAAAGCCACACATTCCTTCTACCATCATGCCCCAATAGATTGAGAAAGCACCTTGGAAGTAAACTGTTACACAGCAAGGACAAATTCATGTCAAATGCTTTTCTTGAGTATTTATGCCATCATATGTACATAAATGCAGTTTCTATGTTCAGTCTCTTGTTGGTTAGGTGACCCTCCAGACCCACCAGCTAAAGATCACTGCAGTTGAAGGACTCACCTAACAAGGGATACATGGGCTCAGGAATTCAGAACCCAGACAAGTTACCATACCAAAGCCACCTCAGACAAAATATTCACTAGGCAAGAGAACCCCACCACCAACCCAAGGTTCTCACCATCCAAGGGACCTCCTGGAAACCAATATACATTATTCATCCCACCCAACATTGAATTCTTTCCCCCCTCACCTCATTTTTTTTATCTGGAATATCCACCTTACCCTTTAAAATGCTCCAAGATAATTCATTCTGTCAAGCAGAAGACTAGTTACCAATACAAGGAGAGGGTAGCAAAGATCATTACAATGCCAACCACCAGAAACAGAAGTCCAAACATGTCTTCCCACTGCATCTTGGTATCAGAGTTGCCAAGGAAAATACAACACAGTAAAGTACTGGATGGGGCACTTTTACTCACATAAAGAAGAGAAAGAGCAAGATCAGCTCCAATAGTGGGTGTCTGGGCAGCAGGTGCAATTAGCCTTTATGAACTCCTCTTGTGCCACAGTGGAAGAACCCTGATCCCCGCCTTCATGGAGTCTGAAATACTAAAACCTGGGGTTGTGCCTGAGAACACAGGTACTTAAGCAGAACAAAGGAATATACAATGAGCCTGAAACAAGGAAAAATATTCCCACACAAGGTGATAAGCCTTGCATACACTGTGTGGGCTCTTTATCTCTTGGTCAGAAAGTGTTTCAGGCCCAAGACCCATTCTTATGTGGCAAGGGGACATTGGAAGACTGTGTACATGAGATCGCTTTTCCTAACACATTTCATGAAGACTTTCCTGGCCCCTGGGTTGTGTGTGTTGCTGCTGTTCTTGGTGCTTCTAGGTCTTTGCCTGTGCTTAAATACAGCTGTGTCATTGACAAACCACAAACTTAGTTACTAGCTCACAGTTCTGTAGATCAGAATGGCTAGATTCTCTAGAATGCTCAGGATCTCACAAGGCTAAAATCAAGGTGTTGACCAGTCTGTGTTCCCATCTGGAGCTAGGATCATCTCCCAATCAAATATGGTCATAACAGGATTCAGATCCTTACTATTATAGAACTGAGGTCCCATTTCCTTGCTAGCTATAAGTTGGGAGCCACTTCAGATAGGGGCTGCCTGCATTCCTTGCTATGTAGTCTCCTCCACTTTCAAGCTAGCAATAGAGAATCTCCCTTGACTGCACTCCATCCCATGCCTTGAATCATTTTTGCCAGTAAGATGTTGTCCCTTTTAAGAAGTCACTGGATTAGTGTCCCATGGAGGACATTTTCCCTCTCTTAAAGTTAACTGATTGGGGAATTTAACTACAGGTACAAAATCCCTCCACAGTAGCACATAGATTAGTACTTGAATGAACAACTGGGAAAAAGTGTGTGTACACCAGGGAGCAGGAATCTTGGGGCCATCTTAGAACTCTACCTACCACAATGGTGATTTCCCATTTCCATCATTTCATCCACACTTATTAAATGACATTCAACTTTTAAGACCTTCCCCGTTTTCACCTTCTTTCTCTTTCAGTCAGTATAGACTAAAGAATTCTTTTCTAATTCAATATTTTATAATCTGTTATTGACATTATTCCTTTTCCTTCCCTTCTGTTTGTAATCTCCTAGTTTTCTTACAGGGCTTGTCTACTTCCTCTCTTCCATCTAGAGACGCAACTCTGGTACTGCCCTCCTGTAGCAGACTGGGGTCTGCAACAAGGAGGAGCCAGGATCCCATCTTACAGTTTCCAACAAATCCCTATCAGGACGGGTGGAGCCAATGTCCTGATAAAGGATGGAACCCAGCTCCAAGCTCCTAGTCCAGGAGAAGCAGAGAATTGTGGGACCACGCCCCCTTATGCAGACAGCCAATCAGGACTTGAGGCACTGGTTTCTCCATTGTGAAGAAGTGGCCTTTAACGTTTGGAGTCTTGGGATGCTGAAGTCTTGGTTTTAAACTAGGGGAGGTATAGTGGGCTTGGCTCTCTGTTTTCAAGACACTCAGGATCTGTCTTTGTCTGGGTGGAAAGATCATGCCCCCAAAACCCGCCCCACCTGCTGCAGGAGGTCCTCCTGCTTCAAAAGGCGCGGCTGCTGCAAAAGGCCCGCCTGCTGCAGGAGTCCCGCCGGCTGCAAGAGTCCCGCCGGCTGCAGGAGCCCCGCCGGCTGCAGGAGCCCCGCCGGCTGCAGGCGCCCCTGAGAAGCCGCCAGAGGAAACACAGACACCTGAAGAACTGGCATTTTATGCCCCGAATTACTTATGTTTGACCATCCTGGCCGTAATTTTGTTCCCTCCCCTGGGATTAATAGCTATATTCTTCAGTTACAAGGTAAAACAACACCTATGCGATGGCCCATCCTGCCCTCTACCTGCCCCTTACACCTGTTTCTGCCCTGGGACCTGGATAGGGGCTTTCCCTCAGTGACCATTGGTCCCCAGCCCTTCCCCAAGGGTATCACAAGGCTAGACTCAGAAACCCATACCTAAAGCTCCCATCCCTACAGACTTCGCAGGCCAACAAGAACAGCGAATGGGAAGATGCTTACCTCAACTCAGGCCGAACTGGCTGGCTGGATGTATTTGCCATACTCATTGGTTTAGGCATCATTTATGCCTATACCCTATTTATGTGAAGGCCAGGCCAAGTAGTCCATGAGTCCACCTCAAATAGGACTTACCCACCAAAGCCCTAACCAACCAAATCAGCCACCATGCAAGAAACCAACAGCCAAGACATCTTCTAGCCAGAAAACCTATTGGCCAAGGAACTCAACATCCAAGCAACCCACTAGCCCAGGGACATCATACTACTTCATCCTTTTCGCTGCTGGAGCCATCTTCATCCACCTTGAGGGTTCTCACTTTCATGCCCTAGATGTGCTTAGCCCCATGATACTTGGATGCTCTTTCAGGAAAAAAAAATATTTAAACCAATAAAAAATGAAGGGAATGTTCCAGCCTCTCATGTGTGTGCATGTGTTTATTTGTTTCTGAGTCAGTGTCTGTGTTTTGCTGGAGCTACGTGTTTCATATCCCTGCTTTTTCTAGGCAAACAGAACCCTCCTTCAACTTTTGAGATCCAGAAGTGAAATTGTTAAGGGAAGAATGGAAAGACCTTAAGAAATAAACAATAGATTTGGTGCAAGAGCTGATGAAGATCACCCCTCCCCCAATCCTGAAAGGAATAAAGGAAGTAGAGAAAGAGAGATTACATGCAAGTATAACCCTAAGGAGGGTTGCATCTCAGGAAGGGGTGAGGTGTCAAAGACCCCAGATACTATTTGTATTACCTCTTCACAAATAAGTCCTATAGAGGCTCCAAGGTCGCAAAGAAAATATGCTGCATGGTAGGGAGGTCTAGGAAGAAATGACCTTAGACAGCCAAGTAGGGTAGCCCATGTCTCAGCTTGGTGAGAAGGAGGTCTACAGAAATGCAAAGTACCAGGGTGGGAATGACTAGCAGAGGGGAGCCAGGGATAACACAGGAGCCATCTAGAATGAAGGAAAACAGAGATCTAGGGTGACACGATGGATGACAAACATCGAGGCGTTCCCACTAGTACCCTAACTTCATGAACAACCCCAAATTCAGACCAGAAACCCTAGACTTAGCAGAATTAAATTTCCACAATGAAGGAGAATGGGGATTACCAATAGAAAGGAGGTTAAGTAGCTGTGGAAAAGACTGCTAACTCTACCAAGGCTCATCTTTTCCTCCCGGGAGCACAACTCAGCCACATTTCCTAGGTTCCCCTGTGTGGCCATGAGACTGTCTTTGGCTCTATGGAATCACTTCTATCAGAAGTCATGTGTGCCACAAACAGGCCTGGCTTTGAAACATCTCCCATGGGCACTCTCCTCCATACTCTTCTTCCCCTAGCTGACTGGCCAAGTGACATCCATGGTGCTTTGAAGGCCACAAGTTATAGAGAGGAAGAACTCCCATCAGCCTTGGTCTCTGAACCACTGTAGGAACAGTCACTGTTTCCCCAACTGCCCCCCTGTTTAGCAGAAAATACGTATTGTGCCATCACGTGTCTGGTCTATCTATTTCATAACTCAATCCACCCTAACTAGTGAAGATGCTGGAAAATAGAGTTACATTTCTCAGACATCTGGGGTTGCTACTTGAAATTCATGCCCAACAGACAGACCCATTTTGTTGGGCAGTTTATAGGAAATAATGAACGAAGGAAACAACAAAGGTCTTAGTCCATAGTTAACCTTAATCTTAACGGTCATGATGCTGTGTTTCCTACAAGATCCTGGGTATCTATGTGAATTACATGTGCTTATGGGACAATGCTCCATGTTAAGGGTGTGTCTGGAGAGGGGATTATTCCTGGTTGTCTGCTATGTTAGTGGGCCTAGAAGGTCAGCCATCCCTGTCCCTCCCCAGAGAAGCCCAGAATGCTGGGCCTGTCACATTCGGCTGCAAAGCCATGTGGAATCAGAATGGCCCATGTCGGCATGAACAGCCAGGTTCAAAAAAGTCACACTGTGCTACAAGACTTGGAAATCCAGCCAATCTTCTCCATTCCAGCTCTCTGACTCCCTCTAACCTGTATTCCACTCTCAGGCATTTATCTGGTATTTATCATTCATGTAAATATAAAACAAACAAAATTTGTAGTCTTGCATCTTGAAACATCATCATTTGAATTACTATAATGACACATGCAGATTTAACAATTTTATTCACTCTTCTCTCTCTCCACTATCTCCCACAGAATGAGATGACAATTTTTAACTCAATTTACAGACTTTCCATTTCATTATGCCTGTATAAGTAGACTCCATTACTGGACTACTATGGTGATTACATACTCTTGCTGAACTCATATTTGAACTCAGGAGCCAACCAATCCATCTGTCTGTAATCCTTCAGATTTTTCTTCCTTTTCTTCTTCTTCTGCCTCCTCTTCCTCCACCTTCTTTTCTTCCACATCCTGCCCCTCCTGCCCCTCCTCCTCCTGATCCTCCTCATCTTCACTTTGTTTGTTCTACTTCCTCAGTTATCTATGTGCCCCTTCACTAATCATTCCCAAACTCTCCAGAAGAATTCTATCACGGCTTTCAACAGAATTTCCCCATGGTCAAGTAGGCCAGGTAATTTTTCAATTCTCTTTCTCCCTTGGATCATTAAACCTTGGATCATTTATTTACTTGGGATTTTTTAATTTACACAACGTTCACAAAAATACACCCACAAGTAATACAAAGAGTATGGAAGAGCTCACTTCATGGCTGGATGTGGTATCATTTCCCTCTCTCAAAGGTAATTGCTGTCAATATTTTGTTGTAACTCTTTCTAGTTACCTTTCTATGCATTTCCATGTGCATTTGTGTCCACACACATTGCCATTACACTGTTTTTCTGTTTACCACTAGGTCTTGATGATCTTCAACACTCAATTAGTACTGAAGATCTTCAACACTCAATGCCCTGTATTCCACTTTTGAATTATTCCCCTCTGTCTTCTTCTGGCCCAAAGGGTACATTCCTATGTTCTCAGACCTGCCTTTTCTCTCTCAATGGTAGCTCATGGATTCCAGCACCTGGCATGAACCTGTAGGCCCTTCTTCCTCCTGGGAAGATAAGGATATCCTGAGCAGGGTAAGAGGGAGAGTATCCATAGAATAAAGAGCTGCAGGAGAGCAGATTCTTCTGTATACCAAGAACTAGTTTTGCAAATTTTATTTCTGACCACTGAAAACTTAACAAACTTTAGGACACTCACACTGTGACATTATTACCATGTCCTATGATTGTGATTCTTAACCTCTTACAGTCTTCAATTCTGACGACCCATTTATTGTAGCACCCTTGTAATAATACTTAAACTGATGTCCTTATTTTCTGGAAGAAACATGTACCTTTGAATTTTCTTTGCTGTTTTTTGTTTTTTTGGTTTTTTATTTTAGAGAGAGAGAGAGAGAGAGAGAGCGCATACACACAAGCAGGGGAGAGGGGCAGAAGGAGAGAGAGAGAATCTTAAGCAGGCTCCATGCTTAGCATGGAGACTGATGTAGGGCTCAATCTCATAACCCTGGGATCATGACCTGAGCTGAAATAAAGAGTCAGACACCCAACCAACTGAGCCACCTGAGTGCCCCTGAATTTTCTTTGTTAAGCCAGAAGGACATTACTAACATGAAATCCATGGGTATGTGGATTAAAAAAAGAAAAATAATAATTCCCCAATAACCCATGATAGAGCTATATTTCTTATTCAAATGAAGAGTATGAGAATCTGAGTCTCATTTAAATCAAGAGTACACTGGGTTTCTAATTTTAAAAATATTTTTATTCAAGTGCATAAGAGTGTATAAATCATATGTGCATACCAATGAACTTACACACACTTTCACAAAATGCACACTTATGTAACCTGCTCCTTAAACAAGGCATAGACCAGAAGACTCTGGTGCCCTCTTCCAGTCACTTCCTACAAAAGATAACTCCCACCCTAACCTGCTCTCCCTTTTTAAAATAACTGCCTGGTAGACCATGTCAGGGAATGCCAAATTTACTAACGGGACTTCCTGTTGATGGATATTTAGATTATTCCTACCTTTTGGCTGCCACAAACCATAGTGCAAAGAACATCCCTGAGCATGCTTCTCTGTTCACATGAGCAGGTTTTTCTCTAGAACAGAGTCCAAGAAGTGGGATTGCAGGGTTGAAGCATAAAGGGCTTTGTACACTTTGATGGCTAATACCATGATGACTTCTGCAAAGGCTTCATCAAATCACACACCTAATCCCAGTGTTTGAAAAAAACATTCTTTGTCTTCTTGTCATCACATGATATCATCAATCCTATGAAATTCTGCCAATTTGATGAATGAGAAGTGATAGTTCCTTATTGCTTTAATTTACATTCCTCTGATGACTAGTGAATTTGAACACTGCTAAGGACTGAATTGTATCCCCCCAAAATTGATATATTTTTAATTAGTTTTTTTTGTTTTAATTCCAGCATAGTTAACATACAGTATTATAGTAGTTTCAGGTGTACAAAACAGTGAGTCAACAATTCTATACATTACTCAGTGCTCATCATGGTAAGCACACTCTTAATCCCCATCACCTATTTCACCCATCCCCCACCCACTTCCCCCCTAGTAACCATCGTTTTGTTCTCTGTAGCTAAGAGTCTGTTTCTTGGTTTGTCTCTCTTTTTTTGTCCTTTGCTCATTCATTTTGTTTCTTAAATTCCACATGAGTGAAATCATATGGGATTTGTCTTTCTCTGACTGACTTATTTCACTTAGCATATGCATATACATCTGTATACATACCATATATATATATGTGTGTGTGTGTATACATATATATATATGTATATGTATATATATATATGTATGTGTGTATACACATATATGTGTATATATATATACATATGTGTGTGTGTGTGTGTGTATATATATATATATATATACATATATATATATATATACACATACCACATCTTCTGCATCCATTTATCTATTGATGGGCACTTGGGTTGGTTCCATAATTTAACTATTATAAACAATGCTGCAATAAACATAGGGGTGCATGTATCTCTCTGAATTAGTGTTTTTGTATTTTAGAGGTAAATACCCAGTAGTGCAATTACTGGATCATGGGGTAGTTCTATAAAACTGATATACTGAAACCTTAACTCCCTGCATAACTGTGTTTGAAGATAGCTGACAATATTGTATTGAGAATATAAAAAGCCAAAAGCAACAAAGATTAGAAAGGACCAGAAAACACCACCAGAAACTCCAACTCTACAAGCAACATAATGGCAATAAATTCATATCTTTCAGTACTCACTCTAAACATCAATGGACTAAGTGCTCCAATCAAAAGACATAGGGTAACAGAATGGATAAGAAAACAAGATCCATCTATATGCTGTTTACAAGAGACCCACTTTAGACCTAAAGACACCTTCAGATTGAAAGTAAGGGGATGGAGAACCATCTATCATGCTAATGGTCAACAAAAGAAAGCTGGAGTAGCCATACTTATATCAGACAATCTAGACTTTCAAATAAAGACTGTATCAAGAGATGAAGAAGGGCATTATATCATAATTAAGGGGTCTATCCACCAAGAAGACCTAACAATTGTAAACATTTATGCACCAAATGTGAAAGCACCCAAATATATAAATCAATTAATCACAAACATAAAGAAACTCATTGATAGGAATACCGTAACAGTAAGGGACTTCAACACCCCACTTATAACAACGGACAGATCATCCAATCAGAAAATCAACAAGGAAACAATGGCTTTGAATGGCACACTGGACCAGATGGAATTAACAGATATATATTCAGAACATTTCATCCTAAAGCAGTGGAATATACATTCTTCTCCAGTGCATGTGGAATGTTCTCCAGAATAGACCACATACTGGGACATAAATCAGCCCTCAGCAAGTACAAAAAGATTATACCATGAATATTTTCAGACCACAACACTATGAAACTCGAAATCAACCACAAGAAAAAATTTGGAAAGATAACAAATAGTTGGAGACTAAAGAACATCCTACTAAAGAACGAATGGGCTAACCAAGAAGTTAAAGAGGAAATTGAAAAGTATATGGAAGCCAATGAAAATGATAACACCACAACCCAAAACCTCTGGGACACAGCAAAGGTGGTCATAAGAGGAAAGTATATAGCAATCCAGGCTTTCCTAAAGAAGGAAGAAAGGTCTCAGATACACCTAACCTTACACCTTAAAGAGCTGGAAAAAGAACAGCAAATAAAACCCAAAACCAGCAGAAGACAGGAAATAATAAAGATTAGGGCAGTAATTAATGCTATTGAAACCAAAAAAAAACAGTAGAACAGATCAATGAAACCAGAAGCTGGTTCTTTGAAAGAATTAGGAAAACTGATAAACCACTAGCCAGTTTGATCAAAAAGAAAAAGGAAAAGACCCAAATAAATAAAATCAAGAATGAAAGAGGAGAGATCACAACCAACACAGTAGAAATAAAAACAATAAGATAATATTATGAGCAATTATATGCCAATAAAATGGGCAATCTGGAGGAAATGGACAAATTCCTAGAAACATATACACTACCAAAACTGAAACAGGAAGAAGTAGAAAATTTGAACAGACCCATAACCAGTAAAGAAATCGAATTAGTAATAAAAAATCTCCCAAAAAACAAGAGTCTAGGGCCAGATCGTTTTCCAGGGAAATGCTACCAAACATTTAAGGAAGAGTTAACACCTATTCTCTTGAAGCTGTTCCAAAAAATAGAAATGGAAGGAAAACTTCCAAACTCTTTCTATGAGGCCAGCATTACCTTGATTCCAAAACCAGACGGAGACCCCACTAAAAAGGAGAACTATAGACCAATTTCCCTGATGAACATGAATGCAAAAATCCTCAACAAGATATTAGCCAACCAGATCCAACAATACATTAAAAACATTATTCACCACGATCAAGTGGGATTTATACATGGGATGCAGGGCTGGTTCAATATCTGCAAAAACAATTAACGTGGTTCATCACACCAATAAAAGAAAGACAAGAATCATATGATCTTCTCAATAGATGCAGAGAAAGCATTTGACAAAATACAGCATCTTTTCTTGATAAAACCCTCAGGAAAGTAGGGATAGAGGATCATACCTCGAGATCATAAAAGTCATATATGAACGACCCAATGCTAATATCATCCTCAATGGGGAAAAACTGACAGCTTTCCCCCTAAGGTCAGAGACAAGACAGGGATGTCCACTCTCGCCACTGTTATTCAACATAGTATTGGAGGTCTCAGCCTCTGCAATCAGACAACACAAAGAAATAAAAGGCATCCAAATCGGCCAAGAGGAGATAAAACTTTCATTCTTCGCAGATGACATGATACTCTACATGGAAAACCCAAAAGATTCCACCAAAAAACTGCCAGAACTGATTCATGAATTCAGCAAAGTTGTAGGATATAAAATCAATGCACAGAAATCAGTTGCATTCCTATTCACCAACAATGAAGCAACAGAAAGAGAAATCAAGGAATCAATCCCATTTATAATTGCACCAAAACCCATAAAATACCTAGGAATAAATCTAACCAAAGAAGTGAAAAATCTGTACACTGAAAACTATAGTAAGCTTATGAAAGAAATTGAAGCAGACACAAAAAAATGGAAAAAGATTCCATGCTCCTGGATAGGAAGAACAAATACTGTTAAATGTCGATACTACCCAAAGCAATCTACATATTCAATGCAATCCCTATCAAAATAATACCAGCATTCTTCACAGAGCTAGAACAAATAATTCTAAAACTTGTATGGAGCCAGAAAAGACCCCAAATCCAAAGCAATCTTGAAAAAGAAAACCAAAGCAGGAGGCAACACAATCCTGGACTTCAAGCCATACTACAAAGCTGTAATCATCAAGACAGTATCGTACTGGCACAAGAACACTCAGATCAATGGAACAGAATAGAAAACTCAGAAATGGACCCACAAACGTATGGCCAAGTAATCTTTGACAAAGCAGGAAAGAATATCCCATGGAATAAAGACAGTCTCTTCAGCAAGTGGTGCTGGGAAAACTGGACAGCGACATGCAGAAGAATGAACCTGGACCACTTTCTTACACTATACACAAAAATAAACTCAAAATGGATGAAAGACCTAAATGTAAGACAGGAAACCATCAAAATCCTCGAGGAGAAAGCAGGCAAAAACCTCTTTGATGTTGGCCGCAGCAACTTCTTTTTTTTTTTTTTTTTTAATTTTTTTTTTCAACGTTTATTTATTTTTGGGACAGAGAGAGACAGAGCATGAACGGGCGAGGGGCAGAGAGAGAGGGAGACACAGAATCGGAAGCAGGCTCCAGGCTCTGAGCCATCAGCCCAGAGCCCGACGCGGGGCTCGAACTCACGGACCGCGAGATCGTGACCTGGCTGAAGTCGGACGCTTAACCGACTGCGCCACCCAGGCGCCCCGCCCGCAGCAACTTCTTACTCAACACATCTCCGGAGGCAAGGGAAACAAAAGCAAAAATTAACTACTGGGACTTCGTCAAAATAAAAAGCTTCTGCACAGTGAAGGAAACAGTTAGCAAAACTAAAAGGCAACCAACAGAATAGGAGAAGATATTTGCAAATGACTTATCAGATGAAGGATTAGTATCCAAAATCTATAAAGAACTTATCAAACTGAACACCCAAAACACAAATAACCCAGTGAAGAAATGGGCAAAAGACATGAATAGACACTTCTCCAAAAGAAGACATCCAGATGGCCAACAGACACATGAAAATATGCTCAACATCACTCATCATCAGGGAAATACAAATCAAAACCACAATGAAATACTACCTTACACCTGTCAGAATGGCTAACATTAACAACTCAGGCAACAACAGATGTTAGTGAGGATGAGGAGAAAGAGGATCTCTTTTGCATTGTTGGTGGGAATGCAAGCTGGTGCAGCCACTCTGGAAAATAGTATGGAGTTTCCTCAAAAAATTAAAAATAGAACTACCCTACGACCCAGAAATTGCACTACTAGGTATTTATCCAGGGATAACAGGTGTGCTGTTTCGAAGGGACACATGCACCCCAATGTTTATAGCAGCACTATCAACAATAGCCAAAGTATGGAAAGAGCCCAAATGTCCATCGATGGATGAATGGACAAAGATGTGGTATATATATACAATGGAGTATTACTTGGCAATCAAAAGCAATGAAATCTTGCCATTTGCAACTACATGGATGGAACTGGAGGGTATTATGCTAAGCGAAATTAGTCATTCAGAGAAAGACAAATATCATATGACTTCACTCATATGAGGACTTTAAGAGACAAAACAGATGAACATAAGGGAAGGGAAACAAAAATAATATAAAAACAGGGATGGGGACAAAACATAAGAGACTCTTAAATATGGAGAACAAACAGAGGGTTACTGGAGGGGTTGTGGGAGGCGGGATGGGCTAAATGGGTAGGGGGCATTAAGGAATCTACTCCTGAAATCATTGTTGTACTATATGCTAACTAATTTGGATGTAAATTTAAAAATATATAAAATTATTAAAAAAGAATATAAAAAGTGTACCAAAACCAAATATTTTTTAAAAATCCAATTAGAAAATGGACCAAAGCATGGCCATTCTTCTACCAAAGAAGATACACAGATGGCAAGTAAACACATGAATATGTTAAACTCATTAGCCATCAAGGTAATGCAAATTAAAGCCACAATGAGATATCACTGCAAAACTGCCAGAGTGGCTAAGATTTACAAAAAGTAGTGGTAACATCAAATACTAGCAAGAGTGCAGAGAAACCTGATCCTTATACATTGCTGGTGGCAATGGAAGACGGTATATCTAGTTTGGAAAACAATTTAGCAGTTACTTATAAAACTACGCAATTCAAGAATTGAGTTGTTGGATATTTACATCTGAGAAATGAAACTTACATTCACACACAAATGAATTCACACTTGCACATGAATGTTTACAGAAGTGTGGAGCTTGAACTGACCTTGAGATCAACACCTGAGCTGAGATCAAGAGCTGGACACTTAACTGACTGAGCCACCCAGGTGCTACTATATATGTTTTCTTTGTAACAGACAAAAAATAGAAACAATCCAATGTCCATCAATAGGTGAATTTATATACAATTTGGTATTTCCATACAAATAAATATTAAGCAGTAATAAATAGGAATGAATCACTGATACCCACAACATGGATAAATCTCATAATTATGTTGTGTGAAAAGAAAACAGAGAAAAGAGAGCATATATTATGATTCCAATTATGTAAAAATTCTAGAAAATGTAAACTAATCTATAATTACAAAAAATGGAGGAGTGGCTTCCTGGGGATGCTAGGGGTTATGGGGACAGAGAGTGCTGGGGTGAAAAGGGATTTCAAAGAGGCTTGAGGAAACTTTTTGGGGTTATAGAGGTGTTCATTATCTCAACTGTGGTCATGATTTCACAAGTGTTTACATTCATTCATCAAAACTTATCCAACTGTACATTTAAGTATGTGTAGTCTGAAACACAGCCACATTCCTTTATGTACTGACTTATTGTCTATGACTGTTTCTATGCTACAACAGCAGAGTCGAGTAGTTGCAATGGAGATTATATGCGTGCTCTCATCACTTTGCACTGTTTCTTGGCACACTACAAACACTCATGATGCAGTTAAAATCCAAGAGAGTTTCAAGTGCCACACATATCCACATACCATGACTTGTTTTTGTTTTTCTTAATGTCATGAGCCAAAAAAAGGAGAGAGAGAAAAATGGGCTTCGAATGTCATGCTTTTAAGTGTGGATTATTGTGTTAATGAACTATATGGTAAACATTGTGTTTATTACAAAATAACACTGTAACTGTGCTAAAAGACCGCACCATATACTGACATTACCAGAATAAAGCCCCCTATGCAATATTCCTAACCCACTGGAAAGAAATGTTCAGAAAAATTAGAATGTGTAAAGTGGAATATCTCATCACAAATTTCTTCACAAAAATAAAAAATGAAAATGAGGCTACAGCCAAAGTAAGTTTCTGAATGGCCCATTTGTTCATCAAGCAAGGAAAGCGTTTACCAATGGTCAGTTAATTAAATCATATTTTATTGCAGCAAAAGAAAATATGTCCAGAGCAAGTAAAGTTATTTAAGACTATTCACCCTTCATGAGAATTACTAAAGAGTAGGGAGGATTGGAAGCAACATCACGGTCAATTACTAAAACATATCTACAGTAGTCAATTCATACAGACCAAAAGTAGAAAGGTAGTTGCCACAAATCAATAAATGTGATAGACCACATTAATAGAATGAAAGATAAAAATCGTGTGATCATCTCAATACATTCAGAAAAAAAAATCTGACAAAATACAGCATTTCATGATAAAAACTCTCAACAAATTTGATATAGAAGGAACATATCTGAACACAATAAAAGCCATATATGACAAACCCACAGCAAGTTTCATACTCAATGGTGAAAAGTGGAAAGCTTTACCTCTAAGATCAGGAACAAGGCAAGTATGCCCACTCTTATTCAACATAATACTGGAAGTCCTATCTAGAGCAATCAGGAAAAAAAAATACAAAGCATCCAAATGAAAGGAAGAAGTAAAATCATCTTATTTGCAGTTGATATGAACTTATATATTGCAAAATCCCCAAGACTCAAAACTGTTAGAACTAATCAACAAATTCACTAAAGTTGTAAAATATAAAATCAACATACATAAATTAGATGCATTTCTATATGCTAATAATGAAATATTTGAAAAAGAAACAAAATATTTCCATTCACAAGAGCATAAAAAACAATAAAATACTTAAGTATAAATTTAACCAAGGAGCAGAAAGATCTGTACACTGAAAACTATAAGCCTCTGGTCAAAAAAAAATTGAAGAAGACACAAACAAATGGAAAGATAGTCTATGTTCATGGACTGGAAGAATTAATTTTGTTAAAATGACCATACTACTCAAAGCCACCTACAGATTTCATGAAATCCGTATTAAATCTGTATTCCAATGACAATTTACAGAAATAGAAAAAACACTCCTAAAATTTGTATGGAGTACTCACCCAAATAGCCAAAGCAATCTTGAGAAAGAAGAACAAAGCTGGAGGTATCACACGTCCTGATTTCAAACTTACCAGAAAGCTAAAGTGATCAAAGCAGTATGGCACTAGCATATAAATAGACATATATATCAATGGAACAGAATAGATAGCCCAGAAACAAACCCCTGCATATATGGCCAACTAATATTTGATAAAGGAGCCAATATTGAATGAGAAAAGTATAGTCTCTTCAATAAATAGTATTGGGAAAACTGCATAGCCACATGCAGAAAAATGAAATTGGACCTTTATCTTACACCACTTACAAAAATTAACTCAAAATGAATTAAAGACTTCAACATAGAATTGAAACTGTAGAGGCGCCTGGGTGGCTCAGTCAGTTGAGTGTCAGACTTTGGCTCGGGTCATGGTCTCACGGTTTGTGAGTTCGAGTCCCACATTGGGCTCTGTGCTGACAGCTAGGAGCTTGGAGCATGCTTCAGATTCTGTGTCCCCCTCTCTCTCTGCCCCACCCCTGTTTGTGCTCTCTCTCTGTCTTTCAAAATGAATAAACATTAAAAAAAATTTTTTTTAAAGAATTGAAACTGTAAAACTTATAGAAGAAAACATAACGAAAAGTTCCTTGACATTGGTGTTGACAATGACTTTTTTGGATATGGCACCAATAGCACAAACAACAAAGGGTAAAATAAATATGTTAGACTACATCAATCTATAAAGTTTCTGCATAGCAAAGCAAACAATAAACACAATGAGAAGGCAACCTATGGAAGGGGAGAAAATCCTTGCAAACCATATACATGATAATGGGTTCTATCAAAAATATATGAAGAACTCATACAATTCAATAATAAAACAAAATCAATCCAGCTTAAAAATAGGCAGAAGAACAGAAAAGACACTTTTCCAAAGAAGACATCCAAATGGTCAACAGGTATATGAAAAAATACTCAATGTCACTAATCAGCAGGGAAATGCAGATTAAAACCACAATGAGCTATCACCTCACACCTGTTAGAACAGCTACCATTAAAAAGACAAAAGATAACAAGTGGTGGAGGATATGGAGAAAAGAGAAATGTTGTACACTGTTGGTGGGAATGTAAATTCATACAGGTGCTAAGGAAAACAATATGGAGGTTCTTCAAAAAATTAAAAATAAAACTATCATATGATCCATCAATCTACTTCTGGGTATATAGCTACAGGAGATGAAAATAGGCTCTCAAAGACATCTGCACTCCTGTGTTCACTGCAGCATTATTCACAATAGATAAGACATGGAAACAATAAGTATTTATCTGTTAATGGATGAACAGATAATAAAGATGTGGTTAAAAAAAACTCATACAAACACATATTTGGACTATATATTACATATATTTATTATATGTTATATATTTGGATATATATTCAGCCATGAAAAAGAACGAAATTCCGACATTTGCAACAGCATAAGTGATATAAGCCAGACAGAGAAAGACAAATATCTTATGATATCACTGATATGTGTAACCTAAAAAAATCCAAACTCAAAGAAACAGAGAGAATAGTGGTTGCCAGAGGCTGTGGGTGGGGGTATTGGGGAGATGTTGCTCAAAAACTACAAACTCCCAATTAGAAGAAGAATAGGTTCTGGGGACGTAATGCACAAAATTGTAATGATAGAGAACAATGCTGTACTACTTACTTGAAAGTTGCTAACAGAGTAAATCTTAAATAGTCTCATTACAAGAAAGAAATGGTAATTATCTGTCATGATGGAGGTATTATCTAACATGACAGTGAGGATAATATTGCAATATATAAAAGTGTATCAAATCAACACATTGTACACCTTAAAATGACACAATATTGTACGTCAACTACAATTAACCCTTGAACAATGCAGTGTGGGGGACCCCCATGCAGGTGAAAATCCACCTATAATTTTTGACTCCCCAAAAACTTAACTACTAATAGCCTACTATGGACCAGAAGCCTTACCAAGAATTTAAGCAGTCAATTAACATGTATTTTGTATGTTATAAGCAGCACATATTGTATTCTTACAATAAAGTAAGCTAGAGAAAAAATGTTAAGAAAATCATAAGGAAGAGAAAATGCATTTACAGTACTGGACATATATTTATTGGGAAAAAAACCTCCACATATGGCTTTCCAGGTGGGCCAGAGGCTGTGGAAATCTATGATGTTTCCTATTAAGCCAATAGTATCAACAATAAACTTCATTCACTGTTGTCAGTTCCAGGAATTTTTGTCAGAAATAGAAGCTGAATATCCTGATTTAAAGAAGAATCAGATAGGGAGTCAGTATGGTGGAGAAGTAGGGGGTCCCGAAGTTCCCTCATCTCAAATACAGCAGTATTGAGGCCAGAAGACTTGGAATTCCAGGAATCCAGGCTACAGAGTGACAGAAACATATCCAGAGGCCCACAGGGACAGCTTGGGCAGTGTAGGCACAGAGGGGAGGGATCCCCTTCTGTGGAGAGACAAAAGGAAGAGAAAGAGAGGCTGTGGAAGTGTGGAATTGTATTTGGACAAGAGAAAAACCTCTCTGGACCAAGGTCTGGGGAATGGAAAAAACAGAGTCAGTTTCTAACTTGCAAACAGCCTTAGGAGTGATGATCCAGGGTTGGCATGACTTTCTCCAGACCTCATTACCCTGGGTGGAGGGTGGGGGAGCCAGCTCCGGCTCGGTAGCTAGCTCAGAGGCGAATTGGAAGAGCAGTCCCCTCTCTCGAGCACTGTAAGAAGAAGGTATATTGCAGCTCCAAGGACAAAAGACCTGCAGGTGCCAGCCAGAGGCCCTCTGTTGGCTGGACAGAGTGGCATTACCCCAGAACCAGGTCATGCAGAGTGGAATCCTTTAAGACATAGGGATTTGAATCCCAGCCCAGTGCCTGGGAGGCATGGGAGACTGTGGAGTGGAACAAACTGGTCTGCTCACATCCCTGGCACTGTGAGGACAGCCTTAACAGTGTGGTTTGGGACACATGGTCCAGGGAGGAGAGACAGGGGTGTTGCCATTTTTCTCCCCATCACCAACATGATGGGCTTCAGAGAACAGGACAGCTGCCCCAGTGGAGACCGGACCTGCTTACACCAAACCCCACCCCTCTGTGCCTGGTAACTGCATATCTACCAGAGCAAGATTGACACTGAACCAGAGGGCTCCTCCTCCAGACCAGCACAGCCACTTGTTCCAAGGCACCACTGGACATTGGTCCAGTGGTTTTGCATTTTCTGATTTGATTCTTGGTCAATTCTTATTATATATATTTTTTTTCTTTTCTTCTTATTTCTTCCCTTCTCTATTCTGATTGTTGGTTTGTTTAAGCAGGCATTTTTAATCTATTCTTCTTACACCTCTTCTGTATCTCCTTCTTTATTTTCCCCTCTCTCTCACTCACTCTCTCTCTTTCTCTCTCTCTCTCTCTAGATTAAGCCGTATAGTTTCTCTGATTCTCTGCCTGGTCAATTTTTTTCTTTTCTTTTTCCCTGCCCCTGTCATTTCTCTCTTTGTATGGGATAAGGCTTCTTCCACCACTACCCCCCTTTTAAATTTTTTCCAGGGTTACTTCAATGAACAAATCAAAGCACACCTGGTGGGAAGTCCAAACCATCACTACGAGTAGGGAGATAAAGCAACCAGAGTCACAACAACAGGGAGCACACAGGACACTCCAAAACACCTCCTGAAGGGCCAGGCCCTGGACAGCATATGACCCCTTTTGAATACAGTAGTACTAGCAGGTGCAGGACACATAAAAGACAAAACTAGCCAAAATGATGAAACAGAAGAATTCTCCTCAAAAGAAATTGCAGGAAGAGGGGCGTCTGGGTGGCTCAGTTGGTTAAGCGTCCGACTTTGGCTCAGGTCGTGATCTCGCAATCCGCGAGTTCGAGCCCCACGTCAGGCTCTGTGCTGACAGCTCAGAGCTTGGAGCCTGTTTCAGAGTCTGTGTCTCCCTCTCTCTGACCCTCCTCCGTTTATGCTCTGTCTCTCTCTGTCTCAAAAATAAATAAAGGTTAAAAAAATTAAAAAAAAAAAGAAATTGCAGGAAGAAATGACAGCCAGAGACTTTCTCAAAACAGATATAAACAATATATGTGAATAAGAATTTAGAATAATAGTCATAAGACTAAGAGCTGGGCTTGAAAAAAAGCATAGAAGGCAGCAGAGAATCTATAGCTGCAGAGATCAAGGACCTCTGCACAATTAATTAAGTACAATTAATTAAGAAATGCTGTAAATGAGATGCAAAATAAACTAGATGCAGTGACAGCAAGGATGGGAGAATAAGTGAAATACATGATAAAATTATGGGAAATGATGAAGCTAAGAAAAAGAGAGATAAGAAAATACTAGACCACGAGGGGAGAATTAGAGATCTAAGTGATTCAATGAAACATAATAATATCTGTATCATAGGAGGTCCAAAAGAAGAGAGAAAGAAAGGGGCAGAAGGTTTACTTGAAAAAAATTATAGCTGAGAACTTCCCTAATCTGGGGAAGGAAGCAGACGTCCAAGTCCAGGAGGCACAGAGAATTCCCCTCAGAATCAACAGGAACAGGTCAACACCATGGCATATCATAGTGAAACTGGCACAATACAAAGATAAAGAGAGAATTCTGAAAGTAGCTAGGGACAAATGGGCTTTAACCTATAAGGGTAGACACATAAGGGTTGTAGCAGACCTGTTCACTGAAACTTTGCAGGCCAGAAGGGAGTGACAGGAAATATTCAATGTGCTGAATAGGAAAAATATGCAGCCAAGAATCATTTACCCAGCAAGGCTGTCATTCAGAATAGAAGGAGAGATAAAGGCTTTCCCAGACAAACAAACAAAACCTGAAGGAGTTCATGATGATTAAAACTAGTCCTGCAGGAAGTCCTAAGGGGCACTCTGTGAGTGGAATGTTTCAAAGACTACAAAGGACCAGAGATATCACCACAATCATGAAACCTACAGATAATACAATGATGCTAAATCCATATCTTTCAATAATCACTCTGTAAATGGACTAAATGCCCCAACCAAAAGACATAGGGTATCAGAATGGATTAAAAAAAAAACACAAGATCTATCTATATGCTGTTTACAAGAGACTCATTTTAGACCTGAGGACACCTGCAGATTGAAAGTGTGGAGATGGAAAACCATCTATCATGCTACTGGAAGTCAAAGGAAAGCTGGAGTAGCCATACTTATATCAGACAAACTAGATTTTAAAGACTGCAACAAGAGATAAAGAAGGGCATTATATAATAATTAAGGTGCCTATCCATCAAGAAGAGCTAATAATTGTAAATGTTTATGTCCCCAACATGAAACACCCAAGTATAAAATTAGTTACAAACATAAGCAATCTTATTGATAATAATACAGTAATTGTAGGTGACTTTAATTCTCTACTTACAACAATGGACAGATCATCTAGGCAGAAAATCAATAAAGAAACAATGGCTTTGAATGATACACTGGACCAGATGGACTTGACAGATATATTCAGGACTCTTCATCCAAAAGCAGAATACACATTCTTCTCAAGTGCATGGAACATTCTCCAAAATAGATCACATACTGGGTCACAAAACAGGCCTAAATAAATATAAAAGGATTGAGATCATACCACGCATATTTTCAGATCACAACGCTATGAAACTTGAAATCAACAACAAGAAAAAATTTGGAAAGCCTCCAAAGGCATGGGGGTTAAAGAACATCCTGCTAAAGAAATAATGGGTCAAATAGGCATATAAGAAGAAATTTAAAAATATATGGAAGCAAATTAAAATGAAAACATGACAATCCAAACACTTTGGGATGCAGCAAAGGCAGTACTAAGAGGAAAATACATTGCAATCCAGGCCTATCTCAAGAAACAAGAAAAATTCCAATATAGAACCTAACCTCACATCTAAAGGAACTAGAAGCAGAGCAACAAAGAAATCCCAAATCTAGCAGAAGAAGAGAAATAATAAAGAATAGAGCAGGAAAAAACAATACAGAATAAAAAGAAAAACCAGTAGAACAGATCAATGAATCTAAGAGCTGTTTTTTTGAAAAAATAAACAAAATTGATAGCCCCCTAGCCAGACTTCTCAAAAAGAAAAGAGAGAGAACCCAAACAGATAAAATCACAAAAGAAAGAGAAGAGATCACAACCAACACCACAGAAATACAAACAATTACAAGACAATACTATTAAAAATTACATGCCAACAAACTGGACAATGTGGAAGAAATGGGCAAATTGCTAGACACCCACACACTACCAAAACTCAAATTGGAAAAGATAGAAAATCTGAGCAGATCCATAACCAGGAAAGAAATTGAATCAGTTATCAAAAATCTCTCAGCAAATAAGAGTCCTGGGCCAGATGGCTTCCAATGGGAATTCTACCAGACATTTAAAGCAAAGTTAATACCTATTCTTCTCAAGCTGTTCTAAAAAATAGAAATGGAAGGAAAGCTTCTAGACTCATTCTATAAAGCCAGTATTACCTTGATTCCCAAACCAGACAGAGACCCCACTAAAAAGGAGAATTACAGGCCAATATCCCTAATGAATACAGATGCAAAAATTCTCAACAAGATACTCGCAAATCGAATTCAACAGTATAATTAAAAGCATTATTCACCATGATCAAGTGGGATTCATTCCTGGGCTCCAGGCTGGTTCAGTATTCACTAATCAATCAATGTGATACATCACATTAATAGAAGAAAGGATTAGAACTATATGATCCTTTCAATAGATGCAGAAAAAGCATTTGACAAAATACAGCATCCTTTCTTAATAAAAACCCTCACAAGAAAGTCAGAATAGAAGGAACATACCTTAACATTATAAAAGCCATATATGAAAGGCCCACAGCTATATAATCCTCAATGGAGGAAAACTTAGAGCTTTCCCCATGAGATCAGGAACATGACAGGGATGTCCACTCTCACCACTGCTGTTTAATATAGTGTTGGAAGTCCTAGCCTCAGCAATCAGACAATAAAATGAAATAAAAGGCATCCAAATTGGCAAAGAAGAAGTCAAACTTTCACTTTTTGCAGATGACATGATACTCTACAGGGAAAACCCAAAAGATTCCACTAAAAAACTGCTAGAACTGATACATGAATTCAGCAAAGTCACAGGATATAAAATCAATGTACAGAAATTGGTCACATTTCTATACACCAAAAATGAAGCAAAACAGAAAAAGAAATCAAAAAATCAATCCTATTTACAATTTCACCAAGAACCATAGGATACCTAGGAATAAACCTAACCAAAGAGGTAAAAGATCTATACACTGGAAACCATTAGACAACTTATGAAAGAAATTGAAGAAGACACAAAGAAATGGATAAACATTCCATGCCCATGGATTGGAAGAACAAATATTGTTAAAATGTCAATACTTCCCAAAGCAATCTACACATTCAATGCAATCCCAATCAAAACTGCACTAGCATTCTTCTCAGAGCTAGAACAAATATTCCTAAAATTTGTATGGAACCAAAAAAGACTCTGAATAGCCAAAGTAATGTTGAAAAAGAAAACCAAAGCAGGAGGCATCACAATCCCGGACTTTACTACAAAGCTGTAATCATCATTGGCACAAAAACAGATACATTGACCAATGGAATAGGATAGAGAACCCAGAATTGGACTCACAAAAGTATGGCCAACTAATCTTCAACAAAGCATGAAAGAGTATCCAATGGAAAAAAAAGAGTCTCTTTAGCAAATGGTGCTGGAAAAACTGGACAGCAACATGCAGAAGAATGAAACTGAACCACTTTCTTACACCATACACAAAAATAAACTCAAAATGGATGAAACACCTAAATGAGAGACAGGAAACCATCAAGACCCTAGAGGAGAAAACAGGCAACAACCTCTTTGCCCTCAGCTGCAGCAACTTCTTACTTGACACGTCTCTGAAGGCAAGGGAAATAAAAGCAAAAATTAATTATTGGGACTTTATCAAGATAAAAATCTTCTGCACAGCAATGGAAACGATCAACAAAACTAAAAGGCAACTGACAAAATGGGAGAATATATTTGCAAATGATATATCAGATAAAGGGTTAGTATCCAAAATCTACAAAGAACTTACCAAATTCAACACCTGAATAAACAAATAATCCAGTGAAAAAATGGGCAAAAGACATGAATAGACACTTTTCCAAAGAAGACATCCAGATGGCCAACAGACACATGAAAAGATGCCCAACATACTCATCATCAGGGAAATACAAATCAAAACCACATTGAGATACCACCTCACACCGGTCAGAGTGGCTAAAATGAACAACTCAGGGAACAACAGATGTTGACAAGGAAGTGGAGAAAGGGGAACCCTCTTGCACTGTTGGTGGGAATGCAAGCTGGTGCAGCCACTCTGGAAAACAGTGTGGAGGTTCCTCAAAAAATTAAAAATAGAACTAACCTATGACCCAGCAATAGCACTACTAGGAATTTATTCAAAGGATACAGGAGTGCTGATTCATATGGGCACATGTACCCCAATATTTACAGCACTGCTATCAATAATAGCCCAATTATGTAAAGAGCCCAAATATCCATAGACTAATGAATGGATAAAGAAGATTTGGTTTATATATACAATGGAATACTACTTGCCAATGAGAAAGAATGAAATCTTGCCATTTGTAACAACATGGATGGAACTGGAGGGTATTATGCTAAGTGAAATAAGTCAGTCAGAGAAAGATAGATATCCTATGTTTTCACTCACATGTGGAATTTGAGAAACTTAACAGAAGACCATGGGGGAGGGGAAGAGGGAAAAATAATTTCAAACAGAGAGGGAGGCAAACCATAAGAGACTCTTAAATATAGAGAACTGAAGGTTGATGGGGGAGCAGGGGGGAGGAGAAGATGGGTGATGGGCATTGAGGAGGGCACTTCTTGGGATGAGCACTGAGTGTTGTATATAAGTGATGAATCATGGAATCTACACCCAAACCCAAGAGCACAATGCATACACTGTATGTTAGCTAACTTGACAATAAATTATATTTAAAAAAAAGAAATTTTTAAAATAAATAAAAGTTTATTTATTTATTTATTTATTTATTTATTTATTTTAACGTTTTTATTTATTTTTGGGACAGAGAGAGACAGAGCATGAACGGGGGAGGGGCAGAGAGAGAGGGAGACACAGAACCAGAAACAGGCTCCAGGCTCCGAGCCATCAGCCCAGAGCCTGACGCGGGGCTCGAACTCACCGACCGCGAGATCGTGACCTGGCTGAAGTCGGACACTCAACCGACTGCGCCACCCAGGCGCCCCTAAAAGTTTATTTCTAAATAAAAAGAAGAATCAGATGGAAATTATAGAACTGAAAAACATAATAATGAAATAAAAACACTCAATGTAGGGGCTACATAGAATAATGGAGATGACAGAGGAAATAGTTGATTTGAAGAGCGAATTTGAAAATAGAAATCACACAATTTGAACAATAGAGAGAGAAAAAAAATTGAAACAAAAATTAACGGAACCGCAGGGAACTGGAAGCAAACAGTACTAAAAGATTTAATGTGCATACCATGAGAGTCCCAGAAGGGAACTTTATATAGTATCTTCAAAAAAAGTTTTTACAAAGAAGGAAAGGATGATCAAATACATCCCAATTTGGCAAAAGGCTTAAATTTACACATTCAAAAAGCTCAATGACCCTCAAAAAAAAAAATCATCTACTCAAAGATCCATGGTCAGACCATATTACTCAAACAGCTTAAAACCAGAGGCAAAGAAAAAGTTATGAACACATCCAAGGAAAAAATTACACATGCCTAAAAAGAAACAAAAATTCAAAAGACTGTGAAGGTCTTACTAGAAATCTTGACTGCCGAAAGGAAGGGGAACAATATTTTTAACTGCTGGGAGAAAAGAACTGTCAACCCAGAATTCCAAAACTGGTGAAAATGTTCTTCAGGAATGAAGGTAAGAGGAAACTAGCAGAATACATTGTCACAGACCTACTTTAAAATAAATGCTAAAGTTAATTCTTGAAGAGGGAAATGATACTAGAGGAAAACTTGGAGTATCAGGAAGAAGTAGAAGCAATATAAATTGGTCAAGATCTGGGAAAACATGAAATATTATTCTTCTTTTGGTTCTTGAAAATATATGTGACAGTTGAGAGCAAAAATGGTAACAGTGATGAGATTTTTCAATGTGTGTAGATGTAATACATACAGAAACTAAAATATAAAGGGGGCAAGGTGGAGGGATTAATATTGTGGCAGGTTGCTATATTCCACTTGAAATTGTAGGGGCGCCTGGGTGGCGCAGTCGGTTGAGCGTCCGACTTCAGCCAGGTCACGATCTCGCGGTCTGTGAGTTCGAGCCCCGCGTCGGGCTCTGGGCTGATGGCTCAGAGCCTGGAGCCTGTTTCCGATTCTGTGTCTCCCTCTCTCTCTGCCCCTCGCCCGTTCATGCTCTGTCTCTCTCTGTCCCAAAAATAAATAAACGTTGAAAAAAAAATAGAAATTGTAAAATATTCTAGGTAGACCATGAAAACTTTAATTACCTTTATGGTCATCTCTACAGCAACAACTAGCAAAATTTGCAAAGATATATCCTCAAAAATCACAAGAGATAACTTAAATGGAGTACTAAAATAATATTCAAGAAATCCAAAAAGAAGCAGGAAAGAAAAAGGAAAATGAAAAGAAAAAATGAAAGAAAACGAAAAACAGAGAAACAAATAGAGAACAAATAATAAAAAGGCAGAATTGAGGCCAAATATACCAATCATCACATTAAATGCAAAAGTTATAATATAGAGATTTTCAGAATGTATTAAAATTAAAAAACAAGACCCACCTATATACTGTCTATAAGAAACCCACATTAAATATAATGATGTATGTAGGATAATAAAGTAAAGAATGTTGGGGGAAAGACATGAAAACACTACCAAATAAGGGTGCTTGGGGTGGCACTGTCACTTGGGTGTCCAACTCTTGGTCTCAGCTCAGGTCATGATCTCACAGTTCATGGGTTCAAGCCCCACATCAGGCTTCTGTGCTGACGGTGCACAGCCTGCTTGGGATTCTGTCTCTTCTTCTCTCTGCCCCTCCCCCACTTGTGCGTGCTCCTCTCTCTCTCTCTCTCTTTCTCTCTCTCTCTCATTAAAAAAATTAATTTTAAAAAACACTACCAAAACAAAGATGGGTGATTATAATAACATCAGACAGAGTAGATGTCAAAGCAAGGATAATTAAAAAGGATAAAGAAACACATTAAATAATGATAAAAGAGACAATTCAACAGGAAGACATAAGAATCCTAAATGTATGAGCACTGACAACAGAACTTCAAAATACATGTTAAACCTGATAAATAAAACAAAGGGAGAAATAAACAAATCCACTATTATAGTTGAAGACTTCACATTCCTCTCTCAATAACTAGTAGGACAAGTAAACAGAAAATTAGCAAAGATGTAGAAAAATTGAATACTATCAACCATCTGTATCTAACTGTCATTTATACAACACTCTAGCCAAAGAAGGCAGATACATATTCTTTTCAAGTACATATGGGACCTCATCAATATAGAAACTATCCTTTCTCATTAAACAAACTTAACAAATCTCTAAGAATTAAAATTATAAAAAGCATATGAAACCACACAAAGCAAACCACATGGAGTCATATTATCTGACTGTGCTTCAAGAATTCTAGGGGCGCCTGGGTGGCGCAGTCGGTTAAGCGTCCGACTTCAACCAGGTCACGATCTCGCAGTCCGTGAGTTCGAGCCCCACGTCAGGCTCTGGGCTGATGGCTTGGAGCCTGGAGCCTGTTTCCGATTCTGTGTCTCCCATTCTCTCTGCCCCTCCCCCGTTCATGCTCTGTCTCTCTCTGTCCCAAAAATAAATAAACGTTGAAAAAAAAAAAAAGAATTCTAATATGCCCCCATACCAATATTCCTGCCCACTCTGAGGTATTATCCTATATAATCTGTGACTGTCAATATGATGGCATATCTCTCCTGTGACTAGGTTAGGTATGTGGCACAGCTGACTCTAAGAAAGGGACATTACCTAGGTGGACCTAACCTAAATTCATGAGGCCTTTATATCTGGGCCTAGAGGTCAGAGACAGAGGAAGTCAGAGACTCAAAGTGTGAGAGGGACTTTGATGGAGGGAGATTCTCCCTTGATAGCTCTGAGATGAACAGGACCACAAAGCAAAGTATGCACATAGATTTTAGGAACCGAGAATAGATATTAGCTGATAGCCAGCAAGGAAAAGAGAATGCCCTCAGTTCCCAAACCACAAAGAACTGAATTCTGCCACAACCACACGAGCTTGGAAGAGCATGAGAACAGAGCTCCACATGAGGACACATTTCAGTAGACATATTCATTTCAACCTGGTGAAATCCTGACAACTCAGGCATACAGTTTCTGGATTTCTTACCTACAGAACGGTGTGATAATAAATCGCTATTGTCTTAAGTCACTGAGTGTATGGTGATTTGTTAAATAGAAATATAAAGCTGATGTGTTGGCCATAATAAAAGTAAAGCAAGGATCAATAGCAGACAGATGACATGAAAATCTCCCAATTCTTGGGGAAAAAAACATGCAATTTCCCCATGGGTAATTCATGGGTCATGGGCAATTAGAAAATGTTTTCTAAAACATTTCAGACCAAAATTGAAGTATATAAGGTATCAAAATATTTGGAGTGCAGCTAAAGCAGTGCTTAGAAGATGTACAACCTCAAATGCTTATGTTAGAAAATAAGAAATGTCTCAAATTAACGATCTAAGCTTCCAACCTAAGACACTAGAAGATAAGAGCAAAATAAACACCCCCTCCCAAAGAAAACCAGAAGAGATAAGAGTAAAAATCAATGAAATTGAACAGGGAAAAACAATGAAACCATGGTGAAAATCAATGAAACCAACAGCTGGTTCTTGAAAATGACTGATTGATAAACCTCTTGTAAGACTGACAAAATAAGACAGAAGACACAATGACCAATATCAAAAATGAGGGACAGAATACCACTACATGTGCCTGAGACACTAAAGGGAAAATAAAGGACAACTACAAACAAGTCTTTACACATAAATTCTACCACTAAGGTAAAAATTGGCCCATCCTTCAGAAACAAAAACTCAAAACTAATCAAGAAAAAGAAATTAAGTAGTTTTGTATCTAGTAAAGAAATTGTATCTATTTGTATCTATTAAAGAAATCTATTAAAGATTTTGAAACTAAAAATCTTCTGAAAAATTAATCTCCAGACCCAGATGGTTTCGTTGGTCATTATACCAAAAAAAAAACAAAAAACAAAAAAACACCATTTCCACACAATTTCTTCCAGAAAACAGAAGAGGGGAGAATATTTCCCAATATGTTTTATGAGGCCAGCATTATCTTAAGGCAGATTGTGTATACAACGCTATAGACCAATATCTCTCATGAATATAGACAGAAATATTCTCAATAAAGTATTAGAAATCCAAAACCAGAAGTATATAAATAGAATACACCATTGCTGGGGTGCCTGGGTGGCTCAGTCAGCTGAACATCCAACTCTTGATTTTGGCTCAGGTCATGATCTCATGGTTTGTGAGATTGAGCCCATGTCGGGTTCAGCGCTAACAGCGTGGAGCCTGCTCAGGATTCTATCTCTTCCTCTTTTTCTGCTCCCCCACCACCCCCCCCCCACACCATCTCAAAAATAAATAAATAAACTTAAAAAAATACACCATCACCAACTGGGGTTTCTCCCAAGAATGCAAAGCTGGTTCAATATTAGAAAATCAGTCAATGCAATCCACTATATTAACCATCTAAAGAAGGAAAACCATGTTATTAACTGATACAGAAAAGTCATTTGGAAATATTCAACATTAATTCACCATAAAAATTCAGCACACCAGGACTAACAAGGAACTTCTTCATCTTGATAAAGGGCATCTACAGAAAACCTATCTAAAGTAATACATAACAATGAAGGGAAAAGTTTTCTCTCTAAAATTTGCAACAAGGCAAGAATGTCCTATTCCACATCTCTCCTATTCCTATTCCTATTCCACATCAGACTGGAAGTCCTAATATGCACAATAAGTCAGAAAAAGAAAGAAATGTCATAGGGATTTAAGGGAATAAATAAAACTACCCTTATTTGTAAATGACATGATTGTCTGTATAGAAAACCCCAAAGAATTTACAAAAAACTCAGAAAACAAAAAACAAAAAAATCCTCTTACAGTTGATAAAAATGGGTTTATCAAGATCACAGATTGCAATATCAACACATAAAAATCTAATGTGCTTCCTTATGCTAGCAATGAACAATCAGAAATCAAATTTATTTACACAAATAGAGAAGTGCCTGGGTGGCTCATTTGGTTAAGTGTCCAACTTCCGCTTAGGTCATGATCTTGTAGTTCATGAGTTCAAGCCCCACATCAGGCTCTGTATAGTACAGAGCCTGTTTGGGATTCTCTCTCTCTCTCTCTCTCTCTCTCTCTCTCTCTCTCTCAAAATAAATAAATAAATTTAAATAAATAAAGGGGATTAAGAATACACTTATCTTGATGAGCACTAAGTAATACATAGAATTGTTGAATCATTACATTGTACACCTGAAACTAATATAACACTACGTTAATTATAGTTCCATCAAAATAGTAAATAAAAATAAATAACAGCTAGCAAACAATGATAATCATAATACCATTTTCAATAGCCCCGCAAAGCAAGTAGTTAGGCATAAATCTAAACTATTATGTGTATCAGCCATGTGTTTAAACTGCAGCTGCTGAAAAAAAGAAAGAAAAAAAAACTAAATAAATGGAGAGGCTTCCAATTACAGTGAAATGGAGGCTCAATGTCTCTCCTAAAATTGATCTGAAATTCTAATGCAATTCCTATTAAAAGACCAACAAGATTTGTAGATCTATACAAGCAGAGTCAAAATAATTCTGTGAAAGAAGAATGAAGTTGGAATACTCATTCAATTTTTAGAATCACTATAAAGCTACATTATAAGAGAACATGGTATTTGCAAAGGAACGGACACACTGATCAACAGAACAGAATAAAAAGTCCAGAAAGAGACCCATATATACATATATATGGACTTCGTTTGAAAATAAATTGGATGGATATATATATCTTTCTGGATATATACAGATATATATATCCAATTTATTTTCAAACGAAGGCCAATGCAACTTACCAGAGAACAAACAGGTTGGTTTTTTTTTTTTTAATGGTGCTAATTACAAACAATTTACTTTCAAACGAAGGCCAGTGCAACTTATCAGAGAACGAACAGGTTTTTTTATGGTGTTAATTAATTGAAAAACCAAATGAAAATCATCATCATCACCATCTCATCTAAAACCTCACCTCTTATAAAATAATGAACTCAATATGGATCATAGATCTAAATGTAAAATGTAAGTCTATCACACACTTAGAAGAAAACATAGGAGAAAATCTTCCTGACACTGTATTAAGAAGAGATTCTTAGACATGACACCAAAAGGACGTCATAAAATAAAATTAAAAAATAATTTGGGCTTAATATAAATTAAAAACTTTGCTCTCCAAATGACATTGTTGGAAAACAAAAAAGATAATCTACACACCCAGAGAAAACATTTGCGAATCACATACCTGAGAAAGGACTTCTATCCAAAATATATAAATCACCTTCAAAACTAAACTGTAATAAAAAGCAACTCCCAGAATTGACCAATCACCTAAGAGAGTAGGAAGAGCTTGCACTCCTTCAGACCAATCAGTAGCCACATGAGTATTGGATTCCCCACCCTATCACAGACAACCTCCAATCAGCCAATAGTAATAGAAAGGCAAGCTAGGAGGCTGGTCCAGCATGGTCTCCACGGTAACCCATGGCGGGTTGGAGTGAGGGAGAGCCTCCTTGTACCCAGATCCAGATACCCTGATGGGAGGTGTTTGAAGGGGCAGGGAGGGAATTTACGGGGGGATAGGGTGGGAGAAAGCATGGGTAGCGGCAGAATGAGGGGGCAAGAAGGGTTTCAGGGGGCAGAGGGGGTGTTATAAGAAGAGAACTATCTAGAGGGAACACCGGTTTAGGAGAACAGGGAGGCTGCTATGAGTGGAGGAAGGAGAGGTTCAGACGGTCAGGACTCTGGTTTCAGAGGTGGAGAGAAGGTGGTAGAGGGAGAAAGGGCAGGCCTTTATAAGAGGACAAAAAGAGGCTATGAGACTATGACAGGGAGAGGACTTAGAGTTTAGAGTTGGTCAAAGAAGGTCTTAAGAGGAGCCAACAGAGAGGTAATGGGTGGGGGGAAGGGGAAGAGAGAAGTTTATGGGCGAACAGTAAGGCTCATAACAGGACCACGACAGGTTCATGGGGACAAAGTGAGGGATATTACAAGTGGGATAAGGAGAGAGCTATTGGAGACATTCACAGTTTTATAGGGTAAGAGTTTTATAAGGGAACAAAGGAGGTTTCACAGATGGAAAGTGAGAGTGTTCAAGTGTTCAGTAGGGGTCTTCTTATTAGGGTGTTTTATAGGGGCAAAAAGAAGGCTGCTTTGGGAGGACCATGAGGGTGTTATAGGAACAGAGTTTGTTAACGACTCAGTTGAGGTTTCACGGAGGACAAGTGACAGTCATCAGAGTCAGTAAGGGGTTTTGTGGGGGTGGTGTTAGGGGCCAAGTGAGATATGCTGTAGGGACCTGAAGGCAGTTATAGAAGACAGGGAGAGGTTATAGGAGACAGGGAATAGGCAGGGACTATAGAGCATAGGGGTGGAGGGATGCTGGGAGATCCAGGTAGAAGGAGGTATTGGAATAAGAACAGATTAGAGGGCACATGGTAGGAGTTAGAAGGGGTTGGTAAGAGTTTTTAAGGAAATCAAATAAGAATCTATACAGCCAAATATCTTGAAAAGGAGTCAGAGGGGACAGCACAGTACAGAAGCCATACTGAGCCATAACCCACTCCCTCCCCACAGGCGTTTGAAATTTTGCAGGACAAGCCCCCCAGAGACCACATGTGCCTGTCCATTTGTGCCTTACTCCTGTGTTTTCCCATAGGCATTGTAGCCTTGATCTTCTCTCTCCAGGTGGGAATCTGCATCAGGCTAATCCTCTCCTCCTTTCCTTTTCATCCTGGCCTTGACCCTGACTCAAATTCTTTCTTTTGTCCCTCCTGTGGGCTCAAATCCCCACCTGGGTCCTTACAGTCCCATAGCTCACCCATTACAATAACCCACTGAAGCCAACTATTCCTGTCCTGCCTCTCCCCTCTAATCAGACAAGGCACAGCAACAAGTGGAATAACCGAGCCTTGGCAGCTGAGACGTCCCAGCAAGTCTACTACATGGCAGTCTTGGGGATTGTCTTGGGAAGCATCATCACATTCACCATCTTGATTTTCCTCATGGTGGACTTATTTTCTCGTTAACCTCCTTTTCAGCAAACCACTAAAAATATATAACAGTGTTACATACCTTGGCTCTAAGTATCCATTTGGGCCAAATGGGACACCTGTTCCAAAATGTCTGGTTGCCAAGTGTTGACAGCCTGAGCCAGCACCTTGAGGTAGTTGATGGGGCAAGAAAGGGGCAGGTTGGGCAGCCCACTGGACCTTCAGGACCAACCCTGGGATCTTGCCAAGGGATGGGGGCCATGGAGGCAGGGTATGCCACTGTTTCCCCAGGGAAGTCTCCCCTCCTGCTCACATCATGCATTCATGTCATAAATCTGTTCATGCCAAGGACCTTAGCTCTGCAACCTGACTCTGGAGATACAGCAGTGACCACTTCAGATCCAACCACACCCCTCTCAGAACTTATAAATCAGGTAAAGATAGACATATCATCAGAGAGTGATAGTTCAGTGCGGTCTAATCTCTAGTAGGGTGAACCTAGAGAGGACGGTTGTAAGAGGCCTGACCTAATCTTGGGTACTTGTGGTCTACCAGAAAGCCAGGAAGTCAAGCAGCTGTCAGTGAACTGATAAGAATTCAGGTCAAGTTACAATTGTAGAGAGCTTCTGTTACAGTTATGATGGCCTCGTGTCCCCCCTCACCACCAAAGCTTGTCATTTATTCATTATTCAACAAATAATTTCTCAGCACCTATGACTTATCAGGCACTGTACTAGGAGCTGGAGATTCAACAGAGCAAGATAAGTCTCCTTTCTGAAGGAGCTTACATTCTACTGGGAAGAACCATAAACAAATAGACCTCTAAGTAAATAAGATAATTACAGGGAGCGGTAAATGATAAGGAGAAAAATCAAATAGGGCAATAAGCTAAAGCAGTGCCACTAGTGGTTCACTTCTGTTGATGGTCTGCAACAAGATTAAGTGCAGAAATTTCCAGTAAGCAGTTCAAAACTCACAGAAATTTGACATGGCCGTGACATCCAACAATAGAATCAACAGACTTGTCTTATTGGACAGGACATAGACCAAAAGAATCTATCTGTACATGACATTTTGGAGATATCAAAAAATGAGTCCTACTCTGCAACCACAAATAGTTTGAGGTACACTAAGCTAGAATGAGGTCTAGGAGTATATTGTTTAGAGTTATGCCAGTGGCTGTAACAAATAAACCCCACCATTTCAGTAGCTCACAAAATAGCTTACTTCACACTTAAAGAACCTCCCAAAGTGGGCATTTCTGGTTGCCCACATATTAAGTTAGGGATCCAGGCTCCTTCCACTTGGTAATTCCACCATCATAAGTGCTTAGAGTCTTCTGAACCTAGGCAGATGAGAGACTAGAGAACCCCCACTTGCTTCTTAAAATCCTTAGCCCAAAAGCGAATCCTTATACACTCTTGGGTAGAAATGTAAATTGGTATAGCCACTATAAAATATAATATGGAGGCTCCTCAAAATATTAAAAATAGAAGTACCACATGATCCAGCCATCTCACTTCCTTGGGAATATATCTAAAGGATAAAAATCACTGTCTCAGAGATATCTGTACTCCCGTAATCACTGTAGCCTTATTCACAACATCCAAGATATGGAAATAGCCCTTCAATGGACAGAGGAATAAAGAGGATATACCAATACATATACAAAGAAATATTATTAAACCATGAGAAATATGAAATCTTACCATTTGCAACAATACGGATAGACCTTGAGGGCAGTATGCTAGTAAAATAAGAAAGAGAAAGACAAAAGGTATGGTATCACTTATGTATGAAATCTAAAAAAGCCAATCTGACAGAAACAGAAAGTAGAATGATGGTTGCCAGGTGGAGGCTGGGGGAAATGGGGACAGGCTGTTAAAAAGATACATCACTCAGTTATAAAATGAGTAAGATCTTAGGATCTAATGTATAACATGGTGGCTATGGTGAACAATACTGTATTGTATACTTAAGATGTGCTAAGAGAGTAGATCTTAAGCATTCTCACCAAAAAAAAAAAAAAAATAGGTGCGAGGTAATGGATGTATTGATTGTGGTAATAATTTCACAGTGTATACATCAAATAACTATGTTGTATACCTTAAATATGTTACATTTTTGTCAATTATACCTCAGTAACAAATAAAGCTTTGGTGCTAGGTGACATACACCTCTTGCTCTCAGCCCATTGGACATAGCTAATCTCATGGCCTCACCTGGTTGCAGGGGTCTCTGGAAAATGTAGTCTTAGACTGCACAGCCAATAGACACCTAGCTGGCTTTGCCACAGAAAGTCTTTCTAAGATGTTCTTTGAGCTGAGACACGGAAGCCTAAGTGTAAGAGCTGCTCCAAGAACTGTGAGAACAGGGTTCCCAGAGTAGGAATGGCAATCAGAAAGCCTTAATGCTGGAATGAGCTTGGAGATTCAAGGAACAAAAAGGAGGCCATTGTGGCAGTAATGTCACACATCTACTCTCCAAAGCAGGTGGGGTTCTCTCTTCCCTGTAAGAACCCTTGTAGGTGCTTATGAAGGTCCCTAAGATGAGCCCCAATCCCAGCTCTCCTGAAGAGGAAATCCAACACTTGTCCTTTACCCTCAGTCTGACAAGAGATCTGCTCACAGGAATCTTTGCAGACATACGGCTGCCTATCTTTAGGACCTCCAACCTTCTCCATGCCTGGCTCTGCCCTGGGTGATGCTGGGGATACAGCAGTGACCAACACAGACCCCATCCCTGCCCTCAGGACATCTGCAGTCCAGTGGAGAAGACAGGCCAACCACCAGATGGGGCTGTGAATTGTTCTTTCATTTATTCTTTCATTCAGTGAAGTTCTACTGTTCATTTATTACAGTGCCATTCTGGTGGTGCGTGAAAGATGATAAACTTAAGAAAATATTAAGAGTACTGGGGAATAAAAATAAAGCATGGTAAGGGTGATTGGAAGTATTAGAGATAGGGGAGGGGCTATAGTTTGAAATAGAGAGGCAGGTAATGCCCCAATTAGGATCTGACTTTTACCAAAGACTTGCGGGACTTAGGAGAGGGAACCAGACATGTATCTGGGGCGAGAGTCTCAGGCAGATGGAACTACTAGTTCAAGGGCCTAGAGGGAGGGGCACATCTGATATTTCTGAGACACAGTAAGGAGGCCAGTATAGCTGAAGTGAAGTAACGTAGGGAATGGTTAGAGATGCAATCAGGGAGGTAACATAGGCAAGATCAAAGAGAACTTACTTTACGCTGAGTGACATGAACAGACATTGGAAAGGTAAGGGACCTGTGCCAACTCAGGTGTTAATAGTCTCTCTCTAACTCTGGAGGGGAGGAGACTTTGGTGCACAGGTGACGGCAGGGAGACTCGTGTGATATTCCAGATGGGAGGTGATAGAATATTAGGCCAGAATGGGGAAGAAGAAGAAAGGGAAAAGCCTTGATGATTTTTAAAGGCAAATAGGAATTGCTGATGCATGATATGGGTGTAAGAGAAAGAAGGAATTTTGGCCTTGGGAACCGGAATCACAGAGCTGCCCTTGTCTGATCTGGAGAAGTGGGAGAAAAAGAAGTACTGGGGACTACACTGTAATGGTCATTCTAAGGTTTAGGAGCCAATGTTCTGGCTGCAGGCTGGTTCAGCAGTGGGCATGTGACCCTGCCTGAGCAAATGAAAATGGGATAAATGGTTTCTGGAGCTTATGGTAGAGAGAAGCAGCCCACTTCTTCCATGTTACCTTCTAAGACCACATCTTTCTCCTCCACCTCGGCTGGTGCAGGGTAAGCTGTTCTGCAGCCAGGTGGAAGAGGCTAAAGCTACTAGGATGAAGGAGGAGCCAAAAAAGAAGCAAGCGCGAGGAAGAGGAGCCAGAAACTGGGTCCCCAATAACATCATGATAGTCGCTGAGCCGTCAACTGTTTGCAGGCACTGTTCAAGGAGCCCATGCATGTTGTCTCATTTAAACCCCACAACACTAAAAACAGATATTATTACTGTCCCAAATTCATAAATGAGAAACTGAGGCTGCAGAGATTGAGAGACTTGCCCTAGATCATTTAGCCTGTGAGTGGTGGAATGAGGATTCAAACCCAATGAGTCAGACTGCAGAACTTTTGCTCATGATAATTGCCTTTCAGTGTTTGAGCTGCTGGATTACACCTCACCTGAACCAGGACAAGGCAGTACCTCTTTTAAATCACAGGAACCAAGATATTTCTTATTTGGGAGGAAAAACACTACACTGAGTTGGGTTTGGGGACATTCGTAACCAGAAAGAGGCTTAGCTGTGAGAGTCCAGAGGAGGTAATCCAACCAATCTGGGGTCGGGGGTAGGGGGAGTCAGAGAAGGCTTGCATGGAAGGGCACATCTGAGATAAGACTTAAAAGACTGAGGAGGAGGTAGCCATTGAAGATAATGAAGGGTGATGGAGGTAGGGAGCACAGCAGGAATAAAATCCCAGAGATGGGAAGGAGGGAGCCTTGACAGGTAATGCCCCAGTGAGAACACTATCTTCCTCTCTGGAAAGGTCTTAACCTAAGGATAAGTGTCCCCCACTCAGCCCAATCATCTCTCCCACCAGCCCTCTGCTAAGCCTCAACTCTGTCATCACCTGCCCCAGTTACCGGCCCTGGCCTGTCTCCTCCTCTGATCCACCATCTACACAACACCCAGAATGTTCCTCCCACTTTTTTTTTAACTTTTAATTTCATAATTTATTTAAATAAGTGTTTCAAATCTACAAACTGTGAAGAACAAGTCTAGCCTCCATGTGACATCCACATTTGGCAGATGTAAACATTTTCCTATACTTGCACCGGATCTCCTTTTTGAAAATTAAATGTTGTATGTACAAATTAAATGCCTCCCCCTTCTCCTCTGTTCTCTTCTTCCCTCCCTCCATCCCTGAAAGAAACCACCAAACTCATGTTGCCGTAAGCAAATTCTATGTGTATTTTGTACTTTTACTCAATGGATGTGGACACACTTGATGGTGTAGAGTTGTTGCGTTTGGGCGTGTAGTAGTCCTTAGTGACTTCTGCCAAATCTTTCCAGCTCTTCATCTTCCAAGACTCACCTTCTGGGTCTCTCACCTGGTCCAGTTGATGTTTCAGTTGACATGGTCATAAAAGGTCAATTGTTAGTAGGAAATTAGAGACAGGCTAGTCTAAAATGTGCCAGATGTTGAGCACAAATTTTAAAACACTATGTCCAAGAGGCAAATGATAAGAACCCATCTCTGGGTATTAATGCTACTAAAGAAGGTTTTATCCCCCAAAAGTAGTGTCCTATAGATGACACTTCTTAAGCTTTAATATGCATACAAATCACTGATAGATTTGATCAAAATGCATGTTTAGGGGGCGCCTGGGTGGCTCGGTTGGTTAAGCGTCCAACTTTGGCTCAGGTCATGATCTCACAGTTCATGGATTCGAGCCCCGCATCGGGCTCTCGGCTGTCAGCAAAGAGCCTGCTTTGGACCCTCTGTACCCTTCTCTCTCTGCCCCTCCCCAGCTCATGTGCGCTCTCTCGCTCTCTCTCTCAAAAATAAATAAACATTAAAAAATGTTTTTATTAAAAAAATTTAATGCATGTTTTGATACAGTAAGTCCAGGAGTGGAGGGGCAAGGGATTCTGTATTTCTAACAAGCCCCTGGAGAATGCTGGTCTTTGAACACCTTGTGATACAGCAGCAATTTACAGACACTAATGTGAAAGCTTGAAGCTTGTCAAACAGGGACCAGGAGCAGAATACAGGTGATGATAATTATTTTGTCAAGTATATTGAACAGACCGAACACAGTAGGGGTACAGAGGGGACTTATATTTCTTCTGTAAGATGCCAATCTCACCTTTTTGTATCAGCCTTTTGGAGGGTAGAGACGAAAACATCCTCTTCTTATGTAAGAGAGGAAGAGGAAAGCCACTGCAACTTCCTCCGTGAACGACAGCTTGAGGTAACAGTAATTCCACAGGCATCCAGAGTCTCTGCTTAGAGTGTATCAGGGTTCCATCAGAGAAGCTGACCCACTGGGGGGATGGATAGATGGACGGATAGATAGATAGGCAGATGAACTGGGATTTAACCTTATGCAATTGGAGTTATGAAGCAGTCCCTAACATTGTGGCCTTAGGGTCTGATGCTGGCACTCGAAGTGCACAGGGCAGGCAGTTAGGAAAGGAAGACAGACATAAAGTGGGGAGAAACTCGACAAGGGGGCCTCTGCCCTTGGTGGTGTGAACGTCCACAGGAACAGCTGCCATCCTTCATTACGGAGATAAACCCACACCTGGCCCAGGAGCTGAGAAGCTGGGAGGAAGATCCAGGAAAAGGTGAAACAATTGCTGGCCCGGCTGCTGCCCTGTGCAAACGTGATGACCCAGCAGAGCCAGCCAGTGACAACCTGTGTGATCTGCAAAATGGCAGCTGCTTCACTTCTGCCCACCAAATCTTGCCCAAGACTCTCTATGGGTCCATCCTAATTGAAATCATACAGAGAAGGTAATTCCAAGATACAGGTCGTTCAGCCTGGTCAAGCTGACACATTACAAAGCCACAGCACAGAGACTGGAGGAGAGTGGTGAGAAGCTCATCAATGACTGCCAGGGAGATGGTCACATAAGCAGCTTGAGTGGATGTTTCTAATAATTTCCGGGTGGCATTTCTTTAGAGTTGGAGGGGAAACTGTAGTAGTTATCTCTTATTTGGTTTTAGCCTTTCTTCCAAAACATACAGAATCCTTTTATGCCATAGCTTCAGTCAAGGTGTATCTGATTAGTTATCATTAGGTCATGGTTATAGATGTTTCATTAGATAATATTCCAACTTTCAGCCAATTCTCTTTTTTAATAGATTTTATTTTTCACGAGCAGTTTTATGCTTACAGAAAGTTACCCAAAAAGAAAGGAAAGTTCCCATATACTTCCTGTCCCTCCACACATATTTTCCCTTATTATTATTACCATCTTGCAGGAGTATGGTACCTTTGTTACAACTGATGACCAAGAGTAAACATTATTAACTAGAATCTATGCTTCACATTAAGACTCACTCTCTATTGTACGGTTCTGTGGCTTTTTATAAATGCATAATGTGATGTACCCACCATTTCAGTATCACACAAAATAGTTTCACGCTCCTAAAAATGCCAAGCCTCGGGGCGCCTGGGTGGCTCAGTTGGGTAGGCATCCAACTCTTGATTTTGGCTCAGGTCATGACCTCATAGTGGTGTGCACTGATGGCATGGGGCCTGCTTGGGATTCTTGGCTCTCCCTCTCTCTCTCTGCCCTACCCCGCTTGCGTTCTCTTTCTCTCTCACACACAATAAATAAATAAACTTAAAAAAAAAAATGCCGAGCCTCACCTTTCCATCCCTATCCCCCACCTCATGATCTCCTGGCAACCATTGATCTAGTTTTGCCTTTTCTAGAATGCTATATATTTGTAGTCATACAGACGATCTTTTCAGATCGTCTTCCAAAGTGGCTGTATCATTCTGCATTCCACCAGCAATGAATGAGATTCCTGTTGTTCCACATCCTCGAAAGCATTTGGTACCACTTTTTTAAATGGATTTTAGACATTCTAATAGGTGGGTAGAGTTATCTCATTGTTTTAATTTGCAATTCCTTAATGACATGGTATTAGCAACTTTTCGTGCTTATTTGCCACCTGTACATCTCCTTCAGTGAGATATCTGTTCATAACTTTTGTCTATTTTTAAGTAGATTGTTTGTTTTCTTATGGTTGAGTTTTAAGAGTTCTTTGTATATTTTGGATACAAGTCCATCGTCAGGTATATGTTTTGCAAATATTTTCTGCCAGTCTGTGATTTATCTTTTTGTTCTCCTAACAACCAGTACTTTCTTTTTTTAATTTTTTAAATTTCACTTATTTATTTTTTAATTTACATCCCAGTTAGTCAGCATAGAGTGCAATGATGATTTCAGGAGTAGATTCCAGTGATTCTTCCCCTTCATATAATACCCAGTAGTCATCCCAACAAGAGTCCTCCCTAATGCCCCTTGCCCATTTAGCCCATCCCCCCACCCTCAGTTTGTTCTCTGTATTTAAGAGTCTCATATATGGTCCCCCTCCTTGTTTTATATTATTTTTGCTTCCCTTCCTTATGGTCATCTGTTTTGTATCTTAAAATTCCACATGAGTGAAGTCATATGATATTTGTTTTTCTCTGACTAATTTTGCTTAGCATAATACCCTCTGGTTCCATCCACGTTGTTGCAAATGGCAAGATTTCATTCTTTTTGATTGCTGAGTAATACTCGATTGTCTATATATATACCACATTTTCTTTATCCATGCATCTGTCGATGGACATTTGGACAGTACGTTTTAAAGCCCCTGGAAAGGCTCATAGACAAATGGCAGACATGCTAATTGATTTTGTTTTTTAATAGCAAAACACCCTACAAAAGGCAGAAGGGTGGCAATGTTTGAGAGAAACGGCACCTTTTGAGAATTAAGCATTGTGGAGTAGTAGCTGCTAATCTTTCTTCCAGGAAACCCACCTGGATTACATCAGCCCCTGGCACCCCCTTCTGCTTCTCAGCCCTTATGAAGCATTTAGAAGCTGGCCTCAGCTTCTCCCCGAAATGTGCTATCTCAGTGGTGATGCCATCTCCCCTTGTCCCTGGGCCAGTGACTCAGCCAGTCCTTGGATGTCCCCTTAACTCCTCACACCCACATTGTTATCAGCACCTCCCCCAAAGCTGTCCCTTCTCTCACATCAGCATTTCAAGGTCTGCTCCATCTAATCCCCAGCCCAGAGCTGGGACCTCACCCTGGATACAGCCCTCTACAGCCCCGCCCTCTACAGCCAATCAGTCTCATGACCCACTCAGTGTCCTCCTCTCTTCTCCGCATCCCTACTTCACCCACCATTGCCCTCGACCCCCACACTTCATCCTGCCCCACCCTCGTCCCTCAGTCCCCAGCTTTATTCTCACCCCACCACCTCTCCCCTCATTTGTTTATTGAATAACTACTTAGAGACTTAGGCTTTATACTGGACACCGAGGACAGAGTAGTGAGCTGGGCATGCATGCTCGGTAAAAGGTCCCCGAATGCTGCCATTCCTCGGGGGCCTGTCTGAGGCTGAGTGGGCTCTCCAGAACCCCAGCCCCAGTATCCTGTGCTTTCAGGGGCGGG
This sequence comes from Prionailurus bengalensis, assembly GCF_016509475.1. Classification (NCBI taxonomy): domain Eukaryota; kingdom Metazoa; phylum Chordata; class Mammalia; order Carnivora; family Felidae; genus Prionailurus; species Prionailurus bengalensis. The sequence goes on along the minus strand of NC_057352.1, from coordinate 18,285,254 downwards.
CGACAGACCTCGCAAACTCCCTGTGTCCCCAAGTGACCCAGTCCTGCAGCTTATACTCTACCATCCCTACCTGGTGGTGGTGAGGCGTCTAACTCCCCCACTGAACTGTGAGCTCCACATGGGACTGGACCAGTCTCCTCCACCGCGGTGTCCCCAGGGCAGGGTCGGCAGCGTCGGCTCACGAATGTTATGGAATGGTAAAGACGAACGAATACCTGGAAGAATGCATGCCAGGGAAATATTAGGGTCCTGCTATCGGCCCCCTATCCCTCAGACCGGAAACACTCTGTTTCTGAAATCAAAAAGCATAAGTTTGGCATCTCCGCACCTGCCCTCCAAGGATGAAAGTCCCATCTTGTCAAGAAAATCGAGGGAGGCATTTGGGACCTTTTGCCTCTTGGGGACACTTGGTAGTGAGCGGGAGGAGGCCGGAAGCGAAGAGGCCTCACCGTTTCTCCACACCCCTTTCGTCTTCATTCGAAGGGACCCATCCAGGAGGAGCCAGACACGCAGGACTGCTCCGCGACGCTGAAGAGCCGCGAGGCCCCAGTCTGCTTGGCAACCGATGGCGTCACTGACGGCGCGCCCGTGACGCCAGAGGCGGGCGCCACACTTGAAGAGGGTGCGGGAAGCGGCCGCCGCGGCGCGCTGACATGGAGTTAGTGCAGGAAGCGCGGGAACTGGGCTGCTGGGCGGCGGAAGAGATGGGGGCGCCCGCGGCAGCCCGGGCCCCGGAGTCAACTCTGCGCAGGTGAGGGACGCTCTGACAGTGAGGACTCCATACCTTAGAGATAGTCTCCGGGGGTGAGAACCCCACCCCTCACTGAAGACCCTCCTTCGTCTTCCCCACCTCTGCCCCAATGGGAATAACCCCCGAGGGCGTCCCCCTTACCCACCCAGTAATATATCTGGGAAGAGGATCCCGGATTGAGTGAAGACCCCCCCCACTCCCACCCCCCACCCCGTGAGACCACCCAGAGTGAGGGCGAGGCACCAGTGAGGATCCTCTGAGAGTTAGTAAAGCCCCCAAACTATGTAGAAGTGAGATCTTTGGAGCAAGACTGCCCCTACAGCACCTACCACCCCTACCGTCCCAAGCCAGTGAGGAGACTCCAGGTCAGCAAAGACCACCCCACTGGAGACTGAATCTAGAAGGGTGATGATCCATATCTGGTAATGACAGAGCAGTTCCTGGCAGTATACTCTCCACTCCCACCTCTGGAAGTGACCAGCGATAGCCCTCTCCCAGAGAAAGGAATCTCTGCACCACCAACCCCCCCCCCCCCCCCAGGGAATGAGAATATCCACACCCAGTGAAAAGCCCACAACTCAGTGACCAAGAATTCCCCAGGAAGGAATATCTCACCCCAAAGACTGTGGACACATCCCCATTCGCCCCAGAAGCGACAATTCCCTAGTAAAGACTTTCCCCACCACTGCCACCCTGGGAATAAGGATCCCCCAACCTTTGTGATGCCCCAGGCATACACTTACACACTGTCTCCACAGACTGTGTCTGGGCCAGGGGGCCGACATCTGGGCCTATGTCTTGCGGCATGTGCATAGCCAGAGGTGAGCCTGGCTGCATGAGGGAGGCTGTGACAAGGGAGGGGACACAGGCAAACCTCACAGTAACACTTCTTCCTTCTACCTCTCCACTGTAGGAATGTCAAGAAGATCCGAGGAAACTTACTTTGGTAACTGGTTCTAAAAGCTATTCCTTCCTATTTTCCCTACTCCCATCCAGCTGTATTTTTACCCGTAGCCTCACACCTCCTGTCTCCCCCTGGAAGTCCCGTCACCCGCTAACTCTGGCCTCATTTCCTCAGGTATGGCCACCAGGACAGTCCAGAGGTGAGAAGCATGTATTATAAGATTTTCTTCCATCCAAAAAGAGGATTTGTAGATTTCTGCCCTAGGCCCAGCTTCGTGTTGTGTAATGTTGGGGACGCTGGGTTGATCTGCCAGCTCTGATCTTGACACTCAGGGCTTACAGTCCAGGGGAGACAGGCATGAGCTGGATGTTGAGGGGACGTGGATATGAGGCATCAAAGCTGATGAGGGGAGATGGGAGAAGGGACTGGTTTAGGAGATATACTGAGGCCAATGGAGGACCTATTGTGTGCAAGAGGCCCAGGTGACATCTGGGGGAGGATTCCAGAAGACCTTGGGACTCCTAGATTTGGCTCTTCGTGGCGAGATGAGAACTAGGGCACAGCTGTAGTGTCATCAGTGCAGAGACAGGAAACAGGTTAAGAGGATAGGTGAGGCAATCCCAGGAGGAAGGAGGAAGACAGATGGTACCCTAGTGTTCTTCTGGGCCTAGAGAATCAGACACAGAAACTGCTTAGGAAAAAACCCCTGCCACCTACCTGTGCAGGTGAGGACACTGGTGTTCCACAAAGGGCAGCCAGGCCAAGCCCCAGCCAGGCCATGCACCTGACTCTGTACCTGATCCCACCAGGCCCGTCGGAAGTTGGAGCTGGAAGCCACTGTTGCTCGCCTGCGGGCAGAGATCCAGGAGTTAGACCAGAGCCTGGAGCTGATGGAGCAAGAGACCGAGGCTCAGGGTGACCTATGGGGCTGGGAAGATGAACAGCCTGGAGCTGATGGAGCGAGAGACCGAGGCTCAGGGTGACCTACGGGGCTGAGAAGATGAGCAGCAGTGCTGATGGCCACCCCATTTCTCTTACAGACATGGCCATGGAGCAGGCCCTGCAGAGCATTCAAGACACCCAGCGTCGTGCTCTCCTCCTCCGAGCCCAAGCTGGGGCCATGCGAAGACAGCAGCGTGGGCTTCAAGATCCCATGCAGCGGCTACAGAATCAATTGAAGCGTCTGCAGGACATAGAGAGGTAGGCCTCAGGTTCCCAGGGACCAGCGTTCACCAGGCCAGGTCCACAGACATTTTCCTTAGAGACCCTGACCCCTTCTTGGGTTCCACAATTCTGAGCTCCACTCCTTAGGATTTAAAGTCTGTGAGGCCAAGAAATTTTGTCACCTTAGCCACTTACATTTCCAGTGCCTAGAACGGTGCCAGCTGTATACCTAGGGAATGTTCTGGGGAAAGAACAGTAAATAAGGGACAAGTCCCTGCCCTCATGGATCTTATACTCTGATGCAGAAGAGAGAGATGGTAAATTAGGAAGCAAACTCTATAATTGCAGGGAGACATAAATGCTATGATAAAAAGGGTAGTGTGGAGAACGGGAGAGGGAGATGCTACTCTAGGTAGGATGGTCAGAAAAGACCTTTCTGAGAAGGTGACATTTGTGTTGGGGGAGGAATCTCCATGGAGAGGGGCACCAAGAGCAGAGGTGCTGAGCTTGGCATGTGGGAAGAACAGCCAGGAGGCCAGTTCAGCTTAAGTTACACAGGCAAAAGGGAGAGCATGAGATGAGGTCAGAGACAGTGACAGAGTGCTATGGAAGCATCGGAATTTGACTCTGAGGCTGGGTTCATGCCCTAGCTTGTCCACTTCTCTATGAACTTGGGCAAACGATTTAACTTCTCTGTGCCTCAGTTTGTAAGCACTGTAGAATGGGGATAATGTTAAACCTACTGTATAGGGTAAGTATGATAATTAATGAGTCAAATCACGCAGAATGCTTAAAAGAGTTTCTGATACCCACTGTTGCTATTCTGAATGTGGTGGGAAAACACACTGTTTTCAAGGGTTTGGGGCAGAAAGGTGACATGACGTGTCAGGTTTTAGCAGGATCGTTAACTACTAGATAGAAACAGACCACAGGAGCCAAGAGCAGAGGCCAGTGAGGAAGCTAATACAGCCAGGAGATGACAGTGGTCTAATTTTAGAGGTGGCCCCTGAGATCCAGGCTCACTGATCCCTGTGACTAGCCTTGCAGCAGGAGGAGACACAGATATCTGTTCTCCTAGCTCTCTTCTCCCAGGGACCCCCACCCCAACTGTATTTTTCTCTCCAGGAAGGCCACAGTAGATATAACCTTTCGACCCTTATCATCAGCATCCCTGGGACTGGAGCCTGTGGTCCTGGTAAGAGTCCTGGGCCATGGGGAAAGAGGTGGAGAGTCTGGGGTCAGGTGGGTGGGTGGGTCAGTCTGGGTTCCTCTCATGCCCCATCCTCTTTTTCCCAGGGTGATGTCCGAACAGCCTGTACCCTCCGGACCCAATTTTTGCAGAACCTCCTAGTTCCTCAGGCCAAGGGAGGCAGCATCCTGTGAGTGTCATCCAGGCCACACAGACCCTGCCAAGAACCTGGGCTTTGAGGAGGGAGTCACTTATCTGTTAATTCCTCAGCCACTGAGCCTCTGGACTATGTCAGCTGCAGATCTTGCCCTGACGGCTCCCAGGCTGGGACAAGGAAGAGACAAATCCATCACAGATAGTGACAACCAGGTGGTTAGGGATGTTGGAGGCGGGGAAGCCTGAGAAACTCCAGGTACCCAAAGGAGACACTACTCAGCTAAGGAGTCAGGGAGGACAGATTCTCTGGTGAGGAGGCTTAGCGAGGGTAAAAGGTTAAGAGAGTATTCTAGACAAATAGCACATGTGAAAGGCCCTAAGTCTAGCTAGTTGGTATAAGCAGGGAACTCAAGTCTAGGAGGCATGGACTCCTGATGGACTTGGTTTCCTCATCCTTAAAATAGGGACAATAGCCCCCACCTTAGGGGTAGTGGTAATCAGTAGAGGGAGTGTTGACATGATCTTGTAATATTCTCTGTCCCCTTCCCTAACCTTGCAGAACCCCTCGAGATGACCACTTTGGAGCTTCCTACCAGCAGTGGCTTAGCTCAGTGGAGGTGAGGGGGGCTTTCAGGAAAGGCCACACCTTCTGCCCCATGAGCGAACCTCAGGGTGCCAGAACCTAACTCTTGATCCCTGCCTCATCACCATGGGTCCTAGCTCACAGCCCTACACCCATCTAGCCCTACTTTACCCTTCCCCCCACTAGACACTACTGACAAACCATCCTCCGGGCCACATCCTGGCCTCCTTGGAGCACCTGGCTGAGGAGCGGGAGGCAGAGATTCGGTCCCTGTGCAGTCCAGATGGGCTCCAAGATACGGAGATAACCAGGTGTGAAGTGGAGTGCTCCTGAGGGTGGGGCAGGGCCAGGGGATGGCTAAGCCAGAAGACTCAGGGCCAAGCACAGTCACCTGCTGATGGGGATGGAGCTGAAACCCAATGATCAGTCTGGCAGGTGGGCTGACATTGGCCATCCCTGAGAACTCAGGAAGGGGAGAGGGCTCCTCCCTCAGCAGTTTTATCCCACCTCCAGGTCCCAGGCACCAGACCAGCCAGACTCCAGCCGGGCCCTGCCGTCCATGGTCCATCTCATCCAGGTGACCCCCAGGCATCCTTCCCAGGATTCCATCTCCTTCCCATCCCAAGCCCCAGTTAATCCCCTCACCCCCAGGGATCATACCCACCCTGACTTTATACCCCTGCCCCAGGAGGGCTGGCGGGACGTGGGTATGCTGATTGCACAGCGGGGCCCCCTGCTGAAGGAGCATCAAATCCTGACCCAGCGCCTCCAAGGCCTGATGGAGGAGGTGAAGAAATGTGCCCTGGAATCCAGCGAGAGGTGAGGGGGCTCTCTCAGCAGAGACTCTAGGCCATCTCTCTCCCAGAAGTCTCAGAATACTGGACTTTTTCTGCCCCTGTGGCTCCCAGTTCTGCCTCCCTGCTCTTCTGGTTTGTCTCCGTGTTTGTGGCTCCTTGTGCATCCTCATAGATCTGATTTCCCTCTTCCACTATGAGTCTTAGTCACCTTCCTCTCCCTTGCCCTCTTCTGCTTGCGCCCCAGGCAGGCATTGATGCTGGGACTCCGAGCCTGTGGCCTGTGGGCAGAGCTCAAGGCCCTGCGTGCTCAGAGCCAGGAGCTGGAGGAGGTGGCTGGGCGCCGGCAGCTTCTGCTACAGGAGCTACAGGCCAAACAGCAACGGATCCTGCACTGGCGCCGGCTGGTGGTGAGAGGCGGGCCTCAGGGGAAGTGGCAGTGCTGCATGGAGGGCCAGAGAGAGGCTGGGAGCCTTAGGATCCAGAACTGGGCCTCTGGTGGTGGGGAGGGGCCCAGGATGAGTCTTCCAAGAGGAAGCAGGACCTGTACAAAGGGGCAGGCAGGGCCAGAAGCTGGGAGGTAGGAAGTAAAAGCAGCCCATCTCAGTGGCCTCATGGTTACCCAGGAGGAGACACAGGAACAGATCCGCCTGCTCATCAAAGGCAACTCAGCCAGCAAGACGCGCCTGTGCCGGAGCCCTGCAGAGGTGAGACGGGAGTTGAGGCAAGGTCTGGGTAGGGCTAGGGCTCCTACAGATGGGGCTGGGTGGCTCCAGGCTGCCCTTCCCATCCCTGTCCTTCCCCACAGGTACTGGCTCTGCTTCAGCGAAAAGTGGTCCCCACATCTGAAGCGGTGGCACCACAGTCCCAGAAACTGCTTCATTGTCTGGAGGAGGAAGCCCGGCATCTTCCCCACCTTCTGTTGGACACCTTGCTTCGGCACAGCCCTGGAGGGTAAGACTGGAGCCACCCCTTATATCCCCTCCCACCGATGACTATCACTCCCTGATTCTACTCCAAAAAAATAATCCCAGGCCCACAGTGTTCCCAACCTGCCAGACCTCGCCCACAAGTCCTCAGTCCTAACTCTGGAATCCTAGTCCCCAGACCCACCTCCAAGTTCCTGGGCCTCCTGAGCCCACCTCTCAGCCCCCGGAACCTCTGGGACCCAAGCCTCCTCCCAGTGCCCCACCCAACCTGGACTTTCCCTCCAGGTTACAGCCCCTGCCCACGGTCCTGCCATCCATCTACCAGCTGCATCCCACGTCCCCAAGGAGCTCCAGCCTCATAGTGCTGAGCCACAGATTGGGGCTGCCTGCAGGGAAGGTGAGTTTCTGTCCCCAGGACCTGTCTTCCCACTCCTACCCCCTCCCAAAATGACTGTCCTTCCCCCTCCCAAAATGACTGTCCTTCCCCCTCCCTCCAGGCTCCAGAACTGCTCCTCCCAAAGGCTGCCTGTCTTCGTCAGGAACTTCTGTTTCTCCAGGACCAGCAGAGTCTCCGGTCCTGGGATCTGCTCCACATGAAGACCAGCCTGCCCCCAGGACCATCCACCCAGGGTAAGGCCTTGCCTTCACAAGTGGCATTCCTGCCCATTCCCAGGGCCATCAGCCTCCAGAAGAAATCACAAACACTCAGTGCTGACACAGTGCCTACTGTGTGCTGAGTCAGCTTTAAGCATGTTCACAGCTTTCATCTGCACAGCAGCTCCATGGGGTTAGCACTGCCATTTGCCCCATTTACAGAGGCAAGAACTAAGACAGGAGGCCTTGGTGACTGCTTAGGTAGCAGAGCTAGGATTTAAATCCAGGCAGTCTGACATGTGTCTGTACTCCTAACCAGGTGACACTGCCTATCAAATTGCAAAGTTCTCATGTATCACCATCCAATAGGATACTTGAGTAGTTAAAAGCTAGGCTGTGGAGTTAAACTCTTCTTAGCCCTACCTATTCCCTGCTGTTGATCTCTTTGTACCTCAGTTTCCTCCTCAGTGGAGTAAGCATAATCATAGCACCTTACAGAGTTGCTGCAAAGACTCAGTCCGGTTACCCAAACAGGGCACTGAACAATGCACAGCATACAGTAAGCGCTATGCGTCTCTGGTGTGGTTGCGATCTTTTTGTCTGCACATGTGGAGTCTCTTTCAGTCCTTACTATAAGGGTAGAGATTATTAAGACCAATTTACAGATGAAAATACTGAAACTCGGAAAAGTTGTTCATCACTAGATTCCCTCAACTAGCACTTGCTGGGTTGCTACTGGCCCCCCAAGCTCAATGGGGAGAGGACGCCCGAGCTGTCCAGCCCCAGGGGTCCCAGTGGTAGAAGCAAAGAGCGCAGAATCAAAGGATAAATAGGTGGAAGAGGTGTATTGATGAGAAATGAACCGAGGTGCCATCAGCAAAGCAGGAAGAGGCCATTTTCGGGCCTTTGAGTTTCAGGCTCCCTGCCTCCCCCTCCAGTGACAGGGAGCTGTGTCGGGAGCAGCCTAAGACTGGCACAGCATCGTCGCACCTCATGGGCATCTTGGGCTTTAGCATGTCTGTAACAGAGCATAGTCCCCCCTGTTCTGAAAAGCAATTTTGTTTTTCTTCTGCCTGGTTTCCTTCCCTCAAAAAGTGACCTCACCCTCCTTACTGAGGTCAGCAATCCACGAGTCATCCTAATTCCTCCCAGGTCCCTAAGCCGCCCCCCCACCTTCAACCTGTCAACAAGCCTTGTACGTTCTGCTTCAGAGTGCCCCAGTCTGCAGCCTGCCCTGCTAGCCTGTGGCTCAGTTACACCTGACTGCAGAAGTGGCTGAAGAAAGGGCACATGTCATGCCTGAGGTCAGAAGGCAAGGATGGAATGGAGTCAGGATTCAGGCCCAAGGGCTCTGACCACAATCCGATCTGTACTTGCTCTGAGATGGGCCTGTTTGGGCCTATGGAGAGGGACTAGACCCAGTCATAGTCTCCAGGGCAACACTGCTGGAGTGAACCTACAGCAGTCTGAGGAGGAAGCCTTGGGGTGGGGAACGCTGGGAAGGGCTTCCAGGGGGAAAGTGGTGTCTCGAATGGGTCCAGAGGGATAGGTGAGGGCTGATAGTAGCAGAGGTCACATAGTGCAAACCCTCAAGTACTGGCCTGAGGAGCTCAGACTCTCTCTTGGGAGTACTGGGGGGCCTTGGAGGGTTCCATGCAGGAGAGGGAAAGGATCAGGTTTATGCCTTAGGAAGATCATTCTGGCTGCCATGTACCAGAGGCATGGACCAGAATGGGAGGCTGAGGCCTGGAGCATAGGAGGGAGGCTGGGGGGTGAGTAGGGAAGGGGGGAAGGGGGAGGAAGCTGAAGGATGGGCCGAGAACATTGATGGTCTATCCTGGAGGGAGGAAGGTATCCGGGATGAAGCTTGGGGGATGGTGGGCTTGCCCTTGAGATGAGGAAGTGGGAGGAAGGAGAGGTGTGGGAGAGGTGAGGTCAACACTAGGTGACTGGAGACTTGGTGACCCATTGGCTGTGAGACCCCAGGAGCCAGAGGACTCAGCACTGCCTCCTGGGTTTCTCACCTGCAGAGCTGCTGCAGATCCGGGCAGCTCGGGAAAAGGAGCAGAAAGAGAATCTGGGACAGGCTCTGAAGCAGCTGGAGAACCTGCTGAAACAAGCGCTGGAGCGAATCCCCGAGCTACAGGGGGTTGTTGGGGACTGGTGAGAGGGGGGCACGATGGTGGGGGCAGGGTCCTGAGTTGGGTGGACTGGGGAAGGACCTGGGGGTGCAGGCAGGGGAGGAGGTGTTGGGGGGGGGGGGTGGAGGCCACTGAGTGTCTACAGTCCCGGGCCTTCCCTGTGACACTGTCCCCTTTCCCCAGGTGGGAGCAGCCAGGCCAAGCCGCCCTGTCCGGGGAGCTCTGCCAGGGCCTGTCCCTGCCCCAGTGGCGGCTGCGCTGGGTCCAGGCCCAAGGCATCCTGCAACAACTGTGCAGATGAAAAGGGGGCCCAACAGAACTCAAGAGCTTCGTTTGTTCACCCCATCATAAGACCTTTGGAAGGGAGCATCGCCCAGATATATCAACCCACCGTCTCTACCCACACTTGCTGTCCCCCTCACAGGCTATTCTATTCCTCTCGATTGCCTTGCACCTGTCCTTTCATCCCATCAAAGCCAAGGCAGTGGGCTATCTGGACCCCACCCTAAGTCCCCCTGAAACTCCCCTCGTCACTTTCACCCTTAGCAAAACGTCATTGAGCACCTGCCCTAAACACTGAGGATCCAGCACTGAACGAAATGGACAGAAGTCCCAGACTTCAGGAAGCTGTTATTCTAGGACAGGGAAATGGACCCCTGGCAAGTTAAGCGGGCAAAATATCTAGTATGTTGGGAGGTAACTGCTCTGGAGAAAAATAAAGCAAGCTGTAAAGAGGTGCAACTTTACATAGAAGGCCACACACACTCTGTAAAGGTAATGAGAGGGAAGCATGTGGGTGTCTGAGGAGGGCTTGTGGGGGTCAGGGGTGGGAGGGAGGTTGCAGCTTAGCAACAGTCCTGAGCTCGAACATGCCAGTGTGAGGGTCAAGGAGACGGGGCAGGGGCGGGGGGCGGGGGGTTGTCTTCTAGTTTTTATGTAGTTTCCTTTTTTTACATCTAAATCTCTGAAGTCATTTGGAATTTATCCAAATGGATCCAATTTTGTCATATTTTACATGTATCCCAATAGCACTTCTTAAAATTCTCAGAGCAGTTGTTGCCTCTGAAGGAGAGGTGGGTAGCAGGGATCAACCAAGGAGGAGACAAGGGAACTTTGTAGAGTTGGAAGTGGATTATATGTTGAAGGTAATAAGGGTAGGTGTCAGAACCCATCTAGCTATACTTTTTAGATCTGTGCATTTCACTGTAAATTATTCTTCAATTTATAGAGTAAAACTACCCACCTATATAAAGTAAAACTTCAGGTGATCTGAGATGCCACCTCTTCATAAGCTAAGTTTCCATGATTAATCAGGCTATATTTGGACTCTCTCCAAGCCTATTGTCTGTCTGACTCTCATATGCCATCCCCACAGTGTTGTGATTATAAAGATTTTGAAATATGTTTTAGTATCTGAAATGGCTGGTTGCTGTCTTGCTCTAATTTTTCAAGGTTTCCCTCTTGCTAATTTTTTTTCCAAAATGAAATAACTTTATACCCAACTTACCTGGTTCCAGAAAAAATACACAGATGGGGGTTTTATCAGGGTTGCGGGGAGTTTACAATGAGGGAGATTTCACATCTTTGTGTCTTTAACATGTTTGCTTTACAATGTGCCACCTTAGTGTTCCCCCCCTCTCTTCGTCTTGGCTCTTAGCCAAGACTGAACACGGGGGGCCCTTGCCCCCCCTCCCTGCTTAATCTTTCTCTGTAGTACGTCTTCTAATATACTTTATGTTCTACTTTATTTATCCTTTATTGTCTTCCAAACAGAATATGAGTTCCATGAAGGTGAAGTTCTCTATAAACTAGAAGTTGGGCAAACTTGCCTAAATATAATTCAAAATCCAGATGCAGTAAGGGGAATTACTGATGAAAACATAAAAACAAGAAAAAGAAGGAAAGGGTAGAAGGAAGGAAGGAAGAAAAAGGCAGAGGGAGGGAAATTTATAGACTAAAAGACAAGATTTTAAAGATTATTTTGAGAGAGCGTGCAAATGAGAGCAGGAGGGAAAGAATCCCAAGCAGGCTATGTAATGTCAGTGTGGAGCCCAATGTGGGGCTCAAACTCACGAGTCTTGAAATCATGGCCTGAGCCAAAGTCACGAGTCCAACGCTTAACTGACTGAGCCTCCCAGACACCCCAAGACTTAAGATTTTAAAATTGGAACAATTTGAGCAACAAAATAAAGTAATACTGAATTACAACCCAAAGTATAAAATATGAGTCCATACTGATAAAAAAGATGTAATAAAAGGAGAATAGACAAATCTCCTGTGCAGAAGAATTACAAATAATTTATGTAAATATTCCATTCTCAAGGAGGTGGAATTTAACTCTCCACCCCTTAAGTGTAGGCTGGGCATAGTGACTTCCTTCCAAAGAGCATGGAAAGGGAGTAAAAAGAAAAGTATAGTGGAGAAACCTGACAAATGGTACCCCAGCTGGAAGATCAAAGTTAACACCAACAGTTGTGTTGATAAAATGTACCTTTGATACGACATGATGAGAACTTCACTTTACTTCTGCAGCCTTTCCCCTCACCCCCACAAAATGCATAACCCCAGCCTAATGATGAGGAAAATAGCAGATCCCAAACGAGGAACATTCTACAAAATACCTGACCAGTACTCCTCAAAACTAACAAATTCATGAAAAACAAGTGTGAAAAATTGTCACCGGCAAGAGAAGCCTAAGAAAATATGACAACTACATGCAATGTATCCTGGATGCAATGAACGAACAGAAGAGCTTAAACACTAAGAAAATCAAAGTATGGACTCTAGTTAATGATAATGTTAAAAAAGAAAAAGCGTCCTATTCTCTTATCACATCTATGGTAAAGAAGCAAACAAAAGCCAGTATTTTAACAAATCATTCATTAGTGCTGATTTAATCTTGGAACTTCAAGAAACCAAGACAGCCAACAAAAGTTTTGACAGAAAAAAAAGACCCACCAACCAATCAAACCCAATGTGCATACCTTATTTGTAGCCTGATTTTATACAAATTTTTTGAGGCAGAGAAAATTGAACAGTCTGGGTGTAAGATGACACCAAAAAAGTTAATTTTTTCCCTGTGTGTGTGCGTGTGTGTGTGCGCGCGCGCGCACCGAAATCCGAGAACGAAATCAGAAATTAATTTTCTTGGGCGTGAAAATAGGCCTTATCTGTTAAGACACACATCATGAAGTATTTGTGGAGGAATTGATGTCTGGAATTTGCTTTAATATACTCCAACAAGAAGAGGGAGGAGAAGTATAGATGAAACAAGGTAGAATATTAGTAATTGTTGAGAGGTACATGGAAGCTCGTTATATTCTTCTCTAGTGTTGTGTTTTTTAAATATTCATAATGAAACCTATTGAGGACTAGGAAGAAAAGGAGGGTTCAGCTGTGTCCCAAATAAGGACACAGAGACCAAACCTACACACGACTTTCTGAGTTGCCGCATTTTACTACTCTAGGCCTTTACGATTCCTCCCATCTCCATTTTCATCTAGCAAGAAGTCGTCAGGTGTTACCTTCTCCTCCTGGAGAAGGTCAGGCGCCCCCTATGAGCTTCCCACATCCTGTTCCTGGTTTTTCTGGGAGTCACCGGTGTCAGTCTATCCCAGTTGGGAAGGCTACGGTATTCAGCAGTCTCCAGCCTCAAACATCCCTGGGCTGACGCGGACTTCGATGCATTTTAAAACTTCCGGAACGAGCTTCAGTGGCACAGGCGGGGCCTCCAAACTTTTCTGAGCTCTCAAAGGCCCAGTTTCCTCTGTAGGGACGGGGCCAACTACTTTACAGCGCCCTCATTAGCCTTCGTTCCTCCAATGAAGGCGTGGCCACCCCATTTGCCTTCACTTACTTAGACCCAGGCTCTTCATTGGTTTGTTTTTCCCGCACTCTGATTGGTCTATATTCCTTCTGGGGGTGGGCCCTCCAGGTGTGGCCAGATTCTCATTGGCCTTGCTCCGAAGGCGAGACCCCGTTGGCGTATGATGTCATGCACCAGCGCCCGTCGCTTTCGCTGATACGTCATTCGAGGGCGCCCAACCCGACAAGACTAGAGAGTAGACAGCGGAACTGGTGGAGGCCGCTGAGCTGAGGCGGTAGTAGCGGCGACAGCGACGGCAGCAGCGATGGCCGGGGCGGGGCCAGCCCCGGGACTCCCGGGTGCAGGAGGACCTGTGGTCCCGGGTCCTGGCGCCGGCATGCCGGGCAAGAGCGGAGAGGAACGCCTGAAGGAGATGGAGGCGGAGATGGCCCTGTAAGGCCCTTGGCAAGGCGCGATAAAAGCCCTCAGAGTCAGAGCCACCGAGCCCTGGAGCCTCGAGGCCGCATTTATCCCGATATGGCTCTATCATGGGGAAATGGGACCTTCGGGATTGTGCGGGCGGGAGTAAGAAGAGATTGGCAGGGGTGAAGGCTTTATCGCGGTGTACCCAACGTTTCAGAATTAATGGAAGGTCCTGAGCTGTGTTGTTGGTCTTGCCTCCTCAGGTTTGAGCAGGAAGTTCTGGGGGCTCCAGTAACCGGCATCCCGACTGCTGTGCCTGCGGTGCCCACGGTCCCCACGGTAGAAGCGATGCAGGTCCCAGCAGCTCCTGTGATCCGCCCAATTATCGCAACCAACACTTATCAGCAGGTACGACTGAGCTGAGCACAGTGCTTGAACACAATGTTTGTGCCAGGCATTGAGAACATAGTAACAACTAAACCAAACAATGCCTCAGCCCTTTGGGAGCTTATATTCTAAAGCCTGTTGTCCAGAAAGTTGTCTGCAATGATGAAAATGTTCTGTATCTATTTAAGTTTACATTGAAGTTCAGTAGTTCCTCAGTCTCATTAGTCACATTCACATGCTCAATAGCAAGTTGTATATAACTAGTGCAGAGGGAGACTACTAAAAAGAAGACAAATGAAACTGGTTCATTCTGTCAATAAATAATTATGGGGTGCCTTCTATGCACCAGGCACTGTTCTAGGCATTAAGCACATAGCAGAGAACAATATAGACCAAAAAAAATCACTATCTTTTTGTAGCTTACATTGTACTGGGGAGTGACAGGTCAAAGAGTAAGAAAAGCAGAGGTTTATCAGCATGGTCAGGGAAGGCCTTTCTGAGGAGGTGACAGTTAAGCAAAGATATAAAGGACATGATACGGGGAACCATGGAGATATCTGGTGGAAGAGCATTCCCAGTGGAGAGAACTGCCAGTGCAAGGGCTGTGACACAGGTGCATCCCTGACATGTTCAAAGAAGAGCAGAGAAAAGTGTGGCTAGAGTACAGCGAGCAACGGGGAGAGTGGGAAGAGATGAGGACAGAGAGGTGATAGAGATAAGACCTGGTAGGGCCTTGTGGGCCACCTTAAAGACTTTGGTTTTTACTCTGATGTGGGAGGCTGTGGAAGGATTTTGAGCAGAGGAGTAATAGGGTCCAACTTAGAAATTAATCATGGCTGTGTTTGGAGAACAGACCGTAAGGGGGCTAGGGCAGAGTCGAGGAGACTGAAGAGGCTACCATAATAATCTAGGCAAGAGATAATGATAGCTTGGACCAGGGTGGTAGCATGGGAGATGAGAAAGACAGGCTGGACATAATTTCAGATGGTGTGAGATGCGTTGAGGAAGATGAAACAGGATAACAAGATGAGTTGCTCCTGGGAGGGGCTAAGGACAGTTTTCGCTAGTGTGATCCCAAAAGCCTCCCTGAAAAGTGACAGTTTAGCTTAGACTTAATGTTGACAGATAGCCAGCCCTACATAGAATGCAAAGAATGAGACCCTTGGTCTCCCAGGGTAAGCCAGCCAGGGCAGCTTGGTGGCACTGAGTCAGGCCCCTCACCCCAATTTCTTCCCCAACAGGTTCAACAGACTCTGGAGGCCCGGGCAGCTGCTGCAGCCACAGTGGTTCCTCCCATGGTGGGTGGCCCTCCTTTTGTAGGTCCAGGTAAGTAAGGAGTGGTGGAGGAGAGGGAGCCAGGGGATCAGGCAAGGTGATAAAATGGGATGCTTGGGATTCTCCTCCCACCATCCTTGTCTCTTCCCATCCCAACAGTTGGCTTTGGCCCTGGTGATCGGAGTCACCTGGATAGTCCAGAGGCCCGAGAAGCTATGTTCCTGCGTCGAGCAGGTAGGTCTCAGGCCGGGAACCCCACATTTAATGAAGCACTCTTGTTTTGACTACTCTAGCATCTTGCCTACATCATTGTGCTAACTCACCCGCTTAATTTCATCCCCACCCTGACATTACCATCTTCCTAAAGCACAAACCTGATCATGTACTTCATCAGTTTGGCCTTAGTAGAGCTTGACTTGACCATTGCAAACCACCCTCCTTACTGTCACTCCTAATCCTTATTCTTTGTTGTGTTTCTCCATAGCACTTAATACTTTATAACAAGCTGTACAGTTTTTTTTTTTTTAATGTTTATTTATTTTTGAGAGAGAGACAGCGCAAGCAGAAGAGGGGCAGAGAGAGAGGGAGACACAGGATCCAAAGCAGGCTCCAGGCTCTGAGCTGTCAGCACAGAGCTCGATGCAGGGCTCAAACTCATGAACCATGATATCATGACCTGAGCTGAAGTCAGATGCTTAACCGACTGAGCCACCCAGGCGCCCCGTGACAAGCTATACAGTTTACCCATTATGGCTATCCTCTTTTGTTTCCTCTAAAATACAAGCTTCATGAGGGACGAAAGTCTTGATGTCTGCCACATTGTAAGCATTACGTACTATCTGTTGATGGGATAAATAAACCATCAAACAAGCACCAAGCTCCTCACCTAGCAGTCAAGACCCTACATCATCTGGCCCCTTATGGAGAGACTCTCACATACTCCCCAGGAGCCCTAAACATTGCTAGAATATGCCCGCAGTATTCTTGTTGACCTCCCTTCTCTCTCCTGCTCGCTGCCACCCAACTGTAATCTTCCAAAGCCTATTGCCCAAATCAGAATCAAGTTAACCAAAATCAACTAAACCCTATCCTCTCCACGGGTCATTCTTACATTTGTTGAGGTGACCTTTACAGTCAATTTTTGTGACACTACTTCCTTATACGTAAGAAAAAAATACACGTTCTGTAAAGTTCTGGTACGATCTGTATTGGATCAAACTTGTGTTAGTTAAATCCTGTTAAACTTTTTTGTCTGACGTTTGAGAAATCTTAACATCTTACTCTTTAGTATGGTTTTGATCAAAATGCACATCTGATTTAGTCACCCTGGCCAGCTTCCAGTCCTGCTATGGCTCCCTGGTGCCCTCAGGAGGACATTCATGGTCTAGCCAATGAGTCTATTCTTGGATGCCTACTGTCTTCTTGACCATTCTCTTATGATGCCCTCCAAACTGCAACTTCTGCTATTATAATTTATACTAAACTGAAAAGGGAAAAAAATTTGTTCGTAAATGTTCTTCTTGCCAGTAGTCTTTACAGTCACGCTTTGCCTGACCAAAGGCAATTGGGTCTTTATTATCCTTTGGGTCTCAGCTCACAGGAAGCTTCTAGTCACCCTGGCTAAGTCAGAGGGCTCCTCCGGGCTCCCACCACTCCCCAGGTTTCCCCCTTCTAGTTCCGATCACTCTGCCTGGGCTTTACCCCATCCCGGCCCTGATCACTCTGGGCTGTCACCCTCTGGTGAGACACACTGGGCTGTCACCCTCCTACTCTGGACCAGAAGATCCCTGAGAGTTTTTGGTCTTTTGGTGTGTCCTTATGATTGTCCAGAACAGGGACGGCCCAGAGGAGATGTTCCGTGGTAAATTTTTGCTGAATGAACAAATCGAAAGACTCTTGATCTCCCAGAAGGTTCCCCAGACTCTTCTCCAGGATTTCTTGGATTCTGAGAGTACCTACACACACACACCTCACCTCAAGTGCCCCGGTCCCCCATGACACACACCCCCATCTCTCTCTCCCACAGCTGTGGCCCCCCAGAGGGCCCCTATCCTGCGTCCGGCCTTCGTCCCCCACGTGCTACAGAGAGCAGGTGAGGGGGCCAGGGTCATCATCCCTGCCACATAACTTCCCCCCTCAGCCCTCCAACTCCCCCACTAACACCCTGACAGATTCTGCTCTTTCTTCTGCAGCAGGTGGTCCCCGCCCTATGGCCCTGCGGCCCCCTCACCAAGCCCTTGTGGGCCCCCCTCTGCCTGGGCCCCCTGGACCACCTATGATGCTGCCACCGATGGCTCGGGCCCCAGGGCCCCCCCTGGGCTCCATGGCTGCTCTGAGGCCTCCTCTGGTAAGTATGGACAGGGAGCTAATGGTCAAAGGTGCGAAGGGTGGGGAGATGCTCAATCCTGGCCTGGTAGGCTGTGTCTAAATCTGCCTTCTTACTCTCTGACTCTGTCTCAGTCTCTGTCTTTCCCTATTTCTTTTGGTGACTGAGTCTGTTTTTCTTTCTTTTTGTGAGGAAAATAGAGAGAGAAACACATGCAATGGGTTCTGTCTCTGTTTTTATTCTATTCTGTCTCTATCTCTATTTTTCTCTTGATTGTCCTTCTCTGTTTTTCTGTCCTGATGTCTTTGTCCCTGTGTCTGTCTCTGACTAGAGTCTCCTTTCTGTTTAGGTCTCTTGTCTGCTTTCTGGCCTCAGGCCCTTGCTTTGTTGTATAGGATGGGAGTTAGGTCTGAGCCTGTGAAATGGCATCCCTCATTGTCTGCCCTTGCCCACAGGAAGAGCCAGCAACACCCCGAGAGCTGGGCCTAGGCCTGGGGTTGGGCCTTAAAGAGAAGGAAGAGGCAGTGGTGGCAGTGGCAGCTGGGCTGGAGGAGGCTGGTGCAGCAGTGGCTGTTGGGGCAGGAGGTGCCCCCACCGGCCCTGCAGTCATTGGGCCCAGCCTGCCATTGGCCCTGGCCATGCCTTTGCCTGAGCCTGAGCCACTGCCCCTCCCACTGGAGGTTGTACGAGGCCTACTGCCCCCACTGCGCATTCCTGAGCTCCTGTCCCTGCGTCCTCGACCCCGGCCCCCACGGCCTGAGCCACCCCCTGGCCTCATGGCTCTTGAGGTAAGCTCTCAGGGAGCATAGCAGTCAGGGGTGGGCAGCAAGTAGAAAGGGCTGGGAGAGCAGGCAGGAACTCATGCGTTTTATACCCAGAAAGACATGTAGTCCTCTATCGATGAAGGTAGGAGGGAACCAGGAAATTGGAAGGGCTGGGAGGACGTGGGAGAGGAGGAGGCAGATACATGTACCTCACATCCAGAAGCACATCTAGTTGTTTAATTATGGAAGTAGGAGGGCAAGGGGTGAAAGAAAGTGGGAGAGTCTGAAGGGGACATACCGGTCCAGCAGACTCCCAACACCAAGCCCTTTGCACCCCATCCCCTTTCCTCTGCAGGTCCCAGAGCCCTTGGGTGAGGACAAGAAGAAAGGGAAGCCAGAGAAATTGAAACGCTGCATTCGCACAGCAGCTGGGAGCAGCTGGGAGGACCCCAGCCTGCTGGAGTGGGACGCAGGTAAGTGGGCCCAGGTGCAGGGCCAGGCACCAGGTGCAGGGCTCAGTCAAGGACACACCAAGGTCTCCTTGGGGCAGACTCAAGGAGGGTAAGCTGGGTAGGTCCACAACTGCCACCTCTCTGTAAGGCAGGCACATGCTATTTGCCTACCTCATGGAGGGCTAAACATTGGCTCTGAAGGGCAGGCCCTCATCTAAGCCACTGGACAGAATTTGGTAGAGGTTATTGGCACCTAGAACCTTCTGACCTCTGCCTGAGTTGCTGAAGATAAAAGAACGTTCTTTTTTCTCCCAACTTATGAAAAAAACAATTTTAAGTTTATTTATTTTGAGAGAGAAAGAGAACATGTGGGAGCATGTGCAAACAGAGGAGGGGGGGAGAGAGAGAGAGAGAGAGAGAGAGAAAATCCCAAGCAGCCTCTATGCTATCAGCCCAGACAGAGCCCGACATGGGGCTGTGAGATCATGATCTGAGCCAAAGAGACGGATGCTTAACCAACTGAGCCACCCAGGCACCCCTTCTGATGAAGAATTTTAAACACTGAATTTAACAGTGAACAGCCAAATATAACCACCATCTAGATTCAGCAATTAACATTTTGCTGTATTCACTTTATCCTTCTATGTGTATGTGTGTTTCTTGGATTTTGCTCAATCATTTGAAGCAAGTTATAAATGAAGTTCTCACTTCACTCCTAAATACCTCAGTATTCTTCTCCTAAGAAAAGTGGCATTCTGGGGGCGCCTGGGTGGCTCAGTCAGTTGAGCGTCCGACTTTGGCTCAGGTCATGATCTCACAGTCTGTGAGTTTGAGCCCCGCATAGAGCTCCATGCTGACAGCTCAGAGCCTGGAGCCTGTTTCGGATTCTGTGTCTCCCTCTCTCTCTGACCCTCCCCCGTTCATGCTGTCTCTCTCTGTCTCAAAAATAAATAAAACGTTAATTTAAAAAAAATTTTTTTTTAATTAAAAAAAAAAAAGTGGCATTCTGTTTTGTGTCATAATACCATTAACATTCCTAAGCAAATGAATGATAATTCTATTGTATCTCATATTCCCTTTATATTTAAATTTCCCCAGTTGTTCCTAAATTCTGTTGTAGCCATCTTTTCCCATGGATCAGGAGGCATGCTGTTTTAGGTCTCTAGATTATCTCCTAAGGAGAATGGTTTCCCTCCTACCATTTTGTCTTATATGTAACAGTGTCCAGCCCAGTTGTTTTGAAGAAGGCCCCTCCCTCTGAGTTGGCCACATAATTTCCTCTTTAGAGTGGCCTAACTTGTTCTTAGAGAGTGTCCTTAATCACCACAGAAGCTGCGGGGCAACCACAGTGCTAGCTGAGAAAACAGCCCTACCTCCCATCTGAGTCCTTGACTTCTGCCTCTTGTTTTGGGACTGTCTACCTGCTCCAGGCCAGGGCATGGCAATGTCAGCCTAGGTATGGTCGGTGCAGACTGTAGCCCCTAGTTCTGTGATCTTGAGCAAGTCACTTAGCCTTTCTATCCTTTCCTCACTCCAACAAGGGGATAATAATAGTATGTGCCTTGTGGCGGAAGGGATTCTTTGGGCTTGAGTACATTCAGTCTGGCTCAGGTCCAGCCCAGAGGGTATGCCCAGGAATGGAAGCTGAGGTCAGCCTTGGAGAAGGATCTGACAGTGTGTTCACGTTTCAGAGACTCAAGGGGGAATTAGAATGGGCTTTCTCTAAAGCAAATGGGTGTGAGGGGCCCAGGGGATATCCATGGGGACCAAGGGATGCTGGGGGCTCAGAGGAGAAGCCTGGCTAGGACAAAGTTGGAGCCTTAATTCATGGGAATGGAGAACATGGCTCTGGGGTGAGGAGGTAAAGGCGAGGACTCTGGAGTCAGGTACCAGAGTTCTTGTCCCAGCTCTGCCACTTCCTAGTTGAGTAACATTGGGCAGGTGACATGACCTCTCTGTGCCTCTGTGTTAAAGGGTGTTGGGAGTGCCGGATGTGTGAAAACCTCATGAGTGCTTAGCAGAGTCTAGCACAGGGTAAATACCATATAGGTGTTGGCTGTTGTTACTGAGAGGGCCCCAGGCAGAGACCGTGGGGATAGAGGGAGGAGGGTTTGGGGGATGCCTTCAGAGAAGGTGGGGCTATCTAAATAAGGCAGACATGGGGCCAGGCATCTGCATCTCCTGACCTCCTCTCTCCCAACCCCAGATGATTTCCGGATCTTCTGTGGGGATTTGGGCAATGAAGTGAACGATGACATCTTGGCACGCGCCTTCAGCCGCTTCCCATCCTTCCTTAAGGCTAAGGTGATCCGAGACAAGCGCACAGGCAAGACCAAGGGCTATGGCTTCGTCAGCTTTAAGGACCCCAGTGACTATGTGCGCGCCATGCGTGAGATGAATGGTAGGTGAAGCCTCTCTTAGGGACAGTGGGTGTGACCAGCATCTGGCCTAAGCCTGACCCCAAGCCTGACCTTGAACCCTCCATTCCCACAGGGAAGTATGTGGGCTCGCGCCCCATCAAGCTGCGCAAGAGCATGTGGAAGGACCGGAACCTGGATGTGGTGCGCAAGAAGCAGAAGGAGAAGAAGAAACTGGGCCTAAGATAGGGTCTGTGGCCAGGCACCCGCTCCCACCTGGCCGGGCGCTGGCTCTTCCCCCAGTTCTCTTTGGAAGATCCCCAACTATCCACCCATCCACCCTCCCCAAAACCAGTTTCAATAAATTTACGTTATTTCCATCCCTGGCTGGGCTTAGAAGCACTCTTTGGGGAGCAGGGCTTGACATCCCCAGACCTGGAAATAGTGGGGAGCTTTATAAGTTTACCTAGCCAAACATGTAAATGGGCATTTTCAGTGCCTGTCACATCTTCCTGAAACCTCCTAAGTGTGTGCTGAGTACAGCCCATTCCACAAAGGAGGAAGCAGAGGCTTTTAGCAAGGTCAAAGCCAAGCTGAGACTCAGACCCGTTGTCTTCTCACTCCAGCTTGTGTTCTCAGCACCAAGGTAGGGGGTCTTCTGGGCCAGGCCTTCCGGAGCCCACAGCCTTCCAGGCTTTCATCCATTCAGCAACCTCACCGAAGGCCTAGCCAGTGCTGGGGACATGGTGACTGAAGCAGTCTCAGGCCCTGTTCCCTCAGAGCACATGGTCCAGTGGCAGAAGATAGGCCCACTGCCACACAGTGAGAGCCCAGAGTGGTCGGGACTGGGATAGTGGAGCCCAGGGTGCTGACCTGGCAGTCAGGAAGGGCTTCCTGAAGGAACTCGCCACTTCTGCGTCTGTCTCATGCTCTTCGTGTCATTCTCTCCCAGTTTCTGCAGTTCTCATCCTCTGGATCTCAGACTGTTTTCCAGTTTCTTCACTCTGCCAAACCCCAGCCAACTTCTCTTGCCGTACATCTGTGTGGGCGTCCTCGAGTGTTTCTCTGTGTCTATTTCCCTGAATGTCTCTGTGAGTGCCCCTCTGTTTCTTGTCTCTAAGTGTCTGTATCTCTCTGAGTTTCTATTCTCTGCATCTGCAGGTCTCTCTTTTCCCAGCCCCAAGCTTGACTCTGCCTGTCTGAAGTGTCCAAGCAGAATCTTGAACACTAGGCTGAGAGCTTAGACTTTGCCTTGAAGGCAGCAGCAAACCCTAAGTAGTTGAAACCAAGTTCACGCGGGGACTGGCATCAGATTTGCACTTTAGAAACAGCCCTGACACTGCCGTGCTGTGGACTGGAGGTCTGAAAGGGGCTAGCGCAGGGACCAGGCAGAAGAGGGATACTCCATGATTCAAGCATGGGGAGGGGATGAGGGTCTCCCAGGGCCAAAGCCAGCAGAACCCTGGGTTGAGAAGGGGCACTCAGAGGAGGAAGGAAACCATGCCAAGGCCTCTCAGGAAGCTGATTACCCAGGAGAGGTGTCAAATTTCCTCTGTTCCCGCCTTCCTCCCTTACTGCTCCCTCTCTGACGTCACATTTTCCAGTCTGGTTAGAAGGGTGAGGGTCTCCCTCCCTCACAGGAAGTGTCCTTCAGCCCCCTGTCACCTGGGCCAGACAACCCAGCCCCAGGACCCTCAGACCCTATCCCCACATCACTAGCCCTCCCTGCTCCTGACCCCCTTCTGCTCACTTCAGTCAGGGAGGGCAACAAGGGAGGAGATGGGAAGAGGGAATGATTCCAAAAATGAAGTTTTAAATGTGTGTGTTTAAGTCTTCCTGAGGAAAGGGAAAGAAAGCTCGGTGGGGTTGGGAGACAGATGGACAGAGATGGAGAGGATGTGGCAAGCAGAGATGAGAGAGACAGATGGAGAGGCGAGAATGGCAGGTCAAGGCAGTACAATGGGAGGGAAGATGGGGAGAAAACGCAGAGAGAGAGAGAGAGAGGGAGACGAGAGATAAGGAAGTAAGGAGAGAGAAGGGAAGGGACTGAGATTCAGCAGGAGAGACTGGGTGACAAGGCCTCACTGGATCAAGCCTGGTGCAACAGAGACCCAGAGCCAGGGACACCAAACTAGAGTAGGGAGTCATGGAGACTGACACACAGGAGAGAGACCAGCTTCAGGGGGAGGAGGCCTGGGGCATGGTGGGGAACACTAGGTTAGGGTACCCTTCAGGTCCTTGGGTTAGATAGATGGTGGAGCAGTGGCCTGGGAGCTCTTTGCTCACCCAATGCTGAAGCCAATCCCAACACCACCCACCCACCATGTGCCCTGGGAAGTGGCTCTCCCCTTTCAAGCCCAGTTTCCTCATGTAACACCAACAGAAGAGTAGTGCTCACACCTCCATCCTCCTACCCTCAGAATGGTAAATGGTTAATGGTCAAGCAGGGTGAATGTTGAAAAATGCCCATTATTAAGGAGGTTATTTTTAATGGTAAACACTTACTAATACAGCATAATGGGTACAACCACAGGCTCTGAAGCCAAGCTACCTGGGTTTAGGGTTACCAGATTTAGGAAATAAAAATACAGGACACCTAGTTAAATTTGAAGCTCAAACAAACAAATAATTTTTTAGTATAAGTATGTCCCAACTATTGCATGTATAGATGTATATGTTATATGTATACGTGGGGGGCGGGGGGGGGGGGGGGAGGGGGGATGCCGAGTCATTTGAAGTAAGTTACAGACATCATAACACTTCGCCCCTAAATATGTGTCCATTTCCTTATAGAGACATCTTTCATGTTATAATACCATGATCACATCTAAGAAAATGAATAATTCTGTATCTTATATTCAGTTCATACTCAAATTTTCCCCATTTGTCTCAAACTATTATAGCATGGAAAGGCATGGATTCTGGACATGAAGAGAAGTGGAAGGAAGTCTGTTTCAATTTCCCCTTCCATAAAATGAAGACTAGTACCTACCTCATAAAAGGATTAAGTGAAAACCCAGTGACACAGTGGTGGCAGGCAATGAGCCCTCAATAAATGTTAGCTATTAGAAGTACTGTCGTCATTATTTATATCGTTGATGCTGTTGCCATGATTGACACTCCTCAAGAGCAGCCCCAGAATGTCGTCCTCAAAGCCCTCGAAGGGGAGAACTCTGCCCAGTTGGGGATTCTGGGTCAGCTTCCCCCAACCGTATCCTTCCTCCCCACCCCCCACGCAGTCCCCCTGCAGATTGTGACGTAGGCCGACCTGGGGTCTGGCCGGAAATCCCCCTTCCTGTTGTAGATAAGCCTGGCGCAACCCAACTGACCCCAGACCCTCCCCCCTTCCCCCCCCCCCATGTCGCAGGATCAAGACCCAAGACGGAGAACCTGTCCAGCAAGTCCCCCGCCCCACCCCCATCACCCCGTAAACTCCCCTCCGCACCCCGGGTCTCGCGCAGCCCGCTGTTCCCCAAGCTCCTGTCCAAGCCCAAGCCATCCCCGCAACAGGATAGCCGGAGCTGTCAGGAGGCGGCGGACGGCCATCCCTGAGGGGGGTGGAGGGTGGGGGGGGGACGACGCTTGGCCCCGCCTCTGTCCCTGCAACTCGACCCAGCTGCGACCCCCAGCTCTGACGTCTCGGAAAATTCCCCCCCTGCCCCGGCCCCCAGGGGAGGGGGTGCATGGTATGAAATGGGGCTGAGACCCCTGGCTGGGGACAGAGAAACCCGCCAGAGGTGAGCCATGAACTGGGGACTGGATGTCTGGGGGTCTGGACTCTTGGGTCTGAGGGAGGGAGAGGGCTGAGGTCCCCTACTCCTAGTCTGAGAAAAAAGGACACTGGAGGCCAAGATTCCAGGGTCTCAGGGAAGAAGGGAACAAAAGGCCTGGACTTCTGGGTCTGAGGGAGTCTCCAGCCAGACTCCAAAGTCCCTAAGTGTCACCAGCTCACCCCTTCCCCTTTTTTCCCCTGCCCAGAACATTCACAAGGAGTATCCATGGACTTGTGGAACTGGGATGAAGCTTCACCGCAGGAAGTGCCCCCAGGGAACAGGCTTTCAGGGCTGGGTAGGCTGCTGCACTGAGTCACTGTATGGGGAGGGTGCACAGGTGGGGGTCTCTGCTGACCCCGACCCAGCCCTAACCTCCTCATTGCCTGCAGAAGGAGCTGAGCTCGGCTTCTATTTCCCTGAGCTGGCGTTCCCAGGGGACACGCTGACAGTGGAGACACGCTGGAAAGGTGGTTTGGGGCTGGGACACCTGGGAGCTGAGGAAGGTGAGAGACTGGGCTGCTGGGACTGAGGGAGGAAGGGTGTGTTCCTGGACTCCGGAGGCAAAATGGGGGGAGGGCTGCGGGCTTGAAGTCCTGAGGTTGAAAGAGGACGAGGCCAGGGTCCTGAGTTCTAGGTATGCGTGAGTAGGGGCTGGAGGTAATAACTCATTCCCTGAAGAATAAAGACTGCTGCGTGAGTGGTCGAGGGGACGTCTCTAGTCACTGCTCGCACCTTCCCTAAACTCCGTTCTTATCCCTCGCAGGGCTCTCACCGCTGGACTGGGGCTCCACGTTAACGCATCCAGAAGCTACATGGGAGGCGGGTGAGTGTGTACACAGAGGCGGGGGAAGAAAGGGACTGGGGTCCTCCTCCGTAGCTGGAGGTTTAAACTACTCGATCGTTGAGGGGAACGGGGCTAGGACGGGAAACACCTGTGTCCTCGAGGTGGCATGGCCTAGATCCGGGAGCCCAGGGCCCAGGGCTTAGAGCTTAGACTCCAAGAACCCCCCGGCCAGAGACCGGGACACCTAGGCTCCCCTCACTTGAGATCTGTTGCTCCTCACAGATCCCGCCCGTCAGGCTCTTCCGTGGTCGGGAGACTGGACAGACTTGACGTGCAACGGCTCGGACCACTGGAACGGCTTCTCCCAGGCCCCGGGCCCCGCCCCTCCCGGCCTGGGCCCCGCCCCCTTCGCCGGTTCTGCGGGGACAGCGGATCAGAACTGTGCCACCTCCGGGGGAGGGACCAATTCGTGGTCTTGTGCCCAGGCCGCCCCCAGCTCCACCAACTGGGACAGTTCTATTGGTCTCGACGGCGCCACCTACTGGGGCAAGGGCCTCCGCGGGGAGCCTCACGCGGACTCTACCATTTCGTGGGTTGGACCTGCGGTCTCAGACTCTACCACCTCCTGGGTCTCGGGGCTGCATACGGACTGCACCACTTCTTCAAAGGGATACCAGGCTTCAGATCTCACCACGTCCTCTGAACCCAGCCAGCAGTCGGACCACGTAACCTTGGCTTGTTACCCCAAAAGTAACCATCGAGGTGAGGGGTCCCCAAGACCCGAATCTAATGAGGCGGGGCCTAGGCGCGTAGGGGCGGGACTCAGGAAACTGGAAGTGAGGGGGCGAGGCTGTTACCTAAGAGTCCGAGAGAGGTGGTGATGGTGAGTCCTGGGGGAGGAGAGGACTAAGACACTGGTAGTCTTCCAGGGAGCAAAAGACCTAGGCTCCTGGATTAGTTGAGAAGAAAGAGGTGCGGGTCTGGATATCTGGGTCTCCAAGATGTGGCACCCCAACTCCTAAGTTTCAGAGATGGGGGCCCCGGCTGCCTGGGTCCCTGAGGCCGATGCTGGGGATCCTTATATGGGGGGATCCGGACTCGCTGGGCCCGAAGGGGATGGACTTCTGGGCCCCGAGTTGGGAAAACCGGACACGTGGACCTTCGAGGCGAGGGAGCCCGGACATATGGGTCATCGAAGCGACTTGGTCCGGGGCTAGGAAGCCTGAGTGTTCACCTGCCTGCACTCCGCAGGTCCCATTCAGCTGTGGCAGTTCCTCCTGGAGCTGCTCCGAGACGGGGAGCGTAGCAACTGCATCCGCTGGACGGGCAACAGCCGCGAGTTCCAGCTGTGTGACCCCAGAGAGGTGGGGCAGCTTCCCAGACCGGCCAAGTCCCGCCCCAGTCTCGCCCCCAGTCTCCTTCAGTTCAATTTAGCCGAGACAGTTTGCCTAGCACTTGACCTCCCCCACCCCACCCCAGCTCGTACTCATCTCTACCCCCGCAGGAGTTAAAGGGACTAACTCTTGCCCAAAACGTACCCGAAACCGCGTCCCCCGCCCCGCGCGTCTGTTGCCTAGCCAGGCTCCCTCCTGACTCTCAGACTAAGCCCAGCCTCCGTCCTAGGTGGCGCGGCTCTGGGGTGAGCGCAAGAGGAAGCCCGGCATGAACTACGAGAAGCTGAGTCGAGGCCTGCGCTACTACTACCGCCGCGACATCGTGCGCAAGAGCGGTGGGCGCAAGTACACGTACCGTTTCGGGGGCCGCGTACCCGGCCTGGCCCATACCGACTGCGCGGGAGGTGGACCGGGAGGAGCGACCCAATAAAAATACCCCGTCAAATTAGTCGCGTGTGCTGCCTGCGTCCTTCCCACTTGACACTGACTAAACCCACTAAGGACCCTAAGTGTGCACCACCACACTCACATCCCACCCCGACCCCCGGCCTGTGTGATCTTAAGACGCGCGGTGACTAAAACACACCCAGACCCTTAGGGGACCTACTTGTGTGTTCACTGTGTGATGGGATATTCAAAGGAATCAACTCAGTCCCTTTAGGGCCTACTGTGTGCCTGCCCGTGCTGGGACTTGTAAAGGAATCGGACCCAGTCACTAACGTTTGAGTTTACCTGCTGTGTCCCTTCTGAAGAGAAGACTCAAAACTCCAAAAGAGGACTTATGTGTGTTCTTCCAGTGCTTGGGACCATTAAGTAATTAGACTTAGTGCTAGATCCCCCAAACCACCAACTGTCTCACCACTCCAAGTTGAGGGTGGTTGAACTTGGATCTAGATCCCGAGGAGAGCCTACCCCATTCTGGGAACCACTGAGTCCCTAAAGAGTGGTCCTCCTGACAAAATGACAATTTTAAATATTTGGTCTGAGAAGGACTCACCAGGAAGGTGACATTGAAGCAAAGACCTGAAGGAAGTGAGGAAGGGAGCCAGCTTCACAAAAAGCGTTCCAGGCCAAGGGGAGAGCAAATACAAAAGGCCCTTAGAGGGAAGCCAGACTGCGTGTTTAAACAGGAAGAGGCTAGGGGCGCCTGGGTGGTGTAGTCGGTTAAGCGTCCGACTTCAGCCAGGTCACGATCTCGTGGTCCGTGAGTTCGAGCCCCGCGTCAGGCTCTGGGCTGATGGCTCAGAGCCTGGAGCCTGTTTCCGATTCCGTGTCTCCCTCTCTCTCTGCCCCTCCCCCGTTCAAGCTCTGGCTCTCTCTGTCCCCAAAAAAATAAATAAATGTTGAAAAAAAAAACTTTTAAAAAAAATAAACAGGAAGAGGCCAGTATGGCTGGAGCAGTGGGAATAAAGAGAAAAGGATAAGAAATGAGGGTATAAGAGGGACCAAACTGTGTAGGTCATTCATAAGGACTTTGGCTTTTGACTGAGTCAGACAAGACTCAATGGGAGGGTTCTAAGCTAAAGGGAAGTGATGACTGAGGTGTTAACAGGGTCTCTCTGGCTGAGTGGATGATTGTGGAGGGCAGTGGGGAAACCAGGAGGCTAGGGTGTGGGCTGCTTCTATAGCCTAGGCTGGCTGTGCCTGTGGCTTGAACCAGATGTCGAAGATTCTGGATACATTGCTTCAGGCAAAGACAAGATTTCTTGATCAGCTAGCTGTGAGGTGTGAGAAAAAGAGTCAGGGATACCTCTGTGACTAGAATAGATGTGTCACTTTCCAAGATGGGACTAATTTCTGCCAGACCCAAGCTTTTATGTTCTTAACCCCTCCTCTCTGCGATGCAGGACTTTGGTTTGAGCCTTCAGGCACCCAAATCTGTGTTAATTTGTGCCTTCTGGAGTTTGGGGAAAGACGGTAAAGAACAGGGAGGTGGGAGTCTGGATGTTCCTCACAATATGACAAATGACCCTGGGAGAAAGACTGGTTCGATTTCAAACCCCTAACAATTGATCCCATAGTAATCATGAAGAGGGTAGGGACTCGTGTTTTGTTCAGTGATGCATCCCCGACCCTTATCGAAGTACCTGGCACCGGGTAAGCGTTAAACAAGCAATACCTGCATGAATAAGGATACTTCCGCTGGGATACTTTTCCCTCGGCCCACTCTACAGATAGTCCCAGGACTCGAAACTCCTTTCCCTAGGTAAAAACAAGAGATGAGAAACTGTAACCAGGAGTCTCAAGCCCCAGGTCGGACCTTTGAAAAGCGCACGCTAGCTCACGATTGGGCCGGAAGTGATGATCAACAGGCATTCAGCCCAATAGGATTTCGGAGTTCTCCCGGATGGGCGTGGCCTTAATGGCTCCCGAGACGGCTTTTCCGCGGGCGTTCTAGCCTCGCGGAAAACTCTCACACACGCTGACTCGCTCCGCTTCCGGCCGGCCTCAATTCCGCTTCCGGTCCGACTCTGGCGTCTTTGCTGAGGGTCACATTGAGCTGCAAGGTGCTTCAGGGGTGTCTTTAGGTGAGTGTCCAGGGCTTGGGAAGCTGGGACCCTATCCTGGGGAACTGAGAAACCGGACCCTCGTTTCCCCGAGGACGAAGTGAGTTTCCGGCCCGCGGCGTCTGCCCCCCCCCCCCCCCCCCCCGGTCCCTAGGGTCCTGTTCTGTTAGTATTCGTAGCTAACGATTATTTCGGTCTTCCTTAATTAATGCCAGGTAACGTTTCACGCGACTTTATTAATTCATTTAATTTTCACTCCAGCCCTATGAGGAAAGGCCCGCAATTATCCCTTTTTGACAGTGAAGCAACTGAGGATCAGCGATATTAAGCTACTTAGCCGGCGACCGGGGTTTGGATTCCGTAGTTAGGACTGTAGTGCCCTCAATCAGCAGGCCGTAGGCAGGCGTGGCTCCCGTGGCTTGCCCGGGCCGCGGCCTGGCCTTGCACCCAGGTTTCTGGTTCCTCCTCCCTCTTGAATGTTAGAGGGCCTAAGAGTCATTCCTGAACCACCCTCCCTCCCAGGTCTCCCCCCAAAACAACACTTCAGAACAACTCTTCTTCTGTGTCCCAGCGCTGGTATTCTACGTCTCCTCCCCATGCGCCTCTACCCTTTCCCCCCAAAGATTCTGCTGTGGTGCCCCAGATCCCCACCACTACCTTGGGTCCCTTGAGTTTAACACTGGCCTGCTCACTACCTTGGGTCCCTTGAATTTACATGGGCCTTTGTAACCCCATTACTCTTTGAATTCTCTGGAATAGAGGCAGTTTCACATTCCATGGAGAAAACTGTGTGTCACCTCGTAAGAGATACAGCAGAGCTTTTTGATTCTCAGTCTGCAAAGTCCATAGAATGCAAGGTGTGCTAGTACTTGAAGGGGGGAAAATTACGTATGTATTTTAAGAAATTTAAAATTTCTTTCTTTTTAACTGTTTGTTTATTTTTGAGAGAAGCGAGCGGGGAGGGGCAGAGAGGGAGACAGAGAGTTCCAACTGATGCGGGGTTCCAACTCACCAACTATGAGATACAAACTGAGCTGAAATCAAGAGCTGGAGGCTTAACAGACTGAGCCATCCAGGCACCCCTTTATTCTTCTTAATCTCTAATTTAAATGTAGCATTTCCTTTTAAGAATGGAGGCATCAGTCTTGGTAATATTAGCATCCATCTGTCGCTTTGTCAGCAATCAAAATCACA
This sequence comes from Prionailurus bengalensis, assembly GCF_016509475.1. Classification (NCBI taxonomy): domain Eukaryota; kingdom Metazoa; phylum Chordata; class Mammalia; order Carnivora; family Felidae; genus Prionailurus; species Prionailurus bengalensis. The sequence goes on along the minus strand of NC_057352.1, from coordinate 18,254,608 downwards.
GGTCATCTTATATCACATTATGGTTGCGGATGTCACAGAATACATCTTCACTCGTGACTACTTCAGAATTGTGGTAGTTAGTAAATCCTCTGCTACATACAACTGGTTTTCTTTATGGTCCTATGCAATCTTTTAATGCATTAAAAAATATTCTGAGAAAGGGTTCATTAGATCCCTGAGGAGTTCATGGTACCAAGGAGATTAAGAACCTCTACCGTGTAGATCTGTCAGTGATGGAGTGTGGCTCCTCCACTTGTGTGACCTTGGGAAGTCACTTGGACACCCTGTCCCTTGTCTGTGAAACAGTGATAGTAATAAGTAATAGTTCCTACCTTTTAGAGTGGCTGCAGGAGTAAAGTGTGTAGAACAGGGCTTGGCCTATACTGAGTACTCAGTGAATGTTAGCCAGTGTTATTTTGGGACGAATAAGGCCCGATTTTGCTAAGGAGTCCCATCCCCCCGCCCTGCCAAGCCCTGCTGTGACTTCCACACTTAGATGTGTGGATTTGCCCCACGCTTTACCTCTGTTTGTATATGCTGAGAGGTAGAAGGTGGTGGCTGATTCACACCTAACCTACCCCATTATTCTGTGTCTGGGTGGGCTGACCTCCCCATGCCCAGGTCCCTTAGAACTTTTGCCAACCTCCACTGCCTATGCCTCCAGGACTCAGCACCATGGCAGAAGACATCAAGACCAAAATCAAGAACTACCAGACTGCCCCTTTTGACAGCCGCTTCCCCAACCAGAACCAGACCAGGAACTGCTGGCAGAACTACCTGGGTAAGCAGGGCGTAGACGTGGGAGGGGATGCAGACCTTTTCCTGGTGCCTCACCTCATGTCACTTATCTGTTGTCTCCTACCGGATCTGTACATCCCAGGCCTCTTTTTTTGTTGTTGTGGGCATCCCACCTTGCAGGGCCCATGCCCCTCATCACAGCTGTGTTCAAGTTCCAGCATCTAGGTCAGGATCACAAACTTTGGTTCCTATAATTTTTTTTTTTTTTTTGAAGACTATTTGTGTGTATATGTGACAGACGTAACATACATAAAGGAAATATGTAAAGCATAATGTACACCTAAATGAATAATACTAAAGTGATTCCCCTGCGTAACTATAACCTGGATAAAAAATTAGATACTGGCCAGCATTCTGAGCTTCCCTGCCTACTGCATGCCTTGCCTTGAATACAGCATCCTACTCTGCCCACTAGAGATGTAACCTTGCCGACTTAAGGCAATCACATTTTGGTTTTATCACTGCTTTTAGGTTTGCCTCTTGATGAACTTTATAGACATTATACATAGTCTCGGTTTTTGAATTTCTTCATTTGGCAGTTTTGAAGATTCATCCATGCTATGATATATGGTTTGGTCATTTTCATCGTGTATAATTTTCCATAATTTATTTCTGGCCCCTTGCATGGTTTCCAGTTGGGGGCTTTTATGGATGATGATGCTATGAATGTTCTGTGTAATTTGATGTGCATATGAATGCTTTTGTTATGTAGAGAATGTGCCCAGGAGTAGAATACTTGGAGTATTTTTCTTTTTTTTAATTAATTTTCTACTTTTATTTTATTTATTTATTTTAAAGATTTTGTTTTTAAGTAATCTTTGCACCCACTGTGGGGCTCAAACTCACAGCTTCGAGATAAAGAGTTGCATGCTCTACCGACAGAGCCAGCCAGGCACCCCTTAATTGCCTACTTTTAAAGGTGTTTTTATTTTTAGTTTATTTATTTATTTTGAGAGAGAGAGCCCCAACAGGGGAGGGCCAAGAGAGAGGATCCCAGGCAGGCTCCCCACAGTTCAGCACAGATCCTGGTGGGAGAAAGGGGAGGCTCAGACTCACAAACCATAAGATCAGGACCTGAGCTGAAACCTATAGTCGAATGAATGAGCCATCCAGGCACCCCTAATTTCCTACTTTTAAAAACAAGATTATCCCCTTCCCGTCTTAGGATGCCAGCATCTTAGCATCAAGATCATCTTCCCTTTCCCTTGCCCTGGTTTTGGACTTCCATAGTCCCTGCACATGTCCCTCATGTTACCTCCTCATTCCCGACCCCAGAATTTTCAGGTCAAACAGTAGTTCTCTAGGGGCCACGAGATCAATTTGGCGAGGCATGTCTAGCCTTTTTCAGCACATTTGTAGGAATGTACATTCTTTGTCAAACGTGTGTGTGTGTGTGTGTATGCATGCATAACTGCTGTGAAGTGAAAAATATTTCTCTGAGTTTTGATCAAAAATGGGTTCCAGGGGCAACTGGGTGGCTCAGTTGGTTAAGTGTTGGGCTCTTGATTTTGGCTCAGGTCGTGATCACACAGTTTGTGAGTTGGAGCCCTGAGTTGGGCTCTTCACTGACGTCGCAGAGCCTGCTTGGGATTCTCTGTCTGTCTGTCTGTCTGTCTCTCTCTCTCTCTCTCTCTCTGCATGCTCCCCCTCCCCCACTTGTTCTCTCTCTCTCTCTCTCTCTCTCTCAAAAATAAACATTTTTAAAAAATGTGTTCCAGTCCTTGGTCTGGGCTGAACCTGAGCCCCTTTCTTCGCAGACTTCCACCGCTGTGAGAAGGCGATGACTGCTAAAGGGGGTGATGTCTCCGTGTGTGAATGGTACCGGCGTGTGTACAAGTCCCTCTGCCCCATATCCTGGGTACGTACTGCCTGCTGGGGCCCTTGGAACTTCGCTGGATGGGGTCTTAGCAGAAGGGAGTGTGGTAACTCGGTGGGGGCTCATCTGAGAGGCAGAGGAAACACAGGGCATTGCACTGTCCATGGGACTTGACCTTTGCTTTGTGGAATTGCCCTCCTTGTCTCTTTTTAATGAGACTCTCAGCCAGTCAGGACTCGCAGCTGGGGCAGCTGGGGCCGTCTCCATGCTACATCCATCTTGCTCATGCAGCCCACAAATATGCGTATGGCCGGCTCCCTGTCCCTGTGGGGCTCGCCATCTTGTGCATTTCTGGGCCTTTTATTATGAACACATTCAAATTATACATAAAAGTAGAGAGAATAATTCAGTGACCTTCCACTTATACCCACTCCCCAAATTGACTATTTTCAAGATTTTTCCACATTCCCTTCTTCTGTCCCCTTTTCTTTGCTGTAGTGTTCTGAAGGAAATCTCAAACATGTCTTTTTACCCCTACCTACTTCCATGTGCTTCTCTAGAAGATGCGGACACAGTAAGGCAATCTGGCTAGCCCTGATTGACCAGACCTTTTGTCACTATTTAATACTCTGTCACACACTTCTTTAAATAAAGAATTTATCTTTAGGGGCCCAAGTCCTTCTGATTGAGCCTCCCGCCCCCCAAATATTTATGTTTAACATTGTACTATTTCCTCAAATCAAAGATCCTCTTGACTGCAAGAAACATTGAGAAATCTTTTTTTAAAATGCCAGAAGGGAATGCAATTAATGCTAATTTCAGAGATGTTAAAATGCAAAAACCTTGTGTTTTAGGATCAAAATATGGTAGTATTACAAAAGTCATAGTGCTTATTAAAAAAAAAAAAAAAAAAGCCAAATGTGAGCAGTACAGTAAAATAAAAAGTAGAAGCCATCTTGTGCTCCCCAGTGCTCCTTCCCTGAGGTAACTAGTGTTAACTCATTCCCTTTTTCCTGTGGAGCCTCTGTATGGATGAGTCACACGACATAGTCTTTGAATTGCTTTGACTTCTCAGTGTGTCTTGAAGCCTTTTTTTATAATAATGCATACAGATCTGCCGTTTCAGGTTTTAGTAACTTTCAGATGCTTTTATTTAACTGATTCCCTTTTGATGGAGATTATGTTCTAATTTTTCAGTATATATGAAGCATCCTTGATGTACGCCTTTGGGGCTTATTTCTTGAGAACAGATTGCCTTAATGCAGTCTTCCTCAGCTTGCTTGGCTCTCCTCCCACCTCTCTGGCCACAGTGTCTCATGTGTCTTTGAATGCCCTGTGCCCTTCCAGGATTTCTCCTTGTCGCTGGGTGATCTTGGGTAGCATGATGTTGTGAATTCATAACATCCCTCCTCCAGCCTCAGAGCCTCCATCGGGTGCATGCTGGACAGAGGCCTGGGAAGCATGCTTCCGGCCCCAGTGCTGCCCTACGCCCCATTCTCCAGGACCTGGGCCTGCTCTTACCTTGGGAGCAGCAGATTGTGTGGTTCCTACCCTCAGGTGCCTGCTGTGTCTGCCCTGTTAGGGCTGAATATAAATGTATTCTGCCAAGTCCCTTTTAAACCTGGCTGCCCTGGCTTCTTTATTTTAAAAACTTGGTGAAGTAAAAACAAGTGTTTTGTTATTGCTGTTGTTGTTGTTAAATTTTTTTTTCATGTTTATTCATTTTTGAGACAGAGACAGAGCATGAGCCAGGGAGGGTCAGAGAGAGAGGGAGACCCAGAATCTGAAGTAGCCTCCAGGTTACAAGCTCTCAGCACAGAGCCCGACGAGGGGCTCAAACTCATGACCTGTGAGATCATGACCTGAGCTGAAGTCGGACACTTAACCGACAGAGCCTCCCAGGCACCCCTGTTTTGTTTTTTATGAAAAATATAACCACTTCACAAAAACTTAAAAAATAGAGAAAGGGCAGAAAAATGTTCCCCATCCTCCTGACATCCCTAATAATACTGTCGCATTTCCAGGTGTTTCCTGTGTATTATTTTCAATTAGTCTCTAATCCCAGTATGTGTATTTTGGAAGGGCATTTAAAACATTTTTTCCAACCATGTTTTATTTTCCAGGTTAAAAAATCTTGAGTTTCTCTATGAAAAAATAACACTGACTTTTGTGGAATCTTCAAAACAGGAGATTTATGTAATGTAGAAAGTGAAAGCCCCCGAGCCATTCCCTTCTGATCCTAAAGTTAACTTTCCTTAGTCATTTGGCACAAATCTTTTACTTCCTTTTCTGTGTGCTAATGTGTGTGTATGTGTAGATACGTGGTTATCTACTTTTTAATGCTAATATGGGTCATACTCCTGACACTGTTTTGTGCTTTGCTTTTTTTACTTAACATGCATTGTGTACCTACTTCCATGTCAGTACAATCTGCTCACTTATTGGGCAGCCATCATCTTAATAGTTATAAAATATTTCCTTCCCTTTTAGCTGGATTCACATCTTTTCACTATTTTAAATGATACTTCAGTGTACATTTCCATTCCGGGAAATGTTTTCTCCTCTATTTGAATGGTTCCCTTAGTTTCCTTTCCATGAAGTGGGATTATTGGGCAAAGTGAAATTTCCAAGTTATCAGACCAACCTGATCCTTTAAAAAGAGATGGAGAGGAGCGTAAGGGGCATTAAAGAATCTACTCCTGAAATCATTGTTTCATATGCTAACTAATTTGGATGTATATTTTTTAAAAATATAATAAAATTTTTAAAAAAAGGAGATGGAGAGGGGCGCCTGGATGACTCAGTTGGTTAAGCGTTCAACTTTGACTCAAGTCATGATCTCATGGTTCCTGGGCTCGAGCCCTGCATCGGGCTCTGTGCTGACAGTGCAGAGCCTAGAGCCTGCTTCAGATTCTGTGTCTCCCTCTCTCTCTCTGCCCCTTGCCCACTTGAGCTCTATCTCTGTCTCTCAAAAATAAACATTTTTTAAAAAGAGAGAGATGGAGAGAGGGTCAGTCCCAGCGACTGAGAAGTTCACTCATAAAGTACTGTGGACCGTGGACAGTACAAGTCCAGTATGAGGGAATCCAGATGAGCGTTGACCTGAAAAGATGTCCATCTCCACTCAAGTCATCAGGAAAACACAGCTTAAAACAACAGAGAGAAGCTTGTTTTTACCTTGCATTCTGGTGCAAGAATTATAAAGATGGACAGTGCTAAGTGTTAGTTGTTCTATAAATTGGTACAATCTCTTTTGAGGTCAGTTTGGCAGGATCTTTCAAAATGGAAAAAAACATACATGTGGCAGTTTTACATCTAGACCTACAAAGATGCTCCTGTGTGAGGATCTTCATTGCAGAGTTGTTTGTAATTCAGAAACAACCCGAGCTAGATAAATGTTGGTACATTTATCTTGATCTTTGTGACAGAAAACAGAAAGAGCTCTAAGACTTGTGGGAAAAGCAAGTTGCAGGACAATATGTAGTGTGGCCCAATTTGTCTGTATGTTTTTTAAAGTACAGGGGCGCCTGGGTGGCGCAGTCGGTTGAGCGTCCGACTTCAGCCAGGTCACGATCTCGCGGTCCGGGAGTTCGAGCCCCGCGTCGGACTCTGGGCTGACGGCTCGGAGCCTGGAGCCTGTTTCCGATTCTGTGTCTCCCTCTCTCTCTGCCCCTCCCCGTTCATGCTCTGTCTCTCTCTGTCCCAAAAATAAATAAACGTTGAAAAAAAAAATTAAAAAAAAAATAAAGTACAGAGTATTCATGATACATGGTGTGTAAGTATGTAAATAAAATACACATCACTTAACTATAAGCCAGCTCATTTGTAAGCACTTGATATCTTCTAAGGGCAAACGTGCTGAAAAACAGGATGAGATGGAGACTGTTATCGCTATCCTCATTTCTTTTTAATGTTTTATTTATTTTTTGGAGACAGCGCGGGCAGGGGAGGGGCAGAGAGAGGGAGACACAGAATCCGAAGCAGGCTCCAGGCTCCTTGCTGTCAGCACAGAGCCCAGTGCAGGGCTCGAACCCACAAACCATGAGATCATGACCTGAGCTGAAGTCAGACGCTTAACCGACTGAGCCACCCAGGTGCCCCTCACTGTCCTCATTTTATACAATTAAAAACTGAGGCCCTGAGGGGTGCCTGGGTGGCTCAGTCTGTCGCGCATCCAGGTCTTGATTTTGGCTCAGGTCATGATCTCGTGGTTTCGTGAGTTCAAACCCAGTATCCAGTTCTGTGCTGGGCGTGGAGCCTACTTAAGATTCTTTCTCTCTCCCTCTGCCTCCCTCCCCACCTTGTGTGTTCTCTCTCTCTTTCTCAAAATAAAAATTTAAAATAAAAAAAAAAAAAAAACCAGGCCCTGAAAGATTAAGTAATTTGCCCGAGGTGTCACAGTTAGGAATTCAGACTCAGTCTTCCTTATTATCCGTGCTTTGGTCTACTGCCTCTAATACATGGCATATATATGTGAGTGTGAGGGTGTGTGTGTATCAGTGGTTGTGCTTCTGACTGCCTGTAGGAAGGTCCACAGGTTGCAGAGTGTTTCTTCTAGGGAGTGTTAACAGTTTGATACGGGCCTTTCTGTTATTTTTTATATGCCTATATGCGTACATCTGTGATCAGCAGGATCACACTCTGTATTCAGTTTTGCACCTTTTTGCACTTGGGAGGTCCACTCGTGCCAGGGCGTAGATGAGCCTCTTTTTTGTCTCGCAGCTGCCTAGTGTTCTTTCCTGTATTCTGACAACCATCACTGAGTGTTAACTCTGGGGTTCCTGAAATACGGCACAGCCGTACTCTTGAACCTCTTTACAGTCACACATCTCCCCAGGGACAGCCCTGCAGTGAATGTGGGATTTTTCTGCATGTTACTCGCCCCCCTCCAACCCTCACTCCTGAAATAGTGGCAGTACTGGGCTTACTTGTTGACGACTGAGCAGGTGAGCAAAGTGAGGAAGACCAAGGTCACTCATCTGGTTTCCCCACAGGGGAAGGGAGTAACATTGGCTGTGTTTCCACAGGTGGCAGCCTGGGACGATCGCCGGGCGGAAGGCACGTTTCCTGGGAAGATCTGAACTGGCTCCACCCACCTCTCCTCTGTACTCCATCCTTCTCCTAGGGCAGTGAAGGGGGACCTGGGTACATGGTGATCCCCACCCTGGGATCCTGAAGCATGGCTTAACTAATAATAAATACTCATTGGAAAAGTGTAAGACTGTGTATGTGTGAAAGAGCTGGATGATCGGGCAAGAAGCTGGGGTAGAATTAGTACCTTGACCAGTAAGAGGGGCTTCAGGGTGATTGGTTTTTTTCTGTTTTGTTTTGTTTTGTTTTATGTTATGTTATTAAACGACTGCCTTCTCTATACCAGACAGTAGAGTGAGTTGATTATACAAAATAGCCTCGAGCCCCCATACATGCTAAAATTTATCTGATTATTCCTTTATTATCTATATAATTACAAGAAACTTTTTTTATGTAATTTTTGAACCATGTGAAAACAGTATAATAAAAACTTGTGTGTACCCATCACCTAGTTTTAACAGTTATCAACAGAATACCAATCAGTTTCATCTCTAATTATTCCCCTCCCCCCTAGGTGATTTTAAAGCAAATCCTGGAGATTTATCCAGAGATAAGTATATGTATCTCTTAGAGATGCAGATTTATTTTACACATGATTACACTGCCATGAATTACATCTAAGATATTAACGGTACACTTTTAATATCGTCTGATCAGTTTTCTTCACTGTGGAATTTCTCCCTCTGTTTTGGTCCTCCTTTTTCATGTTGATCGTGGTGATGATTGGAGGTCGTTTTAAGCAGGCCAGATGAACATTTTTTCTTGCTGCCTCCAAAGGAATTGCCACACAATAGTCCAGAATATCACCCACCAGATTTGTCAGCAGGGAGCTCCTGAGACAGTTGACTCGCTTAGAGCACCAGGTTGTGGCTGAATTGGTGTTTCCTCAAGACCACTCAAGTGGTTGAGAGACAGACTTACCTGAAGCATATTTGGGCGAGCAGAGAGAGGATTCTTGCATTGAGGGAAAATGGCCTAGGGAGGGGTCTTCTGAAATGGCTGCCTATGAGGAGGAGAGGCTCTAAACAGAGGATCCTCATCTGTGCCCAGGGACTTTGAGGAACTGTAGCTTATGTCATGTGTTGGAAATAAGAAAGAACTTAAACATGGTGAGAATTTCAAGTGAATCAGGATGTCCAGAGAAAAGTCCAGATGTAGGACTCACTCTGACCCCAGATGCCCAATTCTGTCTGGAGGCAACTACCATCAGCAGTTTCCCATGCATTCTTCCAGAGACTGCCCACACATCTAGAAGTATTTATATGTGTATATATAAATATATATACTTGATATGTATTTGATTTGGTAAAGCTTTGATCTGGTTCTATTTCCTCTCTGATCCACCACTTCTTGTTTGCTCCTGCAGTTCCTGCCAAGCTGGCCTTCTCAGTGTGACAGGAACTGTGAGCAAACCAGAAGTGTCAGCATATGCCAGGCTGGCTCCAACCTCAAGGCCTTTGCACTTGCTGTTTGCCCTGCCTGGAATGCCTTTCCACCATGTATCCACCAGGTCTTCCTCACATACAACTTAGGCCCTCCCTTGATCTCTTGACCTACAGTTTCAACCCCCATACACAATGTTTGCAGCCCTTGACTCCTTTTGTTTCATAAGCACTTAACCACTAACATTCCCTATGTTTTACTTAATTCATCCTTGATAATTTCCCCCCTCCACACACACTGGAATGTAATTTCCATGAGGGCAGGGATTTTTTAAAATATGTATTCCCTCTTTAAATACTTTATTATGAAAAATTTCAAGCATACAGAAAAAGTGGACATCTGTATAATTGCTATCATACCCACCACTTAAATTTAACAATTGTTAATATTGTGTCATATTTACTTTGTGTCTACATATTCTTTTTACTGAACCAATGAAAAGTGCAGTTGGAAGAGTGCCTGGATGGCTCAGTCAAGCATCCGACTTTAGCTCAGGTCATGATCTCACGGTTCATGGTTTAGAGCCCCACATCAGGCTCTGCTGACAGCTCAGAGCCTGGAGCCTGCTTCAGGTTCTGTGTCTCTCTTTTTACCCCTCCTCCACTCACGCTCTCTCTCAAAAATGAATAAACATTAAAAAAAAAATTTTTTTTAATAAAAGTACAGTAGGCCCTCAGGCAAGGTGAGGGTTAGGAATGCCGACAATCCATGTATTAAAAAAAAAAAAAATCTATAACTTTTGACTTCCCACAAACCTAGCTACTAATAGCCTACTACTGACTGGAAGCCTTTCTGATAACAGAAATAGTCGATTAACACTCGATTATTTTCTATGTTCTATGTATTATATACTATCCTTACAATAAAGTAAGCTAGAGAGAAGAAAATGTTATTTAAAAACCATAAGAAAGAGAAAATACATTTACAGTACTGCACGTATATGTAAATCTGCTCGTAAGTGGACCCTTGCAATTCAAATATGTCTTGGTTCAAGAGTAACTAATTTCCAAACATCTTGACACTTCAGTCCTAAGCACTTAAGTATGTATCTCTGAAAAATGACGCGTTCCTTCATACCATGATCACTTGTAAGAAAAACTAACATTAATTCTCTAATGTCTGATATTCCGATTTCCCGAATTGTACCCCAAAAGTCTTCTATACTGTTGTTTGTGTTTTGTTCCAGGATCCAATGAAAGTTCAAATTCTACGTTGGTTTTTTAGGTCTCTAATGTCTTTTTAAATTCTACAGTAGCCTCCCTGCTCCACCCCACCCAGTTTTATAAGACGGGACTTTTTTTTAAGAGGCCAGGCCAGCTGTCTTGTAGAATGTCCCCCACTCTGGATTTGCCTAATTGTTTTCTCGTGGTGTCAATTAACTTCTGCCATCTTCTGGAGATCTTACAAACTGGAAGTTTGCTCTAAAGGCCTGATTAGGTGCAGGTTAAGTACTTTTTACAAGAATCCTTCCTATGTATCTGACTTCTTGCTTCCCGTCAGGAGGTGCTTGGTGCCATGTCGCCCCAATAGTGCCGGTCAAGTCTAATCCCTGGGAATGGTGATGGCCACCAGGTGTCTCCTCCAGAAAGATGTTATCCCTTTTCATCACAGGCAGATGACCTGTTGGGTGGTGCTGTGATGAATCGTTCTGCCATGGCACCTCCACAACCTTGCACATCTCCACGTAAGCCACACAGGGAAAACTTAACTGTGATCTGACCCGAACTTTGGCAGAAGGCCTGCTGACTCCGGAAACAAAGATGAGTGGTCTTGTGAAGAGCTGCCTTGAGGCAGTTTCTCATCCACTTCCGTCTCTTTTTTAATGTTTATTTCTGAGAGAGAGAGAGAGAGAGAGAGAGAGAGAGAGAGAGAGAGTGCAAGCAGGGGAGGGGCAGAGAGAGGGAGACACAAAATCTGAAGCAGGCTCCAGGCTCTGAGCTGTCAGCACAGAGCCCAATGTGGAGTTTGAACCATGAACCATGAGATCATGACCTGAGCCGAAGGTGGATGCTCGACTGATGGCCACACAGCCGCCCCCCCCCCGCCCCCACCTCCGTCTCTTGCAGGAGACTGCTACAAGACCATTTCTCGTCCACCTCCCTTGTTTCCATTCAGCATAGGACTTTCTTCCTCACCCTTCCGTAGAGCTGCTCGCTATAAAACGACTCTGAAGCTCCCATGCTGAGCACCTTACCTGCCTTATCTCTGGCCTAACAACTCGAGCTAAAAATTTTATTATGACCCCTACTATACAAGTGAGGAAACTGACACTTCCAGCCCTCTGCCAGTTGACGTGGCTGTGGATTTCCTTTTCGTGTGTCTGGACAGGAGAGCGTTCAGTGCAGAAAACCGAAACCTCCCAAAGCATATTAAGTAGAAAGAGACTTACTATGAGGAAATTGGATATAGTATCACAACCTTACTTCATTATATTTAACTCAACACGAGCCTACATTTCACAGTTTTGTTGTTGTTTTTTTTATGTTTATTTTTGAGAGCATGAATGGGGAGGTGCAGAGGACAGCATCTGAAGTTGGCTCTGCGTTGACAGCAGAGAGCCCGAAGTGGGGCTCACGAACCTGAGCTAAAGTCGGATGCTCAAACGACTGAGCCACCCAGGTGCTCCAATATTTCTTATCTTTAAGTAATCTCTATACCCACCATGGGGCTTGAATTCACAACCCCAAGATCAAGAGTCACAGGCTCCACCAACTGACCCAGTCAGGCACCCCAAACATTTTTAATGACATTTATGAGACCGTTGGAAATTTGAATACTGACTGAATATTTTAGTCTGTTAAGGAGTTATTGTTAATTTTTTAGGTGTGATGACGATACTGAGGTTGTGTTTTAAGCTTTTCTTTTTTAGAGATACTTCCTGAGTATACTGAATACTGACATATTTATGGTTTCCAAAAATGCTTAAAATTGGATCAAAACTCCTTAGCAGTTGGAAGACCAAGAGAAGCGGGCTCTAGCCTGGGTTTGCAGAAATGACTCTCAAGAAAATACTCAAGGGGCGTCTGGGTGGCTCAGTCAGTTATATGTCTGACTACAGCTCAGGTCATGATCTCACGGTTCGTGAGTTTGAGCCCCACATCAGGCTCCGGGCCGTGGAGCCTACTTCAGTTTCTGTGTCTCCCTTTCTCTCTCTGTCCCTACCCTGATCGCTCGCTCCCACTCTCCCTCTCTCTCTCTCTCTCTGTCTCTCTCTCTCTCCCTCTCCCTCTCTCTCTCTCTCAGAAAATGAATAAAACATTTTTTAAAAATTAAAAAAAAAAAATACTCAAGCACAGGCATGCTACAGGGCCCAGCTACCCCTCCTATAATTGAGAAGTTGAGGAATCAGGCAGTGCCTACTGGTGCCATGAACATGCTATTACAACTGCTCCAGGAGCAAGAGCCCACCATTCCCATGGCTGCTACATGGCATAAAGCTGGAGCCAGGGTAGGGGTGTCTAGGACAGTGCTTGGAAAATACCTCAAGCAGAAGGGGGTTACCCTGCCTTACTGCCACTCCCCCGTACTCCCAATCTTAGGGGCTTTCACTGCCAGAACGAATTGGACACCCTGAACTCTAAGTGAAGTTGAGCCCAGGTAACCTTTTTTCCTCCAGCTTTACATATTGTGTAAGTTTATGCTGTACAACATAATGATTTGATTCATGTACGTATTACAAAATGATTACCATTGGGGCGCCTGGGTGGCGCAGTCGGTTAAGTGTCCGACTTCAGCCAGGTCGCGATCTCGCGGTCCGTGAGTTCGAGCCCCGCGTGGGGCTCTGGGCTGATGGCTCAGAGCCTGGAGCCTGTTTCCGATTCTGTGTCTCCCTCTCTCTCTGCCCCTCCCCCGTTCATGCTCTGTCTCTCTCTGTCCCAAAAGTAAATAAATGTTGAAAAAAAACATTAAAAAAAAATGATTACCATAATAAGGTTGGTTAATACATCCATCACCTCACGTAATTACTTTTTTTTTGAGAGAGAGGGAGATCTGGAGAAGCAGGGCTCACCCAAAGCAGGGCTGGACCTCATTAACTGTGAGATCATGACCTGAGCCAAAGTCAGATGCTTAACCAACTGAGCCACCCAGACGCCCGCTCACATAATCACTTTGTGTGTGTGTGTGTGTGTGTGTGTGTGTGTGTGTGTGTGTATTCATGTGGCGAGAATATAGAAAATTTACTCTTAGCAACTTTTAGGCACATAATACAGTGTCGTTAACCATCATCACTATGCTGTACATTAGAATCCCAGAACTTTCTTCAATTTATAACTGTAAGTTTGTACCCTTTGACCAGTATTTCCCCATTCCCTGCCCCTGCCCCTGCCCCCAAACCCCTACCAGCCCCTGGCAGCCACCATTCTATTCTGTTCCTATGAGCTTTTGTAGATGGTACACATAAGTGATACCAGGCAGTATTTGTCTTTGTCTGGCTTGTTTCACTTAGTACAGTGCCCTCAGGGATCACCCATGTTGTCACAAGTAGATTTCCTTCTTTTTAAAGACTGGGTGGTATTCATGCGTGTGTGTGTGTGTGTGTGTGTGTGTGTGTGTGTGTGCGCGCGCACTACATTTTCTTACCCATTTATCAGTCTACGGACACTTAGGTTGTTTCCATACTTGGCTATTATCAATAGTGCTGCAGTCAACATGGGCGTGCAGATAGCTGTTCGAGATCTAGTGATTTCATTTGCTTTGGATATATATCCACAAGTGATGTTGCTGGCTTATATGGTAGTTCTATTTTTAACTTGAACTTTCTTACTGTTTCCACGGTGGCTGTACCAGTTTACAGTCCCACCAACAGTGTGCAAGGGTTCTCTTTTCTCTACATCCTTGCCATTATTGGCTATCTCTTATCTTTTTTATCATAGTCATTCTAACAGGTGTGAAGTGATATCTCATTGTGGCTTTGGTTTGTGTTTCCCTGGTCATTAGTGATGTTGAGCACCTTTTCATGTAACTTGGCCATTTGCATGTGTTCTTTGGAGAAATATCTATTCAGGTCTTGCCTGTTTTTAAATTGGGGTTTTGTTGGCGGCGGGGGGGGGGGGTTGTTGCTTGCTCGCTTGCTTGGTTGCTTGGTTGGTTTTTTTGCTATGGAGCAGTATGAGTTTGTTACATATTTTGGATGTTAACTCCAAGATATGTGGTTTGCAAGTACTTTCTCCCATTTCATAGGTTTCCTTTTCATTTTGTTGACAGTTTCCTTTGCTGTAAAGAAGAAGAACTGGGTTTGATGTAATCCCAGTTGCTTATTTCTGCTTTTGTTGCCCTTGCTTTTGGTGTCAAATCCAAAAAGTCATTGCCAAGGTCAACATCAGGGAACTTATTCCTGTTTTCTTCCAGGAGTTTTATGGTTTTAGGTCTCATGTTTAAGTCTTTAATCCGCTTGAGCGGATATGTGTGGTGTAAGATAGGGTTCCAGTTTTTTGCATGCTGCTCGCAAGTTTTCCCAGCACCATTCATGCAAGAGCCTGTACTTTCCTCATTATAAATTTTTGGCTCCTTTGTCAAAAATTAATTGACAGTATATGCACAGGTTTATTTCTGGGCACTCTGTTCTGTTTCATTGATCTGTGTGTCTTTTTTTAATGCCAGTACCATACTGTTTTGATCACTTATAGCTTTGTGATATAGTTTGAAATCAGGAAGTGTGATGCCTTCAGCTGTATTCTTTTCAGTCTTACTTGGGCTATTCTGGTCTTTTATGGTTCCATACAAATTTTAGGATTGTTTTCTCTATTTTTGTAAAAAATGCCATTGGAATTTTGGTAGGGATTACACTGAAGTTATAGATAGCTTCAGGTAGTATAGACATTTTAGCAATGTTAATTCTTCTAGAACACAGAATACCTTTCCATTTATTTATGCCTTCTTCAATTTCTTCCATCAATGTCTTACAGTTTTTAGTGTGCAGATCTTTCACCTCCTTGGTTAAATTTATTCCTAAGTATTTTGTTCCTTTTGATGCTATCATAAAGATTGTTGGGGTGCCTGGGTGGCTTAGTCGGTTAAGCATACAATTCAGCTCAGGTCATGATCTCGCAGTCCATGAGTTCAAGCCCCATGTCGGGTTCTGTGCTGACAGCTCAGAGCCTGGAGCCTGCTTTGGATTCTGTGTCTCCCTCTCTCTCTGCCCCTCCCCTGGCTCACACTTTGTCTCTCTTTCTCTCAAAAATAAATAAACATTAAAAAAAAAAAAAAAAAGATGGTTTGTTTCTTTTTCACATAGTTTGTTGTTAGTGAATGTTGGTTTGCAAATTGACCTCTACAAACAAAGGGCAAGGAGAGACTGAAGAAAGAGGTAGACTGCTCAGATTGGTAGGTGGAAGGTTTAATAAGCAAGAGAACTTTATCAGGCTTGTCTTGGACAGCCACAAAATGGGTATGTTTCTGCACCTACTTACCAGAATCTTAAAGTTTGCATAGAGTCCTTAACTGGGTTCAGTAATGAGACTTCCAGATGGTCTCAACAACACCTTACTCTGTCAAGGCTATGTCCTTGGAATACCTCCCACTGTGGGAATGGTAGGCAGAGCGTACATTCCAAAGATACGGTAGTGGGTGAGGAGCCTCCAACTGCCCCCCGATCCAGCTCAGGGGTCAACAAGCAGTCCTGTCTTTTTACCTCCTCCAACAGTGTATCGAAATGCATTTTGGTATGTTTACTTTGTATCCTTCAACTTTGCTGAATTTGTTGATTAGTTCTAACAGTTTGGGGGTGGAGTTTTAGGATTTTCTTTATATAAGATCATAACATCTACAAAGAGAGACTATTTTACTTCTTCCTCTCTGATTTGGATGCCTTTTTTTCTTTTTCTTTCTTTCTTTCTTTCTTTCTTTTTTTTTTTTTTTTTTTTTTTTTTTTTTTTGCCTAATTGTTTTGCCTTGTGTTTCCAGTACTAGATTGATAGGAGTGAAGAGACTGGGAACCTTTGTCTTCTTCCTGAACTTAGAGGAAAAGGTTTTGGCTTTTTGTTGTTGAATTTGATGTTAGCTGTAGGCTTGTCATGCATGGCCTATGTTATGTTGAGGTATGTTTCTCCTATGCCCAGTTGAAAGTTTTTATCGTTACATTAAAGAATGTTGAATTTTGTTAAATGCTTTTTTTGCACATATTGGGATGATCCTATCATTGTTATCTTTTTATTTTGTTAATATAGTGTATCACTTTTATTGATTTACATATATTGAATCATCCCTGCATCCCAGGGATAAATCTCACTTGATCGTGGTATATGATCCTTTTCATGTGTTGCTGAATTCAATTTGCTAATATTTTGCTGAGAATTTTGCATTCGTATTTATCAGGGATATTAGTCTATAGCTTTCTTTTCTACTAGTGTACTTATCTGACTTTGGTATCGAGGTAATGCTGACCTTGTAAAATGATTTGACAGTGTTCCCGTCCCTTTAATTTTTTGGAGAAGTTTGAGAAGGATTGTTATTAAGTCTTCTTTCATTCTTGTTAAGTTTATTTATTTATTTTGAGAGAGAGAGAGCGAGCAAGAGAGGGGCAGAGAGAGAAGGAGAGAGACAGAATCCCAAGCAGGCTCCACACTGTCAGTGCAGAGCCCCACTTGTGGCTCAAACTCACAAACTGTCAAGAGTCAGACTCTTAACCAACAGAGCTACCCAGGGACCCCGTATTAATTCATCTTTAAATGTCTGGTAAAACTCACCAATGAAACCATCTTGTCCTAGACTTTTCTTTTGTTAGGAGGTTTCTTATTACTGACTCAATCTCCTTACTTGTAATCAATCTGTTCAGATTTTCCATGTCTTCATAATTCAGTCTTGGTAGGCTCTATCTTTCTAGGAATTTATACATTTTTTCTAGGTTGTTCAATATGTTGGTAAACAATTTTTCATAGTAGCCTCTTACGTCCTTTGTATTCCTGTGTTATCAGTTGTATAGTCTCCTCTTCCATTTTTTATTTTACTTATTTGAGTCTTCTTGTTTTCTTAGCCTAGCTAAAGGTTTGTCAGTTTTGTTTATCTCTTTAAAAGACCAATTCTTAGGGTGCCCAGGTGGCTCCGTCTGTTGAGTGTCCGACTTCAGCTCATGATCTCACGGTTTGTGAGTTGGAGCCCCGTGTGGGGCTCTCTGCTGTCAGTGCAGAGCCTGCTTTGGATCCTCTGCCCCTCCCCTGCTTCCACTCTCTCTCTAAAAAAAAAATGAACAAACGTTTTTTTAAAAAAGAAAGAAAAAGACCAATTCCTAGTTCCATTGATTTTTCTATTGTGTTTCTGGTATCTTCATTTATTTCTGCTATGATCTTTGTTATTTCCTTCCTTCTGCTAACTTTGGGATTTGTTTTTTTTCTTTTTTCTTTTAGCTCCTTGATGTGTACATTCTGGTTGTTTGAGATTTTTCTTTTTTCTTAATGTAGGCATTTATCTCTATAAACTTCCCTCTTAAATGTTTCTGCTGCCTCCCATAAATTTTGGTATGCTGTGTTTCCATTTTCATTTGTCTCAAGTTGTTTTCTTTATTTTCTTTTGATTTCCCCTTTGACCCATTGGTTGCTCAAGAGCATGTTGTTTAATAGCCACATATTTGTGAATCTTCCAGGGCTTTTAAAAAAATCATTTTCTCCTTTTTATAACATTGTGATCAGAAAAGATGCTCGTTATGATTTCAGTCTTAAATTTTCTAAGATTTGTTCTGGGGCCCAACATATCATCTATCCTTGTGCATGTTCTGTGTGCACCTGAGAAGTGTGTTCTGCTGCTAGTGGATGGAATGTTCTGTATATGTCGGCTAGTTCTATTCAGTCTAAAGTATACAGCTCATGTCCAGTGTCTCCTTATTGATTTTGCATCTGGACGATCTATCCATTGTTGAAGGTGGGGTATTGAAGTCCCCTACTATTATTGTGTTGTCTGTTTCTCCCTTCGGATCTGTTAGTACCTGCTTAATATATTTAGGTGCTGCAATATTACCTGTATATATACAATTTTTATATTCTATTGATGAATTGACCCCTTTATCGTTACATAATGACCTTCTTTGTCTCGTTACAGTTTTTTACTTAAAAGCTATTTTGTCTGATGTAAATATAGCGTATCGCCCTTTCTCCCTCTCTTCTCTCTCAGGGACTCGACCATTGCATAGAGTTTATCTTAATGGATCCCATCATTCACTTAGGCTTTTTTCACTCTTTATTTTTTTTAATGTTTTTATTTGCTTTTGAGAGAGAGACAGAGCGTGAGCAGGAGAGGAACAGAGAGAGAGAGGGAGCACAGAATCTGAAGCAGGCTCCAGGCTCTGAGCTGTCAGCACAGAGCCCAATGTGGGGGGCTCGAACTCAAACCCGCAAGATCATGACCTGAGGCAAAGTCAGACGCTTAACCAACTGAGCCACCCAGGCGCCCCGGCTTTTTTCACTTTAAAAAAAAAATGTGTTTTTTTGTTTTATTTTGAGAGAGAGAGAGCATGAGCAGGGGAGGACAGAGAGAGAGTCCCAAGCAGGCTCCACACTCAGCATGGAGCCCGATGCAAGGCTCAATCTCACAACTATGAGATCATGACCTGACCTGAAATCAAGAGTGGAGGCTTAACCAAGCCACCCAGATGCCCCAACTGTTTTTCATTCTTTACTCCATTTGATCCAGTCTGTTGCTGATTCTTTGTATTGCATTTTTCATTTCATTCATTGTATTCTTCACTCCAGAATTTCTTTTTGGTAACTTTTTTGTAAAAGTTTTATGTGTGTGTGTGTGTGTGTGTGTGTGTGTGAGAGAGAGAGAGAGAGAGAGAGAGAGAGAGAGAGAGAGAGAACATGAGCAGGGGAGGGACAGAGGACCCAAAACGGGCTCTGTCCTGAGAGCAGACAGCCCTATGCGGGGCTCAAACTCACGAACCGTGAGATCGTGACCTGAGCTGAAGTCACTCACCTCACCGAGTGAGCCAGCCAGGCACCACTTTTTTTGATACTTTTTAATGACTTATATCTCTGTTAAACTTCTAGTTTTGTTTGTGTGTATTTTTCCCTAATGTCTTGAATTGTCTTTCTGTGTTTTCTCATAGCTCACTGAGCTTCCTTAAACAACTATTTCAATTCTTTATCAGGCAAATCACAGATATCCTTTCTTTGGGGTCAGTTGCTGGAAAATTATTGTGTTCCTTTGGCGGTATGTTTCCTTGATTTTTCATGTTCCTTGAAGTCTTGCGTTGCTGTGTTTGCATTTGTAGAAGCAGTTACCTTATCCAGTCTTTACTGATGGCTTCAGGTAAGAAATACCTTCCATAAGCTTTGTGAGGGATTCTGACGCTTCCTCAGACCTTTTCTATGGATACACCTGCTCCATACTTCTTGTTCCCTCTTGGGGAAGGGGGTGCTTTTTTAAAAATTTTTATTTTATTTTATTTTATTTTTTATTTTATTTTATTTATTTTATTTTATTTTATTTCATTTCATTTTTTATTTTTTTATTTTTATTTTATTTTATTTTATTTTATTTTATTTATTTTTGAAATTTACATCCAAATTAGTTAGCATATAGTGCAACAATGATTTCAGCAGTAGATTCCTTAGTGCCCCTTCCCCATTTAGCCCATCCCCCCTCCCCCAACCCCTCCAGCAACCCTCAGTTTGTTCTCCATATTTATGAGTCTCTTCTGTTTTGTCTCCCTCCCTGTTTTTATATTATTTTTGTTTCCCTTCCCTTATGTTCATCTGTTTTGTCTCTTAAAGTCCTCATATGAGTGAAGTCATATGATTTTTGTCTTTCTCTGAATGACTAATTTCACTTAGCATAATACCCTCCAGTTCCATCCATGTAGTTGCAAAAGGCAAGATTTCCTTCTTTTTGATTGCCGAGTAATACTCCATTGTATATATACACCACATCTTCTTTATCCATTCATCCATCGATGGACATTTGGGCTCTTTCCATACTTGGGCTATTGTCAGTAGTGCTGCTATAAACATGGGGGTGCATGTGTCCCTTTGAAACAGCACACCTGTATCCCGTGGATAAATGCCTAGTAGTGCAATTGCTGGGTCGTAAGGTAGTTCTGTTTTTAGTGTTTTTTTTTTTTTTCAACGTTTATTTATTTTGGGGACAGAGAGAGACAGAGCATGAACGGGCGAGGGGCAGAGAGAGAGGGAGACACAGAATTGGAAACAGGCTCCAGGTTCTGAGCCATCAGCCCAGAGCCCGACGCGGGGCTCGAACTCACGGACCGCGAGATCGTGACCTGGCTGAAGTCGGACGCTTAACCAACTGCGCCACCCAGGCGCCCCTGTTTTTAGTTTTTTGAGGAACCTCCATACTGTTTTCCAGAGTGGCTGCACCAGCTTGCATTCCCAAGGGAAGGGGGTGCTTTTTAAGATGATAAGCCTCCTCTTGATCCTGCAAAGCCAGACCAAGTGCTGCCTGCCTCCCGTTTGCTTTCCGTTGGGTTGTGCTTATTGCTCAAGTTTGCTTGCTTTCTCCCGGCCCCTCTGAGTCAGCCGACTTTCTGCACATGCTTACTAGCCACCTTCAGAGACTCACTCTCAGTCCTCATGGGCATCCACAGGGAGCCAGCCACGGGGTGGGCGTGGGTGTGTGGGTGAGGCATGCACAGCACAGGGGATGCCCATGGATCAGTTGAGGGGACCCACAGGCAAAGCATGGGCGGTCTCCCTGATGTCTGCAGTGCAGTCAGTAGGATCCAAGTCCCTTTGATGCTTTCCAAGACCCCCAGCTGCTATTCTCCCAGCTGCTTCCTGACCCCTAGTTGCGTAGAACTTCTCTTCAGTGCATCCAGTCTGAGGTTTTTCCACCAGGTGTGTGATGGAACTTCTCTGCTGGACTCCCAGGTTTCCACAAAGGCACTCTTGTCCATGGGTGATTGTCAAAATCAGTGTTCTTTGGGGTAAAGAGAGTAGAAAAACTATTTCATCATTTGATTACATCACTCTCAACCTTTTCAAAGGTGCAAAAACTCTCCAGGAAAAATATGTTTCTTACCTTCTCCTCTAGCCATGAGAAGGTGACTGCCATTACTGGTTTCTTGTGTCTCCTTCCAGAGATAGTTTATGCATTTGCAAAGAGACTTTCCCTCCTGCCTGCCTGTCCACCACCATAGCCTGCTGTTCCTGGTGTCCTGAACTTGGCTTTTCTTCATTGATAACAGTACTTAGAGAGCATTCCTCGTCAATCTGATATTCTGAAGGTTTTCAAATTGTGCAAGCAATACACGAATATATTCTCCTGATTAAAAACAAGAAAAGGAAGCTATTCCTGCAAAGGCAGTATACACACAGAGAAGCAGTACAGTGTAGTGGTTAAGGGGATAGGCACTAGAGCCAGACCGCCTGGGTTCGAATTCAGGCTCTACCGCTTACCAGCTGTTAGACTCTGAGCAAGTTCCTTGACTTCTCTGTGTCTCTGTTCCCTCATCTATAAAATGAAGTTAATGACCCCTTCTTCATAGAGCTGTTGTACAGATTAAATGAGATACTACATGTATGATGCATAAAATAGTGCCTAATACTATATGTAGGATGTTTAGAACCGTGCCCAGTGGGTTGGAAATGCTAACTATTAGCTGCTCTCAACACATTGGTCTTTCTAGGCTGTGGACATACCAAGGAAATATTCCTTCTAAATGTCTTCTATTATTATTATTGTTATTATGGTAAGAACACCTAACACGAGATCTAGTCTCTTAACAGATTTTTAGTTTACAATACAGTATTATTAACTAGAGGCACAATGTTGTACAGCAGATCTCTCACACTTATTCGTCTTGCTTAACTGAAACTTTGCACCTATTGATTAGCAACTCCCCCTCTCCCCTTCCCCCCAGCACTGGCAACCACCAGTCCACTCTCTGCTTTAATGAGTTTGACTATTATAGATACCTCTGTAAATAGAATTATGCAGTATTTGTCTTCCTGAGACTGGCTTATTTCATTTAGCATGATGCCTTCAAGTTTCCTCCATGTCGTCACATATTACAGGATATCCTTCTTTTCTTTTTTTTTAAAGTTTATTTATTTATTTTGAGAGAGAGAGCGAGTGCACATGTCAGCGAGCAGGGGACGGGCAGGGAGAGAGGGAGAGACTCCCAAGCAGACTCCACACTCTGTGCAGAGCCGACGTGGGGCTCAATCTCATGGCCAGGAGACCATGACCTGAGCCAAAATCAAGAGTTGGTCACTTAACCAACTGAGTCACCCAGGCGCCTCAGGATATCCTTTTCTAAGGCTGATTAATATTCCACTGTACGTATATACCATGTTCCCTCTGTCAGGAATGTTCTTTCCTGCCTTTTACCTGCTGGCCTCATTCTCCTCCTCTGCACCCCAGGCTGCGTGAGGCGCCTCCTCTGGGTTCACGCATTCACCTCTGTGTTCCCCACTGGCCCTGATCACTCTGGCCCATGCTTCCTCTCTCGGGGCCTGGGTCACTTCAGCATCTCCCTGACCATACTGGGCTGTCATTCTCTGGTGAATGTCTGTCTTCCTATTCTCCTGTGAGCCTGGGAGG
Organism: Prionailurus bengalensis; assembly: GCF_016509475.1. Taxonomy (NCBI): domain Eukaryota; kingdom Metazoa; phylum Chordata; class Mammalia; order Carnivora; family Felidae; genus Prionailurus; species Prionailurus bengalensis. The sequence goes on along the minus strand of NC_057352.1, from coordinate 18,231,969 downwards.
GCAGAAACTGAGCTGGCCTGACCACCACCGTTTCCCAACATGGCCCCACATAGGGCTGGGCCTGAGAAAACTCATTAGGTGCACCGTGTCCTTAATGCTTTAGTTCTGGCCTGATCATGTGGTTGGTGCTCAATGAATTTGAGAAAAAAATAAAAGGACCTTTTGACAACTCTGCCTCAGTGCTTTCCTCGTTTCACAATCTCACACCCCGTCCTAGTCTCCCTGTGCCTTCTCTCTTCTTTCCACCTCATCCACACTTCACGCTGGCCCCACCCACCTCCAAAGTCCCCCTTTCTTGGGAGCTTGCCCAGCCCTACCCATAAATTTCAGGCCCTCCATTACTCAGCTGAGCCAAGGAGCCCCTGAGATTTCAGACTTTGCTTATGACCTTAGCGCCCAAACTTCAGGTTTCAGACTCTGTAGACGGACTGCAAAGCTCTGTGCTGCTATTGTTCTCTATCATCTTTGCCAAAATGAACTTGGAAAGGAAACTTAACCTATGAAATATTGCTGCAAAAAAATGGATGAGCTAGAGCCACGTATGTGATGAAAATAAATTTCGAAAGCATAATGTCGAGGTGAAAAAAGTCAATTGCGTAAGGACATGTAAGATAGAGTTTGTCTAGAGTGTATCGTTATATAGAACTATATATTGATAAATCTATGTATATATTAAAAACATGAAAGCGTGCAGGGGGTGGAAACCCAAAAGGCTCATACACATTTGAAAAGGTGCTCAAAATCATTAGTAGTAAAGAGAAGTGAGAGCTGAAGTAATGGCGGGTGCCACTTGACACTGAATTACTCTGGCAAAAACTAGAAAGTTGGATAATGCCAAGTGTCAGCAGTGACGGAAGGGTACAGGAACCCTCATGAGTTCTCGGTTGGAGTGTGGACGGGACAACCATCGTGGAAAGCAATCTGGCACGTACATATTCATGACCCAGCCATTCTCCCTGGAAATAGACATATAAGTCTCCAAGGGCCATGCATGAGGGTGCCCACAGCAGCATTATTCACAGGGGTCGTGGTGGGGGAGGGGGGTTGGAAGGAGTCTGAGTGTCCTCACTGGGGAGGAGACAGTAAACCGTGGAGGGGGCACACCAGGGGTGCCCCAAGCAACCATGAGACACTGTGAACTCCATGTGTCCAGAGTAACATGGGTGGATCCTAAAATCAGTGCTAAGCGAGAAAAGAATGCACACAGTCATGGGCATATAAATTAGAAAACACTTGCACCTGGGTGGCTCGGTCAGTGAGGCGTCCCGACTCTTGATTTCAGCTCAGGTCATGATCTCACGGTTCGTGGGATCGAGCCCCGTGTCGGGCTCTGCACTGACAGGCGCTTCTCCCTCTCTGCCCCTTGCATGCGCGCTCTCTCTCTCTCTCTCAAAATAAATGAATAAAAACTTAAAAAAAAGAAAAAGAAAACAAAAGATGCACAGAAAGCAATGGTATCCATCCGACAAGAGCACAGCCAACTAAAAAATATGTTCAACATTCGAACATATGTGAATGTTTGCCAGTAGAGGGCACTGACAGAGACTGGGATATGGGAACATAAGGGAATAAATCAAATGTAAAACAAGAGTTATCTTGTGGAAAATAATGAGCTGAGAGAATGGAATTAACTCAACCCATGACGCCTGAGATCCGAAAAAGAGGACAGTGTAAGGGTTGTGGAGGGTGATGAGCCCCAAATGTAGGAATGAAGTTGTCTCTGGGGTGAGATCAGGTGGCTTCAAATGCCATCTGCAATGTATGCCACTTGAAAAAGAAAAAAAAAAAAAAAACAAAATCTTCAGTGAACATAGAAAAATACTTACATTTGACAAAGCTGGTGGGGAGGATGTAGGTGTTTGTTACAAGTATTCTCTACATTTTCTTGTCTGCCTGGAATATTTCCTATCAAAATTTTTAGAAGACTTTCACCACTGACCATGGAAAACAAAACATCTCATCTTTTTTTTTTTTTTAATTTTAACGTTTATTTACTTTTGAAAGAGAGAGAGATACAGAGCATGAGCGGGGGAGGGGCAGAGAGAGAGGGAGACAGAATTGGAAGCAGGCTCCAGGCTCTGAGCTGTCAGCACAGAGCCCGACGCGGGGCTTGAACTCATGAACCATGAGATCATGACCTGAGTCGAAGTCTGACACTCAACCGACTGAGCTACCCAGGCGCCCCCAAAACATCTCATCTTAAAAATAAATACAATGAAAATATATTATTCACTTCTAATCAGACACTGAGGCCTGTGGAGACCTGCTCTAAGCAAGGTTAGAGAGGCATTTAGGACACAGCATCAAACTACTTACTGAGCCTTTCTCGATGGCACCATCACGATTAGAACCAGATCATTTTCTTGTTAGATGTCAGTTGGTTCATGCCATTTCATTTCATGTCCATAAACAGCCTAAACTCATCTCTTGTGCAGAAACCACCCCTTCAACACATTGAGTAAGTCTCTTTGCAAATATTTTACCCTCTTTTTAAAATTTTTTTTTAAGTTTTATTTATTCATTTTGAGAGAGACAGAGTGAGCAGGGGAGGGAGGGAGAGAGAGGGAGAGAGAGAATCCCAAGCAGGCTCTGCACCATCAGCACAGAGCCCAACGTGGGGCTCGAACTCGTGAAACCGTGAGATCATGACCTGAGCTGAAACCGACAGCTGGATGCTCAACTTACTGAGCCACCCAGGTGCCCCAAGATTTTACCCTCTTAAAATGCATTGCAATTAAAAATATATACATATACATAGAAGAGTGCACTTATCATGACTATACAGCTTAATGTACTTTCACACAATCTGAACAACTCCATGTAACCAGTATCCAAATCAAGAAAAAGAATCCCCTCCCTGCCCCCCCCCCAAGTCACAATGCCCCCGAGAGTAACCACTTCCTTGACTTTTATCTCCCTAGATTGGTTTTGCCTGTTTTAGAACCTCATACTAAAATCATACAGTTACAATCTTTTGAGTGTGGCTTTTTCCATTTAGTGTAATGCTTTTGAAATTCATCCCGGTAGTTGCAAGTGTCAATAGTTCATTGCCTCTTATTGCTGAATAGTATCCCTTGTATGTGTGTGCCATAACGTGCGTATCCATTCTACTGTTGAGGAGCATTTGGGTGGTTTCCAGTTCAAGGCTGATACGAATACATTCAGAGCATTTGGTAGCCGGGAATGGGGGCATTCCCAGGGACAAATGGCTGGATCATAGGATAGCCATATGTCATCTTTAGAGGATGTGGCATTATGATTTTTTAAAGGAAGTAATTAGCACTTCAAAATGTATTGTTTGAAGAGTGGTTTATATAATAAGAAGAAAGAATCATGAAAATTCAAGTTTGACATCAAACTACACTGGCTTCATGTTTCAGAACAGAATGGATCCCTTTTATGACTGGTGACATAGTAATGCCCCATTGATAACTTTTTGTTTTTACTAGATATTTTACACTTGATTTTAGCCAAAAGCCTGAGACATTTCATGTAACTCCCAACTACTAACAGTTACCAACCATTTGAAAATAAAAATATTTCATATTATTCACATGGTCCTATTATTACCAAGTTATTTTAGCTAAAGCTCATAAAATGTACTTGACAGGTCATGTACATTATTATTTAAATTTTCTTATTAGTCCTTAATATAAATGTAAATCAACAGAGAAAAACTATTTCTTAATGTTTATTTATTTTGAAAGAGAGGGAGAGAGAGTGGGGAGGGGCAGAGAGATGCTCCGACTCCATGCTCAGCATGGGGCCTGACAGGAGTCTCATCCCAAGATCCTGAGAGATCATGGCCTGGACTAAATCAAGAGTCGGATGCTTAACTGGCTGAGCCACCCAGGTGCCCCGAGAAAAACTATTTTACATGTAAAGTGGATTGACTAAAAGCCAAATTGTTTTAATTTTAACTGGAACACGTCTCATGTGTCTTATTACCAAGCCATTGTGTTAACAGTGAAGTTTAAGTCCCATTTGTTTGCCGGTTTCACATCCACTTGAGGGAGCTACAGCTCAGAGAAAAAACATGGTAAATGCCTTGGTTCTTGAAAAGTTCTGGGGAGTGACTGGGTGCCCCAAGCCATTTTCATCTAAGGAACCAACCTCTTGCCACTAGGGGGCGCCATCGGAGGAAAAGTGGGCCTCTTGGGAGCATTGCTGGCGCAGCCTGGCCTCTTGCAGTACACGCGCCCAGAGGGCACCCTTTGCAGACATCCCTGCACTCAGTTCCCACTGCTATAAGTATAAGAATGATACCCATTCTGCAGATGGGCAAACGCACGCACCAAGTTGCGCAGCCCAGAGGAGCAGAGCTGGGATTTCAGCGTAGGTCTCTTTTGATTCTGTAGCCTGAAGACATTTCCACTTATGGCTCCTCGCTGTGACCCTGCTTTGTCCGTGGGGGGTGGGGGAGGGGTTGCTTTTCTCCCACCAAGCCCATTCAGTGTGCCCTCCCTCTTTTTCTGGCACACTCTCTTCCCCCTCTTGCGCACTCATCTGGAACTCCCCTCACACACCTGTCTCGAGCCGTCCTCTTCCCTTAGCCTGCAGCCCCTATAATCAGCCTTCTGAGCTGCCCTCTCACCTGCTCCCTCATCTCCTCCCCACCTCCTTGCCTTGGTCCAGCTCTGTCCTAGCCTGCTGGGTCCCTGTCTGGGCCTCCCCCTGGGCTCCCAGCCTCGGAGAGGTGGAGCCACCAGCACAGGAGGCAGTTCTGGAATTCAGGATTCACACGTGGATCCAACTTGGATCTCCCCCCTGCTCCCAAGAAGGCCCATGTCCTAAGGAGAGACATCAGGTGGCCCGGCCCCCTCCCCCACCAAGACAGCCTGGGAACCAGAGGCCATGGGCACATCACGCTGCTCATGTAGCCAGACATTAGCACAATCTTGAATTTCAGGTCTATAAATCACCTGGGTTGGGGGGTGGGGTGCTCATAAATCTGTTTTCCCATGCTGGTCGGCTTGCTTGACCTCTTGTCCCCTCCTCCTCCAGACTCCCTTCCTCCTTCCTGGGAGACTGGCCCAAGGAGGGGCCTGGGCATATATATATAGGCAGCCACTGTGGGAGGGGCTGACCACAGAGGCTTCGGAAAGAGAAGGTGAGGAGGGGGCTCTGGAGGGTCTGGATGAGCAAGGGAAAGTAGGAAGCTATGAGGTGCAGGGAGGCCAGCACTGAGCTCTGGCCAATGAGCCTCGGTTTCCTTGTCTGTAAAGTGGCCCGCCATCAGGGTTGTGGGGAGATTCATTCAGCACCAGTCTGGGCCCAGCAGAGAGCCAGGAGCACCCCCGGCAGCTGGGGTGTGGAGTGAGGCTGGTGGGGCTTCCCTCCCCTCCTGGCCTCATTCCCACTCATGTGTCCCCAGCAGGACTATGGCTTCTGCAGCAGCAGAGGCGGAGAAGGGGTCTCCAGTTGTGGTGGGACTGCTGGTGGTGGGCAACATCATTATTCTGGTGAGACCTCCCCCAGTGCTGGGAGCCCAGTGGGCGGGCAGGGAGGAGGAGATACCTGGGGGTGGGGGCTCAGGGCCCAGGACTCCCGGGTTGGTGATGGCTGCAGGCTGTCAAACCAGAGCGGCCTGGATTCCAATCCCCGCTCTGCAGCTCTGCGGCTCCCCAGCTTTGCAAACTCCAGCAAGCCACTCTCCTTCTCCGTGCTGCTTCCTCATCGATAGATTATGTCCCCATTGTGGGGACTGTTGTGTGGGTTCATCCATACTGACCCTCAGCTCCGAAAAAGTGCTTGACAAATGTTGTCCTTGTTAACATGACTATAGACATAAAGTGCCTGCTTGGGGCACAGGAGGCCCATCGTAATGAATACTAACCATAGCAATGTCTTATTAATTACTATTTAATTTTTTAAACTGTGATGCCTGTACATGGCTCTGGAGCCAGACAGCCTGGGCTCAAACCCCAGCTCTGCTGCTTTCTACTGTGGGACCTGGGGCCAGCAACGTAATCCTTCTGGGCCTCAGTTTTCTCATCTGTAGATGGAGATAAAAAAAGGAATGCCGAGAGTTTAAGATGAGTTATCAGATTCGTGCGGAGCGTGGGACGACACATGGTTACTGTTGGTATCGGCCATGACTCTGCAGCTGGTGACGATGATTATCACACAGAAAGCAGTTAGTGGGACCGTGCCTGGCGCGCACACACTAAGTACCCCATGAGTGTCAGTGTGAGTGTCGTCAAAGGTAGCCACTGTTCTAGAAGTCTTCCTCTCTCCTTGCTTCCCATCTCTCATCCCTATCAGTACCTAGATTTTTAGTTTCTCCAACAATTTCTTTAAGCAATAGGAACGTGTATACCTATTTTCTTCCCTTTTTGTCCAAGATACAGCTCATTCCACATCCTGTTCTGTGCCTCCCAGTTTCTCCTGCTGACCTAGTCTGTAGGCCCTTCCACATGAGTCCTCAGCCTCCTCGCCCTTTGTCATGACTGCAGAGCACCCCCTCGTGTGGCACGCCGGTTCCTTTTACGTGGTGACACAGGGAATGACTGTGTGGGTTTATGATTTTCCTGCACGAGCAGGATTGATTACTGCAGGCGGAATTGTGGATCAAAGGGTTGATGTGTTTGTAGTTGTTCTGCCCCGGCCAGATTCCTCAGCTCGGGAATAACAACACTATTGAGAGAGGGCATGTGATCAAGCATCTCCTCTGTTCCGGTCGTGCGCTCTGGGCTGTGTCTGTGGCATCTCCTCGTATCCTTGAAGCAACGGGCGGCTGGGATGTGGGCGGGGGGCAGGGATCCGGCCGGGCAGCCCTTCCCTTCTGGCCTCTGCCCAGCCCCATCCCCACTCACGGAAGGCGAGGTCCTTGCCCTTCTTCTTACAGCCGGCTTTACCGAGGCCGGTGGGGGCTCGGAAGGGGAACTTGTTCACAGAGAGTCCCGCAGCCCCGGCTGCCACGCCTGAGCCAGCCTTTCTAACCTGTTGCCCTGTCCAGCTGTCAGGCCTGGCCCTGTTTGCCGAGACCGTATGGGTGACCGCTGACCAGTACCGCGTGTACCCACTGATGGGCGTCTCAGGCAAGGATGACGTCTTCGCTGGCGCCTGGATCGCCATCTTCTGCGGCTTCTCCTTCTTCGTGGTGGCCAGCTTTGGAGTGGGCGCGGCACTCTGCCGCCGCCGGTCCATGATCCTCACGGTGAGGCCCCGGGGGCAGGGCATGGGGACGGGTGGGCACGGAGATCATCCACACGGAACCATAGTAACAACCACCGCCGCGGCCACGAGCGTGTGTTCAGCATGGTGCCACACTTGGGCCTGTCGTCCTATTTAACCTTCCCCTCACCCAGTAACAGGCTCAGCTGTTATCCTCAATTTCCAAAGAAAATTGGGGCACAGAGAGGGAGGCAAGGGAGCTCTGCCCAGGAGGATGATTCTTGAGTGGCAGGGCTGAGATTCGAACCTCAGCTAGTTGGTCCCCAGAGTCTGTGCTCGTGAACAACAACAGTAATGACAGCACAGCTACCAGTCAAGGAGTGCTCGCTATATTCTAAATGTTTTACATAGATTGGCTCATTTATTCCTCACAACCTACCATGAGATACCATCCTCCTCGTGAACCCGTTTGACAGAGTAGAAACTGAGGCTCGGAGAAGTGAAGTCACTTATCCAGGGTTGCACGGCGAGTGGGTGACAGAGCCGGGATTTGAACCCGAGTAGTTCAGCTCGAGCCTGTGCTCTGAATTTCTGCCGGGAATGACCACCACCACAAAACCCACACTTCCCAAGCACCCCTCATGTGCCCGGCACTAGGCTGAGCAGTTTAGAAAATGAGCTCCGCCAGAAGCCTCCGAAGTTATGCTTCTCGGCCCCTTTACCAGTTGAGGAAACTGGGGTTCAAAGAGGCCAACAGCCCAGGCGTTCGGGAAGGCAGGGCCTCTAATCCCGGCCCCACTGCTGCAGAGCCAACATGGTGCCTCCTCTACAATCAAGGGCCTTTTCGATTCCCGGGAGCAGCTACTTATTCAATCGACAAACGTTTATTGAGCAAGAACCACGTGCCAAACCCCGCGCTGGGCACTGGGGCTCTGGTGAACCCCTTGTCCCAGGGGAGGATGCTCCAACGGGAGCAGCAGTGCACAGCGAAGAGGGAAGGGAGAGTCGGAGCTGGGGCAGGGGAGGCCTGCAGCCAGAGAAAGCGAAGGCCTTGGGGAGGTGAGGGAGTGAGCCTTGAGTCTACAGGAAGAGCATGCGGAAGAGCATGCGTGGGGGAGGGAACAACAAGAGCAAAGGCTCTGAAGTCAGAGCCAAGTGGGGGTGGTGGGGAAGGAGAGGAAATGAGGTTGGATGGAGTGGGTACAGTGGGCGGTGGGCAAGGGGCAGGAGGCCGAGAAGGGGAAGGTGGGCCTATCGGGTGAGTCTTGCCAGCCTTGGTAAGGACCTGGGCATTATTGTAAGATGGAGCCTTGGAAAGGCTTTCCTTCTCTTTTTCTTTCTTTCCTACACGGAATTCTCTGGCATAACCATTTAACCTAAGCCCTAAAAGCTCACCCAACGGGTGAAAAAAAAAAAAAAAAAGGTGGCTGTCTCCCTTATTAGTTTGTCATTAACTAAGACACAAAATTTTATTTTTATTTATTTATTTTATTTTATTTTAATTTTATTTATTTTATTTTAATTGTATTTATTTTTTTATTTTTATTTTTTTAACTGGGCATTTTTTCACATGATATTTTATTGCAAATATTGCAAATTGAACATTGGTTACCGACTGGAGAACATTTTTAAACATTTTATTTTGAAAAATTATCCAACTTACAGAATCGTGGCAACAGTAAACTCCCACAAATCTTTCTAAATTCACCAGTCATTAACATGTTGCTTTGTTTCTCAATCTTTCATTATTTATTTTTTATTTTTTAATGTAGTTTATTGTCAAGTTGGCTAACATAGTGCATACAGTGTGCTCTTGGCTTTGGGAGTAGATTCCCGTGATCCATCGCTTACATACAACACCCAGTGCTCATCCCCACAAGTGCCCTCCTCAATGCCCATCACCCATTTTCCCCTCCCCGCCGCGCCCCTGCCCCTTCAACCCTCAGTTTGTTCTCTGTATTTAAGAGTCTCTTATGGTTTGCCTCCCTCTCTGTTTGAAACTATTTTTCCCCTTCCCTTCCCTCTGGTCTTCTGTTAAGTTTCTGAAATTCCACATATGAGTGAAAACATATGATATCTTTCTCTGCCTGACTTATGTCACTTAGCAGAACACCCTCCAGTTCCATCCAGGTTGCTGCAAACGGCAGGATTTCTTTCTTATTGCCAAGTAGTATTCCATTGTATGTATAAACCACATCTTCTTGATCGATTCGTCAGTTGATGGACATTTAGGCTCTTTCCATGACTTGGCTATTGTTGAAAGCGCTGCTATAAACATTGGGGTACAAGTGCCTATGCATCAGTACTCCTGTATCCTTTGGGTAAATTCCTAGTAGTGCTACTGCTGGGTCATAGGGTAGGTCTATTTTTAGTTTTTCTTTTTTTTTTTTTTAATTTTTTTTTTCAACATTTATTTATTTTTGGGACAGAGAGAGACAGAGCATGAACGGGGGAGGGGCAGAGAGAGAGAGGGAGACACAGAATCGGAAACAAGCTCCAGGCTCTGAGCCATCAGCCCAGAGCCCGACGCGGGGCTCGAACTCACGGACCGCGAGATCGTGACCTGGCTGAAGTCGGTCGCTTAACCGACTGCGCCACCCAGGCGCCCCTATTTTTAGTTTTTCAAGGAACCTCCACACAGTTTTCCAGAGCGGTGGCACCAGTTTGCGTTCCCACCAGCAGTGCGAGAGGATTCCCGTTTCACCACATCCTCGCCAGCATCTGTTGTTTCCTGAGTCGTTGATTTTAGCCACTCTGATGGATGTGAGGTGATATCTTGGTGTGGTTTTGATTTGTATTTCCCTGATGATGAGTGACGTTGAGCATCTTTCCACGTAAGGCATAGAATTTTATGGGAAATTTATGGGAAATTTCAAACATAGAGCAGAGTGAGTGGCATGAGCCCTGCACCCCCATCACCTGGTTTCAACGACATCGGCCATAGACTTGGCCAGCTTTGTCCCCTCTGCTCCACCCCTGCCTGCCCACATTCTTCTTTCTGGGGTATTTTGAAGTGCATTGCAGACACCAAGTCATTTACCCATAAATATTTGAGTGCACATTTCTGTGATGAGGACACTGTTTTGAGCAGCCAGACGGGTTATACCGCAGCGTCTCAGCTCATGGCAGAGGGGTTAGCACGACCACTTTCCACCCCCTGTTGCTCTGAGGCAGAGGGCGTGGGGTGAGGGAAGAGCTTTTTTTTTTCTTCTTATGCACAACCATCATGCCACTGGTGCACCTACAAAACCCACCCAAATTCCTTCTTATCTCTCTTCCGATATCTGTTTGAACGCAGACTAGACAAACAGACAACCAAATGTTCCTGGTTGTCTCAAGAAGGTCTTTTTTTTTTTTTTTTCTCCTATGGTAGACATTTATTTTACCGCACCCAAGCCAATAGTTAGCTTCAGGAAATACTTTACATATTTCTGTTGCTTTCATTTGTTCCTAACATTTTATTACAAAAAAAATACAGAAATATATCAAAAACACAGAAAAGGTGAAAGACTTGAACGGGGAACCCCTGTACGTACACCCACCACGTAGATGCTACCGTTCACATTGTCCTACACTTCTTTTTAAAGTTGCATTTCTAGGGGCGCCTGGGTGGCGCAGTCGGTTAAGCGTCCGACTTCAGCCAGGTCACGATCTCGCGGTCCGTGAGTTCGAGCCCCGCGTCGGGCTCTGGGCTGATGGCTCGGAGCCTGGAGCCTGTTTCCGATTCTGTGTCTCCCTCTCTCTCTCTGCCCCTCCCCCGTTCATGCTCTGTCTCTCTCTGTCCCAAAAATAAATAAATGTTGAAAAAAAAAATTAAAAATAAATAAATAAATAAATAAAAATAAAGTTGCATTTCTAGGGGCGCCTTGGTGGCTCAGTCGATCGGGCATCTGACTTCGGCTCAGGTCATGATCTCATGGTTTGTGGGTTCAAGCCCCATGTCGGACTTTGGGCCGACAGCTCAGAGCCTGGAGCCTGCTTAGAATTCTGTGAATTGCTTAGAATTCTCTCTCTGCCCCTGCCCTGCTCATGCTCTGTCTCTCTCTCTCTCTCTCTCAGAAATAAATAAAAGCATTAAAATAAAATAAAATAAAGTTGCATTTCTATCCATCAGTCCGTCCCTTGAAGGGGTGTGACTTGATACAGGCTTTGCCCTGACCGGGCTGTCCCCCTGTCTCTCCCTCCCTCTTTCCCCAGTACCTGGTGCTCATGCTCATCGTCTACATCTTTGAATGCGCCTCCTGCATCACATCCTACACTCACCGAGACTATGTGAGCTGGGCAGAGGCCAGGGGAGGGGCATGACTTGGGGGAGGGTGGCAAGGGTCTGGGCCTGGGGGTGGGGTGGATGGAGGTCGACCTCCCGCCCCACCCAGCCCCACTGGATCCTGTTCTTCCTGGACCTCCGCAGATGGTGTCCAACCCATCCCTGATTACCAAGCAGATGCTGACCTTCTACAGTGCAGACACGGACCAGGGCCGGGAACTGACTCGTCTCTGGGACCGCATCATGATTGAGGTGGACATGGGGGGGGGGGGAGGGGTGGAGGCGGGCGAAGGGATGGGGAGGGCTGGAGGACCTGGGACTCTGAGGTAGCTAGGGCTCCCATTATGCCCACTGGTAGATGATACCCACTCCTGCGGTTCTTATGGGGGGTGGGGAGGGCTGGTCATGGCCATTTTCCAGATGAGGAGACAGGCCCAAAAAGGGAATGTCACTTGTCCAATGTCACGTGGTTGGTAAGCTGGGATCAAGATCTGACAGCCTATAACCAGAGTCCCTGCTCTTAATCATGACACATACCTTCTTAATAATGATGGTAATAATAATAACGAAATGTAATGAGTACTAACTTCTTTAGTACTGTTCAAAGCACCTTTAAAGCTTACTTTTTCCTCACAACTACCCCATAAAGGAGATCAGCTTTTTAACAATGAGGAAACCAAGGTAAGGGGTTGCGTGGCTTACACAAGGTCACACAGCTGGTAGGTCGCAGAACCAGAAGGATTGAAACCCAGACCAGCAGTTTCCAGAAGCCACATTCTTTTTTTTTTTTTTCCTAATGTTTATTTTTGAGAGAGAGACAGAGACAGCATGAGCGAGGGAGGGGCAGAGAGAAAGTGAGAGACACAGAATCCGAAGCAGACTCCAGGCTCTGAGCTGTCGGCACAGAGCCCAACGTGGGGCTCACACTCGTGAACCGCGAGATTATGACCTGAGCCGAAAGTCGCTGTTTCACTGACTGAGCCACCCAGGCGCCCCCGAAGCCACATTCTTAATTAAACCCAATGCGATGTGGCACAAGAGAAGAATATTGAGGACCCAAGGGAAATTGAGGTCCCAATTCGGTTCAAGTCATACAGCTAGCCAAGATGGGGACTTGAAGGAACCTATGTTTTTATCATTCAGGGCCACAAATTAAACACCTACAGGGGCCAGAAGAAGCCAAAATTCTGCCTTTGGGTGTCATTTACTTCGGGTTTTGTTGACAGCTAATTCAAAAGAATTTTAAAATAAGTAACGAAACGGTGGGTTTGATCCAAATCCTCCACCAGCCTCTTGGTGACGGGACAAATATCTCCTGCTCCCTGTTCACACACACGGACACTTGCCCCACCCCCACCCCCCCAGCCCCTGCGAAGAGGACATAGGGAAGTCAGGCCCAGCTTCCTCACTCTGCAACCTCGGGCGAGTGGCTGTCCTCTCTGAGCCGAAGCCTGCCTGACTCCGGCCTTTCTCTCCAGCAAGAGTGCTGTGGCACATCCGGTCCTATGGATTGGGTGAACTTCACCTCGGCCTTCCGGGCAGCCACCCCGGAGGTGGTGCTCCCCTGGCCCCCATTGTGCTGTCGGCGGACAGGCAACTTCATTCCCCTCAATGAAGAAGGCTGCCGCCTGGGCCACACAGACTACCTGTTCACCAAGGTGCGCCCCCCCCCCCCCCGCCCCCACCGGTCTGCAGGTCTGGCCGCCTCGGTTTCTTCTATCTCTCCCTCCCGTCCTCTCCTCCCCTCTCTGGCTTTTTCTTTCTCCCCCCTCTCTCTGGCTCGCCCAAACCTCTCCCCGTCAGTCCCTGCCTCCCTCTGCTAGTCAGGGGGAGGCCCAGGACCTGGCCTTTCTCAGTTGGGAATAAGAACAACAACAATACCAGCACAACAGCAACGCCAGCCATCGCTTATCCAGCCTTTGCGTGGTGCCGGGCATTCTTCTAGGTGTTTCAGGTTTTTGTCTGATTTCTCACCGCAGCCCTGGGAGGCAAAGATTAGAATGATCCCATTTTAAGGATGAGGAAACGGAGCTCACTCGCTAGTGAGGGATGGAGCTGGGGCTGGATTTCAGGAGGGCAGGCCCCAACTAGGCGCTTTAACAGTGCAAGGTGAGTGCCGAGGCAGAGATTGAAACCAGAGGAGATTAGCTGGGAGGAGAACCAGTCCCAGTGGTTGCTCTGGCTGCTTTGGGCCCCCGGGGGGGGGGGGGCCTTCAGCCACGTCTTAGATCAGGTGTCACGGAGAGAGGAGCCTGTGCAAACCATCACCGCTGTCAGAGTCACCCAGCCGTTTCTCAAGCCCGACTCTGTGCGGAGTGCGTGTGTGTGCGCGCGCGCGTGTGCGCGCATGTCGTCCCATGGAATCCCCACAAGTGCTCTCGGAGGCCGGTGCGTCAGGGTTGCCACTTGCACAGACGGGGAAGCTGAGGCTTAGAGGGTCAGAATCATTCCTAGGCTCCAACAGCTAACAGGTGGCAGAGCTGGTCCCCAATTCAGTCCCACCTGACTCCAGGACAGACACCCTGAATCTCGTTCTCTGCTGCTTCCAAGTCGAGGCAGGGGTCTACATGGAAATGACTCGCTTGTGAGACTCGGGCCCCACCTGGCCTCATTCCTAAAGGACGTAGCAAAACTGCACTCATCCTAAAGGCAGATTTCAAACCCTGGGAACTTACGGGCAGCATGGAAAGCCAGCTCTAGACAAGACTGCCCTCAGACTCTCATAGCCACCAACAGGGCAGTACCCACTTGTGCGGGTCGTGGGCTCAACATCGCATCCCTGGTTCCCCAGAACCGCTCTGGGAGGTAGACACTGCCACACCCCCCATTGCACAGGTGAGCAAACCAGGGCTTGAGGAAGGAAATCACCTTCCCAAGGCTCACGGTGACGTTTTTTCAACCCCCACCCCCTGTCTCTCCCCCTCCCAGGGTTGCTTCGAGCACATCAGCCATGCCATCGACAGCTACACGTGGGGCATCTCGTGGTTTGGGTTTGCCATCCTGATGTGGACGGTGAGAGGTGGGGAGCCTCTGGGCTAGGCGGGATGTGCGTGTGGGGCTGGAGCGCCCCTCACTCCACTGCCTCCTCCTCCAGCTGCCTGTGATGCTGATGGCCATGTATTTCTACACCACGTTGTGAGGGACAGGAAGGCCACATGCACGCCTCGGCCTCTTCCTCCTCCTGTTCCTGTCTCCTCCGGCCGCGGACTGGATGGCTGCCTCACCTCTCCCCTTCCCACCTCCCTCAAGCTTCCCTCCTTCCTCACCAAAGACCTTTTCCCAGGTTTCTGAGCCCTGCTGGGACTTGGAGGTGCCCCGAAACCCTGGGACATGGGTGCGTGGGCCCTTAGCCCTTGACGTCATTTCACTTTGCTGATTCCTGGCCCATCTTTCAGTGTCAATTTCAAGTCCTGTCCTCCCGGAACCCTTCCGGGATCCCAGCCACCCCATCACCAATGCCTCTCTTATAGCTCCCCAAGCTCCTCCTTCATGGTAGATGTTGGCCCTCATTGCTAAATAGTTTGGGGTTGTTTATTCTCTGGTGGACTAGGGTCGCCAGGAAGGGAGGAACAAGCTCTGTCATGGTCACTGTATTGTCCCCAGCATCACCCAGCAGAGGGCTGAGCGTGGATATTCAATAAATACTGGTTGAATGAATTAATTTGCTTTCTTCTGGGGCAAAGACAAATGAACAATAACTCTTCCAATGGAAGTGGCAGAAACCCAACTGGCACTGACTGAAACATAACATAGAATTTCTCGACTCATGCAACTGAGTCAGTATTGCTGGCTTCAGGCATGTCTGGATCCAGGGGTTCAATCTAAGTTTCAAGGAAACCTGCTTCATTCGCAGACAGACTTTCTCATAGCTAAGCAACACAGCAGCAAGAGAGGCCTCTCTCCCAACAGCTGTACCCAAGGTCAGGGATTCAATCTCACTGTCTTACTTTAGAGTCTAGCCCATCCTTTGGTTGGGGAAGGGAGGGTATCTGGATTAATACTGCTAAGGGTGGTGTTGGGAAGTGGGGGTGGTTTATCAAAGGAAAATTAGAGCTCGGGCTGTTGGGCTGGTATGGGTGACAGATAACCTCCTCCTACGGGCTGTAGCTTCCAGCAAGTTCTCTAATGGGTGGATGACAGCAAAACTCTAGGAATCTCATCCTCGCTCTTTTGTCCTCTCTGAAGCAGGCCATCCTCTGTCCATTTTATAGTAATTAGGCCCTGCCAAGAGGGCCTGGCCTCCTTCTCCATCAAATGAAGTTTCCCACACTCCTCATTTACTCCACAGATGGTCTGCAAATGCTGAATTCAGATATCAAACTTTTAAAAATATACTTTTAAAAATCTGCAATGATCTGGGGCACCTGGGTGTCTCAGTCGGGTGAGCGGCCGACTTCAGCTCAGGTCATGATCTCACAGTTCGTGAGTTGGAGCCCTGTGTCAGGATCTGTGCTGACAGCTCAGAGCCCAAGGTCTGCTTCGGATTCCGTGTCCCTCTCTCTCTTCCCCTCCCCCACTCACGCTCTGTCTGTCTCTCTTTCCCTCTCTCTCTTTCAAAAATAAACATTTTTTTTTTTTTAATTTGTAATGGTCAAAGAGGCTTTTTTGTTAGGGTGAAAAACGGCAAACAACCATCGGCAGGGGGTGGGTTGTACAACTCACGTTACATCCTTAGGCCGGAATCTCTGTGGCTGTTTAAGAAGAATGTAGAGGGAGGCGCCTGGGTGGCCCAGTCTGTTAAGCGCCCGACTTCGGCTCAGGCCACGATCTCACGGTTTGTGAGTTTGAGCCCCACCTGAGTCAGGATCTGTGCTGACAGCTCAGAGCCTGGAGCCTGCTTCGGATTCTGCGTCTCCTTCGCTCTCTGCCCCTCCCCCGCTCGTGCTCTGTGTCTCTCAAAAATAAAAACATTAAAAAAAGGAGAACTACATGAGCCAATATAGAAAAATGTCATCATGACATAAATAATTGGCAAGTATACATAAGGATGTTCATTAGAGTGACCTAAATGAGCCTCTGTCGGGGACTGGTTAAGTTAGCTATGCTATGTCTATACTCTAGAATACCACACGGTAGTAAAAAATAATGTTTTAACGTGGAAAAATCTCCAAGAAATGCAGAGTAGAAAAACTTGCACATACAGTACTTTTATTCCTGTGGATAACATATTCAGGGCTGGGTCTTTTTAAAGAAATGGGTCGATGTTTTCAGAATGATGTTTAAAAGAATTTATAACCCTTCTACTTAAAGATTATAAAAATTTAGAAATGGAAGCGTCCCATATTTCACGCCCCAGGAAATCATCACCCCTCCCCCAAATTATCCCCCTGGATAATTGCTATTGACACATGATGAATGTCTTTTTTAGCTTTTCAACAGTTTATATAGACACATCTATAGATATTTATATAAGTGCACACACATTTAATGGAATCATGCTATAAAATATTGCTTTGTAACTTGCTTTCTTCACTTAACTATGTATTATGGTCACTTTCCATTCAGTATTTATGAATTCACCTCTTTTTTTTTTCTTTTTATTGTTGCAATGCATTCCAGGGTTTAGATGTGTCATAGATCATCTTGTTATGTAATTAGGCAAGGAGCAGAACAGGAGGCATGATCTCATTTTTATAAAAATTATATATATTATATATATAATATATAGATCACACAGTATATATACACAGAATATATATACATATATAATAATATGTACATATATAATATATATAATACATACTATTATATATATATATATATATATATATAAAATTTCCCCACAAAGGACTCCTTTAAGGAGGGGAGCAGAACGGGGAGCTGACAGGAGAAGGGTCTGCATACCATACATATCTTTATAATGTTTGAAAAACTTTTTAGAAAGATTATTATTTTTCAAAAACAAGAAAAGTGGTTTCTAAAATACTGAACAACACATAGCTTTGCTTTGAAACCCAGAGCTTTAAAACCCCCCATAGTTTGGAGCCTGGAGCCTGCTTTGGATTCCGTGTCTCCCTCTGTCTCTGCCCCTCCCCTGCTCACGCTCTGTCTGTCTCTCTCTCTCTCTCGAAAATAGGTAAACATTAAAAAAAAATTTTTTTAAACACCACATAGATGTGATACCCACCACATTTTAACTGCCCCGTGTTAACTGACCTACCTGGCTTTCCTGCAGGCTCTGGAATGAAAATTCTCCCCGATCCTGGGCACATATTTGACTGTCTTGTAAACATGTCAAGGAAATGGGGGATTGCAGCCAAATCTACTGCTAGATGTAGGTGTGTCCTCATAAGCAAGTTCAGGGTGACCCGTCTGTGACGTGGATTCTCTGAGAGAGGCAAAGAGGCAGCGCCAGGTTCTCACAAGCCCCACTGAACTCTCTGAGCCTCAGTGTGCCCGTCTATGAAATGGGTGTTCTAACAGCCCCTACCTCAGGGCATAGGGCCCAATTCATTCTGAGTTCAGGAACTAATAGACCTTATTATTATGAATCAGGAATTTTCTCAATCCTGTGTAATCAGAATCGAGTGCAGAAATACACCATCTGCTGAGGCTGCTACCGTCTCTGATGAGTCCCAATTTCAAATGTTTGGGGCTCCACCATGCTCAACGTACAGAAGCTGATTCACCAAAGTGACTCCCACACTTGTGCTTTAAACACTAAAGTCTTATTGGAAAATGCTTAGTGCTTTCGCGGCGGATATTCAACCCATGGGCTCAGCGTACATTAGAGTTAATATACTTTTTTAAAATTTTCTTAATGTTTATTTTTGAGAGGGAGACGGAGCGCAAGTGGGGGAGGGCAGAGAGACAGGGAGACACAGAATCCAAAGCAGGCTTTCAAATGTCTGCATAGAGCCCGACATGGGACTCGAACTCACGAACTGTGAGATCATGACTTGAGCCAAAGTTGGACTCTTAACTGACTGAGCCACCCAACCACCCCAGAGTTAATATGCTTTTTATCTGAACAACTTTATTTTTTTTAACGTTTTTTTTAATTTTATTTTTGAGACAGAGAGAGACAAAGCATGAACAGGGGAGGATCAGAGAGAGGGAGACACAGAATCTGAAACAGGCTCCAGGCTCTGAGCTGTCAGCACAGAGCCCGACGCGGGGCTCGAACTCACGGACTGCGAGATCACGACCCGAGCCGAAGTCGGCCGCCCAACCGACTGAGCCACCCAGGCGCCCCTATCTGAAGAACTTTAAAAGAGTGTTTGTGGAATTAATGGAAATTGGTACGCATAAAATCAGTTTTTTTCCTTAAAAATCACATTGCAAAAGAATATTTAATGTCATGGGAAAATACTTGGGAAATTGTTCAATGCAGAAGATTACAAAAGAGCGTGCTGGGTGTGATCGCTTTTCTGATAAAAATATAAATATGTGCACGTTAGCGTTAAAATTGTAAAACAGGGGCGCCTGGGTGGCTCAGTCAGTTGAGCATCCAGCTCAGGTCATGATCTCACAGTTGGTGGATTCGAGCCCCGCATCGGGCTGTGTGCTGACAGCTCGGAGCCTGGAGCCTGCTTCGGGTTCCGTGTCTCCCTCTCTCTGCCCCTCCCCCACTTGCACTCTGTCTCTCTCTCAAAAATAAACATTAAAAAATCAATAAATAAAAGTGTAAAACAAAGTCTCCCAAAGGTTATCGTCGGTTACTAAGGAAGAGGAGAGACTTGCAGGGACTTTTAGTTCATTCCTTGGCTATTTTGGTATTTGCCAATATTCTATGATTATTGCTTGTCCTCCAAAAACAATACACAAATGTTAAGAAAAACGTCACCATGGGACATGAGATGTGTATCAAGGAAAGAATGGTTCTGCGAAACATTTTCGAATTTTACCTAAACAGTTAAAACAGGCCAGGCCCTGCCAAATGCTGGGGCTGGGGGTTGCGCTGGCTTCGGAGAGGCCGGGCAGGCAGGCTTCCACCTCTGTCCCACATCTGCCACCACCTTCCTTGGCTCCATCTGGTCACACGCCTGCAGAGTGTAGTTCACTCAGCCGGACTGGCAGCAGCGTGGCCTGTCCTAGGCAGGCCTCGGCCGGCAGAACAGGTTTGTCCACCCTGGTCCCTCCGCTCACATGCCCACTCCTGTGGGTGAGAGGGAAGGAGAGAGACGTGAGGGCCCAGTGAGGCTCCCGGGGCCACCCAAGGGAGAGGTAGCCATTTGATGTTTCTTCTTACCACATCTCTACCTGACCACGTCTGTCCATGGCTTGATCCAGCCTCTAATCCTACTCGGCTCCCCAGTGTCCTCGGGATAACGTCCAGCACCTCGGCCTGGCACTGAAGGTCCCTTATGGCTTGTCTCCTTGCCACCTCCCCAGGCTTATCTCCCTCTCCTGCCCCACTGGGTCAATGTTTCTTTCATCATCTGAGAGTATAGAATGGAAAGAATACACCGTACAAGCCATCGGGCAGGCACACGCCTCTGTCTACACCCGCTGTGGTTTACATTCCTCACACGAGGGCAGGTAAGCTTAGTCCCGAAAATGTAAAACTCACCCCTTTGACCACGTGATTCCACCTCTGGGAATCTATTCTGCATATGCATTCACAAGTGTGTGCAAAGATGCTCTGTACGAGAATAACCTAAAAGCAATCCCCGAAAAACAGCATAAATCATGTCAGAAAAGAAATAGTTCTCTAATTCTCTTTTCACACCACGCAATACTATGCGGCTAGGTTTAAAGGGAGCCGCATTTATATTTGCTGATATGAAACCATCTCCAAGATATATTGTTTATTGATAAAAGCGCAACGCCCAAAACTGAATATATGCTCAGTGCAAACTGTTATCCTAGATTGGAGCCTGGAAGACCAGATATATTAGTGGAAAAAATGGCACAATCCAAATAAAGTCTGAAGATTAATGGTAGTGTACCAACATTAATTTCTTCGTTTTGATACATGTCCATGGCTATGTAATATGTTAACATTAGGGGAAACTGGGTAAAGGGCATACAAGAATTCTCTGTACTGTCTCTGCAACTTTTCTGCAAATTCAAAATTCTTCCAAAATAAAAAGTTTATTTGAAACAACTGAATGTATGTTTCTACATTTGTAGAACTCTAAAAAGGAGGGGAAAAAAGGGAAACATTTGTGTATGCACAGGAAATGCCCTTGTATTTTTATGAGTAATTTTCCTTGATTCGGAAATGATTATCCACCGACAATTGATGAATATTTTTTAAATGTATATTCACGCTTGCATCATGAGTTTTTCAGAGTACCTACCTGACAAATGTCATTATTTAAAAAATTTTTTAATGTTTATTTTTGAGAGAGAGAGAGACAGAGACAAAGAATCCGAAACGGGCTCCAGGCTCTGAGCTGTCAACACAGAGCCTGTCGCGGGGCTCGAATCCACAAACCAGGAGATCATGACCTAAGCTGAAGTCGGGCACTCAACTGACTGAGCCACCCAGGCGCCCCTATTTGACATTTTTTATCTGTTGGCATTATTTCAAAATGTTTTCATTTTGGATTGCAGGAAGAAATTACACATGGCTGAGGACTGGAGTGAAAATAAGGAAATAGGGTGATTTACTAGAAACCAACTCACAAGATGTTCATGTTACCAAACGGACAACGCACTGAATTTATCAAAAATTCTTTAACTGGTGTTAAGTCCTGGGTGTTCAAGGCACTGTAGAATTAGAAGACTCAAATTTTCCAGATCTAGTGAGAACCAATGTTATGCAGACAATGTCACTGATATCTTAAGACCCAGTTGGGGGCCCAGGAAGCTATGCTGAGGTAAGTTGCATCTGCCCCTGTCCTAGGTGGTATAATTGTTAATGGCTCATTCATACATTCAAATATTTATTGCTTGCCTAACATGTGCACCAGGCACTGTTCTAGATCTGGGGACCCGGCAGGGAACAAATCAGACCTCAGTCTCTCCCTTTATAAAAGCTTACCCTTCAGAGGAGGAGATCAAGGAAACCAAGAAGGGAAACATACATGTCAGAGGATAGTAAGTGCTAGGTAGAAAAAGGAATTTTTAAAACTAGCAGGGAAGCGAGGCAAGGAGTGTCAGCACCACATGCACATCCTGTCTGGATGTCTGAGTTTCTGGAGGTGACATGGCTCCTCCCCTGGATTATTTCCCATTGTCCCACCACCGCAATGTGGTGTGGAGGGTTGGAGAGAGCTCAGACTCACCATCCCCGGGGCACATGCCTGCCTTGGAGCAGGGATGGACTCAGCTCCACCCAATGGGCCTGCCCTGCCGGGGGGAAAGTTGGCTACCCAGGGCCAACTCAGGCTCTGAGCCTAGGGAAGGGTGAACAGACCATAGACACAGAAAGGACCACTATCCTCTCTCCCCATAAGCTGTCTCCTGATTATTCAGAGATAAATAACACAAAAAGCACTGAGAACTCAATGTTAGCCATTCTCTTGGCTATCATTGTTATTAACATTTGGGGAGCCCATTAGTCACCGGGCCAATTTTTGATTGATTGCCTCTTAATTCCAATATTTATCAGCTGGCATGAGGTCAGGTCTTGCCAGTAGAGGGCGCTGGAGGGACACTGCAAGTTAGAGGCTTCTCTCCAGATTCCAGGGCTTTGTTCCAGTTGGCAATGGGTTGTGCCCAACAGGTGGCTGTTACTCCCCTCCCCCTTGTAGCTGGCCACCTCTAGCACCTCCTTGAGCCCAGCTAGGGATGCATCATTTAACCAAGAGAAGTATCGAAAATATGAAATAGAATCATGATTTCTCCCTTAATTGCCTATTCAGATGCTCTGCAAACGAAAATAGATGCAAAACAGAGCAACTGGTTTTTGTTTGTTTGTTTTTTGAAAAGCCACTTTCAGTCCTACTAGGGGAAAAATGACCAAAAGATCCCAGGCATTAAAGTTAATCTCATAAGGGGCACCTCCAAGGCTCAGTCGGTTATTAAGCAGCTGACTCCAGGTCAGGTCATGATCTCATTGTTCTTCAGTTCGAGCCCCGCCTCGGGCTCTGTGCTGACAGCTCAGAGCCTGGAGCCTGCTTTGGATTCTGTGTCTTCCTCTCTCTGCTCCTCCCCCACTCACGCTCTGTCTCTCAAAAATAAATATTAAAAAAAATTTTTTTAAATAAGTTCATCTCATAAAAATTCATTCAAAAAATTGAAACCAGTCTGGAAACAGAAGGAATTTTTCAACTTTCAAGACCCAGAATCCAGGTAAGTGATATTTGTTGCCTAGAAACTACTCTGGTCCAGGGTATGTCAGTTAGCTTTTTTTTTTTTTAACCACCCGAAACACAGTGGCTTAAAATAATTATTATTTTGTACCTCCTGATTCTTCCGGACCATTTGGGCTGAGCCCAGCCAGGCAGTTCAGTTCTCCAGTTGGTCTCACCTGGGCTGACTCTCGCAGCTGCAGTCAGCTAGTGGGGTGACTGGGGGCTGTTTGGTCTGGGGTGGTTTCACTCACATGTATGGCTGGCTGGCAGTGGGTGTAGGTGGCTGGGGTAATGGCTCTGAACTGGGCCATGTGTCTACCGCAGGCCAGCCCAAGTTTGTTCACGTGGCAGGGCTTGCAGCATTGCCAGGAAGGGTTAAACCATTCTCTGTAAAAAAAAAAAGGGGGGGGGGAAGAGGGGGGCACCTGGGTGGCTCAGTCGGTTGATTTCAGCTCAGGTCAAACATCTCGCAAAAATAAACATCTTGCAGTTTGTGGGTTTGAGCCCCGCATCGGGCTCTGCCAAGGAGCCTGCTTGGGATTCTGACTCCCTCTCTCTCTCTCTGCCCCTCCCTGCTCTCTCAAAATAAATAAAAACAAAAACTTCGAAAAGTAATAAACACCTCCTCCTGCGACTTTGCGTGGTTCTTAGGAAATGCCAGCCCTCCTGAACATGGCCTACTGGACCAGGCCCCGCCCACCACATCCAGCCTCACTCTCCCCTGCTTGCCCTGCTCCCTCTCACTTTGCTCTCTCCATTCCAATAACAATGGACTTCAGGGCCGTGCCTCCTCTCACCCCAGAGCTCTGGGACCTATTTGACCATTGCCCAGAAGACTCACCCTTCTCCTAGTCGTGTTAGTAATTATTTGGAAAATCTTACTTCAAGCATTCACTTCCTCCAGGAAGCCTTTCTTGAAAACCCTGGCCAGGTTATCGTCCTGTTTTACTTTCTTAAAGTATCTCTCTTGTGATTTTTCTTCAGAGCACTTAGTATAGTTTTAAGTTTACTTGCAACCAATAACGATGGCCAACAATAGCCCATCAGCGCTTGCTCCATGCCAGGGGCTATTCTAAGAATATCAGGGGTGTCTATTCATTTGATTCTTATGAGGCACAGAAAGTGGAAGAAAATTGCTCAAGTTCACACAGTTGATAAGTGGTACAGGCAGGACCCAAACCTGTCAGTCTGGTTCCCAGAGCTAACATCTTAACCATTCTGATGTGCCCCCTCCCTCTGAAGTAAATAATTTGTCTCTCCCCTACCAAACTTCGAGGCCTTTAGTGGTAGATATTCTGTGTTACAGACTGAATTGTGTCCCCTCCAAAATTCCTATGTTGAAGCCCTAACCCACAACATGGCTGTATTTGGAGAGGGGTCCTTTAAGGAGGGAATTAAGGGTAAATGCGGTCATAAGAGTAGGGCCTTAATCCAATAGGACTATGTCTTAGTCTGCTCAGGCTGCCATAATAGAACACCATGGGCTGGGTAGCTTATAAACAACAGAAATCTATTTTTCTGGAGGCTGGGATGTCCCAGATCAAGGCACTGGTGGATCTGGTTCATGGATGACGGTCTACTTACTGAACATTGCATGGTAGAAGGGGCAAGGGAGATCTCTGGGGCCTTTTTTTTTATATAAAGGCGCTAATCCTATTCATAAGGGCTCCACCCCCTGATGACCTAATCGCCTCTCAAAGCCCCCGTGTCCAAATACCACATTGGGGATTAGGTTTCAATATGTGAACTGCCACAAACAGTTTACTGACACAAAACAGTTTACATGGCACCTCATCAAAAGAGGAGGAGACACAAGGAGTGTGCGTGCATAGGGGAAAGGCCATAGGAAGACACAGTGAGAAGGCAGACATCTGCAGGCCAAGGAGAGAATCCTCAGGAGAAACCAACTCTATTGGCAGTTTGATCTTGGACTTCCAGCCTCCAGAACTGTGGGGTGGGGAAAAAACTTCTGTTGTCTAAACGACTCCCTCGGGTGCCTGGGTGGCTCAGTCA
Organism: Prionailurus bengalensis; assembly: GCF_016509475.1. NCBI lineage: Eukaryota > Metazoa > Chordata > Mammalia > Carnivora > Felidae > Prionailurus > Prionailurus bengalensis. Next base: position 18,207,387 of record NC_057352.1, on the reverse strand, counting down.
GGTAAGCGGCGACTGTAGCTCAGGTCATGATCTCACAGTTCATGAGTTCGAGTCCCGCGTCCCGCTCTGTGCTGTCAGCACGGGGCCTGTTTCGGATCCTCTGTCTCGGTCTCTCTTTGCCCCTCCCCCGCTTGTGCTCGCTCTCTCTTTCTCAGAAATAAACATTAAAATTATCCTTTCCCAGAATGCAAATGCATTTACCTAAAAGTTTGAGGACTTGAGCATATGTACTGAGTGAAGCCTTCAGGATCAGATAATAGTCCAAAACCAAAACCCAAACACCTTCATGTATGGACGAGGTAAGCCAGGGCCAAGGTGATCACATCAGGCCCCACCCCACATCTACAAGATCAACCCTACTTAATCATAGTGTAGCTCGAATGCCGGACTCTCTAGAACAAGGTCGGAGTTCTAGCAATGCCGGCTCTCGCTGTGGGCGACAAATGACCCTCGGAGGTTAACCGGCAGAGTAATCTGCTCCCTCACAGGGTTATTTAGAAGGAGTCAGTGAGATGATGCACGCACTGCGGTACACCAAAAGGGCTCGGTGAGCGGGAGCTGCTGTTACTATTACAGCACCTGACTCTTCCAGCTTTTTGAGGGGTTTGCACCCGCCGGTCCGCCACTCGCCTCAGTCGGTCTCCATCCCGACTTGGAGCTGCAGCGACAGTGCCAGGTCCTCCTGCCCCCGTGTTCCCTCCCCAGTTCCTCAGCTAGCTACGGGGAAGTAGGCGCCAGACAACACTCCACCGAGCCCTGAAGCTGAACTTTTGAAGCACAGGGACAGAACTCCAACTGCCGCCTGATAACCGTTGAGCTGGGCTCCCGCCTCCCGCCCCTCTGATCAATCAAAAGAGAAGAGGCAAGCCCCTGGACCAATCAGAAGTGGAACCGGTCGAACAATGCCCGCCTCCTGAAAGCGCCCTCGCTCCTCATTGGATGTGTCCCTGCGCGAACGCAAGGCTAAGCCACTTAGAAGAGAGTGGAGCCAGGCAACCAGCAGTGCAACCGCAGCCGAGCTCGTGGAAGGAGAGAGACAAGTAGTGCTCTCGGACTGACGCCGTTCGAGCTAGTCGCCTTGTCAGCACTACAGCCCTTCCTGGGTAGAACGCCAGCTGGCTGGGCTCTTAGCTCTGACCAACTTAATGGTGGGGCAAAGCAATGGGCCATTCTCTCTGGTGTGTTGGCTGGGGTGGGGTTGTGGGGCGGGCGGGGGAGGCTGGTACGTGAAGTACGCAGTTAACCCTGCCTCAGCTGACAGGCAATGAGCATTTGACCAATCACGGGTCAAGGCACTGCCCCTCTGGTGCCTTCCCTGCCCCCGCACACTTCCAGGTGAGGCAGGGGGCGTTCTGCAGCCAATCAGTAGTGAAGCAAGGCAAGAGGCAGGAAAGGGGAGCTGCCCACAGGCACCTGAATCCCGGCTGGCTCGTGAGGGCCTCCCAACCAATCACAGACATACATTTCATAGGCTGTCAGGGGTTGAGAGAGAGAGATGAAAGGGTTTGCAACGAGAGCCACTCGTTGGCAAGACAGGAGCAAAGAACTGGTGGTATCCTGAGCCCTTGCAGAGGAAGATTCCAAGGCTGTTAGCGAAAGAGGTTCGGGGCCTAGTTTTTTCATAGGGGGACGGAGGGAGAGCAAATTCCGCAGCCAATTAGAAGGGGTGGGGGACGGGCTGGAGGATAAGACCTCAGTCTTAGAGACCTGAAACCTGAGTCCGCGGACCAATTAGACTCAAAGCCCTGCCACTCCGCACAGCAAGCAGGGCGGGAGGGAGCTCCGCAGCCAATCAGCGGTGGGTGCGAGGCTGGAGGGAGCAAGTGGAGCTGTCCTAGGTGCCGCCTAGGATGTTGAGAATGCTCAGTAGATGCGGTCCACACTGCAGCCAATCAGCGTCCGCCTCAGGGAGACAAGCGAGCTGTGCACGCGCCCAGGCTTCGAGCTCCTGGCCTCACGCTCATCCCTACTTTCTAACGGACACTGGATCTTGCACTGCCCTCAGTGTATGTGAGGCTGTGGGAAGAAGAACAGGGTCTGAGTCAGTGAGTGCCATGGTTTTTCTTACACTTCTTCAGGCCTGAGCTGACCCAGGCAAAAGCTGGGGTGTGGGAGCTTGAGTGGTGGCCGTGAGGGTCAAGAATTGAGACTGAGGGCTTTAGTCCCTGGAGACTTCCTTTGCCCTGGTGAGGCTGGGAACGGGGCCTCCTGGGCACCCTTGGACCCAGGCTGGGCAGAGGCTAGGCCAACATGCCCTATGAGTTGGTCCATGGTCCCTGAGGCTAGCTTATGAGGCAGTTGAAAGCCTTTTGGAACTCTGCATGGTGTCATTGGCCATGAGGTATGGCCTCTGAACTGTGAGAGGTTGTCTGAGGTCTCTGGACTGAGTCTGGATCTGGTGACTTGGAAGGAGAGACCTGTGACTCTCCAGAGGTTGTTGGGAGTCACTGGCCAAAAGGTGAAACTAATGTACACTTGAGAGGTTTTCTGGAGTCTTTGGATCCAGCCTGGGCTGAGAGTGAGTATTGCTGGGTTTGAAAGCCTGATGAGAAGTTGTCAAAGGCTACTGCATCCAGGCTGTGCTGAGAATATGTGGTTGCAAGGCTTTGCGGGGGGGGGGGGGGGGGGGGGGGGGGGGCGGCGGGGATAGTTCGGGTCTCTGGACTCCAGCTTGAGGTGCTGTTGGCAGGTTTTCCAGTACCAGGTCCAGGTTAGACAACCTGGCTAGGAGGTTAGGCCCATGGTCTTCTGGAGGTTCTTGAGGAGGGAGTTTCTGAATCTCAGATACGTTGTTTGACCTCCATGAGATACTATTTGCCATGTGATGTCTCTAGGAAAAAAACAGGATTGGGTCACGTTTAGAGCCTTTCACTCCCTGTCCCCACTCTTCCCCAAACTCTGGTCATTCCCAGAAGATACCAGGCTATAAAAATGGAGCCAGATGCATAAGGAAGATGGATATTGTACCGGAGCATAGAAAGAGGTGTGTGAGACATCCTGCTCCTTAGGAAATCACCCAGGTTGTCTTTACAGAAAATCTTTTATACTTATGGGGCAGGGTGTTTATATCTAATTTCACTCAGCTGTTCAAATTCTACATGGTATTAAAGCTTTCAGAGGGCTTTCATGTACACCCAGAGTTCTTAAACCTTGGGTGAGGGAATGCAAGGAAGTGGTCTATGAGTGGATTTCAGGGGGGTTTGAACTCCTGGAAATCATAAGAAAAACTGTATGCATATTGTATTGGAGGGGGTGCAAGGCAGCCACACGGATGAGCAAGAAGCATCTAACCTGTCCAAGGACTGACTGCAGAGCAATCTGTGAATCCCTTGTCATTCACATGCAAAATGGTATGACTACAATTTTCTAGTGTAAACAGTTGATTCCATAGCTTACAATTTTAAAAGGAATGGCAACCCCCTTAACCTACGAGGTTAAGAGTCATTGGAATAAAGTAGGCTGCTGTATTATATAGAGGGACCAGACAAGACTAGAAATGATGTCTTCTTTTCTTCCCAAACCTGGTGTTGGCACACACTTCAAGGCATTTCATATACTAGACTGCATGTCTGAGCTCAGTCTACCTACCAGGGCCTGGGGTGTGTACATCAGTCACACAATTCACTCATGAGTATAGACCTGGGGTTGAGGGCCATGTAGGTCCTAGAAGTGGGCCATTTGGGTGAGAAGGTTCAGGGTTCCAAACTCCTAGAGCATGGCCTAGAATTGGGGGAACATATGTTCCAGGTGGCGTCTTCCTAGATGTCCTTGGGATCCTTAGCCCAAGGCGAGGGACACAGCCAGAGGGGGTCAGAGTGGGGCCTTTTGCCTGGGTTTAAGGAAATATTGGCATTCAGTTCTGGTCTTGAAGACAGCCCCTGTGAGGAAGTTGAGGGTCTCAAAAGAGTTAGCTCCATATTAGGGCTGAAAAGACAAAGGCCATCCAACAGGGAGGATGCAGTGGAACCTAAGTTTTTTGTTTTTGTTTTTTCACTTTAGTCTAGTTCTTTTCCACTTAATCCACAAAAGATATACTATGATAGGGTCTCTATGGCCTAGATTCAGCTCACTGGCTGTGATTATATCTGGTTCCTGAGTTATATGAAACATAGATTTGAAGGAAGAAAGAAATTAATTTATTCCGTGGTGTCTCTTCTCTGGTATATATTGGATGTACTTAACTAGAAAGAGTGGGCATTTGAAATTTTATATAAGATTTAGATAATTGGTCTTAAATCTGTATGAAATGCTTTGGGGGAGTTTAACCACCTTAATTTGAAGAAAGAGTTGTGTTCCTGGAGAGAAAGTTCATAGAATTTTTCTAATTTGAATCTTGTTTACCTTGGTTTTGGAGGTACTCAATATTTAAAATAAGTGAGATAGGGGCACCTGGGTGGCGCAGTCGGTTAAGCGTCTGACTTCAACCAGGTCACGATCTCGCGGTCTGTGGGTTCGAGCTCCGCGTCAGGCTCTGGGCTGATGGCTCAGAGCCTGGAGTCTGTTTCCGATTCTGTGTCTCCCTCTCTCTCTGCCCCTCCCCCATTCATGCTCTGTCTCTCTCTGTCCCAAAAAAATAAATAAACATTGAAAAAAAAATTAAAAAAAAAAAAAAAGGGGGCGCCTGGGTGGCTCAGTCGGTTAAGCATCCGACTTCGGCTCAGGTCATGATCTCACGGTGCGTGAGTTCGAGCCCCGCGTCGGGCTCTGTGCTGACAGCTCAGAGCCTGGAGCCTGTTTCAGATTCTGTGTCTCCCTCTCTCTCTGCCCCTCCCCCGTTCATGCTCTGTCTCTCTCTGTCCCAAAAATAAATAATAAAAAAATGTTAAAAAATTAAAAAAAAATAAAATAAAATAAAATAAGTGAGATAGGGGCAACCTGGGTGGCTCAGTCAGTTAACCATCTGACTCTTGACCTCAGCTCAGGTCTTGATCTCAGGATTGTGAGTTCAAGCCCTGTGTTGGGCTCTGCACTGGGCACGAAGCCTACTTAAAACAAACAAACAAATAAATAAATAAATAAATTTTTTTAAAGTGAGACAAAGAGAGAACATTTTCATGAAACAAGTAATCATACCTCTAACTGGCCTATTCTGATGGTTTAGTTTTAATTCTATTTGAGGAGAATCCATACCTGTATTGCTGTGTTGACATTTTTATATAAAGCTGGATTGTACCTGCAGGGGCTTATGAAGGAGCTTATCATCAAGCCTATCAGTGAGAATAAAAAAATATCAGATTTTAAACTTTATTTAGTAATGTGTTAGGACTGAGAGGCAAAAATCATACCTCATTTTCCCACATACTTCCTTCCAGTTATGCCCTACCTAATCTCTTCTACTCACTGTACCCTCTCCCAGGATGCAGGTTTGTGTCCTCAAAACTCATGGTTTCCTGTGTCCACCCCATAAGACAACTGCAAGTGATTTCTACAGAGTCAACCTGGGAAGTGGAAGCTGGACAAGAGTTTTGAGACTGTGATGGGAGACCTTTCAAAAATAGACAGTTAGCAGTGTCCCTACCCTTCCAAGTCAAAGTGCAATTTGTTCATGCTTCTGCTGTTACTGCTCAATGCAAGAAGTCTTGGGCTGTGTAGTCAAGAATGTAGGTAGAGAGAAGGGCCTGAAGTGTCACCAGCGTTAGGGCTAAGGTGTAGAGGGCCCTGGAGATACCTCTAAGGAGGCGGTCTCTAAAAGGATTTCCTTAGGTCGGGTAGACACCAGATGGGAGGCAAAATGAGGCTTCCCATTCTTGGGGGCTTTTGTTCACTGGATGGGGAATCTCCTTGCGCCTTCTCCTCCATGTTTCCCGGAAGCCTGCTGACACTTCTCGTCAGCTACAATTGGCTTCCACAGAATTCTGCCCTGTGAGCACAGTTTCCAACATTCTTGATCATCAATGGGCAGATCATACCAGTGAGAGAGCTGAGTCATAGGCCCATGAAGTAGAGCTGGGAGGCAAGGGGTGATGATGTAATCGTCCAGACCCCTGTACCTTCCTTCTACATGTGGGGTTTCTCTCTCATGGCTTTCCCCACTTATTCCATATCTCCAGGGATTGTATCTCTGTGTTGAAGAAAGGATGTTTTTCTCTGTATGCATACATATCAGGGATTGGTGCTTTTATATGTTCAGGCCAAGTGTCTTTAATATGGGTGTCTAATGAGTCCCTGGGTGTGGTGGTATGAGGAGTTAGAAAGCTCAGAAATGGAAAATATTTAACGTTCAGAGTAGCACATGAATACAGCCTGTCCATTTGCATTTTCCCTTTCACTCTGACTCATCTTCCCCTCTCCCCACCCTATTATTGCCCTCCACCAGCCTCACCCATTGGCACACCCTGCCTGTATAGAAAGGATTAACATCTGCCTGCACCCAAGCTAGAACAAGAAGTAGAGGGAAGGCATGTTTGGTCTGGAGGGAGAAAGGAGAAGGCTGGTCTGAATATTTTGGGGTCCTGAACAAAAGGGAGAAACAGGAGTTTAGAGACAGAATATTTGGGTCTAGGAGGCGACGAGGATCTAAGGGAGAAGCCCGGGGGAACCAGACTCTGTCATGTCACCAGAGCAGCCTACCAGCGCCTGACTTGCACATCTTCCAGTTATTTACTGGGCATATACGATGCAGCAGGCACGTATCATAAATGATCTCTCTATGTTTGTTGAAAGAATGAAAAATGTGCCACAGGACGGGAGATAATGCAATAATAAAAACAGAAAAAGAAATTTGAGTCTCTCAGACCTCCTTTCCCCAGGTTAATAAGCACTAAAGTGTGAAAACAGGGGAAATCTCCTGAGAGCTTGACCCTTTTGGCAGGAAGTGAAAGAAACCCCAGGGTTCTGATTTCAGAGAAATGTCATTTGTCATCAACCCAAGAAAAGGGAGTTTTCTCTTCGAAGACCACCGCAGGCCCTTCCTGGGGTTGCCCCCTTCAAAGCTTGATGGGAGAATCTGAGTCACTTGCACATTCAGTCCCCAGTGGTGGCCCAAATGACAGGGGTCATTTCCACAGAGCAGTTAAAGCTTCCCTAGTACTAAGTCAAGGCAAGGAAGGACAATGCATGCTTTTGGCCCTCTTTCACTCTCTCCTTGGAATCCAGATGTTTCAGCCCTTTTTATTTCTGAGGTAGTAGAAACAGCTTCCAGCTGCTAGAGCTCTACTGATGCTTCTCAGTAGCAGAATTAATACTATTTGAATGATGTGATGTACTGACAAACCACTTTCACATTTATCATGTCATTTTATCTTTATCTTCACCTCCAAATGCGGTAAGCAAAGGTTATCCCTATTTCATGGATGAGGTAACTGAGGCTCCGAGAGGCGACTTGCTCAAGGTGACTCAACTAGTAAATGGCAGAGATGGGACTCAAATGCAGGTCTGATAATTCCAAACTCCTTGTTGCCTCAAATGAACTTTAAAAAAAAAGATTTCTATTTTATTTTTTTAAAGTACTCTCTACACCCAACACAGGGCTCGAACCTACAACCCAGAGATCAAGGGTAGCATGCTCTACCGACTGAGCCAGCTAGGCACCCCTCAGATGAACTTCTTTGACTCTAGAAGTTCACAAATGAAATAAGGAGACAGGGAGCCAGAATGTCTTGAATCTGGAAGTAGAGAGGGTGTTCTCTCCTGGGGAGAGGGGGGTGAAGCAGAGCCAGGGTTATAAAACCACACCCCCTTGGGGGACTGTGGCAGACTGGTACTTGGGACACCCAATGGAAGACTGTGAGGTCAGGGGCGGGGCTAGCTCCAGGGGGGCCCCAGGAGCCCCAACAGCAGTTCAGAGCATGCGGTGTCCAGGAGGAAGCTACAACCGGTGAGTGGTTGCTTCTCCCCAGCTGAGACTTTCCTCCCATTACACCCCCTCTTCTGTTCACTTCTTGCCAATTAGTAGCCTTCTCCCCGAGGTGTCCCAGCAGTAATTCTCCCAATAAGGGTCCTTACTCACAGTGAGCCCACACTTAGGAATATGCCTGCTGAGACACTTAGGTCTGTTGATCTCTTAGTATCTCAGTTCCCAGTTCTCTTCTTAAAAGCCAACGTGGTAGTTTTGATATGTGATAAATTTCCACCTTGTTTGGACTCTATCTATTCTTTGCTTTTGGTTTGTGGGAAACAAAATTAAACCATCTCCTTACCCTAATCTGGAAAGGAAATACCTCCCCCTCTACCGTTCCCATTTCCCTTTCTCCCACTTCCTCAGGGCTCAAAACCTTCTCCAAAATCTCTCTCCATCCTTGAGTTGGGAACCATCTCTTCTGTGGCTTGTGCACCTGTTCTCTCAACCCACTGGAGGGGATTCTTTGGTCTCTTCTAGGTCCTTCTCTGAGGACATGTTCTAGAAGTTTCAGCCGTAGGGAGATAATCTATTGATGCCTTTGAGCATGCCCTTCTGCAGCTATGACCTCAGTCTTGCTGCCCTTTCTGCCTCTCAGGACTACTCAACTTCATGTGATGGGCTTGGGGTGGGGGTGAGGGGGTGGCACACTAGCTTTCTAAACTCTCCCGTGAAGCAGTGTCGTGCTCCATCCCTAATTGCCAGGGCTGACTGGGTCTTATGGTGATTTCTTTGTCTGGAAAGAAGACAGCCTGGCCTGCTCCAAGGTCTTTCCCCACAGAAAGGCTTGGAGTGGCATAAGTATCAACCTCTGCTATCTTTTAAGTCAGAGACTGCTAATTGACTGGACCCATCTTACACCAGCCTTAAACCCACCATTTGATATGGTTGCTAACTGCTTGGTCCTTACTCTTTTAAGTCCCGAATTTGGTCTAATTTCCATTCTCCTGCCATCCCCACCCTCATCCCTACCCCCTGGTCTGTTATGATTCTAGGTAAGCTCAGATCCTCTCTTGGGTTAGTTTATGTGCCTCATTCAGGACACAGAGAGCTCTGAACCTGCAACTCACTCTTTCTCCCCTCACCTCCACAGGCTTGAGAATATGCCGTTGCTCTCTTCCCTTTCCACCATGGACCCCACACTGTGGCCTTTCTTTCAGATCCTCTGAGATTGGTACCCAGGCAAGGCACGATGCCCTTGTTCCGGACAAGACTGCCTAGCCCCTACAGCTCTGATCGGCTGGTACGGCTAGCAGCCAGGCTCCGGCCAGCATTATGTGATACCCTGATCACTGTGGGGAGCCAGGAATTCCCTGCCCACAGCCTGGTGCTGGCAGGTGCGAGCCAGCAGCTGGGCCGTAGGGGCCGCTGGGCTCTGGTGAAAGGCATCAGCCCTTCTACCTTTGCCCAGCTTCTGTACTTTGTTTATGGGGAGACTGTAGAGCTGCAGCCGGGGGAACTGGGGCCCCTTGAGGAAGCGGCCAGGGCCTTGGGGGTGCAGTCCCTGGAAGACGCATGCAGGAGGGTTCGATGGGATGGGGTTAGAGAGCTGGGTCCAGGGCTGAGGGAACATCAGGAGGAGCCAGAGAAACCCACAAGGGATTCTGAAAGAGGACTTGGGGGACATGGAGAGCAGAGACCAGAAAAATGTGTTAGTGCTCATAGAATAGAATGGGAGACACTGCATGAGCAAAGGCCACCAAGAGAGAGCCCCGAGAGAGCAGAACCACTGCAGGAGGGTGAAGGGGAGGAGATGAGCTCAAAGGAGAAACTCAAGCAATCCCCTCTTGGCCATGGGGGAATAGATGGAAAGCAAGAAGTGATTATGTGGGTGACAGAGAGCCCAGGGAGTTCTGATGAAAGACTTCGGGAGTTCCCTGGCCCCCTTCCCCCACCAGGCTCCCTCCAAAACAGCGTCATTCCTAGGCCCTGGTGGGCTGAGACCCCTTGGTTCGGGGAGGGCCAGCCTGCCCTGTGGAGCATCCTGCTGTTGCCACCCAGATATGGCACTCCCTTCTCTCATAGCACCCCCATCACTGGAGCCTGGCAGGAGGTCTGGCCTCAGGACCAGAGGTGAGTGAAGAGCCTAGTGGAAGACCTCCCTGGCTGGGAGGGAGTGGCTCAGGATAGGCAGACAGTGATGGGTGGAAGGGGTACCACATCTCTTATCTCTACTGTACATTTCCTGAGCTGGTGATAGGACAAGAAGCTTTCATCACAGGGGAAGTCAAAGCCGAGCCCCTGAGGAGGACTCCTGACTCCTCTCTCCCCAGGATGGGTTTGGCCAGGTTTTGCCAAGGCTAACTCTTCCCCACCCCATCCCCAGGATCCCACTGTCCCTGAACCCTGAGAAAGGTCTCTGGAACCACAGCCAGTTGGCCTCCTCCAGTCCTGCCCCAGGTAAGCCCCTCAGTGACCTGTACAAATATTATAACATGCTCTCTCTCCTGAGGCTGGGGCTCCAGAAGTCCAGCTTGAGTAGGGCACCAACTTCACTCTGCTCTCTCCAGGTTCCCTCCCCCAGGGCTCCGAAAAGCTCAGCCCTGGGGACATGGAAGACTGTAATCAGAAGCACACAGGTGAGTAGGGTGAGGGCACCTTTGCCTTCAGTCCCACTGTACCTCCTGATGTCTTGCCTGGGAGTACCAGTGATACAGCTCTGGGATTCCCAGCCATGCTTTTTCTGTCCCCGCAGGTGCACTTGCAACCTGTGTGAGTCAGGTGAGCACAGCAGGCCCGCCTCACCAACAACCTCCCCCACCCCCTCCTGCTCGGTCTCGGCCCTATTCTTGTTCTGTCTGTGGAAAGAGGTTCACACTCAAGCATCAGATGGAGACACACTACCGAGTCCACACAGGTATGGGCCCCCCGCCCTCGGTGAATTATCTGCTCCCTTACAAACTCCAGTCTGTCCCTGAGTCCTTCACTGGTTGCTTGGCTCCCACACAATTCCTTTGTCCAGTTGCCCAGATCACCCCCTAGGCCAGCCTGCGCCCCTTCTTTCCTTCACCGCCCTCCCCCTCCACTTGCCCTAGGAGAGAAGCCCTTTTCCTGCAGCCTATGTCCCCAGCGCTCCCGGGACTTCTCAGCCATGACCAAACACCTGCGGACGCATGGGGTCGCACCCTACCGCTGCCCTCTGTGCCGGGCGGGCTGCCCCAGCCTAGCCTCCATGCAGGCGCACATGCGCAGCCACTCGCCCAGCCAGCTCCCACCTGGATGGACCATTCGCTCCACATTCCTCTACTCCTCCTCTTCAAGGCCATCCCGGGCCTCGACTTCTCCCTGTAGATCCCCTTCCTCCACCACCTGACGGTGTCGGTACCTTCTCTGGCTTCATCCAACAATAAAATTAAATAATGAAAGACGGGCCGCCGGCTGGATAGGCTTCTGACCCAGCACCGCAGGTACGGCAGCGTAGCACATTTGGCTCCAAGAAGCACTGCAGCAAGGGCGCCGAGACCTTCTCCCAGATGACCGCTGGCCCTATGAGCCTGGGCAAGCGAGTCCGTGTGGGGTGTGGGAAGTGAAGTCTGCACGAGTGAAAATTAACTGTGCGGGGACTGGCGATCTCATCACCAAAATAAAGGGTTTTCCTGTGCCCTCCTCTCAGGACAAGCCGAGTCCAGACTTCAGTCTGCGCAGGGGAGAGGGAAGGACAGCCTTGCCTCTTGTCCTGTAGCGGCCCCTGGTGGCCGTGCATCCACTGTCAGCGGGGCGGGGCGGGGCGGGGAGTACCTCCATCTCCCGGGTCTATCAGTCCTCCCCCAGAGGTAGGGGCCCGCGAGGGCCGCGAAGTCCAGGCTGACTTAGCAGCAAGCCCTGTGGGGGAAGCCTGTGAGACACCAAGTTATTCGCCCCTTCCACAGCAAGCAACGGCGCGCAGGGTCTGAGTCTGGGACCCCCAGTCCAGGGCTCGAGGAACGCGTGCTCTACCCTGCTTTCCGCCACCCGCCTCTCCACTCCTTGAGCACAGGGTCTGCAAAGCCGGGGTCTCTCAAGCACCTTCCCTCCATGCTGCGCAGAACGACCGCCGGGTCGCACCTCTAACTGACACTAATCCTTTGCCGCGGCCCCTTTAGCAGCCCACGCCTCTTGCAGTCGCAAACTTCATTTCCCAGTGTCTTTGGGATTTCCCAGGGTCCGAAGCCACTGCACCCTGGGAGTGGTAGTTCAAGCGTGCCCTGGCCTCTACAGAAACCATGGGAGGGTTCTGTGGCGAGAACCACATTTCCCGGCAGCCCCGGAGATGGCTTTCTGAACTCTAAAGTCCCAGCTCTCGCGGCCCTAGCTCCCGGCGGAAGGAGCGAAGCGGCCGGACTACATTTCCCGGGGGCCCCTGCGCTTTACCCCTCTCGGGCCGCAACGCGGGGTGTATGCTCTTCAGGCGCGGTCTAAGGGTGACGGCCGACTGGTTTCGGACTCCCGCTCCCGTGGTGCCCCGCGCGTGGTCGGCCCAGCCCCCGGCTCCCGCTAGCCCCGCGGCGGCGCTGGTTGCTGTCGTGAGCCGCAGCCGCCCCGCCCCACCTCTCCCTCCCCTCCCCCCGGCCCTGCGCACGGGCCGCCCCTCCCCCCGCCTCCCCGGCCCCTCTCACGGTGCCAAGATGGCGGCGGCGGCGGGCGGCGGCAGTTGCCCCGGGCCTGGCTCCGCGCGGGGCCGCTTCCCGGGCCGGCCGCGGGGCTCCGGCGGGGGTGGGGGCCGCGGCGGACGGGGCAGCGGAGCCGAGAGAGTGCGGGTAGCTCTGCGGCGCGGCGGCGGCGCGACGGGGCCGGGCGGAGCCGAGCCTGGGGAGGACACGGCCCTGCTCCGTTTGCTGGGGCTCCGCCGGGGCCTGCGCCGGCTCCGCCGCCTGTGGGCCGGCCCGCGCATTCAGCGGGGCCGAGGCAGGGGCCGGGGCCGGGGCTGGGGCCCCAGCCGGGGCTGCGTGCCTGAGGAGAGCAGTGACGAGGAATCCGACGATGAGGTGAGGCAGTCAGAGGCGTCCCCAACGCCGGGCGGGGCGGAGGCCGGGGGGCTTCCAAGGGTCTGGGTGGCCCCGAGGGGTGGCGTGAGAAAGCGAGGTTCTCAGGGTCCTTGCGGAGGGATGGTGGGGCCCTGTGGATAGGCCTGGGAGGAGATAGGCTGCACGGAGGTGTCGGTGCAAAAGGCCTCCGAAAGTGGGTAGAGAAGCCGGGCTGCAGCTGGGCACTTGGGCCCGAGGCACATCCTGCTGAAGTGTCCTGGGATGATGATCTTGGTAGTTGGCAAAGCTATGCCAGTAGAGGTTTGAGCGAGAAGACTGTGGGTACCGCATGCCCAACCAGTGGAGGTTGACAGCAGCAGCGTGGCTTTAGTGGACCTAGGCTAGGGCTCTCTGGGCTCTTACCTGTAGGCTGCTCCGCCTGGCCTTACAATTTGACACATCACTGGTTTCACCAGTACCCTGATTCTTTTTCTTAAGGTGGAGGGATGGTAGCCTGGTGGAAGGCTTCCTCTCAGGGGCACAGATTGAAGAGAAATGGAATAAAGGCTGAGGCTGGGAACTCTAGCAGGTCTGAGTTCAGCTCAGGATTTATCCTCAGCCTCCCAGAAAAGTCAGGAAGGTGTGGGTTGTATTACTTAGGACAGTGTGTAGTAACCTGAGGGCTCAGAGTAGAACCTATTACAGTAAACCATTTGAAACACACACCCCACTTGGGTGCCCCGTTCCCATCTTCATTCAGGAAGAAACTACATTCTGAGAGTGAGTAAACAAGTCCCACCGTTTTCTGAGTTAGAGGATGAGGGAATCTGAGGGTAGTGTTTACTTCCTGGCCTGGGAAGACCCCGTTCTCTTCCCTTTTGGGCCAGTGAACCACTGGTGGCTGTGCTGATGTGGTCCGGCACAGGGGATGGGGGATCAGAATACCCTGTGCCTCTGTCCCTAGGGAGAGACCCTGTTTTCTATTCTTCTTACATCTTCCAGCTTCTTAAGTTTTTCTGTAAATAGGTAGGGGTATGTTAAGAGGGAAACTGGGGATATATCTCCATACCTGAGTCTCAGGTGAAATGAGGGCTTTGGCACTGACTGCTGTTTTTCCCCTCCACCTCTGGTCCCCTAAATCAGGAGTTTCAGGGTTTTCATTCAGATGAAGATGTGGCCCCCAGTTCCCTGCGCTCTGCGCTCCGATCCCAGCGAGGTGAGTGATGGGGAAACTCTACCTCTGTAGTTTTACAGGAATGTGATTCTTGCTCTTTGTGTCAGCTCTTCCCTGTTCCGCTAGAGTCTCCATCAGTTACAGAGTGTGTTCTGTGTTCAAGCCCAAGCTAGGCTGGGCTGTGGGGGAAACAGACAAGTAAGACTTAGTCCTTGCCTTCCTGGAGTGCCTTCTTCAGTCTGCAGGGCTAGCTTGACCCATCTCCCCACACCTATTCTCCTTTTAGGTCGAGCCCCCCGAGGTCGGGGCCGCAAGCATAAGACGACCCCCATTGCGCCTCCTCGCCTAGCAGATGTTGCTCCTACCCCCCCAAAGACTCCTGCCCGGAAACGGGGTGAGGAAGGCACAGAACGGATGGTACAGGCACTGACTGAACTTCTCCGGCGGGCCCAGGCACCCCCAGCCCCCGGGGCCGGACATGTGAGCCTTCCACTCCACGTCGGTCTCGGGGACGGCCCCCAGGACGGCCAGCAGGCCCCTGCAGGAAGAAGCAACAAGCAGTAGTGGTGGCAGAAGCAGCTGTGACAATCCCCAAACCCGAGCCCCCACCTCCTGTGGTTCCAGTAAAACACCGAACTGGCAGCTGGAAGTGCAAGGAGGGGCCCGGCCCAGGACCTGGGACCCCTAAGCGTGGAGGACAGGCTGGGCGAGGAGGCCGTGGAGGTAGAGGCCGAGGCCGAGGCGGGCTCCCTCTCGTCATCAAGTTTGTTTCAAAGGCCAAAAAAGTGAAGATGGGACAGTTGTCCTTGGGAGTTGAATCAGGTCAGGGTCAAGATCAACGTGAGGAAAGCTGGCAGGATGCCCCCCAAGGAAGAGCTGGATCTGGACAGGGAGAGGGCCCCTGCTGGAGGAAAGAACAAAAGCTGGAGGAGGAGAAAGAGAAGGAGACAGAAGAGGAGAAAGGCAAGGAGAAGGAGGAAGAGAAGGTAGAGGGAGCTGGACCTGAAGAGATGATGCTGGCGGAGGAAAAGGAAGAGGCAGAGCTGCCATCCCCACCCTCGACTCCTCCAGAGCCTCCAGCCCCTGCAGCCCCTGCAGCCCCTCCACCCGCTCCACCCCCTCCACCCCTTCCGTCTCCTCCATCTCTTCCACCTCCTCCACCCCCTCCACCCCCACCACCCCCACCGCCCCCACCACCCCTTCCACCCCTCCCTCCTCCCTCAACTTCTCCTTCGTCCCCACTTTGTCCTCCACCACCCCCAGTGTCCCCTCTGCCCCCACCATCACCTCCACCACCTCCTGCCCCAGAGGAGCAGGAAGAATCCCCTCCTCCAGTGGTTCCAGCTACATGCTCCAGGAAGAGGGGCCGGCCTCCCCTGACTCCCAGCCAGCGGGCAGAGCGAGAAGCTGCTCGGGCAGTGCCAGAAGGTACTCCTCCCACTCCAACCCCCAGCACCACCACGGGAGGCCCTCTGGAAGACAGCCCCACTGTGGCCCCCAAAAGTACCACCTTCCTGAAGAATATCCGGCAGTTTATTATGCCCGTGGTGAGTGCCCGCTCCTCCCGTGTCATCAAGACACCCCGGCGATTTATGGACGAAGACCCCCCCAAGCCCCTAAAGGTAGAAGTCTCACCTACTCTGCGGCCTCCTGTTGCCATGTCCCCACTCGCCCCCCCAGAACCGGCACCAGCTCCCTCTCCACCGCGTGCCCCAACTCCCCCCTCTACCCCAGTCCCGCTTCCTGAAAAGAGACGGTCCATTCTAAGGGAACCCACATTTCGCTGGACCTCACTGACCCGGGAACTGCCCCCTCCTCCTCCTGCTCCTCCACCGGCCCCACCTCCACTCCCTGCCCCTGTCACTCCATCCCGGAGGCCCCTGCTCCTTCGGGCGCCTCAGTTTACCCCAAGCGAAGCCCACCTGAAGATCTACGAATCGGTGCTTACTACTCCTCTTGGGGCCCCTGAAGCCCCTGAGCCAGAGCCTCCTCCCGCCGATGACTCTCCAGCTGAGCCTGAGCCACGGGCAGTGGGCCGCACCAACCACCTCAGCCTGCCTCGATTTGCCCCTGTGGTCGCCACTCCTGTCAAGGCCGAGGTGCCCCTTCCTGGGGCGCCAACTCTGAGCAATGGGCAGCAGCCTCAGCCTCAGGCTCAGCTACAGCAGCCCCTACAGGCCTTGCAAACCCAGCTGCTGCCCCAGGCATTACCACCACAGCAGCCACAATTACAGCCACAGTTACAACTGCAGCCACAGCCGCCACCACAGCAGCCGCCACCACTGGAAAAGGCCCGTGTTGCAGGCTTGGGTTCCTTACCACTGTCTGGTGTGGAGGAGAAAATGTTCAGCCTCCTCAAGAGAGCCAAGGTGCAGCTGTTCAAGATCGATCAGCAGCAGCAGCAGAAGGTGGCGTCTTTGTTGCCGGTGAGCATGGTGCTTTGGCCAGGCTCCTGCACCCATCGTCCAGCCTTGCTTCTCTTAATTCTCCTTAACTGCCTGTCTCCTCAGTCAGCCTCCAGTATTTCAGGGAACGCTCAGAGCCAGTCCTTTCCTGTCTCTCAGCTTCCTATATTCCTTCCCTGACCCCGTCCCTCCCCCACGCTAGTCCGCTGGTCCTATCTTTCCTCACTTTCCAGCCTCTGACCCTGTTTATTCCCCCCACCAGCCGAGCCCTGGAGGGCAGATGGAGGAAGTCGTGGGGACTGTCAAGCAACTCTCAGATAGAGGTTCTGTCAGGTCTGAAGATGAATCGATGGAAACTAAGAGAGAGAGACCGTCGGTATGGAGTGGGAGGAAGGCCCTCTGAAGAAGGCTGGTTGCAGGAGCACAAGGGGCTACTTCCACATGTATTCCTGGTTTCTCCTCCCCTAGGGCCCCGAGTCCCCCGTGCAAGGCCCCCGCATCAAACATGTCTGTCGTCATGCTGCTGTGGCCCTAGGTCAGGCCCGGGCCATGGTGCCCGAAGACGTCCCCCGCCTCAGTGCTCTTCCTCTCCGGGATCGGCAGGACATCGCCACGGAGGGTAGGGGCGGGTGTGTTGTGGGAAGATTTGACAGCTGTGTCAAGTTTGGGGGCGAGCAAATGCACCAAGAGCCTAGGAGGGTGGGCGCTGAGTTGGATGCTTGGGGCAGGTGGCAAGTGGGTTGGAGTGCTGGGTCTTAGAGCAGATTTGGGGCACCAGGGACCTGAGCACTGTGGGAAAGTGGAGACCAGAGGGCCAATTGAATGGGATCTAGGTAAAAAGCCCAGTGGCTTTGTGACTCCATTCCTCCTTCTGCGTTACGCTAGATACGTCATCAGCATCTGAGACTGAGAGTGTCCCATCACGGTCTCGGCGGGGAAAGGTGGAGTCAGCAGGGCCTGGGGGAGACTCAGAGCCTGCCGGGTCTGGAGGGACCCTGGCCCAAACGCCCCGGCGCTCGCTGCCCTCCCATCATGGCAAGAAGATGCGGATGGCACGGTGTGGACACTGTCGGGGCTGCCTGCGTGTGCAGGACTGTGGGTCCTGTGTCAACTGCCTGGACAAGCCCAAGTTTGGGGGCCCCAACACCAAGAAGCAGTGCTGTGTGTGAGTAGCCTGGGCGGAGCCTCTGTTCCCACCCATGGTTGTCAGTCACCCAGGCCTCCTGCCCCGCCAGAGCAGTGGGATTGGCATCCTTGTGGAGAGCTTCCTCTCTTCCCCCAGACCACCAGTCCCCTACCCTGGTGACGTGCTGCTCCCCTCCCCAGATACCGGAAGTGTGACAAGATAGAGGCTCGGAAGATGGAACGGTTGGCTAAAAAAGGTAACAGGACTTGAGGAGTATTTCTTTATACAACCGTGTTTAGATCCGTGGTGTGGAGGAAACTATGTTTTCTTTGTTCTCTTCCCCTTATCTTTGCAGTCTCCTACCTTTGTTGTCTTTCCATCGTGTGCTTTCATATCTCTCCTGTACTCGTTCTCTTCTGCCCCACTTCTTTTTGGCTTTTGTCCATCCCAGTGTCCCATGTCCCTGGCTGAGCTCAGATCCTACTAAGTCCCCTGTTCCCACAGGCCGGACGATAGTGAAGACGCTGTTGCCCTGGGATTCCGATGAATCTCCTGAGGCCTCCCCTGGTCCTCCAGGCCCACGCCGGGGGGCGGGAGCTGGGGGGCCCCGGGAGGAGGTGGTGGCCCCCCCAGGGCCCGAGGAGCAGGACTCCCTCCTACTGCAGCGCAAGTCAGCCCGGCGCTGCGTCAAACAGCGACCCTCCTATGATATCTTCGAGGACTCGGATGACTCAGAGCCTGGGGGTCCCCCTGCTCCCCGGCGTCGGACCCCCCGAGAGAATGGTGCGAATTGCTTGTTGCTTCCCCTTTCAGTTAGTCCCGTGTCTTTTGTGTAGAAGGGGCGGGGTTCCCAGACCTGGGGCCCTACCAGTATGTTAGAGAACATAGCTGACTGCAAGGAAAGGAGGTAGTTTGGTGTGGATAGGGAGAACTGGTGCGTGAGGTTTTCAGTAGCTTATTGAGCCGGGTCATCCTAGTGGGTCCTAGTTAAAGATGGCCCTGGGGATCCAGGTAACATTAGGGGGTTGTGGAGAAAGGGGAATAGGGAAGGAAGAACCTCACCTATTTAGGGTGAGGAATCTCTAAATAGGGGAACCTCACCATTTATGTGTCTTGCCTAGAGCTACCAGTACCAGAACCTGAGGAGCAGAGCCGGCCCCGCAAACCCACCCTGCAGCCTGTGTTGCAGCTTAAGGCTCGAAGGCGCCTGGACAAGGTCAGCAAGGCCCCACACCAAGAACCCTGAGCCCCGTGGAAGGCATGGCTCCTGCCCTTCGGGAGCTTCCTAGCAAGTCAGGGTAACGGACTCACCTGAGTGCCGTGTTTTCCACACCAGAGGACAGGCCCTGAGGGGTAAGGCAGGCCTGTCCTTCTGGAAAGCAAAGTAGGATCTGGGCAAGAGACAAGGCTGGGCAGACTGGGGGAAACGGCAGTGTGGAGGGAGGTCTGCAGAGGGTGAGCCTTGGTGGCCTTCCGATCACCACCTCCCTTTCTAGGATGCTTTGGCCCCTGGCCCCTTTACTTCTTTTCCCAATGGTTGGACTGGAAAACAGAAGTCCCCTGACGGAGTGCACCGGGTCCGTGTGGATTTTAAGGTATGGCATTGAGGAAGAGGGTCTCAAGGACCGTGTTTGGAAGAAACTTGATCGTATGTGAAAAACCAGGGCTTTAAAGAAGAATTTGGCTTGTGTTCCTGGCTGCTCTCTGACCTGCGTCCTCTCTTCCCCTCAGGAGGATTGTGACCTGGAGAACGTGTGGCTGATGGGCGGCCTCAGTGTGCTCACCTCCGTGCCAGGGGGGCCGCCAATGGTGTGCTTGCTGTGTGCCAGTAAAGGCCTGCATGAGGTTGGATCCCCGCCTTTTCCCACAGCCCCTCAGGTCTCCATTGGCCCTCCTTGCCTGAGTTCTTGGGCCCTCTCAGCAGGGTCTCATCCCTGGCCTCTTGGCCTTACACTGTGCCCATTGTTCACTCTCCCCACCCCCAGCTGGTGTTCTGCCAAGTCTGCTGTGACCCTTTCCATCCATTCTGTCTGGAGGAGGCCGAACGGCCCCTGCCCCAACATCATGACACCTGGTGCTGCCGCCGCTGCAAGTTTTGCCACGTCTGTGGGCGCAAAGGCCGGGGATCCAAGGTTTGGGCACGGGAGCCGTGCGAGTGGGTGGAGGCATGGAGGAGAGGGATGTTCTTGTGTCAGTAGGTTCTGCTATTGTTGTCTTTCTCGAACTTCCCAACAGCACCTCCTGGAGTGTGAGCGCTGCCGCCATGCTTATCATCCAGCCTGCCTGGGGCCCAGCTACCCAACCCGGGCCACACGCAAACGGCGCCACTGGGTGAGAGACGAGGCCCACGCCCCTTGCTTTGGAGCTCTAATTAAGGCTGCTACCACCCCCAGACTTACTCTAGGCCAGGGCTTCCATGAGGAGGGAAAGGTCAGAGGTCCTTGTGAGAGTGTATCTGATAAACAGCATTTTCTCTTCTGAAATTTCATATAAACGAGACATACGTGCAAAACTTATAAAGGATGATTGCAGGGGCTCATGGATTCCAAGGTCCTGGGCTCAGAATCCCCTGCTCCTGCCTGATCTCCACTCCTCCCTGTCTCCCTGTGCCAGTCTCCCCCACTTCATTCCTCTCCCTCCTTCCTCCTTGCTTCTCTTGCTCACTTTTTTTCCTCTTACCTGTCCTTTCTCATTTGTCTCCTGCCTGCCATCCAGTCTTCTTTGCCCATCTCCTCCCACTGTACCCCCCAACACTGCTCCAGGCTGCTCCCCCTAATGTCACCCTGCCCCCCCCGCCCCCAGATCTGCTCAGCCTGCGTACGCTGTAAGAGCTGTGGGGCGACTCCAGGGAAGAACTGGGACGTCGAGTGGTCTGGAGATTACAGCCTCTGCCCCAGGTGCACCCAGCTCTATGAGAAAGGTGGGGACCTGTCAGGGGACCTGGGCCCTGGGGGACACCGGGCAGTGGGCCAGGCTCCTAGACAAGCAGGACAGATGTGTTTTTCTAGTGGCTTTGTATTCTCCTCTAGCCGCGGAACCTTTCCTTCCATTCATGGTACTTTCCCACGGAAGCCTAGCCAGTACCTCAGATAGAGGGACATACTTTCTCTGAGGACAGTGGGAGTGGGGGGGCCTAGATCCCATTGTTGTGGTGGTCCCTGACATGTCCCCTGGGTCCTCAGGACTCTACTGAGCACTTTGAAAACCCGGGCTTTCCCCATTTGCTCAGGCAGCATATTTAGCAAGGTTCTTTGTGAGGCATTGGGGTCACAGGGTTAAAAGAGGCTTTATCCTCAGCCAACGATTTGAGAATAGTAGGGACCCAAGATGGAACATAGCAGAGGCAGCCCTCACGGCAGCCAAGAGGTGGTGGCCCCAGAGAGACCTCCAGGGGACAGGTAGTGGCCCCAGCTCCTCTGACTTGCCCTTTTCTTCCCTTTTCTGCAGGAAATTTCTGCCCAATCTGCACACGCTGCTATGAAGACAACGACTACGAGAGCAAGATGATGCAGTGTGCACAGTGTGACCACTGGGTGCACGCCAAGTGCGAGGGACTCTCGGGTGAGCAGCAGAGTGTCTGGGCTGCTGCCTCAGCCCGGAGGGGGTCCCCGTCCTACCCACAGCACAGGCCCTTATGGGACAGGTGGGCTTAATATCCTTGGCAACCTCTAGGGGCTGCTGAGAGCCAACTCTCACGTCCTCCCAAACCATTCTCTCCTATCCTACTTTGGCTGTTTTAGATGAAGATTATGAGATCCTTTCTGGGCTGCCAGACTCCGTGCTATATACCTGCGGACCGTGTGCAGGGGCCACGCACCCCCGCTGGCGAGAGGCCCTGAGTGGGGCCTTGCAGGGGGGCCTACGCCAGGTGCTCCAGGGCCTACTGAGCTCCAAGGTGGCGGGCCCATTGCTGCTGTGCACTCAGGTCTGGGGGCTCGGGAGGTAGGGGGGGTGGGGCCAGGCCCAGCACCAGCCCTGCTGACTTCCTGTCTCTGCAGTGTGGGCAGGCTGGAAAGCAGCTGCACCCGGGGCCCTGTGATCTGCAAGCCGTGAGTCGGCGGTTCGAGGAAGGCCACTACAAGTCCGTGGTGAGTGGGACACAGAGGAACAGGTGGGTGTCAGGAGGAGGGGGGTTGGGGGCGGGGTGGGGGCTCTGATCCTGACAAGCTCCCTTACAGCACAGCTTTATGGAGGACATGGTGGGCATCCTGATGAAGCACTCAGAAGAAGGAGAAACCCCAGAGCGCCGGGCTGGAGGCCAGATGAAGGGGCTCCTACTGAAGGTGAGAACTTTGGGGAAAGCCTATAGGGTGGCTTGAATGGAAGTGGGGAAGAGAGAGTGGGTACTTCAGACCCTGCCCCCACCAACTTGCCTGGGGAAGCCAGTTCTTCTCATTTTGTTAACCCACTCCCCAGCTGCTAGAGTCTGCGTTCGGCTGGTTCGACGCCCATGACCCCAAGTACTGGCGACGGAGTACCCGGCTGCCGAAGTGAGCAAGGCTGGGTAGCAGGAGGGGATCTAGGGGATGAGGGCAAAAGCAAGGGCACATGGGAATCCAGGGTCAACCTGGGCTGAGAATGGACGAGGAATAGAGTTAGCATCTAGAGGGCGGTGGAGCCAGGAGGAGCGTCCTTGGGGATTCTAGGTCAGCAAAAACTCAGATTGTGCAGTTAGCCCGCTTTGTTTCTACTTTGTGCAAGGTAGTGTTGGGGACAGCAATGAGTTAGCCATGTTTGGGGGGGTGGGAGTTGAAGTTGAACAGGCACATTAATGCCTGATAAGCCAGATTGTCAGGGTGGTGATGGGAAAGTCCAAGGGGATATGAGAGCCCAGAGAAGGTTCCTAGGGCCTAAGACTTTCCAGAAGAGATGACAGCTGAGATGTGGAAAAAGAGTTATTACAGACATGAGGAACAGCATTTCACGTGTCACAGGTGGCATGGGGGGGCCCCGGCTCATTTGGGAGACTGGGAGAAATGCCATATGGAGAGAGGACCAAGTGTGTCATGGCATGTTTAGGCTAAGATTTGGGTGGCCACCCATGTTAGACGTGTCAGATGCTGACCCTGCCTGTCCACAGCGGAGTTCTTCCCAATGCCGTGTTACCTCCATCCTTGGACCATGTCTACGCTCAGTGGAGGCAGCAGGAACCAGAGACCCCAGAATCAGGGCAGCCTCCAGGGGACCCCTCAGCAGGTACTGGGAAGTGGGGGCTGGAAGCCAGGGCCCCTGAGTTGGTGGAACAAACTCTAGGTCCTGATTCTGGAACTTCCCTTTCCACACCCCTTCCAGCTTTTCAGGGCAAGGATCCAGCTGCTTTCTCACACCTGGAGGACCCCCGTCAGTGTGCGCTCTGCCTCAAATATGGGGATGCAGACTCTAAGGTGAGGGCTACCATGTGAAGTCCCAGGTTTTGGGGCTTAGTCCCTGGGGCCTCGCCTCACACCATTTCTCCTCTGCCCCCAGGAGGCGGGACGGCTCCTATACATTGGGCAGAATGAGTGGACACATGTCAACTGTGCCATTTGGTCAGCTGAAGTGTTTGAGGAAAATGATGGCTCCCTCAAAAACGTGCATGCTGCTGTAGCTCGAGGGAGGCAGATGGTGAGAGCCCGGGCCTAGAGAGGTGGGCAGCCCTGGGGTCTCAGGTAGGGCCCCCTGCAGGGGAGACAGCTCCTGTTTCACAGTCTTTACCCCAACACGTCCTTTCACCGCTGGTCCTGGGTGTCATTTTTTGGTTGTCCCAGGACTCTGGTGCTGCAATGAGAGCGGCTACCCCCCCACCCCCATTTGAGCTTGAAGTCTGGGAGATTAAAAGTTGGAAGATCTTTTGTTGATTCAACCTGTTCTGGATGCTTTCTATGCAGTGTGGTACTTAGCTCTTACTGTGTTCCTATGAGATGAGGTATTGACGGGGCTAGAACCTCTCCTCGCCAGTGTGGGACCTGGGTTAGGTGCCGTAGGATGCCTCAGGATTAGGAAGTGAAGCACAGGGGATATCTACTTGGTGGGAGGTCAGTGAAGATTAAATGAAATGATACAGGTTTCACATTAAAATGGTGTGAGAGGGACATCTGGCTCAAGTCAGAAGAGCATGCAACTCTTGATCTCGGGGTCTTGAGTTTGAGCCCCACGTTGGGTATTCTTAAATAAATATTTAAGAAATTATGTGAGAAAGATGGTAAATGCTGCTAAGTAAGCGTTAGCTGTTGTTATTTTTCTCTCTACTGCAACACTCTGCTTCAGAAAATTTGAAGTAGGTTTGATACGCACCTGGCATTGGATGCATCTAGGGAAGAGGTTATGTTTGGTGAGTGCCTTTGCTATGCGAGGTGCTGGGCTAGACTGGGGCCCAAGCAGAGTCTCACAGACAGTGATGCTGAGCATCAGACCCGGGTCTCGGTCACTGGCTTCTCCCGTCAGCAGCCCCTTCCACCCGCAGCGCTGTGAGCTCTGCCTGAAGCCTGGAGCCACGGTGGGCTGCTGCCTTTCCTCCTGCCTCAGCAACTTCCACTTCATGTGCGCCCGGGCCAGCTACTGCATCTTCCAGGACGACAAGAAAGTTTTCTGCCAGAAACACACAGACCTGCTGGATGGCAAGGTGAGTCAGGACCATGGGGGAGACAGCTCCACACTGCTCTCTCTTTTTCCACTCATTGGCCCCTTTAGCCCCTCAGCCCTTCCCAGCTACCTCTTGGTGTCTCCCTTGTTTTCCTCAGTCCTTGAGCCAGGCACCCAACTGTCCAGTCCTTGCGTCCAGAGCCTTCCCTCACAGCCCCCTCGCCCCCCCCCCATCAATCCAGCAACCCCATTTGCCACCCACCTCCCAGGAGATTGTGACCCCCGATGGGTTTGATGTTCTCCGCCGAGTCTATGTGGACTTTGAGGGCATCAACTTTAAGCGAAAGTTCTTGACGGGGCTCGAACCTGATGCCATCAATGTGCTCATTGGTAAGCCTCTTGCTCTGTACCCTGGTCTTCCTGACCCTGCCTGGCCCCACCCTTCTGATCACTTCTTTGCACTGTAGGTTCCATCCGAATTGACTCCTTGGGTACCCTGTCTGATCTCTCGGACTGCGAGGGACGGCTCTTCCCCATTGGCTACCAGTGAGCAGCCCAGGGGGCCTGGGTGGGGTTGAAGGACTCCAGGACTGGATCCCACTTCCCAAGCTGTCCTGACTCTCTTGACCCACACACCCACCTGACAGGTGCTCCCGTCTGTACTGGAGCACAGTGGATGCTCGGCGGCGCTGCTGGTATCGGTGTCGTATTCTGGAGTATCGTCCGTGGGGTCCAAGGGAAGAGCCAGTTCACCTGGAGGCAGCAGAGGAGAACCAGACCATTGTGCACAGCCCTACCCCTTCCTCAGGTATGGGTGTTGGAACTCCCTCATTTCCTTCCCTGAATGCTGCCCTCAAACGGTTTCCCACTACCCGGTTCCCCTCTCCCCTAAAGATACTCTAGGTTTTTTGTCGTTCTTCCGTTTGTCATGGTGTCAGTAACTGATAGCATTATGTGCTAGCGACTGTGCTCAGCATTTTGCAGGAAGTGAGGGAAGAGCACCATGCTACCTACTTGTGGGGGGTGGCAGCTTCTGGACAAACAGATGTTTATGGCCACCTGACTTGGGGTTATGTGCTCCCGTGGTGCTCCTCACAGCCTTACAAGGAAGGTGCAAGCTCTGCCGAACTGCAGCTTAAAAAGGGCAGTTGCTCTCTACGTAACACGGTGGTGGAATCGGGATTCAAACCGAATTGGTCCCCTCATGGCTGTACCAGTGCTGAGGGATGTAGCCAAGCGCTGGATGGCACACCTCAAAGATTGGGCTTGGAGATCAGTAAAAGAGGTTGTGAGCTGAAAGGGAGAAGGAAGAGATTCGGATTATGTTTGCAGAAAAGGAGTTTGTGCCAGGTTCCAATATGAAGTGGAGAGGGGAGGAGGGTGCAGCCACCCTGGCTGGAAGCAGGGGAGTGTTGGAGGCGGCAGCAGAGATTTGTTCTCACAGATCGGGTGGAGCCAGGTAATGGGGAGCCCCAAGCGCCAGCATGAGGCGGATGTGTTTGATGTGGCAGGGATGCGCAGTGCAGGTGAGAAAGTGGTAGGACTGGCCCTGCTGGAGAGCGCGCAGTGCCCCTTGTGGAATGTGGGGCCTGAGTCAGAGAACAGTAGGCAGCCAGGAATGGGGGAGATGGCAGAGATGGGTGAGGAGGAGTTACAGAGGGCCCCTGACCCAGGTGTGTGTGGACATTTTGAAGAAACCACAGAGGGGTGTGGAACCTGGGTGATGACTGGGAACCAGTGCACATTGTGACCAGACCATTGGGTGGGGGTGGAGAAGCCTTGGTTGGCTCAAAAGAAGGGAGGGTGTGTGAGGAGAGGCTTTGACAGGGTCCTTGTCATTCCTGATGCCACTCTCCTGCCTCTTTAGAACCCTCGGATCATGTGGACCCCCCGCCAGATACAGATGCCCTCATCCCTGGAGCTCCTGAGCACCACTCACCTGTTCAGAACCTGGACCCCCCACTTCGGCCAGATCTCAGCATTGCCCCTCCTCCAGCCCCCCGTTCCTTCTCAGGGGCTCGAATCAAAGTGCCCAACTACTCACCATCCCGGAGGCCCTTGGGGGGTGTCTCCTTTGGACCCCTGCCCTCCCCTGGTGAGTACCTGGGACTGTTGGGGAGACGGGGTGGGTGGGTGAGGCAGGAGCTTGTGGCTGACACTGACCCTTCCCCCCAACAGGAAGTCCATCTTCTCTGACCCACCACATCCCTACGGTGGGAGACCTGGACTTTCCAGCTCCCCCCAGACGCTCCCGTCGTCCCAGCCCCCTGACCCCAAGGCTGCCACCGTCGCGGCGGGCCTCTCCCCCTCTCAGAACCTCCCCACAGCTCAGGGTGCCCCCTCCTACCTCAGTCGTTAGAGCCCTCACACCTACCTCAGGGGAGCTGGCTCCCCCTGGCCCAGCCCCGTCTCCTCCACCACCCCCTGAAGACCTGGGCCCAGACTTTGAGGACATGGAGGTGGTGTCAGGACTGAGTGCTGCTGACCTGGACTTTGCGGCCAGCCTGCTGGGGACTGAGCCCTTCCAGGAAGAGATTGTGGCCGCAGGGGCAGTGGGGAGCAGCCACGGGGGTCCAGGGGACAGCTCAGAGGAGGAGGCTAGCCCTACCCCCCGCTATGTCCACTTCCCTGTGACTGTGGTGTCTGGCCCTGCCCTGGCCCCTGGTGCCCTCCCTGGAACCCCCCGCATCGAACAGCTGGACGGAGTGGATGACGGCACAGACAGCGAGGCAGAGGCAGTCCAGCAGCCTCGGGGCCAGGGGACTCCTCCTTCAGGGCCAGGAGTGGGCCGGGCTGGGGTCATCGGGGCTGCAGGGGACAGAACCCGACCTCCTGAGGACTTGCCGTCAGAAATTGTGGATTTTGTGTTGAAGAACCTAGGAGGGCCTGGAGAGGGAGGTGCTGGACCCAGAGAGGAACCCCTCCCCCCAGCACCTCCCCTGGCCAATGGCAGCCAGCCTTCCCAGGGCCTACCCCCTAGCCCAGCTGACCCCACTCGGACGTTTGCCTGGCTCCCTGGGGCCCCAGGGGTCCGGGTATTGAGCCTGGGCCCTGCCCCTGAGCCCCCCAAACCCGCCACATCCAAAATCATCCTTGTCAACAAGTTGGGGCAAGTGTTTGTGAAGATGGCTGGGGAGGGTGAACCCGTCTCACCCCCAGTGAAGCAGCCACCTCTGCCCCCTCCCATCCCCCCTACAGCCCCTGCTTCCTGGACTCTGCCCCCAGGACCGCTGCTGGGTGTGTTGCCAGTGGTAGGGGTGGTCCGCCCCGCCCCACCCCCACCCCCTCCTCCACTGACCCTGGTGTTGAGCAGTGGACCCCCCAGCCCACCCCATCAGGCCATCCGCGTCAAGAGGGTGTCCACCTTCTCTGGCCGTTCCCCACCAGCGCCTCCCCCAAACAAGACTCCCCGGCTGGAGGAAGATGGAGAGTCCTTGGAGGATGCCCCCCAGGGTCCAGGGCTTAGTGGCAGCGGGTGAGTGAGTGTGCTGCGTCTGGAGGAGGGTGAGAGGTGGGCAGGGGAAAGCAGCTCAGCCTTCTCGGGGTTCCTCCCCCAGGTTTAGCCGAGTAAGGATGAAAACGCCCACAGTGCGTGGAGTTCTTGACTTGGATGAGCCTGGGGAGCCCACGGGGGAGGAAAGCCCAAGGTGAGTAGCCAGTCCCCTTTCCCTGGAGGCTCTAGGACCTCTGTCCCTTCCTTTTTCTGACAGGTCTCTCCTTACAGGCCCCTCCAGGACCGGTCCCCTCTGCTGTCACTCCCAGAAGGTGGTCCTCCTCGGGCCCCTGATGGTCCCCCCGACCTGCTGCTTGAGTCCCAGTGGCACCACTACTCAGGTAAGAACCGGCCTGTCACTCTGCTTCCCTGCCTTGTGCTTGCCTTAGCTGGGTGGTGGTCAGTTCAGAATCAGGCCACTTCCAAAAACACACATCGCACACCCACCTGGCTATGAGCCCGAGACTAGGTGTGAAGAGTTCTAGAGACACTCTCAGGGAGAGTGTGACCCATGGCAGAAACAGTCCTGGAGAGGAAGTTTCAGCTCCATGTAAGAGGCCCTTCGAAAGTACCCGTGCAGCATGCCCAGGAGCCCGGAGGTCAGCTTCAGAACGTAATCTGCCAAGGTCAGAGGGTTAGGTTCCTAGTAAAGCTGAGCAGCTGGGGGGCGCTGTCAGAATGGGATGGGATTCAGAGCCATGCAGCTAGATAAGAGCACCTGGGTGCCAATGAGGATAGAGCTCACCTAGGACCCAGAGGGGCAGGAACAGTAGGAAGGAGATCACAGGAGAGTGGTGTCCCAGAGGCCCTGGGAAGGGAATAGTCGGTAGTCCTAACTGCCTCAGAGAACACCAGGCATGTGGGGTTTAGGATTGGTGTACCGGCTGGGAAGGATGCTGTATCAGGGTCCAGAATTGAAGACTGTGGTTGATGAGGAAGCCAAAACAAGACTTAGGCATCTTGCCAGCAAGGTTGCGTAAGGGTCTGAGGGGAAGGCAGCAACCTAGAGGGGTTTGTGTGAGGGCTGAGACAGCGGAGCCACGGAGGAGGGGGAAGGGGGCTTGTGGATGGAAGCGGAGGTGGGAGGAGGCATGGTGGTTGGGTTTGAATAGGAGACTGCTGCGTTGGGGGAAAGGTGAGGTTAGCGCACTGGCAGAGACATCAGGACACAGGATGGGGGCACACAGAGTGGATTGGGCTGCCAACCTCAGTGAAGCTAGGAGGGCAGTGCTGTGTTGGTTACCGAGGACCGCGGCAGAGGGGTAGGCTACAGCCAAGCAAGCTGGCGACTGAGCAGCCTGAGGCTCGGAATTTCTTTCTCCTGGCCCGAGTCCTGTCCACATGTGTGGATTCTCTCGTTACGTAGTGCTGAGTTACTGAGCGTGGAAGCGGAGCGAGGTAGACAGAGACTGCTTAACTGAAAGACCGCATATGGGGGTCAGAGGTGGTGTGAAGTTATGGCAGTGACCATGACGGACAGGTCCCCACCCTTAGGGACCACGCCACATTTTGGTAGAGGAAACAGACACGTACATTAGCAAGTGTACCGCAGCTGAGAACGAGCACCGTGAGAAAGAAGGCAATGAGAGCGCCTGGCTGAGGCCCCTGTAGTCAGCCTGTCGGGTTCAGGGAACAATGGAGGTGAGGATGGGGCAAGGGCAAAGAGGAGGTAGAAGAAACTGTCAGAGGTGGATGCAGGGGCACTGAGGCCTGGAGATGATGTGGGCCGCACAGCAAATCAGGTTTAGAGGCATGCCTAGGGCTGGGAGGGCACGCAGTCAGGTTGGCGCAGAGAAGTGGTGTGGGGAGAAGGTGCGGCCACAGTGGGTCCTGCCTCTCTCCTAAAGTGTACTCCACTCAAACTTAGGTTCCCCCCACGCCCGCCCCCCAGCCATGACAGTCCTCAGTCCACACCCTGCTTAAGCAAGCAGCAGCATTTGCACTGATTTCCCTCCTTGCAGCACTTCCTTCTCTGGCTTCCAGAACTCCACCCCTCTCCTCACCAATCTAGTTATACCTCGTCATTGCCCCAGCCTGTCACTTTGGCATGTCCCAGGGCCCTGGCTTTGACTTCTCTATCTGTACTCTCAGATGTTCTCAGCTACTGCATGGCTCTGGATCCCATCTCTAATTCCGACAGCCCCCAGATTGGTTGCTGGGCTCCTAGATCCTGCCACCTGTTTGCCGTCTCCCCCAGCAGGTTGCAAGGGCAGGTTCTCTAAGGGGAATTTCAGACTCAGCATGTCCCAGACTGAGCTCTTGACCTTCACCCCAAACTTGTTCCTCCCTCTCCCTCATCATCTCAGTCATTGGCAGTTTTATCCTTCTGGGTGTTCAGGTCCCAAACCTGAGCTGTCCTTGACGTTCCACTGTCTCTCATATCTACATCTCCTATAGCAACAACTTCTGTCTTCTATGTTTTCCAAATCTTTGGCCCCTGAGAGATCCCTTAAATAGCTCATAAGATACACGTACTTGACTCTGTGGTTAGGGGCCTATATAATAATAAATTTGCAGTATTTACACAGATATGCTGTGTATATAAAAATACATGTGTAAAATGCACCTCTCTGGTATTTTAAATTCTCTGTGAGAGAAAGAATGAGGGGTGTAGATGGGCATTTTTGTAAACTGGGTTTGAATGAACCAGAAGTGTGTCCTGCAGAGCCAGGGCACTCCAGGCCTCTGTGTAAATGCTCATCTAGCCAAGAACTCCCGTAGAAAAGCGACCGCAGGCCCTGTAGAAAAAAAAAATGTCCAGGGGCGCCTGGGCGGATCAGTCAGTTAAGTGCCTGACTTTGGCTTGGGTCATGATCTCACGGTTTGTGAGTTCCAACCCCGCATCAGGCTCTCTGCTGTCAGCATAGACCCACTTCGGATCCTCTGTCTCCCTCTCTCTCTGTCCCTCCCCTGCTTGTGCTCGTTCTCTCTCTTCTCTCTCCAGAATAAGTAAGTACACACTAAAAAGAATAATAATGTCCATCCTGTAGGGTTCGCTGGGTAATTAGAGCAGGAAGAGAGCCACCGACCAAGTATCTGTGCTTGTGCAGGGAGAGGAAGGGAGGGTGGTGGGGAGCCGGGGACTCTGGAGTCCAGGAGTGGTGACCCTCACCTACTGTGACCTGCTGCTTGGGATCAGGTGAGGCTTCGAGCTCCGAGGAAGAGCCTCCATCCCCAGAGGACAAAGAGAACCAGGCCCCCAAACGGGCTGGCCCACATCTGCGCTTTGAGATCAGCAGTGAGGATGGGTTCAGCGTGGAGGCAGAGAGCTTGGAGGGTGAGTCGGGAGTAGTGGTGACGGAGGGCGGGTGTCTGGTGGAGCACCGTCCTGACTGTTCTGGCCCTGCTCCCTCCTCAGGGGCATGGAGAACTCTGATTGAGAAGGTGCAAGAGGCCCGAGGGCACGCCCGCCTCCGACATCTCTCCTTTAGTGGTAAGTGGGGAGAGCCCACAGGGATGCTGGAAGGACTCCCAGAGGACAAGGTGGGCCTCTGCCATGACCTGTGTGTCCTCACCTTTGACTCTCCCCAGGAATGAGCGGGGCAAGGCTCCTGGGCATCCACCACGACGCTGTCATCTTCCTGGCAGAGCAGCTTCCCGGGGCCCAGCGCTGTCAGCACTATAAGTTCCGCTACCACCAGCAGGGAGAGGGCCAGGAGGAACCACCCCTGAATCCCCACGGGGCAGCCCGTGCCGAGGTCTATCTCCGGTGAGAGGTCTGGGGAGCCCTGTGGGAGTTCTCAAGCATGGGAATGAAGTCTGTAGAGATTGGAAACTGAGGCCTGGGAGAAGATGCCAGGCCACTCCAGGAATTATTGCTAAAGTTCATATCAGAAGAACGAACCCCCTCCATTCCCCTTTTCTCTGTCTCCAGTGGTAGCGGTATTTCTTTTGTCAGCGGCAGGCCCAAGCCAATGGGTAGGTAGGTGGCATCTTTTTGAAGGAATGGCTGTGATCCTCCCTTCTTTCCTCCTCTCTCTGCTGCAGGAAGTGTACCTTTGACATGTTCAACTTCCTGGCCTCCCAGCACCGGGTGCTCCCTGAGGGAGCCACCTGTGACGAGGAAGAGGATGAGGTGCAGCTCAGGTCAACCAGGTATGGAGGGCAGGCCAGGGTGCTGGGGGTGTTCTGGAAGGGTCCTAAAGAGGGTGACCAGGGGCAAGAGAGGTCATTCCTGGGTACCAGCCTGTGACACTGCTGACCCCACCAGACGTGCCACCAGCCTGGAGCTGCCCATGGCCATGCGCTTTCGCCACCTCAAGAAGACATCCAAAGAGGCTGTGGGTGTCTACAGGTTAGTGGGGTTGGGGGGGAGGATGCCCCTTGGGTGGATGGACAGGTGCCCTGGTGTGGGGCTGCCTTGGTTCTGTCCCCCTACCCCCTGAGCTCCCCCTTGCCTATCCTACCCCACAGATCTGCCATCCATGGGCGGGGCCTGTTCTGTAAGCGCAACATCGATGCCGGCGAGATGGTCATTGAGTATTCCGGTATCGTCATTCGCTCTGTGCTGACTGACAAGCGGGAGAAGTTCTACGACGGGAAGGTGGGCTCCCCCAGGCCGTGGGAACGAGGGGATAAAGTGGGGCTGATCCGTGGGAACGGAGCACCTGACTGCCCTGTCCTATCCCCGTAGGGTATCGGGTGCTACATGTTCCGCATGGATGACTTTGATGTGGTGGATGCCACAATGCACGGCAATGCTGCCCGCTTCATCAACCACTCGTGTGAGCCCAACTGCTTCTCTCGAGTCATCCACGTGGAGGGCCAGAAGCACATCGTCATCTTCGCCCTGCGCCGCATCCTGCGTGGTGAGGAGCTCACCTATGACTACAAGTTCCCCATTGAGGATGCCAGCAACAAGCTGCCCTGCAACTGTGGCGCCAAGCGCTGCCGTCGGTTCCTGAACTGAAGCCGTGGCTGCCCACCACACCCCCTGCTGCCATCTTGCCCCTCGTCTGGGGGCTCCCTCGTCCCTCCCAGAGCATCTCACCCCCACCCTCCTGTTCAGGGTGGATGTGGGCATGCAGGTGGCAAAGGCCCTGCCTCCACCCCACCCAGCAATCGCCCCCGTCCTGCCCTGGGGGCCCAGGATGTAGATACTGTACAAAGGTTTCTAAATCCCTTCTTTTCTATGCACTTTTTTATTTAAGAGGGTGGGATCCCAGGTGGGAACCTCCCGTAATAAAGTCTGTCAATGTTTGGAGAGGTGGTGTTCCCGTTCGTGTGGTGCTGGGGGCAGGTAGGAGCTCCCGTTTCGCCATGCCTTAGCCCGGGAAGCCTGTCAGCCTCTGTAGAAGGGTGAGGCTATCACTCAGAATTACAAGTAAATTGTGAGGGTCTGTTAAGGCTTCGGAGCAACAAATGTTCAACATATTCCCAGTTAGAATCCGGCTGGGCCCCTGTGAATGAGCTCTCCCCAGGGTAGCAGGGCCATTTCTCGGGGCCATGGGTGCCCAGAGGCACGAGGCCGGCTCCCACATCTGGTCTAGTTGCGTATGGTGGGATGAGGGGATTCCCGTTGGGTCTTGGCCCAGTTAAGACCGTATTTCAAAAGGGCACCTTAGTGAGGCCCAGAGGCAGCAGGCAATTCATGGGAAACTTTATTGAGGAGTAGGCCGAACAAGCCCCAGATCAGCCAAGTTTGGACAGCACCTGCAGCGCATCTGCCCGCCCCAGCTGGGCCAGGTGTGTGCCAAACTGCCCCAGAGAAGCAGAGGGCTCCCTTGCCACCACCATCTCGATCAGGGCCCGCAGTGGTGAGCGACTGGGTCGCAGTGAGTAGGCAAAGGTGGACCAGGCAGCGGGCACTCCGTACCTCGCCGCCAGGTGTCTCGTGGTGCCGCGTGCCATCCCCCCACCTGGCCCAGGTTCCGGATCCAGCAGCACTATCAGCTCCTCCAGCACCTCCAGCTCATCGAGGAGGCGAGACAGGGGCTGTGATGCCAGACTCGGCAGTTCTGGGAGACAAATGGAGGGGTGAGGAAGAGGAAGGGCAATCTTCTAGTCCACCTTTTCCCTCCCTGGCACGTCCCCGACTAACCTCTGCCCAGGAGTGGAACCAGAGAGACCTTATCCCCTGCATCTGATGCCTCCAGGGAGCCTGGAGAGGACGAGGGCAAGGAGAAGACCGTATGGATATTGGTGTCGCCACAAACCAAGCCGGGGTAGGGATGGAGGACTTTTGCCCGGCGGTGACACCGCTGGGCAAGCAGAAGGATCACTGCTGAGGTCACCAGCAGAACCAGCACCATGAGAACCAGCACCACTGGCAGGGCGAAATTCGGCAAGGCCTGCTGAGTGACGTTGCGCTCAGGTGTCCAGGAGACACTGGAAATCGCTGATGGGCTGGGCTCCTGGGAGCTATAGACTCTGGGTTTCCCAGACTTGAGAGGACAGGGCTCCTTGGGAGGGACCGGCTTCTGCAAATAGGTTGGAGTAAAGCTGGAGGCGTGCCCCACCCACTTCTGCCCCCGCTCAGCCTGAACCTCCCATCCTTATATCCCTCAGTGGGACCAAATCCCCACCTGAGCCAGCGACCCACCCCCTAACCCAGGTAGGTCTCCTGATACTACTATTCCCCCAACCCTATTATTCTCTTCAGTGGGACTGCACTCCCTCCCTTAGTCCAGACCCCGCCCACCTAACCCCAAACCACGCCCCCCAGCCCCTGTCCCGCTTCCGACAGGCTGCACCCCTTCCCAGGCCCTCCAGGGCCTACCCGCACCTCTCTGCAGCGACGCTGGGTTCCGCTCCTGCTCCCTGCGGGAGCGGGGGCCGTGGCTCCGGTGCCACAAGGGCTACATAGCTCCGCATTGTCGGGGTTGCACTGCCCAAAGGGACACTCTTTGAAGGGGTATGTCACGTGGTCGGCAAAATCATTGAATCCGCAGTTTTCCGAAAACTCGTAGTCTGGTGGGAAACAAAGTCTCACGTGTGGCCGCCCAGCCCCTCCTCTTCTGCACTAACGACGCCCTTTCCCCTTTGTCCTATCCCGACCTTGTACTCTACTCACCCACCCTATCAGTGGACGTGCCACCCTCCCCGCACTGGCCAAGCAGGCTCAAGACCCTCTCTACACAGGCCCCGCCCCGCTTCGGCACCAAGCCCTACCCACTCCCGATTTAGCCACACAGCCCACCCTCTGAACACCGCCGAGATCCGGCCCCTCTCACTGGCAGGACCACTTCGCCGTGGCACTAACGTAACCCATACCATCCCTTCCGTCACAGGCTCAGCGCCCCTGCTGTCTTATCTGCATAGGGCCGGCCCGCCCCCACGCAGAAGGAAGCCTCACAGACAATAATCCACAGACCTCGTCCCTTCCCCATCTCCTTATCACCTCCTGGCTCCGCCCTCATACCCCGGCCCCTGCTCCTCACCCGGGCAGGGGGGCGGCCCAAAGCGCTGCAGGCAGCTGCTGCAGCACCGGTTATCAGGGTTCCAGTACTCTAGGCGCCCGCAGTGCTGGGAGGCCTCCTGAGGCGCAGCCTGAGCCAGAAGTAGTGCCGCAGTCAGGAGGCGGCGTAGGGGCCCCATCCGGGCGGGGTCTGTAGCCTGGGGGGCCGTGACCACAGAACTTCCGGCCACAGCGCCTCTGTCACACTTTCCAGGAAACCGGGGCAGAAGAAGGAAGCAGTGATGTGGGGGCTTGGGATACCCAAACCGTTTTGGAAGACGGGGAACCTACCGCCCCCCACCCCCAGCCCCTAGTCCAGCTCCTGACCCGTTATTAGAAGGACCACCAAGGCCTCTAGATTGCTAGAATGAGGACTCAGGAACCACAGAGTGGATTCATATCCCACCGCTGCCATCTTCCTTACCTCTTTTCTCATCCCTAAAGCAGGAGAACAGTACCTGTCTCAAAGGTTTATTTCGAAGACTTAAAACCATTACTAGAAGTAAACTGCTTAGAACAGCACCTAGCATACAGTAAGCTTAACTATTAGGTATCGCGAACTCCCACCTCAGGGGAGCTGGCATGGAGCACCCGGACCTCACCCTCTGGAGACTCCCACTCAACTCCCAGGGGCCTTACCTTAGCTCCTAACCCCAATCTCCTCCGGGCTGGGAATCCTCCAACCTGCCACAATCAGGCACCTCCCCCTTGAGAAGCCTTCGAGAAATGTCCTGAAGTTCCCAGCACAAAAGCGTCCCCACTGCTACGGGTCCCACTGAGGGGTTTCTAGAGCCTTGGGCCCTGAGCCTGCTGCTTTCCCACCTGTTGCTGGAAGTTCTTCAGCTGAAGTTGTGGCCAGAGCCCAGCCCGCTTCCCCTTTTCGTCAGGAGATGCGGGGGTGGAAGGAAACTCCAGCCCACAGCTAGGCTCAAGCTAACAGGTTCTAAACCCTCAATACAGAACTTTATTAGGGGAAGGGTGGTAAAGGAAGGTCCCTGTGTTTAACAGATTAACATCACGGAGCCCCGGAGCCTGGGGAAGACGGCGCTGGGGAGGTAAGGAAGCTTTCAGGAGGTGTTCTGGCCAGGAACATTTATGCCTGTCAGGGGTGGAGGTCAAGGGAGCCAGGGTCTCAGAAGCGGCCATGCCGGTGGTCTGGGGAACGTCTTCGGTTTCTTTCTCGGGGGCGGTGACCAGTATGGGACCTTGGGGGTGACCTGGGAACAGGAGAGGAGAGATGAGG
The DNA here is from genome assembly GCF_016509475.1 of Prionailurus bengalensis. Taxonomy (NCBI): domain Eukaryota; kingdom Metazoa; phylum Chordata; class Mammalia; order Carnivora; family Felidae; genus Prionailurus; species Prionailurus bengalensis. Next base: position 18,171,209 of record NC_057352.1, on the reverse strand, counting down.
GTTAGAGCTGTGAAAAATGTTGCACACTTCCCCAGGCCTGCCTCTCAGTTCTGGGGTAGGGCAAGGCAGGTGATGAAATAACCAGAGTTACTGAGTGGTATCAGGACAGGTGCTCAGGAACTGATCTCTGGATTGGAGATCCAGACTGGTCTTGGGTTTGGGGGTTTGGAGTTCCAGCTGGTTTTGGGGTTGAGATTTAGGCGCTGGTCCTGGGAAGATGCTCAGAACTAGTCTTAGGATCTAAAAGAGACACGCTGTTATGGGGACATAGGATAAGGTCCATCCCAGGGTACAAAGGCCTTAGGGTATGAGACATCCTGACAAGCTGATCCTGAGGTACCTGCGCCTGGGTCCTCGCCCATACAGCTGACGTCGAAGATTCCGGGAGATGGGCCGAAGGTGCATGAAGTTGCAGAAGCCACCCCGGGTACATTCCCTGGGTAGGGGACAGATGGATGGAGGACGCTGCCGTCGATGACAGCTTCCCAACACACAGGAGTCTGGAACTCCTGGCGCCCATCCCACCCCCGTACTACCATACCCCATCTCGTATTGCCGACAGCACGACTCCCGGAAGTCGGTGACAGGAGACAGCTCAGCATGCACTGCCTGCCCATTGAACCAGCGGTTATTGAGTTCAGCCACTGCCCGCTCTGCATCCTCCTCACGCCGAAACTAAGGGAAAAATCGATCAGGGTTGGCAAACTCAGAAGTCTTTAGGGAATCAGCAGCTCTGGGGCTGGGCTGGATTTGGTGATGGACCTCAAGCTGTGAGGCTTCAGTGGTGACACTGAAATGCCTCCACCTGTAGGCTCTATTGGGGGGAAAGCAGACACCTTGACGTAGACATTGCCCACGAGGTGGTCCCCCAGGTTGTCGCACACATTCATCTCTTCAATCTCCCCGTACTTCTCCTGCAGCTCCGTGAACACCTCCTGCGGAAGATCAGGACGCATTCAGCTGAGCTCCTGGCCCACAGGAAACTCAACCCATCCCTTGCCAACCCTCACCTCGAAGAAGTTATCATAGTGTTCTTGCACCTCCACGTCGCTCACGTGACCTGGAGGAGGGGGCAGGATGAAATCAGGGGGTGGCCTGCCGGGGTCTGTCTGCCCTGCCCCCAAGACCGGCCCCTCACTCACAGTGTGATCCGTCTGCGGTTTGGGCGGTGTTCTGTGGATTCCGGTACAGGTTGAGCAGCACTATGGTCTGAACAGAATTTAAAGGGGGCGGGGGCCTGAGCTCATGCAAAGGGGTGGGGTATGAAGGTTGGGGCTGAGACCAGGCAACAGAGAAGAAGCCGAAGCACCTTGATTGAGCGCATCAGCGATGCTTGCGCTTAAGGAAACCAGAAGAGAAACCTAGCAGTCAGGGACAGCCCAGCAGGGTAGTTCGTAAGTACGGGGGCGTGGCGAGAGGGACCTGAGGGAAGCGGAGGAACCCGCAGAGGCCCGACAGGAAAAAAGCCGGTGGTAAGGTGGGCCTTTGAAATCCGGAAAAGGCGGGACCTCGTGATGATGGACAACAGAAGGGGAATGGCTGGGAGGCGTTAACCCTCAAGGCTCCGTGCCGGGTCTCACCTGGCTGAAAGTCGGTTTGTTGTGAAGCCGGGAGCACCGGTCCCCGTGCCGGCAGGCCCCGATCTTAAAGTAAAAAGAGCAGTTAACCCTGGAAGAGGTGCAAAGACAGAGGTGAACCGAGGGCCGGGGAGGCCGGACACCCCAGAAACACCGCCCAACGCCTCCCAGCCACCAGGGAACCAAATGTCCCGGCCCCGGTCCCCGCAGGGGGCCACTCCCTGCGCCCGTTCTCACTTGTCCTTCTCAGTCCCGAATATCGAAGCTAAATATTCAGCCATTTTTACTCGAACCCTCCAACTCAGTCGGCTCTTTACGTCATTTCCGTTGCTTTAGAGCATTGGGAAGTGTAGTTTGTCGCTGCCTCCCTCCACCGCACGCGCGCCTAGACCGTCTGCTGCGCTTGCGTGTTGGAGACCTGCGCCCTCCCCGCAAAAATCCCGCCTCCCGGAGTTCCCCGAAGGCGCATGCGTGCAGCGTTGCCTCACTGAAAAAGACTACAAACTCCAGAGATACTTGCGGTATCTCGCGCAAACGTCCGGAGTTGAATGTGGCAAAGGCTTCCAAGCGGAGGAAATAGGTTCCACTGGTGAGTTGGGGGTCGTTTCGCGTACCCCAGTAAACGTGAAGAGCGTTCAACCCTGTCAGCTTGCTGGTGGGGGCCGGAGTACCCTTCTTTCAGCAAACCCACCCTTCAGTTTTATCTCCGTTTTGTCGTAATAGGGGCGTGGTTGTTCGCGATCCCTGCATCTGTCACCTGGGGTCAAGGCTCGGCTCTTGCCCTTACAGACCCTCGGGACGACTCCGCCTCAGCGCAACTATGAACTTGGAGCGGGTGTCCAACGAGGAGAAGCTAAATCTGTGCCGGAAGTACTACCTGGGTAAGGGCCGATTCCTAGAGTCCCAGGAGAAGAGAGGGGACGGGGACAGGACTAGAGCGCCCGAGGGAAGAGGACCTGGGGACTTGGATTCTTGGGTCTTAGTTGCGGACTCCTGGGTCTGAGGGAAGGGTCTGAGACCTGAGGAAAGAGGAAGCTGGGGCCTCAACTTCTGGGTCCCAAGAGACGGGGGGAAGCTGTGGGGCTGGATTCTGGGTCCTGAGAAATAGACGATTGAAGAGTCAGATTTTTGGGTCACAGGGAGGAGCCAGAATTCCTAAATCTCTGATAGAGATCTCCATTTGAACTTGGACATGGGAGAGGGCCTTCTGTCCTCTATGTAGAAGTTTGGGGCGGGGGTGAATGTCGCTGCCTTTTGTTACAGTGTTGTTGTTGTTGTTTTGTTTTGTTTTGTTTTGTTTTCTCTTAGGTGGGTTTGCTTTCCTGCCTTTTCTCTGGTTGGTCAATATCTTCTGGTTCTTCCGAGAGGCGTTCCTAGTCCCGGCCTACACAGAGCAGAGCCAAATCAAAGGCTGTGAGTCTAGGACACAGATGAAGGGAGGCCATTGGGTGTCCAGAGGGAATGATGGAGGTTTCAGAATTCTGGGGCTCCCAAAGAGAAGAGAGGGCCAGTCTGGGGGAGACCAGAGGGCAGTTGGAGGCCAATCTTACCCATTCCTGTTCCTTCTTACAGATGTCTGGCGCTCAGCTGTGGGCTTCCTCTTCTGGGTGATTGTACTCACAACCTGGATCACCATCTTCCAGATCTACCGGCCCCGTTGGGGCGCCCTTGGTGACTATCTCTCCTTCACCATACCCCTAGGTACCCCCTGATAGCTTCCTACACAGGCCTGGGACTTGCTCATTCTCTCATTCTCCCAGGATGGGCTCCTCTACTCTAAGCCCCTCTCAAGCCCCTAAGACTTGTTCCCATCTCCTGTGTTCTTTGCTGACATCCCCCAATAAAGGACTCTAATCCTCTGTATTGACTTCCTGGATCTTTTGGAGGTTGAAGCATAAAATGGTTATTAATATTCAGAAACGTGTATTGAATGCTCACTTTGTGCCAGGCTTAGTGCTTCACACAGTAGTGCAATCCTTCGCTCTATGAACCCTCTGAAATAGGAATTTTCCTGCTCAGGAACCCTATTTTACAGATGCAGAATAAGAAAGAAACAATGCTTCCATTACTAGGGGCTGCTATCCTGTCTTGGGGGTGTGTGAATTTGAAAACTCTACTTTCCCACTTGGCCTCAGTACTCTCATCAGAAATGTGGATACCGGGGCACCGGGGTGGCTCAGTACGTTAGGTGTCCAACTTCGGCTCAGGTCATGATCTCACTGTTCATGACTCGAGCCCTCCATCAGGCTCTGTGCTAACAGCTCAGAGCCTGGAACCTACTTTGGATTTTGTGTCTCCCTCTCTCTCTGCCCTCCCCTGTTCATGCTCTGTCTCTCTCTTTCTCTCAAAAATAAAACTTTAAAAAAAAATTTTTTTAAGAAATGTGGATATCAATACTACCTCTTAGAATTTATCAGACCCAAAGCATCTGTGGTAAATGGAAGTTTCCCATTTTCTGAAGGAGATGTTGTCTGCAGCAATAGACATAGCCAAGAGCTTTATCAGAGAAAGCTTCCTTGACCATCCTACTTAAAATTTCAATCCTTAACGTTGGTACTCCCTAAGTGCCTTGAGGTTGCATTCTTTCTTTTATTACACTTTTTTAAAACTGTTTTACTTCTTGTAATCTTACATCCTCTGAAATATAAGCTCTATTACGGCAGGAATTTTTGTCGGTTTTGTTCTTTGCAGTGTCCCCCGTGCCTAGAAGAGTGCCTGGCACGCTAATAAATATTTGCTAAGTAAATGGTTGCTCCTGAGGAGAGATCAACAGGTAGCTGGCACCTGGCGAGTGCTCAGTAAGGTTGAACCCGGCCTAACTCCAGACTTGTCTTCTTCTCGGGGGCAAGAAGGACTCCTACGGTTAAATAAATCTTGGTAATAGCTAAATTGGTTTTCCTCAAAGCTCCTAACACTACAAGTTCCGAGAAACCTCACGCAGCCCTGATCCTACGTCTCCCACCGTGCCTCGCGCGGCGCAGGCGTTGTTACCGTGGCTGTGTCTCGGAGGTAGAACTACACCTCCCAGGAAGCACCGCGGGATGCCGTTGCTTTGTTTCCGGAAACGGGGCCTCAGAAAGGTGGGACTTACAGCTGGGAGCAGATGGCAGCGGTGTCGATTGGTCAGAGACGAGATCGACGGTGGCACTGCCAAATGGGAACAAGCAATTGCCAAAGGGACCCGCCCACAGACGGGAAACAGAGGAGGTGGCGGCTGTAGTGGCGGTCGCCGCCGGACACTGCTCAGCGCGGGGGACTGGTCGCACACAAAGCTTATCTTTGACCTCTTCCCGTCAGTCTTCGGCCTCCATTTATGACCCTGGGCTCTTTGGCCTCCTCTGACCCAGCTAGCCACACCTCAGACCCAAGCCATGTTTCCGGTGAAGGTGAAAGTGGAGAAATCAGGTGAGGACCCCGAGGTAGGGGGCCTGTAGGGGAGCACCGGACCCATCAGGGTATGGGAGTCCCGATAGATAAGATTATCGCGATCAGACTGACCACGCGACTTCTTCCTGCCGCCCACCTGACCATCGCTATGTCAGGCATTGAACGATTCTTGCCATCTTCAAACCCTCCCTGTCTGTGTTGAAGGTAGCGTTGAGATTGAATGGTGGTGGCTCAGACCGTGTGGTACAGTAAGACCCGGGGATCCTGAGACGTGTGACAATGAAAAGGACACTTCTTGCCTCTGCCTCGGTTTCCCCATTTCCAGCAGTGGTCATGAGTCAAGCATTGTGCTCAGCACTTGAAGTGCAGAGAAGCATTTAATCCTCCCAGTCCCTGTATCCCAGTAATGCTAGGAAGTAGGAAATGTGGTAGATTGGGAAACCGAAGCTGAGAGAGAGGAAGTCATTTTGGGTTGGGTCCGAGCTGATGGGAACCCAGGACTGGCATGTTAATGAGGGTGGTGGGAGAGGCATGGAATCCAGACCCCCAAAAAAGCAAAATGATGTGTAGGGTGTTAGATGGTATAAGTTCTAATAAAACGAAACAGGAGAAGGTAAGATCAGGAGTGAGGCAAGGTGGGGCACCTGAGTGGCTCAGTCCGTTGAGCCCTGTGACTTCAGCTCAGGTCATGATCTCAGGGTTCATGAGTTCCTGCCCCACGTCCAGCTCTGTACTGACAGCCCAGAGCCTGGATCCTGCTTAGGATTCATTCATTCTCTTTCTCTTTCTCTCTCTCTCTCTTTCTCTCTCTCAAAAATAAATAATTAAAAAAAAAAAAAAAAAAGAAGAAGGAGTGAGGACAGATGAGGGAACAGCAAATCAGATGTAGGAAATAGCTCTGAAAAGGTCCTGAGGTGCAAGACTCATCTGCCACGTTCAAGGCCCAGCAGAGAGGCCAGTGTGTCTGGAGCAGAGAGAGTCAGGTGGAGAGTGTGAGATGATGGCAAACAGGGAGAGGGAGGAGGACAGTTCTTGTGGTTCAAGTTAGGACTTTGGCTTTTGTTCTGAGGGAAATGGGAAGCCAAAGGAGTGTTTTGAACTGAGGAGTGAGTTAATAAAGATCCCCCCCAAATTCCAAAAAAAAAAAAAAAAAAAATCATGAGTGGAAGAGTAAAATATAATGGCCTGACTACAGATGATGGTGGGGGCGGGGGGGCAGGCAGGGTCATTGGAGGCCTGTGAACACCAGGCCAAAGGGTTCAGACTCAGTCCTGGGGAACTACGGAGTGGTGGACTATTCTATGCAGGGGAGGATCAGGGTGGGTTTGTTTTCCAAAGAGTCTCCTGGGCACGTTGTGCAGGGTAGGTCAGAGGAGGAGATTGAGGCTGGGAGCCTGGGGGAAGGGAGAGAACCAGGCTAGGGAGAGAGCAGAGAGATACTCAGGAGGCCAAGTGGACAGGCCATGGGGTTGGTGAGCTGGGGTGGAGGAGGATGAGAGGTGTCTATTATGAGGCCCAGTGAAGGACTGGGGGAGTGGGGCTACCCCAGAGATGGGGGCCCAGGAAAAGTGGTAAAGTTTAGAGAGACACTAGGCCAGTGTGGACCCAGTAGATGGTAGGGGCCTAGGGGATGTCCAGGGGGAGGTATCCAGGAGACCATGGGATCCCAAGGTCTGAGGTTCAGGAGAGAAGCAGGGCCTAGGGAAAGAGATGGGGGTATGTATGATTTATACCTGGGCTCTTGTCCAGGGCTCTCTGTTAGAATCTCAGCTGCCTGCAGCCCTTCACCCCCACCCTGCCTCTCCTCCGTGCTGTTGGGAATCCCTGCCTCTTTCATCCCAGGGCTGGCAAAGCATGTCCCCAAGCGCCCTTCCAGGCTTTGAGCCCTGGACCAGAGTGATGCTAGGTACTGGCTGGAACGAGAGCAAACACCCCACAAGGGCGAGAGGAGAATATTTATAACATCATCACCTCTTTAAGTTCTATGATGAAGGGAGGCAAACACACAGGCCAACAGAGCCAGGAATGCAGGAAGGTGGGCCCATATCTCATTTCGAGCGGGGCAGGGGGGGAGCCAAAAATGGATATTTTAGGTGCAGTCTCTCAATTATTACATGTTGTCCATTTAGATTCAGTTCAGATTTAAAATAACACCACTGCCTCAGCCAAACAGACCACATCTGGGAGCTAGATTCTGCACCCAGTTTGAGTCTCTGCCTTATAACTTCAGCTGTGGAGTGCCTGAGTGCAAATCCTCAGTCCTGCAATTTCCTAGCCTAACTTCTCTGTGCCTCAGTTTCATCATCCATAAGATGGGGATAATCCTATCTACCTGCCAGAGTTATTGTGAGAATTTAACGGGTTAATACGTGTAATGTGCTTGGAACAATTCTTGGCACATAATAAGTACTCTGTACATCTTATTGTAATTGCATCTTGCTAAGAGATTCATATATAACATAGGTTTGTTTAAAAAAAATTTAACATTTTATTTATTTTTGAGAGACAGACAGAGCACAAGTGGGGGAGGGGCAGAGAAAAAGAGGGAGACACAGGATCTGAAGCAGTCTCCAGGCTCTGAGCTGTAAGCACTGAGCCCGACACGGGGCTTGAACTCAGGAACAGGGAGATCATGAGCTGAGCCCAAGTTGGACACTTAACCAACTGAGCCACCCAGGTGCCCCAACATAGGTTTATTTAAACCTCAAACGGTCCTTGCAGATAGGTATCTTTGGGAGACCTATTTTCAAGTTGAGGAAACAGGCTCAGTGAGGTAAGGTGACTTTGGTCACACATGAGCACGTGGGACAACCCTGGAACCCGGAGCTCTTGCTCATCACGTCAAGTTGTCTTTGCCCACTGCACCGCCCAATGTGCCTGGGCCCGGCCGTAGGCTTGGATGTGAATGTCCTTCAGCCTAGTTGGCTGCCCACCTGCGGTGGGCCTTAGAACCGACTCCTGGTTGGTATCTTCTTCCCCAGAGTTGGAGATGGCCAAGGCCCGGAACCAACTTGATGCTGTCCTGCAGTGTCTGCTGGAGAAGAGTCACATGGACAGGTTGGGACCTAGCCCAGCAGGGGTTATGGGTCATGCTGGGTGGATCTGGGTAGGACCCCAGAGGCTGGCTTAGGGAGGAAGGGGCCCAATGGAAAAGCTACTTGGTGCCTTCCCACTTGCCCCTGGGAACCCTGAGCCCACAGTTCTCTTCCACTAGCAGGGAGCGCCTGGAGGAGGAAGCTGGGAAAACCCCCTCGGACACCCACAACAAGTAAGTTTTGTTAATGGGATCTGTATCTGAGGGCTTGTGCTGGATAACTTCCTTCTTCATCCAGGCTCTGACCACTCTGCCCCACACTTCCTCCACCGCAGTCCTGACCACCCTGCATGTACAGAGACCCTGTGGCAGCAGAAGCTTAGGTTTCCTTATGGTTGGCACTTCCAGCCCTGGAGGCGTGGGTGGGACGCAGGGTCTAAGAGTTCGGTGGGGTCCCTGTGAACATCTCAGTCTCCCCAGGGTGCCTTTTGGGGTTTTAAGCAGGCATTTGTTTTAGAATCACCTGCTGACATCTTGTCTCTCCCCACAGGGATTGTTCCATTGCATCTACCGGCAAACGGTAAGGTGGCAGGGGCCCCAGCCAACTGACAAGAAGTCTCCAGCCCCTGCCCTGGTCCTGATGTTCTCCTGCCCCACACAGACCATCCGCCCGCTTCCCCCACCAGCGGAGGAAGAAGAGGAGGGAGATGGATGACGGGCTGGCTGAGGGAGGGCCGCAGCGATCCAGTGAGTAGGCGGTGACTCTAGAGGGCAGGCCATGATGGGGAGCTATGGGAGGATGTTCACACACCTTCCCCTCCCATCACCCTAGACACATATGTGATCAAGCTGTTTGACCGGAGTGTGGACTTGGCTCAGTTCAGTGAGAACACGCCATTGTACCCAATCTGCCGTGCCTGGATGCGCAACAGCCCCTCAGTGCGCGAGCGAGAACGCTCACCCAGCTCACCACTGCCCCCACTGCCTGAGGATGAGGAGGTTGGATGTGTGGTGGGCCCCCTCCCAGCAGCCAGTGGGGCAGTGGGTAGATAACCACAGGGTGTCCTCCCAAAGCTAGTGGGATAGACAGGCACAGGTCTCTGTCCCTCAGTGATTTCTGGTCTGATGAGGCACACAGATATGAACATTTTGGCTGAGAGTATGGATGGAACTCCCTAAACCAGACGGATACAGCTACCTGGCCTGAGAGGGAGAGGGAACAGGGTTCCCTTGGGCAGATAGATGTGACCAAAAGCTGGGGGGCTCAACAGGGGTCCTTAGTGCAAAAAGGTGTAGCCACCTGGCCTAGGGGAGAAGATGGGGGTCGTTGGGCTGAGCAGGAGTAACTGGGGGTCCCTGGGCTGGGCAGAGGTGGATGGGGGTCCCTGGATTGGACAGGAGACACTCCTTTGGCATGGCTCTTAAGACAGGCCCCTGTGAGACCCTCATGTCTATTGTCACTGGATGAGGCAGGAGGGGTGAAGTATATAGTGCTGGCCTTCTTTAACTCTCTTGGGCCTGGGGTGGGGCCCTTGTTTCCCCAGAGTTCAGAGGTCACCAGCGGCAAGAGTCGCGATGTGTACAAGCTGCCTCCACCCACAGCCGCTGGGCCATCTGGTGATGCTGGCAGGTCCCGAATTCCATCCCCGCTGCAGCCTGAGACCCAGGGTACCCCCGATGATGAGGTGGGTATGCAAACTGACCCAGGGCTATGGGCATATATTACGAGGCTCGGGCATGGCCACCCAGCCTGGCTTCTCTGTCCACTCAGCCCTCCGAGCCTGAGCCCTCACCATCCACACTCATCTACCGCAACATGCAGCGCTGGAAACGCATCCGCCAGAGGTGAGCATCCCCATCCTGTTCGCACCCCTATGGCCGCTGCCCCAACTGCTGAGTCCTCCCTCTGCTTCTCCACCCCCACCGCAGGTGGAAGGAGGCATCTCATCGGAACCAGCTTCGGTACTCAGAAAGCATGAAGATCCTACGGGAGATGTATGAGCGCCAGTGATGTTCCCCTGCTCCCCACATCCCCCCAATAAACATTCCCCTCCTTCACACCTTCACACTGGCCTCTGCTTGCTCCAGCCTATTCTTCCCAGCCCAGACATAAAGCAGTTGGTACCAGCTCTATCACATTTATTCGGGGAGTGGGCCTAGGTAGTATGAGGGGATAGGGGTGGCAGGGAATTCAAGGAGGGAGAAGGATTGTGGGGAACCGAAGAAAAAGTGGCTGCTTGGTTGGGTCTTGGAAGGTGGATTGCCTGGGATATGTGGTTGGAGACTTAGGGGTTAAGACAGAATGACTGGGGGGTTCTGGGTAGAGTTGGGGATGGGGCTTAGGATATCTGTGCAGAATCTGGGGAGATGGGGTGGGTGTCTGTATAGTCTGAGGCTGAGGGTCCTGCTTGGCCTGAAATAGGTGTCCAGGGGTGGGGGTCGGAAAAGGGGCTCAAGAGTCTGGGGGTGGCTGGCTGGGGTTTCAAGTCACAAGATGGGTAGGGGGAGTAGTGTCCAGTTGGAACGAGGGGGAAGGATCCAGAGTCTTGAGGACCAGGGCTAGATGGTCTGGGGTGGGAGGTCTGGGCAGTCTGGGATATTTGAGGGGTGGAGAGGGATTATGCTTGACTGATCTAGGGGTGGAGCAGGGCTGGCCACACCATAACAGTGTCAGAGTGGGGAAAGGATCAAAATGGGATTTGGAGATGTTTTAACAGATGAGTCAGAAGGAAGCAGAGGAGGGAATTTTGAGTGGGTTTATATTGCCAAGAAAGTGGGGTCAGTGGGGCTGGGAGACTGTAGGCTGAGGGGTTGCGCTTGTAGGACCTGGAAGCTAGGGAGGTGTCAGGGGGATGAAAGCTGGAGGGGGTATGAGAGTGGGAGCGTCAGTAGAAAGGTCTAGGTTACCAGGGCAGAGCCTAGTTGGGAAGGGTCAGGGTAGGATCCCAGATTGGGTGGGTGGTTTTGGCGCGCTCAGGACATCTGGCTGGGCGGAGTCAGGTCGGCTTTAAAAGAGGGGGCCAGAGGCGGCTCCCAGGGTTCAGGCATGACCGCCTACTTGGCAGCAGCCTGCGGCGGCGGTGGAGCCTGGGCCGTCGCCTGGGCTGTCGCGGGAGCGGCCTGGATGGACAGGACGCCCTCAGGAGACAGCGCAGACGTCACAGCGGCAGGGTCCACACCAGGCGGCAAGCGGTAGCGGCGGTGGAACTCGCGTGCGATGTATCCATGCTCATCCTGGAGAGAGAGAGAGAGATTTGAGTGGCTCCGCCCTTTCCCTATAGACGCCCCGTCGCTCCGGCCGGTGGGTCCCGCCTACGCATTCTGGTCCCACCCCCACCAGCCGGCTCACCGGGCGCTCCTCGTGGCGCGCATGCACCTCCACGTGGTCGCCAACCACCTTGACGGCGATTTCCTCTGGGGAAAAGTGCTTCACGTCCAGCAGCACCGAGAAATGCCCAGGTTCCGTCGGGACCTAAGCACAGTCGATCGTCATGGCTGGGGCGGGGGTGGGGGGGGTGGGGGCGGGGGGGGAGGCTCCCAGGGCCCAGCAAGGCCCCTCCCCCCGCCCGTTCCGGGGCTGCCCCTGCCCCAGGCCTCCGGAACTGGGCAGTCTCCCTTCCCACTCCTAGCCCCAAAGGATGTCTTCACCCGGAATAGCTGGGATCACCCCTCCCCCTGTAATCACAGATTTTCCTCTCAGACTGATGAGGCCCTCTTGTGCAAAGTCAGGGACCTCGGCTCTCACAGGGTAACCCTGCCCCCTCCCCCAGTGTCAAGGACCCATAGCCAGCGTATCCTTTGGACACTGAGTCCCCAGCCCCCTTCCTCTCAGAACTCCTGGTGCCCTTATCGTACCCCCTCCCCACCACCACCAGAAATTGCCAAGATGCCTCTTCCCCCAGCCTCCAGAGTCTTCTCTTTACCCTCCCACTGGAGTCACGGGGCCGCTTACGCCCTCAACAGTTACCAGTATTCATCCTCCACTTCCCCGAGTGGCCAGGCCCCCCTTTCTCAAGTCACAGGACCCTTCCTCTGTCTCGAGACAGAGGGACACCACATACAGTCTCCAGTCTCCAAACTCTTCCCCGAAAATGACAAAACATTCCTTCCCCTCAGGAGTCCCTGGGAACCCACACGCCCCCTTCAGAATGACTGAGCGCCCCCTTTTCCCCGGATCACGGGTCTCCTTCAGCCACCAACGCTCCCCCTCGGAGTGACCGCCGCACCCTATCAGTGACTCAGCCATTCCAGCCCCTCAGAGCTGAGCCCCTCCTCAGAGGGTCAGGGACCTCCCACCCCCTTCAGTAATCCGACCGCTAAGATTCCATACTCCGGCAACTCTAGAAGCCCCTCTGAGTGGCCGCACTTTCCACCCCGCTCAAAGTCAGGGGGCAAGCCTGCCTCCCCCCCCCCCCCCCCCCCCTCAGGATGACCGGGGCCCCAAGCCTTGGAAGTGGCCGGGTTACCGCCCTCCCCCAGGCCTGGCACCTGGGCGGCAGGCAGCGCCACGCTGGGTGCGCGCAGGTAGTAGGGGGCCAGCGTGGCGGGGCAGAGCGCAGCCAGCTCGGCTTCCAGCAGCCCCTCGCCGAAGCGCTGGTCGAAGAGGCGCCCGGGCAAAGGGGCCGAGGCGCGGCGCAGCCAAGACGGCTGCACAGGCACGGGGATCTCCATCCTGCTTCGCCGCCGCCGCCGCCCCTAGGCTCCGCAGTGCCCCTGCGTGCGCGGCAGCCGCTCTTATAGTACGCCTTGTGTCCGCCCCTCGGCGGGCCGCCCGGGGACACTGGGACCGCGGCCAGCGCCGGCCATTAATAGAGCCTTATTTAGAAAGCCCAACAATGACTTGGCCATTTATTAAGCGCCTGCTGGATGCCAGAGGTGATCCCCCAATTTCCCAAAGGGGAAACTAAGGCTGAGGAGGCGCAGCCTTGCCGAGTAGGTAGAACAGCACGGTATTTGGGACCCAGGGCCACCGCGCGGTTCGCAGTCCCTTTAATCCATTCCCGCCCCGCAGGCCGCTCCGGGGATGACGTAGATGGCGGTCTTAGGAGCAGATTCTTGGGTACAGGGAATGTGATAGCCAGCCAGGCTGTCAGGAGGACACAAAACAGACCCTACTCCCATCTCAACAGGGCCTTGGGCCCAGCCCCCCGGCAAGCCAGGCCTAATTCTGGGCCTCTGACTCAGCCTCGGGTGCCCAGGGTAGTGGGGTCTGCCAGGTGAGCAGCAGCCAGAGGGCGCAGGCACGAACAGTCCAGGCTGGCCCCCCAGGGGCCGCGCGCCGGGCCCGAAATAGCTCATTTTGATCCCACCATTTCGGCTAGCAGCCCAGGCCTGGCACTTAGTGCAACCAGCTGCTCCTGCAGCAAGACAGAAGTGGTTAATGACCCCGCGGGACCGGTTGGCTGGTCCGACGGATGAAGGGGCTTTGGTTAGAGAGGGGACGGATTCTCTAATTGCTCTGCAACGCGAAAAGCGGTAGTTATATTGGAGTCCATTTCTGCAGCAAAAGGGGGCGTGGCTAGAACACCCCGCTGGATAGCTAGTGTACTTTGGAACTCTTCCTAACCGCGAGCTCACCCTCAGATCCTTTCCATTGGTCCACAGCCTTGCCAATTACTGCCGCACACTACGATTCTCCAATCAAACATGCTCTCTCAAGTCAGACCGACAATACAGCCAGTTGTGAGACATCTCCCTTTGGCCCCTTTCCAATTACTTTTATTTTCCTCTCCATCATTGGTCGCTTTGGAGGCCGCTCTCTTTAGCGTCGGCACTCCCAGAAAGGGGCGGGCCTGACAAAGCATTGCTAAGCGACCAAGCTGTGCGCGGGGTCAGCCCAGTGAAGGAGCTTAGCAGGCGGAAGCGCCCAGGTAGCTGCGGGATGGACCGCAGGTGAGCGATCCTTCCCGGGGACCACAGGAGGCCTGGGGAGGACCTAGAGTGAGATTAACACAGCCTTGGGTCAGATTTGCTAGGGTCCGGAGTCTCTTTCTCAACCGCATTGGAACTACAACTCCCAAGATGCCCCACATCCTTTGGCTGCTCCAGCCTTGGACTTCATCATCTCGAGGGTCCCGTAGCGTTTTATGTTCCGCTTTCTAAGTGGCCCCAGGACTTTTCATTTTCCTCTAAAGATGCCCAGTGTCCTCTTGGAAATTAAATGTTTTAATTTTAAAATTTCCCCCAGACTCCTATGGGTGTTGGTTTTGACCTTTCTTTTTCTTGCTTAAGGCGGAGCCCAGTTACGGGGACTGTAGTCCATTTACTGTTTTCTCCTCAGTGTCCCAAGGACTTATGGGAAATGTACAGTGATAGGTTTTAGGCTTGTTTCTTTTCTTTTCTTTTCTTTTCTTTTCTTTTCTTTTCTTTTCTAATGTTTTATTTATTATTTTTGAGAGAGAGAGAAAGACAGCATGAGCAGGGGAGGGCGGGGGCGACAAAGAATCGGAAGCAGGCTCCAGGCTCTGAGCTGTCAGCACAGAGACCGTCTTGGGGCTCGAATTCACAAACTGTGAGATCATGACCTGAGCCGAAGTCACGGATGATGCAAAAGAGATACAGATGCCCAGCCTCCTTCCAGATATTATGATTCTTTTGGCCTAGGGTGAGGACCTCGTATCTGTATTTTTGAAAGTCTCCTAGATTGGATTAGGGTTAAGAGCCACCAGTTAGCAGTTCCTTGGTTTTCTGAGACTGCTTCAAGGGCTGGTGGGAATCGAGCCTCTAGTATCATTATCTTGAATGTGCAGTGGCACTTCATGGGAATTATAGTTCATCTCTTCCAGGAATCTATGGGAATTGTAATCTGGTTCTGCCCTCCTCTTCCAACCTTGCAACCCGACTCCACCCCGCAACCCCCTAACAGGGCTGCACTGACCATGCTCCGCTTGCAGCCTTACTCTCCCCTTGCAGTCTGCCAGTTTTCGCAGTCGGAGACAGCCCCTTTGAGGAGACTCCCCTGGATCAAAGCCACTACTGGCGATCCCGAAGCCAGACCTGGCACCCCAAGGTGAGGACACCCCATAGAGAGTGCTGTATGTGAGCCCAGTGGTGAGGGAGTGACTAGAGGGAAGGAGGATATGTGATGAGAGATAGGGGTAGGAAATTAAGAGACAGTCCCTCCTGCCCTCCCTACAGCTCTGCCCTTACTCAGTCCTCTGTCACCTGGATCCCCTGTCATAGCCCCAATCACTGAGTTGTTGCCATTGTAGGATGTGTTTCCTCCCCTCTGGACTGAGACACGCTTCGTGTGTGTCTTCGTTCCCCTACAGGGATGACCCTTCAGCCCTCACTTTCTTCTCCCCATCTCCATATCTTAGACCCTGAGCCTGTCCAGGTCCCAGAAGTCCAAGCTCCCCAAAGTTCCTAAGGCTCTGGCCACAGGTCCCAACTCCTCTGAGCTGTTTGAAGAGTCCTGGCCATCCAGCTCAGAGACCCCTTCTCCACCTAGCACCACTGAAGAACAGAAGGGAGCCTCCCCAACACCCACCCTGGTTGACAGCCGGGAGTCCGTGGTGGCCAAGTAAGTACCAGGAGCCCTGGAGGGAAAGAAGGGTTTGGGTCAGGAGGGGGCAGGCATCCCATAATAATCATCATAGCCAGAGTTGTTAATGCAGCACTTTTAGAACCACACTTCATGTGTGTTATTAAGTGCTCTGGAGCGAGGCTGCCTGGGTTCAAATCCTAGCTCTGTCACTTACCCTCCAATCTGGGCCTCAATCTGTAAATTGGGATATTAGTAGCATATATCCCCCTGGGGCTGTCTTAAGCTTTCAACGAGTTACTGTCTATAAAGCTTCTATAACAAGTACTATAACATAGTGAGTACTTGGATTTGTATGCTACAAGTTCAGCTGCTTTAATAAAGAGTACCAAATTAATTGGGGCTTGATCAAGAGAACATTTACTTCTCCCTCACCTAACAGTCCAGGTAGAAGCAACCAGGGCTGATATGGCAGCCCCTGGTTGAGATGTCAGGGACACAACACAGTTTCCTTCTATCTTGTTGCCTCCCATCACTAGGCTGTTGCTCTTTCCTTTATGGACCAAAATGGCTCCCAGCCACATCCACTTTCCAGAATCACATCTCCTCATACCCTGTTGGTCAAGAATCTAGTTACATGACCATAAAACTGTAAGGATCCCTGATAAATATACCTGTAGAAGACCTGTCCAGTCTTATATAGTCCTATATAATATTGCATTATTATATAAGAAAGGAGAACAGATGTTGAGGGACAAGTAGTAGGTACTTCCATGGTACTTGATAAACGTCACTATTGTGACTGTTATTGTCATTATTATTTGGCTCCACTCGTTCACCCACCTCCCATTCTCTGATGCTCATAGGTACATAAACCGGTTCCGCCAGGCTCAGCCTACAAGCAGAGAGGAACGCCAGCCTGCAGGCCCAGCTGACTTTTGGTGGCTGCGGCCTGAATCTCCAGACACCAACAGTCAACTTGCAGCAGGTACCTGCTTCAGTCCCATCCACTCCCAGCTGAAAACCTTTCCTGATCAATCAATGTCCCCAGCAGACATTCCTCATACCCCACCAAAGTCAACTGGGGCTTCTCAGCAGGAGCCCGTGAACCAGAAGGAAGACCCGACATAGCAGTCTCAACTCTTGCCAAGGTGATGAGCACATCTCAGGCTAAGGCTGTGGCCCCCCTTCAGGAAATGAAGCAGGTGACATCCTCATCCACTTCCTTCCCTCTGTACCTGAACTGACAGCTCCAGCCCTAGGATAGACTTAGAGTCCATCCCAGTTCAAGGAAGCTTAAACAAAAAAGAAGGATTCGTTGGCTAATACAATCAAGAAATCCAAATGTATATGCTCTCAGGCATGGCTGGATCCAGGTGTTTGGACAGTATTAAGAGGAACTCAACTCTCTTGAATCTCTGTTCCTCTTTGTTGGGTTCAATCTCAGGCAGGCTTTCCCCATGAAGTCACGAAGATAGCCTTAGTTCTCTCTAGGTTTCTAACTTACATAGTTAGTTTAGCGGAAAGAGGAGGATTTTCCAATAGTTCCTTCCAGAGCACCAGGGCTTACTCTCATTTGTTCATCTTTGAGCCAATCACTGTGGAACCAGAGGACAGATTGTTGCCATTAGCCAGTCTTGGTCAGGAAGGTGAGGTCAACCCTTCTCCCACAACAATGACTACAAGGGGGGGGGGGGGGCGCGGAGGGGCGGGGGGTGGATCCACAGAGGAACACTGGGTCCCCCTTCCCTGAGGAGGAGGAGCAGATTCTAAGCCAGCATGTGAGGGTACCAGGTGGAGTGCAGACTGGACTTCGGGCCCTCTGTCCAGAGCCCCTTTCCTAGCACCCTTTGAGGTGGGGGCTGGCCTCTGACCCCTGTCACCTCACAGAGCCTCAGCACGTGGAACTCACCCCTGCTGGACCTGGAGACGCTGAGCCTGCAGAGCAGAGCTGCCAGGCTGCTCAAACGCAGGTGCCTTCCCTGCCCTCATCGTCCCCACTCCTACAGCTCCGGGCCCAGCCCACTGCCTCTGAGACCTCTGTTGCCTCACTTCTGCTTTCTCCCTACAGCAAGGCCTCAGTCTCCTCCTCCTCACTCAGCCCTAGCGATGCCAGCGGCTCCTCATGCCCCGTCAGCTCTGAGGGCCTCTCTCCCTTCTCCATGACCTTCACCCCTGACTCCAGCAAGGGCTCTGACCCCAAGGCACACGGTAAGTTCTGAGGCCACGATTGAGAGCAGTCTGGATGTGAATCCCAGCTCTGACATTTACCAGCTGTGTCACCTGGGACCTTTCTGGGCCCCTCTGTTTCTGCAGCTTTAAAACAGGGGTAATAAATGAGTTGGTGAATGCAGGGTGCACTTACCGCCGGTCTGTGAACAGTACCTATCATTAGTATGGCAGGCTCTCTCCCTGCATCCCGTTTGCAGTTCTGAACACAGATGTCCAAAATCGGAAATTAGCTCTTTGCTAATTTGGCACCATACCTGATTTGATGCAAAATCTGACCTAAAGAGTATGAAGGCTGTTTATGATCTCTGTGTATTTCATTTAGGGTGACTAGTCGTACAATTTTTGCTATGGTTGTGTTACATTGAACCACATGAAAATCTCTGTCTTTGTAAGTAAAAGGTGGTTGAATATTGGCAATTTTGTGTTGTTCAGCGAAATGCTACTGTGTTTGAGTGTGGTGTACTGACCCAGCCCCCTGGCAGTGCTGTTCACATCGTGTGACTCTGCTAAAGCATGCAAACTGTTGAACTCTCCATTTCTGCCGTCTGAAATTTTCAGACTTCAGAGGCGGGATGAAGGACCTGGGTTACTAGTGTCATCATTGTTGTTACTGTTACTCCATGCCCAGGTCCTGGGATGATGCCGTGGTGCACAGAACAGATGCTCTGGGTGTCTCATGGGGCTTAAGTGAGCGGGGACAGGCAGGCACAGTGAACAGACAGGCGTTCGTGCCTGGTGCGTGACCCTGCCTCTTTGTCTGATTCTTTGCTCCTTTTCAGCTTCACCTCACCTTTTATTCACCTTTCCTTCCTAAGCCTCAGTTTTCTCATCTGTAAAATGGGGGTAAAACTAGTATGTACTTCATGAGTCGTTCTGCAGAAATGTATTCATTCTTTCATCTAAAAAACATTGAATACCGGGACGCCTGGGTGGTTCAGTCAAGCGTCCGAGTTCAGCTTAGGTCATGATCCCATGGTTTGTGGATTCAAACCCCGCGTCAGGCTCTGTGCTGACAGCTTGGAGCCTGGAGCTTGCTTCAGATTCTGTGTGTGTCTCTCTCTGTCTACCCCTCCCTTGTTCATGCTCTGTCTCTCAAAAGTAAGTGTTAAAAAAAAAAAAAACACAAAAAACATTGAATACCTGTTGTGGATGAGGCCCTGTGAGTGGGCTTGGCGATTCCACAGTGAACCAACCATACATGGTCCCACCTTCATGGTCCTCATAATATAGTCAGTGTAGGGCAGAAAATAGCTATATAACCCCACGAACAAAAGTGAAATGTAAGCAGAAATGAAGGGCATGCGATGGTTGTGATGCTGGGAAGTCACAGAAGGCCTCCGGGGAAGAGGGGCTATCTAACTGGAGACTTGAACAATGATGGTGGAGACAGTAGCCCTCTAGCATGTACTCAGGACCTGAGGCGGGAGGGAACATGGTACAGACAATGGACTAGAAAAGGCAAGGGATGCGGGGGGTGAGAGTAGTGTGGGGTAAGGTGGAAGAGATTGGCAGGAGTCAGATTACATTGGGCCAGGTAGGCACAGGAGGCATTTGGTCATGATCTTAGTACTAGGGAGCCATGGAGGATTCTGAGCAGGGAAAGGATGTGATCTAAGTTGGGGATTAACAGACTCCCTCTGGCTGCTGTTGACCCCCTAGTGAGAGATGCTGGTAGTTTCACTTGGGCCAGAGCCTGAGGAGCAGAGTAGAGGGAAGTGACCAGGTTTGGAAGTAGAGTCACAGGATATAGAGGGGAGTGAGGGAGAGAGATCCAGGGTGACACCCCCCTTTCTCTGTGCAACATCAAATGACAGGTCTTTTAAGAGACAATGGTAGCCCTACTGATCATTATTGATGAAGTTATGCTCTGA
The DNA here is from genome assembly GCF_016509475.1 of Prionailurus bengalensis. Lineage (NCBI taxonomy): Eukaryota > Metazoa > Chordata > Mammalia > Carnivora > Felidae > Prionailurus > Prionailurus bengalensis. The sequence continues at coordinate 18,151,625 of NC_057352.1, read as the reverse complement.
ATGATCGGAATGATATCCATGTCCATTTGCCCCACTGAACTGAGGACAACCAGTGGCCTTACCCTTAGTCACTGCGGTATCCCTAGCACGGGTCTGGGCACTGCAGTTCAATATAATCAGTTCATTTGGCATTTATGCCACAGATACTGGTGGCACCAGGCCTTGTTCTTGACACTGGGGATATGAGAATGGTCAGACAGAAATAATCACTGCCCTTGTGTAGCTGCCAGAGATACATAAACAAAGAAGTGCCATACTGAGTATGTTAGAATGTGAAAAGTACTAAGGAGAAAAATGGAACAAGAAAGAGGATTGGGAGTGGTAAGGCTGGGGGTTGTTGTGGTTTTAAATAGGGTAGCCAGGGAAGACCTCACTAAGAAGGTGATACTGAGCAAAGATTGGAAGGATTTGAGGGACTGAACCCTGTACATGCGGGAGGGAACAACATGACAGGCAGTGGGAACCACAAATGCACAGGCTTTTGCTTTTTACCAGGACAGGTGCAGCCTGGGGAGGGTTCTAATCCAGGAGGGCCCTGATCTGACTCAGGTGTTCCCAGGGTCTCTCTGGCTGCAGGGTAAATAGATTGGGAGGACAGAAGTAGAGAAACAAGAGAAAAGGTTCCTGTTGGGTTGGCCCCAGGTAAGGACAGTAAAGAGGGGGAGAAGTGAAGGGCCCCTGGGTGGCTCAGTTGGTCAAACGTCTGACTTTGGCCATCATCATCTCACAGTTCATGAGTTCAAGCCCCATGTCAGGCTCTGTGCTGACAGCTCAGAGTCTGGAGCCTGCTTCGGATTCTATGTCTTCCTCTCTCTCTGCCCCTCCCCACCCTCTCAAAAATGAATGTCTAAAAAAATTAAAAAAAAAAAAAAAGAGGGGGAGAAGAGGGCAGATTCTGGAGCATCTGTCTTGTTTACTGCTGTATCCATAATGTCCAGGCACAAAGTAAGAGCTCAATAAATACTTGCTGATGAATAAAGAATGTATGATGGCAGCTTGAGAAGCCCAGGAGTGCTCTATCCCTGACTCCGCTTCTTTTCTCACTTCCTATTTGGATGAGGAGTTGGGACATTATCTGGAGAGCTTGTCTGAATAACTTTCTGGTACAGTTAAAAGGTATATAAACAGACTGTCCTTGGTTTGCTCATCACCCTAGCCCCTCTCTGCTTACCCCACAGGAACACCAGCACATGCCCCCATCTCTGCTCCAGCCCCGATCTCCTCCCAGGCACCCTTGCGTCCAGAGGATGACATTCTATACCAGTGGCGGCAGCGGCGGAAGCTTGAAAGGGCTCGAGGAGGGCAGGGTGATGGAACCTGGGTGCTACCCCAGACTCCTGCCCTCACCACTCCAGTGAGATGGGGGAGGGAGGAGCTTGAGGGGGCTGGAGGGAGGGGTGCTAAGGAGAGCTGGAGGAAAGAGGAGCCTGGAGGCGACTGAGGACCCCTCTACCCTTTCTCTTTATCTCAGGTCCCTGTCCCTGTTTGTCGACAAGCTCCCGCTGCCCCTGCAGAGTCCCTTGCTTCCTTGGGAACCCAGCCTAATTGCGTCCCACTTTGGAGCAGTGTGACCCGGCCTGGTCCCCTGGAGGCCTTCTATATGGAGAGGCCTCCTATTCCGCCAGGGTTCTCTCCACACATGTTTTGGGGCCCCAGCCCCCATGGGTTCTTCTGGGCCCCGCAGCCTGGTCCCTGGGTACCTCTCGGGGCCATTCCTCCCACGCCTTTCGCCTCTACCCCTGCGCCTCCGGGTTCCACTCCGGTGCCCCAGGCCTCCACCGCGGCACCTTCAGCCTCCACGTCCCCGCCCCCAGCCGCCCCCCAGGATCCGCCCGCTCTTGCGCCAAGCTGCCCCGCCCAGCCTGAGAAGCAGGGCCCCAAGCCTGGGAGTGGCAGAGCCCGGCGCCGCGAGTCCGCTGGGAGAGTCACGGCAGCTGACGAGGGTCCTGGCCTGCAGCTCAGAGGCGCCCTGGGCCAGGTAGTAGCCGCGCGGCTTTTCCCGGACAGCCTGGAGGACACGCCCCCTCACCTTGAGGGCCTACCTCTGGCAGAGACTGAATCTCAGAAAGTCAAGGCCACACAGCCCCAAACCAACGTTACACCCCCTCTATCTGGATCCCATTTTCCCAAAGAACAGACCCCGCCCAGTCGGTCTAAAGCAGAGTCTCGGATTGCCAAGGCCAAGCTCCCCCTAGCGATGTCGGAGCCGAAGAAGGACAAAGACACTCCCTTGGCTGAAGCTGGGTATCTGAAACCCAGAGTCCCGCCCCCTCCAGCTAAGGAGGTGTCCGCTTGCATCGAGGCCCCGCCCCCTTCCTTCAGGGCGGAGTCTCTGGAGGCGGTGGCTACGCCCCCGTCCGCTGCTGACCACGCCTCCTCAGATCTGCTCTGCCAGGCCGCCCGACTTCTAGAGGCTGCAGAGGGTGAGCTGATGTGCGTGGCTCCCCAGATCTGGATAGTAGTCCAGCACCCCACGAGTCAACCTCTTGGCGCTCCCTCTGTTTCCCCTAGACTCTGACGGCAGCGAGTTCCAGGACGACCCTGTACTGCAGGTGCTAAGAGTTAAGAGGGCCGAACTGAGGCTGCAAAAAAGGTGACCATCACCAGGATCTACAACACGCCTTTCCCAGAGCCATCCACAACCCCAGACCCCAATCCTGAGCACATAACCACCTCCGCTTCTACAACCCCGGATTTTTTGCAGGAAAGTGGCCGCGCAGTTATCGCTCTTACTGGACCACACTGAAGACCAAGCCACTTGGTCTCCTCCAACCAGATCACCTTCCAGGTCCCCAGAGAGGCGACTACAAAAGGAAGGAGCTTCTCTTGAGACCAGACGACGCTGAATTATACAAATTGTATTTTTCCCAATAAAATATTTTTTTCAAGTTACTTAGTTTCTCTGAGAGTTGTTCTGGAAAGGCTAAGAGTCGTGCTAATTAAGAGAAATGGCTTCCTCCCTCCCCCTATCCGAGGTACCTCTGCCCTGCCCCACCCCACTCTAGTTCCTGACCATTGGCACAAAATCTCTTCTGGTTTCCTCTCTGAGGAATCCTCTCTGAGGTCAGGACAGGGAGGGGTTCCAGGACAGATTTCAGGCAAGACTGGACTTACCTTAGCTGACTCTCAACTCAGAGTGGATCCTCCTGTCTCAGCCGAGACCAAAGGGCTGTCCTTTGGGTATGAAACTAATGGGGGTCATCAGAGTGCTGGGCAATGGTCAATCCTCAGTCCACACCCTGCTTGAGCCAGAAGCAGCATTTAGTGTGCTGATACCTCCCTCCCTGAAACACCTCCTCCTTACCCTTCCAATGCCCCACCCCACTCCTCACCTCTCTGGTCACACCTTGTCATTGCTCCAACCTGTCACCTTAGCATGTCCCAGGTCCTTGCCTTTAACTATCTGTACTCATTCTCAGGCATCACTAGCCCATCTCTATTCTAATAGTCCCCAAATTCCAATCTTCACCCTAGACCGGGCCACTGAACCTCAGGTTCCTGTATTCCGCTACCTGCTCCATTCCTCACCATTTCCATGCCAACGCCTACTGTCTCAAAGTTCACAGGTCTTAAACTGAGGTCTCAATCTTCCCCCTAACTTGCCACTCTGGTTTTCCTGTGCCCTATTCTAGTTGCCCAGGCCAAAAGCCATGTGGCCATTCCTGACTCCTCTCTTTCCCCCACCCCACAGTCAGTCAATTTGGCTAGCAATTCCTTTAAAATCTATCCGGAATTTAACCCCTTATTCTTCCACTGCCCTCACCCCAGCCTAAGCTATGGCACCTGGACTATTGAAAAACCTATTGTTTTGTCTGCAAATTATTTGACACACTTCCCATCAAAAAGTAGATTTTATGTCCCTTCTCCTTGAAACTGGATAAAACTTTGTGACTGTCTCAACAAATAGAATGCAGAGGAAATGATACTGCTTTAACTTTCTAAACCAAATTAGCCAAGACGATACAGTATCCCCCTGATCTCCCCCCTCCTTTTGTATGCTTTGGAGCCCTGGACTTCCATGTAAAAAGTCCAGTTGCCATGCTGGATAGGGATTTTGGTTACACAGGTGTATGCACTTGTCAAAATTCAGTGAAATTTCTGAATGTCATTGTATGTGAAGTTTACCTCAAAAATAAATATTGAACTCTAGTTAAAGATATGCATGCTTGGCACAAAAACAGACACATAGACCAATGGAATAGAATAGAAACCCCAGAACTAGACCCACAAACGTATGGCCAACTCATCTTTGACAAAGCAGGAAAGAACATCCAATGGAAAAAAGACAGCCTCTTTAACAAATGGTGCTGGGAGAACTGGACAGCAACATAGAGAAGGTTGAAACTAGACCACTTTCTCACACCATTCACAAAAATAAACTCAAAATGGATAAAGGACCTAAATGTGAGACAGGAAACCATCAAAACCTTAGAGGAGAAAGCAGGAAAAGACCTCTCTGACCTCAGCCGTAGCAATCTCTTACTCGACACATCCCCAAAGGCAAGGGAATTAAAAGCAAAAGTGAATTACTGGGACCTTATGAAGATAAAAAGCTTCTGCACAGCAAAGGAAACAACCAACAAAACTAAAAGGCAACCAACGGAATGGGAAAAGATATTCGCAAATGACATATCGGACAAAAGGCTAGTATCCAAAATCTATAAAGAGCTCACCAAACTCCACCCCCGAAAAACAAATAACCCAGTGAAGAAATGGGCAGAAAACATGAATAGACACTTCTCTAAAGAAGACATCCGGATGGCCAACAGGCACATGAAAAGATGTTCAGCGTCGCTCCTTATCAGGGAAATACAAATCAAAACCACACTCAGGTATCACCTCACGCCAGTCAGAGTGGCCAAAATGAACAAATCAGGAGACTATAGATGCTGGCGAGGATGTGGAGAAACGGGAACCCTCTTGCACTGTTGGTGGGAATGCAAACTGGTGCAGCCGCTCTGGAAAGCAGTGTGGAGGTTCCTCAGAAAATTAAAAATAGACCTACCCTATGACCCAGCAATAGCACTGCTAGGAATTTATCCAAGGGATACAGGAGTACTGATGCATAGGGCCACTTGTACCCCAATGTTCATAGCAGCACTCTCAACAATAGCCAAATTATGGAAAGAGCCTAAATGTCCATCAACTGATGAATGGATAAAGAAATTGTGGTTTATATACACAATGGAATATTACGTGGCAATGAGAAAAAATGAAATATGGCCTTTTGTAGCAACGTGGATGGAACTGGAGAGTGTGATGCTAAGTGAAATAAGCCATACAGAGAAAGACAGATACCATATGGTTTCACTCTTATGTGGATCCTGAGAAACTTAACAGGAACCCATGGGGGAGGGGAAGGAAAAAAAAAAAAAAAAGAGGTTAGAATGGGAGAGAGCCAAAGCATAAGAGACTGTTAAAAACTGAGAACAAACTGAGGGTTGATGGGGGGTGGGAGGGAAGAGAGGGTGGGTGATGGGTATTGAGGAGGGCACCTTTTGGGATGAGCACTGGGTGTTGTATGGAAACCAATTTGTCAATAAATTTCATTAAAAAAAAAGATATGCATGCTGAAGTGTTTAGGGGACAGTATACCAATGCCTATAATTTATTTTGAAATACATCCAAAAAAATAGTAAGATTAATGAAACAGGATGAATAGAGTAATAAGTGAATTGAGATAAAGCAAATACAGTAAAATGATAATTTTACTGTAGGATCTAAGTGGTGGATCTATGGGTGTCAACTGTAAAATTGTTCAACTTTGCTGTATGTTAGAAAGTTTTCATAATAAAATGTTGGAGAATATATGATCAGGATTATGTTGATATCTGTATTTATTAAAGAGGGAGGATAGGATAGGTTTCTATTAAAAGTAGCTTCTGTATGTCATAGACATGGCATATATTTGTCTTCAGCCTTTTTGAACAAACCACACCATTAAATGAAATAAAAAAGAAGGAAATAGCTGTTTAGATATAAAGAGGATTTCTGAGGAAGTTACATTCAAGCTGAGACAGGTAGGAATCAACTAATTGACAAAAGACTATCCTAATTACTATCGCTGGATTTTAACTCATCTCCAAGCCTTAGTGACATAATGCAATCATTTTGTTATGTTCATGGATCCTGTGAGTCAGATATTTGGACACAGCACAGTTGGGGACAGTTTATCTCTGCTCCATGTAGGCAGGATATATTTTCCCTTCCTTTGAATACTGACGTAGCCACAAATTAAGTGATTAGTTTTTGAATGAATGAGAGAATGAATCAAAGCTGTACTTTCTGAGGTGAGGGGCCCTGTTGAGAACATGACCAGTGAAAGTCTTCTTGGAAACAGCATTGTTATAGTGTTTTCTGGACCTGGCTCAAGTTAGAGGCGGAAAGATTGGGATTGGCTTTATAGGAGACCTGGTCATGTTCTGCATTGCGGGCTAAACCAGGTCCTATGAAAAAGGAGTCAGAGCCGGAGGCCGGCCTGTAAGAAACAGTAGAGGAGGAGGTAAGGACAACGTGGGAAGGGCAAAGATTATGTCCCAGGCAGGGTATCTGAGCCAGTGAAAACCATCCATGGGCAAATGTCCTCAGTATTCTGTGGGCGGTGTCAGGGTCAACTGACAAAGCTGGAGCTAGAGGATTGAGACCTTGAAAAGCTACTTGGGGGTGGAGAAAAGCCCTGAGGCCATGGAAGAATCCAATTAAGAGTGTCGGAAGGGGGAAAACAGTGTCAGAGGAGTGGTCACTGAGAATGGACTAAGGGGAGAGCCCAGGGCTTAGTGTTAGAAGTGTTGGAAGCAAAGCATAAAGAACCTGGGGGTGTGTCTCAGGAGGGCAATGACAGCCAATGAAAAGCAGTCATGGGCGCGGCGCTGTCAAACTTCGCGGGGCGGGACCGAAGAGGCCGAGCCAGGGATGGGACCAAAACCCAAGCCAATGAAAAGCCGCTAGGTGGGCGGGGAGTCATCCTAAGGCCAAGGGAGGAGCCAATGAAAAGCGGCGCCGCGTCCCCACTGCCCCGCCTCCGTGGGGCGCGCGCCGGAGCCACTGGCAGCCGTTAGGGGCGGGGCCTGCAGCCGCCCGCGCGCGGCTCGCGCCCTCCCCTTTGTGTCGCCATGGCGGCGGCAGCGGCGACGAGGACGACGAGCGACGGGCCGAGCGCGGCCGGCGCCTGAGGAGGCTACGCTACCATGGTGGTGAGGGGCCCAAGCGGGCGTCAGTCCGTCCGCGTGTCAGTCTGTCCGTGCGCGGCCCCGCCCCGCGCGCCCCGCCCCCGGCCCCGCCCGAGCCCGCGGCCTGCGCCGCCCCTCACCCCTCGTCGAGGTCCCTCTCGTCCCCCGGCCTGGTCTTGGGCCCAAGCCCTTACCCCAGCCCCGCCCCCTCAGTGCTCATCCCCTTCCATGTCCTGGATGGAGGTGACAGTGGCCGAGGACCCAGGCTTGGGGGGGAGGGGCTAGTCCCGGGAAGGACCCGCACCACGAAGTGGCCCCCGCAGGGGCCTGCTGAAGCTTCCCGGGTCCTTCGCCAGTCCCCATCCCAGAGCCATCCTCAGCTTCCTCTCCCCACCTCCACCCTTTTCTGACTAGCCCACTCCCCCTCCTACCACCAGCCCCCTTCGCGTTCTTGAGCCCCACCCCCACCCGGCTCCATCCTCCGCCTGACCCTTTTCTTCTCTTTCTCTTCCATCTCATTCCGTTCTGTTTCCTCTCAATCTACGCTCCCTTACCCCCCATCAGCCTGAACCTTTACCTCATCCTCTCCAGCGTCTCCCCTCTCCTTACTTCACCCCAACCCCAAACCAGCAGTGTACCTCTTGCTAGATCCTTGGGTCCTTCTCCATCTTCCTGTCCTCACCCTCCCTCCCCCACCATCTCCCTCTCCCACCATGCTGCTTCTGCTCATTCATCCATTCATTCTCTCATTCGCTCATTTAACAGACATTCCCTGATACCTCCGGGCAGACCCATGTTCCACGTGCAAAGAGATTCAGATCTCATCCTGCTTTGAGGAGCTTTCTGAGCTGGAGGGGGACAGACCTGAGGGTGAGACCCAAGGATGAACTTGGGGTCTCAGGGATATGAAGGAAGGAGAGGCTAGAGCCCAGCCTGGAAAATCCCTATCTGGCAGCTGGTTAATTTATTTGTCAGGTTTTACTTGGTTCCTGCTGTGTAACTGGACACTGGGACCCACAGAGGAATCAGGCAACCTTCCCTGTGAGAAGCATTAATTCTGTGCCCAGCTATGTGCTGGAGTCCCTGATCCTGGGGAAGTCACAGTCCAATGGGGGAGATGGGCTTGTCACCAGTGACATCTCAGAGTGCTCAGGGCTGGAATGGGGATAGAGGAGTCCTTCTGGACACAGCCTGGGTCAAGAGGACAGAGTGAGAGTTGAGACCTGAGGCATGAGGAGGAGTGAACCTACTGAAAGAATTAGGAAGAGTGTCCCATGCAGAGAGAACAATCTTTGCAAAGGCCTAGGAGGAAATGAGAAGGTCGTGCTTTTGTTGGACTCTAAAGTGTGAGCCCTGAGAGTAGAGGCCATTTGGGGGGAAGGCTGGGCTGGAGTGGTAAAGAGAGACCTGAGAATTCAGAGTTTATCTTGAAGATAACAGGGAGCCATTGAAGGTCTATGATCTATGGAGAGACAGAGGTAGATCTGTGTGGTAAGAAAATTATACCAGCACTTGCTAGGAAGAAGCGAGCAGGAGGGGAGAGGTTAGAAGCAGGAAGATGGATAAGATGGGAGCTGTGATTGTCCAGACATCAATGAAAGGTGTGGACAGGCACATAGGGGAGATGACTATACTCCGCAGGGGCTAAAGGAGGGCTTTAAACAGGGAGAGATGGTACCAGCGTGCGCTCTCCTTCCCTCACCCTCAGTCCCTTTTCTTCCAGCCCCCCACCCCAGACCACCCACAAAGAAACAGGCCTACCCTCAGTTGCCTTCACCTCCCCCTGACCTACCCTTCTGCTCCATGCTCAGGGCAGCCTGTGAAGCAATTCGGGCCTCTGGGCCCAGGCTCACAGATAACAATGCTCCCGTTGTCTCTCTGCTCCCATCTCTGGAGGCCTCTGATTCTTCTTTCTGCTCTACAGGCTCGCAGCACTGACAGCCTGGATGGCCCAGGGGAAGGCTCAGTGCAGCCTCTGCCCCACACTGGGGGGCCTAGTGTGAAGGGGAAGCCTGGGAAAAGGTGAGAGGTGAGGGTGAGGCTCAGCTTAGGAGGGGGGCCAAGCACAGGAGCCACTAGTGATGTGTCACCTGTCCCCCAGGCTCTCGGCTCCTCGAGGTCCCTTCCCTCGGCTGGCTGACTGTGCCCATTTCCACTATGAGAATGTTGACTTTGGCCATATTCAGGTATGGGGGCTTTGCACCCAGGTGGGAGGGTGAGATCCTATCCAACCTTGAAGCAATATCAGCCACTTTACCCCTGAAGCCTATCTCAGGAATAGCTGAGCAGTCGCTGGCAGGAGGTGCAGGGTGGAAGAGGAGAACTGTTCATTCATTTGTTCGTTTCTTTATTCATTCACCTAACTTTTTGTTAGGTGTACGCACTGTGCCAGGGCCCTGTACTCTGAGACATCAGCAGGCCCTGCCCTTAGGGAGCCCCAGGCAGGGGACACAGATCCATTTCTAGATAGTGCTAACCTGGGAATGTCAGGACTGGGACAAAAGTGAGGCCCTTACCTGAGCCTTTACTTCCCACTATAGCTCCTGCTGTCTCCAGAGCGTGAAGGCCCCAGCTTCTCTGGAGAGAATGAGCTGGTGTTTGGGGTACAGGTGACCTGCCAGGTGAGGCCACCCCTCCTCTCATCTAGCCTGACAGACTGGTCTTCGTGGTCTACACTGGCTCAGTGTAATAGGACTACTGCCCCTTTCTGTCCCTCCTGCTCCCTCAGGGCCGTTCGTGGCCAGTTCTGCGCAGCTACGATGACTTCCGTTCCCTGGATGCCCACCTACACCGGTGCATATTTGACAGGAGGTTCTCCTGCCTCCCAGAGCTTCCCCCACCCCCAGAGGGTGCCAGGGCTGCCCAGGTAAACTGTTTATGGTCTCAGCTTCAGCTATGGTGTGTCCTCATAAGCACTGTGTGAAACCATCAAGGGAGGATAGTTAAATATTTAAACACTGGTATGGCCCAAGTTCCAACCAATCAGAATGGAGAGGCCCAGAATAAAACTGCAGCAAGGTTCTGGAGGCTCCTTTCAGCTTTAGGATCATGGGAGTTCCAGGGGATTTGGTGGGAGAGTCCAATGGGGGCACACAGGAGCTTGGCATAGCCTATTTACTAACTGATATGAAAATATTTCAGTGCTTACCAGTGGAGCAGCACCCATGCATTCAGGCTGAGTTTCAGCCCTGCCTAGAGGTGAGCTAGGGCAGTATAGGAGGGCAGTGACTCTCTCAAGTTCCCCTCACAAAAGCCCATCCTGACAACCTGCCCCCAGATGCTGGTACCACTGCTGCTACAATACCTGGAGACCCTGTCAGGACTGGTGGACAGTAACCTCAACTGTGGGCCTGTGCTCACCTGGATGGAGGTAGGCCCGGGAAAGGGGACTTGGGGTGGGGAGTGAGTGAGGGATGTCTGAGGAGTGAGAACCAGCCGGAGAGAGTGTGTGGGCACAGGAAAGAAACGAGCCAGAGTGGAGGAGGCACTGATATTTCAGTGTCTGTGTGGGCACATGCCTGTGAGAGAGAATGAGTGTGTGTGTGTGTGTGTGTGTGTGTGTGTGTGTGTGTGTGTGTGTATGTTAGAGGCATTGAACTATGGGGATGTGAGGATTTCAAGATATATCAGTTAGAAATAGGTTTTACTGTAACTCACAGAACACTTGGCCAACAGTGGTTTAAACCAGTCGGTTTTTAGATACCAAATGTGCAGTGTCATGGAGGATGAAGGTGCAGGGGTATCCTGGGACATGAGAGGAAGGAGGGGCTTTGTTGGGTAGGGGCAAGAATTTAGCTCTTTGACCGATAGCTCTGACTGACAGAGGCTTTTAGGTAGGGGACAGGTAGTGAGCTCCATTGGACATGGAGGAACCTCCTCTGCCTTTATTATCTTCTTCTGGCCTCTCCCTGCACATCCCTCTCCCCCCACCATCTCAGCTGGACAACCATGGCCGGCGACTGCTCCTCAGTGAGGAAGCCTCCCTTAACATCCCTGCGGTGGCCGCTGCCCATGTAATAAAACGGTACACAGCCCAGGCACCAGACGAGCTGTCGTTCGAGGTGAGGCTGTGGGGAAGCGGACTCCACCTGGGCTCCCCACTTCCCCTGTCCCTTCTGACCCTCCCTCCAATTACCTTCCCACTCTCAGGTGGGAGACATTGTCTCAGTGATCGACATGCCACCCACTGAGGATCGGAGCTGGTGGAGGGGCAAGCGAGGCTTCCAGGTGAGCCTGGCTTGGGGTGGACAAGTGAGGCAGGGCACTGTGCCAGCTAGGGTGGCCTACTCGCTGACCCCAAACCCTCTTCAGGTCGGTTTCTTCCCCAGTGAGTGTGTGGAGTTGTTCACAGAGCGGCCTGGCCCAGGACTAAAGGGGGGTAAGTGCCAGGGGCAAAATGTGGAGGCCTCCCTGCATCCTTTGCTTGCCATCCATTCTCTCCACCTACTGTTCACCCACAGATGCCGATGGTCCCCCGTGTGGTGTCCCAACTCCCCAGGGTGTCTCCTCTCTGACCTCAGGTAATGGGAACAAGGGGCCAGGCCCCTGCCCCCCACCATAAGATCAGTGGCTGCACTGACCCTGTGTGGCCTGCCTTTACCCCCACAGCTGTGCCCCGGCCACGTGGGAAGCTGGCTGGCCTCCTCCGAACATTCATGCGCTCCCGCCCTTCTCGGCAGCGGCTACGGCAGCGGGGCATCCTGAGGCAGAGGGTGTTTGGCTGTGACCTTGGAGAGCATCTCAGCAATTCAGGCCAGGATGGTGAGGACAGGCCCTATGTCTCCCTGCCCAGCCCTCTCCTCCCACCCTGGTTGCAACCTGCCTAGACCTGAGCCCCTGCTTTTCCCCAGTGCCCCAGGTGCTTCGCTGCTGCTCTGAGTTTATTGAGGCCCATGGGGTGGTGGATGGAATCTACCGGCTCTCAGGAGTGTCATCCAACATCCAGAGGCTACGGTGAGGGCCCTCCACCAAGCCCTTCCTTCCACAAACTCCTACTGAGCATCATCTCTGTTTCAGGCCCTGTGCCATGTGCTGGGGACATAGAGTTATCAGGGGGGTTAGGAGGGCGTAGAGTGGGGTTGGACTGGGGCTGGGGGCAAAGAGAGCTTCCTTGAGGAAGTGATACCCACACTGAGACCTGAAAGGCAAGAGCAGAATAAGCATTGGAAGCAAAGAGATCAACCTTCATTGAGTACCTGCCACATGCCAAGCATGAGGCACTGGGGACACAGTGGTGGATGAGAGACAACCAGAGATTCCTGCCCTCATGGGGTTCACATACTAGAGGGAGAGACAAACAAGGAAATGAGAGTGTGTACTAGCAGGTGACAAGAACTATGGAGAAAAATAGAATGGGGTGGGGAGGCTCATAATAAGTTGGGGAGGGGTATTGCAGTTTTATATAGGGTGGGCAGAGAAGGCCGCCTGGGAGAGAGCTTGCTCTGGTGGAGGTGAGGGAGTGAGCTGTGTGGACGTGCTGGGATGAACATTCACCATGGAGGGAACAGTTAATGTAAGGGAAAGCGACAGGAGGTCATGTCCCGGAAGGAAATGGGGGCAGAGCATACAGGGCCTTTTTGATGACTGTTAGGATTTTGCCTTTTACTCAGAATAAGGGGGTAACCACAGGAGGGTTCTGAGCTGAGGAGGGACAGCATGTGGAAGAGTCTAAGGGGAAGCAGTGAGCCACGAGCACTGGGGCTGACAGGAGGCATGAGGTGTCAGTGTGGAGCCTGAGACTCTGAGAGACAGGCATGAGGTCACATGATAGGATGTTTACCCAAGAGCAGTGGGACATCACCAGAGAGTGGTGAGCAGGGGCTATTGGGATTTGGGCCACGTTTTTCAGTGACCTCCAGAAGCCAGGAGAATGACAGCTTCGTGGAGGGAGCATGGTCACACTCTGGATTCAGATAGCCTTGGGTACCCACAGCAGGGGCATCTCCCACCTGAGATGGGAGGGGAGGCGGTCAGGAAGGTTCTGCCTCTGAAGAGCCCAGCACAGGATCCATGTGCATGCACCTATGTGTGGCCACTTTGGGAAGTGGGGGAAGAACATGGCCAGGTGGTTCGGCTCTGACCTGAATCTTTCTCCTCTTTGACCTGGTGGCCTCAGGCATGAGTTTGACAGTGAGAGGATCCCTGAACTGTCTGGCCCCGCCTTTCTGCAGGACATCCACAGTGTGTCCTCCCTTTGCAAGCTGTACTTCCGGGAGCTGCCGAACCCCTTGCTCACATACCAGCTCTATGGGAAGTTCAGTGTGAGTAAGGGAGCTGGCAAGGTTGGAGGGTGCTGGGATGCATCTGGCCCAGCCCCCATCATGCTTGTGCATAATCTCAGGAAGCCATGTCAGTGCCTGGGGAGGAGGAACGCCTGGTGCGTGTCCACGACGTCATCCAACAGCTGCCCCCACCACACTACAGGTAAACCAGGAGGGGCAGGAAGGGCTGTGGTGGGGTCCCAAGGGAGTTGAGTCTCAGGTGTCCTCCTCCACTCTCACCCCCAGGACCCTGGAGTACCTGCTGAGGCACTTGGCCCGCATGGCAAGACACAGCGCCAACACCAGCATGCATGCCCGCAACCTGGCCATTGTCTGGGCACCCAATCTGCTACGGTAAGCTGGCAACTCGCCAGCCTGCCCCCTCAGCCTTCTCCACTAGCTGGGCCTCAAGATGCCCCCCACACCCAGAACCCAACTTTTGCTCTCTTATTCATTTCATTCAACACATATTTCTTGAGTACCTTCTGTGTGCCAGTTCCTTTCCTCAGCACTGGGACACAGTAGTGAGCAAAATCCTGTGCTCCTAAGTCCACATTTTCATGGGGGAGATGAACAATGAAGCATCAACAAGAAAAATAGAGACTATGGTCTGATAGTGATGAGTACCAAGGAGAAAGATTACAAAGCAGGGAAGGGAGATGCACAGGGTCATGGTATTTTGAGATTTTTAGAGTGGCAGGGAAGGCTTCAGTAAGAAGCTTCTGTGGCCAGTAGCAGCATGAGCCACAGAAGATTTGATGGTGACCAAGACAGGCAAGCTCTGTCCCAAATAAAATAGGTGGTACATCAGATGGTGGATACAAGAACTATGAGGACAAAGAAACAAAAAGAGAAGGCAGCTTACAATTTTAAATAAAGTGGGTGGGGAAGACTCCACGGAGAAGGTAACATTTAAGAACTTTGGAAGGTGAGGGAGGGACACATGTGGATATCTGGGGAAGAACAAACCAGACCGAGGGGACCAAAAGTGCCAATGTCTGGAGGCTGGGAAGGTGCCTGGTGTGCTGGAGGACCAGCGGGGAGGCCAGTGTGGCTGGAGCCCAGTGAGCAAGGGAGGGAGGGGTTGAGGGGGAGAGAAGATGGTGAGGTCAGAGATGCCAGGGGACCAGACAGAGGAATGACCTATGATTTGTGGGTCATGGTGAGGACAGACTTTACCAGGACAGGGGTGCAGCCAGGGGAGGGCTCTGAGCCCAGAGGGCCTTGACCCAGCATGGAGGGGCTCCCTCTGGCTGCAGAGGGGAGCAGACTGCAGAGGGCAGAACACAGAATGGAGGGGGAGGGGGCAGGGAGGCAGGGAGGAGCTGTGGTGTCTGGGGTGGGAAGGGTAGAGGCCAGGCCAGGGGTGGGGACAGTGGGGAAGAGTTTAGATTCCGGAGAGATTTTGTGGGTGGAGCAGGGAGGATTTCTGAGAGATTGGATGTGAGTGTGAGGCAAAGAGGGGGATCAGGAACAACACCCGGAGGTGTTTGGCCTGAGCATTGACTGAGCTGCGGACAGGGAGGAAGGAGGTTTGGGGGAAGGTTGAGAACCCAATGCTAGATGTGATCACTTGGGGAAGGTCAGAGGTGTTAGATGACAGTCATTTCTTCCATTGGCTCCCCATTTTGGGTAGCTAAAATCCACCAGCTGGAGCTTAAAGCACCTGGCCTCCCTCTCTCTCCTCCCACCCAGGTCCATGGAACTGGAGTCAGTGGGGCTGGGTGGGGCCGCAGCCTTCAGGGAGGTTCGGGTGCAGTCTGTGGTGGTGGAATTCCTGCTCACCCACGTGGATGTCCTGTTTAGCGACACCTTCTCCTCTGCTGGCCTCGACCCTGCAGGTACGCCCATCTCACCCGCTCATGTCCTGGCTACTGCCCCCTCATTGTTAGGGCTGCAGTGGGAGGGCAGGTGGGCTCCCAGCCCTATCCCTACCCCACTGAAGGTGGACCTCCCTCCTGGCTCCTTGAGGACCCCGCCCCGGCCTCTCCCTCCCCTCCCCCCCCTTCTCATTTCAGCTCCTACGCTCAGGATCCCCACTTCTTGGCCCGGACATCGTTCTTCCTTCACCCCTTGTAGCTCCTGGGGGCTCTTGGGGCCATGGGTCCATCTGGGAGGAGGTGGGAGGTCCCCAGACTTGACCCCGCCCTGGCCCCACCCAGACTCCCCGCCCAACCCGGGACCCCAGCCCAATCAGGATTCAGCACGTCGGAGGGCCCACTGGCCCGAGGTAACTGAAGCCAGAGCCGCTGCCCTCGCTGGCTGCCGGGAGCTGCCTCCTCATCAGCTCGTTCTGCCTCACTCCTCCTCCTCACCTGCCTGCTGCCCACCCATTCCCGCCTGATCCGCCCTGGCCCCCTGCCTTGCCAGCCCGGGTGGGCACGCTGCGGGGCCGGGGCTTGGGCTGTAGCGCTTGGCTTTGCCCGTGGCCTTGAATGGCACCCTGAGCTGACAGCTGCCCCCTTTCCCAATTCCCTAGGCCGCTGCCTCCTCCCCAGGCCCAAGTCACTTGCAGGCAGCGGCCCCTCCACTCGCCTGCTGACGCTGGAGGAAGCCCAGGCTCGCACCCAGGGCCGTCTGGGGACACCCACGGAGCCCATAACTCCCAAGGCCCCAGCTTCACCTGTGGAGAGGTGAGTGGAATGCTAGGGGAGCATAGGATCAGCCTGGAGGCCCCAGATCCTCAAACTGCCTCCTGTGTCTCATGCAAACCCCAGGAGGAAAAGGGAGAGAGGCGAGAAACAGCGAAAGCCAGGGGGGAGCAGCTGGAAGACCTTCTTTGCCCTGGGCCGGGGCCCCAGCATCCCCCGAAAGAAACCTCTACCCTGGCTGGGGGGCACCCGTGCCCCACCGCAGCCTTCAGGTCAGAGGCCGGCAGTGGGCGGTGGTGGTAGGGGGAGGCACTCTGAAGTGCCCTGTGACCATTGTACCTCTCCTAGCAGGTGGCCGACCTGACACCGTCACGCTGAGATCTGCCAAAAGCGAGGAGTCTCTGTCATCACAGGCCAGCGGAGCTGGTGAGCACAGGGTGGCTCATGCCTGTGCCCAGGTGGAACTGGGAGGGCTGGGGGCCCTGAGGTGGCCTCTAAATGTGCTTCAAATTTGGTGGGTTGGGTTTTTTTTTTTCCTTAATCTGGACATTAGGTACAATGAGTTGGATAAAGCATCACCCTTGGTTCATGATGTACTGTGATCATTGGTTCAGGCAGGGTCCTTTCAAACAGTCTTCTATGCATTCCTGTTGAAAAAAAAAATCTAGATAATAAAATGAACACCCACGAACCCACTGGCCAGAACTAAAAGAGCCCCACGACCTTACCTGCAAGCTTCTCCCCTTGCATCTGCTGCCTCCCCACCAGAGGCGCCCTCAAGACTTGATGGTCGGCATCCCCTTGCTCTAAGGTCTCCTCACCTGTAGGTGTCTGCACAAATAACATACAGCACAGTCCTAGTGGCTTTGGATCTTTAAAGGTATCCTAAGAAAGGGGGTATGGTGTTGGATGAGG
This sequence comes from Prionailurus bengalensis, assembly GCF_016509475.1. Classification (NCBI taxonomy): domain Eukaryota; kingdom Metazoa; phylum Chordata; class Mammalia; order Carnivora; family Felidae; genus Prionailurus; species Prionailurus bengalensis. Next base: position 18,134,690 of record NC_057352.1, on the reverse strand, counting down.
AACTTCACTTTTTACTCACTGCCACCCATGTGGCCAAGTGTAGCCCAGGCTCGTTCCTCTCAGCTGCTCTCTGGTAGCCGTGTGTGGATGTCCCATCCAGAGCTGCATGTCCATCCCACTCCCGATGGGTTGAGGGGCTCTGGTGAGCAATCTCTGCCATGCCCCACACTCTGGTGAGAGCGCTGCACGTACCCAGGAGTGGATGGAGGTGCATGCTGTAGGGTATGTTCATGTCCAACTGTGCATGAGAAGGCCCACTTGTTTTCCAAATATGGCTGCCCCAGTCTGCACTCCCACCAGCTACCTGTGAGATCCCATTGGTCTCATGCTCACAAGCTATGTGGTTGTCAGACTTCGTTCTTGCCTTTGGGTCTGGAATGGTTCTCCTCATGGCCTTGCCATTTATTTCCTTTATCACTGTGAGTCTGAACAGCTCTCCCTGGATTCGCAGCCATTGTGACCCTATCCAGGGAAGTGCCTCTTCGCGTTCCTCCACCAACCCACTGGGCTGTGTGCCCTATTCTCACTGATGTATGGGTACGTAAAGTTCTGGCCCTTGACACCAAACTGTCCCCTCTTCCAGGCCTCCAGAGGCTGCACAGGCTACGGCGACCCCACTCCAGCAGCGATGCTTTCCCTGTGGGCCCAGCACCTGCTGGCTCCTGCGAGAGCCTGTCCTCCTCCTCCTCCTCCTCTGAATCCTCCTCCTCTTCTGAGTCCTCGTCATCTGGATCCTCAGCAGCTGGGCTGGGGGCACTCTCTGGCTCCCCTTCACACCGAACCTCAGCCTGGCTAGATGATGGTGACGAGCTGGACTTCAGCCCACCCCGCTGCCTGGAGGGGCTCCGGGGGCTCGACTTTGATCCCCTGACCTTTCGCTGCAGCAGCCCCACACCAGGGGACCCTGCACCTCCTGCCAGCCCAGCACCCCCAGCCCCTGCCTCTGCCTTCCCACCGAGGGTGACCCCCCAGGCCCTCTCACCCCGTGGGACCACCAACCCTGCCTCGCCCACCGCCCTGGACATCTCAGAGCCCCTAGCTGTGTCAGTGCCACCTGCTGTCCTGGAGCTGCTGGGGGCTGGGGGAACACCTGCCTCAGTCACCCCAACGCCAGCCCTCAGCCCCAACCCAGGCCTGCGGCCCCATCTCATCCCCTTGCTGCTGCGTGGAGCCGAGGCCCAGCTGAGTGACACCTGCCAACAGGAGATCTGCAGCAAGCTGTCACTGCCTGGTCCCCGGGGGCCCCAAGGCCAGCACGGTGAGTCCTGCTCAGCCTACCCTACACCCTCATAGACCCAGAAGCTGCACCCAAGACCTGCCTGACTCCTCTTCCCATTCCTCTCTGTGTAGGTCCTGGTACGGATTCTCCGCTGCTGCCCCCACCCCTGTCCCTCCTGCGCCCTGGGGGAGCCCCGCCCCCACCCCCCAAGAACCCAGCACGCCTCATGGCCCTGGCCCTGGCTGAGCGGGCTCAGCAGGTGGCCCAGAGACAGAGCCAACAGGAGCATGGGAGCACCCCTTCTGCTCCCCACTCCCCTTTCCACCGCTCACTGTCACTGGAGGTGGGCGGTGAGCCCCCAGGGACCTCAGGGGTTGGGCCAGCCCCCAACTCCCTAGCCCACCCGGGTGCCTGGGTTCCTGGACCCCCACCTTCCCTACCGAGGCAACAAAGTGACGGGAGCCTGGTGAGGAGCCAGCGTCCCCCAGGGACCTCAAGGAGGGGACTCCGAGGCCCTTCCCAGGTCAGTGCCCAGCTCAGGACAAGTGGGGGATGCAGGGGGCGTGGAGATGAGCCAGAGACAGCAGCTCAGTTCCTGTATTCTGTCCCCACACAGGTTCCTACTCCTGGCTTCTTCTCTTCGGCCCCCCGGGAGTGCCTGCCACCCTTCCTTGGGGTCCCTAAACCAGGCTTGTACTCCCTGGGTTCCCCATCCTACCAGCCCAGCTCCCCAGCCCCGGTCTGGAGGAGCCCCCTAGGTCCCCCTGCACCACTTGATAGGGGAGAGAACCTGTACTATGAAATCGAGACAGGTGAGGGATCCCCCTACTCTGGCCCCAGTCGGTCCTGGAGTCCCTTTCGTTCTATGCCCCCAGATAGGCTCAATGCCTCATACGGCCTGCTTGGCCAGTCACCACCACTCCACAGGTCCCCCGACTTCCTGCTCAGCTACCCACCACCCCCCTCCTGCTTTCCCCATGACCACCTTGGCTACTCAGCCTCCCAGCATCCTGCCCGGCGCCCTACCCGGCCTGAGCCCCTCTATGTCAACCTAGCTCTGGGGCCCAGGGGTCCCTCACCCGCCTCTTCCAGCTCCTCCTCCCCTCCTGCCCACCCCCGTAGCCGTTCAGATCCTGGCCCCCCAGCCCCCCGCCTCCCCCAGAAACAGCGGGCTCCCTGGGGCCCCCACACCCCTCACAGGGTGCCTGGGCCCTGGGGCCCTCCAGAGCCTCTTCTGCTGTATAGGGCAGCCCCACCAGCCTACGGGAGGGGGGGTGAACACCACCGAGGATCCTTGTACAGGAATGGGGGGCAAGGAAGGGAGGGGGCTGGTCCCCCACCCCCCTACCCCACTCCCAGCTGGTCCCTCCATTCTGAGGGTCAGACCCGAAGCTACTGCTGAGCCACAGCTGGGGGAAACCTTCTTCCTTTCCCTTCCCCCTCACTGATCTTGGCCCAATCCAATCCCTTGTTTTGTATTTTCTTGAGCTCCTGACCCCTACCCTTGGTTTCTAACTTTGTAACTTGTTTCTGATGTGGGTCCCTAACCTGTTATAGCTTTCCTACCCTGGGCCGAAGGGCACACCCATCCCCCCACCGTCCTCCCATCCTGGGGGCTCTCGCACAAATCTGAGGGCTAGGCTAACAGCCTGTCTTCCCTCTCCCTTCAGGAGCCCCCAGCTTGTCCTGCCCTGTGCACAGGGGGTTGGGGAACAGCTCCTGCCCATCTCCCCCCACACACCCCCACTAAACCATCTGATAAAATTAATAAAAATGGTGAAAACATGGCTGCTAGTGTCATGCTGGAGCCAGATGCAGTGAACAAAGAGGCAGAGACAGATAGGCTGCTTTATCACTTTATCATTTCAGCAAGTGCTGAACGGGGAGTCACTCCTGGGAGGCTCTGAGCAGTGGTATCTTCAGAGAGGCAGTCATGGGCACCCTAAGAATGTGTGTCAGGAGTGGGGTCGAGGCTGGGCTTGTCTCCGAGTTGGCATCCACCTTGCAGCTCTGCTATGACCTCCTCCAGCAGGTCCATCCTGGGGAGTAGTGGGATAGGGGTGGAGCCAAGGTTACCCCGGGGATGAGGAAGGGGTCCGGGGTCCCCCAGCAGGGCCCATTTCTCACTTCTGCAGGCTGGAGAAGAGATCTCCTTTGATCAGCTCGGGACTGGGCACCTGCAGGGGAAAAAGGCTGGAGCTGCCACCCAGTGGCCATGGAGGGTGCCCGGGAAGGTGGCATGGGGCAGGGGATAGGCTCAGGGTCCTCTGCTTCACCTGCCCTCATGGCCTTCCCTGCCAGCAGCCTCCAGGGTGTGGGAGGCCTCCTTGTGGGTCAGCAGGCAGGGGCTAGGCTCACACGGTAGAGGGGCCCCGCAGGGCAGCCCTGTGTGTGTGACGCCACAGTCCCTGCAGGGCTTGAATCGTGACTGAGCACTTCCTCTCAAACTCCTCCAAAGAGCCCTGGGTCCCCAGAAGGGAGGCTGAGTCCTGATGGCTAGAGCACAGGACAGGGCCCTGGGTGAAATAGAGTTGGTCAGGGGGGGCACAGGTGAGTGACAGGAAAGTTGGGGTGTTCTGTGAGTCCCTGGTCAAAGGGGAGGCAGCCAGGGATATTGGGGTTGGTGACACCTGGGGTGAGGGGTGAAAGATTAACAAATGAATGGTTGCACAGGGCCCTGCGGGTATCCATACTGTTGAGCTGGGCTCCAGGCAGCGGTGCAGGCTGACCCTGGCTGCGGGGCTGAAGCCTGGGTAGAAGCTGGGGCTGGGGCTCAGGCTGCCTAGAGTCAAGCTGCTGCCTGAGTCCCAGGCTGTGCCCCTCTGGACTCTGCTGTGGCCGGGGGTCTCAGGAGTCTCCGGGGCCTGCAAAGAGCCATGGCAGAGAGCTGGCAGGGCCTGCCCAGGTGCCCCACAGCTCCCTTGGTCTTCCATGTCCCTGCTCTCGCTCCTACCTGGCATGGGGAGGGGCCTAGGGGCATCACAGGGGGCACAGGCCTGGGTATAGTCTTGGCTCTGGGAGCCACCTCACAGTACAGTGTCTCTGGGGGGACAGACCAGCTGGTTGGAATGGGGAGAGCAGAGCTGAGCTCACCACCTGCTCCCACCCACTCCCTGCCCTCTCACCTGGTGGGGAACCCTGGGATGAAAGGTACCGTGTGGGCCAATGCTTCCGGGAGCTCACCTCAGGAGTGGAGTCCTGGGGAAGGAGGCTGAGTATTCGGGACGTGGGTCCTGCCTAAGGCTCCAAGGCTACCACCCACCCTGCCAACCTGCCCTGTACCTGGGCCATGGCCTCCCGCAGCAGGTATCGAGTACTCTGCAGGCTGCCCCAGCGGTCAGCGGGCCCTAGGCCCAGCCCAGCCTGAACCAGGGCCTGGTAGGGGGCTGGTACCAGGGGATCCAGGGCCGGGCTCTCACCTGCCTCCAATTTAGCCTTCACCTCAGGCCCCTTTCTCCCAGCCCAGGGCAGCTCTCCTGTGAGGAAGCATGACTGGGGGACCGAAACAGTACAGGTACCTCCGTGGGGTGGGGTGTAGGATCACTCACTGACCGGTGAAGACCTCCTGGGCCAGGATGCAGAAGCTGTAGAGATCTGAGGTGGCGGCAGGCACGTCACCGCAGATGAGCTCAAGTGGCAGCCATGGGTACAGTTCAGGAGGCGGGGGTAGCCCTGGGCCTGGGCCTCCCCGGGGGTAGCCCTGCTGTGGCCTGCGGAGGCCAAGGGGCCTGGTGAGCCAGTGGCCACCGGACAGGGACACAGGGGCGGGCAGGTGAGGCAGGCACTCACCTGGGCGGCGGCCAGCATCGGTGCAGCGGGCGCCCGTGCTCCAGGCTGCCCACCTTGGCCAGGCCTGGCCGTACCAGCTGCACGGCATGAGAGCTAAGGCCGCCATGAGCACGCCAGCGGGCCTGCAGGAACAGCAGGGCCTCCAGCACCTGCAGCAGCAGGTGGCCGGGCGGCAGGCCTGGCACAGTGCGGGGCCCTCCCTGACTCGGTCCCCGTGGGTGCAGCACCACGTGCAGGGAGCCCAGCCACACGGGTTCGAAGAGGAGGCACAGTCCTGACAGGTCCGCCGAGGGGCTCAGTGCCATCAGCAGCAACATGTTGGGGTGGTGCAGGGTGCTGGGTGGGAGGAGATCAGGCCACTCACAAGGAGGCCCCAACCTGCACGGTGGGGGCTGCCCCTGGGCACAGCTCACCGCGTGCGAGGGGTCGACGATCTGCACCAGCCACCAGACAGAGGAGACACTGAGACCTGGCTCGCAGGGCCGGCACCCACTTCACACCCCACCTGTGGTACCCTCCCTACCACCGGCCTGTAACACACTGCACGCGGAACGGGGAGCCACTTTACGGTCAGGGGGAGGGGTGGTCACTCCGGTAAGAGGGGTCCGTGCCCAGCGCTGGCCTGGAGGTGAAGACTATAACGGTGGCGGCTGTCACGTTCCTGGCCTTCTGTTTGTGAAACACTTGAGTAGGACAGGCAGGCAGGAGACTGGTCTGTGGGACGGGGCTAGCCTGAGGGCAAGGCTGGGGGTGGGGGTGGGGGTACCTGCAGTGTTGAAGGTCGGCCAACAGCACATCAGGCTGAGTTCCCGGTACCTTCAGCTGCCGAGCTGTCACAGGGTGGCCCCTCCACAGGAGGCTAGAGAATGAGGAGGTGGTAAGAGTGCAGGTCGGAGACAAGGGGGCTTTCCTCGTGAGGTTAGGAGAGCTGGACACCTCCCAGAGCTCTGCCGGACAGTTAGGCAGGGGCGTGGGGGGGCTAGCTCTCACTTGGCCATGAGGGTGCGGGAGCTGCTCTCGTAGGTGCGGTCGGGCTCGCCCTGGGCTGGCAGCAGCTCCTTGGGGTCCGCGAGGGGTATGCCCGTCAGCAGCCCCAGTGGCCACAGGCTGCTCAGCTGGGGATGGGGAGTGAAACTATGAGGCAAGAAATGGACAGGGGTGGCCCCTGCTCCCCCAACCTCTCCCGCTTACCTGGCCAAACCCCAAGGCTGGGATCTGGGGGGGTCTTCTGGTCTGCTCCTGCCTCGGTGCCCTGGGGCAAAGGGAAGTACAGGGGTGAGTCCAGGGTAGCTGGGAGCGGCGGGCGAGTGGGTTTCACGCGTGGATAGTTACCCGTCCGCACGCAGCAGCCGCGGCAACCACAGGGAGCCACACAGGTGGTGTACAGAGCCGGCCTGCAGCTGGCCCAGGGACGCACTGGCTGCCAACGCACCGCCATGCACCAGTGCTGCTACGCGGGCTCGGCATAGCTCTAGCAGCTCCAGCACCTGGATGGGGGCGGGGTGCGCCGAAGCAGATCAGGGTGCTGGCTCGACACGCCCCCACCCTACCTGGGCCGCCGCTCACCTCCCGGCTCTGCCTGGCACCACCCTGCTCTGCCCAGTCCCGAGGCGTGCGACCCTGCTGGTCACGTAGACGCAGGTCACCCCCTGCCCGCAACAGGTGCAGCACCACCGGGCGGCGGCCCGAGAAGGCACCTGCGTGCACAGGCGTGCTGCCATCGAGGCAGCGGCTGCAGCAGAACAATGAGGACAGAAATGGATTAGGAAAAGGGTGTAACAGGGAGAAGAGGTGGCAGGATGGGATCACCGAGGGATGAAAGGAACGTGGCAGGTGGATATCAGAACAGGAGGGGTCACTTGGGGGACACGGTGGGGTCTTTGAGAGGTGAGAGTATCACCGTGAGCATGGGAGATACCAGGAGAAGGGGAATAGTCACTGGAGGACAAGAAGGGGTTAATTCAGAGAACAAGGGGGAGGTCACTGGGGATAGGAGGGTGTCCTGAGGGAGACAGGTGTCTTCGGAAGAAAGCCCTGGCTCCCAGGACCTCTGGGACTGTGACTCAGAGACCTGGGAGCGTGGGGGCACCGCCACCCGTCCACTCACTGGTTAGGGTTGGCGCCGAAGGTCAGCAGGAGCTGCACGGCAGAGCTGTGGCCCAGCAGCGCCGAAAGGAAGAGCCCCGTCTGCCCAGCAGAGTTCTCACCATCGACCTGGACAACTGGGGGACAGCGAGGCTCAGGACTGTGCCTGCCCTCTACTCCAGAGGCAGAGGTCCTGAGGGCTGCTAGGCAACACCTTTGCCAATTTCCAGTCCCCGCAGTCCCTCCTTGACTGGGTGACCCTTGACTCCAGGTTCTATCTGTACGTCCTGGAACCCCCCACCCTCCAGCCACTGGGGACTCTGCCTCAGAGTTCGCCTCGACACAGTACTCACCACTAGTAAGTGCACAGAGCTGCAACAAGGGGTGATGTCTACCTGCCACGCTGACACCCATCTGCCGTCCCAGAAGTGGTAAAGTCACACAAAAGTACCCAGGGACCAGGGGGAGGTGGACTTCTCAGGGACTCCGGCTCACAGGAGTAAGCACTGTCCACGGCAGGCAGCCTCTACCCAGCTTTAATTCAGTGTATGTATACACATCCCATGTGGCCAGCATCCAGTTCTTCAAGAAAAGCAAACTCTTTGGATCTTATCAGGAAATCTCTCAAGTTTATTTTTGAACATTGCTTCTAAGAGCTGAATCCAAGTAGCAGCCTCCTCTGCGCCTCCACGCCTATGCCAAGCCCTTCCCCCCCATCATCCTGCTCAGATCCCCCTGCTAACCCCTCCTCTCCCCACCCATCATCCTTGCTGTGGCTGCTGCATGCGGACAGGTAACTAACCGCACATGAAGCCCATTCGCCCACTGCTCCCAGCTACCCTGGACTCACCCTTCTTCCTCTAGGCCCTAGCCCCTAGCCCTACTGAGGGAAAATGCGTGGTGTCTTTGTCCCTGCACTCCTATGTCCTTGGCAGATATGACTAAAACCAATCATGCACTTGGTCCAAACCAGCCTGGTCTCTGTCACAAAATCCCTCCAAATGTGGTCCTTTAGGAACATCCGAATACCACATTCACTGCATCCACAGTGGCATCCTAACTGGGTTTCTGCATTTGTCTTGCCCTGCAGAAGGATCTTCTTAAAACACACCTCATTGCATGATATAATCATTACAGTGGTAATCATTTCATTCCATGTATAGGTAATCTTATACACGATGATCCAAAAACAAAAAAAGAGAAAAAGAGGGCAAGGCTCCCTTTATGAAGCTAGTAAGACCTTAATTCCCAAACCAGATGAACTTCCAGAACCAAAAATGAAAGTGTATTTCAATTCCATTTATGATCATATATGCAACCCCCCTAAATAAAGTAAAAGGGATTACCCAATAGATTTATTCCCAAAAATCAAGGATGATTCAACATAACAAAATCAACGTAGGAAAAGACATTCATGGATTAAAGAACAAAAATCACATTTGACTCAGTAGATACAGAAAAGGCACCTGATAAAATTCAATGCCTACTTATGACTGGGGGTGGGGGGAATATCTCAAAAACGAAGAATAGATGGGAACTTCCTCACTTCATAAAAATTATAAACCAAAACCCAAGAGTAAGCACGACACTTAATGCAGAAATACAGGTTAATTCCCTTTAATATCAAGAAGGAAAGAGCTATCCACCCACAACAAAGTTCAGGGGTTCTGGCCAACACCTCACATGAGAAAAAAAAAGAATTCGAGTTTAAAGGGCTGGGCCAAACTGTCACCATCCTCAGGTAACAAAAAATGTAAAAGAACCAAAAGTTACGACGATTACTTAAGCTCAGAAAGTAGTAGCCAGATACACAATCAACTTACAAAAATCAATGAAAAAATGGAAATTGTAAATCAGGCCTTCATTTCCTGCTTACAACTCCAATGTTTTCCCATCACACACAGAACAAAATCTAACAAAATTCACACACTACTTTTGAGGCCCTTTCCTGTCGGCACCCGCAGCCTCTTAGCTTCAGCCCTCTCTCGGAGCCCCCTCGCTCCAAGGCTACTTACACATACCCAGTCTGTTTGGACTTCAAGGCCTTTGCAATGGCTATTCCACCCTTCTGAAGTGCCCTTCCCCAGGTTTTTGCATGACCAACTTTTATAACGTGGGACAAGTATCACCCCATCCAAAAAGCCATCCTTTTCAGTGTATCTACCTCATCTTCACCATTCTCTTAAATTCTCTTCATAGATTCCATTTGAAATGACCCAGAAAGTTAGCTTCACCCCTAAATCCCCATCGTGGACAACAGGTGCCCGCTACACAGCCGTTGACTGGCTAGCTAAAGTCACACCTTCTGTACTGCCTCCTGATCTTGCCCCACGGGCAACTGCAGCAGCCAGACCCTCACCTCTGCGCAGGAGCCGCGTGAGGCCCCAGCCTGGGCCCCCAGCTACAGCCAGGCGATGCAGTTGTCCCACCTGGGCCTCTGGATCCCTAACAGAGCCCAGCTCCACGGGGAATCGAGAGCGCGGGGAGGGCATCTGTGGGCTCCGGACTCAGTCAGCTCCTGGGTGGGGATCACCTAGGGGGTCTCATGAGGGCAGGAGAAAGTGAAGACAGGACCTCTGGGGGCAATAAAAACAGAGCCGGCTGGGAGTCCTGGAGGGCAGTGTGAGAAAGGCAGGGGAGTCAGGAGGGGTCTGATTTGTTGTTAGGCGTTTGAAGGAGCAAAGGGGTGGGCTCTGGGAGCTACAACCAGCAGGTCTGGGGTCTAAGGGAGTCTGAGGGCTGGGCACTCCATCTCAGGGAGGTGTAAGGACCTCCAGGGATAGGATCTGAGCGTAGGAAAGGAATCTAGGGGGTTAGGAAAAGGGTCTGGAGGAAGAGGGGCCTGAGGGTTGGGACCTGAGAAGGGGCAGGGTCTCTAGGCTATGCAAGGGGATCGATGGGAGGAAGACAGTCTGAGGGCAGGGTCTGCGGGCTGGGAGAAGGTCTGAGGTCCGGGGATGTGGACTGAGGTTCAGGGAAACCTCTGGGTGCTGGGTTGGGATCTCCGCGCTGGGGGAAGGGACTGAGGAAGAAGGGGATCTGAGGCCTGTGCCTGTGGGCTGGGAGCCAGAGTCTGACAAAGGGTAGGGTCTGCGGGCCACCAAGGATGGGAAGGAGGGAGAGGGCGGCCTGGGGGCGGGTCTGGCCAAGAGCTGAGGGCCCAGTAAGCTCTAGGAAGGTTTGGGGGCCTAGGGCCCAGCCCAGGGGTCTTGGCACCTACCGTTGGGCTCTCACAGCAAGCACTACGTGACTGCCACGTGACCCAGGCACGCTAGCTCTGGCGGGCGAGCGGGAAGCAGCGGCGCATGCGCATCAGTGCCCCCTCCCGCCACATTTGCGCTTGCGCAGTAGCCCCCACCCCTGAGAGGCGCCCCTCCAGCCCTGAAGTGACGCGAGAAAAGAAAAAGCGATGTCCACCCCAGAGCTGTGGGCTGTGCCCTACGTTACCCCCTGATTACGCCTGCCCCAGGACTTGCTGGAGGTGGTGGGCCTTTCCTCATCCCTGTCCTTGGCTGTCTTCTTCCCACGCTTCTCACCATCCCCGTGGGCTGTTTCCTCCCTTTCCTTGCCCCAGCCTCATCTCTTTGCCCCAAACCTGGGGCCCGCAGTGTCCTGGACACCTCCCCCTGGGAATCCCCTGGGACCCTCACATCCACTGGGTCCCACGCTTGGCATAATATCTCCCCGAACTGCATTTCTTCCCCAGTCCCCATCTCAGGGTCCCCCCTCTTCAAGCCAGAGCCTTGGGCCTCTCCCTGCAATGTCTCCCTCCCATCCAGTCTGTCTGTCGAGGGCCTATCCACTCAGCCTCCTGAGTGTCCTTTCCATCAGCCAGCCCCCTCCTCAGTTTGTTACAGCCCTGCCATGCTCCAGCTGCCTGCAGGGATTTCTTACCCCAGCTTCCTTCCGGCTCCCAGCCTGTCGCCCCACTGTGGTACACCCTCTCCATGGCACCAGGGAAATCTTATTAAGCCAGGCCTAACTCTGTCCCTCCCTTACCTGAAACTGTCCCGACTCCCCAGGGCATCCTGACGCCCCTGGGACGGAGTCCAAGCCCTGAAGTCTGGCATCAAAGATGGCATCACCTGGCCTGCCTACCCTTCCATCCCTGTCTCCCCACTCCCCCATCTGCTCCACACTTTTCTGTCTATGCATATGCCCTTGCTTTTGAATGCTCTGCTCAGCATTCACTTGGTTAGTCTTATGAATTCTCTGGGAAGCCCTCTTGATCCACCAGGCTGTCATTGTGTGAAGACGGATCTGTCTACCACTACTGACTAAGCTCTGTGAGGCAGGGCCTGCAGAGTTGTCTTCGGCACTGTTGTGTCCTCAGCCTTGTTCACCTCAGAGTGTAGCTCAGAAGGAGCCTCAGTAAATGCTTACCAAGTGAATGAGTGGTTTGCCTCTTCCCTCTGCCCCTCCCGGCCTCTTGATGCAGTACCTCAAAGTCTACTCTTTATCTGGACATCCACTGGAGTTAAGAAAGCACCCACATCAGTTACTTGACTGATCCCAGGCCCATTGCAAGATAGGCTGCCTTGGGGTTAGGGAGAGGCATCGTAAGTCTTTGATCAATGCCCTTGCTGTGCTCCAGGGTCAGCTAAAGGTCTCCCTAGCATGGGCTGACTGAGGTTGAGATTAGTCCTTCCCCAAGGAGGCGGCTTCAGTGCAGGACAGCGGCCTGGGCAATAGCTCTCAGGATCTTTATTAACCACAGGACTCCTGGGGGTGCTAACGGGGAACCCTCAGGCCCCGCCCCAGCAGCCTCCTCCGAAGTTCTTGGCTGAGCAGCTTCTGTTCCCTGCGGGCACCATGCAGCACACTCCGGTTCTCCTGGGCCCTCCGGATCAGGTAGGGGATCACCTCCTCCAGGGAACCATAAGGGATGGACTTATACACAGCATAGCCGGCCTGCCCTGTGGGGAGAGTGTTGGCAGGGTATGAACACCTGTTTGGGGTGAGGCCCCATCTGGAACAGAGACTTTCATTTCGGAGAACATGGCAGACTAGGTGAGTTGGATAAAATCTCCCACTTAGAAAACTAGAAATCCTGCAGTGAACATTTAGAAAATCTTAAAGTTATAAAAATACTGCCAAAAGAGTAAGGAGCTTACTAATCCAAAATTAAGAGAAAGTGAGCACCCGAAGGGAAGGGATGCACAGGAAGTCCTTCCACCCTGAAGGCAAAAGTGAGCTGCTATTTGATGACTTTGCAGAATTGAGGGGGTGCAGAGATCGAGGCCCAGAGCCTGACCAGAGTGAGAGTTGTAATGGGGAACTCCCCCAAATCAAGCTGCACCCTCCGTGTAAGAGCTAACCAGAAGTCAACCCTCCCACCTTCCCCCACTCACAGGGAATGATGGCCTTGACCGCAAGTGGAGCACAGAAGAAAACAGAAACCCATCTCTGAGAGACTGAGGCCTTGGATCACCCCTCTCACATATTCGTAGCTAAAAGTTGCATCACTGAGATGCCTCAAGAAACCTCAAGCTCTGAATTTAGGGTAAAGTGGTTTTGTACCCCTTAGTGCCTGCAGAAGAAAACATAAATCTTCTGGTCTCAGACCCAGGGGAACAACACAGGAAAGATAACAAAGCACACAGGAAATAAGACACCATGATCAAGCACCAACAAAACCAACAGACAGCAGACTCAGAGAGAGGCAGGCAAGGCCTTCAGATAATGGGAACAACAGATGTATCCGGAAGGGTCTGGATGGGAGGCTGGCCAGGCATTGGTTGGGAATGCGAGAAGGGATGTGGCTGGGAGGGAATGAGGCCTAGGACTGGGTGGGGCATGGTGGTCGGGTATGGGGAGAAGGGCCCATTCACATACCTAATGCCAAGGAGACGTGGTCACACATCCCAAGAAGTTGTCCAAAACAGACGGGCCCATCCAAAGGAATACCCAGCTCCCACATGCTACAAACAAGGCCACATCGTCAAGTCAGACAGTGGCTGGGTTCAGAGCTGAAAGCAGCCATTATGCAGTCATATGGCTGTTTCAGTTACTAGAATTTTGAAGTACTTCCAAACCCAGTGATAGATAACCACTGCTCTCAAGCCCCTGGAAAGCTCTCCAGTGAGTCTCACCTCCTTCCCTGGGACCCTCAGACCTCTCTATGCCCCAGCAAATAAGGCGCAATGTCTTGTTTAGTCTGAACAGCCTCCCTAGAACCCCTGGGGACCTACTGGCCCCTCACCGTTCCTCCCCCTATTCCACATCCACCACCCACCCCTCTGCCCACCCTGGCATGTGAGCAAGGGAGAGGAAGGAAGGGGGCCTCCTTGTGGGTACCTATTTCCATTCTTCTACATACCGCTTGGTTGCCTGGCGAACAGATTCCTCATTGTGGGAAGCCACCATGAGGTGGCACATGGGGCCACGGTGGGACACATGGGTCAGCATCAGCTCCAGACAGCGGCTATAGCTGAAGGGAGATGATCTTTTCAGCTTATGGCACCCGCTGATTAAGGGTCAGTCCCCAGGGACTAAGGGCTCCTGTCCTTGGGAGGTGGGGTGCCTAAGGGCAAGTACTCTGGAGTCAGAAAGTCCCTCCATTCCACCTGCACCAGGCGCAAGGGTTAGCCCTTCTCTGAGCCTTTTTCCTCTCCTGTAACAATTCAAGTTCACCTAACAGCGCTGCTGAGGATGGAGTAAGATGAGGGTGTCAAAGCCCCTGGCACAATGGCAGTCTCACAGCAAAGGGCCACATCACGTGCACAAGATGAAATTTACCTAAGGTCATTCACTGCAGCATTATCTACAGAACACGAGTAGCAATAACCCAACTGTCTGTAAGTGGAGACTGGCGGAAACGAATGGTGGCACACAATGGAGAGTGGAGGGCCGGGCAGCCGTGAGAAGGGATGAGGACCCTCTTGGGCACTGATATGGAAAGGTAAGAGGACTGGCAAGTGCTTTCCCAGCTTGCTGCAGGCCAAGCGCTACCCTAAGGACTTCATGTACTAGGCTAGTTGAGTTGGACAGACTGCCAGATCTGTCCTCTGACCTCCTCTGCCCCCTACCCAGGAAACTGACGTTTATGGCCTGTATCACCCATGGTGTAATGGGCAGGAGATCGGAAGGTGGGAGGAGAGAGAGCTTGGGGTAGTTCACCCCTCAGCCCCCTCCCTGGCTCACCCTGTCTGCTCTGTGGGTGGCCACATCTCCTCTAGGGTGGCCCCTCTTCCTCAGCTACGGCACAAGGGCCCTAAGAGCCTCATGCTGTTGTAGGTTCCAGGCTCCCTCAATATTCCTATTCTCTATAAAGAGAGTGCATTTTACTACGTTTCTTTGTAGTTAAAGCCCTTTGCTTGGAATTCCGTTTCCTCTGGGGTCCTGCCTGACACACATACATTCACTCTTCTGACTCTCAGGTCAGCTCCATGAGGTAGACGTTCTGGTTATTTCCATTTTACAGAGGGGAAGACTGAAGCTTGCCCCCAGGTCACACAGCTAGAAGTGGCTGGGCTGGGATTTCAGCCCAGGCTGTCTGATGCTTCGGGGCCTGGATCTATTATCACTAGACTGTTCTTCCTTTAAAATAAGCAGTTGAGTGGAAAAACAGGGAGCGGTGTGCAGGCATGATACCTTTCGTGCACTGACACACAAAACCTTTGTGTTTGCCTGTTTATGCATAAAGGACCTTAGGAAATGTGTAACAAACTAACAAAAGTGGTTACCCGTGGAGGGCGAGGAGCCTCCCAAATGAGATGGGGATTTGGGTGGAAGTGAGGTATGCCCGTATTCATTTTTGAATCATTGTGATTTTTAATCACGCAAATTTATTATGTATTCAGAACGTATAATGTGTGAATGTAAAAAGGTGCAGCAGCTTTGGAAAACCATCTGGCAGTTCCTCACAAAGTTAAACAGGGAGTTACTGTATAACCCAGTGATTCCACTCCTAGAGGATTGAGCTTTCAAGCGAATTGGAAGTGTATATTTGCACAAAAAATGTGCTCAGGAATGTTCACGGCAGCACTAGTCACAATGGCCCGAAGTGGAAGCGATCCAAATGTCTGTCAGCTGATGAGTGGCCAAACAAAATGTGGTACGTCCATACAGTGGAATATTATTTGGACGTATGAGGGAATGAAGTACTGATTCATCCAACAACATGGTTCCAACAACCCTGAAAACATTATGCTAAGTGAAAGGGGCCAGGCACGAAAGGCCATACATTCTACGACTCCGTTGATAGGGAATGTCCAGAATATGCAAATCCACAGAGACAGAAAGATTAGAGGAATGGGGAGTGACTGCTGCTGATGGATGCAGGGTTTCTTTTGGGGGGTGATGAAATGTTCTGGAATTAGTGGCGATGGTTGCACAACCTTGTGACTATACTAAAATCCACTGAATTGTATACTTTAAACTGGTGGATTTTATGGTATATGAATTATATCTTAGTAAAAAGAAATAATAATGGTGCCAGTGATTAAGCCTGTGGGGCACAACCGTATGTAGGAGCCCTCACGGGCCTTGGAGGCAAACCTCAGTTCCAGCCATGGCTTGACCACTTGCCTTGTAAACTTGGGTCAGTCTCTGCATCTCTAGAAACCTCTTCTGGATCCAATGTGAAATGGAGGTAGACTTTGTAAGCTTTACACAGACAGGGCCTGGGGACCACCTTGGTTGATACTGGGACCAGGGTCCAGCACAGGTCCTGATCTAAATTAGGTGATCAGAAAGTATGTGGTAAAGGAACAATTTCCTCCTTCCTAGGGTCCTGGGATGGGGGCCCAAGGAGCTCACCCGTACTTTGCTCCCAGCACACTATGACTGGAGGTGAGTAAGAATGCAGGTTGTAGGGCCAGCCTGCTGGGTTCAAAACATGGCCCTGCTACTTACGAGCTATGTGACCTTGGGTAAGTGATTCCGTCTCTCCGTGCCTGGGTTCCTCCCTCTGAAGTGGGGGGTAATAATAATAGTACCTACTTCTTGGGGTTGTTTATTTATGTTTTGAACAGACCTGTACAGAAGCTACCATGTAGAAGGCATGATTCTAAGCACTGGGTGTTCAGCAATGAACCAAACAGAAACCCCTGCCCTCCCAAGCCCGCACTCCAGAGAGCGGGGAGACAGACAATATGCAATTGAATACGAAAGTGTATAGAACCTCAGATGCCAGTAAGTAAGGGCTAACGAGAAAAATAAATTCAGGAAGAGAGTAGGTGTGGGCGTTCTAGTTTTTGATAGGGAGGGCAGGGAAGGTCCCCTGAGAAGGTACCAGTAAGTAAAGACGTAAGGAGGTGAGGGATTGAGCCATGCAGCTGTGTGGAGGGAGAACATTCTAGGCAGTGGGAACAGGAAGTGCAAAGGCCCTGTGGATCATCGAGGAGGCCAGTGTGGCTGGAGTGCAGTGAGTGAGGAGCAGAGTGGGAGGAAGAGAAGTCAGAGAGGTGACAAGCTCAGATCATGAGGGAGCTGTGGGCTGCTTTAAGGATTTGGGGTTTTTGAGGTGCAGTGGGAGCCATGGAAGGGTTTTGAACTGAAGAGGGACAGGATTTGACTTCAATATTAATAGACTCCCTCTGGCTGCTGGTAGGGAACAGACTGGGGAGGGGGAGGGACAAAGGAGGATGCAGGGAGCCTGAAGAGGAGGCTGCTGTTCAGGGTGGGAAGGGACGATGTCCTAAACCGGGGAGAGGAAGTAATACATGGACATACACAGGAAGCTCAGCATCATGTAGTGCGCTCTGATGAGAGGTTAGAGGTTATCATTTATCTCAGGGGCCTGTCTGGCCCAGTCCTACCTCTGATTGGTAGCCTCATAGTCAGGCTGAGTGGGGTCTTCTGTCCCTTGGTGCCGAGCCATCGCTCTCTCCTTGTCCAGATATGCCCCTCGTACCAACTTCACTCCGAAGGCCAGGCCAGCCCTGTCAGCGGCCTCGGCAGCCAGCCTCAGCCGCTCATGTGTGTCCTGGAGGAGGACCCCGGCAGCTTTGGGTCAGGACATCGGGACCCCCACCCTCCGTCCCCCAGAGCGTGCCACACACCTGCAGATAGGCCTGGTAAGTGTTCCACACCCAGGGCCCGCCTTCGCCGGGGCTGTTCCAGCGCATGGCCAGGGCATCCACCAGCAGAGAGAGCGCAGGGTTCAGGAAGGTGTACTCAGCGTCCACCAGGAGCCTCACATGCTGGGCCCGGGCGTGCTGACGGTGAGAGAGGCCGTGGTCAGACGTCAGGGTGCCCAGGAGGTGTCATGGGGCCAAGCCACAGAAGATGTTACCTGTACTACCCGGTGCAAGCGGCCCAGAGAAGCCTGGAGATGCCGGTTTTGCTCGGCGTTGAGGCAGGAGACCTGAAGGTCCTGGGGGAGCAGGAGGGGAGGCGAGAATAGCTCGGGTTACTGGATCCTTCCAGGGCCTACATCTCCTCTCCCCCACCACCGAGAAGGGAAAACTGTTTAGAAATCGTTAGAAATATGAAAAGTAGCTGTATCACACGGATACTATTTATTGAGGGAAATAAAGTGGTCAAGAACCCAGGATCTGGGTTTGAATCCTGGTTCCACCACTTACTGTATGGCCTTGGATGAGTGGTATAACCTCTCTGGGCCTCATTTGTTGTCTATTTTTTCAATGATTAGACGATAATGGCACCTACCTCATGGAGTTGCTGTGTGGAGTGTGCCTTGACAGAAGAATGGGAGGGGCCCAGCGCATGATAAGCGCTCAATATATGTTGTCATTATAATAATAAGTGATTTCCGGGGTGTCTGCGTGGCTCAGCCGGTTAAGTATCCGACTCTTGATTTTGGCTCAGGTCATGATCTCAGAGTTGTGAGATCGAGCCCCTTGTCAGGTTGTAGGCTGAGCACAGAGCCTGCTTAAGATTCTCTCCCCCTCTCTGCCCCTCCACCGCTAGCACTGTCTCTCTAAAAATATATATATATATATGGGGCGCCTGGGTGGCTCAGTCAGTTAAGCATCCGACATCAGCTCAGGTCATGATCTCGTCATTCATGGGTTCGAGCCCCGCATTGGGCTCTGTGCTGTCAGCTCGGAGCCTGGAGCCTGCTTTGGATTCTGTGTCTCCGTCTCTCTCTGCCCCTCCCCTGCTCTCACTCTGTGTGTCTCTCTCTCAAAAATAAATTAAAACATTAAAATTTTTTAATAAAAAAATAAACATTAAAAATTTTTAAACAATTTGTAATAAATGACTTCATATACTAGCTTATTGATATAATCTTCACAACGATCCCAGTAGATGGTTATTCCAAGCTCCATTTTCCAGGGAGAAGACTGAAGGTTGGTGAGTGAGGTAACTAGGAATTAACACATAGAAAGTGCATAAGTAGCTAGGTCATAGTAAGTGCCATTAAGTGTTGCCTTGTATTAGGTCTCTTAGGACCTCAGTATCCTCATCTAAGGCCAGAGCCTCACTGCAGCCCACAAGGCTCCACCCATCCGGCCCCTCTGCTTTCCTCTCCTCAGCCCTCCGAGCTCACTGCCTTCCAGGCACACTCGCCTCCCTGCTATTCTTGCAACACGCCTGGCACCTTCCTGCCTCAGGGCCTTTGCTCTGGCTGTTCCTACTGTGGGAAACACTCTTCCCCTAGATGTCCACTTACCTCGCTCCCACCTCTCCTCCAGGTCTTTGTTTCAATGTCACCTTCTCAGAGAGGTTTTCCCTGGTTCAAATTTGCAGCTCCCGATGTGGGGCTTTCCTTTCTCCTTCCTCAGCCTTACTATTCCCTATGATGCCTACTGACACGTGTTCCGTATCGGCTTTGGTTTTAATTATTGAGTGTCTCTTGCCTCTCCCTGACCAGCAAGGACAGGGAGTTTGTCTTGGTCATCGTCCCCTCCACCCTCCACCCCTGGAGGAGCACAGCACCTGGCACATGGCAGGTGGTCAATAAACATTCAGGGAATTAACACATCTGTAATGTGGAAATAATATTTGTCCCTAACTTACGATCTTGTTATTGAGATTCCAAGGGTCAATGTGAGCCGCGGGTGACGCAAGGAGTCCAGGTGAGTTCAAAGAAATTGGGAAGTTAAAGAAGGAGGAACAGGTGGGACTTAGTTCTATTATATCCAACAGAATCCACATGGAGATGTAGGCCTAAGTCCGCTAATGGAACTCCCCCAGAATTGGGCTGTGAGAACATGGCAAACCTCCCCCGGATCTTAGTGGAGAAAACTCTCCAGGAGGGAAGAGATGGGGCACCTGCCCAGTCATCTTTTCCTCAATCGGAGAATTGAGGGCAGAGTCTCGGGGGAGTTCTGGGGTAAACTGGCAAAACTCGTTGTATGCGATGGCCACCCTCATCGAGGTCCTGCGAGGTGCCTGGTGCTATTTCACATACCTCACCAAGAATTTAACTCCCGTAATCTTCACCTCCCTGAAGTAGGGACTGTTATCATCCCCCATTTTACAGAGAGGGAAACTGAAGCACAGAGAGGCGAGACCACTTGTCCAAAGCCACACGGCTTCCTCAAACCCTGAGTTCTTTTTTTTTTTAAGTTTATTTATTTATTTTGAGAGAGAAAGAGAGAGAGAGAGAGAGCAAGTTGGGGAGAGGCAGAGAGAAAGGGAGAGAGAGAATCCAAAGCAGGCTCCATGCTAACAGCACAGAGCCTGACTTAGGGCTCAATTTCACGAACTATGAAATAATGACCTGAGCTGAAATCAAGAGTTGGATGCTTAACTTGACAGGGCCACTCAGGCACCTTCAAACCCTGAGTTCTTAACCATCACTCTATATACCCACTCACAGGCAGGGTAAACATTTCCTTCAAACATATTTGAGCCACTTAGGAGAGTGTGTGGTGCATTGTGAGTGATCAGTAAGTTCTTCGCTATTAATTTATTGCTTAAAAATCACTTGCTCCATTTATCCATCTATTTAACATCTACTTATCATATCTCGTCTAGGTGCCAGGGGCTGAGGATATGACAGTGAACAGGACAGTTGTGAATTGTACTGTGGAGACCAGGGAGGGTAGGGACTCAAATCTGAGACATGGGATGGTAGAGGGATGTCTCTGAGATGGGGACAGGAAGGGCAGCAGCCTTGGCAAGACACTCAAGCCAGGGTAGGACCTGCTAGGTGTGAGGGGTCTGGAGGATATCCAGGGGCTCAGGGAAAAAGCTAGGGCTGGAGATAAACGTGGGCCTCATTAGTACAGACTGGGGAAACTGAGGCCATAGGGTGGGTAAGAAGGCCCCATTGAAGGGATTAAGGAGTAAGGAGGAGGGAGCCAGGACCTAGCCTTGGGGAACCTCCATATTTAAGAGACAGGCAGAGAAGAGCCCAAAAGGATGGAGAATGAACCAGCAGAGATGAAAAAGGAAAACCAGGTGTGATGCTCTTAGGGATGCCAAGGAAAGCAAGTGACCCAGGGAGGAGGAGGGCCCCTCTGTTCATCACGAAGCCAGATGCCAATGGCAGGGAGGGTAAAAATAGTGTATGCAAATAAAAAGAAAGGAATGAATGAATTAAACAAAACCCCACTGGCCTAATCACAACTCCCAGCCATTCAGCACATAGCATAGCTGAATTGATTGACCAAATACTGATTACTTTCTTCTAGTTGGTAAAGAGCCACTATCTCATTCCCTCCTCTGAGAACTCCCAGCCCCCAGGCCCCTCCCCAAGACCCCCAGATGACCCATATTCCATCTCTTCCGACCAGACCCCAGGGCTATAGCATACTTATTCTGATTATTCTAAGCCTGGGGAGTAGCAATAGCTACATAGTTTGAATATCCCGCTTACAGGTGGTTGCTACATCCAAGTGCAGAGAACTCCGCTCCCCCCACATTCCCCACCAACCATCCATTCTCCCCCAGCCTGAAGTCTTTACCTGCCCAGAGTCCATGGCTTCTGCCAGCCTCTCAGGACTCAGCTCCAAGGAAGCCCCTGGTCTTCTGATCCACGTGGTTAGCTCCTTCTGGAATAGGGTAGTGGGTGGAGTGGTGAGGAGGACCTGGTAGGCAGCCATACCCCCCTCCCCCATCCAGTCTGTCCCTTACACAGAGCCGAGTGCTGGTCAGCGCCGTCACCTTCAGCTGCATAAGGATGTTCCCAGTCGGGCCAGGGGTCTCTAGGAGGCCTCGTGACAGGTCCACACACCGAAGCATAGCACTGAGGTTCTCCTCATACCAGGCCTCGCTGCCCAGCCAGCAGGCATTAGCTTCTGGAGCCCGCCACCCCCCTTCCTGCCAACCTCCCAGGGCCTGGCCCCTACTCACCCAGTCTTGACAGCTGAGTCGGGCTCCTCCTCAGTGGGCACGGCCAGCAGGGGCCGGAGGCCCAGGGCCTGGAGCTGCCGGACGCAGCCCCTCACCTCCTCTGCTGTCTCACCAGCTACAAACTGCCCGTAGACAGATGCTCGGAGAAGCGCGCCCGAGAGCCGGGAGCCCAGGAGCCGCTGAGACCAGGCCTGGAGCTGGAGTGACACAGAGCAAGGGCTCAGAATCCAGCCCTGGGGACCCCCCAGGCCCGTCCCCAGGGTCACTGCTCACCGCCAGGCCATGTGTGACCAGAGGGGCCAGGCACACAGCCGTAACACCAGCAAAGCCCGTGTCAGCTCTCCCGTGCCCTTGAGGTGAAAAGCCCCACCATCAAAGTTTAGGGCCTGCCAGCCTCCAGTGGAGGGCCCAGCCTGGGAACAGAGCGCACGACAGGTCCGGAGCATCATGAATCCCCAGCTGCTCTGACAGCAAGTAAAGAGGTCTACCAAGTGCCCCTTGCCCGGCCAGGGACAGTGACTGATTAACCAGGCAGTAGCCAGGGAAAGGCAAATCTTTTAGGATCATAGGCTCCTTGGGGGGGGGGGGCAGTTAATTATTAACTGAGGGGGACAGAGTTCAAAATAACGGGACAAGAGAGGAAAGCCCCAACAATAGCCCCCAACCACCCTCAGCACAGCAACTCACAATTCCTAGGTGCTCTCCACGCTAAGTGAAAGTGCGACTCTGGAGCCAGGACCCCTGGGTTCAAGGCAGTCTGGTGTTGGGATCTTGGGAAAGTTACTTAACCTCTCTTGTTGCAAGTGCTTCATCTTCAAATGGGAAAGATTGTAGCGTTACTTACTGAATAAATTTACAAATGCTCATAACCTGTAACCCAGCTGTACCATGCTGAGCATATAGCGTAGAGAACGTTGAGAAAGAGAACCTCGAGAACATCGCCATCGGGAAACATGAAGAGGAAGGAACGTTTACAACTGCACTGTTGGTAACAGCTGCAAACCATCCAGATTTCTGTCAGCTGGAGAATGGAGAACTACATTGTGGCCTGCTCACACAATGGACTACTATACGGCAATGAAAAAAGAACAGGCTAATGATGCATATAACCACATGGTTAAATTTCACACACGGAGAGGGGCGTCTGGGTGGCTTAGTCGGTTGAGCGTCCAGCTCTTGGTTTTGGCTCAGGTCATGATCTCACAATTCATGGGCTCGAGCCCCATGTCGGGCTCCACACTGACAGTGTAGAGCCTGCTTGGGATTCTCTCCCTCTCTCTCTCTCTCTGCCCATCCCCCCCCAAATAAATAAACTTAAAAAATATATATTAAAAAAATATCTCACACCCATAGCGGTGAGTGAAAGAAGCCAGACACCAAACAGGATATGCTGCATTCTTCTGTTCAATGCACCTGAAAGCAAGGAAAAGGAAGTGACAGCAGTGTTAGGAATATGTGCATGCGTGGTCAAACTGTAAAGAAAACACAGTAAATGAAATGATTATCCCAAAAGCCAGAGAAGAGGCGCTGTAACTGGGCAGGGGCACACGGGGGCTGTCCTTTCTTAACCTGATGATTCAGTTGTTCACGTTATTAAGTATTTTTTAATGCCCTACATTTGCATTCTATACCCCTGAATAGACAATACATTTCACAACAAGATAAAAATGAAACATCAATCCGAGTATCAGTCTCATGGGGCTGTTGTGAGGATCCAGTGAGTTCATGTGCACACACAGCCTGGGACACAACATGTGCTCAGTAAGTACCGACTGTGATCTTTAGGTACTGTGTGTGCAAAATTCCATTGGTGCCTGTGCTCCTGGTGAGGTATATACTGTTATTCGCTGCTGTGTTTGGGGATCTCTAAAACCACCTCAGGTTCAGTTATTGGCTAGAAGGATCCACAGAACTCAGAAGAGATGTTTTACTCACCATTATGGTTTATCACAGTGAAAGGAGATAGATTAAAAATAGCAAAGGCAAGGAGCCCCTGGGTGGCTCGGTTGGTTGAGCGTCTGACTCTTGATTTCAGTTCAGGTCATGATCTCACGGTGGTGGGATTGGGCCCTGTATCAGGCTCCTCGCTGAGCACGGAGCCTTCTTGAGATTTTTTTTCATCTCTCTCTGCCCCTCTCTCCTGCTCTCTCTCTCTCTAAAATTAAAAAAAAAAATGTGTTTAATTGAAAAATGTAAAAAATAACAAAGGGAAGAGGCCCGTGGGGTCTCTTGTGCCCCAGGCACAATCTTCTAGTTCTCTCCCAGTGCCACCGAGCAGCGTTCAAGGCTCCCGGCCACGATGCGTGACAACACGCCTGGAGTACTGCATCCAGGGACTCTCACATGAGCCCCTAATCCATGGGTGTTAAAAGCAGAGGGTCAGAGAGGTGGAGATACCTGCTTGGAATCACACAGCCAGTTGACCAAGTGTGGGCTTAATGACCTTGTCCCCCAGACCTCCGGCCTCAAGATTTTTTTAAGTTTATTTTTTTATTGAGAGAGAACACGTGTGTGTATGCTCAAGTGGGAGAGCGGCAGAGAGAGAGAGAGAGAGAGAGAGAGAGAGAGAGAGAGGGAGAGAATTCCAAACAGGCTCCATGCTGACAGCCCCAGTGCAGGGCTCGATCTCACCAACTGTGAGACCCAAGGCCTCAAGATTTTAACCACTTCTTTGTGTAGTCTGTTTTCAGGACTCAATTCACAGAACACGTGACTGGAATTAGATTATAAATCCAGCAAAGCTTGAGCTAAAAAAGTCTTTAAACTGTTTTCTTTAATGTTTTCTTTATTTTTCAGAGAGAGAGAGAGAGAGCACGAGTGGGGGAGCAGCAGAGAGAGAGGGAGACACAGAATCTGAAGCTGCCTCCAGGCTTCAAACTGTCAGCACAGAGCCCGATGCGGGGCTCGTACTCACGAACTGCGAGATCATGACTTGAGCCAAAGTTGGATGCTTAACAGACTGAGCCACCCAGGCCCCCCTAAACTGTTTTTTTTTTACTCCATGAACAGTTCATATTTAAAAATTAAAACAATCCAAAAGGAGGCAGAGTGAAAAATTAATATTTCTCCAGCTCCTGAATTTTAGCCCCTCAATTTCTTCCTTCTAAGGCAATGGGGTATCTTTGCAAAGACAGAATATACTACGCATAGAAGTGCACCTATATATCTCCTTTATTTATTACAGAATGAGAAAATACTACTTATTCCTTTGTACTTTGATTTCTTTTTTTACTTAGCGATGTATTTTGAAAGATCATTCCCATCTCAGCGTGCATAGCTCTATCTCAAATTTGAAAGGTTCTGTGTTGTTTCTTCTTTTAATCTTTGATAGAATCCACCAGTAAGGCTATTCGGGCCAATTGTTTTCTTTATGAGAAGGTTTTCAATAACGAATTCAATTTTTTAAATAAATATAGGACGCTTCTTATTTTCTATTTCACAAGCTTTCATACCTTGCGTTTTTCAAAGAATACTCACTTCATCTAAATTGTCAAATCTAACTGCAGAATTTGTAGAGACAGCCTCTCTTTCATTCTTGATATTGGCAATTTCTGTTCTTTTTTTCTTGATCAGTCTAACTAAGGATTTTATCAATCTTGTTAATCTTTTCAAACAACCAACTTTGGCTTTGTTAATATTCTCTGTGGTTTGCTGATCTGTCTCATTTTTAACATTTGTAGGATGTTCAATTGTATGGGCTCTCATTATTGATGGCTTCATTTTTCCTGACACTTAACATGAAAAAATTGCAGATACGGTTTCCAGAATGGCCACAGACCACCTATACACCTTCCACCTAGATCCAATAACCTTGCCATATTTGCTTTTTCTCTCCTCTTCCCCTATCTCTTAATGTAAACGTGTCCCCCATACCATTTGAAAGTAAGTTATAGGGGCGCCTGGGTGGCTCAGTCAGTTGAGCACTCCACTCTTGATTTTGGCTCAGGTCATGATCCCAGGGTGATCGACCCCTACATCAGGCTCCACACTGAGCACAGAGCCTGCTTAAGATTCTCTCTCCCTCTGATCCTCTCCCCCCATCATCTCTCTCCAACATTAAAAAAAAAAGTTGTAGACCTTGTAACATCTCAGCATGCACGTCTTAAGAATAAAGAATAAGAATATTCTCCTACATGCCCACGTCACCATTCTCACATATAAGAAAATATCAATAATTCTTTAGTGTCTAATATTGCACTCATGTTCAGATTTCCCCAAATGTCTCCAAAATGGCTCTCATAGATGTTACTATTATTTTTAAACCAGAATCAATCCAGGTTCATGCTTTGCATTTGGTTCTTATGTCTCTTTAGTGTTTGGGGTATATTTGTGGTATAGTCCTCATGATTTTTTAAAAAAGCCTTCCAAAAAAGCCCACGGCAGGTGTCTTGTAGAATGCCCACATGTTGTATTTGTCTGATTATACTCTTGTGATGTCATCTAATATGTTCCTTTATCCTATGTATTTACTGTAAATCCAGTGTTCTGGTCAAGAGCCATAATTTATTAGTCCAGTCTCCTATCAGTGACAATTTAGGTTGACTCTGGAGTCCCCGATTCTGGTCTCTTTACCATCATGTTATTAGGCCTTCCAGGCTCCTCAAGAGCTCTGCCAGAGCAGCCTCAAGGGTAGGAGACAAGCTGAGG
Source organism: Prionailurus bengalensis (assembly GCF_016509475.1). Taxonomy (NCBI): domain Eukaryota; kingdom Metazoa; phylum Chordata; class Mammalia; order Carnivora; family Felidae; genus Prionailurus; species Prionailurus bengalensis. Next base: position 18,108,739 of record NC_057352.1, on the reverse strand, counting down.
GTCTAGGTTCAAAGCCTTCCTACACCTGCGCATTGGGAGATTAAGAGGACTAGAGTTTAGGGAGGTGTAGAGAGAGGAGAGAAGCCAGGAGCAAAATTTTATTTTGGGAATAGATTGTGAGGAACCCTAAATATTTGTTATAAAGAGCTGATTTTACCTTGAGCACACTAGGGAGCCATGGAAGATTCTAGCTGGGGAAGAGAAACTCAGATTTAGGCTTTAAAAAGATCCCCCTAGATATACATGTGCTGTTTTGAAGGGGCACATGCACCCCAATGTTTATAGCAGCACTATAAACAATAGCCAAATTGGAAAGAGCCCAAATCTCCATCGATGGATGAATGGATAAAGAAGATGTGGTGTGTATATATACAATAGAGTATTACTTGGCAATCCAGAAAGAATGAAATCTTGCCTTTTGCAACTACATGGATGGAACTAGAGGGTATTATGCTAAGTGAAATTAGTCAGTCAGAGAAAGACAAATATCATATGACTTCACTCATATGAGGACTTTAAGATACATAACAGATGAAAATAAGAGAAGGGAAGAAAAATAATATAAAAATAGGGAGGGGGACAAAACAGAAGAGACTCTTAAATATAGAGAACAAACAGAGGGTTGCTGGAGGGGTTGTGGGAGGGGGGATGGGCTAAATGGGTAAGGGGCATTAAGGAATCTACTCCTGAAATCATTGTTGCACTATATGTTAACTTGGATGTAAATTTAAAAATAAATTATTAAAAAAAAAAAGAAGATCCCCCTGAAAAAAAAAGGAAGATCCCCCTGGCTGCCCAGTGGAGAGTAGATAAGAGAGGGGGTCTAAGGCTAGAAGCCATAAGGAGGCTGAAGCAGGAACAGGAGCTTAATAATGAGGAAGGAACAGAGTGGAGGAGGAAAAGGGGAGAGATACACAAGAGACTGCATGGATGGGTAATGGTACATCCCCTCAAATCTTCATGGAAACCCCAGTCCCAAGGGTGACAGGCACAAAGACTTTGATCAGGTGTGGCATCTGAGGAACACTGTCCCCTCACTCTGATCCCCAAAAACTTTTCCATAAGAATCCCAGATTCCAGGAATCAAGCCCAGAGACTCTAGCCAAGTGGAGATAAGAGATACTGGCTCTGGCTCCCTTCCCAGATTTCCCCTTGCCATCTTTAAACTACTCCTTTCTCCTTCCTTGGTAGGAGGAAGGAGTAGTTTAGGTTTTTGTTTTGTTTTGTTTCCCAGTGAACTGCAGTCTCCAGACACAGGCAACACAACTTAGGTGCTGAATAGCTATTGAATGAATGCATGAAAAAGCTCAAATATGTCTGGCGCCACTCCCCGGACCAGCCTTAATGTATGAATCATCCTGGGGGGGTTCCCATCTCAGGGATGCCCCTCCCTTGCTCCCCATGGTTCTGAAGAGAAAGAAAAAACTCCTTCGGATGGCCTTCAAGGCCATCACCAGTGTCTCAACATTGACTACACAATGAGATCACCTGAGGAGATTATTTTATCATACAATAAAAATAACTTTTCCCCCCTTTGGTGTACAGTTCAATGAATTTTAACACACGTATAAATCCATTTCATCCACCTCCCCATTGTAGTCAGGACAAGGACAGTGCACCATTCCAAAACACTCCTTTTGCAGCCACACCCTCTCCCCACCCATAACTCCCCATGACCACTGATCTCTTTTCCATCACTGTAGTTTTGTATTATTGAGAATGTCAAATATACGCAGCCATACAGTATGAGCTCTTTGAGACAGGCTTATTACACTTTGCATGATGTCTCTGAGATCATGTAAATTGTTGCATTTATCAATAATTCTACTCCTTTTGACTACTGAGTAGTATTCTGTTGTGTGGATACACCTAAGCTTGCTTATCCATTAACCTGTTGTTTCCAGCATCCAGTGAGCTTTTAAAAATTCTGACATTTGGGCCCCCAACCTCACAGAGTCTGATGTAATTGTTCTCTTTTAGGCATTAGGAATGTCACCAGCTCCCCTGGTGAGTAAATGTTCACCCCAGCTGAGAACCCTGGCCCCCAAAGTCTAGCCCCTTCACTTCTCTCACTTAGTTCTTATGCTCCCCCACTCCCACCCTCTTTTACTCCTTTCTGTCCCTTGAACACATCAGGTTTCATCCAGTTCAGGGCCTTTGCACTTGGTGTTCCTTTTCCCTGAAAACGCTTTCCTTTCTTATTTGCCTAATTAACTCCCACATGCCCTCAGTTCTCAGGATTTAAGACACACCCTCCACGAGTCCTGCCCTGAGTAGCTCTTGCTGAGAGGGGAAGTTTAACCATTCCACCCTTTACTTGTAGTTCCTGACACGTTCATTCTCATTTGAGCAAATACTTAGTTAATATGACACCTAGACTGTGAGTGTCATGAGGGCAGGAACCACATTTGTTTATGTCATTAATTTATCCCCAGTGATTAGCCCAGGACTTAATTTTTGTGGCACAAATGAATGATTTAATGGATTTATTTGGCATTTGTTGGATACAGGACTTAGAGATTCCTTCTTGCTGCAGTACGAATAAATTGCCCCCTTCTTGAGTCGCTGTAATCTTGCAAGAAGTAAAACAGTCCCCAAGAATCACCTCCTCAAAAAAATCATGACCTGGAAGGGGATAGAGCAGGGGAAAGTTGAGACAGGTAGAGCTACCCTGAGAGTGCTGAGGACAGCATTGGTGTTGAGATGCTAAGTCTTGGGCTATCAGAGAGGTGGGGCATCTGGACTTGATACTCTCAAGTTCAGCCAAGACCCTGAGAGGACCTGAGATAGACCCAGGTTAATTGTGCCCCGTTCAGTACCACCGGAACCAGAAGCAAATCCCCTCTGGAGGAAGGCTTCCCCAATTTAAGTTTGTAGGACTCCTGGTAACTAAGATCAAGTAATAAGTTCACATTCAAAGATCACCAAGCACACAAGAAAAAAAGCCACCATGAGTGAGAGTCAACAGAAGCAATTCTCCAGTTATCTATCGCAGCAAAATAAACTACCCCTAAACTTAGTGGCTTAAAACAACAGCAGTAATTTATTTTGCTTACAGATTGGCAATTTGGGCAGGGCTCAGCTTGGCCAGCTTGTTTCTGTTCCATGCAGTATGAGCAGGGACAGCTCAACTTGAGGCTGGAAGATGCACTTTCCAGATGTTGTACTCACATATATGACAAGTTGGTGCTGGCTGTTGGCTGGAAGCTGAGTCAAGGCAGTGGGCTGGGAGGCTCAGTTCCTCTCTGTAAAATGCTTGGGCTTCTTTACAGCATGGTGGTCAAGTTCTTAGAGTGAGCATCCTAAGGGAATGAAGAAGAAGTTGTGTTGCCTTTTATGACCTAGTCTTGGAAGTCACACAGTGTCATTTCTGCCACACTCATAAACCTACCCAGATCAAGGTGTGTAGGGGGGGGCACAGATTTTATCTTTCAGTGGATAGTGTCAAGTCACATTGTAAGAAGAGCAAATCTTGTGGCCATCTTTGAAAAATACAATCTGCCACAACAATAACAACAAAAGATTGTGACCTACCCAAAGGACAAATCTAAGACTGGGGTAAAGTTAGGTTGAAAATAACAGGCTGGGAGGGGGAGAACCTAGGTGGGGAATCTTGGGTGCTTGGCAGAACAGACAGAACACAGTGGTTTGCTCAATAGTAGCCATGGAAGATTCTTGAATGAAGTTCCAGATGGTCCTGTGGGTGGTCACCCATTTTGTGGTGAGAGGGAAAGGGGATTTAATATTAGCAAAGAGAAATAGTTCTAAGTGGGAGAACAGCTTTGGGGTCAGAGTCCTTTCATTAGTTCTGAATGGGTTCCCTGATGACCTCTAAGCCAATCACTGGGGTTGGAGTGTTAAGTACTTTGGCCAAATCCGAGTGGCCATTTGCAGGAGCACCAGGTAGAGGTCTACATCCATCCAATGCACAAAGCCTACCTAAAGTGAAGAAATAGGCATTGCTGCTTCCCAAGAGTCAGCATGGAAAAGGGTGAATGGACACTAGATGATAAAACAATTGGGCTCATGAGTGGTAACAGTTCCAGGAGAAAACCCACAAAAAGAACTTAGAATAGGGATTGGCATGTGCAGACGGCTCATGAATGCTGTTTGTTTGCTGTTATTTCAACTATTTACTGGCTTCCTACCATTCATAGGATAAAGTACAAACACCATAAGAAGACCGTCGTGATTTATCCTGGTCCATCTCAACTAGCCTCAATTCCTATCACTCCTGCTTTGACAATTCTCCAGCAATAATTTTAGGAAAATCTCTCTCTACCCCGTACTCCTGAGATTGTCTGTGTCTCAATGCCCTTGCACACCTACTCAGCCTTAAATATTGGGGCTCGGCGACCACTTAACATCAGAGGACGCTCCCATCACCACCAAGTTTTTATCTCCAGCACAGACCAAAATATACAAACCACTTTAGAATCGTAGTCTAGATTTGTTCTTCTCCAACGGGGTGGTACCGCCCCTTGGTGGAAGTTTTGGAAATTTGCACAAATGTTTTTGGTTGCCACCTTGTTTGGAGGGCGCTACAGACTTTTCCAGGTCAGGAACCAGGAATGCTAGACCCTGCGTCCGCACCCTAAACAAGTTGAAACCTTCTTTAACAGAGTTAAAAAAAAGTTTATTAATTATCTGAAGTTATTAAGACAACATATATACAAATGCATAAAAATTTTCGGTACTGTTTGAAATATACTGACTTTTTTCTGAAATGAAATTCTAAAGTAAGTAGAGTGAAAATGATAATTTTTTGTTGTTCAGAATGGCTCCAAAGATTGTTCACCATACAGGAAAATTGCAATTCCAACCATAATGCCACTTAAGAGATATAATGTAAAATTTTAACAGTGTAAAACACACATAAAGAAATGTGTCTGTATCGCAAGTGTTCAGTATGATAAAGTTTCAGAAAGTGACAATATCTGTGTAACTAGCACGCTGGTCAAAGAACATTATCATCTCTCTGGAAGCCCTCCTTGTGTCACATTCCAGTCACTATTTCCGTCTCTCCCAAAGACCACCACTCTTGATTTCTAATGCTACAAATTGTTTTTGCCTGCTTTTAACTTTAAGCAGATGAAATATAATGTGTTCTCTTTTGGGTCTGACTTCTCTGATTCAATACTATGTTTTTGAGATATGTCCACGTTGTTGAGTCAGTAGTTCATTTATCCTCATTGTCATAGTATCTATTGGATGAACATACAACTGAGTTATCTGTTCTCCCTGATGGGCCCTTGGGTTGTCTCCGGATTCTGGTACCAATGAACATTCTAGTTTATGCCTCTTTTGTTCACAGATATAAGCATCTCTATTGGGTATATACCTAGGAGTATACTTATATGTTAGTAGGGTATGTGTATGTTAAGAATTAGTAGAGGGGTGCCTGGCTGGCTGAGTCAGTTAAGCGTCTAACTTCTCAAGTCATGATCTCACAGTTTGTGAGTTCCAGCCCTGTGACAGGCTCTGTGCTGACAGCTCGGAGCCTGGAGCCTGCTTCAGATTCTGTGTTTCCCTCTCTCTCTGCCACTCTCCTATTCGCACTCTGTCTCTGTCTCTCTCAAAAATGAATAAACATTTTAAAACTTTTTAATAAAAAAAAAAGAATTAGTAGATAAAGCCAAACAAAGTGGTTGTATGAACGTATGCTCCCATGAGCACACAGTTATGCCTGAGCACTTTCGTTTTGTCCTGTTTTTCTTTTTTCTTCTGGACCCCAGGGACACCGAATGGATTAACCATTATCTTCGGTTTATGATGCGTTCTTGTCCACGCGAAGCCCCTTCTCTGATGGTGAGAAAGCTAGCTGTCATTAATATATTTATTCCTTTGATCAATCCCTCTGTATTTCACTGATGTCCCATTGTTGCTGCTACCCTTGTCCTCCGAACCAGCCCTTTCCACTATGCTAGGGCTCTAACAGCCCACTCTGGGCAACCCTCCGTGCATACCCCTCCCAGTCTGCTTAGGCTCTGACCCCTAGCCCCCAGGCCTGTCATGGCTCTCCATATCCCCCCCAAACACGTACACATTCTTACAGTTTCCAAGCTTGCTTTAATGCTCACAAAGCACCATTAGGACTGAAAGCTCTTACTTTATTTTTTCTTCTTGTTTTTCACAGTTCTTTTCATTCATAACTTCGATGACTTCTTTGTAATAAGATTTGTATTTTGTTAGTTTCAAAGAACATCGTGTTGGCTTTTTAAAAAAGAATCTCTATTTTACATTTTTCATTAACTTTATTTTAATTTTCTTAAAAGTAGAGAAATTTTCTATTTTCTTTGGGTTTATTCTATGGTTAATTTTCTAGTTTTTTTTCTTTTTAAACATCTTCCAACATTTCATTATTATTATTATATTAAATTTTAGTGAGTTTTTAATTTTAATTCCAGTATAGTTAACATACAATGTTGGGGCGCCTGTGTAGCTTAGTCGGTTAAGCATCTGACTCTTGATTTCAGCTCAGGTCATGATCTCAGGGTTTGTGGGTTCGAGACCCATGTTGGGCTCCACACTGACAGTGAGGAGCCTGCTTAGGATTTTCTCTCTCTCTCCCTCTCTCTTCCCCTCCCTCACTTGCGCATGGTCTTTCTCTCTCAAAATAAATAAACTTTAAAATATACATATATACAATGTTCTATTAGTTTCAGGAGTATGATATAGCGATTTAATAATTCTATGCATTACTCAGTGCTCATCCTGATAAGTGTACTCTTTAATCCTCTTCATGTATTTCACCCATATCCTCACACCTCTCCTTTGGTAACCATTGATTTGTTCTCTATAGTTAAGAATCTTAGTTTGTCTCTCTTTTTTCTTTTGTTCATTTGTTTTGTTTCCTAAATTCCACATATAAGTGAAATCATATGATATTTGTCTTTCTCTGACTTATTTCGTTTAGTAATATACTCTCTAGCTCCATCTGTGTTGTTGCAAAAAGCAAGATTTCATTATTTTTTATGTCTGGATAATATTCCGTTGTGTATATATACCACGTCTTTTTTTAAATGTTTATTTTTGAGAGAGAGAGTGAGACAGAGATAGGCCACAAGCAGGGGAGGGGCAGAGAGAAAGGGAGACACAGAATCTGAAGCAGGTTCCAGGCACTGAGCTATCAGCATAGAGCCGGACATGGGGCTTGAACCCATGAACTGTGAGATCATGTCTTGAGCCAAAATCAGATATCCAACCAACTGAGCCACTCAGGCACCCCTATACCACATCTTCTTTTTAAAAAAATTTTTTTTCAACGTTTATTTATTTTTGGGACAGAGAGAGACAGAGCATGAACGGGGGAGGGGCAGAGAGAGAGGGAGACACAGAATCGGAAACAGGCTCCAGGCTCTGAGCCATCAGCCCAGAGCCTGATGCAGGGCTCGAACTCCCGGACCGCGAGATCGTGACCTGGCTGAAGTCGGTCGCTTAACCGACTGCGCCACCCAGGCGCCCCTATACCACATCTTCTTTATCCATTCATCTATTGATAGACTTTGGACTGCTTCCATAATTTAGCTATTCTAAATAATGCTGCAATAAACATAGGGTGCATATATCCCTTTGAAGTAGTGTTTTTGCATTTAAGGGGTAAATACCCAGCAGTAAAATTACTGGATTGTAAGATATTTCTATTTAAAACTTTTAAGGAACATCCATACTGTTTTCCACAGTGGCTGTACCAGTATGCATTCCACCAACAGTGCAAGAAGGTTCCTTTTCTCCACATCCTCACCAACACTTGTTGTTTCTTGTGTTTTTTATTTTAGCCATTCTGACAGGTGTGGGGTGATATCTCATTGTAGTTTTGATTTACATTTCCCTGATAATGAGTGACGTTGGCCATTTTTTCATGTGTCTGTTGGCCATCTGTATGTCTTCTTTGGTGAAATGTCATTTTCTAGTTTCTTAAGATAGTCACTTAGTTCATGACTCTGGAGCTTTCTTCCTTTCTAGTGTAAGTATTGAAGGGTATAAATTTCCTTCAAAGAACTTCTTTTGATGTACTCAACAGATTTTGATAGGTGGTATCTTCATTTTTCATCCAGTTCTAGGTATTATTTATTCCCCCTATGATTTCTTTTTCTTAACCCAACTTGGGCCAATAGGATTTGGCTTCTCTGAGATTTGGAATAAGGGTACTACATTTCAGAGTCAAGCATTTGTGTGGTGTTAGGCTTCATGGTGCTTTAGAGCTGGGGCAGCCAATGTCTCAAAATACAATCATTATAGACAAGGAGGGAAGCTAAATATCTACAAGGAGAGAATGGAGGGATGCAGACAAAAGATGAATGGACCAATGAAAGATTAAAAGAACCAGATAGATTTATACAACTCATGAGACCCAGATGCACTTCCTGTTTTTTTTTTTTTGCTTCTGTGACATTGTCTTGCACCTTTACAATATATTTTTCAATTTTTAGCATAATTTCAGATATATGGAAAATTTCTAAGAATAGTACCAAGAATCCCAATACACTTCACTCACTCTCCAACAGTCAACATTTTACCACACTTGTTTTATTCTTTTCTATCTCTGTGTATAGACACTTTTTCCCCCTCAGCTGTTTGAGAGTAAACTGAAGAGACAATGCCCTTTCACCCTAAATGCATAAGTTTACATTTCCTAAGACTAAGGCATTCTCTTACACAACTATAGCATAATAGAATTAACACTGATATAATATTATTATCTAATCTACAATCCTTATTCATTTTTGCCAGTTGGCCCCATAATATCCTTTTTGGAAATTATGTGTTGCCCTCAGGTCTGATGTCTCTTTAGTCTCCTTTAATCTGAAACAATTCCTTAATGTTCTTTTTTTTCAATCTTCTTTTGTGTTACATGACCTTGACATAGATGAAGATTACAGGCCAGTTCATTTCTAGAATATCCTTTAATTCCTATCTGCATTTCTCATTATTAGATTCAGATTATGTATTTTAGTCAGGAATATCATTGACATACTGTCAGATCCTCAGTATTTCATACCAGGGGGCCCATGATGCCATTTCATCCCATGACTGGTAATGTTAACTTTGATCATTTGAATAAGGTGGCATCTATCAACTATGGAATTACTATTCTTCCCTTAGTAACTAGTAAAACAAATGCTTTTTTTTTTTTTTTTAGCTCTGCTTGAGGTTGAGTGAGCCTCTGCTCCTTGAAAATGATCCATTTTGTATCCATTAAGCCCATTCAAACTGGCTTAAGAAAGAGGGTCATTGATTGGAGAAAAAAAAAAAAAAGAGGGTCATTTATGTTGCAACTAACTAGAGTCATCATTCAGATTGGCCTAAGTGGAGAGGGGAATTTATAGTCCAGAAGTGGCTTTAACTTCAGGCACAGCCAGATCCAGGAGCTTGCTGTAATCAAGAACTTGTCTTATTCATAGTTATTTATATAAATAAAAGGGACTAGATTCTGGACAGACAGAAGCAATAGGTACTTGCTACATTGATTCAAGCAATGACAAAGAGGAAACCGGAAGTGCATGAAGAGACCCAACCACAGCATGGAGTTGCTTTGGAGGGAGTTAACCAAGTGGTTCAAGTGGTGCTCAGCAACCCAGGACCAGGATTATCAGCATATTCTCTAACCTGGCCACAATGATTGGTTCAGGGATTAAAACTCAAAATGGGCTGAGGAAAAACAGCCCCAGCACTTTCTAGAACTATCTGCTTTGAGGCACTGTGGCTGCTGAGCTTGTGGAATGCCAGCCTAGAACTGTAAGTGGTCATCTTTCTTTCTTAAATGAAGAGGAGGATGAAATCAATACAGAGAAAAGCAGAGCCAAACGACACAGAGAGCTAGGCCCTTCATGGCTTTGTTTCAATACTGTATCCAGCAGTGCTGGAAGCCAGCACTCCCCTGGGATTGTCAGCTGGAACAGCCAATAAATTCACTTTTCCTGCTTAGCCAGTGTGGAAACAGAATGTTGTAAGTTTCTTCTTTGACAAACAAAAATACACAATTAGAAAAAATTCTAGGGGTGCCTGGGTGGCTCAGTCGGTTGGGCGTCCGACTTTGGCTCAGGTCATGATCTCGCGGTCCGTGAGTTCGAGCCCCGCGTCGGGCTCTGTGCTGACAGCTCAGAGCCTGGAGCCTGTTTCAGATTCTGTGTCTCCCTCTCTCTCTGACCTTCCCCCATTCATGCTCTGTCTCTCTCTGTCTCAAAAATGAATAAACGTTAAAAAAAATTTTTTTTAAAGAAAAATTCTACTTTTAGGGAAAGGAATCATCTTTTAATTAAAAGGCGAATCATTTGGACCCTAAGGTGTTTATGAATTCAAGTGCTGTGGTATAAAAGCTTATGATAAAGTCTGCACTGATAAAATATAATATATGGATGAGCATTTGAGCCTACAGTTTTGGTAATATGATAATCAAGTGAGGGTGGAGGCTTAAATAAAGATTATATTTAACTATAGTCAGTTCTCCATGAAAATAGGCGACCTTCTCAGTTTTTCTGTTATTCAATATAAACAATAAGAATTCTCTTGCTGGGCTGCTTTATTGTGAAGACTGTTTTACAAATCACCTTCATTGAGGTATCATTTATGTACCATAAAATGCACCCATCATAAGTGTACAGTTCAATGAGTTTTGACAAATCTATATATCCATGTAACCACCACCACAATAATGATATAGAACATTTCCATCATCCCCCAGAAGTTCCCCTGTGCCCTTTTGCAGTCAATTCCCTTCTCGGGCCCCAGGAAAGCACTGATCTGTTCTGTCACCTTAAATTAGCTTTGCCTGTTTTAGAATTTCTGTAAGTGAAATCATATAATATATATTATTTTGTGTCTATCTTCTTTTATTGTCTTTTTATTTTCTATAGAGTCTATTTATGTTTAGCTGTGTGTCATAGTCTATACATCATGTTTTAGATACTTGTGGAAAATAATATTGTAGGACATAACAATGGTTCATAAATTCCACTTATGATTAGCTATTTCGGGTGTAGTTGACTTCAAAATGAACTATTTTTAATATGTCATTTCCAACTTCTGAAAATTTTACTTTAAAAAAGTATAAAGACCCTGGAATAGCTTTTTCATTATTGAGATGTCTTTTATAATTTACTGTTCCCCTTTGGAGAAGTTTAGTTTCCAAAGCTGGCTCCAGGAGGAACTTTATTTATACAAGCCTTTTTTGGCACCAGCTTGAATCATCTCCTGTCACTTACACACACCTTTCCCCAAAATAGTCCAGTCCCTTTGTGTCTTATGGAGCTCACTTAATAAGCTCAGCCCATATTGGAATAAAAAGGACCATTGGTATATTATGTCCTACAGGTGTAGGAAAAGGGTGTTGAGAAGGCTCTCACACCAAATGTCCCCTCAGCTCAAAAGGTAGAGAATCAGTTTCCATCGGGTCAAAGTCTCCTGCCACCTGATCATAGATTCCTCTTGTATCTTCATATGTCTCCTCAGGCCAGCAGGGATCACAGAGGCCCTGACAAACAAAGTTGGAGTTAGAACCATAGAGAGATGCCCTGTGGGTCACCATTGCAGCTCTAAGAGGGATACACACTCCTACTCAAATTCCCAGAAAAAAATGTTTTAGTTTCTAATTATGGGAGGGAATCCAATATATACAAGAAGAGAGTGATTATAATGAGCCTCCATGAGCCTCAAGTCCAAGATATCTCATTATTTTTTTCAGAAAAATAATGTAAATGTCAGAAATATGAAACTTTAAAAAATGCAGGAGGGGTGCCTGGCTGGTTCAGTCAGTAGAGCATGTGACTGTTGATCTCTGGGGTTGTGAGTTCAAGCCCCACTTTGGGTATAGAGATAACTTAAAAATAAGATCTTTGAGGGGTGCCTGGGTGGCTCAGTTGGTTAAGCATCTGACTCTTGGTTTTGGCTCAGGTCATGATCTCACGGGTTCATGAGATCAGGCCCCATGTCGGGCTCCATGCTGAGAGTGCACAGTCTGCTTGGGATTCTCTCTCTCCCTCTCTGTCTCTCTGCCCTTCCACAACTCATATGTGTACACACATGCATGCTCTCTCTCTCTCTCAAAAATAAAAAAATGAAATAAATAAAGAAAAATAAAATCTTTTTAAAAATAAAATAGAGGGGCGCCTGGGTGGCGCAGTCGGTTAAGCGTCCGACTTCAGCCAGGTCACGATCTCGCGGTCCGTGAGTTCGAGCCCCGCGTCAGGCTCTGGGCTGATGGCTCAGAGCCTGGAGCCTATTTCCAATTCTGTGTCTCCCTCTCTCTCTGCCCCTCCCCCATTCATGCTCTGTCTCTCTCTGTCCCAAAAATAAATAAACGTTAAAAAAAATTAAAAAAAAATTAATAAAATAGAAACAAAAAAGCATGATATCAGGAATTGTAGAATGTGAGTTGTGATGCTGTTAGTCCTATAAATTTCCAAATTTTCATCAAAATAGAAGACCATGTAGAAGGATCCTTACTGTACATGTGCTTTGCCCTAGAATTGGGAGAAAATGGTTGTTTTAGCTTGGCAAACTTTAGAGCAGATTTGTCCATGGGACAAATATGGTCTGCTGCCTGTTTTTGTACTGCTGAGGGGCTAAGAATGGTTTTACATATTTTAATTGATGGGAAAATATCAAAATAAGAATATTTATGACATATTAAAATTATATGAAATTCAAATTTCAGTGTCCAAAAAGGAAGTTTTATTGGAACTTAGCCACATTTGTTCATTTATATATTGTCTATGGGCGCTTTTATAGTACAGCTGCAGGGCTGAGTGGTTTTGAAAAGGACAGCATGTCCTGCAAAGCCCAAAATATTTATTATCTGGACCCTTACAGAAAGAGTGCAGACTGCATCTGTGCTTTAGAGGGCACAAATGGTTCAGCACCATGGACAGCATTTTAATGCCCTGCTATTTCCAGGCTGGTGAGAACAGTGCCCTCTCTGGGACAAAGTTACAGAGGGAAATCCTTGGCCCAGAGGTGCCAGAGCATTAGCCAAGGCCACACAGAAAGGCAAGGGTTCTGACCCATCTCCCTTACTGTGGGGCAGCAGGTGGGGGTAGTTGATGGTCAAAAGTGTCTGTTGTTCTTGCCTGCCCAGCCACCATCTTCACTTCCCTCTGGGCTCTCTGTTCCTCTCCCACTTGGGCTGGTGGATTGAGTGAAACTGGCCCCTAATCCCTGATGCCATGGCTGGACACCGATCCAGACCTGTCTTAGCATAGTCCTTCCCCTGCCTCAGTGTTTCAGCAATAAGTATGTGACCAAAGCTAGACTAATAAAGTGTCAGCACTGGGGCTTTAGGGCTATTGGAAAAAAGACATTCTCTTTTTCTGAGGATTTCCAATCTAATAGGATACAAACCTCAATTTTCTAGGGACATTTCTAAGGAGGAAACTCTGGGTCTCCCTTGACTTTTCTTTTTTTTTTAAATTTTTTTTTCAACGTTTATTTTATTTTTGGGACAGAGAGAGACAGAGCATAAACAGGGGAGGGGCAGAGAGAGAGGGAGACACAGAATCGGAAACAGGCTCCAGGCTCTGAGCCATCAGCCCAGAGCCTGACACAGGGCTCGAACTCACGGACCGCGAGATCGTGACCTGGCTGAAGTCAGACGCTTAACCGACTGCGCCACCCAGGCGCCCCTCCCTTGACTTTTCAATTGAATGGGCCAAAAAAAATATTTCTCTATGTCTCTCTACTTAACCAGTGTATTGGAGAAGGCTAATTATCCAACAGAATGCATAGATTCCTTCTTCCACAATAATAGAACTATAGTGAGGCATATATCTCCAAACTGGACTGTATTTCTCAGTCTCCTTTACAGTTAGGTGTGGCCATGTGACTGTGTTCTCACTGGGGAATGAATAGAGTGTACCATTTCTGGGCCTGGGCCATAAGGCAGGGTTGTGCTTCCACCACACTCTAGTTTTCCCTATCCCACCAGTTGAAACCCCCAGTGGACTGGCCTATCCATGCAAATTTGAACAATGTACTCACAGATAGCAGAGGAACACAATGGAAAGAACTTGAATTCTGGAATAACCATGTGCAACAAGGTCACTCACCTCTGATTGCTATGTGAGAAAGAAATAGGCAATCTTTAGACCACTGGATTGTAGCCAGGACTTTTTGCTATGGTGTCTAGCTTACCCTCACCAATATGAGCAGTAGGAGGTGGGTTTCTGGCATGAGCCAAAAAAGACTTATGCTGATACAAATCTCCTCACCATTGGTACTTCATCATACAGGGGTCCCCAGGCCCCAGATGGGGCATTCAGTCTTTCCACTTCATCATACAGGTGTCTAGGAAAAGCCATATCTTCCTCAAGATGTGTGAGACCTGGAGTTGGAGTGAAAGGAAGGGATGATCAGGGCACCCATCCAGATGTCAAGGGTATCTATGAGCAGGGGGAGTTCTGATGTGGTCATGACTCACCTCGGGGATAAGACACCTCCTCCAGTGTTGGTGGTAGCTGGGGGCTGAAGTCCTTCATGGAGTGGTAATATGGCTCTACATCTGTTGTGCTAACCTGTCAATAATGCCCACCCATGCCCCGAAAAAAAAACAACAACAGATAAAATGTTTTCTATCCTCTGATTCCATAGCTCCCAGAAAGGACAATGATAAACCCAAAGCTAATGACAGGCTTTTAGTCTGCCAGTTCACTATTAGCAGGGCATTTGGAAGCACCCCCACTCACCATGGAGCTTTGAGTATCCTGGCCTCCAGTCCACTGGCTGTCCTCATATTCATTCCTGACTCGGTCTTCCTCCGACCTTCCAGGATAGAGGTATGGAGGGCAGTTGGGTGTTGATTCTGACACCTCTCATCCCCAAAACCCCTCCCTCAGAATCTTTCTTACAGAAAAATATTCCCACTTACCCTGCCTCTGTCTTTTCTGAGATGCCTGAGGGAATCAGGGAAAAAAGGATCAGAGACACCCCTCCTCTGGCCAGCCAGGCCCTGAGAGACTTTCAATATGAAGCTCAGGGCTTCATGTCACCCTTGGGCCTCCATCCCCGCAGGGGAAGAGGGTCTCTCCTCACCTTCAGCAAGACGCCTCAGTCTCCGCTGCCAGAGGAATCCCCCAACACAGGAGATGTTAGAAAGCAGCAAAAGACCCCCAACAGCAAACAGCACAGGCATCAGGGGCAGCCCTGAGGGTCCTGGGGGCAGAAGGTACCCCTCAATGAACCCAAAACAACTGGCTGTAGGCCCGGAGCAACATTCTCTGACAATGCTCATTTCTGATTAAGCAAAGGTCTCTTCCCAGGTTGGAAAAGCAGATGGGCAGGGATTTCCATGTCCATTCCTTCTTTCCACCCCAGGGCAGGTGGCTACTTTCTCAAGTCAAGCCACTAACAGTGGGTCCTACTTCTGTCTGAGCCCCACGTGTGGATTCAGGGGGGAGCTTCAGCTCCTTAGCTGGGCATTCAAGGCCTCTCCCAAGGTATCAAGCCTTGCCCACCAACCATAGACCCTGGTGTTGGACCCTCTGGCCACACAAATTAACCACTGGTTATTTCCAGAATCACTGAGGCAAAGCCACACCTGTAAGTGTGACTATTTGGAATAGTCAAATGTCTGTCCTTAAATGGCTTTTCTTCTCAACTGATTTTCTTCTCAAATGACTTCCTCTTTGCACAAGCTTCCATTCCAGATAATATCGGAATCCCTGCTATATCCCTAAGGGCAAGACTAAATCCCTCTAAGTAGACGTCTGCTCAGCATCCATCTCCCCATCTTCTGCTGACAGCACTACTTTCCTTCAAGGAAATAACCATCCCTCACTCTCAGGCTGTATGTTTCTGCAGACTTCCATGGAGGACACAATGGCCCACCCTGGCCGACAGGAGCACCCATCCCTCTTTCCACAGTGATCAGTTCAGACCAATCCAGCATTTTACCCAAGGTGGATTTTTGCCAGAATAATTAGAACACTCCTCTGCTGGCTGCTAAGAAGGAGAACAGAGCTAGAAGTATGTGTGTGTATGGGGTGGGGGGGTGTTAATTCTTTGCTCTCTTGATGAAAGAACCTGAGAAGGAAGCTATAAAAGACAAAGGCAAAGTTGAGAGGGGATGAGAAATAGATCCTTGGTGAATGTTGTGAGCACGTATTGGAGTTTTCAATTTCACAAGCCAAGCATTTCTTTTTACTGCCCACACAGGTGAATTTATGTCACTTGCAACCTTCTTCTCAGACTTTGAAGGGGAACTGTTTGCAAAATGGTCATAATTCTGTCCCTATAACCACACTCTTGAGTAGTCCCCTTCCACACTGACTGAGTTGAGCCACGTCACTTGCTTCAGCCCATGAGGCAATAGCAAATATGACAGAATCAGAAGCTTGAAAGTGCTTGTCCTGTCCCGCTGTTGTTGAGACTCCTGTGACCACCTCCATGTGAGCAAGGCAAGAAGAGACATGTGGCCCAGTTACTTCCATTGTCCCAACCAAAAGCCAGATTGTCAGATGTGTGAGGAGGAGGCCATTCTAGATCGACTAGTCCCAGCTGAGCCTCCAGCTGCCTGTGGCCCAGAACAGAAGTATTGGGTCACTCATAGAATCAAGAAAAACAATGGTTGTAGCTCTAAGTACCCGTGTTTGAAGCGCTTTATTTTGCCTCAAACGCTAACTGATACAGGCTCTGCACAGGGTAGAGAACCAGCTAATTCTTTCAGAATTAAATTGAATTAGGCAGAGAGAAAATGTATCACATCCAGGCAAGAGAAAGAGCTGAGGATGTGGGTGAGGGACAGAGCTAAGTCTTAAGGGGCTGTGGCCACAAAACAGAGCAGGTGGAGCTGGAAACCAGAAGGTTCTATTCTCAGGGGAGGGAGGGATACTCAGCTGATTGAAAACTTACTTGTAGGCTGCTCTGTGGGCAGTTGATAGTCAGGTTCTCCAGAAGGCTGGTCTAGACCTGGGGGGGGGGGGGGGGAGGATATAGAGATTGTGAATTAACACCAAGAATCTGGGATAAGCCTTAAGTATTTCTTAGTTTCCTATTAAGCTTTTCAACCCATTTTGAGGAACTGATTTTTGTCTTCTTTAGGAATATTTCAAAGACATCTGCAAATCCTGATAGTAATGGCAATACTATTAATAGCCACTCTCTAATACTACTACTACTACTAATTATTATTATTGATGAGTGCTTTAGGCTATGGAATGTCCTTTTAACCTGAATTATCAGTTTTGGGGAGTTAATCAAAAACGATGCTGGGCTCTCGGAATGTCTTTTTTTATATTTTATTTTATTTTATTTTATTTTATTTTATTTTATTTTAGAGAGAGAACACAAGTCAGGGAGAGGGACAGAGGAAGAGAGAGAGACAGAGACAGAGAGACAGAGAGAGAATCTCAAGCAGGCCCCATGTTCAGTATAGAGGAGACTCAAGGCTCAATCCCAGAATCCTGGGATCATGACCTGAGCCGAAATCAAGAGTTGGACACTCAACTGACTGAGCCACCCAGGTGCCCCTCTCAGAATGTCTTCATAGAGGCATCAGTTGTAGAGCAAGTGAAGTGAATGTGGTACTTTATGCTTTAGTACCTAAAGAGAAGACTCCACTGGGGGAAAGAAAGAGGAGGAATGGGAAGAACTCCTTACTTCCATGAGGAAAAAGACTGCTCTGTCAGGAAGGAAAAGACAGAAAGAGTGAGTTTTCATGGGGCAGTGTAAACAGAAGTTGAGTGGGGGCGGGAGGGGGGTGCATTTCTTTGAATCGGCATTTACATAGCATTTACTTTGTATGGGTCCATGTTTTAAGCACTTTAGACATATTATTTAATCCTCACACTGAGAGACACCTTACTTTCAGAAATAGGCACAGAGATCTGAGACACCTTATTTTTAGAAACTGAGGCTCAAAAATGTTAAGTAATTTGCCCAAGGTCTCACAACTAGGAAGTGGCAGGGCTGAGACCTGAATCCAGGGTTGTCTGAACCATGCTCTGTGGATTAACCACCACACTACAGTGCCTGTCAGAGTCAAAACGTTCTTCTCATTAGTCATAGTAAAGAATTTGCCCCTTTCATCAAAGTTGCTGAATTTATTGGCATAAAGTTGTCCATAATATTCCCTAACTTGTCCTTAATATCTGTAGATTAGTAGTAATGTCCTCTCTCATTCCTGATAATGGTGAGGTTGCGTCTTCCCTCTTTTTTGCCTTGATTTTTGTTGGGGTTTTTTTGTTCTTTTTTTAAAGTTTATTTTTGAGAGAGACAGAGACAGCATGAGTGGGGGAGGGGCAGAGAGAGAGGGAGACACAGAATCCCAAGCAGGCTCTGAGCTCACTGTCAGCACCGAGACTGACATGGGGCTCGAACTCATGAACCGAACAGTGAGATCATGACCTGAGCTGAAACCAAGAGTCAGACGCTTAAACCAACTGAACCACCCAGTCGCCCCTGCCTTGATTAGCTTTATAAAAGTTATTGATCTTTTCAAAGAAGCAGCTTTTGGCTTCATTGATTTTTTTCTATTGTTTTTCTGTTTTCTAGTCCATCGATTTTTGCTCTTACCTTTATTATTTTCTTCCTGTTTCCTTTAGGTTTAATTTGCCCTTCTTTTTCTAATTTCTTAAGATAGAAACTAAGCATCAATTTGAAGCCTTTTTAAAAATCTAAATGAGCACTCAATGTTACAAATTTCCTGCTAAGCACTGCTTTAGCTGCAGCCCACAATTTCCATGTTTTCATTTTCATTCAATTCAAACTTTCTTCTAATTTCCCTTGTGTCATTAATCACATTCAGACAGTATAGTTTAGTGGCTAAAAACCGCTTCCTGGAGTTCATCTTCCTGAGTTCCAATCTCATCTCTACCTCCTTCTAGCTGTGTGAGCTTCAACAGTTTGCTTAACCTCTCTAGTCCTCAGTTTCTTCATCTATAAAAAGGAAATAATAGTATCTACTTCACTATACCATCCTACAAGTGCCCTGAGAGGTCTAAAACCTGCTCAAGACTGTCTTTTCCCACCTGGGGTGGTGACAGAGATCTGGGACCCCTTGTCCATTAGTCCGCTGTCCCCCAGGGCATTGCTGGCCAGCAGCCAGACCCTGTATCGTGTAGAGGGCTGCAGCCCAGTCAGTGTGAAGGTGGTGGCCTGAGGTGGTAGGACATCCATGTAGAGGAACCCTGGAGTCCCCAGAGCCTCATACCTGCATGAGAGAAAGGGCAGTCATTGAGGGAGGTGCCCCAGCCCTGCTGGCTGCCATCCCTTCCTGCCTTGACAGGAACCCACCTGATTTGGAACCTCTGTGGCAAACCCCCATCAAAGCCAGGCTTCCATTCCAACGCCACTGAGTATGGGGTCATGCTCATGACCTTTAATCCTGTTGGGGGATCTGGGCGGCCTTTGAGGAAAAGGATGAGGGAAATAGTCAGAGGATACAAAAGGGTTCTGCAAGATTCCTTCCAGATTTTTCTAAGAATGATTTTAAATATACAGTTGATTCTTGTTATTAGTAGTGGTTATGTTCTATAAAGTTGCTATGACCACTGAATTACAGAATATCAAATCATTGCTTCTGGGAGAAATGCAGAGTCAGACCCCTGTGAGCCTGCAGTCACATTTTCATCAACCAGTCAATACATGATCTTGTTTTGTGTGTGCTTCTGTCTAAAGACACCTTATTTAATATATCTTATTGATCGACTCATTAACATTGAACTCACAGCCAACAATGTCACAATTGATGTTTGAAGGAAGCCTATCCAAGAGAAGTGTTTTCTCCATATGTTTAGGAACAGTAGATAGCAATTCAGGACTGTGCCTAGAGGCCATTTTAAATAGCAAGATCACTAACAAAAAGCACAAAAGTGCAAAAAAAATGTGGCACCAGATAGGGCCACAAAGAAGACACTTCGTTATAGGATGAAAGCGGAACAAGAAGGCAGAGTGTCACCTTATTCTACCTCAGCTGAGAATGTCCTCACTGGGCAACTCAATTTTTTTGCCTGCTCTGGACATGTCCCCGAGTGACCAAGAAAGCAGCATGAGTGTTGATTTTGAGGTTACAAATAAACGTTAGCAAGTAGGCAAAGTTACAAATACAGACTTGACAAGTAATGAGTATTGTCTGTACATGACATACATTCCTTGTGTGGATTTTTTGGTGTCTATTTCACATCCATTCCTCATTTCTTCTGGTTACAAAATCCTGAGTATCCTTGGAAAACCACTAGCCCACATTCTTAGGCCACATGCTTCTGATGGAAGTGACTCCACTCCCTTGTAGGATAGATTTGTGTCCAGTCCAAACAAACCAGAATGTCGCCTTCCCTGACCACAGGGTTTGTTCAGGGGTGGGATGGGAGCTAAGCAGAGCCAATGAGTCTTAACTCTAGTACTTTCATACCACTGTTAGGAAAAGAAAAAATTCTATGTCCCCTGGGAAGTCTAACAGCCCTCCATGAGGAGCCTTAGAATAAAGCCAACACAGAAAAGCAGACCTGAGAGACAGACAGTTCTGGATGGCAGTGAACCTAGATCTAGCAACTCCTAATGATCTACTTTTTGGTTACTTGGGCCAATAAATTATCCCTCACCCACCCACTGCCTTTTTTTTTTTTCCTTGCTATGAGTTTTCCTAAAGATCCAGAATCTATTAGGATTTTCAGGGCAGGCAGAAACTCCATCTTCACTCATAAACACCTCTCAGGTTTGGGGAACACTGCCATTCTGGGCCAACCAGAGACTTGGGGATTGACCCAGGGAGCACCCTCCCAACACCCTCACACCCCACTCCCACCATACTGATGCTGACGAGTTGAATGTTGGTGCGGTCTGAGCCAAGGGGGTTGGTGGCTGTGCACGTGAACAGGGCATAATCCTGGGCCGCAGACACATTGGCAATAGTCAGGAGACTGCTGTGGACCATACCCTGGTGGTATGTGTGCTCTGTGTATCTGGAGAAGAGGTGTGGCAGGGACTCAGGGAAGGTAACTAGGGTTGGGGGACCAAAGTTGGGACTAGGGTGCTACATGGCTAGGCCTTGACTCACCTGGGATCCTGGAGATCCAGAGCGACTCCATTTTTGGTCCAAGTGAAGACGATGTTAGGGACACCTCGGGCACGACAGTGGAGGGTGGCAGAACTGGTGCTATCTCCAGCTGCCGCCACCTTAGTTAGGGGGGTGGGGTGCTCCACCTGGGGGGCAACTAGGAGGGGTTGTTGGTCAACATAAGGTATGTGGAAGGACATGAGAAATGTGGGCTTAGTGGCAGGCCTTGAAGTCAGGATTTTGGGTGTCACTCACATCTGACAACAAGTCGGACCAGCCCTCGGGCTGGAGGTGCTACTCCATTGTCCACGATGCACTGGTAAGCACCAGCCTGGTCCAATTTGGCATGGTGAATTCGAAGACGCCCTGTGGATCCCTTTGACATCTTCTCCATGTCATCCAGGCTGTGGTCCTCTTCCTCTTCTCCCTTGAGGCACAAGATACAGGAGATGGCCCCCAAGTCTGACCCCAGCTCTGTTATCCCCCAAACTGGGTCCCTCCTGTATCTTTATTCTCCTAGGCACAATCGTCCTCCACAGATCTAGCAAAGAAAAAATTCCCTATCCATTCCCGCAGTCATCCATCTATCTATCCATTTATCCAATCATTTGTGAATGGGTCCATCCATTCATCCACCAATCCAGACAACTATTCACCCATCCATTTATCCAACCATTCATGCTTGGAACCATTTATCTACCCATCCACCTGTCTATTTGACCATGCACCTATTTATCAATTTATTCATTTATCTGTCCATCCATCTACCTCTCCTATCCATTCATTCATTTGCCCATTCATTCACCCAGCTATTTATCTTCCTTCTATCTATCCATCTGCCCACCCTTCCATCTGTCCATCCATCCACCTCATCTATTTGTTCATATGCGCACATACCCACAAATACATGCAACTGTTCATCAGTCCATCCAGATACCTATTTATTTATCTCTTCATCTCTCCACTGACCTCTGCACCCATCCATCCATGCATCCATCCATAATCTTTTCACAGACATCTTTCTACTGATGGTGTATTTATCCATCCATTTACTCTCTAATCTAATCCATTTATTTCTCTCATTCAGTCATTTACCTACTTATCTATTCATCATCAATCTATTCATTCGCTTGTCCATTTGTCCATCCATTCATTCATTCATTCATCCATCCATCCACCTACCTATTGATCCATATATCCATCTACCTGCCCACCCACTCATTTGGTTATCTATCCACAAATGCACCCATCCATCTGCCATTCACCTGCCAGTTCTCCAGTTCACTGGAGTATGTCCCAATAAATATGTAATTATACAGGATCATGTAGATGTGATCCCTCCTCCCAAGGAATTCACAGTTAAGAAACCACATCCCCAGACCCCACTTCCATTTACCAAAGGTTGGATCCTTACCAGCCTCTCCCAGTTGAACATCCCTGGAAGGATGGGATTGGCATCAACGATGCAGACTATATCCACAGAACCCCCAATATTCACCTCAGTAGGGTCCTGGAGAACTCGTATAGTGGGGGCATCTGGGGGAGGCAAGGATTTGGGGAAGGCACTTAGGCCTACACAATTGATGATGAGAGAAGGTCCCAAGTAGGAGAGGTGTCTTAGAGGTGTTCAGGAAAGTTACAGGTGTAATACAGACTGCCCTTTATGAAGAGCACTTGGAGTAAAGTTCTCAGTGTTAGTGAGACATTCCCCACCTTCTACTGTGTCTCTGTAGTGACAAGAGTAGGTCTGGTGGACTTCCAGGATTGTGTGGAAGTGGAGCTTCCACAGTGGGCTTGGCTTCCTGATGAGAGTAATTCCTATGTAGGTGGGCCCCCTGTCTGAGCAAATTCCACATAGGGTCTCACTAGTGGACAGGGTTCCCAAAGTGGGAGTGACTCCATCACAGTAGAGGCTCCCGGAGAGGGAAGCTTTCAGGATGGGTGAATATCTCTGGGTGTGTGGAGCTTCCACAATAAGGAGACTCCACAATGGGCAAGGTTCCCTGAGTTGGTGTGGTTACCATGGAGGGCAGGCCCCCCAGAACACTCTAGTTTCCTAGGATGATGAAGGGGGCTCACAGTGTACATCCAGCCGCACTAGCGCTTCGGCGGTGCCCTCTGAGTTCTGGCAATGCAGCTGATAAAGGCCATCGTCAGCACGGGTCACGTTCCATAGCTGCAGAGCTCCACCAGACATGATGCGATGCCGAGGGCCACCAGCTGGGGAAGGTCAGGGTGAGGGGCCTGCACCCTTCTCTATGTCCAGGAGACCCACACCCTTCTCTATGCCCACTCCGCGCACCTGGGCTGAGGCGGTAGCCCCGGAAGGTCCAGTTGAAGGCCTCCGGGGCAGGGTTGGCAGACACAGACACAGGCAGCAGTGCCTCACCCTGCTCCACCGCGGTCACCACAAGCACCTGCTCCCCCAGGAACTCTGGAGGGTCTGTGGAAGGAGCACCACCACGAGTCAAGATTGTTGTTAAGGCTGGGGTCCGAGATGGACTTGAGATCAGGTACCGGTATAAGGGTTAAAGTTAGGTCATAACTAGATTTAAGGTTGTGGACAAGGTAACAAGTTCAGAGCTGAGCTCAGAGGTTAGGTTCAGGATAGAGGTCAGAATCCAGTGTAGGAAAAGGATAAAGGCCAAAGTCAGGTTAGAAGATGGAGAGAGGGTTCGGGATGGAGGTCACTGTCAGGGGTCAGGATAGAGGGCAAAGGCAAAATGGAGGTTGGGCAGGGTTGGAGTTGGTGTAGAGTCAGGGGTCAGGATAAAGGTCCGGAAAGTTTCAAGCTTTAGATTGGAGATAAAGGACAGTGTCAAGGTGAAGACCGAAGTAGTAGAGGATCAGGAGGGAATCCAGAGGATTCCACATACACAGCACATTGAGGCGGTAGAAGGCGCTCATGGTTTCCCGCAGCTCAGTGCTGTGGGCTCGGCAGGTCACTCGATGGCCGTGGTCACGGGATGACATTCTCAGAAGGACACTCCTGGCTGCTGCAGATCCTTTGAATGGGGCACTACGGGGTGGTATGGCCACACTTTCCAGCCTGTGGACCAGGCAGGGGTGGTGGAGTCAGGCCAGAGCCAGCTCAGGGATGGAACCAGAGCCAGAGGCATACTAGGTACAGGGCAGGACACCAGGGGTGGGGAGGGGAGCTCAGACGGTAAAGAGGCATGACCAGAACCAGAGAGTGGTGGGGCCGTTCGCACTCTCACCTCTCCCCCTCCTTGTCCCATGACAAATTGACAGGAGGGTTACTGCTAACGCTGACGCAAGTCAAGTTTAAGGCATCCCCTGGGCGCAGCGCCGACGCATTGGCCAAGATCGTCACGTTTGTTGGGGGAACTTCAAGAATGAGTCGGAAAAGCGAGGCTCAGAGCCTGCTTCCGCCTCACCTAGACTCCAGGCCCAGCTGCACAAGTCCTGGCTCTTGGCATCCACTGTCCCCCAGCCGGGCTCTGGCTTAGTTCCCCGCCGCGACCAAGCCCTCCCCCAGGCCACGGCCGTGCGCGCCCTCACACTGCACCACAAGCTGCGTGGATGCGCTGAGCTGACCCGCCTTGCACGTGAACTTGGCCTGGTTGTCCGACGGACCCGTGATCAGTACAAGCTCGCGGGAGAAGGTGCTCCCCGACTTCTCCAGACTTCCCAGCTGCACCCGCCGCGGCTCCTGGGGCGGCCGCGGTTCGGTCACCGCACGGGAGTCCTGAGGGCAAAGACTGACGGGGGGGACCGCGTAGGCCTGCCATTTCCCCCAGAAAGAGCCTCATCGGGTTGGCTGCCCCCAGTCCAGATAAAGCCTTCCTGTGATGAAGAAAAGGCGCCCCCTTCCGCTGGCACCCAGCTAGGGTAGAGGAATGGGGATTGGAACTGAGCACCTCCCACCTGGAGTCTCTCCCATTTACCCTGGGCCCCCAGAGCTCCGCGGTTTTGCGGTGGGATCTGGCTTCCAGGCCCACGCCCCCATTCCCCGCCCCGCCTGCTCTGCTCTCTGGAGGCCAGCAGTTGTTAGCGCCCCCTGCCGACCCTCAGCCCCACTCCTCAACAACCACTCCAGCTGCGCTTAGCAACCACCTGCCTGGAAACTCCCATGGAATCCCCAAGCCTTTCCCAGAATTTCTTCATTTTTTCCTATCTTTAGTTCTTTTTCTTTACATTCCCACTTTCCCCAAAGATTTCCTTTGATTGTTCTCTTAATTCCATAGTCTTTCCACAGGTTTCTGAATCCTTTCCCAATATTCTCTTATTACCCTAAAATAGTCTTTTACCTGTGTAATGCCCAAATTCTTGGCATTTTCCCAGAATTCTCTCCAATGACATTTCATTCCTATAATCCCTAGTCTTTCCCCCAAAATTTCCACTAGCCCCCTAATTTCCCAGGATTTTCTCAGAATTCTGTCAGAATTTCTCTTAATTTTAATGGAATTTCACTTTCTTACCCCCAAGTCCCACGAATTAATTAAAATGAATAGATTTACAAATGTTCTGTGGAATAACTAGTCTCTCCCCCAAATTTCCAGCCTTTACCCCATCATTGTCTTTGTTCCTGGAATTCTTAGTCTTTCTCTAAAATTCCTGCCATTGCATCTGAATCCCCAAAATTTCATGAGAATTTTCTTTACTTTTGATGAAATTAATTGCCTTTTCTCTAGAATTCCCTATCCTGATCTAGAATGCCTCTTTTCCCCCAGAATTCTCACTGTTTTCCCAGAATTCCAAGAGTTTTCCTAGGATTCCATTTAATTCTAATGGCATTTGTGTCTTTCCCAGTTCCCTACCAAAACTCAAACTCTCCAGTATTTTTCAAGAAATTCAAGTTTTCCCAAGATTTCCCAAGACTCTGGAGGAAAGAAAGGGCTTCATCTTTCCCCCACTTTTCTGGCCACCCACACCCCTTGCTTGGCACCAACCTTGAACCAGGTAAGAGATGGGTCTGGGTTGCCTCCAATGGCCAAACACACCAGCCTCACCCGAGTCCCAGCCCGGAGGCGCTGTCCCTCTGGGGGGCCCTCTATCCACAACTTCTGGGCAGGATCTGTGGGGAGAGCCAGGAAGAATGGCCTTTCTCTCTGGGCTGGGCCTGACGGGGGTGGGGGTGGGGGGTGGGGAGGGGTCTCTAAGGGGTGGGGCGCCTCTGGGCAAAGGTGGGGGCTCACATTTCACATTCAGGATAAGTGACTTCTTGAAGGTCTCCTTGGTGAAGGCCTCACTAAAGGCTTCACACGTGAGGGTCAGACCATTGTCTTCCCGTCGCACCAAGAACGTCAAGTTGGACATGGAGATGTGGCCACCATGCAGGCCCTGGCAGGGAGAGAGCTTCAGACTTGGGAACGAGATCACTCCCATCCATGGTACTGAGGGCTGGGCTCAACTGGGACCCTAGCAGGGACACATAAAGCATCTCCACCCTCTCCTCTGAGACCCAGGAGGCCAGGACCCCAGTGCATACTCCCCAAGGACCAAGGCATCCAGGCTGCCAGACCCATCCTCGCCAAGATCCAGGAGTCATGCCCTCAGCTCCCTCCTCCCTCAGACCCGGGAGCCTGGCCACCGCCTCACATCCATGACCATGTCTTCTGTGGGCAGCAGCTGCCGCCAACCCAGCCACCATCGCAACAGGACCCGTGGGCGACTGGACTTGGTGATGCAGGAGAGTGTAACGTTCTTGTTCTCAGACTGGGACGCAGATCCCAGGATGGTAATGGCACTGGGGGGGACTGCAGAGACGATGGACAGAGGAGAGACACTAAACTAGGCTGGACACCTCACAGGCCGGCCCAGATAAGGGACTGGGGACAGATGACAAGGTCTTTGGCATCAGTCAGGCATGATTTGGGAGCACAAACAGACGGTTCTCTGGGGCACAGACTGACAGACGGGCAGCTGGCATCAGGACTCACAGGTGACCTGCAGGGTGACCCCACGTTCCTGGATTCCCGTCGATACGCTGTTGTGGGCCTCACAGCTGAGCCTCGCCCCGTGGTCTTCTGGTCGCACAATCATCACTAGCATGCTTCGGGCCACTGCCTCAGCATGCTCTGTGCCCCACGCTGTGGACATGGGCTGGCCATTCTGGAGACAGAGACAGACCTGGGCCAGCTCAGGGCCAGCTCCTCCCCCTACCCTCCCACCCCCATGCCTGCCTCTGCCCTCACCTTCAGCCACTGCAGTGTGGCTGGCGGATTTCCCCCTCGGGACACACACAGCAGCTCCAAGCTCTGTCCTGCCCGCACGTGCCCCTCGTCCAGGCCTGGCCATTCAATGACAGGAGGTCCTGGGGGGACTGGGAAGCAGCACTCATTGGGCCTGTGGAGCTCATTCATTCTTTCCAGGACCCACAACCTGCCTCTTGAACCCCCATGTTTCTCCTTGAGAATCTGAACCTTCCATAATCCCTGAACTCCCCAGGACCCCCAATTCCTGCTTCCCACCCCTAATGTCCATAGCTGACTCAGTTCCCTACTTACACTGAACATTCATGGTGACTGAGACCCGGATAGGGGTGTCCAATGCTGGGCTGGACCCCTCACAGACCAGCAGCTTCCCATTATCTGAGCTCTGAGGTGTCACCCTGGGGTGGGAAGTTGGGGTTCTGGAGTCAGAGTCATCTGAAATTTGGGGAGTCAGGGCGAAGAGGTGGGGATCCCAGTTTCCCACATCTGGTCTAAGTTTCTCTGCTGGTTTCCTCTAGGATCTAGAGTTCTATGGAAGACATCTGGGGGGTCAGCAGTGAAAACTGGGATCCCGGAGCCCACACCGAAGCCCTTGTACTTGATGCTCTGGACTTTGCATTCATTTCCATGAAGATGTTTTGAAGTGTCAGAGTAAAGAATTAGGTCCCAGATGTTCACACCTGACTCTAGTCTCTGTGCACAAATCCCTGGGATATGGGGTTTTCATGGGAAAATTTGGGGGCCAGGCTGAGGGAAGGCAACCCAATTTTCATACCTGGCTGTGGCCTCTGTGGTGAAGAGTTTCTCCTGGGACCCCACATTCACATTAGCAGAGATGTCAGAAATTGTTTGTCCACCTTGGGGTAACAAGAGGGCTAGAGGGGTGCCAGGTTCCCCCCAAGGTAGATCCTGAAGAGAATGGCCTGGAAATCCTAGGGTGCACATATTGCCCCCTCCCTCCTAGTTCCAGAGGAAAAGCACCAGCTCTGTTCCTCCGCAAGTTCAGCCCTCCCGGAGTCCCTGAGGCCAAGTCCTGGGCCTCACCCTTGTCCTCACCACCTTGCTGGGTTGTATCACTCACCCCCATCACCCAGCTTCTTGCTTCTGCACCAACGATGACACGCATATCTCTGTCTGGAGCCTCGGGCTCTTCCCTGAGTTCCAGAACTGCAGTCCTGCAATCACTCTGGTACCTTTCCCTGGATGTTCCCTCCTATTCACAGGGTCTCACGCTGACCTCAACATCTCTCCAAGCCCCCTCCTGCATCCCCATCACTCAGGAAGGTCCTATTTTCTGGGACCCCTGGGAGGGCACTGGGCGGGGACACACCCCCTCCCCACTCCAGAGGCTTTACACTGTTCCCACCAGTTCACCCACTCACTCTGGATGAAGGTGATGTCAGGTGCTGGCTTTGCATCCCCAGACACACAGCTGACCACGTACTCCTGCCCAGCTACCCATGTGACTGTGCTTCCTGCCTCAGGGGTCAGCTGAAGCACCTTGGGGGGCACTGATGAAAAAGGGTCTGAGGTGAGCTGCCACCACTGAGAAAGGTATGAGGATTTGGGTTTTCAGTCTCATTGCTCATGAAATGAGCTCGGCGCCCTGGGTCTGGGACTGGGGCCTGGGGACTGGGGACTTGGAACCCTGGGCCCTGGGATAGGAAAGGGCTGGAAATCTGGACTCAAGGGTCCTGGGGGTCTCTCACCCATACCCAGGATGGTAAGGATCACTCTGGGAGACACGAGCTCGGGGCCTGTCTCTGAGCGGCCGACCTGACATTCATACTCTGCATCGTCACTGAGGTCACATGCTTCAATGTGCAGGTGGAATTCACCTGCAGGTAAGACCAAGAGTCCCAGGTCAGGGCCACAGTCAGCCCCTGCTGGTGGCTTAGAGTCTTAGGCCCTGACCGCTTACCTCTATCGGGGTCCCCTTCTAGGCGGTACCTCGGAAAGCTGGGGATCCTAGGATCAGGGCCTAGGAGTAGCCCATCTTTGGCCCATTGCACCGCACTGCCAGGGGCGCTGACCCCGCACCGCAGCTCAGCAGTGGCCCCCTCGACCACCGTCAAGTTTTCAGGCAGAGCCCAGAAGCCTCGGGGGGTGGAAGCAGGGAGTGGCAAATGGGCCAGGCCTGGGGACACAGGGCTGTCAGCAGGAGAGGGCAGGGGGTCTGTCTGGAGAACATGCGTGGGAAATGAGGGCTACATGGTGCTGGGTCACAAGACCAGGATTCCACTCACCTGTGGTCAGCAGCCCCAGAAGGAGCAGGGCAACCCTGCCAGGGGTCCTCAGGGCCATCCCAGGTCCTCTGCCTGTGGCTCCTGTGGTGTCCACTGCCTACCTGCTGCCTCTGTTTCTGTCTTTCTCTGGGTCCTTCTATGTCTCTTGCTTTGCTTATTGTCCTTCTTTGTCCATTTGTCTCCTTCTCTTTCTCTGGTTTCCTCTCTTCCCAGGAGTCAGTCCGTCAGTCTCTCTCTCCCTCTCTCTCTCTCTCTCTCTCCCTCTCTCTCCTCTTTTTCCTCCTCTTCAGTCTCTTCTCTCCTGCCACCCCCTTCCCTGCTCTCCTCTCACCACTCAGTCCCTCAGGGAGGACGGCTGCTCAGAGTCCGGCAGGCCTCAGGAGCCCAAGAGAGTGATGAGGCTGATGTGATCAGTGGCAGAGACCCTCAGTGACAGAGACCCAGCCACTGTTGTCTTCACAACGCTGCCTCCCCCAGGTGCCCTCCCGAGAGCCTCCAGTTCCAGGCCTCTGCCCAGCAGGCTCCTCCCAGCCCAGCCAGAGCATGAAATCCCCTGTCAGCACATGCCAGGAATATTCCTCGGTGCCTCCCCAGTCCCGATGACCCCAAGAGCCTGGCTTGGGCCAAGGATAAGGGGGAGCAGGTCAGACCCAGGTGGAGAACTGGGTCATCTAGGACTCCCCAGCTCTCTCCTCCCCTGGTACATGATCTTGGCAAGTGTCTTCCTTCCCTGAGTAGACCTCATTCTCCCCATTGCCATCAGGGGTCTCTGCTGGAGAGCGTGCAAGGGTGTGTTTGACAGACCGCAGGAGTGCAGATATCTGTGTGTGCATGTGTGTGTGAGTGCATGAGCATGCATGTGAGCATGGGGAAGTGAGAGTGAATTGTGACCTGTGAAGGTATACGCCAGAGTACGTGAGGTACATGGGGCGCCTGGGTGGCGCAGTCAGTTAAGCGTCCGACTTCGGCTCAGGTCGTGATCTCGCGGTTGGTGGGTTGGAGCCCCGTGTCGGGCTCTGTGCTGACGGCTCGGAGCCTGGAGCCTGCTTCGGATTCTGTGTCTCCCTCTCCGCCCCTCTACTGCTCATACTCTGTCTCTCTCTGTCTCAAAAATAAATAAAAACATTTTTAAAAATTAAAAAAAAAAGGAGTACTTGAGGTATAAGTGTGCAAGGCAGTCAGAGTGGTGGGAGTGAAAGGCGGAGCTCAAGACAACACTCGCTGAGTGGGTATAGGAGCGAGCCCAGCTTGGGAGCCCTTGGCTGTGTGAGTTTTAGTTCATGAAGCTTCCCTCTGTCTCTCCCCAGCCTCTCTCTTCCCCCTTCCTCTCCTCCCCCACCTCCCTCCCCCTTCCTTTCCTCCCTCCCTCCCTCTCCATAAGGTGGTTACACCTCAGTCAACCTTTAGCTCCGTCATTGTCTCTCTTTATGCCTCTACATGTCTCTGTTTTTCTGTGTTTCTTTGTTCTCATCTCTATCCCCCACTCCCCCCCCAGTGTTCTGTCTCTCACACGCACCAGAAACTCAATAAATATTTGTTCTCAGTCAATATTTGATTATACCTCTTTCTTTTATTTGTTTCTCCATCTCTGAGTCCTCCTGTTTCTCACATCTTTGAATTTTATAACCATATGCTGCTTGGCCTGCCCTCCCCATCCCAGTGTGCGCACACACACACACTCACATGGGATAAGCTTCTTCTGCCTGCTTATCTCCTGCAGGAATTGGAACGGCCCGTTTCCTCCCCCCACCCCTATCGCCATGACTCCCTCCTCTGGTCTTCCTCCAGGAACAAGATGAGGCATCTGGCCTGAGCCCCCACAGCTCCATACTTCATGTTCGCTCTAGTCTTTCTGCTTCCCTCCCATTACTGACCCCTAACCCTCCCCCACATTCCCTCTCCCAACTGCCCCCCCCCCCCCACGCCTCCCAGGGCACAGACTAGATGCAGAACTGGAGGTTCTGTCTTAGGGCCCTCTCACCAGATGGTGTCCCTCAGGGCCAGGGTGTAAAGCTGTCAGTTGCTGGGACCTTTAATTAGCACAAACCTTCCACCCTCCACTTTGGCTGTTTTCCTTCTCTGGATGCTCCTGGGACCTCAGGCTCTCCATCTTTCCATGCCTGTGGCCCAAGAGAGCTAGGAAGGGGAAGCGATGTCAGGTGTCTGGAAAAACAGCCTTACTACCTGACTTCCTCCCCAAGACTCAGGAGTC
This sequence comes from Prionailurus bengalensis, assembly GCF_016509475.1. NCBI lineage: Eukaryota > Metazoa > Chordata > Mammalia > Carnivora > Felidae > Prionailurus > Prionailurus bengalensis. Next base: position 18,077,119 of record NC_057352.1, on the reverse strand, counting down.
CTGGCTCCAAGTTCATCCTATGTCAAAATGCAGTCACTGGAGTCCCCAGAAGGAAGCCAGTTCAGGCCGCCAGACCTAGAAGTCTCTCAGACTCAGGAGTCCTGAAGCTTCTCCCCAAGGTCCTAGGAGTTGAGGCCTCCAACCCTCCCCCCTCAACGCACACACAGGACTTAGGGCAGATGTTCACCGTCTGTGATTTTCAAATCCTCCTGGGCCTGTGTGGGGGTGGGAGAGATTGGTGGTTAATCCACTGACTCTAAGACTTAAGACCAGATTTTCTGACCCCCTATCATCCTCTCCCAACTGCACCATGCTGTAGGCAGGGGACCTAGCTGAGTCCCCGGCTCCTCAGAAACTGGCAGTTCAGGCCATTAACTTGTCAGTCAACAGAGGTCTGTTCGCCCAGTCTTAGAATCCTAGAGTCCAAACGCCTGCCACGTGAGGACGTCAGAATCTGAGCTCAGGAACCAGAGAGAACCTGAGTGTGGGCCCCCAGTCACTACAGGCTCAGGAATGTCAGACCCAGGGTCCCAGCCCCCTCCAGGTCGCACTCGATTGGCTCGGGGTCCCGCCCACCTGCCGGGCCAGCTGCGCAGCGCACCGGCCGGCCAGAAGCGTGGGAACGCCCCAGCTGGGCGGCAGGCGGCCGTCAGGACAAGCTGCGCGGTTCCCAGCCTCCCCGCCCGCCCCAGCTCGGGCACCGCCGCCTCCCAGCCGTCGCCCAGCAACCACAGCGGGGACGAGGGGCTGAGCCGGGACTGCGGGGTCTCGGGAAGGGGGGGATGCTGGGGGCCTGGATTCCTGGATCCTTGGACGTGCTATGGGTTGCAGCAAAAGGGGTTCAACCCCTTTTTAAGAGGGGTGTTGAAGCGAGAAGAGCTGGACCCCCTCCTCTTCTCGGGGGTCCCGGTTGCCCCAGGCACCCCAGTGTCCTCTTCCTGACCCTCAGGCCCAGGGGGGGCCCGGGCCCCGCCTCCCCAGGGCGCGGAAACTAGCGAGGCCCCAGAGGCTCCCGTTTATAGCTTCGTTTCCACTCAGCGCCGTCCCTCCGAGGACCTGGGCTGAGCAAGTTTCTTCCACTCTCTCCCCCCGCCATGTCCCCCACAAGCCTGGCTGGGTGCAGGTGTCCAACTCAGCCGGGACGCCCTTCTTCGACCCAGGTGTTCTGGCTCCCAGACCCCAATTTGGCTGGGGCGCCCGCCCGCGGGGAAACCCCGCCCTGGTTGCCCCCATTCATCCAAGTCTCTGCCGCGCGAGTTCCTCAATGGGAAAGGGCGGGTCTCCAAGGGGGCGGGGCGAGTGGGATCGGGGCCCTCCCCGGTCTCTCAGAGACAGAGGGCGCGGAACCCGCCTGTGTTTCAGAGTGTTGGAGCCTGCAGCTGGGCAGACTGGGGGAACTCCAGGCCAGAAACGGGGTGGCCTCTAGCCTGGGGCGAAGAGTCGGGCGCGAAGGGAGCTCCGACCAGGGTCGTGAGAGGTGTGCTATTGAGGAAGAAGTTAGCAGGGAAGCCCGTGCAGCAAGTCTGCGGAATCTTGGGGGACACACGACGGGGATGCTGGTCTCCGCCCTCCTCGTTCTCCTCTTCTGCTTCAGAGGGCATGCAGGTACCTCTAGGGACGGATGAATTTGGGGGGGGAGGATTGTTTGCCAGCTGCCTCTTTACTGGGGTGGATGGAACTGGGGGTTCAGACTCCTAGATCTGCCGGAGGAGAACTTCGGGAGCCTAGACTCCTGGGTCCTGAATGAGGGAGCTAAGATCGTTGCTAAACTCAACCTTACTCCCTTCCCCCAATTCTCCTAGGCCCGTCGCCCCATTTCCTGCAACAACCGGATGACCTGGTAGCACTGCTGGGGGCTGAGGCCCGGCTGCCCTGTGCCCTGGGCGAATACTGGGGGCTGGTTCAGTGGACCAAGGACGGGCTGGCTCTAGGGGGTGAAAGGGACCTACCAGGTGAGACTGTTGTCTCTACTCAGGAGGGTTTGGCTCCAGGTGGGGGTGCTGAGCTTGTGCCGTATCTGAAGTCTCTATTTTAATGTTTTCAAATTTAGGAAATTGATGGGCTCAGATAAACATCTGAGAGAACTGAAGTTTTAGCTTCTTTAGGGGGTAGGAGATTTTTGTTTGTATTATAAAGTACTACATCAATGTAGGAAGGCATATAAAACACAAAAGGAAGATTTGCCAAATAAAGGAGACACTCGTGTAACTACTACTCATGACCCTTGTCAGCTCTCAGAAGCCTTTCTTATTCCCTCTCCTACCATAGCCCTCTCCTCACCCCAGACGTAGTACTAATCTGATTTTTATAGCAATTGTTTTCTTTTTTCTGACGTTTTCACCCCCAAGTTTGCCATGACTCTGGATGGGAGAGGGTTAGTCTCTCTGGCTCAGCACCCACTTTTTGGTGTCTTTCTGGTGTGGGGTGCCTGGGAAAGGAGACCGAGGCCAGGAACTCAGAATCATGGTGTGACTGCCTCTTCCTTAACTTCAGGGTGGTCCCGGTACTGGATATCAGGGAACGCAGCCAGTGGCCAGCACGACCTTTACATTAGGCCCGTGGAGCTAGAGGATCAAGCATCATATGAATGTCAGGCTACACAAGCAGGCCTCCGCTCTCGGCCAGCCCAACTGCATGTGCTGGGTGAGGACTCAATCCACTTGTACCTGGGAAGCCCAGGGGGACAGCCAGTGCTTAGCTGAGTGTCAGAGTCCGAGGAGCCCAGAGGGGTGGTTAGTTAGAGCTGGGAAGATTGGGGTCTCTGGGCCCAGGGTCCAGCTCTGACTCCAATCCACCCCACAGTACCCCCAGAAGCCCCCCAGGTACTGGGAGGCCCCTTTGTGTCTCTGGTTGCTGGAGTTCCTGCAAATCTGACCTGTCGGAGCCGTGGGGATGCCCGCCCCATCCCGGAGCTGCTGTGGTTCCGAGATGGAATCCGTCTGGATGGGACCACCTTCCACCAGGTCAGGTCGAAATCCCTGTGCAGCTCTTGCCCATTCAGGGAAATCTGGAGTCTGCTCAGACCACAGGCTTATCCAGAGGAGAAAAGGGCATGGGAGGAAGGAAGTTCAAGGGTTAGGACCCTTAGTATGTGATTAAGGGTAAGGATTCCAGAGCCAGACATCTCGGGTTCAAATCCTTGCTAGTTGATCAAATCACTTGCTAGTTGATTGATCTTGAGTTCAGGTAACTTAACCTCTCTGTCCCTCAAGTTTCCTTATCTGTACAATAGGGACAATAATATTCACTTCATAGGGTAATCGTGAGGATTAAATAAAGTACTTTGAAGTGACTGATACATAGTAAACACAATATAGCAAGAAGATGAAATCATTATTATTATTCATAACCTCCAGACCCTGCTGAAGGAAGGAACCACTAGGTCGGTGGAGAGCATCTTATCCTTGACTCCTTCCAGCGCTGATGACGGAGCCACCTTGGTCTGCCGGGCCCGGAGCCAGGCCCTGCCCTCAGGGAAGGATACAGCTATCACACTAAGCCTGCAGTGTGAGTGCAGTTAAAAATTGACCCTCCAGGCTGCAGGCCCTTGGGAAAAGAGAGGCCTGAGGTCTGGACTCCAAGGTTTGAGGAAAGAGGAGGCTGTGGACCTGGGACCCTGGGGAAATTGGGAACTGGAGTCTTGGACTTCTTAGCTCAAAAGGAAGAGGAGAGGGGCGCCTGGGTGGCTCAGTCAGTTGAAATTCCAACTTCGGCTCAGGTCATGATCTCATGGTCTGTGAGTTCGAGCCCCACGTCGGGCTCTGTGCTGACAGCTCGGAGCCTGGAGCCTGCTTCAAATTCTGTGTCTCCCTCTCTCTCTGCCCCTCCCCCTCTCATGCTCACGCTCTCTCTCTCTCTCCCTCTCTCTCTCTCTCTCAAAAATAAACATCAAAAAAAAAGGAAGAGGAGAGTGGGGACCCAGACTCCTGGGGTGGAGAGGCTGGGCACTGGACTCAGATGCTCCATGGAGGTGTTCCAGGTCCTTGCCCACCGCTAACCATTGACCTACCTCCACAGATCCCCCAGTGGTGACTCTGTCTGCAGAACCACAGAGTGTGCTGGAGGGAGAGAAGGTCACTTTCCTGTGCCAAGCAACAGCCCAACCTCCTGTCACAGGCTATAGGTGAGGTCGCCTCTCCTCAGCCCAGAGCAGGGTTTAGGGAGGACTAGGGTTGGGACGTGCGCGGGAGTGCCAGGGGAGCAGGGACAACATGAGCAGCCTCACTGCCTCTGCAGGTGGGCAAAGGGAGGTTCCCCCGTGCTCGGGGCCCGCGGACCAATGTTGGAGGTTGTGGCAGACGCCTCTTTCCTGATTGAGCCAGTGTCCTGCGAAGTCAGCAACGCAGTGGGTAGCGCCAACCGCAGCACAGCGCTGGACGTGCAGTGTGAGCGGGGGCGGGGCCCTGGGTGTGGCCAAAGTGGGGCAGATGGGGGGCGTGGCTGCGACTGGCTGCGGGAGAAGGTGGGACGGAAAAGGATGTAGGCAGGGATTGGCTGTGCTGGGTCAACGCCACGGGCAGCAGGGGCGGGAAGGTGTCGTTTCTGAGTAGCCGATCCTGGGTCTGAAGTTGCATCCTTCCCCGACCATGTGACACCTCCTCTCCTCTCCTCTCCTCTCCTCTCCTCTCCTCTCCTCTCCTCTCCTCCAGTCGGGCCGATTCTGCAGGCAAGGCCGGAGCCCATGTCTGTAGACGTAGGGGGAGACGCTTCCTTCAGCTGTGCCTGGCGCGGGAACCCGCTCCCACGGGTAACTTGGACCCGCAGCGGAGACGCGCAGGTGAGACCCGATCTAAAGCCTGTGGCCGTGGCTGGCGGTGGACAGAACTTCCTCTCAAGGTCCTGCCCCTGATGCCCCTACCCTCTCCCAGGTGCTGGGCTCTGGGCCCACGCTGCGTCTTCCGTCGGTGGGGCCCGAGGATGCAGGCGACTACGTGTGCAGAGCTGAGCCGGGGCTCTCTGGCCTGGGGGGCGGCGCTGCGGAGGCTAGGTTGACTGTGAACGGTGAGAAAGTGGCGCTTCCTAGAAGACCTGGCAGAGCCTGGGACGGGACACAGAGTGGGCAGAGGGGGCCAGCCCTAAACGGGGATGGGCGTGCCCTTGAGAGGGAGAGCTTTTTGGACGGCGGGGCCTGGGGCTGGGAGCCAGACCACGCGAAAGCGAGCCTCTGAGGGATTCGGGGTTTGTTGAGGGGCGTGGCCTGGTTGATTGGCTTTAGTGAAGAGTGCCGAGACCTGGCCCCGCCTTATTGAGACCTGACGTTTCTGAGGGCAGGGCCTCTATATGACTGGTCCACAATCTCCAAAACAGCTCCCCCAATTGTGACCGCCCTGCATTCTGCGCCCGCCTTCCTGAGGGGCCCCGCCCGCCTGCAATGTCTAGTCTTTGCATCTCCGGCCCCAGATGCTGTGGTAAGGGAATGTCCCCGCTCTCACGACCAGCCCAGTTGTTATCCCTGTCCTCCCAAGCCAGACCCCCAAAACTGCTATGACCACCTCTAACTTTTCGACACCTTGCCTGCCCTTCCTTCCTTCTCCAGTCTCCTTAATGACCTCCTTTTTGTGTGTGCCCCCAGGTCTGGTCTTGGGATGAGGGCTTTCTGGCGGCGGGGTCGCAAGGTCGGTTCCTGGTGGAGACATTCCCAGCCCCGGAGGGCCGCGGGGGCCAGGGCCCAGCCCTGATCTCTGTGCTACACATTTCGGGGACCCTGGAATCGGACTTCAGCAGGGGTTTCAACTGCAGTGCCAGGAACCGGTTGGGTGAGGGAGGCGCCCGGGTCAGCCTGGGGCGTAGAGGTGAGATCCTGGGCCTGAAGCCTCCAAATCTGAGGATCCCAAACCCCCACACGCCACAGTCTCTAAATCAAAGACCTCCAAATGCAGACACCCTCAAATCTTGAAAGCCTCAAAACTATGAGTCCCTTGAATCCTGAGACCCTCAAAACAGTAAATTCCTTCAAATACGGAATTCTAAACTGAGAGACCCCCCCACACACACACTTAGGTGCCCCAAAGAAACGAAGTTCCAAATATGGGGAATGGTAAAGTTAAAAACCCTTCAAACTCTAGGACTCCCTACAGCCAGGGAGTTTAAACTTGTGGAACCTCAAATTCGTGAGCCTGTAAGCCTAAGGGACCTCAAGCTAAGGGACCTACAAACTTTGGTATCCCCAAACTTGGGGACTTTTTGAATCCAGAGACGCCAACGCAAGCAAGTCCTGAGTCCCTGTTCCCCAGTTCTTCCTGGGTCTCATGCTTACCCTCCTCAGAACATCCTCTCTCCTTCCTGTAGACTTGCTGCCCACAGTGCGGATTGTGGCTGCAGTGGCTGCTGCAGCCGTGACTCTTCTTATGGTCATCATTGGGGTGGCCCTCTGCTGCTGGCGCCACGGCAAGGGTCAGTGACTGAGCCCCACCTCAGCGCCATCCCCCAGCCCCCTCCCCCCACTGACCTGGCTGAGACCCGCCCCAGTCTCACCTCTCTGGCCTCAGACTCACCTTCAGACCCTGGTTCCTCCCTCATGCCCTAAGTCCTTCTCCTCAGGGTCACACTCCTCCCCCTTGCAGGTTCTCATTGGTTCCCAGCCTCCTGACCCAACCCAGCCCTCTCTCTTCCTGTTCATTGGTCTCTGCAAACCATGACCCTGCCCCATCACTTATCTCTGCCTCCCACTGTCCCTGGCCTCAGCCTCTTTCTCCAAGCAAAAGAACCTGGTACGAATCCCAGGCAGCAGTGATGGCTCCAGTTCAAGAGGCCCTGAAGAGGAGGAGACCGGCAGTGGCGAGGACCGGGTAGGATGCAGGGTCCCCAGACAAGACTCAGCCTCTAGAACAACTAGTAACCCAGTCCCAACTGTTCTCCCAGTCCCCACTGAGCCCCCAAACTCAAAGGCGGTCCACATCCTAATAAGTAATCCCGGGCTAACATGTCCCCCAAGTCCAAACATACTCCTGACCCAGTTATCTCCTAGACCAAATATGTCCCCAGGGCCCTTTGTTGTCTTGAGTCTAGACCCCAGCTCCTTGTGCTCTTGGTCCCTCCTGCCTGGCCTCCACTGTCCAACTGAGGGTTGTTAGGGTCTGGTGCTGGACCAGGAGGATCCTCTGAGTGCCCCCTCTCACTAAGCACCCTATCCCAGGGCCCCATCGTGCACACGGATCACAATGACCTGGTTCTGGATGAGGAAGGGGCTCTGGAGACCAAGGTAAGTGTTGGGAAGGGATGGTTTCCTTTCACTGAGTCTCCAGCTCTCTCCCTGCTTGGTCCCCTCCTTTTTCACTCTCTTGCCCCCAGAGCTAGGACCTAGCCCCCTCCACACTTTCCTCCTGCCTCCTGGGCCACTTCACCCACCTCCAGGTCCTGTTTGCACAGCTGCTGATATTGCCCACAAATGTGTCCCAGCCTTGGCCTCCCTCTCGGAGCCCCACATCAGGGCTCACTCTGCCTGTGCTTTCCCATCACAGTCCTGCCTCAGGTCTCCTGGATGCCTCTGCCAGGCCCCTTCCTACCTACCAGCTCCCGCACTGGCCTCACTTCTCCCCAAACCGGCCCTTCCTTTGAAGTCCCCTCTCTTGGCCTCCACTGACTTCAGTCCCTAGCCCAGAGCCCTTCTCTGTCCCCTCTGTACCTAGCACATGCTATTCTATTGGCCTGAAACACCACTTTCCTTCCCATACTACCTAATTCTGCCCTTCATTCCTCTGGTCTCAGCTCACACATTTCTTGTTCTAGAGAGTCCATGCTTCCCTACTCACAGCCCTGATCATTCTGTCTGTGTTCCACCTGCCACAACTAGGACCACTCTGCCCTGGATTCCCATCCCAGCCCTGAAATCCTGTTTGTGCTTCCCCATCAGGCCTTCTCACTCTGCCTGTATTTCCCTCATCAATACCCTGACCCCCCTGGACTCTGGTGATTTGCCATTTCCTCTTTGGCCTGGGATCTCCATGTGGGCAGGGCCCAGTCTCTCCCCTTGATAGACATGTCCAGCAGCAGCATAAGACATGACACAGAATCAAAGCCTTGGGGCCGGTGGGCAGATGAATGAATGAATGTCTTGGTCTCAACCCCTCTGTTCCCACTGCATCTCCTTCCAAACCACCAGCCCTCAGCAAGCCTATACTCCTCTGTTGCTGCCTTTCTCTGCCCATTTCCGTCTGTCCTTTTATCTCTTGTCTCTGTTTTCCTGTCCCAATTTGTCTTCCTATCAGTCTGTATGTCTATCTCTCTGACTCTGGGTCTCTGTTTGCTCTTGCGTCTGTCTTTTTGTCTCTCTCTAGGTCTGGCTCTAAGTGTATCTCTCCATTAGTGACCCTCACCCCATCTTATATCCTCACATACATTAACAAATCCCATTTGTCCCTCAGGACCCAACCAATGGTTACTACAAGGTCCGAGGAGTCAGTGTGAGCCTGAGCCTTGGTGAAGGCCCTGGAGGCGGCCTCTTCTTGCCGCCCCCCTCCCCCCTTGGACCTCCAGGGACCCCTACCTTCTATGACTTCAACCCACACCTAGGCATGGTCCCACCCTGCAGACTGTATAGAGCTCGGGCAGGTTATCTCACCACACCCCATCCTCGAGCTTTTACCAGCTACATCAAACCTACATCCATTGGACCCCCAGATCTGACCCCCAGGACTCCACCCTTCCCATATGCTGCCTTCCCCACACCCAGCCACCCACGTCTCCAAACTCATGTGTGACACCTCTCCAAGTGAAGAGTCCTGGGATCTTCAACTTGCCATAATGGATTGTCCTGATTTCTGAGGAACCAGAAAAAGATGGTGACCTTACTCCTCCAAAATTGAACACTGATGGGAGAGAAAGATCATTACAATTGTCTGGATTACTGGTGTACAGTCAGCTCAGTCAAAGGGGACTGAGGTCCCCAAGTGGGAGCAAGATGGCCACTATGACCGACTATTCCCCTGTGTAAAAGAGATTCAAGATGGCAGATGGGCTCTTTGTAGATGGACGGGGACAGGGGGTGATGGGATGGAAGGCAGGGATGGAAATTGTTTCCAGGTGTGGAAAGAAGAGATTTCAAGATGACCACCTATACTGAGAAAAAGGCAACGTAGGTTAAGATGGAGGCCAGACCAGGCCCTGCCCTGGTTCTCCCTGAGGGACCCTTTGCTTGGCCAATTCAAGTGCAGCCAAGATGGCTAATTACTCTCTGGGAACCCCAGATGGCCACCATCTCAATTCCTTTCAACTTCCTTAAGGGCCCTGGATGAACTGAATCCAAGGAATGAAGATAGGGTGAGAACCATCATGGGGAGAGGAGAGTAGTGTGGGGTGGGTGGGGTGGAATCTTGGAATGAGAATATTTATGTTTAATAATAAAAAAAAAAAGTCAATAAGTGAATGCGTCTTGGAGATCCTCCTGGCATTATTACCCTCCATCAAGGAAGGGGTCCATTAAATCAGCCCTAAGACCCTTCCTCTACCCTATTCTCTACCCTAGGCGATGAAGTGGCTGTAGGAACAAAACCTTGAGCCACCTCCCAGCCTTTTGCTACCCATTTAGCACTCCAAGCTCTTTTAACATACATCTACACAAACACACATGCACAGATGCACATACATGATAGTGCTGCCCCAGTTGGCTTGTGGAAAACAGAATTCTACAGTTATTTAAGGAGACAAAGCAGTGAGCCCTGAAGAGTAGGCAGGGTGGGAGAGGCTAGGGGTGAGAAAATAGAAATGCCATGGTCCTTAAAGCAAGGATAGGGTTGAGGCCCTTGTCCTGAGGTGCTGGGTACCTGACTCAGGTCATCCTTAAAGAAAGGACCTACGGGCTTTGGTTTTATGCATCCTTGAGCTAGGAATTAAAGGTCCAGACACGTGGGATCCTTGGAAAGCAGAGCAGAAGGCCAAGACCCCAGGTCCTAGGGAGAAAGGGTGGGGGCTTGTTCTCTGGTCCTGAAAAAGAAAGGGCCCGCAGTCCAGATTCCTGGATCTGAGGAAGAAGGGGACTGGATCTCATCTGCTGCGTCCTTGATTAGGGAAATTTCAGAGCCTGTATTCCTGGGACCTCAAGAGACAAATCTATCGGGGGGACGGTGGAGGTCTTCAATGGTGGCAAGCCTGGAAGAGAAAGAGGCTGATTTGTGAGTGTCTGGGTTTGAGGGAAGAGAAAGCTGGGGGTGAGGGTCCTGAGAAAGGGCTCAAAACGGCGGAGCCTATGACCCAGACTGCCGGCTGGGCCCTTGCATGGGGTGGGACTCCTGGAATCTCTAGAAGGCGGGGGCCTGGCGCTGGCTCCCACCCGGGGTTCCCGAGCTGCTCCAGTCTGCGCAGAGCTGCCACGCTATTGTCCTGGCTAGGAAGGCGGGGCCGGCGTGGGGCGGGGCTGGCGGCGCCGGCGCAGCCCGGGGGCGGCGGGAGGAGGCGGCGGCGGCGGCGGTGGCGCTGGGAGCTCCTGTCACCGCTGGGGCCGGGCCGGGCCGGGCCGGAGTGCAGGGGACGTGAGGGCGCGAGGGCCGGGACATGGGGCCCACTAGCCCTGCCGCTCGCGGTCTGGGCCGCCACCCGGGCCCGCCGCCGCTGCCGCTGTTGCTGCCACTATTGCTGCTGCTTCTGCGCGCGCAGCTCGCCGTCGGGAGCCTGGCCGGTGGGAGCCCCGGCGCGGCCGAGGTGAGGCCCGGCCGGGTCCTGGGGGATGGGGGAAGGGGCGGGACCGGGCCTTGGGCCCGGACGCGGACGCGTCCAGGACAGAAAGCGCAGTCTTTCCGGCCAAGTGATAGGCCCCCATGCGTCCCTAACGGCACTAGGCATTCATGAACCCAGGGGTTCAGGTCCCAGTTCCCCCATCTTCTGTCCTCCCAGCTGCCTCCCGCCGCTAGCTTAGGAACTGGCTTTTCCAGAGCCGTGGTCCCAAAAGCCCAGCCCCCTCAGACCCTCTCGACCTAGGTGAGTCAGCCCCAACCAGACAGGACCCACCAGACAGTAAGACACCTGGATCCAAGAATCTTGGCCCCTTGCATCCTCTGGACATATTTGAGGGCCCCCTCAGCCTCCCAGAACCGAGGAGTCTAGGTCTTCAGACACCGACCCCCGACCCAGGATGTAGCCTTCCAGCCCTCAAAGGACCTGGTGCCCAGGCCTGCAGGCCCTGAAGCCAGGCCTTGTCGTCTTTGCACCGGAGAATAGGACCCTGAGCTAGGGATGGTGGGAGGAGGGGCCAGAACGCCTGGGTTCTGGCCTCCTCCCCCGCGATTCAGTTTTAACCCCTTCGGGCTCCAGTGCGGCTGCGCCGGGGTGGGGGCGGAGCCTGTCTCCGCGGCAACAAGGCCGCGAGCCTCTCGGGGGACCCGGGTCGCCATAGCAACGGGAGAGCTGCGGCGCCCCCGCCCAGTGGGAGCTGTTTCCCGGGGAACAGTACCTCTTAGGAGGCGGGTGCGCGGTACTTGGTGGAGGGGCTGGTGCTGGGGTTCTGAACCTCCGGGTCCTAAGGAGCAAAGGTCTGGGGGACACACGTGCCAGCGTCCCTGGGCCCTCTCTGACCCCTCTGACCCGACCCTCAGGCTCCAGGGTCGGCCCAGGTGGCTGGACTATGTGGGCACCTAACTCTTCACCGGGACCTGCGCACCGGCCGCTGGGAACCAGACCAACAGCGCTCACGACGCTGTCTCCGCGATCCGCAACGGGTGCTGGAATACTGCAGACAGGTGGGCGGGACCTGCTGGGAGGGGCGTGGTCCGCAGGAAAACGGTTCCGAGACTGTCCGGATAGCCCAAAAGAAAGAAGCTAGTCGTGCAAAAGGCATGGTCCAGGGAGAATGAGAGATCTAAGTAGTCAGGGGAAGCTAGGAGGCGTGGCTGAGAAAGAGGCGAATTTAGGATAGGGCAGGACCTGTTTTTGAGAAACTAGGGCAGGAAAGGAGAACTGTGCAAAGAGGGTCAGCTAAGAACTGTATCCAGTGAAGAGACAGTTTAGCAATCTGTGGTAGGTACCTTAAGGAGTAGGGGCACAGGTGGGCGTGGTCAAAGGAGAGGCGGGGCTAAGAAAAAAGACCTTTTGGACCTGCAAGAGAGTGGAGCCCAATGCGAGAGTGGAAAGCTGGGAGGTGTAGCTATGAAAAGCCAGTTCTAATACAAAGAGAAGGGATGCTTACTGAGAGGCCAAACAGAGAAAACGGTGAGGCTTAAAAGGAGGGCGGAACCTATTGGAGGAGGGGACAGAGGTGACCAGAAGAGAGGCAGGTTTACGGGGATTGAGTTTCTGGGCAGATGGCGGGGCTTCTGAGGGAGAGCTACTGGGGGCGTGGCCAAGGAGCTTGCTGGCTTAGCTACCGAGTCTACCGAGAAGCAGAACCTAGGGAGATCACTAGAGCCTTGTAAAGGGACATGGCCAGTGGAGAAGCACAGCTGACAGGGGGCGAGGCTGTGGGCTGATCACGCTCACCCGCTGCCCCCAGATGTACCCGGAGCTGCAGATTGCACGTGTGGAACAGGCGACACAGGCCATCCCCATGGAGCGCTGGTGTGGGGGCTCTCGAGGTGGCCGCTGTGCTCACCCCCACCACCAGGTTGTGCCTTTCCAATGCCTGCGTGAGTCCCAGGCTGGGGGCAGGGAACAGAAGTGGGGGTTTCCCTGGGGTGAGATTCTGAGCCCTGGTCTCAGGCTCATATTAGGAAGCTGGATGCATGCCTGGGTCCAGAGTGGGGCAGAGAAACCTCTGAGGATAAAATGTCTGGATTCTGAAGAGGGTAGAGCTAGTGTCTGTGGGAGGGTCTCACTCTGGTGCCCCCACTCTCCAGCAGGTGAATTCGTGAGCGAGGCCCTGCTGGTGCCTGAAGGCTGCCGGTTCTTGCATCAGGAGCGCATGGACCAGTGTGAGAGTTCAACTCGGAGGCATCAGGAGGCACAGGAGGTCAGGACCCTGGCCCATCCATTCTCACTCCCCAACCCAGGAATCCAGTCCCCTAACAACCCACCCCCCCTCCCCAAACCTGACTCTGGACCTCAGCCCCCTCTTCCCACTGGGACAGAATCAGGAATCCAGGCCCCTAGTCCCATCAGCCCCCAAGACCCAGGCATCCAGGCTCCCTCTCTACCCTCTCCTAGCCCGCAATCCTGGCATCTGGGCCTACTCTTCCCGCAGGCCTGCCGTTCCCAGGGCCTCATCCTGCATGGCTCGGGCATGCTTTTGCCCTGTGGCACGGATCGGTTCCGAGGTGTGGAGTATGTGTGCTGCCCCCCTCCAGTCACCCCTGATCCATCTGGGACAGCAGTTGGGTGAGTGGGAAGGAACCCTCCACGCCCATCCCAAGGCTCCTGAAGCAGGAAATGGAAGCCTGGGGGCCTGGGTCGTATTCTCACTGCCTCAAGTCTTCTGTTCCCTCAGTGACCCCTCCACCCGGTCCTGGCCCCTAGGGGGCAGAGTAGAGGGGGGTGAGGACGAGGAAGAAGAGGAATCCTTCCTACAGCCAGTAGACGATTACTTCGTGGAGCCCCCACGGGCTGAAGAGGAAGAAGAGGAGGAAAGAGTCCCACCGTCAAGCTCCCATAGCCCTGCAGGGTTCAGCAAAGGTGAGACTGTCTCTGAACTCTTAGTTCCCTCTATCCTGGAGGGAGGATGATTTGAGGGAGCCTTGGTGTAGAGGCATCTTTGGGAGGGACCTGTTGGGGAGAGACCCAACTGGGGGGAATGGAAGGGATGGGAGTAACACTGGGTAAAGAAGAGGTGGAAGGGCTGTCCTGTGCAGAATGCAAAGGGTGAGGGTGGCTTGGGGGTACCTGAAAGTGGAGGAGCCATCTGGTAGCTCCTAAGGATTATTTTGGGGAAGCTTGAAGGATGGTGTAGATTTCTAAGCTTTGCAAGAACATGCCCAGTTCAGAACAATATCTCTCATGATGCCCTGCACCATCTATGGTTAAGTAGACACATGGTGGTCTCCAGTGTGCTCTAGGAAATGTAGTTCTCCAAGAAGGGAGGGTAACCTGAAGATGGGCTTCAGACTGATTCCCCAGTTCCTGGCCTTGCAGTGACCACCACCGCAAGGCCCACAGATGGTGTGGACGTGTACTTTGGCATGCCTGGAGAAATCAGCGAGCATGAGGGTTTCCTGAGAGCCAAGATGGACCTGGAGGAACGTAGGATGCGCCAGATTAATGAGGTGATGATACTGGGGCCTCAGGATTTCCCACAACACGGAACTCCCTGAATACCAGGAATTTCCTCAGAGGCACATTGAGACTACCTCCAAAGACTCCCCAAGCCCCCATCCAACCCCTAATCCTCAACACCACCTCTGGGATGACCAGGGATCCCTGACCCACCTAGAATCCCACTGAGATGCCAGCAGATTCTATGGAAACTCTGGTGAACTGCATTCTTCCACTTACATTCCTTCAGAGCCTGACCTCTTGTGAACTCAAGAGCAAGTAGGACTTATAGGATCTGGAGCCTCCAAAGTCTGGAAGAGGGATTGGGGGACTCACTGGGTGGAGCAGGGTAGATTCGAGGATCCTGAAGTTCCTCTTGCCCCTAGGTGATGCGTGAATGGGCCATGGCAGACAACCAGTCCAAGAACCTGCCGAAAGCTGACAGACAGGCCCTGAACGAGGTAGGACACCCTCTGGCGGGTCCTACTTTTGCCTGTCCGATACCTAGGACACACCTGGTCTCAGTTGGGTCCAGGCCTGGTCTTGGCTCATCCTGTCCCACCCCTTCCTACTTATATTGGTCTCTCCTGGCCCCCTCCCTCCATTTGGCTCCACTCCTCTTGGCCTATGTCTGACCTGGCATTTCTCTCCTCTTCAGACTGGCCTTGTTTTGCCTTGATCCTCACTTGATCCTTACCTCTCAGGGCAGGCTCTGTGGTCATCTCCCAAACTGAGTCCCAGCAAGATGCATCCTGGTCCTGCTCAGCATCCTTGATTCATTCACATTCCTATTAGGCCCCATCCCCTGACTCTGGTCCCACCCCTCTAATCTCACTTTCACTCTCAGTCCCTCCTCAGTAGGCCCAGCCTCATGACTCACTGATCACCTCTAGAGGCCCCACCCCCTCCTCTTAGGTTAGCCCCATTCCTGATCTTTGCTCCACCCCTCTAGGTCCTATTTAGGCACAGCCATCTCCAGTTGGCCCCGCCCAGGCCTACAGCCTTACCTTTCCTATAATACTTGGAAAATATTTCACCAGAACATGAGCTGCCTCCGTTCCTAGATTGTTCCCACCCGGTAGAGTTTACATCCTCAGATCAGCTCCCAATTGGCCTGGTCCTGCCTGCACTCTGCCTGGCCCTGTATCCCCACTCCTTCCAGTCCACATCCTGTGATCTGGTCCCACCCTAGAGTCGATTCTACTCGTGCCTAGACCCACCGCACCACCCTCCGCCACATGGCCCTACAGACTGCCTTTCCAGAGTGTTGACCTGGACTTTCACCTATCTTCACCTCTCCTGGCCCTGTGCTCACCCCCTTGCCAGCACTTCCAGTCCATTCTGCAGACCCTGGAGGAGCAGGTGTCTGGTGAGCGACAGCGCCTGGTGGAGACCCACGCCACCCGAGTCATCGCCCTTATCAACGACCAGCGCCGGGCAGCCTTGGAAGGTTTCCTGGCAGCACTGCAGGGAGATCCGCCTCAGGTGTGGGAGCCGTGGGGGCAGGGGCGGTGGGTGAAAAGGTCTGGGGCAGGCCTAGGCAGCCTTTGTCCCTTCCACAGGCAGAGCGCGTCCTGCTGGCCCTGCGGCGTTACCTGCGTGCAGAGCAGAAGGAACGAAGGCACACGCTGAGGCACTACCAGCACGTGGCTGCCGTGGATCCTGAGAAGGCCCAGCAGATGCGCTTCCAGGTGCTCAGATGCTCCTGGCTCCCAAATACCCTGTTGTCCCTCAGACCCCAGTCTCCAGGGCCCCACCCCTCAGACCCTCTTTCTGTCCCTTGGACCTCTACCTATCCCTGGCAAGCTTGCCCCCACGCCTCTCCCCAGTCTTGAGACCTTTCCGGCCCAGGGTCATTTCCGGACCATTCCAGGGTCAGGATCCCTACTTCCTGACCCTGGAATGTTGCCCTTTACCCCCACCCTGGCTCCTTGCCTTTGACCCCCTTCCTGTCCCTTTGATTCCTACTTCCTTTCCCAGAATTTTCCTCCAATGCCTTGAACCCTGTTCCTGTCCCTCAGTTCTCCTTCCTCCCAAACACCACTTATTTTCCATGCAACCCTTATTCTGTGCCCTCAGATCCCAATTCCTAGTTCTTCGATGTTCTCTTCCTGTCCATGAATACTCCATTCTGTGCTCTTGAATTCCATGTCTTGCCCTTGAAAGACATCATTTCTGGGGCTCCTGGGTGGCTCAGTTGGTTAAGCATCCGACTTCAGCTCAGATCATGATCTCACGGTTCGTGAGTTCGAGCCCTACGTCAGGCTGTGTACTGACAGCTCAGAGCCTGGAGCCTGCTTCAGATTCTGTGTTTCCCTCTCTCTCTGCCCTCCCCCAACTCGTGCTCTGTCTCTGTATCTGTCTCTCTCTCAAAATATAAACATAAAATTTTTTTTTAATTTTAAACAAAAAAGAAGAAAGACATCATTTGTATATGACTCTCTAATCCCATTTCTTTCTCTATAATCCCTGAAACCTTACTTTCTATTCCTCAGACCCTACTTTCTGCTCCTCCTACCCACTTCCTCCACTTCCTATCTTCTATGCCATGTCCCTGGTATCTTATACGTACATTGTCTCTTGTGCATTTTTCCTAGTGACTACTCCTTTTCTTTTTGCCTTAATTCCTTTTCCAAGCCTCTCACTTCCTGTCTTCTATACACCTTTTCCTTTTCTTTTTATTCTGCTTCGCCTCCAGTTTCCTTCCTCCTCTGGCCCAATTACTGGCTCTTGTGCCCTACTTCCTGTCCATTGTATATGCTATTTTTCCTTGGACCCTATTGACCTTCCTTCTGCACTCTGCCTCAGTTTCCCCATCTCTAGGCAGTAGGCTAGAGAACTGCCTACTTCCCAGTTCATCGTTCATCCTCACCTCCCCACAGGTGCAGACCCACCTTCAAGTAATTGAGGAAAGGATGAATCAGAGCCTGGGGTTGCTGGACCAGAACCCCCGCCTGGCTCAGGAGTTGCGGCCCCAGATCCGTGAGTGCCTGTGACCCCTGGTTCCCATTCCTGATCTGTGAAGGCAGATATTGACCCCCAAACTTTTCTTCCCCCCTCCACCGTTTCAGTTATTTATTCCTATGTAACAAACTCCAGAACTTAGTGGCTTTAAAGACAACTATTTTCTTTGCTCATGATTCTGCCATCTGGTCGGTGTGTGGCTACTCTTGGCTAGCAGATCAGTTAAGGGATGGGACTCTGGCACAAACAGGCCTCTCTTCCTCTCCATGTCAGCTCAGGGTCTCTTATCCATGGAGCCCCTCTGCATGGTCTCTCAGCAGGATACCTGGACTTCCTGCACAGTGGTTCACGCTCCCCAAAGCACGAAAGTGAAAGCTGCCAAGTCTTCTTAAGGCAGGGGCCCACCTTCTGTTGATTAAAGCAAGTGACAAACTCAGTCCAGATTCAAAGGGAGGAGGCCTGAATGAGAGCATGAGCACCAAAAAGTGTGATCTCCCAAAGCCCCCAGATCTATTGTGACTTCCTACTGGATGTCCCACACCTATCCCTGCTCTTTAAAGAGGCCAGTCTTGGGGTGCCTCGGTGACTCAGTCAGTTAAGTGTCTGACCTTGATTTCAGCTCAGGTCATGATCTCACAGTTCATGGGATCAAGCCCTGCATCAGGCCCTGCACTGACAGTGCTGAGCCTGCTGGGATTCTCACTCGTTCTCCTTCTCTCTCTCTCTATGCCTCCCCCACTCATGCTCTTTCTCTCTCTCTCTCTCAAAATAAATAAATAAACATTTTTTAAAAAGAGGCCATTCTCTTGAAACTTCAACCTCCGTCCTCCCTGCCAGGGGTGCCTTCATCTAGCTCCCCAATTTCCCCAGATCATACTTACAGCTACCCCCAATCACTCTAGTATTAGGGTGCCATTTATTCACCTGGTTTTGCTTTGTGGCATCCCTTTGGGGGTCGTGATGTCGACCCCCTTTCTGCATGTTCCCCTCAGAGGAACTTCTCCACTCTGAGCACCTGGGTCCCAATGAATTGGAAGCCCCCGCCCCAGGGGGCAGCAGTGAGGACAAGGGTGGGCTGCAGCCTCTGGATTCCAAGGATGGTGAGTTCACCCAAATGTAGATAACCCTAGACTTTGGGGGACAGGCACCCAACCCAATCCTAATCCCTTAAATTTGGGGGGTATCTTAGCCACCACAGTGAATGGGAGAGGATAGGAACGGATGTCTAAGGTTGTGGAAGCCTCTGTAGGATCCTTGATCCTCCTGCCTTGGCTGGGAGGGTGTGTCTCCACCCTTTTCCTCCATGATGCCCTCCTTTCTTCACTGTTCCACCTGTCTTGCTTCTTCCGGCTGCCAGCAGACACCCCCATGGCCCTTCCGAAAGGTGAGTATCTCCCAGAATAGACCCCAGCCACCAAATCCCACTAGTCCCTGAGCCCCGAACGGAAAAGCGTCCATACATTGGGAACTCCCGACCTGCTGGGGTAAAGTCCGGTGCCCCTTCTGACCGCCTCCTCAGGCAGGGGTAGCACCATACTCAACTCTCAGTAATGAGATAGGACTTGGGGGTTAGGGTCCACAGAACAAGACGCTGCATCCTCTGGGAAAGAGAAGATGTCCCCCCTGGAGCAGTATGAGCGAAAGGTAAGTGAGACCTGTGGACGTTGAGGGTGGATGGGAGAGGGGTCCTGGACTCCTCGGTCTGAAGGAGGAGGGTGTTAGGGGGTTGGATCCTTTGGCCTGAGGGAATAAGGGATTGAGGACAAGGACTTTGGGGTCCTAAGGAAGAAGAAGGCTGGGGATGCCCTACTGGGGCCCAGGGGAGGAGGAGGCTGGTGCCCAGCGCCTGAGTCCCTGACACCTCCTGCTCCCCCAGGTGAATGTATCTGTTCCAAGGGGTTTTCCTTTCCACTCAGCGGAGATTCAGAGAGATGAGCTGGTAAGAGGAGGATTATTCTGGGTACCTAGGGGGAGAGGTCAGAAGGCAGTGGCTAGGCTGTGACTCCCAAAGCCACACAGGGCCCTGGTGAGCCTCACAGATGGCCCCTGCCCCATGTCCTCTCCATGCAGGCACCAGCTGGGACAGGTGTATCCCGAGAGGCCGTGTCTGGTCTGCTGATCATGGGAGCAGGTGGGGGCTCCCTGATCGTCCTCTCCCTCCTGCTCTTGCGCAGGAAGAAGCCCTATGGGGCTATCAGCCATGGAGTGGTGGAGGTGAGAGGCACAAAGACATGGTATATGGGGAAGGAGTTCCAGAGCCTGGGCACAGGGGCGCTGTGAGATCTGCGGTCAGGTCTCTATGCCCCTCTGTTCCTCCCCGCCCCAAATGCAGGTGGACCCTATGCTGACCCTGGAGGAGCAGCAGCTGCGTGAACTGCAGCGTCATGGCTATGAGAACCCCACCTACCGCTTCCTGGAGGAACGACCCTGAACCAGCCCCCTTCACCCCTTTGGCTGAGCCCAGAGCTTCCCTCTTCCTGAAGCCCCAGAACCCCAACTCCCATCCTGGGGGAGGGGTCTCAAAATTGTTCATTTCACACTCTTTGTGAGGGGACTGGAAATTCTTATTTCCCCTTTCCAATTCCAAATTCCATCCCCAAGAAATCCCCAGGTATTCCCAGCTGCCTCCCTGCTTGGGACCTCCTCACTTTAATTTATTTTGTAAGTTAATTTATTGTTCCTTAAGGTGACCACCAGCTTGGTCCCAGTGTCTGTTGTTCCCTAGAATTCACCCTCCCATGTGATCCCCACTAACATCCCAATAAAATCCTTTTCCCCACCAGGCCATCCTGCGTCTCTTGGGGGGGAATCAGTGTGTAATCATAGCTCTGGACTCTGGTGCGGATCCCTGCCCAGGCCTCCTTCACCTCTGAAAACAGTATGAAGGATCTTTAAATCTGGGCGGGGCCTTTAGGAAGGGTGGGGCCCAAAGACTTGGAAGGCTCCCTCTGCCCGCTCAGAAGCTTTCCGTGGTGCCAAACGGTGTGTTACTTCTAGACCTGTATTTGCTGAACCCCAGGGTAGACTCCGAGGAAGCTGTTTCTAGCAGTTTCTCCTGCCTTCTGTTCACCCTCACTCTCAGTCACACACAGCATCCACCCCCAACCTTCGAGCCTAAGGAGAGAATGAGGATCTTGAAACTCTCTTCCCATTCACAAGCCTTCATCACTTCTTTGGGAGGCAATAGGAATCCCCCTGATATGTGGAAATCCAGTTATGTCCTAGGGAGGGGTATGTGATGTCTGCAAGCACCTATTGGAATTTAAACCCTCATGCGCCCCATTTTGTAACACTGGAGTTAACCCTCTACATATGCTGTTACCTGTCCCAAAAGGGTTGTTATGGGGATTAAAAGGGTTGATATTTGTGGAGACTTAGAAATGTGCCTGCCATTTCACAACCACTTCACAAGTATTTGTTAAATAAATTTTAAAACAGTGTGGCAGCAAATACTTATGGCACTCCCTCTGTGCTGAGTACGGCTCCAAGAGTTTTTTTTTTAAGTAGGCCCCATGCCCAACGTGTGGTTTGAGCCAACTACTCTGAGCTCAAGAATTGTGTGCTCTACCAACTGAGCCAACCAGGCACCCCTGCTCTGAGAGCTTTTTACATACACTGACACACTTAATCATTACTTCGATCCCATAAAGGAGGTATTATGATTATTAATTCCCATTTATAGATTAAGAAATGGATATAAGAAGTCATATCACATGCCCACGGTCACTATATAGGAATGGTCAGAGCTAGAGATTCAACCCAGGCAACCTCACCCCAGCACCCATACTCTTGGCCATTTTGCTAACCAGCTGTCTGGTAATTTGAGGCCGTTCAAGTTGTACACTGCAAAAGTCCAAGTCATACCATTCACTATGGATTTGCATTTTTACCACAACTTCCCAGCAGGTGGCAGTAATATGCCATGTTCTAATGTCAGCACACAATTTTCTGACATGGCCTAGGGAGGGAGCATCTATTTCTTTCTTTCTTTTTAACATTTATTTTGAGAGAGAGAGAGAGAAAGCATGAGTCAGGAAGGGGCAGAGAGAGGGGGAGAGAGAGAAGAGAGAATCCTAAGCAGGCTCCACACTGCCAGTGCAGAGCCCAACAAGGGTCTCGAACCCACCAACCATGAGATCATGTTGGACGCTTAACCGACAAAGCCACCCAGGCACCTGGGAGCATCTGTTTCTAATTTTCCCGAGGGCCTTTGAGCTCACAATGTCTCTTACAATACATGCATGTAAATACAGGTCATGTATATTCAATACAGACCTAGTAGACATTGTGAGGGAGATGCCTACATGATGCAATTTGGATACAATGCCACAGCTTCATTAGAGAACCCAGTTTGCGACGTCATTCTGATTTCGGTTTTAGCTTCAGTTATACTGAGACAACCCTAGCAGAAACCTATAACTAGCACCACAGGTAGGGGAAAAAGTTGCTTTTGTGTGTTTTCACAGACAAGTGTGATCAACAGGCTAACAATGGGTAAGGAGCTCCAAGCAGATGGAACAGGAAATGAAAGGCCATTTTGCTCACTACGCTCAGTGTATGATTCCTTAATGTTTACATATTAATGGCAATACTTAGGGTAATTTTAAAACACTTATTGAAATTCCAGCAGGAAGAATAACTTTGCTATTGTTTGCTTGACGCTGCCCTCTTTTCCCATTGAAAACAATTTGTTAATTTTTCTTTTAATAATACAGTTTCTTAGAGACATAATTTTATCATGTTAATGTGTGTATGTGTGTGTGTGTGTGCACGTGCATGTGTGTGTTGATACACGTTGGGATATACATCTTTTTAGATTTTTGAGAGAAAGAGCGAGTTGAGGAGGGGCAGAGAGGGAGGGGAACAGAAGATTTGAAGCGGGCTCTGCACTGAGAGCAGAGAGGTAAGGTGGGTCTCAAACTCACGAACCTTGATATCATGACCTGAAGTCAGACCTTAACTGAGCCACTCCGGTGCCCTGGGATATGCATCCTCTATGTCAATAGAATCTAAGATGCCATCAATGGTAAGAATTGTCTTTAAGTACCACAAGGGAAAAAAACACAGAAATTTTTTTAAGTTTTGTGGTTTTTTTTTTTTTTTAATTTTTGAGAGACAGAGAGAGAGAGAGCAGGGGAGGAGCAGAGAGAGAGGGAGAGAGAATCCCAAGCAGACTCCACACTGTCAGCATGGAGCCCAATGTGGGGTTCGAACTCACAAACCATGAGATTACGACCTGAGCTGAAAGCAAGAGTCAAGACGCTTACCCGAGCCACCCAGGCACCCCAAAATACAGAAATTAAGCCACGCTATGACTGTAAGATTAACTCCAGTTAAATTGTTCGAATCTATGACATAACATTCCCATGAATTCTTCATGGGTCAGCTGCCACTATGTGCATACACAGGAAAGCAACGCATGCTGGTACAGGGAGGTGATGTGGCCTCTGAAACTCCACCTCTCAGTTTCAAGCCCTCGTGTGGTGCCCCCTCCCCAGACTCTGGGCTTGGCCACGTGAATGACTTTGACCAAGGTGATGTCAGCAAGCACGATGCAAGCAAGGGCTTGTTCTCTTGGAACCGCCGTGTGAAGAGATCCGCCCACCTTCCTGGGGAGACCACACGGACAAAGAGATGCTCGGCCCACACCCAGTGGTTCCGGCCATCTCAACTGAGCTATCAGACACGTGAGTGAAGTTGGCCAGCTTAATCAGGCCTCTAGCTGACTGTGGCCACATGAGTGACCAAAGCAGGATAGGACTGTCCAGTAGAGCCCAGCCCAGATTGCAGAATCATGAGCAAATAGTGATGGTTGTTCTAAGCCTCAAGTTTTGGGGTAGAGACAGTAGTACATGCCCCGAAGTGTGCTTGGTTTGTTGTCCTTGAGAGGCTCTGAGCAGTGGGGGGCTATGATGGGTCAGAGGGCTTTCAGAGGGGGAGGGGCTCTTTGAGGGATGAGGCTCAGATAAAGTCCGGAGCAGAGGCTGTTGGGGCAATTACGAGAAGGGGGCATTATGGAGGTCTTCTCTCTAGGGTTTCTCCTAGAAGCAGGATTTGAGGACAACTTATTGGTAGGGGAAGTGGGATATGACACACAAAAGGGAAAGCAGTCGAGAAAGAGTATGTTATCAAGCCAGAACCAGTGCGGGGCTTGGAGCTTGATTCTGTTGGGAAACTGAGAGCCTGTACAGAACACAGAGAGGTGAGGGATCTGGAGTACGTATGTATGTGTGTATTTTAAAGAGAAGGAGCAAATGGGGGAGAGGGACAGAGAGAGAGAATCTTTTTTATCTTTTTTTTTTTTTTAATTTTTTTTTTCAACGTTTATTTTTGGGGACAGAGAGAGACAGAGCATGAACGGGGAAGGGGCAGAGAGAGAGGGAGACACAGAATCGGAAACAGGCTCCAGGCTCTGAGCCATCAGCCCAGAGCCCGACGCGGGGCTTGAACTCACAGACCGCGAGATCGTGACCTGGCTGAAGTTGGACGCTTAACCGACTGCGCCACCCAGGCGCCCCGAGAGAGAGAGAATCTTAAGCAGGCTCCACACTCAGGGCGGAGCCCGACATGGGGCTCAATCCCACAACCCTGGCATCATGACCTGAACCGAAATCAAGAGTCGCACACTCAACACACTGAGCCACCCAGGCGCCCCAGGACCTGGAGTAGTTCTATGCCATCTCCTTCTGAAAGGAGGGCTGTTAGATGGGAAGCAGTATAAACTCACTGGCATTTAAGGTTGCCATGCTCACAGCCAGGACAGAGCAGGTCAGACCACCAGATGTTGATACCGTGAGGGTGACAGTAGCACCCACAGTGTCTGCTACAAACCCCCCAGGCACCTTCATCCAAACATGCCTACCCAGCCGAGCACCATAGCCACTCCCCTGCACCAATGCCTCCAGAGATTAAGACAGACAGTTGAGTCCAAATTGAGTTTAATAAGGAGTTCCACATCGGGGAGGGATTCAATGGAAATGGGGAGATTGGGGACAGGGGGGTCCAGCCAGTGGAGTTCTGAATTAGAAAGCATATGACCTAGGGAGCTCACATCCTATGTCTCAGAGGTAACTCACATCCTATGTCTCAGAGGTAAGGACCTGAATGGTGTGGGTCCTGGGGAGGTTTGGGGGGTCATCTTAGGAGCTCTACTGGGTGGCACTGGGAGCTATTTGGGGGTACTCCAAGTACTGTGTAGGGAAATCACATCTGGGGTTCTAGGTGTGAACGGTCGAGTAGGGGAGGGGGCCCCAAAAGATCCCAATGGGGAAAGGGCTAGGGGTCCAGGTGTTTCACAGAAACAATCAAGGGGCCTCGATTTCACAGAAATCATCAAGAGGGCTCCTTGTAGGTGGGAGAGGGGTATTACACCACCCCAAATATTGGGGATTGTTTACACCCCCGCAGCCATTTTGGGGTTTTAATGTAAGACCCCAATGGCAGGACATTCCACATACATTATCACGGATTTGCAACATTAGCATACGCTGGCTGTCCCACAGGACGGTGGGGACTGGAAAATCAGTCCAGGTTCTGGGTTTGAGTCCTAAGAGGACAGGCCTGGGGGTGCCACACGGCTCCTTTTCAACAGCTGCCGGAGCTGCAGACAAGACAAGGCAGAGGAAGAGAAGTTAGGGAGGTTGGAAGGAGAGGTGGGGGACACAAACACTGTGAAGTTGGGGGTTAAAGTGGAGAAGCAGAGTAAGATCAACTGGGTTTGCAGGTCAGAGGTTCAGAGTCAAGATTTAGGGTTAGGGACGAAGGTTCAAACACTGAGAAAAGGTTCAGGAGCCAGAACTGGGGATGGAAGGAAAGCTGGGGTGTGTTCCCACCTTGGGGTTACCATTGAGGACTGGGAGTCAAAGAGTAGAGGCAAGGGATCAGACGTCACATTTAGGGGTCAGAAGTCCCACTCTGACGTCAGGGCTGGGGCAGGGCGTTGGAGGTCAAACTTGGGAATCAAAGGTCACACCCTGAAGTCATGATTCAGGGATAGAAGTACAGGCCATACTCTGAGGTCAAGGTTGAAGGAGAGGTTAGGAGGAGTCACCAATACCAGGTATGAAATCCAACACTGGGGTCAGAGATCATATTTTCAAGTCAGGGTTGGATAGGGATCAAAGTCACCTTCTGAGATTAAAATCACCCTCTAAAGTCATGAATGAGTAGCGTCAGGCGTTCACCCTGTTAAGTCAGAGGCCACTCTACAGTCAGGGTGGGCTCAGTGCTCACCCCTTCAGGGCCCGGCCCGGGCCGCAGCAGGTGGACAGGCTGCTCATTCTCCAGGTTTCGCAGTGTTGGATCTGCCCCAGCTGCCAGCAGGCGCCGCACGATGGCCTCCTGGGGTGGCCCAGGGGGCAGGGCAGCCGCCATGTGGAGGGCTGTGTTCCCATGGGCCTGGAGACAGTGAGGGGAGGACTGATAAGGATTCAGACTCAGCTGGCCTCGACCCTCAACAGGTACCCTTCATATTCCACATTCTGCCACACCCAAGTCCCACACTCCCGCCTTCACATCCATGTCCCACATGCCCCCAGTGACATCCCAGAATCCCCTCCACAATCACATTCCACACACCCCTCTATGTCCTATGCATTCCCCCAATTACACCCACATCCTATACAGTCCCCTCCCATGCTCCGTACATTGTCCCCTCCACAGCCATAGCCCACAGGACTCCCAACATCCCACTGCCCCTGTCATATCTCACACAACCTGCACATGCCAGCCTAGGCCCCTACCTTCATGTTGACAAAGGCCCGCAAGTCTCCCCGTGGCAGCTCCAGCAGCAGCTGAACCAGGGTGGGATTGGCAGCCTGCACGGCCAGATGCAGAACCGTCTTGTTGCTCTTGATTTCCTATAGAGAAGGGAACAGCAGAGGTCAGGCCAGTCCTCACACCCAGGGTCCCTCCCATGGAACCCAAGAGCCTTTAGACACCTTGTCTCCCCTTTACAAGCACCCAGGGGTGCCTTATACAGTTATAGGTGTTGTGCACCGTACAAGAGTACCACGTTTAAGAGGGTGCCTTTCACATCGAACGCATCCCAGAACTATACATTTATTATGACAATTTTCCAGCCCAAGTGACTCTGGGCTAGCAGCTGCCTGGCCACCCCACATTCTAAGAGGCACAGTAAAATGTACCTGCATCCCACATGGACAGTCTTTACCTATAAGGATGGGACCTGAGCAGCATCAATCAGGAGCCTAAGCAAGCCTATATCCACTTCTATACTGAGCTGTTCTCTTCATATTTTGGAGCAAATAAATGCATTTTCCAGGGTGAAACCTTATTATGTACCCTTAAAGAGTTTGTAATGATAACGGACATTAAAAAATATTATGTGTTTAGGAATGCCTGGGTGGCTCAGTTGGTAAAGCATCCGGTGCCTCTCTCTCCTCAGGTCATGATCTCACAGTTCATGCGATCAAGTCCCGAGTCAGGCTCTACACTGACAGCAAGGAGCCTGTTTGGGATTCATTCTCTCTCTCTCTGCCCCTTCCCTGCACATGCATGCACGTACGTGCACACACACTCTCTCTCAAAATAAATAAGCCTTGAAAATTAAAAAAAATATATGTTTGTTTATACAAGTCAAAATAACCTAGTTGGCTCACCAAATATATTACGAAGAGAAGACAAGGAGACGGAGGGAGAAGCTCTAAATTAAGAGAGACCCTAAAAGTCTTATTATGGCAATATGTGGGCTTTATCTGGATCCTAGTTTTTGTAACAAAAAAAAATAAATATCCATTTAGAGTCAATCAGAAATTTGAACACGGCCAGGATATTTGGTATTTTGAGATTAATTTTTTTAAGGTGGAATAATCGTACTGAGGTTAAAAGAGTTCTTAACTTTAAAGACACAAATATTTATAGATAAAAAATGCTCGGGTTTGCTCTAAAATAACATAGGGATGCATGGGTGGCTCAGTCGGTTAGGCATCCGACTCTTGATTTCAGCTCAGGTCAGGATCTCACAGTTCATGGGACCCAGCCCCACATCGGGCCCTTGTGCTGACATGGCAGAGCCCATTTGGGATTCTCCCTCTCCCTCTCTCTCTCTGCCCCTCTCTTACTCACTCTGTCTCCCAAAATAAACAAACACTAAAAAAATTTTTCTAAATAAACTAATATAGGCAAGTGAGGGAATGGATGGGGCAGGACTGGCTACTAGTTGCTGATTATTGATGTTGGGTACGGGGAGTTCACTATACCATTTTCTGTATTTTATCTGTGTTCAAAATTCTTTAACTAAAAAACAAAACTAAATAATAAGTGGATGTTTAATTCTCTCAGCCAGCCTGTGAAGAAGCTACTATCAGAGGAAGGAGAATAATATATTTATGAAGAGGTGGATTCTGGCGTCAGACCACCTGGGTTCTAATCCCTTCTCTGATACTCACAAGCTGTAAGATTTTTGACACTGTGCCTCGGTTTTTCTTACCAGTGAAACAGAAAAAGTGATAATAGCACACATGTCAAAGGATGTTTGTGGACTCAATTAGCTAATCCATGAAACGCAGTACTAGACGAATAGTAGGTGCTGGATAAATATAAGCTAAGATCAGTAATGTTACTCTTAGGGGCACAGAAAAATGAAGTCATAGGCTCAAGTTCACATAGCTGGGAAGAGACAAAGCCAGCATTTGTTTGAAGCCCCTGAACATCCAGGTGACCCACCCCACACCATCCAGGTGACCCACCCTCCTAGGGGCGGCCCACTGCCCAGCTCACCTGGCTGGTGTGATCAGCACCCATGTGCAGCAACATTTGGACACAAGCCAGCCTGTCTCGGGCCTGGGTACTCAGCACCCGGGAACATAGGTCCGGTGGGTGCATAGCAACATTGAGGGCCAGGATGGCCGTGTGGAGAGGGGTGAGGCCTGCAGAATGGAGACAGTGAGGGCTCTGTGTCTGAAGCACCCACCCCACCTGCCACACCTGCCCTGCTCACCACCCAACTCACCCTCAAAGTCTCTGGCTTCTAGGTCAACCTGAACCCCGGAGTTAATCACAGCCTGAGTAGGAGAAGGCAGAGTGCTGGATTAGAGTCTCCCTGGGCCTCCTAGCCCCGGAAGCCATGATTTGAGCAACCAGTCCATCCCATCCACCCCCCTGGTCAGCGGGCCATACCGAGAGGACTCCTGGGAGCCCATAGGTAGCGGCCACATGCAAGACAGAACGTCCCCGATGATCAGTGGCATTGGGCTCTGCTCCCAGGTTCAGTAGATCCTCCACAATCAGGGGCTGGTTGGCGGCGGCAGCCACCAGGAGAGGGGTCTGCAAGACATAAGAAGATCAGTCTGGGGCCCCTGTCTGAAATCCAGGCCCCAGACCTTCTGCCTTCAATCCAGGAGTCCAGGCCCCTGGCCCTCACCTTGCCCTTATGCTCACGAATGTCCAGATGTCTGTACATTTGGAGCATCTCAGCTGCAGCATATGCTGCCCAGCGCAAGCCACGAGCCGCAAACAGGTGCAGGAGCCTGAGGACAGGTAGGGGGACACTGGTGAGCACAGCACCCCAGCTAAGCCAGGAGCATGCAGACTGCGATCCCCTATACTCACGTGTCTCCCTCCTCATCCTGGGCCAGCAGCCGTTGTGGCCCCAAAGCCAGCATGTGAGCACGGGCTGTGTCCAGAGATGGTCCGGTGGTCACGGGAGGCATCTGTGGGGGTCCTGAGGGGAGTCCAGAACCTCTCCAGGATCCTGCCTGTGGCAGGGAAGGTTCTGCATAAAGCCGGGTATCCAGGGGGTCCTGAAGGGTGCATGTGGTGGGAAGAGCCAATCAGCTGAGCATTCTCTCTTCCTAACATATATACATACACATACAGAGTGCCAGGTACAGTGGCTGGGTGTCCCATGTGTACCAAATGACCTTGGACCTCTGGGCCTCAGTGTTGCCCATCTGAAGAATAGGACCTTAATCCAGCATGAGGGCAACTGGGGATTTTAGGGGCCCTTCAGTATCCTGTTCCCACTCTGTATCTCACCTCCATCCCCACAGAAAATGGACACTGGCGCCCTGGGTCGGAGGGTGGGTAGAAGTCGGGAGTCAGGAAACCTTCAGCAGCAGAAGCAGGGTAAGAGTAGGGGCTGTCTGTGTAGGCAGCATGCGTGTTGGGGTCCCAGTCTGGAAAGCCTGTGGTGGGGGCCAGGCTGCCAAGTCCAGAACCCACAGTCTCCTGGTGTACTGGCAAGCGAGAATGGCCTGTGAGAGGAGGAGCAGGGGCAGGCCTGGTTACCAGAGTCAGGGAAGTCATCAAGGCTGGAGGACCTGTGTGAGAGCCCGGAACCTCCCAAGGTGCTGGGAGCTAGTCCTCGTCCGTGTGGGACACCAAAGGGCTGGGACCCCGAATCTAGGACGCCGAGGGGTTGGAAGCTTGGACTTCTGAAACCTGGACTCCTGGGACACTGTGGGGCTGAGGGCCTAGACTCCCGGAGCAACAGAAGGCTGGGAGCCTGGGCCCCTGCAACACGGAAGGGCTACGTACTTAGATTACAGGGCTCCAAAGAATCTGGGAGATCAAACTGCCACTGGGTCCCAGCAAGAGAAGGTCTGACTCCTACGCTCCCAAAAGTCCTAAGATTTGGAATGTTTGAGTCCCTGAAGAAAGCTGGGGCTGTGAGCTGAGGGAAGCAGATGATTTTCCAGACTTACCTGCCTCACTCTCATTCACAGATGGGGTCAGGGACTGGGCCAGAGGAGGTGGAAACTGTCCCTGTAGAGGCAGAGACAAAAAGGAACAAGGGAGAATTTATATGACCGATCCCTCAGCATCCATTCCCCCACCCACAGCGTATCTAAGTCAGGACTAGCCTCTCATCTGTTCTGAGGGCCCAGCAGGACATCAAGTCCTTGCCCAATGGGGCAGAACCTCATGAGAGTTGTAGTTCACAAGCCTCCATGGGCCTTACCGGTACCCCACCAGCATCAGGCTGCTGCTGACGGCGCCTCTGTTCCTCCAGGAGCTTCTTCACTGTTTGTGACGGGCAGTGGCTGCGTTCACCCCGGCTCACTAGGCGGGGGGGGGTGGGGGGGGTGGGTGGGAGATGGAGGGAAATAATTAGGGGTCTTTAAGTCACCCAACCACGCGGGGGAGTGGTTTTGGGTCCCTGCCTCGCCCTCCTGCACGGAAAAACTGGCACATTGACTCCGCCTGCGAACTCCAAAGCCAATCTTAGCTTTCAGGTGCAGCATCCGCCTCCGCCGCCGCCGTTTCCTTCCCTTTGCTTCGCACTTTCCCCTCTGACCCAACTTTCCACCAGCGTCGTGGAAACTGAGGAAGGGGGAGGAGGGCGCTCCTCTGCAGCACCTCCCCCCAACTTCCGTGAAAAATCCCAGCCCCCAGATCTCCCATTCCCGAGGCCTCGGGGGTCGCTGGGAATCACTCCCTGAGACGCATGCACATCTAGGTTCTCAACATCTCTGCCCTAGAAGCTGACACACTTTCCTCTGGAAACCAGGCGTCCGAGTCCCCAGCCCCTCTCCCCAAGGAACCACGAATCAATAGCCCCTAGCTCATCTGGGTTCCAGAAGTCCAGACCCCATTCCCCCTCGAGACCTAACAGTCCAGGCCCCATTTTGCGGGAGTCCGAGAGCCTAGCACCCGTTTCCCCAAGACCCAGGAGTCCGGGCCCGTCAGCCTCTTCCTCTCTAGCACTTGGGAGTCCCAGTTTGCAGAAGCCTGGTCCACACCACCCCGGAAGTCCGGGCGTTCAACGCTCACCCTTCAGAGCCCGGATTCCGGAGGAGGAAGGGTTAAGCGGGGGAGGGCAGACTCGGAAACAGCCCAGCCGCGACGCGCTGACGTCATGGCTCTCACGCAAGGGAATCTTCCAACCACCCCTTCCACGCCTGGCCGCACGCAGCAGGTGTCCCGCTGAGAGGCGGGGCGCTTGGCCAAGCGTGGAGCGCGTGGAATCCCCGCACGTGGGGAATTCCCGAACAGCCCAGGGACCCAGGGCTGGTGGAGACTCGGGAATTCCCGGGGTGGGGGGTAGGGTCAAGGCCTGCGTGGACCCCTGCGGCCAGGCGCCGGATCTTACCCCCGCGGACCCGTGGCTGATTTTTAAACAACCACGCCCCCTCCCCCAGGACTCAACCTAGCCCCTTTCTACACTCCTTCCCAGCCCCGTCCTCCCACAGGACCCAGGGGTCGGGCCTCCAGCCCCTTCACCTCCGGGACCCAGGATTCCGAATCTCCAATCCCCTACCGCCCAGGACCCAGGAGTCCAGAGTCCCAGCCGCTCCTCCATCACCACCCAGATGCCCGGGCCTCCTGGCCCCTCCAAACACCAAGTACCCTGACTCTCAGCACCCAGGCCTGATCCTCCCAGCTCCGTCTCTGGCATCCTCAAGAGCCGGACTCCCAGCCCCTCGCTCCTTCAAGGGGCCGAGCGTGTCTCACCTCCCCACCCCACCCCCATTACCTCGGGGATTCCGTGGCGCGGATTGCGGGCCCCCAGGGCCGCGGCCTCGGCGCTGCGCCAGCCTCGCTCTTTCCCGCGGAGCCGCCGCCGGGTCCCCGATCTAGGGTTGGTGCCCCGCGAGTTTTTAAACTGGGGTTCTAGCACCGCCCGGTCATGGGTAGGGCCCGCCCACAGGCCTGGGAGTCCCCGTGTCGCGCTCTAGCAAGCCGAGTCTCTGAATGGGCGGGGCTGACACTGCGAGCCAGACTCCTGAGTCTCCCAGGAAAGAGGCAGCTGGGGGCCCCATCTTAGGTCTGAAGGAGAAGTGGGCCTAGAACAGCCGAGTCCTGAAGGAGGAGAGCACTGAGGGCCTAGACTTCTGAGGCTCTATCCAAGGGGGTGATGGAGGTTTCGATTTCTGGGTCCTGGGCCGAGAGGGGACAGTATTACTGTGTCCTGGGGGAAGAGGGGACTGGGGTCCCGGTCCCCAGGGAGGGACATCTGTTGGTAAGAGCGACCATAGGTGGGCTCAAGTTTCTCCCTTTCCCCCCCATCACCTTCTTTTTCAGAGGGCAGTTCTCATTTATTCATCATCATTAAAAATGATTTATTACTGCAAGAGAGGTATTTTGCTGGGCGCTGTGGTATAGCTGTGAACTAAGCAGCCAGGAATTCCCAGCCCTCAAGCCAACTGACATTCCAGGGGAGGCTCATTCTCGGTTCCCATCTCAGTGATCATGTTAATCATTTCTCCCAGGCTCTCAAGGCTTCTGCTCTCCTGATTCTCCTCCCTCACATGCTGTTGCTTCCCTGGCTGTTTCCGCCTCTTCACCCATTCTTGGGGGCCAGGGGCACTCCTCTGTCTGTACTCACTTCCTTGGTGACCTCATCCAGTCTCGTGGCTTTAAATACCATCCATAAGCCATCAACCTGAAAATTTACATTTCCAGACCAGATTTATCCCCTGAATTCATAGATGCAGCTGTGGTCATTCAGTTCCACGAGGAATCTGTCAGGCATTTCCAACTCAGTGTCCCCAGACCTTGACACTTTCCCCTAAACCTGCTTCCCCTCATTTGCCATCTCTGTCAAAGGATGCCCCAACTTTTCAGTTGCTCAGTCCAGAAGTTTTGGTCATCCTGAATCCCTCTGTCTCTTCACACGCCCATACCTACATGGTTAACAAATTTTGTTGGTTCTACTTCCAGAATCTTTCCATCTCTCCAGTGCCCACAACGTGGTCCATCTGTCACCTCCCACCTGAACAAACATAGCAGCCTCCCTGGTCTCTGACCCTACCCCCAAAGGCAGTCACAGGGACTCACCACTTCTACCCCTCCCACACACACAGGAAGCAGGTGGCCTTGTCACCAGCAGGGTGATATCCGCTATTGCTTGCTTCTCTACTCCCCCACTGTTCCTCAGGACTTCTCTGGACCAAAGCCTTTTGCCAGACCCCTTCTAGCCCCTACCCACCATGGCCCCTTCCAGTGACATCCTGTTCCTGCTTTTGCTCCCAGGTGAAGCCAGTGGCTATGGGGGGTGGCAGGCACGGTATTTATGAAAAGGGTGGCTCAGGTGGCATCTGAAGGGAGGGGTGCTGAGAGCAGATCCTCCCAGTACCCCTTCCTTCCTCGAGATCCATTTGGCTTCAGAGGCTGGTTCTCTGGGGAGAGAAACGGAGTCTGGAGCCTCTGCCTGTTAATCGCCCCATCTCCCTGCTGGGTCTGTCTCTACTTCTTCTTCTGATTTCCTATCTCTGTGTGTCTTTGGGAGCTCCCCTTCCCATCTGGCCGCTTTCTCATCTGCTCCCTCTGGAGTGGAGGTTGCTTCTCAGGACACCACCTTTCCCTGCACCCTGTTTTGGGAACCACCTCTCCCTGCTGACCCGCCTTCCCTCTCTTTTCACAGTGGCTGCGGCTCTGACAACCCCAGGTGAGAAATCAGCACTCCTTCCCTTTTGCCATGGCCCTTCAGGTACTGCTTCTGTCCCTAAAGTGTGGCCTGAGGGTCCTGGAACACCCCAGGTCACCCCCTCACCTCTCACCCCCAAATCAGAGCCCCCAGAGGACCTGCAGCCCTCTCTGGGTCCCCGTATCACTGCTCTCATCACCAAATTGAAGCCCCAGGGACTCAGCCACCCCCAGCCTTCTTTGGGAGTACCCACTAGGCCCGAAGCATCACCCATGTCTCTCTGTGCTGGGACACCCCCACCTGTCTCCAGTCCTCCACCTCCCCTTTCATCCCCCAAGTCAAACCCAGAGAATCTCAGACACCCGCCCCCCACCCCCCACACACCCCAGGGACTTCCTCTGTCCCATATGCCCAAAGTGCAGTCCTGAGGGTCTGGAACCCCCTCCCCCCACCTCAATCCCCTTCTGTCTGGGCGCCACCCACCAGGTTCCTGTTCCGGATGTGGGCCCCCCTCCCTGCCGATGCTGGTAGGCCTCATGGCCGCCGATTTGGTGGTGTCGCTGCTGATCGTTGCCGTGGTGTTTGTGTGTGCTTGCCCCCGCCGCAGGCCCACCCAAGGTGAGGGCAGAGACAGGATGGGGCCCGGAGGGGCTGATGGCCCTAGGGAGGGGGTCCCCAGGGAGGTGTCCCCCAGGGAAGCCCTGGAGGATATGCTGGGGAAACCCTGGGGGTGGTGCATGGGGGAACTCCTGAGGAAACCCCTGAGGCAGGGGGTCCCCAGGAAGGTGGAGACGTGGGTGGCTGGTAGGTGGTCAGGCCTCATGCTTTCTCTCCCCCCACCCCCAGAAGATGACAAAATCTACATGAACATGCCTGGCAGGGGCTGACCCCCTTGTAAGTGACACCTTTGACTTCTGACCCTCTCATCCTGCATTGTGTGTGGTGGCACAGGATACCCACTCCCGACTTGGGTTGGAATAAAGCAACTGAAATACCTCTAGTTCTGTTTGTTTGTTTTTTAAGATGTTTTGGGGGGGGGGGGGCGCCTGGGTGGCTCCATCAGTTAAGCGTCTGACTCTTGACTTTGGCTCAGATCATAATCACGTGGTTGGTGAGATGGAGCCCCGCGTCTGCACTGACAGCTCAGCACCTGCCTGGGATTCTCGGTCTCCCTCTGTCTGCCCCTCCCCCACACTCTCTCAAAAATAAATAAACATTAAAAAAAAAAAAAGATTGTAAGGGCGCCTGGGTGTGGGTGGCTCAGTCGGTTAAGCATCCAACTTTGGCTCAGGTCACGGTCTCGTGGTTCGTGGGTTCGAGTCCCATATGCTCCCATATCTCGGAGTCTGGAGCCTACTTCAGATTCTGTGTCTCCCTCTCTGCCCCTCCCCTGCTCACGCTCTATCTCTCTCTGTGTCTCAAAAATAAATATTAAAAAAATTTTTAAAAACAATTTAAGTCATCTCCACAGCCGATGTGGGGCTTGAACTTACAACCCTGAGATCAAGAGTTGCACGCTCTTCCAACTGAGCCAGCCAGGTGCTCCAAAACACTTCCAGTTCTAAGTCTTCCTCAAAGAACCCCAGGGTCCCCAGAGCTTCCCTCCCTCCCAGGAACTTCACATATCCCCTGCTCCTTCAGCCCAGAGATCTGGAACAACTCAATAGTGTTTTTGTGTGCCATGTTTATTTGGGAGCAGTGGTGGAGAAAAGTCTGACATCTCAGGGAGAGCACTCTGGATCTGTATCTCGGTGGGAGGAGGAATAAGGTGCTGGGTAGGCATCAGGAATGACTGGATCCAGGCATCAGGTTGTTGACTGCTGTGGTTTGGGCTCATTTGTAATATGGCCTCTGTATGTTGAGGTCACTGTAGACATCTGACCTCTGACCTTGGAGCTCCTAATGGGAGGGACAGGGTGGGAACCATTAGTGGAAGAGGTACACTGAATAAACTTAAAACAAAATTCATTCTTCTCCCAGTAGCCTGTAAAGCTCCTAGCAGCTTCGTCCACCTTGCAACCATGGAAGACATCCGGATTTTAATCAAGTGCATTCAGTCTTTCCCCTCCTGCTCTGCCTCACCATCATGTCCCAGCCTCAGGGCCTTTGTGTGTGCTGTTCTCTCTGCCTAGAACACAGGTTTCCTGGATATTCCCATGGATGGTTCCTTCTCCACCTGCAAGTCTCAGCTCATGTCACTTCCTCAGAGAAGCACTTCTTGATATACCCCATCTCATTTCTCCCCTCCACACGCACACCCCAGTCACTGCCACACCAGCTTTGTTTCCCTCGTGATACTTCCCCCAATGATATTATGTTAATTTGCTTCAAGTCCATCTCTCCAACTAGTACGTAAACTGTTGCTGTGTAGGTGCTCAACAAATTCTACCAAAGGATAAATAAATTAGAATAACGCTTTCCCCCAAAATTTCACCGCCCCCGGTAACTGAAAATCTCCCTCATTCTTCTGGACCTCATGGAGCCAAACTCAAGATCCTTACACCTTACAAAAAGACTTTTTAATCCACAAGGGAAGCAGAGCAAAGCTGGCTGCAGGTAAGTAAGAGATTTCATAGAACAAGGCTCACAATTGAGGGGGAGGTTTATGGTCCAAAGAGACAGACTTCAGATTGAATCCCTGAAATCATATGCAAACGACTGGTCTGGGTGCACACCTCGATGGGAAGGGGTCTGTTCAGCTTCCATTAGATTCTCGCAGGAGCCCATGACCCCCAAAAGGGTTGAGAAGGACATTGACAGAGAGGCAAGAGAAGGAGAGATGCCTCTGTCTGCATGGGTGGTTCTTAAGAAGGGTTTCAAGGGTACTTGTACCGCCCCTAGATTATATGTACGATTTTGTAAATTTTTGTGTGGATTTTCTGAGGAATCTCTAGCTTTCATCAGCTTCTCAAAGCGATACAGGATCCCTCCTTCCAAAAAATTCTAAAACTCCTCTCTTCAGAGTTACTGAATTAGAGCTGAATTATATCCTCTTGCCCTTCTAAAAGCTTCTCCCAGAAATCATTCTGTCCTGAACAATTCAGTGCCTGCCTGAAGGTTAAGGCCTGCATTTGCCCTTGCAAAGGTAAAGCCATCCCCGGGTTTTCTCACACATTTTAAGCTGTGCATAAGGTCATGATTGATCACTGAAAGCCCTTGTGGACAGATCACGAAAGCCCCGTTAGTCTTTGAGGGTTTGAAACGTTGCTGAGAAAGTGGCTTTAGGGTCTAGGTCCTAAAGGGACTGGGGAGGTGTTTAGGACAGACATGCACAGGGTAGGAGTGAGATGTGAGAAGCTGGGTTTCTCACCTGATATGGCGACTCTGTCTCCGTAATGCGCTGTTTCCTGGTCACTGCTGGGGGATGGGGAGTAGTGCAGGGTGCAGAGACAGTTAAGGTGGTGAATCAGGACAATTTTGTCCCTCCATCAATGTCCCTTTGGATGGTCGTGACTTGGGAGCTTACCCCTCCCTGCCAGGCAAGTCCTCAGAGGGCCCCAGGCTCTCCCCTGCCGGCCCCACTCACCGTCCACAGCCCCTCGCCCCCGAGGGAACAGCCGGCCCAGGGAGTACACAGCCAGGGCGATGAGGAGGGTCAGTACCAGGTCCCCCAGCACGATCCCCGCCAGCACACCGGGACTCACCACGGAGCAATTGCATTCTGAGAATGTGGCACAGGGGTTGTGGGGGCGGTCAGTGGGAGTTGGGAATTGGGAGGAGGTGTCAGCAGGGGTAGGTTTGGAAAGACCGGGGAACAGAGATGGGGAAGTCTTTGGGAGGCAGGGAGGGGAATTGCAGGGTCTGGGCCTACCGTTCTGTGCCTGGGCAGGGCTAAAACCTGAGGAGAGAAAAAGAAGGTAAACTGAGGCCTGGGGCTGGGACTGCAGGGTGGGCACAGAAGCTGGGGAGGCTGGGTCCTGATAGCTAGGAGATAAGAGTGGAGAATGATGTCTGGTGGGACCTGTGGGTCAGCGTCAAGGCCCCTGGACTGTACCACTTCTACCCTGACCTGCCCTGTTGCAACACCGTTAGAGTCCCCCCACCCCCGCTTCTGCCACAGGCCAGATCTTGGGGGCCCAGGCTCTGGGAGAGACCCACAAGTTTTGGGGAGCTGGGGATCTGCTTCCCTCCACCTCCCTTTTGATTCTCCTTCTACCCTGCTCTCTGCTCTGCTCCAAGCTGAGCCCAGGGACGGGGGAGGCAGTTGCAGAAGCCCCCAACTCACCACCCACAGTCAGGAGGAGAGGCAGGAACAGGAGCCTGTTGGAAGGTCCAAGGACCCCCATGACGCAGGTGACGCTGCTGGACACCAGAGTTCAAGGGCCGGTGGGATATGGTGTAGCGTCCAACCAAGTGAAGGAGGAAGTCTGAGGTGGGTGGTGGCAGGAGGGAGGAGGGGACAAGACAGGAGGAGGGACAGAGACAGATAACGCCAGAAAGAATCAGGCCAAGACGCTCCGGGGGCCACGCTACAGCCCCTAACTACCGGAACGTAAAAGGAAATGTGCCAACCCACCCCCACTCAGGGGTCAGCCATCGGTGTGACGGGAGAGTCAGTAGCTGTGATTGCCGTCAGCATTGCCTCTTCCTGGCTGGGCAGCCTTGAGCAAGCCATTCAACCTCTCTGGTCCTCAGTTTCTTTATCTGTAAAACGAGGAGTAAAATAGTACCTATTTTGTAGGGGTTTATGGGGATGGAATGAATTAATGTTTCTCGAACAGCGTCCCACACTTGTCAGCTTTTTATGAGCATCAGCTATAATTATGTGATACTCAGAGCCTTGTGGTGTTTACAGGATATTAAAAGAGAGCCATCAGGATATGGGCACTAATGAGCCGCAGGCACTCTGTCCTAAGTGTTAACTCATTTAACCCCCACAGCACCCTTCTGAGGTAGATGCTCTTATCCCCATTTTATAGAAAGGTAAAGACACTTGCCCAAGGTCACACAGGAAATAAAGGTGATAGTGAAATACAGGACCCAGGGACAGATATTCGACCCTTAGAAGAGAAAGAAAAAAAGAACCAAGACGAAAGAAAGATAAGGAAGGAGAAAGAGATGGCGAGGCTGAGAAAGAGAGAGAGAGAGAGAGAGAGAGAGAGAGAGGCAGGCAGTGACACCAAAACACACAGCACGGACACAGGATTGAGCGTTTGGGGTGAGGCAAGTGGGGGGACAACATGGTGACCACTGGGCCAGGCTGGGCTGCCCCACCAAATGAGGAAGTAGCTGGAAGTGAGGACAGAGGGAGGGCACCCAGGGGGAGACAGGGACTTCTAGGCCCCTACAGGAGCCTGAGCTGGGACTGGCTAGGAGGAACCTGAGGTTAAGTCACTGGGGGATGGGCCAGCGGCAGGAAGCCCCCCTCCCCCATCCAGGCGTCACACCCCGCGGCTCCCTGGGCCTGGGCTTAGGAGAGAAAAGGGGAACCTGGATGCTGGTCATGGGACAGGCTCCGAGTGGCCCTTTGTGGTGGGGGGATTTGGAGGCCAGAGGAGGGTCAGGGCCCAGTCCGAGGGAGCACCGGCTGCTAACAGCCTCCATCGCCCAGGCCTGGCCAAGTCTCCAACACCCCCAGCCCTACCACCGCCAGGTCTGGAGTGAGCACGGAGAGAAGAGGCGAGCTGTGGAGGCCCTTCCAGCAGCACACTAGGCCTCAAGGTGGCTGACGCTGAGCGAGCCGTGGTCTCAGTCAGCGACCACAGGAAGCTCTCAGCCTGGAGGGTCTTGAATCAGGCGTTTGTGGGCTCCCTCTGGCTGGGCAGGGGGAGCACACTGCAGGGGGCAGGGACCAAAGCAGGGGCCAGGCTGCCGCTACAGTCCAAAATATTGAGAGGATTTTGTGACGTCTACCGGAATAATGCCCGCGTGGCACCCTGTATGTGCTCAGTGAATATTCATCAGTATCCTCATCATTACAGTTATCGTCATCAGTACTTCAAGTCTCCAGTTCTGGGCTCCTCTTGATGAAAGTCCTCCCTCAACCCCTCAAACTCAGCCCCGCAACCCGGTCCTCCCGGCTCCAGCCAGGCCTGAGCCGTCCCCGGAATCCAGTCTGACAGCGCGCTCATGCACCATCCAATCAAGCAGCTGCGGCCCTTGGGCTGGTGCTGGGTTCGAGTCCCAGAGCCTCCCCTTTCCACTGCTGAGATGTGGGGAAGTCCGAGCTCTCCCAAGGGAACTGACTGAGTTAGTGGCAGATATTTGTGGGAGGTGGGGTAGAGGCTCTTTACCAACCAGAAGTGAAGTATTTCAATATTTTAGCATCTCGTATGATCGCACCGGTACGGGCCGCAGGATGCTGGCCGGGGCTGGTCGGGCTGGGCTCTCAAGGGTGGGCGAACCATTGAGTGAAAGAAGGCTGTGATGGGGGGCACCCAGCTGACTGCGAGCCACCCTCACAGGGTGCCAGACTCCAGGAAGTGGGGCTGTTTCACCCTCCCTTGAGATCGGTAAAATGTCTCAATGTCTCCTGGCAGAAGCCCAAGAGTTGGGCAAGGCCCAGACTGACTTTGCCAGAAAGCAGGCAATGTGCCTAGCCTGTAACAAGCTTGCCTCTGTGGAAGATACAACCCCTCCTCGCGCTCCTTGCTTCCACTTTTGCCCCCTACAGCCCATCCTCCCCGTAACAACCAGAGGAAACTTGTAAAAAAAAAAAAAATTTTAATGTTTATTTATTTTTGAGGCAATGCAAGAGACAGAGTGCAAGCAGCGGAGGAGCAGACAGAGGGAGACACAGAATCCGAAGCAAGCTCCGGGCTCTGAGCTGTCAGCCCAGAGCTGGACACGGGGCTCAAACTCACGAACCGTGAGATCGTGACCTGAGCCCAAGTCAGACACCCAACCGACTGAGCCACTCAGGCGCCCCGGAGGAAGCTTTTTTGAAAAGGCAGAGAACCAGTTTTGTAAATGGCCAAAATATTAGAACAGATAATGTCACAGAAGAAGGGATGTGAATGGCCCATAAGCCTGTGAAAAAGCGTCCAACATCATTCGTCATTAGGGAAACACGAATTAAAACCACAATGAAATACCACTACACATTCGCTGAAATGACTAAAATTAAAAAGACTGACCCTTGGGCGCCTGGGTGGCTCAGTCGGTTAAGCGTCCAACTTCAGCTCAGGTCATGATCTTGCAGTCTGTGAGTTCGAGCCCCGCGTCAGGCTCTGTGCTGACAGCTTGGAACCTGGAGCCTGCTTCGGATTCTGTGTCTCCGTCTCTCTCTGCCCCTCCCCGACTTGTGCTCTGTCTCTCTCTATCAAAAATAAATAAAATGTAAAAAAAATTTTTTTTAATTAAAAAATAAACAAAATAAAAAGACTGACCCTCTCAAGTGTCAGCAGAGATGTGGAGCCACTGGAAATCTCACACTGCTGGTGGAAATGAAAAAATAGAAACCTTATAAAGGTAAATATTCACCTACGCGGAGATCCAGCAATTCCACAGAAGCAGGCGTTTACCCAGGAGAAATAAAAGCATATATTTACATCAAGACCTGCCTATCTTTCTGTCCTCCCTTTCTCCCCCTCTTTTCCTCTCTTCCGCGACTCCAGCTACACTGGCCTTCTTGTTGTTTCTTGTATAAGTCAAGTGCACTCTCACCTCAGGGCCTTTGTACCTGCTGTTCCCTCTGCCTATGATGGTTTTCCCAAAGTCCATGTAGAACTGGCCACTCCTGGTCTTTCAGCTCTCAGCTCAAATGTTACACCCTCCCAGAGACCTCTCCCGCTCAAGTCACCCACCACCATCAATTTCATTTTCTTCCTGTATTTATCACACCTGAAATTCTCTGATTTATGTGTTCCCATTTTACTGTCCGCCACTTCCTCTAGAATAGAAATTCCATGAGAACAGGAACCTTTCTGCCGTGCTCACCGTTGTATTCTCAGCACA
This sequence comes from Prionailurus bengalensis, assembly GCF_016509475.1. Classification (NCBI taxonomy): domain Eukaryota; kingdom Metazoa; phylum Chordata; class Mammalia; order Carnivora; family Felidae; genus Prionailurus; species Prionailurus bengalensis. Next base: position 18,035,820 of record NC_057352.1, on the reverse strand, counting down.
TAAAGTAGATGCCCAGGAATTTTTTTTAAAGTTTATTTCATTTATTTAAGTAAATAAAGGTTATTTATTTATGCAGAGCTTGATCTCGCAGACCTGTGAGATCATGACCTGAGCTGAAATCAAGAGTCGGATGCTTAACTGACTAAGCCACCCAGGATCCCCAGAAAATATTCTTTCAATATGGGACTAAATGGCCACCAGGAACAGGTTGGATTAAACGTGGCTCCTCATGTCTGCATCATGCTCTAAGGGTATCCCAGACATGCCCCCTGTTTCTTCTTGAATTAATCACTTGGCAGATAAGAATGCTAGGGTTCCCCCGATATCCTCCTGCTCCTTCTTCCACAAAATTTTTAGCAAGGCATCTGCCCACTAAACTAAAAACTGTATTTCCTGGCCTCCTTCGCATTTAGAGTGGCCATATAACTTTTGTCTGGCCAACGGGTAGCATGGGAAGTAAAGTGGCGATTTAAAAGGCAGAGCCTTTGTGGAGGAATGCACTCTACACTTCTCCTTGACTTTCTCATTTGCTGGAATTGGAATGTGGGAACCTTGGGACAAGTGGATGAGGGCAACATGACAAAAATGAAAGAGTAAGAAGATAGTGCTCATCACCTTGGAAGAGCCACACCAACCCCGGACTCTTACGTAAGGGAGAAATTTCTACCTTGTTTAAGACACTTGTGGTAGGTAGTCTCCAAAGATGGTCACCAAGAATTTCTTCCTCCCAATATGCACACGCCATCCCCCATACCAAAAGGTAGAGTCCCATTTTCCCTGCCCTTGAATCTGAGCTGACCTTGCAACTTGCATTGACAAAGAATGTGGTGGAAGGGATGCTGTGTCAGTTCTGAAGGGAGACCTTAAGAATCCTTATAGATTCTGGTTTTGCTTTCTTGGAATCCAGCTGCCATGCTGTAAGGAAGTCCAAGCTCCCTTCCCAGAGAGTGAGGACACACAAAGAGGCCTTGGAGGTGAGACACCATGTGTGGAAAGAAAGGCCACTAGGAGAAGAATCAAGGCACCCCAGTCAACAGCAAGTGCCAAGGCCCCAGGAAGGTGAAAGAAGTAATCTGGATCTTTCTTGCCATGCCAGTCGCTAGCCAAATGCAGCCACCTGAGTGACCCCAGGCAACACCATGTGGAGCAGAAGAGCCACCCAGTCGGCTGAAAGAATCATGAGAAATAATAAATTATTGTTGTTTTAAGTCCCTATGGTTTTAGATGGTCTGTTAGAAAACAATAGACAATGGAAACAGCACTGTTATTTTGGGGGCTTTATTACTACAACCAAATCTATGCTCCACCGAATACAGTTTCAAAAGCCCAACTTGAACTAGTTGAGGCTGGAGGGTGAAGATTGTGAAGATGTGGAGGTTAATACACAAGTGCTCTAAGGGGAAAACTAAGCAACCTAAACATCAGAGGAGAAGGGATGATGGAACGCTGGACAGATCCAGACTGACTCCAAGATTCTCCATAGCTTGCTTCCGCTTCTCTCTGGGCCAGCTTTGTTCAGCCCTCTCTGTTTCTTATGGAACTGCACAGTTTCTGTCATCAATAGCTCACTCTTGCTGAGCCAATGATTTAAAAGAGGAGAGGAGAGGAGAGGAGAGGAGAGGAGAGGAGAGGAGAGGAAAGGAGAGGAGAGGAAAGGAAAGGAAAGGAAAGGAAAGGAAAGGAAAGGAAAGGAAAGGAAAGGAAAGGAAAGGAAATCCTGGGGGAGGCGCCTGGGCGGCTCAGTCAGTTAAGCTTCTGACTTCAGCTCAGATCATGATTTGGCAGTTCATGGGTTCAAGTCCTGAGTCAGGCTCTGTGCTGACAGCTTGGAGCCTGAGGCCCGCTTCGGATTCTGTGTCTCCCTCTCTCTCTGTCCCTCCCCCACTCGCGCTCTGTCTCTCTCTTTCAAAGATAAATAAACACTTAAAAATTAAAAGAAAATAAAAGAATCCTGGGAGAGGACTCAGCTTGGCTCAGCATGTATTCCCTGCATTTCCCAAACCAATCACCTGTGGCTGGTGTGGGGGGCAAAGTCTGTAAGAAAGTGGCAGGGTGCTTGAGAACACTGGGTTGGAGATGAAGGAGGACTGGTCCCTAAGCAGCATGTGGGGAATGCCCTTGGCTCCTCCCCCATACTCCCTCAGTATTCGCCACTTCCAGGCACACTACCTGGCTTACAACTTCCTGCACTGTGACTGTCTTCTCAAGGCCGCTTTCTGCAAGTTGGAGCTACCTATGCTCAGGTCCTGGCTCTGGTCATTAAACCAAGGTGACACCTGACCCAGATATAGCAGTCACAATTCTTCATTGCATACGGTAGATGCCACTAACTCGTTTAAACAGCAAAGTGGGTGTGTTCAAGGATGTTAGGGAGACCACTGAATCTCTGGGAGTGCCACAGATCTGTCCCGGGGCTACTCAAATCCTAATGCCACCCAGGAGTTTCTGCTAAGACTTCCGCCGCTATTCACATCGGAATCGATTTTACAGGTTGCTTCCTTTTTCTCTTCACTCTTTCAGATAAAATTCTGATGCAAATACCAAAACATTTACCGATAAAATATGCTGCATGACCACACAGAGGGGGAAAGGATCGGCCCTATGTGAACGGTCGTCGGGGTTAGAGAGATGGTTCAGGATTCCTCACACTCTTGTCTTCCTTCATTTCAAAATTCTCCAAATTAAAAATTTCTTGAAAACGTGGGTGCATTCGATTGGCAAAGTGCAGGACACATGCCTGCACACAGCTGCAAGGAAGGCCGGGAATTTCTGACTTCTGGACTGGGGAAGCTGAATTCATAAGGTAGGACATTCCCAAAATGTAGAGAAGATGTTCAAAAGACTCCAGACATCTGAACAGAAAGCATGAGAGATGTCCACAACACCAAAGGCACCAATCCGTAGGGCCTGCCTTCCCCTTCCCCGGCAAGATGAGAGTTTGATTCTTTAGTCAAAATAAAATGGAAAACCACAATGATATACCACTGCACATCTATTAGAATGGCAAACAGCAGGGGCGCCTGGGTGGCTCAGTTGGTTAAGCATCGGCTTCGGCTCAGGTCACGATCTCGCGGTCCGTGAGTTTGAGCCCCAGGTCGGGCTCTGTGCTGACCGTTCAGAGCCTGGAGCCTGTTTCAGATTCTGTGTCTCCCTCTCGCTCTGACCCTCCCCCGTTCATGCTCTCTCTCTGTCTCAAAAATAAATAAGCGTTAAAAAAAATAAAATAATAATAAAAAAAAAGAATGGCAAACAGCAGCAGTTCTGACAATACCTAGAGCCGCCGAAGATGCCTAACAACGGGAACCGTCCTACACATTGCTGGTGGGAACGCAAAATGGTTCAGCCACTTAGGAAAAGTGGCAGTTTCTTATAAAGTTAAACACACGCTTATCATATGACCCAACAATCCTATTCCTAGATATTTACTCAAGAGAAGTCAAAACTTAAGTTCACACAAACACCAGTATGCCATATAAACAGTGGCTTTATTTATAATTGCCCCAGACTAAAAACATGCCATGTTTTCTTCAGCGGATGAATGAATCATGGTACATCCACACAATGGAATACTATTCGGCAAGAAAAAGGAATGAACTACTGATAAACCCACAGGAGCACAAACAAATCTGAAGTACATCATGCTATGGGAAAGATGCCAGACTCAAAAGTCTACATACACAATTCTATCCATAGAACACTCTGGAAAAGGCAGCCTGGAGGGACAGAAATTGGATCGGTGCCTGCCAGGGGCTGGAAGTGGAGGCAGTGGTTGACCACAAAGGGGAGTGAGGGAAATTGGGGAGGGGAGGGCAGTAGAATTCTCTATTTTTCTTGTGATGATTTCATGGTTGCACGCGTTTGTCGAAGTTCATAGAATGATACACTAAAAAGGATGTATTTTACTCTACGTAAACTCTACCTGAATAAAAAATTGTTTTAAAAAGATGAAAATTGGAAGCACCAAAGAAACTGGTAAAGCGGTTTCATGATGTCTTTATTTCCTACCAGTTTCAGTGTTGACAACTAAACAGATGTTTCCCGCTTTGGCTTGTGGGAAAGTGCTAGCAAGGACTGACTTGCAAGGCAAGTGAAGCACCATGCCAGCAATCAGCAAATATTGTTCTCTTCCCTTCTTCTATTAAAATGTAATTGGTAATTGGACATCTGGTCCCCTGGCCAAGACTGTGTTTCTCAGCCTCTTTGGAGCCAGATGAGGCCCTGGAACTGTCTTCTGGTCAATGGAATGCGGGAAGAAACAACTTCCAGGTTGTGTCCCTAAAGGCAAAAGTGTGTCCTCCCTTTCTCTATTCTCCCTCTTCGCAGGAATGTGGCCCCGACACTGTCAGTGAACAGACATCCTAGGCCACAACAGCTGGCTTTATATGTTTGTGAAAGGAAGGCCTTTAAAATATAATTAAAGCAATGCTCCATAGATTTATCAGTTGTGGTTCATCCATATCATAAATGCAGTCATTATAAATGAATTAGAAATCTACAATTTTAAGCCCCATGCCGGGCTTAAAATTTAAGGCACCCTTGGGGCGCCTGGGTGGCTTGGTCGGTTAAGCGTCCAACTTCGGCTCAGGTCATGATCTCACGGTCCGTGAGTTCGAGCCCCGCGTCGGGCTCTGGGCTGACAGCTCAGAGCCTGGAGCCTGTTTCAGATTCTGTGTCTCCCTCTCTCTCTGCCCCTCCCCCGTTCATGCTCTGTCTCTCTCTGTCTCAAAAATAAATAAACGTTAAAAAAATTTAAAAAAAAATTTAAGGCACCCTTTACATTTGTTTTTTTACAGAGAGTATCTTTAACTTATATAATCATAAATAAATAAAAATATTTTAATGTCAGAAAACACAACAAATAAAGGCAATTTTGTGGAGGAAAAAAAAATACAGGACTTCTGCTGTCAATATTGGTGTTCTAAGAAATCAGAAAGCACCCTCCCCTGAAGAACAAATAAAAATATAGGTTTAGGGAGGCGTCTGGGTGGCTCAGTCGTTTGAGTGTCTGACTCCGGCTGGGGTCATGATCTCGTGGTCTGTGAGTTCGAGCCCCGCGTCGGGCTCTGTGCTGACAGCTGAGAGCCTGGAGCCTGCTTCAGATTCTGTGTCTCCCTCTCTCTCTGCCCCTCCCCTCCTCATGCTCTGTCTCTCTCTCTCTCTCTCTGTGTCAAAAATAAATAAACATTAAAAAAAATACAGGTTGAGGGGCACCTGGGTGGCTCAGTTGGTTGAGTATCTGGCTCTTGATTTCGGCTCAGGTCATGATCTCACAGTTCGTGAGTTTGAGCCCTGCATCGGGCTCTGCGCTGATGGCATGGAGCCTGCTTCGGATTCTCTGTCCTCTCTCTCTGCCCCTCCCCAACTCATTCTCTCTCTCTCTCTCTCTCTCTCTCTCTCCCTCCCTCCCTCTCTTTCTCAAAACTAAAAATGCAGTTTGAAATATATAGGAAAAGTTACTAAAAGCAGCAAAGGACTAGTAAGAGGGTAAGGAAATAGCATCCAATATTCAAAATAAAACAAAAAGGGAGCCCAGAACTCAAATGCCTTCAGAACAAATGTCTTCACTATGTTCTGAAGACATGGTCCAATCCAGAAGACAGTTAGGAACTAGAGAGGCAAAAAGTAGAGGCCCAGGTCCACCCAGACTGGAGAGTGTGAACATCACTCTTCATTTTCAACTGGGATCTGAACGCTTGTCACACTCAAGGTAAGAGTGAGCCAGAAATCACCTAGCCTTCATGTGAACTAACAGCTTATCCTTGTAGTCAGGTAAACCTACCTAAGTCAGGTAAACCTAGGTCTTGTCCTGGATGAATGTCCCCTCTGGAGTAACATACAGCCATATTAGGTCTTCAGATTCTTCCTACAAATCTTTTTTAAAAAAATTTTGGGGGGTTGGGGGTGCCTGGGTGGCTCAGTCGGTTAAGCATCCAACTTTGGTTTAGGTCATGATCTCACAGTTCATGAGTTCGAGCCCCACGTTGGGCTCTGTGCTGACAGCTTAGAGCCTGGAGCCTGCTTGGATTCTGTGTCTCCCTCTCTCTCAGCCCCTCCCCCACTCGTGCTCTGTCTCTCTGTGTCTCCCTCAAAAATAAATAAAAACATTAAAAAATTTTTTTAATGTCCCTCTTCCTACAAATCTAAGATATCATGAACAAGAATAGGCAGGATCAACAAAAATGACAACATACATGGAAACACTTCAGATGTCTGACCTATCATCCTGCCAATTTTTGCAAAGAATTTGTATTACCTGGAAATAAGCAGCTATACTCCCTTCGACTGCTCATCTGTGACCTGACCTTATTGTTATACATCTGCTCTTTGCTCTGGAAAGTAACCCAGAAGATGACCCTCACAGTACAGAGGGCAAAATAAATTAGACACCAAAGCTAAGATTTCATTTCTCGGGGCTGCCTGAGTGGCTCAGTCAGTTAAGTGTCTGACTCTTGATTTCAGCTCAGGTCATGATCTAATGGTTTGTGAGATTGAGCCCCACATCAGGCTCTTTGCTTACAGCATGGAACCTGCTTGGGATTCTTTCTCTCCTTCCTTCTCTGTCCCTCCCCTGTTCGCACTTTCTCTTGCTCAAAATAAATAAATAAACTTTTTTTTTTTTTAAGATTTCAAGGTGCCTGGATGTCTCAGTTGGTTAAGTGTCTGACTCTTGGTTTCTTCAACAAATAAAATAAAAATGTTTAAATGTTTATTTATTTTTGAGACAGAGAGAGAGAGAGAGAGAGAGAGAGGGGGGGAGGGGCAGAGAGAGAGGGGGACAGGGGATTGGAAGTGGAAGTGGGCCCTGCATGGATGGCTTCAGCGCTGACAGCAACGAACCTGATGTGGGGCTCGAACTCACTAAATCGGAGACCTGAGCCGAAGTTGGACGCTCAACTGACTGAGCCACCCAGGCACTCCTCAAAATAAAAATAAATTTTAAAAATATATTTCATTTCTTGGGGCGCCTGGGTGGCTCAGTCAGTTGAGCGTCCAACTTTAGCTCAGGTCATGATCTCACAGTTCGTGGGTCTGAGACCCACATTGGGCTCTGTGCTGATAGCTCAGAGCCTGGAGCCTGCTTCAGATTCTGTATCTCCCTCTCTCTCTGCTCCTCCCACATCCATGCCCTGGTTCTCTCTGTCTCTCAAAAATAAATAAAAGTTAAAAAAAATTTAAATATATTTCATTTCTCGGTTCACCTACGCTAGGAAAGAGCTGTGAGGTGAGTCTCCATTTCCCTTTTCTCCTTCTCACTGCCTGGAATGTGAGTGTGGTGGGAGCCATCTTGGGCCACGCAGGCCAGGGCACTCCCCTAGGAATGGTAGGACCATCGGTTAGACAGCCTAGATCTCTGATGCCATGAAACCTCCATACCATCACAATGAAACCCTGGACTATTTATACTTCATCTATTGGTGAAAGAGAAATAAAGTTCTACTTTGTTTAAGCCACTGTTATATTGAATTCTATTACAGGGTTCATATCCTACCTAACCTATATCCTATCTAAGTGTTCATTACACATGAGCAATTTCTCATGTTCCTAAAATCCCCTTAGAAATATCAGTCTAGGGGCGCCTGGGTGGCTCAGTGGGTTAAGCCTCTGACTCTTGATTTTGGCTCAGGTCATGATCTCGAAGAGCCTGCTTGGAATTCTTTCTCTCTTCTCTCTGCCCCTCGCCCCACCTCAAAACAAATAAATAAACATTTTTAAAAAAAGAACTATAACTCTTAATGGGTTTGTAATATTATATCTTCTTATTGAATTTATTGAATTTATCAATAACTTATTGAAGTTATTGAATTTTTATTAACTCGTGCATGTATTCATTTATTTAACACCTATTTGCCCAGGCCCCTGGATGGGTGATAGGTATGTAATAGTGAACAAAACTGCCCTCCTAGATCTTGGCTCCTAGTGGAGGGAGAAAGGCAATAAAGAAGAAAACTAATAAATATGACATTTCTATTTTCAGAGATAGCCAGCATGTTCCGAAATCTGTGGCAGAGACTGGCTAATTTGTCACTAAAACTGCTTCCCTCTGCTTCTTTGCATACAGCTGGACCACATTTCCCATCGTCCCTTGTAGAGGCAACAACTCGAGCAAATGTGTTGTGATGGACCTCCAGGTGTGACCCTGAAAACCTCCCACTTGTGGCCCTCACCTCTTTCAACACCCACCGGTAGAGAGGACTGGGGGCAGGGGCAGGCCGACTAAAGGAGCCCAGAGCTGCCAGATGGGAGGAGCTTCAGTCCCACGGTGACTCAGGGGCAGAGACCCCCTACTGATTGCATTTACACTATGGTGTGAAGGAAAGATAGATTGTATTAAGCCACTGAAATTTGGGCTTCTTTGGTTAACAAGAGCTTGTGGGGTGCCTGGGTGGCTCAGTCAGTTAAGCGTCTGACTTCAGCTCAGGTCATGATCTCCCTGTCCAACCTGAGTTCAGGCCCCTCATCGGGCTCTGTGCTGACATCTCAGAGCCTGGAGCCTGTTTCAGATTCCGTGACTCTCTCTGCCTCTCCCCCACTCACATTCTGTCTCTCTGTCTCTGAAAAATGAATAAACCTTAAAAAAAATTTTTTTTAAATAAACTTAAAAAAAATTTTTTAAAAAGCTAGTAATTTGCCTTACCTAATATGTTCCATGAAGCAAAGATTCTGGAAGACTGCAAAAAATGGCTGCAATTTTTCAACCCTCTCTGTCTCCCTGCCTTTCACCATCTGACTTCAAGGCAACTCCCATCAAAGGGTGGAGTCTATTTCCCTGCCTTTGAATCTGAGTAGGTGTTGGGAACTGATGTGGTCAACAGAATGAGGAGCAAGGAATAGCAGGACAGTTGCCAGCGATAGCCAACTGATTCAGGCTGCCTGACCAAATAAATCCGGCGGGGTGGGGGGGGGGGGTGGAAATGCCTAGGAGGTCCCCCCACCCCTTCCCCATACAGTTATCATGGACTTCAGCATGCTGATAAAAATTCCAACAAAGCAGCTCGTCTAACTTTATTCAAGCCAGCGTTTCCCACGTTTCTTTTCGCAAGGAATCCCTTTACCTTCAAATGACATCCCATTTGATGGGGACACGGGATTATTTCCAATTTGTTTTTGGTTTTGGTCTGTTTTTTCTGTTATTATTAGAAAATGGTGCCATGGAAATCTCTTTAGTGAAATCTTTTCCCACTTGCTGGATTCTTTCAGAGGCTAAATTCCTAGACGTATAAATGGTGAATTAACAGATACACTAACATTTTTAGGCTTTGAACTCAGGCTGTCCAATCCTTCTCCAGAAGGGTCATTCCCATTCCCATCCCAACCGTGGTGAATGAAATCTCACATTTACCTGAACTCTCCTCAGCTGTAGGGAACCACATTTCAAACATCTTTGCTGATTTGACAGGCAAAGGGATGTGTTTCAGTATTTCAAGTGGCAATTATTTGAACATTACTTTTTTTTCTATTTGTATTTCTTCTGTGAATTGTCTTTTCCTCTTATTTGCCCATCTTTTGGGTATTGGATTTTCATGTTAATTCCACATTGATATATTAATATCTTCATTACAATATGTTAACCATTTGTCAGTTTTGCCTGTCGCAAGTATTTTTCTCCGGTATTTGCATAACCTCAATTTTAGTCATGCCCTTTTTGGACACATGGAATATTCAATTCTTTAAACAGTCAAATCCATCGGTCTTTTCCTTGGTGATTTGTTCTCCTGTTTTGAAGTTCAGGTAGTCTTTTCCAACCCAGAGGTTATTAAATATTTATTTCATCTTCAAGACTTTTATTGTGTAACTTTCTTCCCAGATTTTACCCTAGTCCGTCTGGAATTTATTTTTATTTGTCATGTAAGATGAGGCTCCAAATTGATATCTTCCCCCAAATGGCTGGAATATAAATCCAACTGGTATGACATTATAGTTCTGTTCTATAATACATTCTTGCTTTCTTTAGTCTGTCTTTGGCCAGCCATTCCGGTAAGATACCCAGCATGACTGCTAGTTCATGGAAATCACATTTTAAGTTAGGTGAAGTCTGTGATTTTGTCTGCTTTATCACTCATGTATCTACAGGACCTAGAACAGAACCTGGTGCACAGCAGTTGAGTATCTCAGTGAATGTCTGGTGAAAGAATAAATGAGGGAATGAATGAGTAAATGAAAGAATGAGGGGATGAATGGATGCCTACAATATGCCAGCCTTAATCTGGGCAGTGAGTTTATTTATGTTGGGAATAACATCCTGCCCCTTTACTCCATAAGGCCCACAGAAAATAGGAAATAGTTCACTCAGCCTCTATCAGGTAGCTATTGCTGCATGACAAATTCCCAAAACTAGTGGCTTAAACAGCAACTATGTTATTATTTGCTCACTGTCCTGTGTTTTAAGAATTTGAATTGGACCCAACAGAGATGGTTTGTCTCTGCTCCACATGATGTCAGCTGAGGCTACAGCATCCAAGAAGGCTTCTTTATTCATGTTTCTGGTGTTTCAAGAAAAGCTCAAACGGCCGAGGGATAGCTAGAACAGAGGTCACAGATTCGGGGCTATCAATTCTCGCTATCTGGCTTCCTCAGTTCTCCATGTGGCTTTTCCACGTAATCACTCTGTGTGGCCTTTCCATGTGGTCTCCCCGACAGGGAGCTCAGCGTTCCTGAGTACACGAAAGCAAAAGCTGCCAAGCTTAAGACTGAGGCCAGAACTGGCAGAGGGTGACTTCTGTTACATTCTGTTGGTTAAAACAAGTCACATGTCCAAGGCAGAGGCAAGGGAGAGGACTGCGGGAGAGCGTGAGCAGTGAGGTATAGTTCTTTGGGAATCTCAGTATAACTGACTTCCACAATCCATTAAATGGCTCCTTACTGACCTTTCGCAAGGGTCAGGCGAGAAACAGATGCAATGGTGGGCCCCACAGACACACTCTCCTAAAATGCAGTGAATGTATGGGCCCAGGCCGTTACTGGGCCCTGAGGCAGGTGCCTCTCCCAACCTGAGACAGTACATGCTCAGGAAGGCTCCCAGGGAAGGCTTCCAATAAAGGTAACTACACACCTGTGTCTTAAGAGTAGAACACAGTCAGTGGAAGAGCATGTACAAAGGCACATAGGTAAGAAACCACTTGTGGGAATGCAAGCTGGTACAGCCACTCTGGAAAACAGTATGGAGGTTCCTCAAAAAACTAAAAATAGAACTACCCTACGGCCCAGCAATTGCACTACTATGTATCCAGGGATACAGGTGTGCTGTATGTATCCAGGGATACAGGTGTGCTGTTTCAAAGGGACACGTGCACCCCCATGTTTATGGCAGCACTGTGGACAATAGCCAAAGTATGGAAAGAGCCCAAATGTCCATCGATGGATGAATGGATAAAGAAGGTGTGGTATATATAGACAATGGAGTATTACTCGGCAATCAAAAAGAAGGAAATCTTGCCATTTGCAACTACGTGGATGGAACTGGAGGGTATTATGCTAAGCAAAATTAGTCAGAGAAAGACAAAAATCATACGACTTCACTCCTATGAGGACTTTAAGAGACAAAACAGAGGAACATAAGGGAAGGGAAACAAAAATAATATAAAAACAGGGAGGGGGACAAAACAGAAGAGACCCGTAAATATGGAGAACAAACTGAGGGTTGCTGGAGGGGTTGTGGGAGGGGGGATGGGCTAAATGGGTCAGGGGCACTAAGGAATCTCCTCCTGAAATCATTGTTGCACTATATGCTAACTAATTTGGATGTCAATTTTAAAAAAATAAAAAATAAAACAAGTTAAAAAAAACTACTTGATGACTACTTCAACCATAGACAGCAGGAGAAGTGATGCTGTGTGACTTCAGAAGCTGAGTCAGAAAATGCTAAGCAGTTTCTTTCTGGATCTTTTGGGACACATGCTCTGGGAGAAGCCAGCCACCATGTAAGATTGCCATGCTGGAGTGGCCATGTGTATTTGCTCTGGTCAGCAGCCCACTGACCTCTCATCTGACGGTCAGCAACATTGCCAGCTATGTGAGTGAGCCACCTGGGACACCAGGCCCGTCGCGTTTTCAAATGACTCCAGCCCACTCAACATCTGAGTTCAACCATATGATGGACACCAAGTAAGAACAGCCCCACACTGAGCCCTTCTTGAATAACTGATCCATAAAGTCAGAGGGAAAAGAAAATGGTTGACTTAAGCTGCTTAGTTTTTGGATAGTGTGTTATGCAGCAAAAGATAACTGAAACACTGGGGTCGCAAATTCTACCCTAACCCTAGTCCTACAGCAGCAAGACCTATAATGTGACTCAGTGAGGTGGGGACACCACGGCATGGTGGGGACCCTGGTTTGTCCGGGACCCCGTGCTGTACTGCTCTAGGCTGTATTTGCCCCCAGACCTGTTCCTCATCCTCCCCTTTCTGCCTGCATCCCAGGCCAGTTTCCAGCCTCTCCCTTTATCTGGATTTACCTGGGGTTCTGCCAACAGGAAGCAGTGGCAGGAGCCCAGCGAGTGGGAGCAGCAGGCCAAGGCAATTCTTCCCTCTCCCTGTGGTTGTGCCTCCCCACAGCTCCAGCCAGCTAGACAATCCTTCTGGGTCTCCAGCTTCTATGAGGTGACTTTGTCTCTGGGTCTGATGATGGTAACTCCTTCCTTTGTTCCTCCAGCCTGGAGTGACAGTGGCTTCCCACTGCTGCTAATTTCTGATTGCTTCACTGGCTCCTACTTGGTCCCTTAGCTCCTCCATCTGGTGCATAACCACCTCCATGTGTTAACGTCTCTCTTTTCTAATATCTGTACCTCCATCAGCTAAACCTTCATAGGTTTAGCAGCTCCAGCCTACTGTGCCCAAGGAGAAAAATGGCCTCCAGGGGTGCCTAGGTAGCTTAGTCAGTTAAGTGTCCAACTCTTGACCAACTCTCACAGTTCATGAGATCGAGGCCCACATCAGGCTCTGTGCTGATAGCACAGAGCCTACTCGGGATTCTCTCTCTCCCTCTCCCTCTGCTCCCCCTCAAAATAAATAAATAAAATACATAAATAAACATAAGAAAATAAAAGTGGGCTCCAAGTTGTCAGATATCCCAACATGACAGAAGGCAGAAATCAGGAGTGTCATCGGGGTGTTCCTATTTTTCAAACACTGTGGACGCCAGTGGTCCTCTGACTTCAGAGTAGGTAGAAGCCACAAGAGAGACTGAGGAGGAGCACTTCCTAGGTCAGTGAACAGACCTATCTTGAGCACCTACTATGTGCAGGTAGGAGCTGGGGACAAAGTGGTAAGCAAGAGAGGTGAATCCCTGCTCTTGTATGCTTACGACATTTAGTAGAGGAGACAAACAAATGAAGAAGAGGAAGAACAATGTGTGTAACATGCCACGCAGAAGGAGAGGTGGGTGATGTGTGAATGTGGGCGTCGGGGAGTCAGGCTTCAGCTGGAGTGACACAAGGACAGCACTGAGATGGGGCATCTGAACTGAGAGACCTGAAGGACAAGAGAGCTAGACCTACACTACAAAGATCTGGGAGAACTCTATTCCCAGAAGAGGGGATGGCCATCACAAAGGCCCCGAGCCAGGAAAGAGCTGGGAGTGTGTGAGAACAGCGAGAAGAGATGGCTGGGGCCGAAAGAGTGAAAGGGAAGTTGGAGGACAATGTGAGGTTGAGGAGGCTGCAGAGGTCACGTGACGGAGGGCTGCAGCAGCCACAGGAAGGAGCTCGGAGTTTACTGTAAGTGCAGCGAGAAGCCATTGGAAGGTTTTACGCAGAGAAGTAATACGATCTGATTTATGTTTTTGAAAGACACCCCTTGCCCCTCCCCTCAAGCTGTGGTGAGAGGACTACAAGTAGGACACAAGATTAGAGGCGGGTTTGTTAGCAATTGTGGTGGTCCGTTTGGTGCCGAATGGGGCTCAGACCAGGGTGTTAACAGTGGAGGGGTGAGAAGTGGGTGGGTTCGGGAGAGTACTGCATCACAGAAAGCAGAAGGGGAGTTTTCAGACGGGATTGGTCTGAAGGACTTGTTAAAATGCAGACAGCTGGGTCCTATATCCCCAGGGATTCCAGTTCAGTGGGTCTGGGCAGCAGAGAATTTGCAATTGTAACAAGTTATCATGCGCTGTTGCTGCTGCTACTGACCCAAAGATCACATTTTGAAAATCGCTAGGTCGAAACAATGCTAATAGAAATATAATGTAATATGTTTCTAATAGATTTATTTCTAGATATATTTCTAATAGAAATATAATGTATATAATAACATGTGTTATTTAAAAATCTCTAGTAGCCACATTTCAAAAGAAAAGTGAAAGTATTTTGACAAAATATTTCAATCATATATTTTATTATTAATATATCCCAAATACTATAGTTTCAATACATTATCAATGTCTTAAAATTCTCAAGACATTTTACATTCTTTTTCTTTTTTTCTTTCTTTCTTTCTTCCTTTTTTTTTTTTTTTTTTTTGTAGTAAATCTTTGAAATCCCAGTATGTATTTTATACTTAGAGCACATCTCAATTAGGACTAGCTAGCCTACTGTGTGACTAGTGCCTACTAATACTGGCCAGGACAGGATAGGCCCATCATGGCAGGATCATTGAGTTAAGGATAGAGAAGTGACTCTTGAGTTTGGCAATAGGGAAGAGCTTTAGCAACACAAAACTATTGGGGTTTTGTGTGTGTGTGAAACAGAGGGAAAGAGATGAAGGGGAGAGCATGTAGACACTTCCCTCTTAAAGTTTGGCTGTGTTTTTATAATGGATGAGTCAGGCTGACAACTCTCAAACCCAACATTGGATATTAATATCACAAGCAAAGAAACATCCAGACATTATTATGTGCCTCCTGATCGAAGAACTCAACATCACCCATGAAGCCTACTTACCCCCAAATTAAACCTGAATCTGGGGGTGCCTGGGTGACTCAGTCGGTTTAGCAACCAACTTCGGCTCAGGTCATGATCTCACAGTTCATGAGTCCAAGCCCTGCTTTGGGCTCTGTGCTTACAGCTCAGAGCCTGGAGTCTGCTTTGAATTCTGTGTCTCCCTCTCTCTCTCCCCCTCCCCTGATTACGCTCTGTCTCTCTCTCTCTCTCTCTCTCAAAAACAAATAAACATTTTTTAAAAATCAAAAAACAAAACACCAAACACCTGAATCTGACGCAGCCTCTACATCTGTTTGCAGGACATACAGGAGACAGAAGAACATAACGAAGGACACCAAGTGCAACCAGCCAAATCAGACAGGTACCAACAAAATGCAAGGCATAGATCCTGTTTGGATTCTGATCTGAACCAGTCAACAGTTAAGACATTTATAAGACAATCAGGGAAATCTGGAGACAGGTTGGATACTGAATAAAATTAAGAAATTATTTGTTTTTAGGTGTGATAAAGGTGTTATTTTTTTGAAAGAACCTTGTGTTTTAGAGATACATATAAAAGTATTTGTGGATGAAATATGCCGTCCGGGATTTGCTTTACACTAATTCTGCAGGGAGGGAGGCAGAAAAAATAAAACAGGATTGGCCATACGTTGATAATTGTTGAAGAAAGGTGCTGGGTACCTGGAGGGTCATTACCCCATTCTTCCCGTGTGCACGGTTGAACATTACCATAATAGGGTGGGGTTTTTGTTGTTTATTTTGTTTGTTTTTTCAAGGAGGGAGAGGGGGTAACTGTGAAGGAAAAGAGAGAAAAGAAGGGGAAGGGATTGTTCTCTTTTAAGACTGAAGCGCCTTGAACAGTCTCGAGAGCCGGCAAGGGTTAGTGGAGATTCAGGAGAGCCGCAGGCGGCTGAGCTGGCTCCAGGGCATACACAGCGGCGGGGGTCTGGTCTCGCAGTTCCCTGAGTAAGGGATTGCGCAGCACCCCACGCCCCCACGCCGTTGCTTTAAAGCGGCGGCGACTCCCGGGACTGAACAGCTGCTGCCCCTACCCACCCGCTAAGGTCCATCTGGCTAGACCAACCGCCCGCGCCGGCGCAGCATTTCCTCCACGGGGCGCGGGCCTCCGTTCCGCCACCCCACAATTCCCCGCGCTGCTCCGGAGGCGAGCTCTCGGTGGGGGTGAGGTCTCAGCCCCCAGATTTGAGCAAGGTGAGGCAGAGGGTGTCGCGTGGCCTTCTGGGAAATGCAGTTTACTTCCCAGGCTGGAAGCACCGCTTAAACCACCCACGAGACTACGTGCCCCACAATGCGCCGCGCGCGCAGCGGCTGAGCGGTGTGTTGCTGCCCCCAAGTGGCGACTGAGGGGTTGTGTCCCGACCTGGGAATAGTGCTGAGAGGAGCAGCAGCGGGGACGGGACTTGGGGACTCGGGGTTGCCCTGGGAACCTCTGGGAAGCCCATCCAGATGGTGAGGCTTCCAGACATGGGCCAAGGAAGAGTGGTGGTGGTGAAGAAGTTGGAGGTAGGGGCCACCATGAAGATTAAATGAAATCAGGACAGTAACTGTTGGCTCTATATTATCGTTATCATTATTACAGCTAGTACTTATAGAGTAAACACATCTGTGCCAGGCACTGCTCCCAGCTTCTTACATGAATTATCTTATTTAATCCTCCCAACAGCCATATGAGGTGCTATCAGCCAGCCCGCCTCTTGAAGGAATGAATGAAGAATGAAGTTGAGGCCCAAAGAAGGGAATAATTTGCCCATAGTCAATTCAACTGGTCTGTAACAGACCTGGGATTTGAACTTAGACTGTCAGGCTTCAGAGTCAGTACTTCTCTTCCTCAAGACTGCAACACCCTCTGATCATTCAGTTAAGTTATCCCAAGATACTAATTAGCACATGAATCAACTAAAAGTGGCTATTAGCATGTGGATCTTTTTGAGTTGGTAATTGTTGGTTGGTGTTCCTGCCCAAGTTTGTGATTTAGCCCTGCTCCAGGACAGAGTTTACAGTCAGCATAGATTTACAGTTTGCACATGAATCAGCACAGGTTTGTGTTCACAGAGATTGGATTTCTGATTAGCACTTGAGTCAACAGTGGTTTGTGTTAGGAGCTGGAATCATTAGGTTAATGATTAGCACACAGATCTGCACAGATAATAGATAGATCACACAGATAGATAATAGATAGATCACACAGATAATACAGGGATTATGTTCAAACCTATGTACCCCCTTCTGGTCCAGGTGACTTCGTCCTCAAATGTTGCCCTCATCCCTTCACTGAACCTCCACTCCCAACCCCACCATCACACACAGGCAGGCAGACCTGGTGATTTCTTTGTCCCTTCCCTCTCCCCAATCTTGTTCATAATGGAATATCACAGTGACAAACACAGGTCCAGAAACTACCTGTTCTCTTTCTGCCTTATGAGGAGACAAAATTCCAAAGCCTGGACTGTGCCTGATTCACAGGTGTGTTCCTAGCACTGGGCCTGGCACATAGTGAGGGCTCAATAAATGCTTGGGGGGGAAAAAAGTGTTGGATACTCACTGTCATCTTTCAGCACTGACCTAGAGATTTATCAAATCAAGCCAGATTCACTTTGCCCTCAAAGGAGTCAAATTTGTGATCACCCACCCCAAAGGCCGGGACCAGGGTAGGTGGGTGGGTGGTCAGCGTGGGGCTGAGACATCTCCCTGGAGCAGGATTCGCTGTAGTGAATGGAAGGAGATCCCACAGCCTCTTCCTGCTGCTTCCCCCTGAGGTTGTGGATCTGGTGGTGGTTGATGTTGGGTCCATTATCATCCATACACTCTGCATAACTACGATGGCAGGAAGCTGCCCAGCCTGGGGATATGTTCTCAGCCCTCCTTGCATCTGGGGTGGCTATGCGATTAGTTCTCTCCAATAAAATACGGGCAGAAGGGAGGTTTATAGAGGGTCACTTCTGGGCCAAGCGTTTTAAGAAGCTGGTGAAACTTCTTTACCCTCTCTCCTCCCATTTGCCAGGTGGAAGCAGATAATTTGGAGCCCCAGGAAATGATGGAGGCACAAGATTAACCAGTCTGCTGTGTGAGTCACCAGATGGAGGACAGATGCCAACCAAGCAGGACACCTGTGGCAAGAAATCAACTATTGTGTGAAGTCACTGAAATCAAGGGAGTTCTTTGTTACAGTAGCTGACATTACACTTACTGATACTCCGACCCTTCCTCTCTGGGCCCCTGATATCAATAAACCTTGAGCACCCCCTGTCATTCTGTGAAATGAAACTCTAATCCCCAATTGTGGTGTTCCGGCTTTCACATAGCGTTTTCATACAGTGGCCCACTGGCTATATGTTTACTAATTAAAACTCATCGGTATATTCCACTCCATTCTTTGCCCAAATGTAAACTTGCCCCCATGTTCTTATGGAAGTCTTCTTCCACGTTGACAGGTGGAAGTCATTAAAGCAGACCCTGAGCCTCACGTTAGGTCTTCCACCATAGCTAAGCAGAACCTCATACACAGGATCTTGTGGTTGCCCTGTAGAAGTCAGTGCTTGCCTGGAACCCATCAGTCTGATTTACGGTGGTGGCTAGTGTATATGTTTGGGAGGGTGGGGAGTATGCACTCGTCTTCTTGCCCCTCTCTTTTGACCCATCCGTATGGAAATGCACCTTCCGACCTAATCGTTAAAGCCAGTTCCTAGTCTGGGGCATCTGGGTGGCTCAGTCTGTTAAGCATCTGACTCTTGATTTCAGCTCAGGTCATGATCTTGTAGTTTGTGGGTTCAAGCCCCACATCAGGCTCTGTGCTGATGGTGCAGAGCCTGTCTGGGATCCTCTCTCCCTCTCTCTCTGCCCTGCGCTCATGCTCTCTTTCTCTCAAAATAAATAAATAAACTTAAAAAAAATGAAATGAATTCCCAGTCCTCAGTATCAATTCATGTGCTAATTACAAAGCTGAGCTAATTCCAATGAACCCCACTGGCTAGGCTTGGGTTGGCAGGGACTAGTTGAGGATAAGGGGACACCACCTCTATCCATGATTGCTCAAACAACCCCCAACTTGAAGAGGGCCTAAGTTTATTTGTAAAGTGATTTTTTAACAGACTTCATTGATTTGAATACCTTATAGGTATTTGATACGACTTTCTGAATGTTTCTTGTGTATATATGTGGGAATGTGGCTCACGCATGCAAGAGAGAATCTGTGCAGAATGTGTTTTTACACATATGATCTCTCACATGTCTGAGTGTGAGTCTGTGCATGTGTGTGTCCCCTATATTTGAACAGGAAGCCAGGTGTATATGTGTTCCATGCGCCTGCTGTATCTGTGTTCTGGTGAGCCTCTGAGTACGTGATGTGCATGTGTGAATATGGATGTGTCCCCCGTGTGTATTTGTGTATATTCAGGCAGATTCTGTGCATGCATATGAGCAGTCCTCTTCCCCCAAGGCCCCCTCAGCTCTCAGGCAGTTTAACCTCATTCTTCCTGCTGTGGCTGTTTCCGCTGCTTTTGTCCCCTTCTCCAGATGTTGTAATTAAGTAAATGCGGCAATTGAGTGGAACCCCCCAAAACACCATCCCATCAGGATACCCTTGCAGGAGCTAATGAGGGGTTACAGCACATGCAGACACATGCACGGTACTACTCGGGTATTGCAGGGACCCCCAGACTGCACATGCTATAGAATGAGGGCACACAAGCAATATAGAGGTCCCTTTGCCCACCTACCCTGTTCATACTCATCCTTCAGGTCTCAGCATAAAGGTCCCCTCTCCAGGAAGCCTCCCTGACTGGGGCCTAGGGGGTGGGGGTGCCTAAAGGGTTGGATTCTTCTCTGGGGCCCCACACCCTTCTGCTTCCCCCGTCAGGAGCCCTGACCACTCTGGCCTGTGCTTTGCCATCAAAGTATTACTTTGCCCTGTGCTTCCCCTGTCACACCCTGCCCACTGTGGCCTGGGCCTCTGACATGACAGTCCCAATCTGTCTAGCCCAAGCTTCTCCTAGCGCAGCCCTGACCACGCTGGGCTGTCTGGAGATGTGTCTTTTTCCTTTTGAAATTTGAGCTCAATGAAAGCAAGACCTGACACTGCCTTGGTCACACTTCTGCTGCCGTGTCATTTAGCACACAACCATGCCCAGAAATCTACAGTAAATGTTGAGCCGGCATCTCTGCCTCTGCCCCTCTCTGCTCCCAAACCCCTCTTTATGTCTCTAAATATGCTGGTTTCTCTGGCACACACTTAAAATGCTAAGTCCCCTCAGTCCACTAGGTTTCGGCACAGCTGTGGTGGACAGCTCCATGCAGGTTGCAGAGCTCCCTGGTTTAACCCAGCGGTTCTCACAGTGTGGTCCCTGGACCAGCAGCATTAGCATCACTTGGGAACTTGTTAGAAATGCAAACGTTTGACCCCGCCTAGACATATCAAATCAGAAACTCTGGGACTGGGGCCTGGAGATCTATTGTTAAGTTCAAGGCGATCCCCAAACAACTACAATGTTGAGGACCAGCGGGTTTAGTTCATGCAGGGCATCCCTCTCTGCTTTTCTGTCTCAGATCTCAGATGGCTCTCAGTACCACTCTCTCCCACCAAAGACACAACTATTACCCAAAGGGGTAACAACTGGTGGATAAATGCAGCAGGAAGAAATCTTGCAGGGGGTAATAAAAGAGGGGGGACCATCATTTTGATGTGTTCTGCAAGATTCCTTAATGTTCCCCAGCTGAAGTAAGCCCCAGTTGCCCAGAGCGGTAACCTGTTCTTCACCTGCAGCCTCTATTAACTTTCTTCATCCTCTGCCTCATTCTCCCCCAATCCCCTGCCCATTTCCCCCAAATCATCCAGTTCCACTGAACTCTAATTCCAGCGTGCTCTCGGATTGTCCCCCGGCATTTCCCTGTATCTCCCCCACCTCCACCACTTCTGTAGTGTCTCTGAGACTTCTACATCCTCTTTTTGAGTGTCTGAGTAACCAATATCCACTATGCTGGCCCAGGAGCACTGATGAACTTTGCTAATGATCTGGAAAGGCAGGCCCTAGAGCTGAGTTAATTTTAGCTGCAGTTTTTCAATACACATGAGTGGAAGGAGCCAAAAGTCTGTTCTGAAACCTTCAGCAGAGCTAGGGATGCCAGGGTGGATGTGCATCGATGTTCCTGCCCCCAACAAGGTTGCTTTACTCCTCTACTCAGAAGGGAGATCCCCAGGGGTGGTTTGTGACCATTCAGGTTCCCCCAGGGTTAGGGCCATGACCAAAGGCCAAGACTGTGTTCCCTTCAGACCAGGGGCCCCAAAGATCAGGTCCTCCATGTTGCTATCACCAAGTTCCCAGGGCAGGCATGCGGGCCACCACCCACATCTGTCCTCCTGCAATACCATGTGCCGGGAGACGTGTGGAACGCCCCACCCTTCCCTCCACTATCTTCTCACAATAGTCTGGACAGGCAGGCCCCACACCTGGTGAGTCATGTGTTAGTACATTTCTAGCAGAGTCCTCTGTGGGGCAGTGAACCTGAGTCAGTGAACCTGAGAGGGGAAGGCAGTGGACACACTTTTCTGGGTCAACCTGTCCAGCCCCCTGCCTCTGTCCCATTTCCTATCTTTTTCTTCCTCCATGGGATATCTGCCCAGTGTGTCTTTAGGTCTAAGCTATAACTCCAGAGGGCACAAGGTAGGGGAGCCAAGTTTTCCCCTTGCAGCCAGGGCAAGGAGGCTTGGGAAGGAGCAGTTTCTTCTCTGGCCTGAAAGATCAGGCTTGTTGCTGAACAGGGTCCAAATAAGGAAATGCCACCCAGGAAAGGGCATCCCAGGGAGGTGGTGCTGAGACAAGGGGACAGGAGAGAGGCTTGGGGGCCCGAGGCTTTGGGATGTAAGGCATATCCGGGGCTATGAATAAGAACTGGACACACACACACACACACACACACACATACACATACCCATCTTCACAGTTGAGTTGCCCCAGTTCAGTATCTGCTACCCCCTCCCACCTACCCCCTCCACCCACCCATGTCTCTGTCTCTTTGACTTTTTCTATGTCTCTGTCTTTGTCTGTCTCTGTCTTGTCCTTATCTATTTCACTGTCTCTGTGTATTTCCCTCTCTCTTTGAATATGTGTATCCTTCCATCTCTCTATCTGCCTCTCTCATTGTACTCCTGTCTCTCAGTCTAAGCCTGCTTATCTTTTTGTCTCTGTCTCTCTCAATCTGTGTGTCTCTTTGTCTCAGTCTCTGTGTCTCTCTCTGTGTCTCTCTGTATCCAAGGATTTTTTTCTTGCTCCCAAGCAACGCCAGGGCGACTCCATGGGAAGTGGGGCTGGAGGCGCGCCTTTGAGAGAGGGGGCTGCCTACACCTTTAAGCGCGGGCACGCGCAGGGCCTGCGCCTTTAAGCGCGGGCGCGCGCGAGGCCCTAGGTTCCCGGCGAGGAGGCCGCGGGAGCGCCCGGACCCGGCTTGCCTGCCCGGCCCCCGCCCGGCCCCCGCCCCGGCCCCGGCGGGGGAGGGGTCTCTGAACGCGGCCCCTCCCCCCTGCGCCCCCACCTGCGCTGCAGTGCCTCCACCCCGCGTGTCCCAGTCTGTCCGTCTGTCCTCGCCCAGGCCTCGCCCCACCCCGGCCCCCGGGGCTGCCTTGCCGCCCTCCCCACCGCATCCGCCCCCCTCCCTCCGGGTCAGTCCCCGCCGCAGCCCGGGAAGCAAGCCTGGACCACGCTGCCCCAAACCCAGGGCCGGCACCCCGACATCGGGGGGCCTGCACCCCGAGATCGGATCCAGAGATCTGGAAACCTGAGCCTGAGACCCTGATCTGGGGCTGGGACCCCAAGACCTGGAGCCTGAACACCTAATATCTGGGGCTGGAATCTCAACTTCAGTCTCTGGAACCCCAAGACTTGGAATATGGACCCCAAATTTTGGAGTCTGAACCTCAAGACTTTGCATCTAAAACCCCAAATCTGAAGCTGAACTCTGAATTCTGTGCCTGGGACCTTGAATCTGGGATCAGATTCCCATACCTATACTCTGGAACCCGCTATTTGGGACCTGAACTCTGAGATTTAGGCCTCAAATTCCAAGATCTGAACCCCGGTATTCCAAGGGGCCTAAACCTGAGTTTGAGCCTGAAGTCCTTGCTGCAAACCCGAATGCTGAAATTGGAGGTCTCTAGACCTCCAAATCTTGACTCAGCACCCCAATATCTGAACCCAGCACCCAAGTATTGGATTCCAGGACTGGGCTTGAGACTCAGACCCTAGACTCTTCATTTGGCTGTTTAGCATCCCAAGACCAGAGCTAGGAGACACTCGCTCTGACCAACCCAAACTGGAGCCTGGGTCTCTAAAATTGGCCCTTAGAAGCCGTGTATTTGGAGATCTAGGACCCCAAGTATCAAGGTCTGCAGACTCCATGGCCACAGATCTTGGCTGAGACACAGCACAGTCCCTCTGCAGAGGCCTTGGGGACAGAGAAGGGATGACCAGGTGCCCCCTCCAGAGACCTAGCCCCTGACCTCTTGGAGCCTGAGGACTCTGCTCCCTGGGGGGGGGCTTCCAGCTCAGGTAAGGCTATTGGGGGACCCTCATGCGGGGGAGGGGCTTGGGAGGAACTTTGTGGCTGGGGGTGGAGGTAAGTGAGGGCTAGGTCCCCCTGGGCACCCTTGGGGTTTCCCCAGGAAACAGACACCCTACCACCACCACCAAGGGTTTGCCTCCAGCTCCTGCCGTGCCTCTCTGGACATTTATTCGACCAGCATTGCCCCTGTGACCTCTTCCCCAGTTGTTGGCACCTCCAGGTCTCTGATCTCTCACTCTGTTCTCCAGTTTCTTCCCACCATCTGTCTCATCTGTCTCTAGACACCTCTCCTAGCCACTGCTCCTCTCACTGACCATCTCTGTTCACCACTCCTCGCTCCGATCATCTTTGACACTTCTGTCCACCGCTTCTCTCTCAGGCCACCTCTGTCTACTGCTTCACTCAGTGACCACCTTTGACATCTCTGTCCGTCGTGCCTCTCTCTAATCATCTTTCACCAGCTCCTCGCTCTTGTCCACCCCTCACTCTAAGCGTTTGCCTGTCTCTGACCATCTTTTGCCATCACTCTTGCCCTCCGCCCACTGCCTACTCTGACTGCCAGTCTATGGCCATTCCAACCATCTCTGGCCCTTACCGACCACCTCTCTTCTCTCTGTCTCTCTTGAGTACTGGAATTCCCTAATCATTTCTAACATCTCTGGCTGCCTTTCCTCTCTGATGACCTCTCCCCGTACTCCTCTTCCTAATCAGCTGTCCTTATCTCCCCCTGTTTCTGACATGTCTGTCCTTTCCTCCTCTCTCTGACTGCCTCTCTGGCTTTTGACCATTTCTGACCATCTCTGATCATCTCTCTTAGGTCTCACCACCCCTGACTATGTGCCTTCCTTTGTCCACTTCTCATCTTCTTGACCATCTCTAACCACCTCCCTTCTCTGGTCATGTTTGACTACTTGTAGCCATTCCCACCACCCTGACCACTTCTTCCTTCTGGCCAGTTTTGCCCATCTCTTTGACCACATTTAAAACACTCTGGCTTCTCTTCTGCCCACTCCCCCCCCATTGTCTAACTGTCTCTGACCATCTCTAATTACCTCCCTTTCCTCTGACCATTTCTGCTCCCCGTGTCCCTCCATGACACATCCCTCTGAGTCTTTGACCATCTCTTCTGCCTTTCGATGTGTCTGACCACTCCCACTCCTCTCTCTGACCATCTTTGACCCAACTCTTTTGCTCTCAGCCCACTGTGACCTTCTCTCCTGGTCTTGGACCACCCTAATGCCCTCTGGCACCCCTCTTCTGGCCGCAGCCCACCCTAATGCCTCCCTTCTTCCCTGTAGGCCACCCTGCCCGAAATGGCCGTCCTTCCACTGCTCCTCTGCCTGCTGCCGCTGGCCCCCGCCTCGTCTCCATCCCAGCCAGCCGCACCCAGCCCGTGTCCCCGCCGCTGCCGCTGCCAGACGCAGTCCCTGCCCCTGAGCGTGCTGTGCCCGGGGGCAGGCCTTCTGTTCGTGCCACCCTCGCTAGACCGCCGGGCAGCCGAGCTGCGCCTGGCGGACAACTTCATCGCGGCCGTGCGCCGCAGGGACCTGGCGAACATGACCGGCCTGCTGCATCTGAGCTTGTCGCGTAACACCATCCGCCACGTGGCAGCCGGCGCCTTTGCCGACCTGCGCGCCCTCCGTGCCCTGCACCTAGATGGGAACCGGCTGACCTCGCTGGGCGAGGGTCAGCTGCGCGGCCTGGTCAACTTGCGCCACCTCATCCTGAGCAACAACCAGCTGGCAGCCCTGGCGGCCGGTGCCCTGGATGACTGCGCCGAGACACTAGAGGATCTCGACCTCTCCTACAACAACCTGGAGCAGCTTCCCTGGGAGGCTTTGGGCCGCCTGGGCAATGTCAACACACTGGGCCTCGACCACAACCTGCTGGCCTCTGTGCCCGCTGGCGCCTTTTCCCGCCTGCACAAGTTGGCACGGCTGGACATGACCTCCAATCGCCTGACCACCATCCCGCCCGACCCACTTTTCTCCCGCCTGCCGCTGCTAGCCAGGCCCCGAGGCTCACCTGCCTCCGCCCTGGTGCTGGCCTTCGGTGGGAACCCGCTCCACTGCAACTGCGAGCTGGTGTGGCTGCGGAGGCTGGCCAGGGAGGATGACCTGGAGGCCTGTGCCTCCCCACCCGCTCTGGGTGGCCGCTACTTCTGGGCTGTGGGCGAGGAGGAATTTGTGTGCGAGCCCCCTGTGGTGACTCACCGCTCGCCACCGCTGGCAGTGCCTGCAGGTCGGCCAGCTGCCCTGCGCTGCCGGGCAGTGGGGGACCCTGAGCCCCGTGTGCGTTGGGTGTCACCCCAGGGCCGGCTGGTGGGCAATTCGAGCCGTGCTCGTGCCTTCCCTAATGGGACGTTGGAGCTGCTGGTCACTGAGCCGGGCGATGGTGGCATTTTCACTTGCATTGCGGCCAATGCAGCTGGTGAGGCCACCGCTGCTGTTGAGCTGACCGTGGGCCCCCCGCCACCCCCCCAGCTAGCCAACAGCACCAGTTGTGACCCCCCGCGGGACGGGGATCCTGATGCCCTCACCCCGCCCTCTGCTGCCTCTGCCTCTGCCTCCGCCTCCGCCAAGGCAGCTGACACTGCGCCCCCTACGGACCGTGGTGTCCAGGTGACTGAGCATGGGGCCACAGCTGCTCTTGTCCAGTGGCCAGATCAGCGGCCTATCCCGGGGATCCGCATGTACCAGATCCAGTACAACAGCTCAGCCGATGACATCCTCGTCTACAGGTGCAGGGTCCAGGCAGTGGGTAGCTTGGGTGGCAGACTGAGGTGGGGGGAGGGTTGGAAATACATCCATTGACACCCCAGGTTGCTGCACAGCTGAGAAATGAGGCTGAAGGTAAAAGAAATCTGGCAGCAGTGATAAAAAGAAATCAGGCAGCAAAAGTAAATAGTAACAGATGTAAAAAAGAAATCAGGCAGCAAGGGTAAAAAGTAATCAGGCCAGAAGAGTCCAAAGTTAATGGGGGGAGCCAGGTAGAGGGGTACAGACAAATCAAATATAAAGATAAAGAAAAACTAGTTGTTTCCAGATGACAGGGCTAGATGCAAACCGTGCTGTGAGAAGAAAAGGAGATCAAACAGGAAGGTACAGAGTTCACGGGGAAAATGAAATGAGGGGGCCCTGCTGCAAAGGAACTGAGGCCAGATTGAAAGGAAAAATGGGGGAGGAGGCTAAATAGGCTTTGGGTTTGTGCAGTGCGAACTCCACATGTTTAGTGTTCTAATGTGACATCTCAATTTTTGATTTTCTAAATCAAATCAAACCTAGTTCAAGCTCCACCTACTAGGTGAACAGGAACATTCACTTTGCCACCGTTGGGGATTCCCGTCTCTGTTCAGTTGTTGCAAACAGTAGAAGAAAACTTGGGGCTTATAAGCCCCAAGTAGTGGATCAGTACATCTTCTGCCCCTGAGCCGAGAGCATTTGGAACATCTGCTGTGGCCACATGTGGCCAGTAGTGGTGGCTCTGACACAGATGCTGCTGACACTTCTCACCCAAGTCTAACTTGCATGGATGGCTATGGACGCTTCCCTCTTCCCGCTGCCAGGCTAGGCCAAGGGTGCAGTCCCTGAGGCCTGGCTGTAGAGGATCGGGCTTCCCAGGGCCTGGGGCGTGCACCTTATAAACCCAGTTCCTGGGTCCACTTTCCTTCCCCAGGGGCCCACATCTCAAGAGATCGTCAATTGATTCCCCTTTCAGTCCTGGAAATCTAGTGAGCTATTCTGTTCCTTTTCTCAGACAGCAGCACTCCATGTAGGGAGAGTGGGTTCCATGGAGGGCCCCACGCCTGATAATCGCACAAATCCTGTCCACTTTGCCTGGCGAGGATGAGACAAGTGCTCTTCTAGATAGCCACCCTCTCAGAGACAATCACAGAGTTCCCTGTAACTCCCTCATTAAAGCAGTTGAGGAATAAAGCAGGTTATACAACAAGTTAAATCTCCCACAGGGTGCTCTGCTGCAAAAGGAAATAAGTAGAGTTGGGTGCTAAGGATAAAAGGAAATGGGAAAGGTAAGGATAAATAAGAACCAGGCAACAGAGATAAGAAGGGAATCAAGAGACAGAGCTGGAGGAAGAAATAAGGCAACAGGGAGAAAAAGAAATCAGCTGTGATGACTGAGGCACATCAGTTTCATGAAAACGGAATCAGCTGACAGGGCTCACTGGAAAGCAGGCCCTAGACACAACAATAATAATAATAAGGCAATGGGGCTAGGGGGACATTCATTGGCAGGTTAGAAGGAAATCAGGCATCAGCAGCCTGGGGGAATCGGGTGGTTAGATGAGAGAATTCTAGCTGTACGCTGGAGGAAAATCAGGCAGTTGGAAAAGGGAAATCAGGCCCAGACTGGAGGAGAGGCAGATGGGAAAGATGGGAAGTTGAGCGAGGGTGTAGAGAGAGACTGGGGGGTGGGACTGGAGGGAAGTTGGGCAGTGAGGCTCCAGTGAGGCAGCAGAGCAGAGAAACAGTGGGCAGCAGCCTGGGAGGGAATCTGGGCACTGGGGCTGGAGGGAGATTAAACTGGGGGATTTGAGCAGCAGGCGCCAGGAGCATAAGATGACCCAGAGGTTATCAGTCAGGCAGCTGAAGGGTATCAGATGAAAGGGAATTTGAGCAGTGGTGAGAGGGAACTCGGGTAGCAGCAGACTGGTGATGGGTGGGGGGGGAGGATTCGCCAGACTGCAGGGTTGGGGTAGAGTGCAGGGTGGGTGCCGGGCAGCCAGAGACCTGACCCCTGCCTGCCTGTCCCTCCAGGATGATTCCCGCCGACAGCCGCTCCTTCCTGTTGTCGGACCTGGCATCTGGCCGCACCTATGACCTGTGCGTGCTAGCAGTGTACGAGGACGGCGCCACCGGGCTGACGGCCACACGGCCAGTGGGCTGCTCCCGCTTCTCCACTGAGCCGGCGCTGCGGCCCTGTGGGGCCCCGCACGCACCCTTCCTGGGCGGCACCATGATCATCGCCCTTGGTGGAGTCATCGTGGCCTCGGTACTGGTCTTCATCTTCGTGCTGCTCATGCGCTACAAGGTGCACGGCGGCCAGCCCCCCGGCAAGGCCAAGGCACCTGCACCTGTCAGCAGCGTTTGTTCGCAGACCAACGGCGCCCTGGGCCCCACACCGGCCCCGCCTGCCCCTGAGCCTGCTGTGCCCAGGGCCCACACCGTGGTCCAGCTGGACTGTGAGCCCTGGAGGCCCAGCCACGAACCCACGGGACCCTAGCCTCGCACCCACCTCTACGGCCCTTCTGGCCCCAGGGGTGGGAGGACCCAGGCACCCTGTGGGACCTGGCCTCAGACTCACCAAATTGCTCACGGTTTTTAAAACTCTGATGGGGAGGGTGTCGGGGGCACCGGGGCACAACAAGAAAGTCCTATTTTTCTAAGCTTGGGCCTAGGCCCTTGCCCTTGTCTCTGTCTGTGGGGTTTGGGGGGGATTGTGCAGGGGTCTGGAGTTGGGAATGCCTCCTCTGGGGAGAGACCCCTGCTCCATTCTGTCTGAGGTTCCTGGATGAGGCTAAGGATGGTCATCCATTCAGTCAACAGAATTCCCTGAGCGTGCTCCCTGGGCATGCCCTGTGCTGGATGATGCTGCCATGACCTAGACAGCCTCAAGCCCTTCTCAGACAGTGACAGTTTGGAGTGATCCAAGATGTGGTGATGAGGGAAGCCTAGGAGATTACGGGAGCCCAGGAAAGGTGCCTGACTCAGCCTAGGGTGTGGTCAGGGAAGCTTCCTGGAGGAAAGATGAGATCTGAGCATGACCTCCGAAGGAGATAATTAGGCCAAGAAGAAAGGGAAAGCTGTTCCCAGCACAGGGCCCAACACAAGCAAGGACTTAGTAAATGCCAGGCAGTGGAGGTCTGTGGTAGAAACAAGGCAGGAGAGGTGAGCAGAGTCCAGGACCTCCAGGCTGAAGATATCAGACTGGCCTGATAGTATTGGTGATCCATGGAGGATCTATGCAGAGGAGGGACAAGGGAGGGACTGGGCTTTAGGAAGATCTTTCCAGCTGTCATGAGGAGGGTGGACCAGAGGGGAAGACTGAAGCTGGGAGCCTGGGGGAAGCCAAGGCAGGCACCCAGGTGGGTAAGGACAAGGCTGGAGTGGGGCAGGGCTGGGGGAAAAGAGTAGGGGGTAGGTGAGAGAGGAAGCTGAATGGATGGGTTATGGAGCTGAAGGGCTTGTGGGGGAGGGAAGTGTCCAGGGTGAGGCCCAGGGCTCTGGCCAGGGGAGGGGACAGTGGAGCCACCTGATACAGAACCAGGAAGGACGTGCAGGTTTGGGGAAGATGCTGAAGCCAGGGGGGGACTTGGTGAATGTGGGGGGTGGGGACAGAGGACATCCGGGGGTGGCGGCCAGGAGACCTCGGGACCCTGGTCTGAGGCTGGAGCTGGGAACAGAAAAGAGGCTCTATCATCCGAGATGGGGAATGGGGAATGGGGACCATGGAAGCCTATGGGACTTCCCATATTTAAGGGACAGGGAGAAAAACCTGACAGAGACTAAGCAGGAGCAGCAGATGGAGGGACAGAGTGAAGCAAACCAGGCAAGTCAGACCCAAGTGACAATTGTGTTTAATGATACCAAGGCCACAGTGACCTCAGTGAGAGCAGTGTCAGGGGGCTGGTTGGGCAGGTGCCAGATTCAGCTGATTTGAGAGTAGGAGGTAAGAAAGTGTAGTTAGGGAGTGTAGACCCTGTGATTCTGTGGGCCTAAGGCCTGGTCCAGATCAATCTATGTCTCTGGAAGGCTGGTCCTCACTCTGTCTTGGGCTGCCCTAGGTCCCTCTCAGGCACCAGACCTGGAGGTTTGGAAGCCCAAACTCTGGGCCTTGGTAACACCAGGCCTCATTGGAGATCCAGGAATGAGATGGGCAGTAAAAGGAATAGTGTTCTCTGGCCCCAGACCACCTGTGGTGGTGGGTCCAAAGGCAGAGATGGGGGTGGGGGAGAAGGACTTAAGTCCTCTGAGTGTTCTCTGGAGTGATGCTAGTGTGAGGGGCATGGTGAAGAGGGCCCAAGATTGGGCTGGCGATCCGCATGACCTGGTGCACATGACCTCGTCCTCATGGGAGAGAACCCTAGATTCTTTAACAGTTTTCTTGGTGGGTGTAGGCTTTGAAAATGATCTTCCATTGGCCATGGGAACAACCTGAGTCCCAGGGACCTGATCTGACTCCTGAGCAGCTCCTCCAGCAGCATAATGAGGTCCTTGTTTGTTACCCTCGGTGGCTGAGGTCAGGTGAAGCCAGCAGGGAGCGTCAGGTGTCTTGGCCAAGGGGGGCCTAGGGAGGGGGAAGATTGGAGATCTAGTGCCAGCTACAAAATACCAGTTGCTGGCATGAGGGGGAGCCAGAGCGCACCGTTCCTCAACCCTTTTTTTAAATTTAAACAATTTAGTGTGTGCCTACTCGTGCAGTGTACTGGGAATTCAGTACTGCGAAAATATAGGCACAGGTCCTGACCTCACATATCTCACCATTTGGTGAGGAAACAAATGTTAAATAATCACACAAGCAAGTGTAAAGCCGCTGTGGTGACGGGGAGGGGAGCCTTCAGGAGCGATTCATGGGAACTGTGAGACCCTATAACCAGGAGACCTGACCCAAGAAGAGAGATTGAGAGAGGCTTCCTGGAGGAAGTGACTACTCAGCTGAGATCTGAAGGATGCTCAGGTTGGAGTCAACTACACAGGGGGTGGAAAGGGTACCTCGTGCACATGCTGTTCAGAAGTGTAGGGGCTGAGGGATGCAGGGTGAATAAAAGGGACTGAAGTGGGTGCTGAGGTGGGGTGAGGGAAGGATGCTGTGTTGAGGCTGGAAAGTGTGAAGGCGGAGATGATGCAGGACCCTGTAGACTGCTGGGAAGAGTCCAGATTTTCTAAGTGATATGAGAAGCCGTTGGAGGTTTTGAACAGAGTCGTGCCCCCTGATCTTCAGGAAGCTCCAGTGGTAGGTCTATTTGCACACGGGGGACAGAAGTGAAGAAGGGAGCCCAGGGAAGGGGCCACTGTGGTAGTCCAGGCAGAAGGCTGACCCAGATCAGGTTGGGGCCTGAAGTGGATGGACTGGAGAGAGACTTGAGGCTACCTCACCAGAGGCCTCTATCCCCTATATGGAGGAGGACAATGTGGACCCTATCCAATAACCTAGCTCTTAGGCAAGACTGCAGAGACTGGCAGGAAGAGCTGTAGGGCCCTGGTGTCTGATACCAAGGATTCAGCCCTTAGATGAGGAAGTGTGGGAATTAAGAACCTTTTCCAGGTTCAGGTACCAAGCAGACAGTGGACGTCGGCTCTCCAAGGCACAGGCTGTGGCTGGTTGGAGGGAATGTGGACACGAGGAAATGCAGGCCTGGAAGGGGACACACACCAAGCAGTAGCTAATTACAAGTTTGGAAGAAAGGAATGTGGGAAAATATACATGCAGGCAGGCTAGTTCCTCTAGCATGGACCCCTCTGCCTCCGCAAGAGGGTGCCTGGACTATCCCCCAGCACCATGCAGGAACAGTACTACTATGGTCAAATGGTCACATGTATCTAGACTTTAAAGTTAAAATGTAGCTTGTCCAACACCGCCCGGCGGGGTGCACCAATTTCCTGAACGTAGGGAGGGCTACTACTCCTTCTGCGGCCCACCCCCTGTGTGGCTTTCAGAATGCCTTGCAGATTTTTGAGACCAGGTTCCCTGAAACCAAAGTTCCAGGCTATTGGAGCGTTTTCTCGAAGTAACTGTAGTCCTGATACCAGGACATTCCCCCGTCTGCATGCTGTCACATTCAACCTATGTGTCTGAGTGCGGCTAATCTAATGCAGGCCCCGAGTGTCTCGGTGTCTGTGATCCCTTCCTTGCAGGGCCTGAGCTAATGCCAGGCTTTCACAGCTCTGTCCATGGGCACATATATGGGAGAGTCAGATAAAGGGATCCTCCGAAAAGGGATGTTTCTCTTCCGGGTTGAACATGAGCCTGGCCTCTGCCTTTGATTCCTCCCTAGTGTCTGTCATGCTTCACAAAAGCAAGGATGGGTGGTCAGTGCTTGGTGTTGCCCAGACCTGTACAGGGTGACGCCGGGAACACGGTGGTGACCAACACAGCCCCACACCCCACCTTCACATAGTTCCAGTCCAGTGGAGGAAATACATCCTCACCAGGCAGTGGCATCCCAGGGTGGAGAGTGCCGGGATGGGGGAAGCACAGGCAAGATTGATTAAGACCTGTCTAAACCCAAGGGACTTTGGGAGCCCAGAATGGGCTCCTTACTGGGCCTGGCATAGGAGGTGGGGAGAGTCTATGATTTCCCGAATGCAGGGCCAGCTTCATAGCAGTATGACCTGTGCAGTCCCATAGCACCTCACATTTAGAAGGGCCCTGTGCTTGGCTGAACGCCCTGCTGTCGCCATCACAAAATTCTTAACAATTTTTGAACAAAGGACTCCACATTTTCATTTTGCACTGGGCCCTGCGTACGTGAGGAATACACAAAAAGAGCCAGGAGAAGAGAGGGTCTCCCAAGAAGAGAGAACATCGTGTGCAAAACACAAGAAAGGGAGAGAGGGTTGTACTCTTAGAGAGCTGGCCGAAGTTCTGTGTAGCTGGAGCACAGGGTAGAAGAAAGGGGGGTAGTGATGAGTGAGCCCAAGGAGTGGGTGGATGCCAGCCACCATGCTGAGGAGCTGTGACTCCTTTCCAGAGGCACTAGAGAGCCACCGGGGAGGAACTGGGTCAGGTCTGGACTTTAGAAAGATCTAGCTGTCTGTGATGGGAAGGGTGGCTGGGGACACATGGCAAAGAACAAGGCCAGGGTGGGAGGCTTGGCTGCCTCTGGAAGGGGTCACTGTGGGCAGGCTATGAAGGGCCTTGAAAACTTGGGTGACAGACACCCCAGTGCACCAGGAGACTGGCCAGGAGGCTCAGTGCCACAGACTGAATCTAGACCTACATTTTCACTCGAAGATTTTCACTGTTGGGGGGTTGCACAAGGGTAGGTTAATGGGTGTCACTGGTAAGTACTTGAAAATCTTTATATGAGAACTCACATGGATAGGCTGATGAAAGTGAATGCAAAATTGGCAAGAATGGAGAGTATAAAATGTGAGACTTCAAAGGACTTTATTCTGGGTATATTCTGACTTCAACTCTGTGGAACCCCTGGAGTGCACTTCAGCCCTCCCCAGTCCTCTGGTTAAAACGTCAGATCTTTGGGAACTTCCTCTTCATCCTAGATGCTGTGGCCCCCAGGGCTGGGAACTGATCCCCTTCCTGCTTCCGCGGTCACCTCCTTCTGGGGCGTCACCTCTCCACATGGCCCCAAGCTTCCGTTTTCCTTCTCTGCTGATGACCCCCACATCTCTGTCCCCAGCGCTGGCCCCTCTCCTAAACCTGGCTTCCCTCGGCTTCCTGGACAGCCCCCAGGCGTCTCACATCCACTGGATGCCTCATTGGCCTTAACCTCTTCCCAAACCTGCCCCTCTTCCCAGGTCCTCTCAGGGCAACCTCCACTCAGCCTCCTGAGCAGCCTTCCCACTTATTCTTCCTCCTTTTTTCGACCCACTCCATTCTAGCTCTGGCCTCAACCACCTGGGTCCCTGCATCTCCCCCGTCCTGGGCCCCTGGCTTCAGTCTCCCACTCTGGTTCATGGAAACTTCGTAGAGCCAAAGCTGACCCTTCTCCACATAGAACTCTCTATGGCTCTCCTGGGTTCCTGGGACCAAGAGTTCCAGTTCAGCCTGGCGGTTTAGGCCTTCCCCCCCCTGCCCCCCTCCCCCTGCAACCAGCTCCCAGCTGCATCTCTAGCACATATGTTTCCCACCTCAGGCTGGAAGGAAATGAACACTCCCTGAAAGGTCCACCCTTTTACACACCAACGCTGTTCCCTGTGTCCTTGGTGGAGCCTTCCCTCACCTCCTCCGCTGGTATTGAAGAGCAGGGGAAGGATCTCAAGCAGGTGAGAAATGAAGCTATTGAGATAATTCCTTCCTGAATTCTTCCCCTACACTCCCTACCAAAGGCAAGGATTCTGGGGGGAGAAGGGAGCTAGGGCTGCAGGCTCCCAGAACCTGGGGGAGAAGGGGCTGGAAACTGTACCCAAGGTCCCTTGCCTTTCCTTGTCTGGAGTTCTAGCCTTGTCCGTCCTCCCGGATCCTCCATGGAGGGTGCAACTGCATTGTCCTCCAGCTCAGGACGTTCTGGAAGGAGGGGAGTCACGTGGAAGCCATTGTCTTCCCTTGGGGAGCTCCACCCCCTATCCTCCAGACCTCTATATCCAGCACATGGTGTCCTCTCTTGCCTCTGTCACTTTCTCTGCCACTTCTGCCACCTAGGAGTTCAGGTCCCCAGTCCCCTCCTCCCTCAGACACAGAAGTCCAGTGTCTATTCCCCTTCTTCCTCAGAATCTAGGAGTCCAGGCTCCTGCCCCCTCCTTCCCAGGACCCCAAAAGTTCAAGCCTGAAGCCTCTCTGTCCTTGGCAGGCTCAGGAGTCCTGTCCCTCTTTTCTTGGAAGCCATGGTATTCTTGCTCTGCCCACTTTGGTTTCCTAATTCACCTCCCCATATCTGTCCCTCCCCTTTTTTCTCTGTCCCTCCCCCTCTATTCCTCCATCTGCCCCTTCTCCCCGCTCCCACCCACATAATTAGACCTCATTACAATCGATGGCACCAAGTCAGAACGGAGCCAGTACTGATGGGGACATCCGGGTGTTGACCCAGGGAGGATGCTGAGGGCCAGGCCCAGGCATCTGGGACTATAAATGTCCCCACACTGTGGCCTCAGTCCAGCTCCTGCAGGTGAGACCTCCAGCCTTGCCTTTTTTTCCTGGGCTCTGAAGCCTGAGCCCTTCTCTGGGATTCCCCTTGTACCCTCTTCTGCTGCTGCAGTGCAAGGGTTTGGAGGCAGACTGGCAGGAGAGACTGAACCGACTGACTCATATCTGTCCATCCCCCTCCCCGGCCATGGATGCCCTCACACCTGCCCTTCTGTGCCTTGGTGCCCTGGGTTTCCTGTGGGGTAAGTGATCCATGAGGGATGCAGAAAACTGGTGAGCTGGTCTGGATCTGCAGCAGGGGACTGGCTGTGCTGGCTGGGGTTTGGGGCTGCCTGACATGGTTCTGTTAACAGAAGATTGACCATGGTGGAGCTTCGTGGGCCCTGGCCAGCTGAAACCAGGGACTATTTCCGTAGACTCTGTGGCAGGGAATTGGCCGAACCAGTTGTGGGAAGGGGGCTGAGCAGGCCTTTCTGCGGCAGATGGTTCAAAGGAAGCAACATTACTTTAAGTTAATATTTACCGGATATTGTTCCATGGCCTTTACATACATTATCTCCCCTAATATTTTCATAGCTCTGCCAAGACCTCCTTTTACAAATGAAGAAACTAAGGCCCAAAGAGGTCAGGTACCTTGCCCAAGTTGACATGGCTAGTGAGTGGCAGTCAGGATTAGAACCTGATGTATTTGGCGGCCAAATCCAACATTGTGCTGACTCCCTCCTTTACTCTCAGGCCCAACGGCTGCAGTTGTGGATTTCCAGGGCCGTTACTTCATCACGGCTTTCTTGGAGAATGGGGGCGCCGACAAGCCCAACTTCCGGCTGTACGTGTCGCCACCCCCGAAGGGGCCCCCGACGGCTGTGCAAGTGAGGGCGTATCCGGTGGGGGGACCGCCCTTTCGGCGCGCGCTGAGCCTGCTGCCAGGCATCACTGCGTTGGTGCGGCTGCCCGGCGCCGTGGAACTGCAGGGCTCGCGGCGGGAAGCGGGCGGAGCGGTGCGCTTAGCAGCGTCTCGGCCGGTGGGAGTGACAGTGGTGAACGCACGTGGACGCGCATCCCTAGACACGGCACTAGCGCTTCCGCGCCGCCTGCTGGGTACTCGCTACGTGGTGGTGACGCCGTCGCTGCAGCCCCACGACCGGCACAAGGAGTTTGCGGTGGTAGCCGGCGCTAGGCCCACGCGCCTGCGCCTCACGCCTCCCGTGCCCATCCTGCTGGATGGCGTCGAGCATGCTGCCAGCCGGCCCCTCCTCGTACATCTTGAGCCCTTCCAGGCGCTGCAGGTGCAGAGCGCAGGTGACCTGTCAGGCACCCGCGTCGTGGCCACTCATCCCGTCGCGCTGCTGGCTGGCCACAGTTGCCTGCAAGCGAGAGATAAGGCCTGTGGCCACGTGTCCGAACAACTGCTGCCCCAGGATTACTGGGGCCGCGTCTACGCCGTGCCCCCGTTCGCGCCCGCGGCTCCGGGACCCAGAGATCATGTGTACGTGGCTGCTGACAGTTTGGGCAGCCTGAACTTCTGGGGGGGCGGTGCCAAAGGGGCGCGGGCTCTGGGCCTCGGGGCCGTGCTGCACTTCGC
This sequence comes from Prionailurus bengalensis, assembly GCF_016509475.1. Lineage (NCBI taxonomy): Eukaryota > Metazoa > Chordata > Mammalia > Carnivora > Felidae > Prionailurus > Prionailurus bengalensis. The sequence goes on along the minus strand of NC_057352.1, from coordinate 17,999,017 downwards.
GGTGGACCCAGTGCGCCCCCTGGTGCTGCGCTCCTCCGCCCGCCTGCAGGTGCTTTTCCTGGCTGCGGCTGCGGCCCGCGGGGGCGTCGCATACAATCCCTTTTTCGCTCTCTTGCCCCCGGTGGACGCGTTCAGCCGCAGCTTCGCGCTCACCGCGCAGCCGGGCTTTTCCAACGTGGCGGTGCTCGTGGCGCGTGAGCCCACCCTGGTGCTCCTAGATCGGCAGCCGCTGCCCAACCTGCACTGGCGCCTCATCCCCGGCGGCCCCGAGCCGCCTCACGGGCAGCATTCTGGTCAAAGCCAGGCCCCCACTCAGGGTTTCGCCTGGACTGAGGTGGCATACGGGCCTGGGCAAGGAGTAGTGCACTTCCTGGAGACTCGCGGGACGCCCGTGGGCGTGCTTAGCTTCGGCACCGCCCCGGGCGCTGGCTTCGGGACCCAAGCCTCGCGGCAGCCAAGCGTGAATGAGCGGCTCTCGCGCCCAAGACAATCGGAAGGTGAGCAGACGATGGGATTCCAGGATAGCAGGGGCGGAGAAAATCATAACACTACCTTCAATTGCTGACATAGCAGCCAGAGAGGCAGGTTTTAAATGCAAATCACTCCCTCCTCTACTCAGAATCTTTCCACGCAATTATTATTATACCCAGCAAAAGCAAAGTCCTTACAGTGTTTTATGTGGTCCCATACAATCTGCTTTCATTACCTTTCTGATCTCATCTCTTCTCACTCCTGCCCTTCCCTCACTCCATTCCAGCCATACTAGCCACCTTACTTTCTTCTCCCTCCTCCAGGGCCTCTACACAGACTGTCCCCATGATGTCTTTATGATAGTTCCCTCACCTCCTTCAGGTCTTTGCTCAAATGCCACCTTCTTATTGAGCTCAAATTGCTCAATTTAAAATCGTAATTTCTCATCCCTTACAAACTCTAGCCGTTCCCTGATTTCTTTCACAAGTCATATCACTTTCCATATACTTACTTATTCTTTTCCTCTGCCACCCATTAGTTCCTTGAGTTCAATGCTTTTTTATTTTAAGTAGGTTCTAAGATACACAATTAATTGTACAATTTTAAGTATACAGTCTGATGAATTTTTGCTCCCTGGAATTAGGGAGCTCCCCCCTCAACCTCTCCCAGTCTGGAAAAACAGTGGGGGACCAGGGAGGTGAGAGAAAAGAGAGAGAGGATAGTCAGAGAGAGACTGGAGTTTCTTAGAAATGAAAATGTGGACTTCAAATCACTTATTAAAATTGGCTTAGAGTTGGATTTTGGACCCAAAAGGCCTGGATTCAAATCCTACTACAAGCTGTGTGATCTTGGGCAAGTCAGGTCACCTCTCTGAACCTCAACTTTCTCCTCTATTAACTGGGGATAATAATACCAACACCTTCATAAGGTTGTTGTGGCATTAAAAAAAATGAGTTAATTGGGGTGCCTGGGTGGCTCAGTCAGTTGAGCGATCTACTTTGGCTCAGGTCATGACCTCACGGCTCGGGTCATGATCTCACAGTTCCAGCCCCACGATGGGCTCTGTGCTGACAGCTCAGAGCCTGGGGCCTGTTTCGGATTCTGTGTCTCCCTCTCTCTCTGCCCCTCCCCGCTCATGCTCTGTCCCTGTCAAAAATGAGTAAGTGTTAAAAAAAATTATTTTTTAATGAGTCAATAGAAGAGTGCCTGGCATGCATAAATGTTTGCTATTATTAATTTTCCACATTTTTTTAAGATTTACTTTAGGCTAGACCTGTTCTAGGCGCTGGAGATGCAACAGTGTACAACGTAGAAATATTCCTACCCTAGGGAGCTGTTACTTTAGTCCATATTCTAATCCATTCCAAAACTCTGTATTCCGTTTGAATGGGAAATATGCAAACCCCTCAGAACAAAGTTATTTCTTAAAAGTTCACTTTGTATATATCTAGCTTCATGCATCAATAGCTATGAAAAAATAACTCCCTTCCTGGGAAATAGGGTGATGGAGTGACTATATCCTCACAGAGCACACATGCACGCGCGCGCGCACACACACACACACAATTCTTTTGTTGTTGTTGTTTAAATGAATAGGTTTTTAAATTTTTTATTTAATTTATTTTTTTAATTTACATCCAAGTTAGTTAGCATATACTGCAACAATGATTTCAGGAGTAAATTCCTTAATGCCCCTTACCCATTTAGCCCATTCCCCCTTCCCACAACCCCTCCAGTAACCCTGTTTGTTCTCTGTATTTAAGAGTTTCTTATGTTTTGTTCCCCTCCCTGTTTTTGTATTATTTTTGCTTCCCTTCCCTTACGTTCATCTGTTTTGTATCTTGAAGTCTTCATATGAGTGAAGTCATATGATATTTGTCTTTCTCTGACTAACTTCGCTTAGCATAATACTCTCTAGTTCCATCCACATGGTTGCAAATGGCAAGATTTCATTCTTTTTGATTGCCTAGCAATACTCCATTGTGTATATATACACCACATCTTCTTTATCCATTCATCCATCAATGGACATTTGGGCTCTTTCCATACTTTGAAACAGCATACCTGTATCCCTTGGATAAATACCTAGTAGTACAATTGCTGGGTTGTAGGGTTAGTTCTATTTTTAATTTTTTAATGACTTATTTTTTTAATGTTTATATTTGAGAGAGAGACAGAGCATAAGCAAGGGAGGGGTAGAGAGAGGGAGGGACACAGAAACCAAAGCAGGCTCCAGGCTCTGAGCTGTCAGCACAGAGCCTGATGTGGGGCTCAAACCCATGAACCGTGAGATCATGACCTGAGCTGAAGTCAGATGCTTAACCAGCTGAGACACCCAGGCACCCCTCTATTTTTAATTTTTTGAGAAACTTCCATACTGTTTTCCAGAGTGGCTGCACCAGTTTGTATTCCCACTGGCTGTGCAAGAGATCCTCTTTTCTCCGCATCCTCCCCAACATCTGTTGTTGCCTGAGTTGTTAATGTGAGCCATTCTGACAGGTGTGAGGTGATAGCTCATTGTGATTTTGATTTGTATTTTCCTGATAACGAGTGATGTTGAGCATTTTTTCATGTGTCGGTTGGCCATCTGGATGTCTTCTTTGGAGAAGTGTCTATTCATGTCTTTTGCCCATTTCTTCACTGGGTTATTTGTGTTTTGGGTGTTCAGTTTGATAAGTTCTTTACAGATTCTGGATACTAACCCTTTATCTGATATGTCATTTGCAAATATCTTTTCCCATTCTGTCGGTTGCCTTTTAGTTTTGCTGATTGTTTCCTTCGCTGTACACACACACAATTCTTTTTTTTTTTAACGTTTATTTATTTTTGAGACAGAGAGAGACAGAGCATGAACAGGGGAGGTGCAGAGAGAGAGGGAGACAAAGAATCTGAAACAGGCTCCAGGCTCTGAGCTGTCAGCACAGAGCCCGACGGGGGGCTCGAACTCACGGACTGTGAGATCATGACCTGAGCCGAAGTCAGACGCTTAACCGACCAAGCCACCCAGGCGCCCCCACACACAATTCTTAAGGCTGCTAGACGTGGCAGCCTGGAAGCCCTCACTGGCCAAAATCGACCCACAGATATGTTTAGATTTACTGGCACATAGACTTTTAAATAATTAATGTGGTGTCTTTAGAGGGAGTGTGTGCTCTCCAGCTCATCACAGCTCTGTTCTGTACCCACATTGTGTTGGCCATTTCTGTATTGTCCTTCCGCCCCACCCTTCTCTTTCTGCTGATATAGGCCCACTTCATTTTAGATTTGGAACCCTGATAGCTTATGAATGTTGAGTCTCCAATTCCAGGAACCCTGGAGGCCTAGAGCATAGAGGCAGGAAAGGGATGAGGCCAAATGCCAGGATCCAGTTCTGTTGCATCATTTCATATCATCTCATCCCCAGATATTCTGAGTGAAGAAGATCTGAACCTTCCCACAGAATCCTATCCCCTCATAGAGTCTTCCCTGATGATGCCACTCCGGTTCCCAGGATCCTGTAAGGACCACGCATGCTCCGATGGGACCACATGTCATCTTGTAAAGCACAAACCTGAGTGTGTGGCCAGCACGAAGACCACATTTGGGTCTGACATCGTGTTCAGTTCCAAGACAATATCTCTGAAGGACCTCGAAACAGCGTCCATCTCTAGCTCTAAAACCATGGCAGTGGCCAAACCAGGATCAGAAAGCACACCTGAAGCAGAACCAGGACTTGTAGCAGTGACCATGGCTTATCCAGGGTTTGCACAAGAGGCTTTGAATGAACCTCAGCCTGAATCTATAGCTTTGGTTGAACCAGAACCTGGACTTCTGTCTGTAAAAGAACCAATTCCCGAAACCCTGACTGTGGCTTTATCGGCACCTGTACCTTTCCCCCTGCCAATGCCCATAGCTGAACCAGAGTCCAAACCCAAGATAGCGTCTGGGTCTAGGTCAGAAACTGTCTCAGTGGCCAAGTTGGAGCTCAAGGTGGTGGCAGGGACTGAACCAGGCTTAGAGGCTGTGACTATGGCAAAACAAGAACTTGAAACTGTGTCTGGGTCCAAAATGGCGTCTCAGGCCAAATCAGAGACAGTGGGTGTCTCTAGTAAGAGGCAGGGGGGCGTCCCAGGGGGTACCTGCTGGGCTTCCGGGCTACCATACATCTACACTTTTGATGGCTACTCTTTCCCTGTGCCTGGGGGATGTACCTACATCCTGAGCCATTGCCCTCAGGCCCTACCCAGTGGCCTCCCTGCCTTCCAGCTGTGGATCGCCTGCTCTGGAGGGAGGCATCCCGTGCGCTTTGTCACAATGCGCGCTTTTGGCATCACCATCACTGCTGTCAAACATGAGTTTGGCTTTGTCCGGGTAAGAATAATTATGTGTGGGATCCTGGGAAACTGTATCCTTGTCTGTCCCTCATTTTTGTCAACTCTACAGTGGAGGCAATTATATAGGTCCACAGTCCCTTATCCAAAAGGCTTGGGGCCAGGTGCATTTCAGATTTTGAAATTTCAAATGGTCATACCGTGCAAATGCCATATGTTATATGATAATCCCAATGGATGTCACATAATTACAAACATTAGTATCTCTGCAGTGAAATATCTGAATATTCACACTAACTGGGATAAATTAAGACCATAAGCGGCCATGTCATGAGTTCAGGTGAGCTTTTGGTGCCAATTACATTTTAACATCAAACACACGAAACATCTTTCAGTCTTCAGGCCGCTTTTGCATTTGGGGATTGTGGATAAGGGATAATGGATCTCTAGCCCTACCTTAACAGGTTCCTATGAAGCAGGAATAAGTTAACATATGAAAGGCACTTGGAACAGAGTCTACCTCATGGTAAGTGTCATATGAGGTGGGTTTGCTATGTTTATTGTCTCCTGACATAACTGGAACCTCTAAGTCCCCTGGGCTTTGGACATATCCTAGGACCACATGCAGGTATGGACAGTGGCATGTCCACAGTTTCTCCTCGGGAAAGGTTTGAAGGCATTGCTCTGATTGGAAGGTTGTGGAGACTAGACTACATTTAATCAGGATTGCTAGAGAGAGCAAACCTATGAGGTTATGGACATACTGAGTCACTCCTCAGTACCACGTTAGAAAGAATGTGATCTAGAAACCTGATGGCCTGAGTTCAAATCCCAGGTTGACCACCTGTTATCTGTATGACCTTAGGCAAGTTATTTAACCTCTCTGAGCCTTAGTTTCTTCATCTGTGAAATCAGGATGATACAAAGACCTAAGTCATCAGACTGTGGTATGGATCAAATAGGCTAATGTGGGGCGCCTAGATGGCTCGGTCGGTTGGTTTGTCGAGTGTCTGACTTTGGCTCAGGTCATGATCTCACCGTTTGTGGGTTCGAGCCCCACATCAGGCTCTGTACTGATAGTGTGGAGCCTGCTGTTTGGGAGGCTCTCTCCCTCTCTCTCTCTGTCCCTCCTCCACTCATGCTTTCTCTCTCTCTTTCATAAATAAATAAATAAATAAATAAATAAATAAATAAATAAATCTTTTTTAAAAACGTTAAAAAAATAGGTATGGAAAGCTCAGAAGTATATGATGCTAGGACCTGATGCATGAGCCATGATGCTCCATACTCCCCTCCACATGCCACTTGGGAGCCCACCCTGTCACTCAGGAGTCAGGAGTTCCCCAAGTGCTCTTATGGCTCTCCAGAATCCAGCACCCCAACCCAGGTATCCAGTACCTTCAAATTCTCAGGACCTCAGATTTACACTGTCATCAAATAAGCCCCCATCTCCCAAGTACCTGACACTCCTGAGTTTCTTCATCAACTAAGGAATTTTTTTAATGTTTACTTATTTTGAGAGAGAGAGAGAGAGAGAGAGAGAGAGAGAGAGAGAGAGAGATCACATGCAGGGGAGGGGCAGAGAGAGAGAATCCTAAGCAGTCTCTGTGTTGTCAGCACAGAGCCCAACACAGGGCTCATCATGAAACATGAGATCACAACCTGAGCCAAAATCAAGAATTAGACACTTAATGGACTGAGTCACCCTGGCACCCTGGAATGTTTTATTTTATTTTATTTTATTTTTTTAATTTTTTTCAACGTTTATTTATTTTTGGGACAGAGAGAGACAGAGCATGAACGGGGGAGGGGCAGAGAGAGAGGGAGACACAGAATTGGAAACAGGCTCCAGGCTCCGAGCCATCAGCCCAGAGCCTGACGCGGGACTCGAACTCACGGACCGCGAGATCGTGACCTGGCTGAAGTCGGACGCTTAACCGACTGCGCCACCCAGGCGCCCCTGGAATGTTTTATTATTATGTACCAGACCTTGTTTAAGGCACTGAGGACATATCAGTGACCAAGACAGACAAAAATCCTTGTTCTCATGGTGCTTATATTCTAGCAGAGAGATATCAGTAATAAATATAAGTTAATTATGTAGTATTTTAGCAGGTGATACATGCTAAGGAGGAAAACATGGAGCAGAAAAGTGGCATCAGGATGTCTGAGAGTATAGTCTTAAGTAAGAGGGCCTCCCTGAGAAGATGAAACTTGAGCCAAGTCTTAAAAGAGGTGAGGGAGAGAGCCATGTGTGTATCTGAGAGAATTCTAGGCAGGGGGAACAGCAAATGCCTAAGGTGAGAATCTGACAGGCACGTTAGAGGAACAGCAAGAAGTCCAGGCTGAAGCAGAGGGAGGGATTGTGGTACAGAGGAGAGCGAGAGACCATGGGGGGGCAGATTGCAACAACTTTGTCTTTTATTCTGTGTAAGGTGGAAGCCAAGGGAAGGTTGTGTGCAGAGGAGGGATGAAATACCACTTGGGTGTTAACAGGATCCCTGTGGCTTCCTTGTGGAGACCAGACTATGGGGCTTGTTCAGGATGCACTGAGAGACCAGTGAGGAGGTTGCTGAAATTGTCCAGGTAGGAGATGATGGTTGGACCAGGGTGGAGACAGTGAGTGAGAGTAAAAGGTGGGTTGGTAACCTTCTTGGTGAACTGACACAAAAAATGGAAGTCCAATCCACATGACCTGGAAGCTCTCGGTGAAGGCTCTTGGTAATTGGGGGAAAGACACTGGGGTCCTGGATGAAGGCTCTCCTATTAACTGAAGTGGAATTACTTATCAAGATTCCTGAAAGGAAGGCTTCTGAGTTTTGCACGAGGTCACATCTGGGTATTGGAAACAAGACTCCTGGTTAGTGCATCGAGTGACATTCCAGCCAGAACAAAGCCTAAGAACAATGCCTCCAAACGTTCCCTGAGGAGAAATTGCAGACATGCCAGTGGCCGCACGTGGTCCTAGGATATGTCCAAAGCTCACAGAATTTGGAGGTTCCAGATGCCAGGGTTAGGGGACATCAAACATAGCAAATCCTCCTCATATGACACTCAACCATGAGGTGGACTCTGTTCCAAGTTCTTTTCATATCTTAACTCATTTCCTCCTTACAGCTCCCAGACCCCCACTCCCTCGGTATCCCAACACCCAACCCCCTCAGCTTTCATCCCTCACCCCACCTTAAATGCTTAGGAATGTACCCTTTCTCTGGTGATTCCTGCTCTTGGGTCACCCCTGCAGGTGAACCAGCAGCGGCTTAGGCTGCCAGTGACGCTGCTCCACGGGAGGCTGCGGTTGTATTTCCGTAGCTCAGAACTATGGGCAGAGGCAGGTCTGGAGCAAGAGCCACCCGCACTGCGCCTAGTGTACGACTGGCAGCACGCCCTGTCTCTGCAAGTAACCGACGGCTACCGTGCACACGTGGTGGGCTTGTGCGGCAACTTCAACAGTGACCCGATCGATGATGTGGGCGGTCCAGACCTGCGCGCCTTCTTGCGCACTTGGACCCTGCAGCCGCCTGATGACCCGTGCCACTCCCTCTGGGCTGCTCCCTGCACCAAGCCATCGTCCCCACCGAAGACCCCGGGGCCCTGTGCCATCCTGACAGCTCTGAATGGGCCCTTTAGCCATTGCCACCATGTGCTGAGTCCTGCACCCTTCGAGATCAGCTGCAGTGCTTGGATCTGCCCCTTCTCCAACAACCGACCAACTCTTTGCTTGATGCTCCAGGTCTACGCACATGCGTGTCAGCGCCTAGGTGTCAGCATCAACTCCTGGAGATCCCAGACTGGCTGCCGTGAGTGACCCTTAGATGCAAAAGGCTATGGGCTACTAGGGAAGGGGATTCTGGGACTTAGGGGTGGCACTCCCTGATGCTGGCTGGAGTTGATTCCTAGGACAAGGCTGCAGGGTCCCTGGGATGGGACTGCAGGGGCTCAGGAGGCAGGGTTCCTTGGGTCTGGGGATGGAGACTCCTCCACCCAGTGGTGGGATTTCTTGTTTCTGGGGGCTGGAACCCCTAGGTCTTGGGGTCAGGATTCTTTGGGTCCTGAGGGTGAAGGCTTCCAGGCCCTGGGATTCAGAATTAGTTAATTCTAAAAGGCAAGATTCCTGGATTTGGTGTATGGAAAAGTCCTCTAGGTAAGGAGGACTCCAGGGTCTGGGGTGAGAGTTCTGTGTCCCAGGGCCAGATTTTAAGGTTCTGAAAGAGGACTTCTGGCTTCTGATGATAGAAACTTCTTTTCTCTGTGAGATGGAGATTGCTGGAAAGCCTCCATTCTAGGGGATGAGGACCCCCAGGATCCTGGGCACGACTCTTGGAAAATGAAGGCAGGAACATCTCCATTCTAGGGATGGCTAAATACTTAGGTCTCTGGAACCAGACTGGGAGGTCCTGATGTAAACACTCCTTCCCCCTCCATCTTTCTCCCCTTCTCCCCCCAGCTATCGAGTGCCCCCAAAACAGCCATTATGAGTTATGTGGCTCCTCCTGCCCAGAGACATGCTTGGGGCCCTTGGGAGCATCCTGCCCACTGCCCTGCGGGGAGACGTGCACCTGCAATCCTGGCTATGTTCGCAGCGGCCCAGCCTGTGTCCTCCGGCGCCCAGGGCCTGGTGGCTGTGGCTGCGTGCACCAGGGACGTCTGCTGGCACCAGGCGAGGCTTTATGGGAGGGTGTGGGCTGCACTCGCCGCCGCTGCCTCTGCCCAGCCTTAGGAGGGAGTGTGATCTGCACTGAGACGGGGTGCAGGCCGCATGAGCGCTGCGTTCTGTCACACAACCTGCGCACGTGTGTGCCCTCGAGCATGGCCACATGCGTGGTGGCTGGCAGAGGCCACTACATCACCTTTGATGGGCGCCGTTTTCGCTTCCCTGGCTCTTGCGTGTACCTGCTGAGCGGCCTCAGTTCTTCAGCGCCACAGGAGCTCGCTGACTTCCGTGTGCTCCTGGGCACCAGTCCTGATGGCGTCCCGAATAGCCTCGAAGTACACGTGTCTGGATTCCATCTGAGGCTGGACCCCAAGGAACCCGGTCGTGTCCTGGTGAGAAAACCCCAGCCCTGCCCACACATTCACCTTATGTCCTCTGACCCAGAGTCCTCATCTCAAGACTCCCAAACCTGATCCCAAGATCCCCCTAACCTCACCCTAGGGTCATACCTTGAGTTTTTGTCCTGTGACATTGGACCTTAAATCCAGTATCTTGCACCTCCTCCCTCTTGCCCCATGATCTCTGACCCAGTCACCTAACTTTAGGTGACTAACCCCAAAACTAACCCCCAAATTTGAACTCAAGCCTTAACACTTTAGGAGCAAACCATCAGTCCAGAACCCCCTTTCCCAGTCCTCCATAATTTCCCCAGGAAAAGAAGTTTTGGTGCTGTTGGAAAGGCCACTCGGGAGGCACACGCGCTAGGTGCCAATGAAATAACACATAATGCACAAGAGTCCTTTTAAGGTAGATACAATAGGCATTACCATTTTCCAGATGAAGAAACTGCCCCAGAGAGGTGAGGCCATTGGCCCAAGGTCACACAGCTTATAAATACGAGAGTTAGTATTTAAACCTTGCCATTTTGGGCTCCAGGGTCTCTTATGCTGTCTCTGTAAATCATCAAAAAAATACATGACCTCAACTACTCATTTGTGAAATGTAATTCCAAGTTCACAATGACTCTGACACCACTTCAACATGACAAATTTTCTCATCAAGGTAGGAAAGACAAATAAAGATAGGGACACTGGGAGAGGAGCTGTGGGGCTGTGGGGGTGAGTATTCACCGACCACAGAGGACAGAACCCAGAGGCTCTCAGTAACTTTCTCTCTGCAGTTTGCCTTGGCCGTATTTTAAATTTCTTACTGAATTACCATTTTTAAATAAAGAAGGCTGGACTTATGGTATCTCTTGAGAAACTAGAAGCCCTGGCAACTAGTCACCTATTCTCATGGCCACGTATGTTTGGGACTTCCCTCTCTAGCGAGGGGCACATACTTTCTCTCTCTAGTTTGTCACAGTCCCCAGCACATCCCACCCTCTCCACTTTACTCATTTAGTTATTTGCCTGGCCCCTGAATGCATGTGAGTGAGGACCAGGTTTTATGCTTTTCTTGGGACCAGAGGCCTAGCCCTGACTACGGCTTTATGGGTGGCCCCAAGGGACCTTAATCCCAGAACCTAAGACCTCTCTGCCTTCCCAAGGAACACGGCCTACCCCAACACGTGCCAGGCACAATTACAAATCCTTACTTGATCCTTACAACAATTCTTTCCAGTGCATATTATTATTTCTCTCATTTTACAGAGAAGTTAAACAAATTGGCAAAGTGAGACAGTTAAACAAACCAGGAGCCAAGATTTGAGCCCAGGCGACATGGCTCCGAAGTCAAAGGACACTTAACTACCACACGTCACTGTCCTGCACATGTAGTTATGAAAATTGGACACGAAGCGGCCAATATTTGGTGTTTTTTCCTACAAATGCGGCAATTTCATATAGTTCAACCTAAGTGTTTGAGACAAATACTCCTGGCCTGGATTGTCTTGGAACAAAAACTCCTCGCCTTGACTCAAGAATTCTGGAACCTTCATTGTGAGCCCCAGTACACCAGAGCTTTCAGTCCTGATTCTGGGATCTTGAAACTCCAGTCCTGACCCAAGAATCCCATTCATTCATTCATTCATTCACTCATTCATTCATTTAACAGTCACTTACTGAATACCTACTGTGTTCCAGGCACTATTCTAAGTTACATGTGTTAACTGAACTTTAGACCCAACTCTAGCCCCAGTCCCGGGCACCCCCTAAACCCAATCCAGGAATTCCAAATCCCCAGCTCCAAAAGCTTACAAACCCTCATCCCAAATTCTTATACCCCAGCCCCAGATGCTGTGGGCAAATATGGTTAGACCATGCACAGCAGCCTCAACATTTATATATGCTATGGACAGACCTCCCTTCCCTGAACCATTTGCATAGTATCCCGAAGCCCCTGCCATACCTAGAAATCCCAGCATCCCTAGGACTGTACAGCCTAACTTGACCTATGAGCCTCATTCACTCATCCATGCATTAGCTCAACAAATATTTATTGACCAGACATGTGCCAGACACTGCACATGTGTCACTTCCAGAAGCTGTGGCTTTCATCTCCCCAAATCTGATCCAGGAATACTATAGCCCCAAACCCCAGAATCCACAGTTCTCACCATCCAAGTATTTGTTGGAAAAAGTATCAGTATTGTGGACAGCACCCCAAGCTTTTATTTGTTGGGTTGGGGGTGGTCATTGTAGACAGTCCTTCAAAAAGACCTTCTGGAGGCCCTGCTCTTATACCCTTACCTAGGGACACTGGCATCCTTGGTAATGATACGGGGTCCCTAGAGCCCCACCTTGACATATCCTCTTTGCACAGGTGAATGGTGACTGGCAGAATCTACCATTCCGGGCTCTGAGCAACAATACACTCATCTTTCGCCATGGCTGGGACACTGTGGTCAGCTGTCCCTTTGGCCTGCGTGTGACCTATGCCCCTGGGATCCACGTAGTACTGAGTCTTCCAGCAGCATATAAGGGCCATGTGGTGGGGCTGTGTGCTGACTATAATGAGGACCCCATGAATGACCTCCAGGTGCCTGGAATCGTGCTGGGCACCAAGCTGCCTGAGGATGCAATGGCCTGGGCCTTTGGCCATAGATATTTGGTGGGTTCCTCGACTGGGTGCCTGGATGCTGCTGACAAGATGCCGCCACTGCCACCATCTTGTGTCACTCTGCCAACCACCAGCAGCCCAACCCACTTTGCCCACCCTTGTGACATCCTTTTGGACCCTCTGGGGCCCTTCCAGCTGTGCCATGAGATGCTGGCACCAAGCCCCTATGTCCAAGATTGCATGGTGGATGTATGCCTGGGCACTGGACCCTGCCCCATGCTCAGCCTCTACTGTGAAACTTGCCAGCTGCTGGGTGGCCAAGTCTTCCAGTGGCGGAATTCAAGCCTGTGCAGTGAGTGCCTAGGGATTCAGTCTAGCGTCTCTCTCTATCTTTGCTCATCTGGGGAACCTGGCCCCACTCTTGACTGAGATGCTGCTCCTTGGCTGTTGCTCATCCCAGAGTGCCAGCTCCTCCCTGCACAATGTATCCCTGAGACCCTGTACTTCCCACTGCACCAGCCTTCAGCCATCCCTCCACTCCCCACCAGACCCTCAACCTTTGCCCATGCTAAAGTGGCAGGTGTATTCTGATTTAAGTCCAGCCCCCCAACTCTTATCCTTCCCTCTTCTCAGCCCTGATTATGGTCCAACCCTTCAGCTCTTACCTCTCAGGGACTCAGACCTGTTCATGGTCCAGCCCCTAAGCTCTTATCCGTCCCAAGCCCTACAGATTAGCTATGCCTCATCAGAGGCATGGTTAACCACCACATCCTTAGCTATCTGAAGGTACCTGCAGCTCTGCCCAGGTAGAGCTTTGCCCCGGCAGGGCCCCAGGTACCCCATCCTAGCCCCAGAGTTAGGGAGTGAGAGTCCCAACAGCCATAGGCCGCAAAGTAACCTTCCATTCCTACTGGTTCCGCAGGCCCGCTGTGCCCCGCACACTCGCACTACACGCTGTGCGCTCCGGCTTGTTCTGTCACTTGCGCGGGGCTGGAGCCACCACCCGGCTGCGATCGCGCTGGGCACTGCCGTGAGGGCTGCGTATGCGACGCGGGCTTTGTGCTGAGTGGCGCTATCTGTGTGCCCACTGCTCAGTGCGGCTGCCTGAGCGCCGGCCGCTACTTGGAACCCGGCGCCCCGCTGCCGCCCCCTCCCACCGCGACCGGTCGCTGCTGCCGCTGTCACCCTGGCGGCCGGGTGGCCTGCAAACCCTGCCGCGCAGCCCGGGGCGGCCCAGGCCTCTGCTTTGCCACAGACGGACTCTATTATCGCACCTTCGACGGCACCACCTTCCACCTCCCGGGCGCCTGCACCTATTCATTGGTAGGCACGGGCACGGGTCGACTTCGGGGTGGGAGGCCCTTCGAGGTGGTGCTGGAGACAGGTCCACGGATGCCCAAACTCTGCCGCGTGCTGCTCCGCGCGCATGGCCACCGCTTCGGCTTACACTGCGAGGACTGGGGATACATCACGGTGAGCCCCCGCCCTGTCACCCGCCTCCTTTCAGCTGCCTGGAAGTCTCTGTTCTGCCCGGTGGGATCTCTGAGTATCGCCTTCGATTTTCTCCTCTCTCCAACAACCTCATTTCCGATAATCTCCTTCTCCCTTCTCTGCTTCCTCCCTCTCTCTGCCCCTTCCCCTTTCAATCCTTCTCTCAGTAGCTGGGTCTGCACATCCCTGTTCCATGCTGCTCAGGCTGTCTCTCCATCTTCCCTCGCCTCTTTCTCTGTCTACCACCCGTACCTACACCCCACCTGTCCCTCTCTCCCACCCCACAGTCTTCATCTCTCCTCTCTGCCTTTTTTCCTCCTCCACCTGGATCTCCATGCACCCTCTCAGGCTCTGCGTCTGCCATTACCTCTTACCAACGCCCACCTAGCCTTCCCTGACCCCTGCTCCAGGCTGCCCAAACCCCCTCTCTGGTGCCCCTACCTCACCACTGCCCTTCCTCTCCAGCTTTCCCGCTCTTTTTCTCTCCAAAGTGGTCCCTCTTCCTCTCTCCTCCTCCTCCTGTCCCCACATCCCCTCCCTCTTCTTCCCCAGCTCTACTGCCCCAACCCCCAGGTCCACAGATGCCCTCAGATCTCTCTTCGGTCCCTGAGTAAGGAATTTCCCCTCTGTCCCTGCACTCCAGGCCCACTTCACCACTCTCCCTCCCCTCACTCTCCTTCCCCTCTCCAGGTTCCCCCACACCTTCCCACTATACCCACACCCAAACACTGCCTTGAACGCCCTGCCCCTTGACCCCTCTCCTTCACCCCATGTCCTTCTTCACACTCCAGCAGTCCCTGCCCACTCTTCCCTTGTTCTGGCGCACCCACTGTCCGCACTACTCCTCCCCACTAGTCTCCTCCCAGTTCTTCCGGACCCGGACCTCCCCCCCTGACTCTAGGCTGCCCCACCCCTGCCCGCAGGTGGACGGCGTGCGGCGCTGTCTGCCTTTTGCGCTGAGCCGGGGCAGGGTGCGCGCCTTCGCGCGCGGCGCATCTGTGGTGCTCGCGGTGCGTGGAGGCCCGCGCCTGCTTTTCGGGCTCTGCTGCCACCTGAGCGTGGAGCTGCCTGCGGCCTACCGCGGCCTCACACGCGGCCTCTGCGGCAACTTCAACGGCAACGCGACGGATGACCTGCAGCTGCCAAGGCCCGGGCCCTGCGCCGCGCCGCGTCCCTGCCCGGGTTCGGGCTGCCTCCCGGCCACCGAGGACGCGGGTGCGGCGTGGCGTGGCGCTTGCGACCTCCTGCGCGAGCCCAGCGGCCCCCTGGCACCCTGCCACGCATTCCTGCCGCCGGAGCCCTTCTACCAGGCCTGCGTGGCCGACGTGGGCCGCGCCCGCGGGAACCACAAAGTGCTCTGTGCCTGCCTGCAAGCCTACGTGGCTGCCTGCCAGACGGCTGGTGCGGATATGCGGCCCTGGAGGGCTCCCAGCCTTTGCCGTATGTCACCTGCCAGAGGGCTTTACGAGCCGCCCCCGCGGGGTGGGGTCCCAAAGCGGGAGACTGGTCTGGTCTTCAGTCATAACGCAGGTGTTAGTTGAGGACCTACTATGTGTCGGCCTATTTTAAGGACACAGCACCAAGCAGGACAGAGTCCCATGCACACTGTGGTTGGGAAAACAGATTTGATTTTATCCCTTAGGTAACGTTTACAGAGCACTCATTCAGTATCAGGCGCTGCGTTAAAATCCTAGTCCCTGGACCAGCAGCATCAGCTTGTTTACAGGGCTTGTTTACAATGCAATACTCAGGGCTTGTTTACAATGCAAAGTCTTGCCCTGCCCCAGACTTAATCAGAAACTCTGGAGTGGGAGCCACCAACCTGTTTTAACAAGCCCTCCAGGAGACCCGGATGCAAGACTAGATCTGAGAACCTGTATTGCGTGCTTGAAGTCAGCCCACTCCATCTTAGAACTGTTCTAGGAGATGGGATAATCGTCTGCCTCCTGTAGTTGAGGACACTGAGGCACAGAGAATCCCCCCAGATCTCACAGCCAGTAGGGGGCAAAACTGGCCTTTCCACCTGGCTCCAGAATCCTCTCTCTCAACCCCTATGCTATAGTGTCTCTCCAACAATAATGTAAAAATAGTTCCGGTAATAACATGAAAAGAACAGCTGACCTTACTGAATACAGGTTCGGTGCTAAGCCCTCAATTCTCCCAACAGCCCCATCATGCAAGTACATTTTATGGATGAGGGAAACCAAGGCATAGGTGGTTAAGGAACTTGCTCAGTATCACCCACCTAGAAAATGACTTAGCTGGCATCTGAATATTTGTTCACTTAACAGGTTCTCATCAACTTCACGTTTCTATGTCCACGTGTATCCTCCATGATCCTCATGGACTCTTGGCCCCACCTCAATTTATCATTTTGGTGTCAGTGTCTCTCTCTTTCTGCCTCCAGGTTCAAATGTTCTTGCAGGGAATGTTTGTCTTGCTCTTAACTTACAGACCAATGGCCACCCTCACCTCTGTCTGTCAGGGTCATTTATCCAGCCCTGACCCAACCAGCCGGTCATGGGTACACAATGTGGCCACTATATCCAGCAGGACTCTTAATAGCGATGTCAGAATCCTAACTCAAACTGAGGGGAGAAAGAATAAATGATTTGGAGCACATATAACTGCAAAGACTGAGGGTGTTTCTATCTTCAGTCTTAGCTAGATTAAGAATTTTCAACTGCAGATTTAAAAAGTCCATTTTTCTCCCAGTCCATCTTCTTCTTCCCTTCCATTCTCTCTCTGTTAGCTTTATTCTCAAGTAGATTCTCCTCTTGTGGTAGCCGCAAGGCTTTGGCAACTTCAAGCTGACAATTCTACCAGCTTCAGTGCCTTTGCAAAAATGTAACATCCTTTTCCCAGTGACCCCAGCTAAAGTCCCAGGCTCGCCACCCAAGGCTTCGCCTGTCCAATTATTGTGAACCAGAGGAGGGAAGAATAATCTGATTAGCCAGCCCTGGGGTTCTATACACAACCCTGGAACCTGGATGTGGAATCACCTCAGTCCACATGTTGAAAGTAAGGATGGATAGTTGCCAAAAAGCAAGCGGAGGTTATTATTGTCAGAAGGGCAGAGAGGCCAAGAAAAGACCTCCACCACTAGAATCCACTGACAGGTTCCTTATGGACCCAAACAAGCAGCATAGGAGGTGGGATCACTTGGTGGTTCAAGTAATGGTCAACACTTTCAACAGGGGCTGGGATTGCCGGGGAAAGACCCCCTAAAAGACAAAGAGCAGGGAAGCAACATTAGTCATATCTAGGATGCACTTAAGCAGCTAGCACACTGCATAGTGCGCAGACACTGTTCAATCACTGCCGGTTGTTACTGCTGTTAGGATTAATCTAAGGGGAGGTCTTCTGGGAACGATGCAATCTGAGGGTGCCAGGGAAGCAGAGGGCAGGCCCCTGGCTTGCCTGAGTCTGACAAGCCACCTCTCCACAGCCATGCGGTGCCCCCCACACAGCCACTACAGCCTGTGTGTGAACCCCTGTCCCGCGGCCTGTGCGGGTGTTCAGGAGGTGGTACAGCTCCCCACTCCCTGCGCTGAGGGCTGCGAGTGCGATGATGGATTCTTCCCCGCCAAGGGTGACTGCGTCCCTGTGGACCACTGTTCTTGCTTCCACGATGGCCTGTACTTCCCTGTGAGCATCCTCTTGGGCCCTTGTTAGAGGTTTATTTGGATCCTCTCATCTCAGAACCTTTGGCTACACCTTCCCTTCGATACCACCTCACCTTTCACCGCCTCTCCCTTCCTCCACAGCCTGGCCAGACTATCCTCATCAAGAATTGCTCCTCCTCCTGTACCTGCCACCTAGGGGAAGGTGTGGCCTGTGTCCCCTTCAGCTGCCCTACGGAGGAGGTCTGTGGCATCACAGATGGAGTCCTAGGCTGTCGATTGCAAGGTGCCCAGCGCTATAGTCTCGGGGGTCAGAGATTGGGGCATGACTCCTGCATCCTGGGAAGGAGGGGACTGGTGACCCAGACTCCTGGGACTCATAGGTCCTTGATCTTCTCTCTCCCCCACAGCCACCTTGGCCCCTGCCCCTAGCTCTGTGGCCCCACCGCTGGTTTCCCCACCATTGCTCCCCAGTCCCAGTCCCCAGTGCCCAGAAAACTCCCGCTTTGTTCCCTGTGGGTCTGCATGTCCAGCCACGTGTGCCAACCCCTCAGCCCCAGAGCACTGTAGCCGCCCCTGTGCTCCTACCTGCCAGTGCCTGCCTGGCTACCTGCTGCAGGACGGCCAGTGCATGCCCCCTGCACACTGCTCCTGCTTCCTGCACCAAGGCCGTACTTTCTGGACAGACAACTGTACTTGGCACTGCCGCTGCCCAACCCTTGGGGCCCTGGTGAGCAAACTTCCCCAGTGTTGGCCTGACAAGTGCCACGGTCACTGCAAGGCCTTCACGGGTGGCTGGTACCACTGCCTGTCAGCCCAGTCCTCACCCAGTCCCACTGTCCTGGAGAAGCCACTGGTGTGCACTGCCTCTGGAGACTTCTACTTCCACACATTTGGAGGAGCTCACTACGAATTCCCTGGCTCCTGTGTCTATCGCCTGGCGGGTCTCTGTGACACAACCCATGCTGACCTTGAGCCCTTCAGCCTGGATTTGACCCCACTGCTGCGGCCACGTGGCTGGGCCAAGGCCCTGACCCTCTTAGCCTGTGGCCTGAGGCTGGACCTGAGTCCAGAAGATCTCAACCACATCCGGGTGAGTTTTCAAAGGCTCCATACGTACCTACTGTCCCTCACCATGCCCATTACCCACAGGTAACCTGTAGACCGCTCTTTTCCTGCTGATACCCCCTTTATCAACTCTCTCACTGGTTCTCAGAGATGTCTACTCCAATTTCCTAGTGGCCCATTCATTGACTTGCCTGTTGATCCCTTCCCACAAACTTTCTATTTGAGACTTCTACCCTTGAGTCTCCTATTATTCTCCCATTAACCTTCCACTGAGTCCTCAGTTGACTCCCCTTTAACCCATAGACTCAGCCTTGACTTCCCCATTGGCCCTCTTTCTTTCTTTCTTTTTCTTTCTTTCTTTCTTTCTTTCTTTCTTTCTTTCTTTCTTTCTTTCCTTCTTTCTTTCTTTTTTCTTTTAATGTTTATTTATTTTTGAGAGAGTGCAAGCTGGCGAGGGGCAGAGAGAGAGGGGGAGACACAGAATCCAAAGCAAGCTCTGGGCTCTGAGCTGTCTGCACATAGCCCGAGGTAGGGCTCAAACTCACAAACCATGAGATCATGATCTGAGCCAAAGCTGAAGTCCGACGCTTAACTGACTGAGCCACCCAGGCGCCCGACCCTCCATTTCTCTCCCACTGAAAATCCCACGAACCCATTCATTGCCCCTCCCCCACTGATCCTACTACAGTTATATTGATTTGCCCCATTCACCCTATTTACTGTCCTCTTGACCTCCCCCCTCACCCCATAGATCTGTACTGAGCTATTTGTTGACCTTCCTAGTGATTCACTGACTGGCCCATTAATGCCATTTACATCTCTGTGGATTTTTCCATTGAGTTCCCAAGCCATTCCAATACTCCCATTGAGCTTCCTATTGATATGGATTCCTCCACTGAATTCTCAGGGCTTTCCAATATCCCAATTGAGCCTGTCTTTGACTGAGTCTCACTCTTTAAGCCTTCCTGAGACTGTAACATTAACTCATTGACTCACTTTCTGACTCCACCCCCTCATTAACGCTAATCATCTAATCTCTACCACTGACACACTCACCCACCAAAGGTGGGATCCTTTAACTCACCCTTCATTTAGCCTCTACTGATGTTCCATTGAATCTCCTTGCGATTCCTATGACTACCCTGGTTAACCGATGTTCCCCTTGATCCTTCTCTGATCCTTCATTGGCATTTCCAAGAACTTCTGCGACAGCCACTACATCCTTCCCCTGCTGATACCTGCATGCCCTCCCTTGTAGGTGGACGGAATTCTGGAATCGCTGCCCTTCTTTCACGGCCACTGCCTCCGTGCCTACTACCAAGGCCGCCAGCTCTGTGTAGACACGGACTTCGGCCTCTCACTCACCTACGATTGGGACAGCCTGGCACGTGTAACGCTGCCGAGGCCCTACGGACCCTACCTGTGTGGACTCTGTGCCCAAAGAGGCCCGAGCAGCCCCACGGTGCCGTTGCCCGACATCTGGAAGGTGGCAGAAGTGCCAGGCTGTGGCCCAGTCTGCGGGCCCCTCTGCCACAACCAGTGTCCAGTATCCACGCGCACTCGATTCGCTGGAGACGCGTACTGCGGGCTGCTGGCGGGGGCCGAGGGTCCCTTGGGGCCATGCTACGCTGCGCTGGACCCGCTCCCATTCCTGGACAACTGCCTGGACGACGTGTGCCGCCACCACGGAGCCCGTCCCATCGTCTGCCGAGCCCTGGCCGCCTTCACTGTCGCCTGTCAGGCTCTGGATGTGCACCTGCGGCCGTGGAGGACGCCTGACTTCTGTCGTGAGTGTGCGGGGCTTGGCATACATAGTGGGTGAAGCTCCTAAGAGCTGGGATTTGGGACACCGAGGGACGGACGCGGGAGGACCAATGAAGAAGTTCAGGCCTGGGTGGGTGGAGCCAGGTGAAGAAGGGTGGGACTTGAAGAAGAGTTAGACCTGGATGGGGCAGCAGTTTAACGAGGTCTTCCTGTCTTTTGTGTCCGTCTCTTTTTCTGTCTGTCTCTCCCGTGCCTCTGTGTCTCTCTGTGTCTCCCTTTCTGCGCCTCACTATCTCTACCTGGTGTTCCCACTTTCCGTTCCTCGTCCTCTCTCCCCGCCGTGTTGCTCTTCCACTCACCCCCACCCTCTATCCTCCCTCCGTCTCTGTCTTCCCGTCCTTTCTCTCTCCCGGCCTACCCCTTTCTCTGTCCCCCGCTATTTCTTTCCCGCGTCTCTCCATCTCTTTCATTTCGCTCTGGCCCTCGCACCCCCGCGGGTCTCCCCAGCGTTACGGTGCCCGCCGCACTCGCACTATGAGCTGTGCGGCCCGTGCTGCCCAGCCACGTGCGCGGGCAGCGAGAGCCGCTCTGGCCGCGGCGCCTGCGGGAGCCGCTGCTGTGAGGGCTGCGTGTGCGACACGGGCTTCTTGCTAAGCGGCGCCGCCTGCGTGCCTGCGGCCAAGTGCGGCTGCTTTCGCGCCGGCCGCTACCGAGCTCTAGGGACCGTCTGGTACCCGGGGCCAGGCTGCGCACGCCGCTGCCGCTGCCGCCCGGGCGGCGTGGTGACGTGCGCGCCGCGGCCGTGCGGGCGCGGGCGAGTGTGCGGCCTGCGCGGGGGCGTGCGCCGCTGCCTGCCCGACGGCCGAGGCAGCTGCGCCCTCGCCGGGACCGCGCACGTGCTCACCTTCGACGGCCGCACGCACACGCTGCCCCCGCCCGCGCCCTTCTCTCCTGAGAGCTGCCTGCAAGTGCTCGCCCGCACCCCACGCCGGGGTCCCTGTTCCTTCAGCCTGGACGTGGCCCGCGATGGGGCCGGGCTACTCAGTCTGCACCTCAACCTCTCCGGGCACCACCTGCAGCTAGACCGCGCAGTTGTCGGCTTCATCACGGTAGGGGTTCACTGGACCGCGCCCACACCCCACCCTCTTCCTCCTGGAGGTTCCTCTGTTTCCCCCACCATATGTAACGTGGGCGTGGCTGTCCCTTAAGACTTAAGAGATGGTGCAAATATGTGACAAGGTGGAAGCATTGCGTGGGACACAGTAATGGCTCACTAAAGGGTAGCTGTTCGATATGCATTATCACCTACTACCCAGGATTGAATAAAATTAGTCATTCAGGATTATTTCAGTAAATTGTATGGAGAGTCTCTCGGTGGTCCAGGAAAGGCCGGAGGATTTGATGATGACTAAGTCCTGGGAGAGCTCACATTCCTCCAGGGAAACAGATGATAAGTATATAAATAAGTAAAATAGGTGGTACATCCGATGATGAGTTTAGAACTGTAACGAAGAATAGGGGCACCTGGGTGGGTCAGTGGGTTAAGCGTCCAACTCTGGTTTCAGCTCAGGTCATGATCTCATAGTTGGTTGGTATGAGCCCCGCATTGGGCTCCACTACTGGCAGTGCCAGAGCCTGCTTGGGATTCTTACTCTCTCCCTCCTTCTCTGCCCCCCACCCCCCCCCACCCCCGGCCCCACCTCATGCTGTCTATGACTCTCTCTCTCTCAAAAAAAAAAAAGAAAGAAAGAAAGAAAAAGAAAACTATAAAGAAAAATAAAACAAGGAAGAGAGAGTACAGAAACAGTGTAAAGAGGTTTAGGATTTTGAATAAGGTGATGAGGAAGACTCTACTGACAAAGTAACATTTGAGTCACTGATCTGAAGGAGGTAAGGGAGAGCAAACCAGGCAGAGGGAACACAAAGTGCGAAGGTCAGGGAACTGGGATGGTTCCTGGTGTGTTGGAGGAATAGGAGGAAGTCAGTGTAGCTTGTGAGTGAGCAAGTAAGTGAGTAAGGGGTTGAGGAAGAGATAATGAGGTTGGAGAAGTGATGGGGCCAGATCACTAGGGCCTTCTAGGATGGGTGGGGATGAAAACTTAGGCAAAACAGTAGCAGAGAAAGCAGGAGTGTGGTGAGATTCGGCAGCCAGAAATAGAGAGAGCTTCAAAAAGAAGTGTGGTGAGACCTCATGAGGAAGAGAAGGCCAGAGAAAGGGCCCTGGGACCTATTTAGTGCTAATTATGTGCTAGGCACTGTTCTGAGCACTACTTATACCATATCATTTAATCTTCATAGCAACTGTATTAGTCAGCTAATGCTGCATAACAAGCTCAAAAAAAAAATTCTCAGTGACTCAGCCAGCTTTCTCACACATCTGTGAGTTGACTGGCATTTGGGTGGTCTTGGCCTAGGTCATTAAGCACTTCCCACATGCTGAGCATTTTTCTAAGTACTTTTTGTTGATTTATTTAATTCTCCCAACAGCCCTAGGAAGTAGGTACTTTGATCCTCCCATTTTACAAATAAAGAAACTAAAGTTCAGAGAGGCTAACTTTTCCACCCACCTCTCACAGTTCATTTGTGGCACAGCTGGGAGGGATGTCCAGGATACTGGGAGGCGTGGGAGCAGGCTCAACCTTCTCAGCCTCAGTCTTGACCCTTTTCTTCCTCCCCAGGTGGATGGTGAACACTGCCGGCTGCCCTGGGTACTGCCGGGGGGCAGGGCCTGGGCCACGTTGGAGGGCCGCCACGTGGTGGTGCACACTGCCTGTGGGCTGCATATCATGTATGACTGGGGCAGCCAGGTGCGCCTAACTGTGCCTTCCACCTTCCACGGCCAGCTGGTGGGGCTCTGTGGGGCCTTTGGTGGCCAAGATGGCCCCCTTGATGTGCCTCTAGACACAAGATCCTGGTCCAGGGGCCTTGTCACTAACCCCTGCCCACTGCCCCAGCCCAGTCTTGGCTTTAGCATCAGCTGCCCCACGCAACTTGCCCAGATCTTCAATGCTCCCAAACTGTGTAGACTCCTACAGGCACCAGATGGTCCCTTTGGCCACTGCCTGGGCCATATCAGCCCCAAGGCTTTCCTCAGGATATGCCTGCAAGACGTATGTCATACCCATGGTCAGGACCTTGGTCTCTGCGATGCCCTCACAGCATATACTGCAGCCTGTCAGGAAGCTGGCATCCCTGTGAAGCTTTGGAGGGGACCCAAGCTTTGCCGTGAGTGCTCTGGCTGGGTGTGGGTTGCCTCCAGGGCAGGTTGAAGGCAGCAGGAAGAGCCCCTTCTCTTGATGGGGATCAGAGCAGTCCTGATGTAGATGGAATTGACTAAGCAGTGTTGGGGGGAAGGGCATCCAAGGGAGAGAGAACTGGAATTTCAAAGGTGTGGAAGTTGAAAAATATCAGTGGGGGGGCACCTGGGCGGCTCGGTCGGTTAGGCGTCTGACTTCAGCTCAGGTCACGATCTCATGGTTTGTGAGTTTGAGCCCCACATCGGGTTCTGTGCTGACAGCTCAGAGCCTGGAGCCTGCTTCGGATTCTGTGTTTCCCTCGCTTTCTGCCCCTGCCCCACTCACACTCTGTCTTTCTGTCTCTCAAAACTAAATCAATGTCTTAAAAAAAAATTTTTTTTAAGCAGTGGGAAGCTAGCCTGACTGGGGCAAGAGGCAATAGGATTGGAGAGGGAAACTTGAGTCCTAAGCACCAGCCTTTGCCATCCATCTGCAGCTCTGACTTGTCCGCCTCGGAGCCACTACAGCATCTGCGCACGGACCTGTGATGGGGGCTGTGTCCAGCCTACCAGCCCTGCTCACTGTTCTACCCAATGCTATGAGGGCTGTGAGTGTGACCCTGGATTCATTTTTGACGGCACAGACTGTGTGTCTCAGGACCACTGCGGCTGCTTTCACAGTGGACGCTACATCCCTGTAAGAGAGGTCCCCAGGCATGGGTGGGTGGGTGCAAAGTTTCCCATATCTTGTCATAAAATGTTCT
Organism: Prionailurus bengalensis; assembly: GCF_016509475.1. Lineage (NCBI taxonomy): Eukaryota > Metazoa > Chordata > Mammalia > Carnivora > Felidae > Prionailurus > Prionailurus bengalensis. Next base: position 17,974,637 of record NC_057352.1, on the reverse strand, counting down.
TCCCCAGGGGCACCTGGGTGGTTCAGTTGGCTAACCATCTGACTCTTCATCTCAGCCCAAGTCTTTTTTTTTTTTTTTCCAACGTTTATTTATTTTTGGGACAGAGAGAGACAGAGCATGAACGGGGGAGGGGCAGAGAGAGGGAGACACAGAATCGGAAACAGGCTCCAGGCTCTGAGCCATCAACCCAGAGCCCGACGCGGGGCTCGAACTCAACGGACCGTGAGATCGTGACCTGGCTGAAGTCGGACGCTTAACCGACTGCACCACCCAGGCGCCCCATCAGCCCAAGTCTTGATCTCAGGATCGTGATTTGAGCCACACATTGGGCTCTGTGCTGGGCATGAAGCCTACTTAAGAAAAAAAAAAAAAAAGTTCCCTGGACCACACTATATCAGTCAGAATTTGCCATTGTAAATGAAGAAAATGATGCCAAGTATCTTAAATACAACAAGGAACATACCTACCTTTAATTGTTTAAATCTGAGGCTTTCACGCATGGCTGGATTCAGGGACTCAAATGATGTCACTAGAACTCAAGTTTCTTTCTGTCTTTCATCCCTGTCTTTTCCTTTTTCTATGATAGCTTCTATATCAAGTAGGCTCTAGGTCCAAATGCTATAACAGTCTCAAAATTACAGTGGCTTAAATTCGATAGAAGCTTATTTCTCTCTCATGAACAGTCCAAGAATAACCAGCTTGGCTCATCCAAGTCAGGGACACAGGTTTCTTCTATCATGTGGTTCTACCTCCCCTGTAGTATTGTGATCATCTACTCCCCACCACATCTTCATTCAAGCAAGTTGGCCAGGAGAAAGAAGGGACAGGGAGGTCAGGCCCCGCTCTTTAAGGGCATAACCCAAAAGTAGCACATATCACTTCTGTTCATATCCCATTGGCCACAACTTCACGAAGGGACCCCATCTGGCTGCAGAGGAGGCTGGAAGATGTATCTTTAGCTGGGTATCCCTGAATGCAGCCAAAAATTCTAATTCTGGGGAAGAAATGGAGAATGGATATTTGAAGACATGCATAGCCTCATTTTCAGATCACTTCTGCATGTTGGGTAGTGGTGGTCCCCTTCTTCTCCAAGTTTATGATGTACAGTTTAGCCATCTCAGTGGAAGGACAGACCCCTCTGTCAATAGTTCCAGCAGAAGTCCCAGTGCTGACTCCTATTGTCCCACTTGCCCATCCCTAAACCAGAGAGGCCAGGAAATATGGGGTACTCTGATTTGTCTCTGACTAGCTAGACCTGGGGCATGCGCCCAGAGCTGAAGCCAGAGGGTAGGTATATCACCTAAGAAACTCCACAGACAGAAAAGTGGGGCTAATTCCCCAAAGAAACTGGAAGGCTGTTACCAGAAGACCACAGATGGATGGACCCTCGGCAGGCAAAGCGTCCTCTTCAAGGCTTTGCAACTCCTTGAATCCATTCAGAGGTAAAGAAAAGCCCCCCAGGGGATGACTGACATAGTTGTCTTGGAGATTCGAGGCCACCAGATACGAAAAAATGATTGGTTAAACCCTAGTGGTGCCTGGGTGGCTCAGTCAGTGAAGCTTCTGACTTTGGCTCAGGTTATGACCTCACGGTTCGTGAGTTCAGGCCCCATATCAGGCTCTGCACTGGTGGTGTGGAGCCTGCTTGGGATTCTCCTTCTCTCTCTCTCTGTCTCTCTGTCTCTCTCTCTCTCTCTCTCTCTGCCCCTTTCCCACTTGCACTCTCACTCTCAAAATAAATACATAAACTTTAAACCCCAAACCAACCCCAGGAATGAATACATGCCCGCACTGGGAGGAACAGGGCATAAGAGCTGCTACAGCTGCCATTGCATGTCCTCTCCACGCTAGTACCGACACTGGCCACACATCAGAACTTGCAGAGAGCTCTTAAGGTTTTTCACACACCAGTGAAAAAAGCAGAGGGATTGTCCCAGATTGAAACAGACTTTAAAACCACAATAGTCAAACGCAGTACACAAAGCTTGATTTGTACAGTTAATAGATATTTGGGGGACAATTGGAGAAATTCATCAAACTTTTTTTATTTTTGCCCATCTCAGAGAAAAACAGCTCAATGGATTTTTAATTTGTATTTGTCTTGTTAGGAGGTTGAGCATCTTTTCAAATGCCTAAGAAACATATTTCTTTTTCTATAAACTTTCTGAATAGCTTTGTTCATGTTTTTATATTGACTTATTGGTCTTTTTCTTTTTTATTTCTAGGAACTCTTTATATATTAAGGAACTTAGTCCTTCATGATGTTTTATACATGTGCTTAGCTGTTTGTTGATATGGTTTTTTGAATTTGATTTTGAGTCTCTCTCTCTCTCTGCAGGTTGGGGAGGCACTGATCCTGCCTGGCTGCCAGGAACGCTGTATATGCTTGCATGGTCAAGGCCTCCAGTGCCAGCCCTTTTCCTGCCCACAGGGCACAGACTGCATCCTGGATGGGGGTGTGCGGTGGTGTGAGCCCAGGGAGGGTGCTACATGTCGCCTAGTGCCCGGGGGCCTCTTCACCACCTTTGATGGCTTCAGTGGGCTCACACCCATTCCTGTTATGTCCTGTGCCTATGAGCTAGCCGCATTGGTGGGTTCCAGGCCCCAGGATCCTGACTGGTTCCATGTCATTGCTGACTTCCTGCCCTGTCCTAGCTGCACTGCTCTCAAACCACGAGTGATCATCGGCTTCAGGGATGGCTGTGCAGCTGTGGGAACCAATCAGGAAATATGGGTAAGGGACTTCCTCAGTAAAAGCCAAGACTTTTTTATAATCTGGCACTGATCTCTGGGGCCTTTTGATCCCTCATTGGCATTCCATACCCTTTAAACATAGAACTCTCCCATCACTGTGCTCTCACATTGACCTCCGTTGGCTAAATGTCCTTGTCATGCTCTCCCATGACCCTCTCTAGACCCTATATAAACTTCACCCTGGACTTCTCAGGACCCACTGATCCCCCACATTGACTCAAGTGCTGCTCAACTCCTGGGAACGACTGACTGAGTAGTCATCTACTACTACTACTACTACTCAGAGCTCTAGTAGGGGAAGCCCAGGTAGCCCAGGTAGAGTGATCAGGGCTGGAATGGGAGAAGCACAGGTAGACTGTGGAAGCCCAGAGGAGATACTCTCAGTTTAGGAGACCAGTGAAGGCTTTCTGGAGAAGGTGACAAATGAGCTGAGACCTGATTTTAAGCTTGGGAAGAGAACAGAACAAGGCCAGGAAAACAGAGGGAGCATATTTGGGGAATAGTGGTGAAAATGAACTGTTGAGTTTAAAATAGCCCACTAAATGTCTTTGGACTTAGGGCCAGGGAGGTTGTTAGTGACTTAAGAAATCACAGCAGGGGGATAGCTCCTGGACTGCAGGTTTGAGGAATGGAGACAGCAGGAATAGACAGCTCTCTTGACAAGTTGTACATACAAACTGCCCTTGTCAAACAGGTGAGAGTAGAGATAAGCCAGGAAGAGGCAGAGGCCTTTTAAAACTGGTTTACCATTACGATTTTGTGATGGGAAAAACCCTGGGATGTTTAAGTGCTGATGGGAAGGAGCCAGACAAGGAGAGGTTGGAGATCCAGTGGGGAGAGAGGCCAGAGTGGAGAGCACCTGGCTCCCCCAAGACACGTGGAAAACAGAGAGCAGCAGAACTGGAATCTGGCAGGCAAAATGGATACTGTTTGTAAGTAAGAGGGAAACAAACCTGAAACCCCATGTTGAGAAATAGAAGGAGGCTACTGGTAAGAGTGAGAGGATGGTCCAGCAAGAGAGCAGCTAGGATTCTGCCACAACCCAGCTCAACCACAAAAAGTGGTGATTAGAACAGTACCACATAGGGTAGCTGCGAGGATTCATGCAGAGTGTGTGGCATATACGAAGTGCTCAGTAAATAGAAGCTCTTGGGGCGCCTGGCTGACTCCGTTGGAAGAGCTTAAGACTTGACCTGGGGGTTGTGAGTTGAGCCCCATGTTGAGTGTACAGAGTACTTAAAAGTAAATAAACTTAAGGGACACCTGGGTGGCTCAGTTGGTTAAGCATCTGACCCTTGATTTTGGCTCAGGTCATGATCTCAGTTTGTGGAACTGAGCCCCACGTAGGGCTCTGCACCGACAGCATGGAGCCTGCTTGGGATTCTCTCCCTCCCTCCCTCTCTGCCCCTCCCCAGTTCTCTCTCTCTTTCTCTCAAATATAAACATTAAAAAAGTAAATAAACAAACAAAAATTTTTTAAACTGTGATTGCAGGTGCCTGGGTGGCTCAGTCAGTTAAACATCCTACTTTGGTTCAGGTCATGATTTCACAGTTCATGAGTTCGAGCCCTGTGTCAGGCTCTGTGTGTACAGGTCTGAGCCTGGGGACTGCTTCGGATTCTGTGTCTCTCTCTGCTCCTCCCCTGCTCATGCTGTCTCTGTCTCTCAAAAATAAGTAAACGTTGGGGCGCCTGGGTGGTGCAGTCGGTTAAGTGTCCGACTTCAGCCAGGTCACGATCTCGCGGTCTGTGAGTTCGAGCCCCGCATCGGGCTCTGTGCTGACAGCTCAGAGCCTGGAGCCTGTTTCCGATTCTGTGTCTCCCTCTCTCTCTGCCCCTCCCCCGTTCATGCTCTGTCTCTCTCTGTCCCAAAAATAAATAAACGTTGAAAAAAAAAATTAAAAAAAAAATAAGTAAACGTTAAAAAAAAAAAGCTGTGATTGCTCTTGCGGTCACTTATTAATGGAGAGGCAATATATAAAACAGAATGGTCAAGAACACAGGTCATGAAATCACACCCCTTTGGTTCAAAATTGGCTCTGTCACTTACCAGCTATGTGAACCTGGGCAAGCTATGTTACTTCTCTGTGCCTCAGTTTCCTAATGAGTAAAAGGCAAGAGGCACCTAGGCATACAGTACTGACCTACCCTGTCAGAGTGTTGGTGAGGATTTAGTATCATTTATAAATTTAATATCATTAATTACATAATTAAGTTAGGTGACAGTATATTAAAATATCAATTACATTACATAATGCAATATACTGTCATACATTATCTTATAAAATAAATAACCAAATATTAAAGCACTTGGAATAGTGCCTGGCACAGAGTATGTGTAAACGGCTATTAGATTATGAAGACACAGGTGAGAGAAATGCAACTGGTTCTAGACACTTTGTTCTCTAAAGCTCCCTTTTAGGAAAGAGTTTATTATGGAAAATTTCAAGCATCACAAAAGAAGAGAGAATGGTGTGTCATGAAACTCTGTTACAGTTACAAATGTTTTGCCATTTTTGCTTTCATCTTTTCCTCCCACTCTTTGCTTTGTTCGTGCTGGAGGATTTGAAAGCAAATACCAGACCTTTTTCCTCTAGCAAAGACCTGGGTATGCCATTTTGATAGGGACACCCGGCAGGATTCACAGTAGTTTCAGAGCCCCGCCTCCGGATTCGGGCCCTAATCCCCGCCCTTGACTCGCCTCCTCTCTGCAGGTGAATGGACAACCCGCCAGCCTCCCGGCGCAAGTGTGCAGGGGCGTGGTCGTACGCTGGGCTGAGGGCTCCCGAGTTGTTATCGAGCGGTCCCCCATGCTGCGGGTGCTGGTGGGGCCCGAGGGGGCTGTGTCCCTACGGGCCTCCCCCGCGCTACGAGGACGCCTCCGGGCAGCCTGCGGGAACTACAACGGAATTGCAGCCGACGACCTGATACTCCCAGGAGGACTCCGGGATGCCAGCCTAGTCGACGTGTTCCAGGCGTGCCGGGTTCGGGGCTTCAACAACTGGTGAGAACTTTACCTTCTCCTGCCCGGGGACCTGACTTCTCTCGGCAGAGGGCGCGACCAGCGCAACTCCCTGCGCCACAGGCTGCCTTTGGGGACTTGGAGGCCATACCCTCTCTCTGATGGTCTTCCCACAGCACGGAGAAGCTTGTTATTCCAGCCGTGACCCAACACTTCACCGTCTGACGCCGTACCTCCGCGTGTGCCCAGGGCTGGGACTCGTCCACCCCCCCACTCCCCCACCCTCGACGCACACCTGCCCTGGAGATGGGAACCCACGGACCTTCCTGAGACTGTTTTAATAAATAATTTATGACCAAAACCTGCTTGTGCCTATATCTTCTACTTCCCAGTGCCCCCGCGCCCTGGGGAACACAAAAGGTCCCAACCTATAGTTCTCGTTTCCCAAGACTCAGGAGTTAGGTCGGGACCCTGACCCCTTCCGACCCAAAACCTGAGTCCGAGCACCTAGCTCCCTCCTCCTTCGGGTCCCCAGAACTGCATTCCCCTCAAGGGCACAGATTCCCTCTGGGGCAGGCGGGGGAACCTGCAGCTCCGCCCCTGACCCACAATATTGTGACGTAACTGCATCGACAGCCAATCCGGCTCGACGGCGCCAGCTAGCCAAGGCAGGAAGCGGAAGTTTTGAAGCGCGCGGGCCGGAAGTGCCTGTTGCCTTGCACTGCCGTATCTCGCAAAGGTGCTGCTGCGCCACTGTTCTTCGGGCATTACCTGTGTGCGCCCTGGGCCCAGCTGCGGCCATGAGCCGGCCCAGCCGGCTGCAGAGGCAAATTCTGAGCTTGTACCGCGAGCTTCTGCGCGCAGGGCGCGGGAAGCCTGGCGCCGAGGCGCGGGTGCGGGCCGAGTTCCGGCAGCATGCTTGCCTGCCACGCTCCGACGTGCTGCGTATCGAGTACCTGTACCGCCGCGGGCGGCGCCAGCTGCAGCTGCTACGGTCGGGCCACGCCACTGCCATGGGTGCGTTCGTGCGTCAGCGGAGTCCAACCCAGGAGTCCAGCGGCGCGGGGGCGCCAGGGACCCAGCCTGACAATGGCGATGGTCCGAGGAATCCCCTTGACGGAATGAGGTCACCGGAGACACCCCCCGATGGACGGTGACAGGACGAGGAGCTTACCCGATAGCGCAGGGGAACCGGGGGCCCGCCTGACTGTGTGGGGGGACTAGGGAACCTGCCTGATGAAATGTGAAAGGTCTTAAGACCAGCTCATTGGATTGGGGAATCGGAGAGCCCTCCTAGCGACGTGGGGTGCCAGCGACCCCCGTGATAGATGGTGAGAGATGACCGACCTTGCACGATCCATGATAACGGGTCGAACTCTCATGAGGGTTTGGAGTGGCTTGGTTGCCGACTGGCTGAACTGTGTCAAGCTGAGAGCTCCTTACCCTAAAGCATGGGGAACCAAAACACCTGCCGTCGGACGGAAAAAAGAGACACCTTTCTATTTACCTCTGGTTCCCCTCTCCTGTATTTAACTCTGAGAAGAGCAGACTTTTTGCTGAGAATTTTGGGAAGATACCCTGATGGATGGTGAGAAGCCCCGAATCCCCTTTGGAAAACTTTCTTCCCGTTAATTGTGGCAGACTAGGACCTGTGGGGAAGGGGCTGGGGTATCTTACCCCATCTGATCAACTGAAGACCCGTCAAGACCTATACTTGAAGGTTCTGAGGGGAAACCCTGACTCCTGGGCCCTTCTCCTCCCAGGACTGTTGAACAAAAGGAATAAAATTGGAGATGTGATTACTTCCCTCTTGGTGGTCTTAAAGAGTTCATGTATTTGGGGATTTTTTTTAAAGGCCCTCACAAACCAAGAAGTGACCCTCTGGGAGGGGGAGGTATGGGGAGCTATCTGTTCTTCTCTGGAGCCCTCTGGACTAGCAGATTGGTTGAAGCAGCCTAGTTCATGCCCCTGGGCAGATCCATTGACCCACCGTGGTTTGACCCCAAAGAAACCCCAGTTGACTCCTTAATAGAAGGTAGGGAGGTAAGAGAGAAAATGGTGGAGCTTAGGAGGCCTGCCTGGAAACCCCTGAGGCAGTACTGGGGACCTCAAACCTGGCTGAAGAGTCCAGCCTCAGCTACAAGCTAGGACTTTTGTCAGCAAGGACCAGGTGTTGGGGAGGAGAGGTAGACCCATAGGCCCCAGGCGTACCTCCTCCCATATCTCTGTCCATTACATCTCTCCCGCATTACTCACCTCTCCCTCATGCTCACTCCTGGATCCAAGATCTTGAGTGCTAAGAAGCTCCAGGATGGGAGCTTCTGGCAGGGCTGCAGGCAGTGAGCAAGTTCCCACTGGGGCTGGGTGACCTGGGTCAGGAGGGGAGATGTTCTACCCAGGTACTACAGATGAACAGAATCTGTGTGGTAGAGGGAGTGAGGGAGGGGAGTGCCTGATGTGAGGGAGGCAGTTGTAGGTCAGTGGTGATTGAGAGCGTGGACTCTGGAACTGGAATGCTTTCATTTGGATCCGAGCTCCAACATGTACTACTAATTACATGATCATGGACCTGTGATTTAACCTCTTCGTGCCTCAGTACCCTTATCTGTGAAATGGGCATCATAATAGGGCCTTCCTCATGTGGCAGTTATAATAGAGTGAATTAAATACATGGTGCGGCACCAGATGATGTCCCAATTCTGTGACCCTCTCGCCTACTTGAGTCCACGTGGAGCTAAAGAAGAGGAGGCTTCCTGCTGTGAGCTCCTGTGCCTGCGCCTTTGCATGAGGGCTTTCTGGGAGTTACAGAATGTGGGTTAATGCGGTTGGGAGCAATCCTTAGCCTGGGGGGACAGCAGTCAGTGGATGAGTGCTCCAGCCTGCCTGTTGTCTGATGAGACAAGTGCAGGTCTATTCCCCAAGGTTCCTCAGAGGCCCCCTGTGGGACTGAGCCCCAGTCGCCCACAGCAGTTACCATTTCATGAGCACCTTTTCTGGCATATCCCCTGGCCTGTCTCACTCTCCCCACTCCCTAACTCCTGTCTCCTGGGATCATATCCCAAATAAACCTCCCCCAAGCCTTTGACTCAGAGTGTGCCAATGTTTACACATGGGTGATACTCTCTGTATTTGTGCTGTGTTTTTTTTTACTCTGCTAAGGCCCAGGGTCAATGCTTCTCAATCCTTTAGCCCTGTCAAATAGGAACCTCCTGGTCTAAGAAAATTGCGATAAAGGACTTATGGGGCTTGGGGTAATTTGGAGTATGTATTGTGGATTAATAACATAATTGAATGGAGTGGCTAAATTTCCTGATTCTGATAACTACACTAGTGTAAGAGAATGCTCTTGTTCCTAAGAACTATACACCAGGGGTGCCTGGGTGAGTTGGTTGAGTGTCCAACTCTGGACTTCAGCTCAGGTCAGATCCAGGGTCATGAGATCAGGCCCTAAGTCGGGGGCCCATGTTGATCATGGAGCCTGCTTAAGATTCTCTCTCTCCCTCTGCCCCTCTCCTCAGCTGTGCTCTCTTTCAAAAAAAAAATAAATAAATAAAAAGAACTATACACCAAAGTATTTAGGAGTAAAGAGTATCAATCATGTCTACAGTGTGCTTTCAAAATGTTCCAAAATATATGCACATACATAAACATACTAGCATGAGTGTAAATGGTGAAGCACATGGGGTAAAATGTTAGCCGTGAATCTGGGTGAAGGGTATATGGGAGTTTGATGTGCTAGTCTTAAAACTTTTCAGTAATTTGAAACAAAAAGTTACATGAACACAAAGGCCAATGATCATTTACATTTGGGCACCAGAGATCTTTACACACAGGGCACATTTTTACAGCAGATTTGAAAACAGTAAAGCCTGTTATTTTGAGACTTTATAAATCTCTTATGCATAGTTTAAAGGCGTAGCTTCACAGATCTAGCAATCAATTACAATTAAATTTCTGGATTTTTTACCTTTTAAAAAATTTTTTAATTGCTTATTTTTGAGAGAGAGAGAGAGACAGAATCTGAAGCAGACTCCAGGCTCTGAGCTATCAGCATAGAGCCTGATGCAGGGCTCTAACTCACAAGCCATGAGATCGTGACCTGAGCCAAAGTCAGATGCTTAACCGACTGAGCCACACAGGTGGCTTTTGTGAAATAATATCTGGTTCCCCTTACAGATTCTGATCTCCATTCTATTGGGAAGGACAGTTCACTAGAATATGTTCTTGTCTTGGGTCACACACTCAGCTGTCCCAAGGGGCCGAGCCAGTGACCAGGCACGTGAAGTGACCTAGTGTGGCCTTAGGGAAGCGTGGGAAACTCACAGTACCTGATGAGGAGCCACTGGCCACACCAGCAAGTTACCACCATAATTATTATTTTTTTTAAGACTTTATTTTTGAGTAGTCTTTACACTCAATGTGGGGCTCGAGTTCATAACCCCTCAAGAGTCGCGCGCTCTACCAACTGAGCCAGCCAGGCATCTTGTGTTACCACCACTCTTGCTCAGCTTCCTCCCTCATACAGCACTGGACAATTCTGGATATGAATTATGTGGAAGAATGACTAGGGTTTTCTTTACAGCAGTAAAAGTATTGTGATTTGATTTTAAAACAATCCTGATCTGGCAGTACTCCATGAATCGCTCGTGAGTAAAAGGATATGATGTCTAGAATTGGCTTCAAAGTAATCTAGAGAGAGGGGAGTGGGTGCCTGGGAGGACTGGCCCTGAGTTGATAATAACTGGAGCTGGTGATGAGCCCATGAGGACTTGTAATGCTGTCCCTTCTCTTTTTGTACAAGTTCAAAAAGTATCAGAATTGAAGTTGGGAAAACAAACTCCAGTGGTCCCCAGCCTAACTCACATCAGAAGTCCTCTCTGTGATCCACGAGGTCTCACCTGATCTGGCCCTGTCACTTCTCTCACCTCACCTTCTCCCACGCTCCCCTCCACCACTCATGTTCCAAACACACTGGCCTTCCCACGTGCCAGACACACTTCTATCTCTGGGCCTTTGCACTTTCCCCCTCTACCTATTATGATAACTGAGAGCAACCTGGGGCTTGAGCATTTGAAATGTGATTAGGGACTAGGGAGTTTTAAAATTTTTAAATAAATTTTGGCGCACCTGTGTGGCTCAGTTGGTTGAGCATCTGACTTTGGCTCAGGTCATGATCTCACAGTTTGTGAGTTCGAGCCCCATGTTGGGATCTGTGCTGACAGCTCAGAGCCTGGAGCCTGCTTTGGATTCTGTGTCTCCCTCTCTCTCTGCCCCTCCCCTGTTTGTGCTCTGTCTCTCTCTCAACCATAAATAAACATTTAAAAAATTTTTAAATAATAATAAGGATAAAAATTGTATAAATTTTAAATAATTGAAATGTAAAAATGAGCAGTGTAAAATGTTTTTTCCATTGAACACAATTTTATTGTTTTGGTAGCATTACCAGATTTCAAAGACTTCGTAAGAAAAAAGAATTATAAAATATCACATTATTTCTATATTGGTTACATATTATAATGATAGTATTTGGGGTCTATAAGGTTAAACAGTAAAGACTCAATTATTAAAATGAATTTTACCTGTCTCTACTGTTGACTATTAGAAAGTTTAAAATTAATTTTTTTTTCAACGTTTATTTATTTTTGGGACAGCGAGAGACAGAGCATGAATGGGGGAGGGGCAGAGAGAGAGGGAGACACAGAATCGGAAACAGGCTCCAGGCTCTGAGCCATCAGCCCAGAGCCTGACGCGGGGCTCGAACTCAAGGACCGCGAGATCATGACCTGGCTGAAGTCGGACGCTTAACCGACTGCGCCACCCAGGCGCCCCTAGAAAGCTTAAAATTAAAGCAGCTACTGAGGATGAGACCTCTGCCCAAATGCCAAAGATTTCTCATTGTCGATATGTCAGGAGGGAATGTTGAGGCCACTTTTTAGGCAACAGGCTTGAGCAGTGGAAACTTGAGTGAAGCAAAAGGGCCCACAGTGACCACCAAACTGAATGCAGTCTCATTAAGTGACCTGCCTAGAAATAATCATAGGCCCTAACTGACCAATGGGCTTCCCTCAACCAGGCGCAGTTACCAAAAAAAGGAAAATTCCTTATGTCGCCATACTTCATCACTCCGCCCTGTAACTATAGTCCCTCACCACCGCCTCATGGCAGACAGTCTCTCCTTTGCTGTCCTGGCCGCTGCTCCCTTGCAGTGTATTCAATAAACATGTCTCCTGTAAAAAATAATAATAATAAAATAAAATTGTATTTGTGCCTCATGTTACATCTGTCTTGGACAGCATTACTCTAGGAGTCCTGTGGCTTGTTTCCTCACTACAATTTGCTCTAATCACTTAATTACAACATAATGACATAATTATCTCCCTGATGCCTTCCTCAACCACCCTAATTAAATTGTACCCCCTTTCTCTTTGGCCGCTTTAGTTTCCTCCTTAGCACTTAATCACCAACTGACCTATTACAGATTTTACCTAGTTTTTAAAATTAATTTATTATTATTATTTAGTATTATTATTTATTACAGATTTTATTTACTGTTGATCTCCCCTATAGAATGTTGGCCCCATGGGGACAAGAATTTTCACCTGTTTTGTTCACTGCCCTGGTCCTGCTCTTTGACCAGGAACTGACTCAAAGCACTCAGTTTTGAATGAATGAATGAGTGGTACAGATTTGTCCCATTACTTGGTCAGTTGGGTCAGAATTGCCAAGACTCTGCTGGCCCTATTTATGGTGACACCAGGGAGACCATGCCTTTTCTTGGTTGGGGACAGCGTCTTGGTGTGGACAATATGCACTTGATGTGAAAACAGGTCAGGTTTGTGTTCTGGTTTTTCCAGAATCTGCTGCTTCCTGCCCCTCTCCCTCAGTGTCCATTCCCCCTTCTGGACAGCTCCTTGGTTTTCTTTGGAGACTCACTTCTCCCCCATTTTCAGCACATATGATTCAGGGAGGGCTGACAGCAGCCCCCAGGAAAGCAGGTGACACGGGCCAGGGGAGCCAGCTTTGGGCTGTAAGGGAAGAGTGATTGTCCTGTTGGCTGCTGAATTGGTGGGATGTATGCTTAGAGGTTTTGAGGGGCATTCTGGCTACTGCTAGGTAAGAGTGAAGCCAAACCAGAGGAAAGAACTGGGAGAGATATCATTTGTGCCCCCGGATCCAGCTGTCCTTGCAGCCTGAACTTTTCAGTTATCCCCCCCAAATCAGTTCCCATTCCACTTAAATCAGTGGGAATTGGGCTTCAGCCTCTTGTTCCCTGTGTGGCCTCGGGCCAGGGCTTCCCCTTTATAGCCTCAGCTTCCATTCTGTTAAGTGGGGACACACCATTGGGTGGTTGTGAGCATTAAGGAAGGGATGTGTGTTTAGTGTACATCCAGGAGCCTCGCAAGGGTTCTGCCTCTGTTCTTGAGTCTAGTCCTGTTGAGTCTAGTCCTCTTGTCCTGATAGCATAAACTCTGAGGAGAAGATGAGCTTCGACACCTGAGGCTGGGGACTAGACTACAGGACTGAGCCCTGACAATTCAGCTTGGTGTCATCAGGACCCTGGGGAAGGGGGGTTTCATAATCCTACATCAGGGATGGCCCAGCCTGGGAGCCCACCATGTACAATGTTTGAATGGAGAACCTGTACGGATGCACCTGTGCCTCTTTGCCTGAGGAGCCTTGACAGGCAGAAGAGACTGGAAGTGGTGGGGAGTTAACATCTCCAGGAACAGTCCTTAACCAATGAGAGATGGAAGCTGGTACATAAATGGCACAACTTCTTCACCCTTTTGGTGGACCAACTTTGAGTGTGTCCCACACAGTCTTGCAGAGGTCCCTAGTGGGATGGTGCCCCAGATGCCCAGAGCAGCAACCAACTCATTAACTCCCTTCCCTGGCTCACTTTCCCACTCCCCTATCAGTCTGCCTAGGGGTCACCTCCCTAATAAACTACTTGTGCTTGAATCTTTGCCTCAGGGCCTGGGGGACCCCAATCCAAGATGGGCTGATTCAGTTCTGTGTTGTACACTCAAAGCAAAGAGATCTGTGGAGGGGGCTGCCCAGACACCAGGACTGCATCCCAAATTCTGAATTTTCAAACACCCAGTATCCTCTGAATGTTTGTGCCTCCCTCAAGATTCATATGTTGAAGTCCTAATACCCCAATGTATTAGGAGGTGAGGCCTTTGGGAAATAATTATGTTGTGACAGTGAATTCCTCATAAAAGGAATTTGGAATCCTTATAAAAGAGAGCTCCCTGCCCCTTCTGTCATGTGAGGACATAGTGAGAAGGTGACCATCTATGAAGCAGAAAGCAGGCCCTCATCAGATAGCCACTCTGCTGGCACCTTGATCTTGGACTTCCCAGCCTCCAGAACTGTGAGAAATAAACTTCATTGTTTATAAGCCACCCAGTCTGTTATTTTGTTATAGCAGACCAAATGGACTAAGACACATCCTTGGACATTGACCATTTATTACATATGTCTGGGCCATGTTCTCAGATTGGGGGCGGACCATTGACATAGCTGAGCACCAGATGAGGTGTCCTGGCCAGTCGGGCAGGAGAGCAGCAGGACCCCCCTGACGGTGGCAGGAGCAATGTGGCACCCACGAGGAGAAGGAAGAGGAGGAGAATGAGGAAGGTCAGGGACCACCTGGATGCAGGAGGAGGGGCTCTGTGAAGAGAAATGCAATGTTGAAACTATGGTGCGCTGCCACTATGAGCCCCTGTACCCCCCACCCCCAGACCCATCTCCCGAGCATCTCACCCAGGGTCTACCTCCAACATCACATCCTGCAGGTTGGGAGATGCCTGCTTCTTGTCCTAAGGGGAGACAGCAGCCAGCAGCAGAATGGATGGAAGGGACACTTACTCTGGACTCTTCCTTCCTACCATAAGACCTATGGGGCTGAGTTTATTTTTCCTTCTTTCCTGGAACCCTCCCAACCCTCTCCGGTGTAGTGGATATCTGTGCCTGCCCTCCATCCAGTCTTCCTTCTCCTGGTAACAGTGGCTCAATTTGTACAGTGGGTGGAGGGTATCATGCCGACCCCCTCTCAGCCCTTCAGGTTCTTATGTGGCTGACCCCACACGTCTCCACTTCCATGACTGGGCATGTGAGCCAGATCTGGCCAATGAGAGCACTCCATCAGTTTGGCCACTGTGATTGGTTCAGGGTGCAGGCCATGACCCAAGCTGGGCAAGTGGGAGGCAGCCCTGGGACACTGCTGCCAGCAGGTAGGTGGCACCCTGCTTCTCCTTGGGTGGGCATACCAGTGGGAAATGAGTATTCAGTATTGGGCGAGTATTGGGGTGGCCATTTGCTGAGAAAGAATCCACCTTGGAGAAGTAGAGCCTGAAAGAGGAAAGGACTGAGCCCTGACAGCATTTGAGATCTCTTCAGCAGCACCCAGCCTTGTCAGTTACATAAAAAAAATTACATCCCCTTGTGTAATTCCATTTCGGTTAGGTTTCTGTCACTTGCCATCAAAATTCCAGAGTGATACAGCTGGCTGAGGACCACCTCACCTGAGGCTTCCGGAGCAGGGAGCGTCTTCGCTGACCTGCTAAGTGTTTCCGGTGGCTGAAGCCCGACATGAGCATGTCCTGTGGGGAAATAAAGGTGTGGGAGTTCTCAGAGAACTAGTGACAGACACAAAGTTGGGCAAAGGCCAAGACGGGGTTGTCACAGAGGTGAGATTCTGGGGGAAGAAAAATATCTCAGGGAGAGACAAGAGAGGGACAGAGCCGAAGAAACCGAGAAGAGACATTACTTATTCATTCACTCAACAAATATTTAATGAGGGTCCATTACATGCCGGCACTGTTCTAGAATCTGAGGATGTGGTGGGCATGCAAATAGGAAAAGTCCTGGCATCCCCGGAGCTTATATTCTAGCAAAGAGAGACTGTACATTAATAAATAAATGTACGATGTCAAGATGTGGTAAGTGCTGTTAGAAAATAAAGAGGTTAAGGAGTGATAACGTTTGGAGATCAGGACAGGCCCCTCTGAAGAGGTGAGATTTGGGGAGAGACGGGAATGAAGTGAGGAAGTGAGCTGGGCATGTGTCTGGGGGCTTTGAAATAGGAGTGAATTTGGAATGTTTGAAAAACCAGGAGGCTGAGATAGAGGAAGACACAGAGACCGAGAGAGGCAGGGGGAGGGAGGGAGGACAGCACTGAGACAGCAAGAAAGAGACACTGAGAGAGACAGAGGGAGACACAGAGCCACTGAGACCCCCTTGAAAGGGAAGTACCCTACTAGGAGGCACACAGAGGTATCCCAAGGGTGCCTGTGGAGGAAGGGTGTCCCCTACCTGCTCTCACCTCAAGGCCTTGTCCCCTGCCCTCGGGGACCCTGTGGCCACATAGCTCACAGGGAGCTCCTGGTGTCCAGGCTGTCTTTCGCCCCAAGGGCCTGAGGCCTCCAACATCCCCTGCCGGGTCCCACTCCAACTCTGCAGGAGTAGGGAGGCCACTGGGTGCCCAGGGCCCCCAGGCCCCACCAGGTCCTGGCCCGTCCAAGTCCCCCTCAACTTCCAAGTCCTGGTCCAGTGTACTGGCCTCCTCGAACACCTGGTCAGAGGACAGAGTCATGGGGGTTGTGGAATTGGTACCTTGGGTGGGGACTGCCAGGGTGGGCCATACCAGGCTGTAGCTGACCAGCTGGGCCTGCAGCCACCACAGTCGCCGAAAGATGCCGTCTCGGTGGGCTCTGAGGGCCCTCAAGACCTGCTCCAGGGATGCCCAGGCCTGAGGCTCACTCCGCTGTGCCAGCCCCTCACCGAATGCCAGCAGTGCATCTACACGCTCAGCTGCTCCACATAGGTCTGCCTGTAGGGCCTGGGGACAGAAGGTTGGACACCACTCCCACCCCCCACCCACACACCAGGAGCACCAGAGATCAGCTCCCTGGAGTTATATCCCTTCCCCCTTCTCTTACCCAGACACCTAGAACATGGAGTAAACGCATTTCCCATCCCAGGAAGCTGGTACCCATTCCTGAGGCCCCGCCCACCCTCCCATACCGATGCCTCCCACTGCCCACCTGCAGCTGGACCATCCCGCTCTGGGCTGATGCCCAGGGCCCCAAGCCTTGTTCTAGGTCCTGCAGCCGGAGGCCCAACCCCAACAGGCAAAGGGATAGGCTGTCCTGCTCAGCCTCCAATACTTCCTGGCCAGAGATGAGGTGCTGGGGAACACAGGGGACTGAGTCAGGGTCGGTGGGCCAACCCAGACCTTGCCACCCCTCTTCCATTGCCACCCCTCTTCTGCAGGTTCCTTCTGTAGCAGAGTCCATCTCTGGTCTGCACCAGGGCTGCTCCCACCTGGAGTCCTTCCCAGTGGAGCCGGGCCTGGACAGAATCTCCAGGTTTTCAAGGCTCCTAGAAGTGTGGACATAAGGGGCCTGGGGGTCTGAACAGAGAGTGGGTGATGGGGCTGGATATCCCCACAAGGAATGGGACTTCACCAGGGTCAATGACGAGCTAATTCTCTCCCAGTTGGCAAAATAATAAAGATTTTCTATAGTGATTGGTAAAGAATCATTTTCTGGAGTGTCCCTCCCCCCACAGATGCCCAACACTTTTCCCGAATCATCACCTCATGCCCAGTTTGGAGGCCAAATTCTGGGGGAGAGGAGGTGGGGGCTGGCACAAGGGGGCCTGGATCACCTCAGCTCACCTCACGGTGTCTGCCCCCAGCTGGGTCCTCACTGGAAGAGGGTGCTGACAATCTCAGGGGACCAGCAGCAGGCTCAGTGCCCCTCAGCCCACCCTGGAAGTGTTCGGGAGGGTCCAAGGAGTCTTGCCCCAGTTTCTGGGCCTGTTCTGGTCTGGGAGGTAGGAGGCATTGACAGGCCTCTGGCTGAGCCTAGGTGTCCATTATCCACCCTACCCTACCCCTGTCCTTAGGTGCCCCTCCCATGTCCCTAGGTGATCATAGCCATAGTACCTTCCCCCCTCAAAATGCCCCTGCTACTGCCTCCACCCTTTTGGGACCTAAGTTCCAAAGCCCAGCCCCTACCTGATTCTCTTCTCTCCAGATGCAGGGCAGATGGTGCATCTAGCAATGTCCAGTTCCCTAGGGGCTCCAGCGGGGTAGTTGAGGGGCTCTGAGGGGAATCTAGGGCCCAGAGGTGGGGGGAGGGCCATAGCTGGGAGCCTGGAGACAGAGAGTCAGTGAGGATCCCCAGTGAGAGCTCTTTTCCTGGCCAGGGGCATCCCCCCAGACCTCCTCAGCAGGACTCACACAGGCCTGAGGCAGCCAGAGGCCTGGGGGGCAGGCTCAACTCCACCTCCTCACTAGCAGAACTAGACTCAGGTCATTTGATGCCCGGCTCAGGTGGCAGCAGCACCACTTAACTCCTTCTTCCCTAGCCTGCCAGTTAGCGGAACCTCCCAGGTTCACCCCACTCATCCCACCTAAGGGGTTTCCCGATACAACCCTGACCCCTCATGAGCCATGGATTCTGCCCCACTCAGGGACCTGTACATCTGACCCCAGGACCCACACCATCCAAGGTCCCAGACACCGTACCCCTCAGGAACCCGCATCTGCCCCCGCCCCACCCGCCCCCGGCCACTCCATCCAAAACCAAAGAAAGATTTTTGTTGGTTTATTTGAAATGGGGCCTCTTCCTGTAGTTCCCACAAAGTTACCGGGAAAATAAATAACCCGGGGGGGGGGGGGAGGGGGGAGCCATCTCTGCCCCAGGGTTCCAAGGTCACAGGGTCACAGCTGTCAGGAGGTGGAGAGCCCGGGAATGTGAGCAGGGCGGCGCCTGGCATCACTTGCTGAGCAGGAGGCCGGTGCGCAGCACGCGGGGCACCCGGCGGATAGTCAGCGAGACGCGCGTGCCACGGACCAGGCTGGCTCCCGGCCGCGCAGATGGGCAGGCGGCGGCGTTGGGTGGCAGGGAGGTGGCGTCCAGCGCATCTACTCGGGCAGCTGCGATGCCGTGAAGGAGGCGCGTGTAGGCGGTGCCACGGAGCACCAGGAGGCTGCGCGGTTCCAGCAACAGCGAGGTGGTCGGCCGGGGCGGGGACCGGGGCTGCGGGACGGGATGAAGCTCAGCGGGCCCCTCAGAAGTCAAGGGGGGTAGTGGTCAGCAGAATTTAATGGTCAGCGGGGCAAGGGTCAGCGAGTTCCCAGGGGCAAAGGCTGAGGGGCAAGTGTGCTCCCACGGAGCTTTGCAGGGGAAATCCTACGTGTCTCAGTTAGTGGGGGGAGGGGGGAAGGGGGGCGGGGAGCGAGGGCAAGCAGTCTCTTCGGAGGGGGCAGGAACGTGTTTGCAGATGGGGGTGTCTAAGGGAATTGCAGCTGGGATCCCCAAGGGGTTGGGACTTAGACCCAGGGATCTGCAGTCCTAGGAAACGGTGGAACTGGACTGAGGGTTTGGCTGAAGCTAGGAGGGGTGGGGGTTGGGTAGTAACAGTGAGGTGGTGAGGAGCCAGTATGGTCTGGGCCTGTCTGCAGACATCGGGATGCTTGAGGACACCCACACTCTGGAAGGGGATGTCAGCCTACCCAAGAGCATGTAGGGCTAAAAGGAGCAGCTGGGTGTTCAGGGGAGTTTCTGTGAACCATGAGGTATCAGAAATGCATCACTGAGAGAAAGGTCAGGGAAGCCACTGTCACGAGCAACCCCCACATAAGGGAGTCAGTATATCTGGGGGGTCCTTGAGCAATCAGTCATGGGTTGAGGCCCCAAGAAGAATCTGATGGTGTCCTTCAAGGCAGATCTACACTATTGGAGTGGCAGAGAGGTCTGTGTTGGTGAGCCTTGTGCAGCGGGCAAAGAGAGGATGTCTAAGAGGATGTCAGGAACAATCATGAGTAAATGGTGTTGGGGTATCCAAGGATATGGGTGTCTGTTGGGAGTATTGGGGAGTCTTACTTAGGTTATATGGACCTTGGGCCATTGGAGCACTCTGAACATGTGGGGCCAGGGGATCTGTGGGGCATCGGGGCATTCATTTAGCAGGTGAGGCTACTGGGGTGTCTATAGATATCATTTCTAGGGCACCCTGCAAATGGATGGGTCTGGAGTCTGGGAGGATATGGTGTGTACTCCTTGAGGGGACCGGGGAAGGTGTCTGGGAGAGTATCAGGGGTACCTTGGAAGCAGGAGGGACTGGGGCTTCTTGGAGGATGTGGGATGTCAGAATGCCCACGAGAGGCTGGGGCAGTGTCTCAGGGCCCACCTGCTCTGCGGGGTCATCGTCCTTTGGCTGCCGCGGCTCGTAGAGGTCCAGCATGGTGTGGGAGCCCAGGCTGATGGTGCTGACGGTCGGGTAGTAGAGTGGCCCGTCCTCGTGGGGCTGGGGAGTGGGCACCAGGGCTGGACAGGGCAGGAGTCCACACACCCCCCCACCCTCTGGGGCTCAAGGAGGGCACCCCAGCTTGGGATGAGGTGGTGAATGCCTGGTTGGGGTATGTGGCTGCTTAATGAGTAGAGGTGGGTCAACATAAGGCCCTGCCCCATGGTGGATCGGAAGTCTGGGGGTCGGGGTGAAGGTGTGTGGTTACCATGATGCCCTCCCCAGGCAGATACTGGTTCACAAGGACGTGGTTGGCTGGGAGACCTCCAAAAAGGCGGAGGTCAGATACTTTGTCCACGTAGCGCTGGAGCCACAGAGGCAGCCGCTCAGGAACCATCCCCCGGGGATGGGGGAGCCCACCTGGGAGAGGGGAATGGGGTCCTGAGGACACCCAACCAAGGAGCCCTGGCACCTGGAACCCCCATTAGGGATATTCTAGTGGTTGGCAGTACTCTGACCCTTGGGAACCTGTGACTCTGGAGATCACTACCCCACGCCTCCAAGGCTTCCTGACTTCTCCAAACCCCTGGACACTTTGAGATATCCCAACTTATCAGGAAATCCCTAACCTCTCAGAACCTCCACTCACCCCTCAGAATCCTCCTGGCCCTGGGAACCCCTTGAGCCCTCATGGACCCACTCAGTGTCTTGACTATCCAATCTGAGTCACCTGCCCCAGCCTATATCCCCAAATCACCCATGCCCCCAAGGCAGGGACACTTACCCCAATTCTGTAACTTCCTCCCAGAGAGCTGGGTCCACTTTGGCTTTGGGGCATTGAAGACCTAGGAGGTGGGGAGGGGATCAGTCCTTTTTCAGGACCACCCT
Organism: Prionailurus bengalensis; assembly: GCF_016509475.1. Classification (NCBI taxonomy): domain Eukaryota; kingdom Metazoa; phylum Chordata; class Mammalia; order Carnivora; family Felidae; genus Prionailurus; species Prionailurus bengalensis. The sequence goes on along the minus strand of NC_057352.1, from coordinate 17,953,770 downwards.
CACTGATCCTACCACCCAGTTCAACATAGGGCCCTCTACTTGGGGTGGAAATGGGTCATCTCAGAATCTCTGGGATTATTCTCTGAGATAGAATGTTCCCAGGATTGTGTTGTTTGACCTCTACCCTGTGTCTACCAGGGTCAAGGAAAGGAACCAGAGCTACACAATCGTGGTCTGAAACTACTCAGAGCTCTGGGCTGGACTGGACTTTTTTAACCCAGCAAAGTGTGCACTCTGTAATTTCCTGAATCCTGGGCTATCTCAGCACAGCCCGACTTCTGGAACCTCTTTGCTCCTATCACCTGAGGGAGAAAATGTGCTAAGCTGGGCTGTCTCAGCATAGCAGAGAGTACTTTGAAAATGCTCCACTGCCGGGTGTCTGGGTAGCTCAGTTGGTTAAGTGTCTTGGCTCTTGATCTCGGCTCACATCATGATCTCACAGCTCTTGGGATTGAGCCTCGCTTCAGGCTCAGAGCTGAAGAGCAGAGCCTGTTTGGGATTCTCTCACTCCTTATCTCTCTGCCCCTCCCCCACTCACACCTCTCTCTCTCTCTCTCTCTCTCTCTCTCTCTCTCTCAAAATAAGAAAGAAGGGCGCCTGAGTGGCTCAGTCGGTTAAGTGCCTGACTTCGGTTCAGGTCATGATCTAGCGGTTTGTGAGTTAGAGCCCCGCCTTGGGCTCTGTGCTGACAGCTCAGAACCTGGAGCCTGCTTTGGATTCTGTGTCTCCCTCTCTCTCTGCCCCTCCCCTGCTCACAATCCATCTCTCTGTCTCTCAGAAACGAATAAATGTTTAAAAAAAGGAAGGATGGAAGGGAAAGAAAGAAAACTCTCCACAGCCAAGATCCCAAAGGTCTAGAACAGGCAATCTCCAAGAAATATGTACTCTATTCGATAATCTCATTCCTTTCACAGTTATGGGGCTGGAAGGGGCTATCTCAGCCCCCCAGAGTCTGTGTTCTGTAGCTAACTTATTCCTGGGACTCAAACTAGACAACACTAGTTGAGATAGCACAGGGAAGATCTGTGCTCTACGACTAACGGTCTGAGACTCCAAAGGATCTGAGCTTTTTAAATTCTTCTCTCCCTAAACCTTAAGAATAGGGGCGCCTGGGTGGCGCAGTCGGTTAAGCGTCCGACTTCAGCCAGGTCACGATCTCGCGGTCCGTGAGTTCGAGCCCCGCGTCGGGCTCTGGGCTGATGGCTCCGAGCCTGGAGCCTGTTTCCGATTCTGCGTCTCCCTCTCTCTCTGCCCCTCCCCCGTTCATGCTCTGTCTCTCTCTGTCCCAAAAATAAAAATAAATAAACGTTGAAAAAAAAAAAAAAGAATAGAATACAGAATACTGGGCTATCTCAGCACAGGTGATTTGAGCTTAGTAACCTTATTCCCAAGACTCAGAGTGTATGCTGAGCCATCTCAGCAGAGGGAAGAATTTACTCTGTAGCATTCTGATGCCTGAGTTATGTCAGCACAGAAATCTGAAACTGCAAATTCCTAATTCCCCAAACCTCAAGGGCCTGAACCGGGCTATCTCAGCCTATGTTTATAACCTCCTTTTCTCTATGATAGCAGGATTGGGCTATCTCAGCACAGAGGGTATAAGACTTGTAACCGTGTTTCTAGCATAACGAATCTGATCTCAGTAACATCTGTTTTGAAGGCTGCACTGGGCTATCCCAGCACCGGGAGTCTGAGCTGCATAAGAACTAGCTTCCTCAGAATCAGTTTGGTTTCTTCTAAGCTTCCTGGGAAAAGCTCTGACACACCCCAGCAGGTCCTGAGAGAGGAAAAGGGAAGATGAGGGATGGGTGCTGGATGTCACTCTCCTTCCTGCCAGGATCTTTACTGTAGCCTTAGGGACTCTCACACAGAACCTGGAGATCGGGGAGGGATCTGGGAAGGAGGGAAAAACAAACCGGAAGGGTGTTGGGGTTACCTGTCGAAGCAAATACTCCTCCTCTTCCTTGGAGATGAAGTCAGGGACATAGTAGATTACAGGTGGTGCCTAGGATAGAGATCCCCATGAAGGTGTGGCCCTTCAACCTACACCGGGGCTCTAGTATCACTGAGCAGACCCTCCCTCTGAAGGGTCTCCAGATGTTCCCAAACAGGCTAAGGCCTGAAGTCAAAGGACTAATGCCCATTTTGGGGGTGGGAAGTGGGGGTGAGGGTGGGGCTGTACCCTGAGGGTAAGAATGAATTTGGAGGGAAGGAGCAGTCCAAGCCCACAAACTCAGGAGTCGGCCTGCCTATCCCCACTCTATCCCCCACCCTCTAGTCCCCACCTTCACCCTCTGCACCCCCAGTCTGACAACCTGTTCCACCCTGAATGGTTCCAGGGCTGGGACCCTGGCATCCTGATCCTCCATGGACACCAACTCCATGCACCCAGTCCTGTGGGGGAGGGGAGGATACTCTGAAGTCACCAAGCCTCCCACCCTCAGGCTATGATCCCATTTTCTGCTTTATCAAGGGCCAGGGCCTCACCTTGTCCCTACAGTGAAACTCACTTGGTTTCTAAAACCTGAGTCCTCAGCATCTCAAAAGCCACCCGGACACAGTGAGTACCCAGAACACTGCCCCAAACTTCATCCACAATGGCCCACGAAACTACACATTTCTGCCCCTTAAGCCTCTCACAGAGAATATCCTCTGACCTCACTGGGAGCCTTTCCCAAGAGCTCCACGCATAGCCTCCAGGGCTGCACCCCAAAGCCCCTTCAAACAGTTTGAGATGCCATCCTAACAACTTCAAATCTGCGACCATGAGTCTGGGTCTCTAACAACATTCAAACTCCCCATGCACCCTCCTGCCGCCTCGAGCCCTTTCAGATGCCCCATTCTGAACACACGCGTGCCCCCAATCTGAGTCTCCTCAGACAGGTCCACTCTCAGTCTCCTCGGATCCCCCCACTCCGGACCCCTTCACACTTCCCCTCCCGAGCGCCCCTTCCCTGTAGCAACCTTGGGCCTTTAGTCCGGAGCTTGACTCCTCTCAAACCTTCTTCCCTACCTGAACCCCTTAGACTCTCCACCCCGAGTTTTCTAGAATTCCACACTCTGAGTTTCCCTGGACTCCCATCTGAGCTTCCCTAGATCCCCATTCTCAACCCTCTTGGACACCCATCTCCGCCCCCCAGCCACCCCCAAATCTGACCGTCCACCAGAGTACCCCTCCAATACCCGAATTAAACTACCCCATTCCCTTCCCAGTCACTTCCGCTCCACGTTCCTGACGCACGTTTTCTCAAACCAACGGGAACTCTCAAAGGTCCTAAGGGTCCGCCTTCCACCCAATCGGCGCTCTCACACGCTATTGCCCCGCCCCTTCACTCTCGTGTATGATAGGCTGCACCTCCTGGCCTCTGAGCCACTGGGGATCCTTCGGAGACGGGCCTTCATCTGGTACTGACCAATCAGAACTCCAGAACCCAACCCGCCCACACAGTGGAGTGGGCCCAGATGGGAGGGGTACCCTTGGAACGGGGCCAGATGGGAGGGGAGCCCGCTGGAAGACTAGACTATCACAACGACTTCCCGCAGGCTGAATCATTCCATACCCCAGCTGCAGGGAGAATGGATTGAAGGAACGACTTCCTCCCTCGTACTTCCCCAGCAATACGGAGGGAGGCCCACAACTTTCCAAATACTGACCGTACACAGAGAAACCATAGAAACATCTTTATTGAAGGGGACAGGGGTCATGCTGAATTCAGGGACATGCAGTGAAGGGGCAGTCGTGAGCTGTCCTTGGTGGTCAGGGCCCCGGGTCCACCCTGGACCCCCTGGGCCTTCAGGTTCTCCCTCAGGCCGTTGGTCTGGCTCGAGTGCTGTGAGGTCCTTTGGGGCCAGTGACTCAGATTTGGTGTTTTGGACCTGTGACCAGAACATAGATTGAAATAGGGGTTCCAGGATTTGGGATCCCCTCAAGGCCTTGGGGCCCTTCATGTATTAGAGATGGAGGCTTTAGGATGTGGGGTTCCCTTGGGGCTGGGGCTCTTTGCATTTGGGTGTCTTGAGATCCAACGACTCAGGGCATTGAAGTGCTCCAGTTTCCAGGGATGAGAATTCCTGTTTGGGGTCTCCTGGTGCCTATGAAGTGGGCTTGAGGTGCCCTGGGAGCCCGGGATGCATATCCTCACTGCAGTCTCCTCCATCCCAGGCACAAGGACCTCCGTGATTGGGGTTTCCTGGGGGCTTGGGATTGAATTTTTTAATTTGGGATTCCCTGGGGATTTGGGGATTCCATGATTTGAGGATCCTGGTAGTTAGGGCCTTAGGATCCTCTAGGGGCTGTAGGACTTGGGGACACAGGGGAGTATGGGACTTGTACTCTGGGGTTTAGGATCCCGAGAGTGACAGAATGGGGCCTCTAAATTTTGGGGTCCCCCAAAGGGGGAAGTCGTTACTTAAAAAATAGAGAATTTTCTGGGAGCCTGACCAGCACAGGGGCTGTGGGCCATGTGGGGTGGGCTTCATACAAGGCACTGGGGGTTTCTTGAGGGCGCAGAGGGTAGGAAGACTTAGGGGTCCTGTAATTAGCACTTCCAGGACTGTTTTGGTGTCTGTAAATTGGGGGTGACAGTGGACTGGTTAATGTGTGTCTCTTCTGTAAGAACAGGGGTCTTTGTTAATGTAGGGAGTCTCTGATTGCAGTGTAAGCTTTTGGGGTGACCATGGGGGGTCACAACATCTTGAGGGGACTGATGTTAAATGTAGGTCTGTTACTCTGTTGCTCTGGAGGCATGACCTATGTTTATTTCAAGGGGACTTGACAGAGGAGGAGTCTTTGTTAATGGGGGAGGGTTCTGATCCAGTAATGAATGATTCAGGAATGTTCTGCTCTGGAGCATTATGTAGAGGTCACCATCATTTGAGGTGATGTGGAAATATGTTATTGGGGGTCTGCTCTGAGGGGTTGGGGATAGGGACTAGCCTGAAGGTGCTACACTCAAGGAATCTCTTTCTGGGTACCTTGGGGTCTGTATTTGGGGGTTATCATGAGGGAATCTGTTAATAATGGGGCCTCAGTGATCCAGGGCTGGCTAATGGGGTCTCTATTCTGGATGTGTTACTGGGAATCTCTATCTCAGGGTGATTCAGGGACTCCTTGTGTCAGGAGATGCTAGAGGGGACTCTGTGACTCTGTCAGGTATCCAGGCCTCTAAGACTGCATCTCTGCCCTCAGCATCCAGGGAAACCAGCAGCAGAAGAGCAACCTGGAAAGGAGAATCATATCCATCACGCCTTGATGCAGGGAACATCTGGATTTGGCCTTTCTGGATTCTGTCTCTACTTGTCTGGCTATGCTCTCTCAAGGGTGTTCTGCCTCCTCTACCTGCCCCATAAGGGTGAAAGTCCCCAGAATTCAGTGTGGGAGCTCACTCCCTAAAAACTGTTTCTGGGTAGGCTGATTAGCCACTAGTTTTCCTAACCTCTATTTCCAGCCCCAACCAGAAGTCCAGATCCCTGTGTCCACCAGCCTTGTGCAACCTCTCCCTGAACATCCTACAGGAGGTGGGCCAAGGGTTGGCTACACACCTGGAGATGGAGTTCTCTGATGCGATGTCCTTTGGGGTCCGGACTGTCGTGAAAGTGCGTTTGGGCTGTGTCACTGAAGGAGAGGGCAAGGTCTCAGGTGACAGGATGACAGACCCTCAATACCCAACCAGACTCCTTGTCATTAATACTTGTCCATGTCCCCAGTACCCACCTCGACCCCACATTCCAATACCCATCTGGACCTCTCATCAATAATATTCTGTGTCCCTCAATACCTACTCATGTCCCCAGTGCCTGTCCAGAGCCTTGTTGTTAACATCCCCATACCCCATAGCATCTATCCTCTTCAGGATCCTGTCTCATCATTTTCCTGGACCCCATGTCCCCTGTGAAATACTGGAGATTTTGCCACCAGCATATACCTGAAAACCCATGACCCTCCTATCCCCAAACCTTCACTCCTCCTCTACCTCTTACACTCCAGCTCCAACTCACTTGTCACTTGATGCACTTTTTTGGCTCCCACATTGTCCCCAGGGGGGTCAGTGGATCCACCAATCCTGGGGAGACATAAGAAGAGTAGGAGAAGTCAGAGTCACAAGAGGAACTGAACCCATGGGGCCTATGCAGAAAGAGCTACGGTGTGGAGGTGGGTATCCACACTGTCCTGCTGGTACAAGAGGAAGAGACATCTAACAGGGGAATCAGGGTTCTGGGAAGTGCCCTGGGTTTGGGTTAGAGTTTGGGCTCACCTCTGAATTCGGGATGCTGGTGCAAAGACTCCATGCCGCGGGGGACAGGTAAAGTACCGGACACCGAAGACAGAGCCATCATGCTTTCCAGTGGGCTGGTCTAGCTCAATGCCATACCAGTAACCTGCAGCAGTAAGGTGTCAGGATGCCTCAAGGCCCTGCCTTCCTGCCCCCACCCTACCCCCCAGATCATTGTCCTCACCTGGGGCAAAGTCTGTCTTCCCATAGAAGCGCACAATCCCTTGCTTCTGGCCAGCAACAAGGACTTGGTCTCCAACTTCAGCCTTGGCTCCCTCTCGCTGCTGCAGGCTCCCCAGAGATGGGGATGACGGGGGCTTCTTCTTGCCTGGGGTAAAGGGTACATGGGGAGGGAGTGGGGCCCCCAGATGCCAGCCCTGGGGACCCCATGCCACCCAAAAAGACCTAAGGTAGAAACTCTGTCCTGGCTCCTGTCAGGAACCCTAGAGCCTTCCCAAGAACTGGGGGGCTTTAGGCTTGAAAGGAAACAATCTCAACTGTAAGAAAACTGGGGGTGGGGGTTAGGCATGAGGGTCAAGAACCTGGAGAACCCCCAAATCCTTTCTCAAAGCTGAAGTTATTTGGGTCAAAAGAAAAATTGAGTCACAAAAGTAAGGAGCCCAGAAATTATCCTTTTAAGGTGAAGGAAGTAGGGGCACCTTGGTGGTTCAGTCGGTTAAGCGTCTGACTCTTGATTTTGGCTCAGGTCATGATCACAGGGTCATGAGATCAAGCTCTGCATCGGGCTCTTCATGGAGCCTGCTTAGGATTCTTTCTCCCCCCTTCTCTCTGCCCCTCACCTGCATGTACATGTGCACGGTCTCTCTCTCTCTCAAAATAAATAAACATTTAAAAATAAATTAAAAATAAATAAATAAATAAATAAAATGAAGGAAAGGGTTGGGTGTGAAGATAAATCAAGTCACTAAATCCAGGAACCCCACAGATTCTTTCCTAAAACTGGGGAAAAAACCTTGGGCCTGAGGGGAAACTAAGTCATAGGAAGCAGAGAACCCCCAGATCTTTTTAGGAACTGGGGGTGGGTGGGCAGTACCAAGTCAAAGGAGAAACAGAGTCATAGAAGTAAAGAACTCAAGAGATTTTCTTCTAAAACAGGAGTTTGGGCCTGAGGATAAACTGAGTCACTGAAGCTGGGCTACCCACAGAATATCCTCAAATTGGCTCTCCTCCTACCCAGAAGGCTCCCCTCTGACCTTTATGTTCCCTGCGGCCTTTCCCAGTGACACGGGAAAAGTCCATCCGAGGAGTCCGAGGTGTGGAGGTGACTGATGAGGGGGGTGCATCCACTACTTTGGAGATCTTGGACACAGAGGCAAAGAGACCTGCGGGGACAGAACGTGGGCTGGGAGCTGTCCAAGCCTCTGCCCTCTGCCCAGTCATCATCTCCCTACCCCCATTACCCAGTCAGCAGCATCAGAACTACTGAGTGGACCCCACCACCACCCCATTTGAGCCCCAGGTGGGACTGACCCTGCTTGGGAGGGCAGATGAAGTACCGGACACCCCCAACACTGCCATCATTCTTGCCCTCGGGTTCATCCAGCTCCACGCCCACCCACTGGCCACTGGCGAACTCCGTGGTCCCGCAGAACCGAAGTGTGCCCGTCTGAGGAAACAAGGGAGGATATGGTTTGGCGGGGGTGGTCCTTGGGGGGCCATGACAGATCCCTGGCACAGCCCTGGTGAGTGGATGAGGGAGCCCTAAGCTCAAATCTGTTTGGACATTACCATTTATTGGCTATATGACTTAACATCACTGTGCCTCAGTGTCCTCATCTAAGAAATGGGAACAGAAATCACACCTACCTTATAGAATGGTTATAGAGCTTCCCTGTCCAATGCAATAAACAGCCATTAGCCACATACAACAATTTAAATTAACTGAAATTAAAATTAAATTTAGTTTTCCTGGTTGCACTAGCCACATTTCAAGGGCTAGTAGCCACATGTGGCTTATGGCTACTTTACTAGACAATACAGACACAATATTTCCATCATCACAGAAAGGTCTACTGGACAGGGCTGTTATAGGCTCAGAACAGGGCCTGGTGCTGAGTGAGGGATCAGCGAGTGTTGACTATTACTGCTTGTAACTTTGGTCAAATGACCTCCTAGGCCTTAGTTTCGTCTGCAAAATGGAGAGAATAACGCACCTTAGAGCCTGGCTGTCTGGTTGAAACATCTGTAATGTATGTAAATTTGTTTAGTTGTGGTGAGCCCTCGTGGCTATTATCATCGTGTGAGGCTGCTTCACTCTCAAAGTTCTGGTTCCTTGCCTATAAAATGGGTGAATTAATAGTGCCTATTTTGGAGGATTGGTGTGGGGATCAGAATAGTGCCTGGCACACAGACAGCACTTGGAATGCACCAAGGCTTCTTCTAAGGGCTTTACAGATTTTAATTAGTTTAATCCTCATACAACCCGAGGTGGGTACTGTTACTAGCTCCATTTTACACATGAAGAAACTGATACCCAGAGAGGTGGGATCAGTGGCCGCAGGTCCCCCAGCTGGAAAGCAGGAAAGCTGAGGTTTGCCTGAGCTTCTAACCACTGTACTATACTGCTTCTCTCAGAGGCAGATTGTCATTATTGTTCTTATCTTCAAACCAAAGGTTTCACCTCTCTGAAACTCTGGAGCCTCTGAGCCTCCTACAGTCTTCTAGGTTCTATAATGGGAAGAGTCAACCCATTCTGCTTTCAGAATTGTCACATGGATTTGACAAGATCATGCACAGAAAGCTTTACAGGCAGGGCTGATGCATGCAAAACTCTTGATTAGGAAACGCAATGTGACTTTTACAGTTCCTCACTGTGTAAGAAACTAGATTCAAATTCCTTCCGGTGGCCTACATGTCTGGTATGATCCAGCCCCCTACTGACCTCTCCCCTTCATCCTCTGGTTACACTACCCCTTCCCTCCTCTTGGCCTCTGAACTTGCTGTCTCCTCTGTCTCCATATTGTTGTGTGTGAGCTCCCTCCTCTCTCAGCTCAGATATCAGCTCCTCAGAGAAGCCTTTGGAACACCCCAGCAGCTAAAACGGCATTTGCCAGGGGAAATTTACTAAATCCAAACTTTTTTAAGTTAAAAACAATTTTTTTTAAGTAATCACAGAGTCCAATGTGGCGCTCAAACTCATGACCCCAAGATCAAGAGTCATATGCTCTACTGACTGAGCCAGCCAGGCTCCCCTAAATCCAAGCATTTAATGGTTTTCAAAGCCTCTGTTGCTACCAGAAATTATCTTAACTGTGGATTTACTTTATTGGCTGTCTCTCATTAGAAAAGCTCCACAAGAGTGGGTCTGGGCTCACACACAGCCCTTTATTCCCAAGGAGAGGCTGGGTCCGCATAGAGACTGAGGGACACCAGATAAATAAATAAGTCAAAGTTGGAATACCTGGATAAATGAAGATTCTCTCTGCCCTTTGGGCCTTTATACCTGCTCCCTCTATGCGGGATCCCTTCTCCTTTTCTTCTCCTGACTCATTCCTCCTTATCTTGAAGCGGGTGCCTCCATCCCACAATACCCCTGATTGTCCTGACCTGTCCTTTTTTCCCAAAGTGCTGACGCCTCTGGGAGCAGAGGTGGGCCTTGACTGGGGATCACAAGGCCCAGGGTAACTCACAGGTGCAGAGCTGCACTGATCACTCTGTTTGTGCTACCTCATGACCGCCACGACTATTCTGGGCTGTCACTGTCAACTGATAGATCTGTCTTCCCTCCCTGGATTGAGAGCTCAGCCTTGGGGCAAAAGGAAGCACTCACAGAATGACTGTTAGATGAAATAAATACTGTAGGAATGATGGGGGTGGAGGGGGTGGAGGGGTGGACAAAGGGGAGGGTCTACACTCTGTCCAAAGACCCAACTCTGAGGCACGAGGGCTGACTCCTGCTCTCCACACCTTTCCCCAGGCCCTGACCTTCTGGCCATCCAGCAGCACGCGGTCTCCCAGACGCAGGCCCAATGCACTGAGCATGAGATTGCCTGGGACGTTGTCATAGTTGGGTAGTGTGACCTTGGGGAGGGCACAGGAGAGTGGCACAGCCTCCTCCAGCAGTGTTCGCAGCTCCTTGGCCACCAGCGCTGCCTCTGCCTTGTCCAGGGACATGTCCATGGGGTCTGGGACCACCTCTGCTGGCACCTGTCCCTTTCGGTTCTGGGGGGCAATGGGAAAAAAGGAAGTGAGAATTCAGTGGCATAGGCTGTACCTCCACCAAGCCCAAGCTCCCAGAGACCCCTAGACCACGTAAAGCAAAGGCAGATCCAGGCCATCCCTTAGGCCATCATGGGAATAAGAAGGGGTGAGGCATTAAGTTGTAGACCACGTCCCCAGGGAAGTCCACCCTCAACCTCAGGCTGGGGATTTCAAGTAATTGAGGGTGGAACTAGGGGTGGAGCCAACAGGGAATGAAGGTCACACTTCAGTCTGTAGGTCATGCTCTCAGGGAGGCCATGTCCCCAAAGATCCCGAGCCTGGAATGAGACCATGTGAGGGATGAACATTGAAAATGGTCTCCTGTGGTACTGGGTCAGGTGTCCCACTGGGCCAATGGGGAATGAGGAGAGGCAGCGCTTCAGGAACACAGGCCATGTTTCCCCAGGATATCTGAGCCTGGAATAATGCAGAGTAACTGGTGTTGGAAATGGATGCTTTGGAGATCAAAGATCATACTGAGGGCTTATGGGGGGACCCAACCTTCTCATTCACAGAGAGTCTCAACTTTTTTCACGATCCTGAAATATTATCTACACACAGCCCCAGGGTCAGCCAAGATTGAAAGAAGATATTTTTTGCTGGGTAACCCTGGATAAATCACTTACTCTCTCAGCTTCAGTTTCTCTAATAGGGCTCATAATAGAGTTCACCTGACATATCATGAACACTAAGTAAACACCAGCTATCATTTCATTTGTTGAATGTATAGTAGATGATTTTTGTAATGAGCTTCTAGAAACGCAAGCAGTTCTGGCCTCCCTCTCCTCCGCTGGCTGGGAAAGGGGGTGGGGAAGGAAGGAGAAGGAAGAGAATGGGGGCTGGGACAGGGATGTAGTACCCGCAGCGCCGGGTTGGCACCATGCTCCAGCAAACATTTGGCTGCGCCCAGGCACAGGTTGGAGGCAGCGATGTGCAGGGCTGAGCCGTGGTTGAAGTCACTGCACGTGGAGTTCACCACTGGGGTGTGGGAGAGAGGAGGGTTCCGGGTGAGTGGACTTGGCACCCCGCCCCCCGTAGGCCACCTTGCCACCTTAGAGTCCCCCAGCTCAAGTCCATCTCTTAACCCCACAGACCCGAGTGCCTCCCACAGACTCGTGTTGCAGAGCCCAGCCCCTCCAGAAGGGTCCTGTCCAGCCCCTGGGATGGATGGGTCATGGATATCTGGACCCTGTCTCTCACACCTCCTACCTCCACCCTACCACCATCATCTCGGATCCCGGTCCCTTCTCCCTTCCCAGGCCAGACCTCAGTTCTGCCCCATCACTCAGCTGCCCTGCCTTCTTTACTTCATGTCTCCCCATCTCCCAGCACATCTTCTCCTGGCCCCCAGCACACAACAGAGGCACCCTCCTCCTGCTTCCAGCCCCCATCTTATCCTGGGTCCCATTCCCTCTAAGCCCCGACCCTCCCGGTCACCTCTCGGCCGGGCGCCCTTCAGCAGCACGCGCACAAGGTCGGGAACGTCGAAGTAGGCAGCGTAGTGAAGCGCATTCATGTTGGTCCAGCGGCTGCGCAGTGTTACGTCCGCACCCAGCGCCAGTAGCTGCTGTGAAAGGCGCACAGCCGCCGCAGGGTCCCCTGCACGACAGCCCAGGTCAGCTTGCGTCCCCTCCTCCAAAGCCTGGGCCCAGGGCGTGGGGAAGACCCTAGGCCTTAGGGACTGTGCTTTGGGATCTTAGGCTGCGGGTTCACGGTGGGGGTCTGAGGGCCAGGATTCTGGGTGATTCTGAGGGTGTCATGTCTGGGCGCCTAGGTTTGGGGGCTGGTCGCTTGGGGGTTTGGACCTTACCGACTCCATGGGCTCCAGCCTTGCACGCATAGTGGAGCAGTGTCATGTCGGTCAGCCCATCACGGTCATTCACATGGCAGCCTCGACGCAGAATCTGGGACGGAATCAGGGAGGTTTACCCAAATACATGAGGGACCCCATCCTCCCCCTCCCTGGCTTCCCAAGCGTCTTACCTCATTGCCGATGACATCAATCTTGTGCTGGACTTGGGGCACCCACTGGCGCACGATGGCGAACAGCTCAGGGATGGTGGTCTGCGGGTCAAAAAGAATCTCCTGGCACGCCGGGTCATTGGGGTCGAAGAACGTGAAGGCTAGGGCAGTGAGAAGTTCAAAGTCATCCCAGGCAAGCTGATCCCCTCTTTCCATCCTGAGGCAGGGGAGCTCTAGGCCTTTGCCTTTAATGCCCTCTAATGCATGGTCTCAAACCACATGGTGCATGGGCTACAGGCATTTTCTGTTGGCCAGCATAAGGTTTCAAAATCAGGAGGTTTCACAGAAAACTCTGCATGCCCCATGTGTCTTGAAAAGTTGGAAGATCTGGCAATCCCACAGAGCAGCAAACTGCACCCCTGGAAATGAATGTGGAGGGAGTGCAGTACCTTGAGTCTGCATGCCCCTGGGAGGAGGGAGGCTGCCACTGCTCTAGCCCACCATTGCCCTGGCCGAGTATGGGCACAGTTTGGCTAAATCTCAAGTAAAAACAAAAAGCCAGATGGGGCGCCTGGGTGGCTCAGTCGGTTAAGCGTCCGACTTCAGCTCAGGTCACGATCTCACGGTCCGTGAGTTCGAGCCCCACGTCGGGCTCTGGGCTGATGGCTCAGAGCCTGGAGCCTGCTTCCGATTCTGTGTCTCCCTCCCTCTCTGCCCCTCCCCCGTTCATGCTCTGTCTCTCTCTCTCTGTCTCAAAAATAAAATAAACGTTAAAAAAAAATGTTTAAAAAAAAGCCAGAAAAGCTGGCTTTTCAGAAAAATCTCCCCAATTTTTCAAATACTGTGTAGAACACATAAAACGTACCCATGGGCAGGATCCAACCTGTGGCCAGCCAGGGTGGTGCCCAGAGGAACTTCCATCTCCCCCTATCAGGCCGTGATGTGTGTTGCTTTCTGTGGTATTGTCAACACCCAGCACAGGGCCTGGCGCAGGGCAGGAACTCAGTGCATACTGAGTGAGTAAATGAATTCCCAGACGATACATAGCTCTGGATGCGTATCCGGATGATACACACCCACAGAGACAGCATCTCCAGGAATCAGCCTTTGTGTTCCTCTTTAAACCACAGTCCCGGCACACACAGCCCCCCTTGGCTCAGACCCTGCCCTGGCTCCCACCACACTCAAAGCACCGACCACTATTCTCTCCACAGCCCACGGGCCCTGCACAAACCGGAGGCCAGTGTGTTCTCTGCCCTCTCGCCCTCATTCATTCCACCCAGTCACACTGGCTCCTTCTGTCCTTCCAACACGCCAGGCAAATTCCTCTCAGGCACTTTGCGCTCGGCATTTTCCTTGCCCGGGACAGTCTTCCCTCAAGCCTTCTCAAGGTGTTGCAGGTTTTACTCAGATGTCACTTCTTCAGGGAGGCCTCCCCAGACCACTCTGTGTACATCAGCACCTCTGCCCTTCTCCATCTCCTGAGCTTTTTTATTGCCGTAATCATGGCACCTCCCACTGCTTAACATTAACTTGTTTACTCCTTTTTCCTTCCCTTTCTCCTTCCCTCTTTTCCTCTCTCACTTGTCTCCCTCGCTAGGATGTAAGCACTGTGTTTCTGTGCTGCCTTGTTCACTCCCTTCTCCCCAAGGCCTGGCACAGCAGCTGGCATGTAGTAGGTGATCAATCAATCTCTGCGGAATTAATTGTACAACTTTGATACACAAATAGACAAGTTCTTCTCAGAGTCCATCATAGCCCCCTCTCTGTCCTAGACCACATTTCCAGATGCCCTCATGTTCGGTGGTCAAACCCTCCTCGTTCTAGAAGCAAGATTCTGAGGGAGGTGAGGGTCAGGCAGGGAGCAGCCTACACTCTCTGACTTCCACCAGGGTACAGGCCCCAGCCACATCTAGACACATTTCCAAAGGAGATTTTCCAGTTCCCTGGGGTGGATTCGTCACCTGGGACACCCAGATAATGTTCTTATTTTTCTGTCAGACTGAAGTCAACTTGTAGCCTCTCTGACCCACCTCTAGTGGGTGACATGAGCACAGATGCCATCCCTTCTACCCTATCCTAGTGATGCCCACTCTTTGAACATGGTGCCTAGTTTTTGAACTTACAGCTGCTGGGCATTCCCAGACAACATCTTCTAAAAGCCTCCTCCACCCTCTCTACCCAGCAGCCAGAGGGAGCTTTTAAAAATATAAATCAGATCTGCCGCTCCTCTGCTTTTAAATACCTCCCTACCAACTGCTCTCTCCTCATCACACTTATCCAAAGTCCTCGCAGTGGACGCTAAGGCCCCCCCAGATCTAGTCATTGCCAAACCCTCACCTCGACTCCCATCACTCCCTTACTACAGCTCCAAGATTGCCTTTCGTTCCTGGCCCAGGACTTTTGCACTTGCAAAAGATAGCCCGGAACTATCTTTCTCCAGCTCTCCTATGGCTGATTGCTTCTCATCCTCTGGGTCTCAGCTAAATGCTACCTTGTCAGAAAGACCCACTCTGACCACTCCGTCTCAAGGTGCTGCCCCCTGCCCCCCTTTTATATGTCCAACTTTTATTTCTTTCATAGCACTCACTCCATCTGAATGTATCTGATTGATCTATTATTTGTTCCCTTCTGAGAGCAGGGATGATGCCTGGGTCACTCACCATTAATACAGAAGATGATAGAGATCACCCAACATAAATCTTATCACAGACTAGTAGCAATGGATAAATATGCTTGGTGAATGATTAGACACTTTCAGTTTCTCCAAGAAAATACCCTCTCAGCTCCACACCTTCCTACCTTGGAGCCTTTACTCCTGCAGTTATCTCTCTGGGTACTCCCTTCCCTTGCCCCTTTCCCTTGTTAAACCCCAACTCATCCTTGGGTCTCCCTCAAATGTTACCCCTCATAGAAACCATGTCTTAAAAAGCTCTTGCAGCATCCCATTCTTGGCAAACACAATTCTCATCATGTCTTATAATTATATATTTATATTACATTATACTTATCTGTGTGGTTGCCATTGAGGCCTGTAAATTCTCTCAGGGCAACAACTGGGTCTGTCTGGCTCCATGCTTTGCCCCAGCTCCTAGCATAGAGCCAGGTCCACCACAGGCTTTCAGTAAATGTTTGTTGAATGACTAAATGATTGAATGATGTGTCATGAATCAAAGATTAGGATTATTCCAATTTCATTCTCCAACGGGTGAATGAATAAATTAACCAAAGGGGGATGCAATGGCCACCACTCACCCAGACCACTTTCAAATCACCCAGAATCTCCCCACCATCACCACCAGCAGAGCTCAGCCCAACCTCTCTGGCCACCCATGGCTCCAAACAAAATTGCAGGGTGGGGAGGATGGTTACCGTAGTCCTTGGGGAGGGGGGCAGGTGCCGAGGGGTGCACAACAGGCTTCTGCCGGCGCTCCTGGGTGGGGCTGGGGGCCTCAGGGACCAGCTCATCCTCTTCCTCCTCTTCTTCTTCCTCCCCGCGTAGTGGGGGGGCCATGGGAGCGGGATCTGTCTTAGTCATGGTCTTCAGTGGCCCTCCGGGGGGCGGGTGCAGATTTGGGGGCGGCTTTCAGGCCAATCCTGGAGACAGAGGCCAGTTACAGAGAGCCCCCAACAGGGTCTAGGGTCTGAGCCCCCAGAAGCTCCAAGGCCCCCAGTGACTCCCACACCCCCAGCTCTGGATTTTAGGCAATCATAGCGACGACCATCAGCCGTCAGAGGACCCTGGTATGCGGGCCCAGCGCCTACCACTTCCCCCCTCTTCCCCAGGTTCAGCCCCCCATTCTTCTCCTCCCGCGTCAAGCCCCTCAGTCTAGGCCGCCCCCTCCCCGGGTTTGTTTATCTCGGGATGCAGGATGCTTCGCCCCTCCCCTTCTCCGCGGGCCTCCCCTCTACCCATCTTACCTCGGACTGATGGGGCTGGGGACCAAAGCTGAGACTGGGGAGACTGGAGTAATGGGGTGTCAGTGTTGGGGGAAGTGATGGGGGAGGAGAGGGAGACAGAAGGGGACGAGGCCCAGACGCCGACAGGGGATGGGGGTGGAGAAGGAGGGGCGCTGATGCGCATGCGCAGTGATACCCCCAACCAGGCGCGGGGGCGGAGATACTGGGAGGCTCCAGGCTTTGATGAAAGGGCTTGAGGCAGCGTCGTCGTGAAGAGGATAGACACGGAGGATGGAGAGAGAAAAGAAGAGATGGCCACGAAAAAGGATGTGAGACATCAAAACAGAAAGAGATGAAGCAGAGACAAGGGCAAGAAGGAGAGGGATGGGAAAGCGGGCACAGTTTTTTGTCCGTCCCCTTGGGACAGAGCCTTCCTTCCCGCAGGCCCACAAACCAGGCCAGTTAGGGCAGGGGTCTCAGTGTGGTGGTGGTTATGAGTGTTTTCCTCTCTCTGAGATCTCAGACCTGACCCTTCTCCATGGTCACCGCATATAAGGGGTGTCTCAGAGGGATGATTTTGTAGACTCCTTTCATCATCGAGGGTCATTAGTTACCGTGGTTATCATCACTGAGTGCTCAGAGAGCACTTACCAGGTTTAGAGAGGTTAAGCTACTTGCCCAAGGGCACACAGCAAGCAGATGCTGGAGCTAAGAAACCAGACGGCCTGGCTGGAGAGTCTGGGCTCTTCATCACCATGCTACATATGGCTGTAGCAGTGTGTAGGGACCAGATCTGGCAATGAACCCCTCCAACCCTCTCGGAACCTGTATCTCCCCTTGGGGGAAGACCTCCTGGAGCCAGCTCAGAGTCCAAGCCTTCCTGGATCCATCACCCTGGTTTGGCTGTCACTCTTGCCTGGTGACCAGAGCTGGCACTGCCTACCACTCCAGCCCAAAGAGGACTGGGCTACTTTGCCTCCCGCCCCTCATCCTTCTAATGGGCAGGGCTAGTTTCATCCCTTGCCCCCCACCCCGGCCCTCATCCTGGTCTGTCCTTCATCCTCTCCCACCTGGACTGTGTTCTCCCTTACCCCACAACTTGCTCCCTATAATGCAGCCACAGGGACCTAACATATCATATCAGGGCCCTCCTCCATTCAGAGACATCTGCTTGCTGCACCTCGCTCTAGATAAAAGCTAGTGTTCTCAACCACAGCTCACAAGGCCCTAGGTGGACTTTCCACTATCATCTCTCCACCCTCTCACTCTCCCCCACATTCACTGCCCACCACGCTGACTTCCTTGCTCCTTCTCAGCCCAGGACCTTTGCACTGGCTGTTCCTTCTGCCCAGAATGCTCCTCCCCCAGATGCCTGGTTTCCTCTCTCCCCTAGTTTAGGATTTTACTTCTTGGCGCCTTTTCAGTGAGACCTTCTCCGCTCTATCTAAAATTGCATCCCCCACACATACTCCCTTCCCTGCTTCAGTTTTTACCATAGCAACACTGCCCTCCTCCAGCTGACACCCTAGATGTTGGGCACTTGCAGGGGGTGTGCTGCTCCCTGGAACATCCAGTCCGTATGCCTTCCAGGCCAGGTCCTTCTCATCCAGGTCTCTGCTCGAACATTGTCTCCTTAGAGTCCTCTTCTCCACCCATCTGCCAGTGCCACCCCCACTCCATTACATTTTCGTTTAGTCTTTACGGCGCTTATTACAATCTGAAATTATCTTGTTTATTAGTTGACTGGTTTATATTCTACTCAAGCAGAATAGAAACACCATGAGGGCAGGACTTTGTCAGCTGTGTTCACTGCTGTACACCCAGCTCAGCACCAGACTTCGCAAAGGGTATGAGAACCAGGTAGAATTCTCCCCAAATAAACAACTCTTGTTCTGCTCTGAGACTGTTTTACTGACTGCAAAGGTTCAAACTAGGAATGGCAGGAACCTGGCACCAAGGGGAACAGGGACTGATGAGGCTTGGGCCTTGGTCAGCCCCAAGGTTCAAGGGGTTCCTTAGGAGGGGGTACTTGGAACCAGACCCTTGAGGGAGCTGCAATGGCCCAGGCATGGGTGGTGGGGCTAGGCAGACCCATGTATGATGAGTGGCTCTTCCTCTGTCTTCTGTCAACCGGCCTCGCAACATTATCCATCCTGGTCCTTATGCACTGGGGGTCTGAGTGTCCAGGAGCTCGGGCTTGGCATCCAGTGTGAGAAGTGCAGGACTTTGGGCAAGGACCACACCTATGTCAGACCCTCCACAGATAATGGGACTCCTCACATCCAGGGAGCTGGGCATTCCCAGACAAAGAAGTGATAGAGATGGAGAACACAGGGGAATGAGGGGAGGGAAGAAGAGAGGGAAGGAAGGAAAAGGGGGGAAGAAATGGTGAGGAACATGGAGGGTGATGTGGGAGGGGGGTGTCAAGGAACACAGAGAGATGTGGGCAGAGATTTGTGGGGAGACAGGGAAACAAATGTGAGGCCAGAGAGACATTCATGGGGGAATAAAGAGGTATGGAGAAACAGGGAAATGGTGGGGGGGGGGGTGTCGAGAGACAGATATGGGGATAGGCAAACACAGGAGAAGACAGAGAGAGACATAGATGGGGGACACAGAAAGATGCAGATGAAGAGAGACATGGGGAAATGGAGAGACAGGAGGGAAGAGAGATGGGGCATCAGAAACATAAAGATGAATGTGGGAGGAGAGAGGAGGAGATTGAAACACATGGATTGAATGGGGGCAGGGGAGGCAGAGAGACACTGTCGGCCCAGGGACCATGGCAGGCTGAAGAATCCCAGACCTGAGTCTGAGGTCTGTCCCTACACTCTGTATGTCCCTCTTGTGTCCCAGCATGGTTAGGCCACAGTCTCAAACACAAAGCCTCCAGGGGCAGCCACACTGCAGTTCTAGCTGACTGTTCCTAGCTGACTGCTGCTAAATCTGCTGAGCCTTCAGGAAAGACCAAAAATTATTTTAAAGCACCACTGAGGCCAGAAAAAATCGTATCTGTTAGCTGTGTACAACCTACTGGCCAGCAGGCAGAGACACCTTAGCCACAGAGCTACTTTGGGGGCTCCTTTTTGAAACCCCTTCCTATCTCTTGTCCAGGCAGGGCTGAGAGCCCTAGGACCTCAAAGTTGGCCCTAGGGTTTGAAGCAGGGAAAAGGCCTGGTCAAATTCTTAAAGACACAATGCCCTCCTCCAATATTCAGAAGTAAACTATAGGAGCAAAAGCGCCTTTAGATAGGGCTCGGGAGACTCTACTAGATGGGCTGCAAACTCACGCTCCACAGGGGCCAGGCAGGAGCTCTCTAGCCGTTTGAATCGAGGTTCTGCAACTTACTGGCTGCTTGACTTTGGGCGAGATTTGTGTCTGACTTTTCATCTGAAAAATGGGGACAACCGCAGTACCAAGGTCACAGTGAGTTTTCAATAAGTTATTAACTCTGTCTGGCAGAGAGTAAAGGCCCCTTAAATATTATTAATATATGGAACAGCCATTACCCTGCTCTGACCAATAGTGGGTAGGCATTGCCAAACTGACTTTTTTTTCAAGAAAAGCCAGAAATGTGGAAACATGAATGAAATGTTCTGACTTTTAAATGAAAATACATATGCCACGGGGGCCAGGTGGCCACATCACCAGGCAGAGCAGGTCCTGGTGCGCCCAGCCGGCAGGCTCTCCTTGCACAGCTGCTGCGCCAGCTGTTCTAGAGCCCGCAGCTGCACCTGGTGCTGCTCCTGGCGCCGCTGCAGCCTCCGCACACGACGTTGCAGTGCTCCCAGGATAGTGCCCAGCCCGGCCAGAGGGTGCTGGGCCCGAACTCCAGGCCGTGGCCTGGCAGGAGCAGGAGGAAGGATCAGGGGGGCCAGGAACACGGTGGCCGCAGGCTCGGGGCCTCTGGGTGCTGGCCCTAGTACCACAAGGTGCACAGGGCCAGGGGCCGAGAGAGCTGGGCCAGGGGTCGGGGGCGTGACGTCTGGTGGGGAGGGAGACATGACTGGCTTCTCGGTGCTTCGGGTACTCTGCTGCTTCTGGAAGACAAAGCATGGGGTGGGGGGCATCAGGGCCAGACTCCAAGGGGTACTGCCATCAGGTAAGGCCAGACCTCAAAGAGGGACTTCCCTCAGGAGAGAAGGGCATAGGGTCAGACTGGAGGAGGGACCTCCCTCAGGAGAGGAGGGCTGGGGATCAGACTCCATGGATTATTTCCAGGTGGGGAAGACTGGGGGTCAGATGCCAGTGGTGGGACCTCCCTTTGCTCACCTCAGTAGGCGGCGCTGGGGAGAAAATGGAGGGCACTGCATCAGGCCGCAGGTAGCGCACACCCCAGCGCCACTGGAAGCAGGAAGGTGTGAAGTGCTCACTGCACAGGTGCTGGTGGCAGCTGGGCACCCAGTCCTCATGGCCCATGTGCCGCAGCCAGGCCCGCAGCCGGGGGCCATCCTTCAGTGGGAACCTGCCAGGGGCAGTGGGGTTACGGGGTCAGTGGGGTTATGGGGTCAGCAATATCAGGTCCGGTCACAGCCCTCCCCGAGGACACACACATCGGGAGGTCCCTGGGCTCCAGACCTCTGTCTCCCCAGGCTAGAAGCTGTCCCTGCCTCCTACCCAGGCCCTACCACCAACCCACATCCCATTCTTCCAACTTTTAAACACCCAGCATCAGCCCACCTCTCCTACCTCTGTTGCCCCTTCCATTCAGCCTCCATCCTCTCCTGCCTGGGCTCTTGCAACAGCCTCCTCCCTGATCGCCCTTACCCACAGCCACTCTGCCCTCCCCCAACAATCTGCTCCTCTACATGAAGCTGAGAGAGTAGTTTATGAAACTGGACAAATCTACAAAGTGGGAGATTCTACATTCGTGGGGGTAGGGTGGGGTTATAGGTTAAAAGAGATTTAAGAAACATCCAGTTGCAGGTTATAGACCTCGTCGGCAACAAATCATTCCATAAAATGACATTTTAAAACAGTTGGGGAAGATTGAGCATGAATTGGGCACTGGATAGTTGTAAGAAATTAATTTTGCTAGGTATGATAATTGTCCTGGTTTATGTTTTTAAAATAGTCATCTGTTGGAAAAACATTCTGAAATATTTGTGGGCAAAAGAACTAATATCTGGAATTTATTTTAAAATACTGCATTAAAGGGGCGCCTGGGTGGCTCAGTCAGTTGGGCGGCCAACTACAGCTCAGGTCATGATCTCACGGTCTGTGAGTTCGAACCCCACATCGGGCTCTGTGCTGACAGCTCAGAGCCTGGAGCCTGCTTCCAATTCTGTGTCTCCCTCTCTCTCTGCCCCTTCCCTGCTTGCTCTCTGTCTCTCTCTCTCAAAAATAATAAACATTAAAAATAAATAAATAAATAAATAAATAAATAAATAAATAAATAAAATACTGCATTAAAGGGGTGCCTGGGTGGCTTAGTCGGTTGAGCATCCCACTCCTGGTTTTGGCTCAGATCATGCTCTCACAGCTTCATGGGTTCGAGTTCCACATCGGGCTCTGCGTTGGTAACACAGAACCTGCTTGGGATTCTCTCTCTCTCCCTCTCTCTCTGACCCTCTCCCACTCATGCTGTCTCTCAAAATAAATAAATAAGCTTTAAAAATAAATAAATACTGCATTAAAGGTGTAAGTAGGTGGAGGGTAGATGAAAAAGATTGGCAAAATGTTGACAACTGGTGAATCTGAGTGATAGATATATGCGAATCCATTTATATAACTCTACTTTTTGGTGTATGCTTGAAAACACCTGATAAAGGTGGGTTTTTTTTTAATATTTATTTTTGAGAGAGAGAGTGCAAGTGGAGGAGGTGCACAGAGAGAGGGGACAGAGGATCAGAAGCGGGCTCTGCACTGACAGCAGAGAGCCTGATGCAGGGCTCGAACTCACAAACCATAAGAGCATGGCCTGAGCTGAAGTTGGACGCTTAACTGACTGAGCCACCCAGGCACCCCTGTTAAAAGGTTTTTAAACAACTCAACAACAACAAAAATAACCCCATTAAAAATGGGCAAAAGACTTGGGGCACCTGGGTGGCTCAGCTGGTTAAGTGTCTGACTCTGGATTTTGGCTTAGGTCATGATATCCTGGTTTGTGGGACAGAGCCCCAAGTCAGGCTCTGTGCTGACAGTGTGGAGCCTCCTTGAGATTCTCTCTCTCTCTCTCTCTCTCTCTCTCTCTCTCTGCCCCTCTCTCTCTCAGAATAAACAAACTTAAAAAAAAGTTTTAAATTAAAAAAAAAACAAACAGTGGTGCCTGGGTAGCTCAGTCAGTTATTTGTCTGAGTCTTAATTTTGGCTCAGGTCATGATCTCACTGTTTGTGGGTTTGAGCCCTGCATCAGGCTGTGCTGACAGCCTGCTTCAGATTCTGTGTCTCCCTCTCTCTCTCAAAAATAAACCTTAAAATTTTTTTTAAATGGTTGATATGGTAGATTTTATATTACATGTATTTTGCAATTAAAGGTAAAAATTAAAAATTAACGTTTAAAAAAATGAATGAAATAAAAGCTTTCCCTGTGGGAGTGGGTGGGGATTATCTGAGACTCCAGACTGTCCACAATGGAGACCTCATTTTCCAGCTTCATTTGCAGCCAGGGGCGGCCACATAATTGAGTTCTGGACCATTTGTCCTGTGGCAGCTGTCAGAAACCGGGAGACATTAAAGGTTTATTTTAAGCCGTTAAATTTTGAGATAGTTTGTTATGTAGCATTAGATAACTAGTATGGTCAGTCATCCACATTCTACCTGCACAGTATCTTCTATATCTGCCACATGATTGACTTAATATTTTTCTTAAAACTGACCAACTTTAAGTATTTAACAAAGATACCTCGAAGAGAAAACTTTACACCACAATTTCAGATGGAAAAACCAGTATTGGGGCACCTGGGAGACTCAACTGATTGATCTCTCAGGTCATGATCCCAGAGTTGTGGAATGGAGCCCTGTGTCGGGTTCTGTGCTGAGTGTGGAGCCTGCTTGATTCTCTCTCTCCCTCTGCCACTATCCCTGGCTCTCTCTCGCTCTCTCTCGCTCTCAAATTAAAAAAAAAAAAAAAAAAAAAGAAGTCATACAGTTCTGTTAAAAAAAAAAAAAGAAGAAAAGTAAAGAAAACCGTATCAATTCCATGAACAGGAGTTGACGAAAAAAACCAGCAAGATACCTTCATCTGCTGAGGGCTTTGAGACCTGCTCTTTGTTAAAAGGGCAGAGTAAGGGTGTTAGAGAGTGCGGGACAACACCATCCCTAGGAGACAAGGTAACAAACTCGGGCACAAAAGGAACACTATGGAACCCTAAAACAGAACGTGGAGGCACTCTATGAACTGACATGCTATTGTCGGGCATACACGTTATCTGAAAAAAGCAAAGTTCCAAACAGAGCAGATCAGCTTTTAGTAATTGTGGCAGGCTCAGTAATGGCCTCCAAAAGATATCCATGTTCCAATCCCTGGAACTTGTGAATACTACGTTGCATGACAAAAGGTGTGATTAAGTTAATGGTCCTGAGATGGGAAGTCATCCTGGATCTTTCATTTGGGCCCTAAATGCAATTACAGGTATCCTTGTAAGAGGGAGGCTGAGAAGATGTTACCTCAGATGAAAGCGGAGAAGGCGATGTGAGCACAAAGGCAGAGATTGGAATGATGTGGTCACCAGAAACTAACTGGAAGAGGCAAGAAATGGATTCTCTTACAGCCTCACAGGGAGTGCAACCCTGCCAAGGCCTTGATTCTGGCCCAGTAAAACCGGCTTGCACTTCTGGTCTCCAGAACTGTGAGAGAATAATTTCTGCTGTATTAAGCCATCAAGTTTGTTTCAGTTTCCACAGGAAATTAATACAGTAATAAAGGGTGAAATTAGAACATATATTCAGATTTGCTTGTATATGCATAAAGAAACTGGGAAGGCAGGGGTGCCTGGGTGGCTCAGTCAGTTAAGTGCCTGACTCTTGATTTGGGCTCAGGTCATACTCTCAGTGTTCATTGGATCGAGCCCTGTGTTGGGCTCTGTGCTGCTAATGTGAAGCCTGCTTGGGATTCTCTTTCTCCCTCTCTCTGCCCCTCCACCACTCACGTATAAGTGCTGTCTCTCAAAATAAAGAAATAAACATTATTTCAAAATTAAGAAAAAAAGAAAAAGAAACTAGGAAGGACACATAAAAAAGGAGTTGGGTAGGATGGACAGAGATGGGGGTGGGAGCAAGACTTCTCAGCCAAAAGGCAGACAGACAGGGCAAGGGGGGGGGGCGGGGGCAGCACAGCTAGTGCAAGAGGACAGAGGGGCTGACTCAGAAGAGCTGTGGCACCCAAAGAGCAGAACCCCAGGGCACACAGCCAGGAATTCTGGCTGCTGCAGTCCCTTTCGTCTCTGTTTGGGATCCAAATCCTCTCATCAACCCCATTCTGCCTGGACACACACAAGAAATCTCTTGCAGCAGCCCCCTTCTTGGCAAACCCTGCCCCCTTCTTGGCAAACACTGACAAGTGACTACTCCACTTGCCCTTTTCTTCTTCCTTACTAGCGAAATTCCAACTTTAGTTGAGGTCATAAAGTGCCATGCTAAAAGACTATGTTTCCCAAGTTCCTTTGTGTAGGTGGGGCCAGGTAACTAGGTTCTGGCCAATGAATACTTTTGTGTTGTGTAAGAAAATCTGGAATGGTACCTGAAAGGCGAGGGGGTTCTCACATGGATCAGAGCAGCTCAAGGGGCAAAGGAGGAAAGTACAAAATCTCTTCCTAACTTGGTCTTTTTCTTATTCTTCTTTATTCCTCTGAATGGCAACATTTACAATGGACTCTGTAAAAATCTACCATAAGTGGACAGTGTCCTCCTTTTCTATAGAACAGTTTAGTCTTGTTAGTCATCCTTCTAGATCATGGAGTGGCATATGCTGTTAGAAGTTCTTTTCAAAAGAAAAAAAAAAGAAGTTCTTTTCTTCCTTACTAACAATCAATCCTAATGGTCTTCAGGGTGGTTAAATGCCTAGCTAAAAGACTACATTTCCTAGTTTCCTCTGTAGTTGGAGGGTGACCAATGATGGAGAACTCACCATTGGGTGGGGTTTCTGGGAAGGCTTTCTAGAGGGGGCTAATTCAGTTTGCAGTTGGAGCCCCTTTTGCTCTTCTTCCCAGGAATGATACATGGCACTTGGTAGCCATCTTGGATGGAAGCTACATACTAAGGATGACAGGACAGAAAGAGAGGAACCTCAACCCTAACGATTGTGGACATGCCACACTGGTGCTGGTCTGTCAACCTCTGTATTTGTTTTATATGAGAGAAAAATAAACTCTTGGTAGATTATGTTATTGTTCAAAATATTTGCTGCCCTTCCTCACTTGAAGATTATATATCTCTACTCCAAAGACTTGAGGCTTGCCATAGACTTGCTTTAGCCAAATGACTGAAAGTGACATGGGCCACTTCTTTTTTTTTTTAATGTTTATTTGAGAAAGAGTGAGAGAGAGTGAGAGAGAGAGAGAGAGAGAGAAAGAGAGAGAGAAAAAGAGAGAGAGAGAGTGAGCAGAGGAGGGGCAGAGAGAGGAAGAGAGAGAATCCAAAGCAGGCTCCATGCTGTAAGCTCAGAGTCCAACGTGGGGCTCGATCTCACAAATTGTGAGATCATGACCTGAGCCGAAATCAAGTCAGACACTTAACTTACTGAGCCACCCAGGTGCCCCTGGGCCACTTCTAAATATAAAATTTGTCGGGAGCCAATGGGTGATTCTCCCTTTCTCTTTTCCCCCTCCTATAAGACCAGCAATATTCCATGTAGGAGAGGCTCCTTCAGCCTGAGGCCCCAGTTAAGATATTGTAGAGTAGGTCCACAAATGATCTGCAGAGGACATAGTGTGAGTGAGAAATAAACCTTTGCTGTAGTAAGCCATTGAGATTTTGCATTTGTTACTGCAGCATAATTTAAACACACTCTATCCTATAATCTCCATAATTTTTTTTTAGCCAGTAATATTTCGTGACTTTCTTACTGCCAACCAAATGCAATTCCTGATAGGTCCCCCATGAGAGATGACTCTCATACGTGCCTGAAAGGGCCTAAAATAGAACTAATGAATGTTTCCTTTGGCTGCCTGGCAGGCTCTTGTTATTCCCTGGCAGCCACATCCCTCTTTGTTTCTCCTTCTCCTTTTGCCTTCTCCTGAATCTCCTTTGGAAATAGCCCCTCGCCAAACTCTTACCTATGTGGCTTCTGCAAAACTGACTCGAGGTGAGTCTAGAGATGGAAATGGGTTAGCCTGTGTGAGGGACAGCCTGATTGCCATTGGTGGGATTTATTTAATTTTTTTAATTATTTATTTATTTTGAGAGAGTGTGGGTGCACACCCCTGTGCACATGTGGCAGAGGGGCAGAGAGAATCCCAAGCAGGCTGCTGCTGTCAGTACGGAACCCAACAGAGGGCTCGATCCCACAAACCATGAGATCACGGCCTGAGCAGAAACCAAGAGTCAGACATTTAACTGACTGAGCCCCTGGGCGCCCCTGATGGATTTAAACAACACAGATATAAAGTGATCTTTATGAAGCCATCTGGCTGCTCTGCACAGTCGTCATTATTCTCATTATTATATGTGAAGCATTTAGAACAGTTCCTGGCATATAGTAAGTGCTCTCCAAGTTCTTGTTCTTGTAAGGGCCACAAGAGTGGAAGCAGGGAGGTCAGGAAGCAGCTCTCACAATGTCTCAGTAATAGATATGACAACCTGAATAGCAGAGGTAATGAGAAATGGTCAGACTGGAAATGTAGGTGTTTTTTTTGTTGTTGTTGTTATTTCCTAATAGTTTAGTTAGGAGTTTCCCATTTGCATTTATAACTGTATTGCCAAGGTGTTAGGGGTTTTATTTTGATTGGGTGGAGATGTGCTTGGGAGGTAAAATCAAAGGATGGGTTAATGGACCTGACTGGGGGCAGTGGTGCTGAAGAAAGAATCAGGAGTGATTCCCAGGTTGTGTGTTCGGTTCTTCAATGTTTGACCCTTCACTTATCCATGAATTGTCAGGACAGGAACAGGATCTCTCAGGGTCCTTTGTGTCCAGCAGGGATTTCCTTTCTCCAGGAGACACTCAAGAGTTACTGAATTCATAAACAATGCCAGAACAATATATTTTATAAAGCAAATCTGGACACACTGATTTAGGTTTGAAGACTCCTCTGCATTATTCCTATTCTGTACCAGGGCCCCTCAACTGACATGGGCTGCTAGGTTTCCTTAGGAAAGCCATCTGAAATGCATTAATCAAATTCATCCAACCAATATTTACTGAGCACCCACTATGCGCCAGGCACTGTTCTAGGGCTGGAGAAATACCAGAGAGCAAGGCAGAGAAAAATCTCTGCCTTCATAGAGTGATATTCTAGTAGGGAAGACCATAAATGAATACATCAAATATGTGACATGCCAAATAGTGGTAAGCATTAAAGGGAAAAATAAAACAGGAGGTGGATAGGGAGAATACATATGTTATCTGGGAAAGGGTTATCATTTTACATAAAGTGGTGGTCATAAAGGTAAGAACTTTCCATGCAGAAGGAAAAGCACACAATCAGCAAAACTAAAAGGCAACCGACAGAATGGGAGAAGATATTTGCAAACGACATATCAGATACAGGGTTAGTATCCAAAATCTATAAAGAACTTATCAAACTCAACACCCAAAAAATAAACAATCCAGTGAAGAAATGGGCAAAAGACATGAATAGACACTTCTCCAAAGAAGACGTCCAGATGGCCAACCGACATATGAAAAAATGCTCAACATCACTCATTATCAGGAAAATACAAATCAAAACCACAATGAGATACCACCTCACACCTGTCAGAATGGCTAACATTAACAACTCAGGCAACAACAGATGTTAGTGAGGATGTGGAGAAAGAGGATCTCTTTTGCATTGTTGGCGGGAATGCAAACTGGTGCAGCCACTCTGGAAAACAGTATGGAGGTTCCTCAAAAAACTAAAAATAGAACTACCCTATGACCCAGCAATTGCACTACTAGGCATTTATCCATGAGATATAGGTGTGCTGTTTCAAAGGGACACATGCATCCCATGTTTACAGCAGCACTATCAACAATAGCTAAAGTATGGAAAGAGCCCAAATGTCCATCAATGGATAAATGGATAAAGAAAATGTGGTATACACACACACACACACACACACACACACACACACACACACACAATGGAGTATTACTCGGCAATCAGAAAGAAGGAAATCTTGCCATTTGCAGCTACGTGGATGGAACTGGAGGGTATTATGCTAAGTGAAATTAGTCAGAGAAAGACAAAAATCATATGACTTCACTCGTATGAGGACTTTAAGAGACAAAACAGATGAACATAAGGGAAGGGAAACAAAAATAATATAAAAACAGGGAGGGGGACAAAACAGAAGAGACTCATAAATATGGAGAACAAACTGAGGGTTGTTGGAGGGGTTGTGGGGGGGGGGATGGACTAAATGGGTAAGGGGCACTAACGAATCTCCTCCTGAAATCATTGTTGCACTATATGCTAACTAATCTGGATGTAAATTTTAAAAAATAAAAAATAAAATTTAAAAAAAAAGAAGGAAAAGCACAAAGCCCCTGGGGCAACAATGTGCCTGGCATGCTAGAGGAACATCGAGTAGCCAGTGATGCTGGAGAACAGTGGTAAGGGGGAAGAAGGAGGAGGGAGATGAGTCATACAGAGACTGGAGATCGAGCTCCTGTAGGGCTTTGTAGGCCTTTCTGTCTGCTCCAGCCTCACCTTGTCTTTTATGAGTGACGTGGGAGCCAGGGGAGGGATCTGAACAGAGGAGGACTCTGATCTGACTCAGGTGTACACAAGTTCCCTGTGACTGTGTGTGGAGATCAGAATGTGGGAGTGGGTTGATCAATGAAGAGGCTACTAAAATGGTGCAGTCAGGAGGTGGTAATGGCCAGAAGCAGAATGGAGGCAGAGAAGGGGGTTAGAAGTGGTCAATTCTGGATAGATTTTTAAAGGGAGAGCCCACAGGATCTGCTGACAGACTGGATGAGGAATGAATGTGTCCTGGCTGATTCAGACTAAGGCCCCCAGGGACACACCTGTAGTCAGAGAAAGTCAGGTTTATGTACCACAGCAGTGAGGGAAACTGCACACCAGAGGTACTATAAGGAGTCTCACCAAACAAAGGAAAAGACAGGGTTATTATTTGGATTTGGGGGAAGGGGTGAAATATAAATGAAATTGTTTAGCTAGGCTTAAAGCAAAGCAGAATTGTGTGTGAAGGGATAAATACTAGGTCTGCATTGCAAAGTGAGTCCAGAGTCCTGTCTCCTTGGAAGCAATACAGTTTAGGTCAATGTGGAAAACTG
The DNA here is from genome assembly GCF_016509475.1 of Prionailurus bengalensis. NCBI lineage: Eukaryota > Metazoa > Chordata > Mammalia > Carnivora > Felidae > Prionailurus > Prionailurus bengalensis. The sequence goes on along the minus strand of NC_057352.1, from coordinate 17,924,036 downwards.
TGTCCAGAAATGCCTTACCTGAAGCTCTGCCCCGGACTGTAAACTGAGGCTGCTTCTCATTGTAAAAATGACTTAACTCCCCCAGGTGTTCAGTGAGATGTTTCATTTTTACCGATATAATCTCAAACAGCAAAGTTTATCATCGTCCATGTTTTTACAATGTTTTAAAAGTAGACTCCATGCCCAACATAGGGCTTGAGCTCACGACCCTGAGATCAAGTGTCTCCATCTACTGAGCCAGCCAGGCACCCCAATAGTCTAGGATTTAAGAGAACAAAGTTTCCTAGTAAAAAGCTCAAAGAAGGGGGATTTTTTCACTTTACATCTGCTGCATGTCCCTGTGAAAAATATAGAAATATTTTTTCCTATTAGCTCTTCAGCCCGCCTTTCCCATGTCTTTTATTCCAGCTGGGGAATAATAAAGAGGAAGACAGATTTTTTAAAATTATCTTTGTTTTTTTACAGTTCAAGCTAATTTTTACTTTAAGTGTGAGGAAAGAAAAGATGTCAGTAGAGACATGTGAGTAGATGTGAGTAGAAAGAAAAGTGTGAGTAGAGAGATGACTCTAAGGTTTCTGGCCTAAACAACAGGTAAGATGAAGTAAGTTATTAACCGAGATAGGAAGGGTTGTGGAAGGTTCGGGAGGGAGACAAGATCAGGAGCTCAGTTTCCGATGTTTTGCGTTTGAGATACCTCAACTTCGTGGAGATGACAAGCGGGCAGTTGTAGGCCCCTCCCTACGGTCCCACTTCTTCCGCTCGCCCCTTTCACTACCTGTGGTTAATCGTCTACACCTGCGTTTTAGCACATCTGCGCCTTTGCATGTTCTGTGCTTACTGCTGAAAATACCGTCTCTTCACTTTGCTAACCCTGTTTCTGGATACCTGCGGGCTGGACCAGGTGCCGGGCAAAGGGGCAGTTATCCTCGGGCCCCGCCCCCGCAAGCCCCGCCCCGCACGCCCCGCCCCGCACTTGCGCTCACTTGTAGAAGCTCACAGGGCGGTTGTCAGCGCCCAGTCGGCCCGCAGTGTTGGAGCAGTTCGGAGCACGGCAATACTTGGGCATGGCTGTTCAAGCCCGTTGAGTCCTGCCCAGTCTGCAGCCGCACTTTGCTCCTCGCGAAGCTCCACAGAACTCGGCCCCACCCGCGCGCTCTCTGCCCGCCTCACGTGATGGCCCTTGAAGCCTCATCACGTGCGGGGAAGGGGAGAGGGCGGCTGCGCACTACGCGCCCAGTGGCGCTACCACAACTACGCCCTGGTCACGTGGCAAATGGGGAAAAGCGAGTAGGACGGCACAAAGCCAGTTCTTAGCCACTCTGACCTTATCTTGTGCTGGGAGACAGGTGATGTCACGGCTTTTCTGAGCCTGCGCCAAGTGGTCGGTCTCTTTCGGACCCACCCTACCCTTATATCCGGGTGACTATCCACTGCGTGTGCGGGGGAAGTGCTGCAAAAAGCGAACTGAGGGCTTTGGAGGCTTTGGCCTTAGCTACGTAAAAGTTAAAACCTAAACGTTTGTTAATGATGAAAACAGACCGCAATAAAAATGCCATTTTGTTTAATCAGGCAGCAAGTAAACTAGCTATGGATCCACCCTGCCAGACACTTCGCTCCGCCTCTCAGCCCTCATTGGTCAAAACCTCCGCTCGGTAGCCCTGACATTGGCCAGGCCCGGGGCCTACCGCGTCCAATGGGCGGCGGCGCCGGCTTTCCCGCGGGCCGTTTGCTCTTTGAGCGGGCCGTGGAGGCGTGGGCGGCAGTTGGGGAGTGCAACGGTTGTCCTGCTCCGGCGCGACGATGGCGGCCTTGGGGCCCGGAGGCTACGCGCGGAACGATGCAGTCGAGAAGCTGCCATCCGTCACGGTGGGAGTTCCGACGCGGAGGAACCAGTGCTCTCCGCCTCCCGCTCCCCAACTGTGTCTCCGGCGGCGGACCCGACTCTCGGCGGCGCCGGAGGACACGGTGCACAACCGGGTGAGGAGCTGTTTGCCTTGCCCACTCCAGTTCCAGGCTCCCTCCCAAGCTCCCCTGGACCCGCCCTTAGATCGTTGGCCCCGCCTATCAACCCTCGCCTAGTCTTCTCTAGCCCGTTTCGTCTCCTACGTCCCGCCCCGTTAGCCAAGGCTCCTCCCACTCTCCCTTCTCTCTCAGGTACCCATCATTTCTAGCCCACCTGTCAACCCCGACTCCCTTAGCCCTTGGACCATTTTCGGGGTTCTCTCTGGACCCTTACCTCAGTGTATTTTAGTTCTGCTGATCACCTCCTAGTCCCGCCTTCCTACGTATCCCTTCAGTCACCTTTGGATGTCTCTCTGGGCCCTTCCATTTTTGTGACCTCGCCCCATGCTGGATCTTTAGGGTCCCTACCAGTGTTCAGTATCGAACCCTATCTATCTAAACTGTCCCTCAGCGCTATTCCGCCTTCCCTCCTCACCTGCCTTCTCTTTACTTCTCACTTACCAACGTGGGATTCTTATTCCATATTGCCACCCTAAATTATGGAGAACATGTGAATAATTGTAAAATCTCAGCAACGCTTCCTGCGGGAGGGAGTACAGAACAGTTCCCTAAGTCTTTAGACATAGGAACAAAGATTTTGGAGTAGACAGAAGGAATTCCATTAGCACAGCAGCAATTAAAAAAAAAAATTGTTCTCCAACTCTCTGAGCTACGAAGTCTGTTTTTATAAAACAGAAGTATTAATAACCATACCATGGGGTTGCAGGGAGCAGAAATGAAATGGTGACTATGACCTGCTTGGCAGAGTCCAGTTAGAGAGTGGAAACATGGTAGCTGCTGGTGGATCTTCTTCCTGCCACATGGCTTCCTGCTGCGCTCTGATTATATCACCCCTTTCTGGCTGCAGTTCCTGGTGGCCCCTGCCCACCTCTCTGGCTATACCTCCATGGTCCTCTCTCTCAAATGTTCAGTCACACAAGCCTGCTTTCTGTTTTCCTGAGGCTCCAAGCTCTTTACCACCTCCTAAGTGTTTGCTGAGTCCTCTTGGGTTTTTGCTGCAGTCCATCCGACTGGCTCCTCATCCCTCAAGTCTCAGCCTGCATATCCCTACCCTGAGAGGCCTTCCCCCAGCCTAAAACAGACATTACTTTAATCTCTCACCTAGCACCCTGTACTTCACAGCCCTTACCTTGTAGGTTCCTGAAAGTACCTTGTGAGCACTAAACTGCATAAAATAGAGGAATGACAATAGCAATTTCAGAGAGGCAGTAAGTAATGTGCACTCTTAACGAGTGCAACCTCTGGACCCAGAATGCCTGGGCTTAAACCTTAATTCTGTTGTTGTTGTTCTTTGTCTCCCCCTCCTCTTCCTCTTCTTCCTCCACCCCTTCCCACCCTCCCCCCCCTTCTCTCTCCATGCCCAGCATGGAGCCCAATGCAGGGCCTGAACTCATGACCCTGAGATCAAGACCTGAGCTGAGATCAAGAGTTGGACTCTTAACTGACTGAGCCACTTAGGCACCCCAGTTCTGTTCTTCTTGTTATGAACTTTTCTGTGCCTCAGTGTCCTTATCTGTAAGATGAAGATAATAATATAAATATTCCCTTGTAAGGTGTTTGTGAGGATTAAGTGAGCTCACATATGTTAAGCATTAGAACAATACCTGGCGCATTGTAAATTCTCTATTAGTGGTAGCTACTACTGTTTTGATTGTGTATTTTTGGGTAATTGATGTCATTAATTTTTCTTGTTTGGTGGCACAGAGTCCATCTGGCTTACAAAAGATCTACTCTAAAAATGACCATTATATTATATTAATGCCCAGTAATGCTGATTGACAGATATAAAAACGATGTGAGTGCCATTGCCTGATTGCTTGGGTTAGAGTCCTGGTATGGCTCCATCCTGGATGGGTTACCTCTCTGAGCCTCTTTATATCCTCGTCTGTAATATGGAGATGATGACAATAATGACCATATCACAGGGTTATTGTGAGTATTAGATGAGTCGGTAGAGTTACAGGTATTTAAACAGTGCCTAGCTCCTGGTAAATGCTCAGTAAGTGTTAGCTATCATTATGCTATGCCTCTCATTTCTGATACCAAGGACTTGCTTGAGAATGTTTTACTTTAATACTAATTAGAAACTAGTCTATTCCAGGGGTGCCTGGGTGGCTCAGTTGATTGAGCATCTGACTTCAGCTTGGGTCATGATCTCACAGTTCATGGGTTCAAGCCCCACATTGGGTTCTGTGTTGACAGCTCAGAGCCTGGAGCCTGCTTCAGATTCTGTGTCTCCCTCTCTCTCTGCCCTTTGCCCACTCATGCCCTGTCTCTCTGTCTCTCAAAAATGAATAAACATTAAGAAAAAAAAGAAACTAGTCTTTCATTTTGAAAGAAAGCATGAAAGTATCACAATTCTATTAGTCTATACTCTAAATTGTGTTAATCAACCACAATAGAGATTTGCTCATTTAAATTACTTTGCTTAGATAATTTTAAAACTTTCAATGTGATTGTTCACTTGTTTCTTTGCTTGTTGAACCTCTAGGCTGTAAATTTGTTGAGGGAATAGATGGTGTCCACTCTTGCTCACGCCTGTGTCTCCCCTGCAGGGCCCAACATATGGACTGGCTTTGGAGCCAGAGACTAGCTGGGTTTGTATCCCAACTTTGTCACTCCACAGGCATGGGATCTTGGGCCTCAATGTCCCCATCTGTAAAATGGGGTGATAATAGTGCCTTCTTTCCTTGGGTTGTGAGGCTTCGAATTTTTCATCCTTGTAAAATATTTAGAAACTTATTCAGAGGTCACCTTCTCAATGAGGACTTCTCTCTTCCCTATACTCCCAATCTCCTTCCCTGCTTTATTTTTCTCTTCTGCTCCTATCAGCACCTGGCATCTGTTTTACATGTTTGTTCTGTTTATTTTTTATGTCCTCCATCCCATCATGATTAGGATGTGAGCTCCAGGAGGGTAGGGGTTTTTGTCTGTCTTCCTCATCGTTCTGTGTCCTTCAAAGGAATGTTGAGAAGAACAAATGTTAGCTGTTGGTCACATGACTGTAGAAGTTCAGTTAGTATTAGATGTAACAGGGACTGAATGGGTGGCTGAGGCAGTGGTGCCACGGAGGGCCTACTGGGACATGTCCTTCTGACTTGGATATTTCCCCCACAGGTGTCGCTCGAGAAGGTGCTCGGCATCACAGCCCAGAACAGCAGTGGCCTGACCTGTGACCCCAGCACAGGCCATGTGGCCTACCTGGCAGGGTGAGTGAGTGGGCGGGCCTTGGCTTTTCTGGCTGTAGGATGCAGGTAAGCTGCCTACCCCTGAGGACTGTGGAGAGGCCCATCTAGGTCTAGAACAGCACCCGGCATGTGGTGAGCACCATGAAAGCCTTATTGTGACTGCAGATGGGAGGTGGTGGCGATTCTGGGAAATACCCAAGCCATGGTGTCAGACAGCCTGGATTTGTGTCCCAGCTCCACCGTGTGCTCTTCTGTGAACCCCTGCTGCTTCGTCCATAAAACACAACTAGGAATATCCTCCTTTTGGGTAGTTGAGAGGACTGGAAGATCTCCTCCTGTTTATTCCATAAATACTGATCTAGCCTGGCACTGTTCTAGGCACCAAAGACCCCTCCACTCCTGGAGGGCAGGGGCAGATCTGTAGTCCTTCCTAATGAATAATATCTGTCTGTCATTGAGTCTTTACAATGCAGTCCAGGATAGAGGACAAGGGTGGGCTCTTGAATCTGTTATGGATTCATATCCCCACTCTGTTCCTGACCTGCTGGGTGGTCCTGGGCAAAGGATTTTCCCTCTCTGGGCTTCAAGTTTCCTCATCTACAAGAGGGGGCTAAGATTTCCGACTTTACCTGTCATTTGTGAGGATTTAAAGAGATTGTGCACATAAGGTCTTTATTAGCCAGTGCCTGACAGAAGAAGTGTTGGTTTCTATTTAAGAATATATTATCTAATAACTTGAAGTGTCCTAAGATTCTCAGCATTAGACACCTGGAGAAGGAGGAGAGAATCTTCTGTTCAGAGCCTTATTTATGTGTGGGCTCTTCTGTTGGGAATAGAATCATCCCTGGACCCCAATACTCCCCTCAGTTTGGGCACATTTCCCTCTTTCTCCCCAGCTGTGTGGTGGTGATTTTGAACCCCAAGGAGAACAAGCAGCAGCACATTTTTAACACTGCCAGGTAGGCTGGGGCCTGGACATTGGGTAGGGGTGGGGTGAGGGTCCCGGCGCACACCCCCTTCCCCGCATGGCTTGGGAGTTCGTAGGTGGGTAACTAAGTCATTCACTCACCCGTCGGTTCAGCGACGTTGTTGCTTTGTGCTAGGTAGTGTTCCAGGTGCTGGGGACAGTGAACAAAAGACATGAGAATCTCTGCTCTTGTAGAGCTGACAGTCCAGCAGGGAAGACAGACTAAACCAGTTGGCAAATTACTAGTCAACTCTGACCATCGCTATGGGGGAAATAACGAGGATGTGTTAGGGCAGGTTTGCAGGCAGAAAATGGAGAAAAACCATATCAGAGGTCTCGGGGAGGGCCTCTTGGAGGCTGAGACCTGAAAGAAGTAAGGGAGTGACCCCCGCAAAAGTGTAGGGGGCGTCTTCCAGATAGAAGGAACAGCAAGGGCAAAAGGCCCTGCAGTGAGTAAGAATCTTGGTTTTTTGAGGAGCAGCCGGAGATTCTTTTGCCTGGAATTGGAGGAGGGAGCAAAGGGGAGAGGAGGCTGAAACAGAAACCACTTCTGGGTCTTAACAATTGTTTAACTTTTCACATTGAAATCATTTTTTTTTTTTAATTTTTTTTTTTTAACGTTTATTTATTTTTGGGACAGAGAGAGACAGAGCATGAACGGGGGAGGGGCAGAGAGAGAGGCAGACACAGAATCGGAAACAGGCTCCAGGCTCTGAGCCATCAGCCCAGAGCCCGACACGGGGCTCGAACTCACGGACTGCGAGATCGTGACCTGGCTGAAGTCGGACGCTTAACCGACTGCGCCACCCAGGCGCCCCTGAAATCATTTTAGATTTTAAAGAACAATACAAAGAATGCCTGTCTATCTTTCACTCATTTTCCCCAGATGTTGACCTTTTACCATATTTGCTTTATCATTCTCAGTCTATATACATAGTAATTTTTTTTTTTTGAACCATTTGAGAGTAAATTGGGGACATGATACCCCTGTGCCTCTAAATATTTCAGTGTGGATTTCCTGGGCATGGGGTGGGCATTATCCTTCAAAACCACAGTACATTCAACAAAGTCAGGAAATTAAAACTGGTACATCACTACCAACTAAGCCTCTTTCAAGTTTTACCATTTACCCCAAGAATGTTCTTTACAGCAAAAGAATTCTGTCCAGAATCACATGTTGCTCAGTTGTCTCTTTGGTCTTCTTCAGTCTGAAGCAGTTCCTTTGTCTTTTCTTGACTTTTATGACCTTGACACTTGAGGATGACAGGCCAGGTATTTTGTAGAAGGCTCCACCCTTTGGGTTTGTCTGATGTTTCCTCATAGATATACTGAGGTTCTGCATCTTTGGCAGGAACACCTCAGAAAGAATGCTGCATCCTCCTCAATGCGTTCTGTCAGGCGGTGCATGATATTGACCTCTCTTAAGACCAGTGGTGTTCCCTTGGGCCCTTGGTTAAGGTGGTGTCTGCCAGGCTTTTCCACTGTGAAGCTTCTCTTTTCCCCCGGTGACTAGTGAGTATGTTGTGGGGAGCGTCTCTGAAACTGCATGTATCACCCTGTTCCTCACCACACTTTCGTTCATGCTTCTTAGCATGGCTTTGACATTTTTCAAAGCCTCTGCAGGGAATTCCGATGGCCAGGGCTTTGCCCTGTCAGGTAACTTGGGCAGGACTTCCCTGTGTTGAGGTCTCCTTGTCTCAAAACTGGCTGAGAGACCTGAGTTCATGGAGCATGCTTGAGGAATTAGTGCAGCGATGCCCATAGAGCATTTTGTGGAGGACCGGGCGCAGGGTCAGGGCACACAACAGGCTAGGAGTGGCTGCAGTCAACAGAAACCCACGAGCATGGCTTCAAACACAAGGGCATGCTCTTTGTGCTCGAAAGAAGTCTGGAGGTGAGGACCCAGGGGCTGGTGTCTCTGCAAGCCTCAGGAACCCCAGTCTGCCTGTCTTCTTGTTCCACCGTGCCTGTTGTGAGGCCTCTGTACTTGAGGTTGTCTCCTGGTCCAAGATGGAGTTCTGGCTGTCATGTCCGTTATTCAGAAGGGGAACGATTGGGGATCAGGACAAAGAGTTGCCTTTGAGAAGCTTTTCTGGAAATCCCACATGCGTTTCAGTTTACTTCTCACCGGCCAGACTAAATCACGTAGCTGTACCTGTGTAGAGAGGCGAGGAAATGTACTCCAGCTGGAGACACTGCCATTCTAATTAAAATTTGGCTTCTGTCGGCCAGGAAGGACGGGCAGGTGGCGATCGGGTAGGCAGCTTGCCTTGTGTGCTGCCCTAGGAGTTGTGGGAAGCCACCAGAGAGTTAGGTGATGATGATAAGTGTTCTGTAAGATTGTCAGAGACTCAGAGACATTCGCTTAGTTACCTACACACCAACTAACTCACGTGAGGGAGACCATTACTAGACCATTAAGGAACACAGGTAAAATAGGATTAAAAGAGAGAGTGGAGGGGCACCTGATGGGCTCAGTTGGTTGGGCGACTGATTTCTGTTCAGGTCATGATCCTAGAGTTGTGGAGCCCAGTCCCACGTTGGGCTCCGAGCTGAGCGTGGAGCCTGCTTGAGATTCTTTCTCTCCCCTCCTCTCCCCAGCTTGTGTGTGTGTGCTCTCTCTCCTCTCTCAAATAAAAAGGAGAGAGGGGGGAGAGGAAAAAAACAACGTAGTGTGGGAACCATGAAACTTGCTGCTAGAAAAAACATGCAAACTACTCTGGTCATTCAGTCCTTGTGCAGGCTAGAGAGAAACATGTTGGTTGTTCATGGGTTTTCCAGAACACTTTGAGTGTTTAGCAGTGGAGCACATGCTGTCTCAGTGTGATGTCTGCCAGCACCACCCCCCCTACAGTTAGGACAGATCGGTACCATTTCCTGCACCTGAATTCTCAGGGTTACAGGGTGGGTGGGGCCTTAGGGAGCCCACCCCTGCTGAGCAAGAGGAAAGGAAGGCCCTTGTACAGTGACCACCCTATCTATGTTTGGGGACTTTGCTTTTACGCCTGGTTTCCTGTGCCACTGACCCACTTCTGTCAGTGGGGAATGCAGGGAACGCGCTGTATGCTGTGCTGGGCACATGGGCAACATTGGCTCTGTGGGAGCTGCTGGCACTCACCTCTCCTGGCCTCTTTCAAGGCTTGGGAGCAAGGAGTGGGCAGAGTTCTGTGAGCACAGCCAGGCTGGGGTCTGGCTGCCTACCCTCCTTGGAACCAATGACTGGCGCCTTTCCCTTCCCTCAGGAAGTCGCTGAGTGCTCTGGCCTTCTCCCCTGATGGGAAGTACATAGTGACGGGGGAGGTGAGTTGTGTTTGTGAGTGGGTGGGGAGGGATCTTGGGGCCATTCCTTCTACCCCACAGTAGGTGTGGGAAGCCCCTAGAATAGCTTCTTCCTGGGCCAGAAAGCCCCATGGCAGATGGGGGAGGTGGCTTTGGGGCATACTGGGGCAATGCCAATTTTAGCCCCAATAGCCCTTCCAGCCCCTCCTGGTACAGATCCCAGCAGCAGTAATGGCCCAACCTTCCCCAGAACGGGCACAGGCCTGCTGTGCGCATCTGGGATGTGGATGAGAAGAATCAGGTGGCAGAGATGCTGGGCCATAAGTACGGCGTGGCCTGTGTGGCCTTCTCCCCCAATATGAAGCACATCGTGTCTATGGGCTACCAGCACGACATGGTACTCAACGTCTGGGACTGGAAGGTGAGAAGACTGGTGGGGGTACCCTGCAGCTCAGGCATTGAGCGAACTTAAATGAGATAATTTGGTAAAGTGTTCATTTATCCGGAAAATATTTATTGAGCACCTAGTGCATGCTGATCCCAGTTTTAGACACTTACTGTGAAGCATACGACAAGCTCTAACTAGTAGAATTACGTAATTATTCTCATACTGACCAGCTGTGACCTTGAGCAAGTGCCTTTACTTATCTGTGGGTCCCTTTCCTCATCTGTAAAAGGGATACGTTAGCATCTCCCTTGTTGAGTTGTGAGAATTCAGTGAGTTAATATGCACTGAAGGCTGGATTTAGGAACAGCTAGGGGAGGACTTGGAGGTGGCAGAAGTGGGTGGCAAATCCTGGCTCTGTTCACAACGTGCTGTGTGATCTTGAGCACATGACATCACCTCTCTGAGCCTGGCAGAGGTGGGGAGAAGCACCTACCATATAGGACAATGGAGAGGATTTCATCCTGCAAAGGCTCTGCCACGTGTGAGCTGTAGAGCTGGGACTCTTGGGGAGAGCTCTGGAACTTACTCACGCATGGAAACCTTTCCAAACCTCAGTCTCCTCTGATTAGTAAAGATAAGAGTGCCACATGTAGGTTTCCCCAAGGGCCCAGAGGGCCCCAGGAAAACTGACCTGGAGCAGGGGATGGCTGAGTGATACAGGGCTCAGGCACAGGCACAAATGATCCAATGGCTGGGTGCTAGCGTGAACTTCTGTGCATTGATTCTTCCAGAAAGACATTGTGGTGGCTTCCAACAAGGTATCATGCAGGGTCATCGCCCTCTCTTTCTCAGAGGACAGCAGCTATTTTGTCACCGTAGGGAATCGGCATGTGAGGTTCTGGTTCTTGGAAGTCTCCACTGAAGCAAAGGTAGGTTTCTGCCCCTGTCCCCTTAGCCAGGCCTGGCGGTTAACCGTTAGGGGCAGTGTGGACTCCTGTTTCTACCTGAGATTTGGAGCCAGTGATCTCAGAGGTTGTCTGGCCTCTGGTTCAGCTTCTGCTTCTGGGCCTGCTCAGACAGCTCAGACAGCTCAGGTGCTGTCAGGCCCTGCTGGGAAATCTCCCGACACACAGACCCTGGGGCCAGACCTCTTTTCTGGACTGCCACCTTCCAGCCACTCTGCCTAGAAGTGTCTGTTCTGCTTTTTTCTTCCTTTCTCCTCCATTTGGAGGAATGCCTTCGAGCCCTTCTGTTTAGCTATGTGTCATATCGTCTGGTCATGAGAGTCCCATTGTGACCTTGCTGGGGTCGAGGCCATGCGGACAGTGTCTTACTATGCCCTGCTGTGCCTCCAGGTGACGGGCACGGTGCCCCTCATAGGGCGTTCAGGCATCCTGGGAGAGCTGCACAACAACATCTTCTGTGGCGTGGCTTGTGGCCGGGGCCAGATGGCAGGCAATACCTTCTGTGTGTCCTACTCGGGTCTCCTCTGCCAGTTCAATGAGAAGAGGGTGCTGGAGAAGTGGATCAACCTGAAGGTACCCCACCCTCCCTGTCTGCCATCAGTGGGGAAAACACTCTTCCCAGGACATGTGTCTCTAGGGACATTCAGTAATGTCCCTGCCGGGTAGTTGATTCCACTAACTCTGGGTTTAACCTCTCAAAAGTTCTGCTTGTGAGACTTTTGGTGAGTAACTTTCCCTCAATGAGCCTCAGTTTCCTCATCTGTAAAATGGAAATCCTGCTGCCTACCTCACAGAGTTAATAAGGGAGTCCCATGAGATAATATATAGAAGGTGCTCAGCACAGTGCCTGGTACCCTGTAATGGGGTCAAGGTTACAATCACTCTCCTGTCACTGTTTGATCCAGTTCCCATTTTTCTTCTTCACTGAGCACTCTTAACTGGTGGGAGGACTGCATTTTTTTTTTTTAATCTAAGGTATGATTGACTTCATTTTTCAGTCAAAAAAGACTATGTTAAAAATACATAACTTTTTTTTAAGTTTATTTATTTTGAGAGAGAGAGAGTGTGAGCAGGGGAGGGGCATAGAGAGAGAGGGAGAGAGAGAACCCAATCAGGCTCCACACTATCAGCACAGAGCCCATTGCAGGGCTCAGTCTTGCGAACCATGAGATCACGACCTGAGCCGAAACTAAGAGTGGGGTGCTTACCTGACTGAGCCACTGAGGTGCTCTTAAAACATTTTATTTGTTTTTTTAAAAATTTTTTTGAATGTTTAGTTTTGAAGGAGAGAGAGAGAGCATGAGCAGTGGAGGAGCAGAGAGAAAGGGAGACACAGAATCCAAAGTGGGCTCCAGGCTCTGAGCTGTCAGCACAGAACCTGACATGGGGATGGAACTCACAAACCATGAGATCATGACCTGAGCCGAAGTCAGATGCTTAACCGACTGAGCCACCCAGGCGCCCACTCTTATAACATTTTAAACCAAAGGATGGGGGCTTCTGGGTCGCTCAGTTGGTTAAGCATCCAACTCCTGATCTCAGCTCAGGTCATGATCTCACAGTTCGTGGGATTGAGCCCCGAGTTGGGCTCTAGGCTGACGGTGTGAGTCTGCTTAGGATTCTTCTCTGCCCCTTCCCACTCTCATTCTCTCTCTCTCAAAATAAATAAATAAAAACTTATAAATAAATAAATAAACAAACAAATAAAATAAAGGATGTTACATCTATAAATTGCAGAACTACTTTTCTTCAGGATCTGAGGGTTTGAATCCAAACTGTCTTCCTGTTCTGAGACTGGATGCGCATTGGCTATCAGCAGGAGCATAATGGTTTTCCCTCCTTTTCCTACTCCTGATTTTTTTTTTTTTTTTTTTTTTTTTGAGAGAAAAGAGCATGTGAGTCGGGAAGGGGCAGAGAGAGAATCCCAAGCAGTGCAGAGCCTGATGTGGGGCTCCATCTCCCCTGTGAGATTGACCTGAGCTGAGATCAGGAGTTGGACACTTAACCGACTGAGCCACCCAGGCACCCCATCCCACTTCTGCTCTTGTGGCTCCCCTCCAGAACTCACCTTTAGGGTTAAAGGAATGGTGTCAGGCCTGTGGAAGAATTCAGAGTTTCATCTGTTTTTCCTAATTGGTTAAACATCATTCGTTTTTTTCTCGTCTGAATCCTCTTTCTAGAACTTTGGCAGCTTAAGCAAGTCCAAAGCTTTTGACAGATGGATGGTTAGCCCCTGAGCAGTTGTCATAAATGACAACTTATAAATTAAGTTCCTCTAGACTTGGACAAACTCCTGTAATGTGTATCCAGAGGTCTGGCACTTCCTGCCCTGTCCATCTGTGTGTTCTGGCAGGATAGATGGCCCAATTGTCTTTCCTGTATACGGTAACATTTTTCTGTGTTGCTCTGAAGTATAATCTCTATGAAGTTGTTTTCAAACAATAAGGAGTAAAATGTAAGCCTCATATTCAACCCTGTTACTGCAAATTACCTATCTGAAGTCACTATCTGCTGAACAGATTATTTTCCACACACAGCTGAGTTCCTCTGTAAACAATAACAATTCTGTCATAATTTGTGCCTCTGTCTGCCTGCTGGCATGTTTCTTTCAATGGTGACTGCTACATCCTGATTTCAAAAGTCTTAAAATTTGCTAAAATAGACTTCTTAGACCCAAAGAACTAAAAGGCTTCTCTGGAGGCTGTTCTGTTAGTCCCTGTGTCCCTGAACTGGGCCACATGGAACACCAAGTACACTTGTGTTCCCTTTGCCCCCACAGGTCTCTCTGTCTTCCTGCCTGTGTGTCAGCCAGGAGCTCATCTTTTGCGGCTGCACAGATGGGATAGTCCGCATCTTCCAGGCCCACAGCCTGCAGTACCTCGCGAACCTGCCCAAACCACACTACCTTGGGGTGGACGTGGCCCAGGGCTTGGAGCCCAGGTACTGCCCAGCAGGGGGAAGGAGAGGAGCCCACTCAGTCTGTCCACTGACATTCACTCATGCTTCCGGCCCCATCTACCTATCTGGCCAGCCCTGGGCTGGAAGGAGACAGCTATAACGAGGCAGCAAAATCTCTGCCACCGTGAAGTCTGCAGTCTAGTGAGGGAGCTTGATGATAAGCAAGTACACAAACGAGACCATTTCAGATAGTCGTAAATGCTGTGGTGAAATAAAGCAGGGACTCAGAAAGGAAAGTGCCCGGGGATGGGGCTGTGTTGATTGGCAGCCAGGGGAAGCGTCTTTGATGAGAGGGAGCCAGCTGTGTGGAGAGCTGGGTCCCAAGAGCAAGTGTAAAGACCTGAAGGGAAAAACACCCTGGGCTTGGTGTGTTGCAGGAACAGCTAGGGACTGTGTGATCAGAGCCTAGTGTACCAGGGGAAGATGTTGGGAGACAGGTCTGAACATTTATGGAGACTGGCAGGAGAAGCTTCCTTCCAATAAAGGAAGTCTTTTCTGATGTCAGTGGGCAGCCTGATTTCAGGCATTGGCATTGGTTATATGGTCAGGCCTTGAGCATTAGATCCCTCTGGCTGCCATGTTGAGAGGGGGTGGAAGGGCTGAGCTGTGCTGTATCTTCCCCTTTGATGTAAGGCTGTTTGGTGTCTGTAAAACGTAGGACCTACCTCTCATGGAGACTGGGAATTCAGTGTTGCTAAAGCTCTCAGATCGGCGTGTCATAGATGCTCAGTAAACTGTAGCCTTTGTAGGGAGGCCCCAGGTCAGGGGACAGCTCCCCAGCCCCTTGCATAGGGATTTTTGATCACATGTTGGTGGGGCCAATGAGAGAGAACTGAGAACTGATGGTATGTGCCCATCATCCTTCCATGCTCAGAGAGAGGATGGAGCTTGGGTTGGATTAGATGAAGGGAGAGAGATGTCAACAGGAGTCAAAAATTCAAATGTTCTCAGGGGCCAGCCAGAAGCTTCCAGTTTACAACCTTTGGACTAGAAGCAAAAGCAAAGGAACTGGGAGGGAGGAAGGAGGAGTGGAGTTGGAGTGGGAGATGGACCACTCCAAATATAAGGAATGGCATTGCCAAGCAAGAGGCAGCTAGCTCAAGTGTCACCAGGAGCAGCTGTCACTACTCACAGTGACATTGATGGTGACTGATGGCACATGTGGCCTTGTTAGCTTCCTCTTCCACAGAAAGGCAGAAGCAGTCTACCCGGATACGGTGGCACTGACCTTCGACCCCATCCATCAGTGGCTGTCCTGCGTGTATAAGGACCACAGCATCTACATCTGGGATGTCAAAGACATCAACAAAGTAGGCAAGATGTGGTCGGAGCTCTTCCACAGCTCCTACGTCTGGAACGTGGAGGTGAGTCCCTGTTTTCTTCCCTCTGTTCCTGCTCGGCTCCCATCTGGGGCTCATCTGGGGAAAGCTTCCGCAGTTTAGGGAACCCATTCAGCTCTTCCTTCACAAGATCCCAACTTTGTGCCAGATGCTGTTCTATCTAGGTGCTGGAGACATAGCTGGGAAGGAAACTGATGAAAGTCCTGCATTCGGGGGGGAGAGTAAACCCACACGTCATCAACACCAACCAAGCAGCACTACCTCTCCAAAGAAAAATAAAACAGCGTAGGGTAAAAGGGATCAAGGGTGCTATTCTAGAGAGGGGAATGATCAGGGAAGTCCTCTCTGAGGACATGACATTCAAGCAGAGACCTGCAGGAAGCGAGGCATGTGGCCACTGGGGAGAACAGTGTCAAGAGCATGTGTACCTTGGAGAGCTTGCTGTGGAGGCCATTTGTGTAGTTTAGTGCTTTTCTAAGTGTTGAAGTTTTCTGAGAATGAGTCTTTGGGATGTTTTCATTCTCTAAAGCTGTTCTAAGTCCTTGCACATAAGACAACCGGTGGGGAAATAGTTGTATTCTACCTTTTTTTTCTTTTTTTGTCCTTCAGATTTCTTACTGATAGAGCACTTGTCCTAGAGAAATTATGTTTTTGGTGGCCCAGTTCAAAACTGGGAGAAATAACTTGATCCGTTTGAATAAGCATTATTTAGCCCTTTGACTGCTTGAATCCATCTGCCTTCGTAGATCTGAGTTTTCTGCTGATAGCACTTTTCTCTTAACAAGCATGTTGTTTAAATAACTTTAAATTTTTGTGTATAAATATATTCTCCTTGAAAAGCAGGTGAAATATTTCAAAGCTAAAGACTGTTTTGATCACTTCCCTATCCCCCAATCCTCTCTCTCACCCTCACCTTTGTTGTTGGTTTAGTATATGCTCTTTCAGTTCATTTTCTTTGCATCCACCTGTTATTTATATATCTGTCTCTTCAACAAAAATATCTGTGGGTGCATCTTTTTATCAGTTCTGGAAAGAACAGCCAGTACAGACTTAATAATTGCCTCTACCCTGTTCTTTCTCTTCATCTGTAACTCCAATGTCCTATCTCTATCCCTCATACCTTTTATAAATAGAACAGATCTAGAAAACCACACAAAAGAAATGTACAGTTTATTAATTATTGTTAGCAGCTATTGGTGCTCAATGCATAGATCCATTTATTCCTTGGGGGTTGCAATATGGTGATATTCTAATTCTATCATTTCTTTTTATTAGTTGGACTACTTATATGAAGAAACAATTCCCCTCATCTACCATTTGGTCACCCAGTGGTACACTTCATATAGGAAAGGCAGGATAAATGCTTGATTCTTTCCCTTTATTTACCAGTTTTCAAGATAATGAATTGGTTCCCTGTCCTCTAAAGGTAACTAGTTGTTTTTATTTAATATCATTCTAAACTCATATATGTAAATATATTGGATATATTTTAATCCATTGCAATTATTAACATTATTAAAGCTCAAATTGTCCCATCTTTGACCAGTGGGAGCCTCTTTAAGTTGGCTCCTGAGTCCTTTGGACATGACCCTAGTAATCTTTCTTTGGTAGCTTCCTTGCTATTGGAGATGACGAGATGTTCCAGTTGCATCTTGTACATTTCCTGCCCCAGACCTGGAATCAACCATTTCTTGAAGAAGCCCTGAGTTTTTGTTTTGTTTTCAGTGTGAACTGGTATTTCAAATTCACTGTCTGAGTGCTGGGGATGCTCATAGGTATTGGATTGATCCTTCCAGAATCCTAAAGACATGGGGGCTGATGGAATTAGGATATCTCCCCAGTTAATCATTTACTTATTCCCACATTATATGTACAACAGTCTGAGAATGACGATTACTCAATTTTGAAAAGGGTTTAAAACAATTTTTTTGCCTATGTTCTCTCCATTCACCCCCATTTTTAAAAATAGTTATACTATTTCTGTGTGATTTGATCATTATATACCATTACATACCACATTCTCTTCCTTATGACCCCATTTATTTGGGGGAGGGTAATAAGTGTACATATATATTGTGGTAAAATACACATAGCATAAAATTCACCATTTAAATAATTTTAAAATGTACAATTCAGTGGCATTCAATACATTCACAATGTTATACAACCATCCCTACTATCCAGCACTGGAACATTTTCATCACCTCAAAAGGAAACTCTGTACCCAAGCAATCAATCCCTTTTCCCACTTCCCCAACCCTTTCTGCCGCTATGACTTTGCCTGTTCTGAATATTTCATACAAATGGAAAAATAAAATATGTAGACTCTGTGTCTGGATTCTTTCACTTAATGTTTTCAAGGTTTATCCACGTGGTTACTTACATGTTTCAGTACTTCATTCCTTTTTTAGGGTTGAATAATATCCCATTGTATGGATATACCATGTTTTGTTTATCTGTTCATCAATTGATGGATATTTGTGTTGTTTCCATCCTCTGGCTTTATGAATAGTGCTGCTATGAACGTTCATGTACAAGCTTTGTTTGAACATCTGTTTTCAGTTCTTTTGGGTGGTATACCTGGTGGGCAGAATTGCTGGGTCATATGGTAATTCTGTGTTTAACTTTTTGAGGAACCCCCAAACTTTTCCCAGCAGCTGCATCATTTTACATTCCCACTAGCCATCCTCCACATCCTTACCAACACTGTTTTTTTTTTGATTTTTGAAGTATAGCCATCTTAGTGTTTGTGAAATGGTACTATATTGTGGTTTTGACTTGCATTTCCCTAATGGTTAATGATACTGAATTTCTTTTTATGTGCTAGTTGGTAATTTGTATATCTTTGAAGAAATATCTATTCAAATATTTTGTCCAGTTTTTACTTGGGTTGTCTTTTTGCTTTTGAATTGTAAGAGTTCTTTACATATTCTGGATATCCTTATTAGATATATGATTTACAAATATTTTCTTCCATTTTTATGTTATCCACTTTCTTGTATCCTTTGATGTACAAAGATTTTTAATTTTGATAAAGTTCAATTTAGTTTTTTCTTTTATTGCTTGTATCTTTGGTGTCATAACTAAAAAACCATTGCCAAATCCACAACCATGAAGATTTACTTTTCTTCTAAGGGTTTTATTATTTTAGCTCTTCCATTTAGGTCTTTGGTCTCTTTTGAGTTAATTTTTGTTAACTTTTATACTTGAAGCAAGGGTCCAGCTTCATTATTTTGCATGTGGGTATATAATTCCAGCACTGTTTATTGAACAGACTATTCTTTCCCCTTGGATAATCTTGGCACACTTGTCGAAAATCAATTGACCATAGATGTATGGATTTAATTTTGTACCCTCAGTTATATTCCATTGATGTATGTCTATCTCTATGCCAATGGCACAGAATTTTGATTACTGTAGCTTTGTAATAAGTTTTGAAATTAGGAAGTGTGTTTCCTACAACTTTGTTCTTCTTTATCAATATTGGCACTATTTGGGATCAGCTTTTCTGTTTCTGAAAAAAAAAAAAAAAAAAAAAAACAACCTTATCTCCATTGTAATTTTTATCTTCTTCTTGCCAGCCCTTGGTTTACTTTGCTCTTCTTTTCTAGTTCCTTAAGGTGAGACATTATTGATTTGAGACTTTCTTGATGGAGGCATTTACAGCTATAAATTTCCCTCTGAGTATTGCTTTTGCTGCATTCCATAAGTTTTGGTATATTGTGTTTTCATTTTCACTTGTGTCAAAGTATTTTCTAATTTCCCTTTGATTTCTTCACTGATCCATTGGTTGTGTAACAGTGCGTGATTTAATATTCACATATTTGTTAATTCTCCAGATTTCCTTCTGTTATTTGTAATTTCATTCTGACTGTCGTTAGATTGTTTGTGTGATTACAGTCTTTTAAAATGTATTGACTTCTTGGGGCGCCTGGGTGGCGCAGTCGGTTAAGCGTCCGACTTCAGGCAGGTCACGATCTCGTGGTCCGCGAGTTCGAGCCCCGCGTCGGGCTCTGGGCTGATGGCTCAGAGCCTGGAGCCTGTTTCCGATTCTGTGTCTCCCTCTCTCTCTGCCCTCCCCCGTTCATGCTCTGTCTTTCTCTGTTCCAATAATAAAAATAAAAACGTTAAAAAATAATAATAAAAAAAAATAAAATGTGTTGACTTCTTTTGTTACCTTATAGGTGGTCTATTCTGGAGAATGCTCCATGTTTACTTGAGAAGAATGTGGGTTATGCCATTATTGGGTGGAGTATTCTTTACATATCTGTTAGTCTGTTTGGTTTATAGTGTTTTTCTAGTCCTCTATTTCCTTATTGATAATTTCTTATAACTATCTTTTGTTGAAAATGGAATGTTGAAGTCTTCAACTGTTATAATGCTGTTTCCAATTCTGTCAGTTTTTGCTTCGTGTATTTTGGTTCTCTGCTCTTATGTGTGTATGTTTGTGTTATATCTTCTTGATGGTTGGCCCCTTTATCAATATATAATGCCCTTCTTTGTCACTTGTAACAGTTTTTAAAAATTTTTTAAAAAATATTTATTTTTGAAAGAGAGAGAGACAGAGTGTGAGTGTGGGGATGAGGGGGCGGGGAGCAGAGAGAGAGGGAGACACAGAATCTGAAGCAGGCTCCAGGCCCTGAGTTGTCAGCACAGAGCCCAACAGGGGCTTGAACCCATGAGCAGTGAGCTCATGAACTGATCGAAAGAGGGATGCTCAACTGACTGAGCCACCCAGGCACCCCCACTTGTAACAGTTTTTGACTTAAACTCTATTTTGTCTGATACTACTATATACATGCAAATTTCTTTTCTGGTTACTATTTGTATGGAGTATCTTTTTTTTTTTTTTTTTTAATATATGAAATTTATTGTCAAATTGGTTTCCATACAACACCCAGTGCTCATCCCAAAAGATGCCCTCTTCAATGCCCATCACCTACCCTTCCCTCCTTCCCAGTCCCCCATCAACCCTCAGTTTGTTCTCAGTTTTTAAGAGTCTCTTATGCTTTGGCTTTCTCCCACTCTAACCTCATTTTTTTTCCCCCTTCCCCTCCCCCATGGGTTTCTGTTAAGTTTCTCAGGATCCACATAAGAGTGAAAACATATGGTATCTGTCTTTCTCTGTATGGCTTGTTTCACTTAGCATAACACTCTCCAGTTCCATCCACATTGCTACAAAGGTCCATATTTCATTCTTTCTCATTGCCACGTAGTACTCCTGTATGGAGTATCTTTTTACATACCTTTACTTTCACCCTGTATGTGTCTGGATATAAAGTAGCCTCTTATGGGCAACAGAGAGTTGGATCTTTTTTTAATGAAGTCTGCCAATAATTTCCTTTTTATTAGAGAGTTTAATCCCTTTACATTTAAGGTAATTACTCCTAAGATGGGATTTATTTTTATTTTCTTCTTTTCTTGCCTATCTCATAATTTTTTTTGTTGAAACCTAGATATTTTGATTTTTATAATGTGATGACTCTGGAAATCAAATTCTTCTCCTCCACGCTGGGGTTTGTTGTGTGGGTTGTAGTTGTTTAGTGGTTTTTCTGAACTGTTTTTGTAAAGATTGTGTTGTTTTTCATGTGTAGTCACTAAAGTCTTTCCATTATCTGAGATGTCGGCTGTCGTGATTTGACAGCAGTTTCCTTATATGTCAAAATGCAGCAGCTTCTTTCTTTTTTAAGCTCTCCCTGGTTATTGTAAGTTAGATTCCAGAGTTCTGAAAAAGTTGATTCTGACAGTTTTTTGGAGCTTAAGTTTGCTTTGGTGGAGGGATAGCTTTTTGGAGTTCTCCCCGCTGTGCCGTTTTCAGTGATGTCACTTGACCACCCTCATTTATTCTTTGTTCCACGAGTAACTATATATTTAATCTATGTTGATGTCTCTAGTTGTTTTTGTTGTCTGGAGCTCCTTCTTTTTTTTTTTTTTTTTAATTTTTTTTTCAACGTTTATTTATTTTTGGGACAGAGAGAGACAGAGCATGAACGGGGGAGGGGCAGAGAGAGAGGGAGACACAGAATCGGAAACAGGCTCCAGGCTCTGAGCCATCAGCCCAGAGCCCGACGCGGGGCTCGAACTCACGGACCGCGAGATCGTGACCTGGCTGAAGTCGGACGCTTAACCGACTGCGCCACCCAGGCGCCCCTTTTTTTTTTTTTTTTTGAGAGCACGGGGGAGGGGCAGAGAGAGGGGGACAGAGGATCTGAAACAGGCTCTGCACTGACAGCACAGAGCCCGTGGACCTCAAACTCACGAGCCATGAGATCATGATCTGAGCCAAAGTCAGACGCTTAACTGACTGAGCCAACCAGGTGCCCCTGGAGCTCATTCTTTAGGAGATTTGTCAGGAACAGTTCATGGGGACAGTATCTCCCAATATGAGTTTTTGCATATTGGTAAGTTTATATTTGCCCTTTATACTTGAAAGTCACTCCTGCTGGATAGAAAATGTTTGGCTCATGTTTTCTTTCCTTGTCTCTCTTAAATACATTATTTCATTTTCTTATGGTTATTGAAATGTCTGATTGTTTTCCCTTTTAAGTCACTTTCTGTGCTTGCCTAGAAGCCCAAAGGATTTCTTTCTTTTACTTTTAGGCCTAGTAATGTTACTCTAGAGTATATCTTGGTATTGGTTTTTATAGGTAGACATATTCCTGCTGTATACATTTTAGTATTTCTGTTCCCTTGATTTGGTTTTCTTCAGGGATTTCTATTATCTATATGTTGGATTCTCATTGCCTAGCTCCAGTAGTGTCACTTTTTCTCAAATCCTTTTAGTTCTTTCATCATTTGTTTTATTTTTAATAATTTCCCCCTTTTAGGGGCGCCTGGGTGGCTCAGTTGGTTAAGTGTCCGACTCTTGGTTTCAGTTATGTCATGTGATCTCATGGTGTGTGGGTTTAAGCCCCGCATTCTGCCTCATGCTGACAGTGTGGAGCCTGCTTGGGATTCTCTCTCTCTCTGCCCCTCCCCCTCTGGCCCCCTCTGTCTCTCTCTCAAAATAAATAAATAAACTTAAAAGATTAAAAAAAAAGCCCCCTTTTTACCTATTTCTTCATGCCTTACCTTTTTGTGTTTATTCGCTTTTGGATTCCTTCTAATTTGGTTTTTATTCCTGAAATGATCTCTTCATTTATTTCTAACTCTGAATTCTGTCATCTTATTTCTGAATTTCCTAATTGGGAAATTGTTTTGTTTTGGGGAAATATGTTTCTGGTGTGCTTTCTTTCTTTTCCTTTTATTTTAAAGGGTAACTTTGTTTGGGACTGGAGTTTGGTCCTTTTTTGTTTTCATTTTTAGAAATGGTATAGTTCATGGGGCACCTGGCTGGCTCAGTCCATAGAGCCATGATCTGAGTGAGGGTCATGAGTTTGAACCCCACCTTGGGTGTAGAGATTACTTAAATAAAAATAAAAACAGAAGTTGGTGTGGTTGAGGGCAGATTTTCTAGCTTCCCAAGAAAGGATTCCATCTTCTATGATTTTTATACTATTTAAAAAAATATGGCAGCTTGCTTTCTGATATTTCCTTATTATGTTCCTATTTATGTGTTGTGCCCCTACCTTTTTCTAAGCCTCCTCTTTACTCTGGCTCTCCAGTGTCTATTACATTTTTCTAAGCCTCTCTTTACTCTGGCTCTCCAGTGTCTATCCTGATCAGTCTTGTTTTCCTTCTGGGTGGGCCTTTGGCCATGGGTGAGAGCCATGGCAGGTCAGTGTTAAGAGTTCACAGGATCTTCACAGCTCCAGCCCCTTCCGACCTAATTGCCAAAACACACACTCAACCACTGTTGGAGTGGATAAAACCCTCCCGGTTTGAACTGCTGTTCAATTTGAACTGTTGTACTTTCCCTGTGAATACCCGTTGGCTACTTTGGGGTTATCCTTTGTTGGGTAACCACAGAGTTACTCAAAGAACAACAAAGTTGCTTCCTTCTGTGTTCTCTCATATATATGTTGACAAACTACTGGAGGTATTTAGTCCCTACCTGCTTGTATTTTGGGAGTTATGAGAATATCGTATCACCTAATTTTGCTGTGAGTGTTGTCTGTGGGGTTTTGGTTTTGATATCTGGTTGCTCATTTTGATGTGGCGATTTTAGATTAAAAATCTGTGCTACTGCTGTTATCATTTCCTCAGAACCCGGTTTTCCAGGTTTGAAATCTCTCTATATGTCATCTTTTTGATTGTCTGACCTGCATTTTGCTTCTAGAAATAGTTCTATTTTGTTGTTTTTCAGCCCTGCTTGGTTAGTCTTTATAGTTTATGGTCGGCTAGTCATACTTTTACTCTTGTCAAAGCTCTTCTATTTCTTTAAGCATGTTAAACATAGTTATTTTATGTTCTGTGTGATAATTCCAGTATTTGAAGCTGGATGGCTATTTCTGCTGCTTCTTGCTCATGGTACCTTGTTTCCTTTTGTGCTTAGTGATTTTTGATGGAGCTGCCCATTTGCCTTGGAAATTTACGTGTGGGGATGTTTCATGGCCTGGGCTGAAGATGGGGCATGGACAATATATAGTAGCATTCGGTGTCCTTGTTTTCTTGTTCATTTTTAACATAGAAGGCATTACGCCTTGCCTGTTTATCTGCCACATACTTTTTGTCACCAAAATGCACTAGTATATCATAATGCTGCCACTGACATGGTTGTAATGAATCGCCCTTTGCCTTGTTCTCTGGGGACTGTAGGTGTATCCGGAGTTTGAAGATCAGAGAGCTTGTCTGCCATCAGGATCTTTTCTTACTTGCTCCTCAGACAACACCATCCGCTTTTGGAACATGGATAGCAGCCCTGACTCTCACTGGCAGAAAAATATCTTCAGTAATGTGAGTGGCTCAATTATGAACCATATTTTAGGAGGAACTGAGACAAACTTTAAGTAGGATATAGGGACAAGAGGGGGTCTTATGGACCTTGGTGTTAAGTTTCACTGAGGGCAAGAAGCAGGAAGCAAGACCGGTCACACTCTGTCGCCCTCTCTCTCGTCTCTCACTCTCTCCCTCTTTTTCTTTCTGAGGTAGTGTGGTCTGTCCTCTTTGCTTCTCTCTGCCCATCAGCTCCTGCGTTCTAGGTGTGTCAACACAGCTGCTCCAGGCAACCTGACATATTCAGTAGAAATGAAATTGTTCCCCAGGTCTTGAGTCAGAACTCTCTGGAAGAACACCTGACAGACCAAATCAGGGAGGGGCTTCCCCTGTCTAGCTAACTGCCACACAGGGAAGCCTTGGGTGAGGGTGCTGGCAGCGTCCCAAAGAGAGCCATGATGTTGGGAGGGCTGAAGAAATGGTTGATATTGCTAGGTCAGTGAGGGAGCTTCTCTTAGGAGCTGAGATCTGATTCATGCATTCATTTATTCTGCAGATGCTTAGTTAGATCTATGCTAGGTGCTATGCTGCATGCTGGGGACACATCAGTGACTAAGACCCTCCTTCTGCCCTTGTGGCTCCCACAGTCTAGAAGGGAGAGGCACCAATAACTGCACAAATTATGGTATAATCATAAGCATGATAAGCATGGAAATAAATTTTGAAGTGTTAGTAGGATATGTAACAGTGTCATCTGATTTTATCTGTAGTGTGAGGGGCAGTTTCCTGGAGGAGGAGACAACTGAGCTGAGATGTGGAGGATAGGGATGAGCAAAGAGGGGAGGGGAGAGTGTCCTACACCAAGGGAATAGCCTGTGCAAAGGCCCTGAGGTGAGAAAGAGTTTGGGGAGTTGGAAAACCTGAGCAGTCACTGTGGCTGGAACAAAACAGGCCCTTAATGCAGGGTGTGTGTAGTAGGTGCCCTTTTACTCCCCTCACCGCCCCCCCCCACCCAGTACTACCACCTTCTCTTCTGCACCTGTGTGATATACATGTTATATTTGTCTGCATACAATAGAAAAACCCAAAGCCAAGAGGAAAAGTTTGGTTTTCTGACTCATAAAAATAGTCTGGAGGTCACCAGTCCAGGCTGTTTTGGCAGCTGCAGGAAGCCCTTAGATACCCGAGAGCCTTTAGCTGTCCACACTGCCATTTTGGAGTCATCCTTGTCCTTGTCATCCAGTATGGCTGCAGGAGCTCCAGGCAGCAGGACGGAGGAAAAGGAAGCAGAGTGTTCTCACTTGTTTCATATCTCATTGACCAGAATGTATCCACAGAGCCTCACCCAGCTGCCAGGGGGACTAGGAAACAGTCACTCTGAGTAGCGAAGGTCAGATTTGGAGTTCTGGAGCTAATGAAGGACGGGAGGCCGGCTGTGGGGAGACAGGACTGCAGAGGTGCTTTGGCGCTTCCAGAGCACTGACCTCAGCCCTCTCCCTCCGCAGACCCTGCTGAAGGTAGTGTACGTAGAGAATGACATCCAGCACCTGCAGGACACGTCGCACTTCCCAGACCGGGGGGGTGAGAACGGGACGCCTGTGGACGTGAAAGCTGGGGTGCGGGTCATGCAGGTCAGTCCTGATGGCCAGCACTTGGCTTCAGGCGACCGAAGTGGAAATCTGAGGCAAGTGAGCCCTGGAGGGTGATTAGCAGACACTTCCCAGGTCAGGCTTGGATACTCGGTGGTGTGAAGGAGCCCTGGCCTCGCCACCCCCGCCGGCCCACTGGGAATGAGGGACTGTGACTAGCAAGCTGGAAAGCAGCTGTCCCTGACGACTTTAAGCTAAGAAGCGTCTTCCGGAGGGCTGACATAGGGCAGCCACGGGGACCTCCGCAGCTGGGGCTTGTGAACTGTGCCCATGTTGTAGACAGGCACACATGTGTGACCTTAGGGTAGGGGGACAGTTCTGGACAGAGAGGATGCCAGCTGGAGCGTGGGGGGTCCTGGTGGCATGGGGGGGGGGGCAGGAGGATGGGACATATGAGGGCTCAGGCTGTTTTCCCACACTGTAGAGGTTTTTTAAGATGTCACCGGCCCAATAGGCGCTGACAGAATATGAACCCCATCACGAGGTTTAAGTTGACGAATGACAGTTATGACCACTTGGGTGCTGAGACTGGAGGAGTGAAAGGGATAGGGAGCCGGAGAGCAGGTGCTCCATGAAGGGGCAGCCACCATGTGGCAGCAGGAGTGCAGGCTGCATTGTCACATGTTCCCATCGTCCAAGTAGAGCAAAGGGCTGAGTTTTCTCTGTGAAATTCTTTGATTTTTAAATGCTGGCAACTGTTTGGACACCAATCACCGTGTGAGGCAAACCGAATGTGTCCGTGGGCCGTTCACACTGACTGCGCTCTGCTGTGAATGGTGAAAACAGCAGCGAGCCAACATGGACGTAGCACTCTTCCCTGACTGGCCACTGGCTTGACACTTACCCCTTTCACCCACCCTCTGGTGGAAATGCTGCTCTTAGCAGCTGGTTTCTAGATGGGTTAACTGAGGCAGGAGAGGCCAGTGGCTAAGCTAAGATGACAGGTAGAGTGAAGGACGTGGAGTGACTGTCTCTTATGTCATCCTAGAGGGCGTGTTGTTTGGTTTCAGTTGGAGAGAATGAGGAAAGTTTAGATTTGAGAGTCTTTAAGAATGAGAGATAGGAATCAAATGTCCCATACCTATAGGTCCTATCCTTGAGCATGACCTCTGACCCCTGGTCCCTGCCCCACCCCCAGGAATCACCTCTGATATAGCCCTGTCCTAACCCCTGTTCTCCCAGAGGACTGTCCTAGTCCTGGCCCATGGAACCATAAGGGGCTGGGTGCTGCTTAGGTGGTCCAGGCTTGGCACTGCTACCTTTAAGATAGCTGGTTTCTAGAGGAGAAGAATGATTGGGCATCTAGATTAGCTGGCCGGGGCAGGAATTTCCCACATTGCCCGGCGGGCTGCTCTGACCTTTTCTAGCAGTTGCAGAACACCTAGCGCTGAGGGGTGGGGGCTCCGGGCAGGGTACAGCGGACAGCGTATGTCTCCCAGGATCCACGAGCTACGTTTCATGGACGAGCTGGTCAAGGTGGAGGCCCATGATGCTGAGGTGCTGTGCCTGGAGTACTCCAAGCCTGAGACAGGTAAACCTGTGTGGGGTGAGGGGCAGGTAGGGGGAAAGCAGGAGAGCATTCCCCCCCTGGCCAAGCCACAGAAATGAGTGGTTGATGTCTCGTGGGGCTGTGAGTGACAGCTGGCAGTCCTGTGTGTAGTAAGCCCTGTCACCGGGCCCTGAGACCAGGGTAGCCGGGACTCTAGAATGCAAGACTTGGGCAGGCAAGACTGGGCTTGACTTGCTTACCCTGGTCCCCAGAGCTCTGAATAGCTTTGAGGTGAAAGAGGTGAGTGTTGAATGAGAGAAAGTATGAATGAGCAATGAGCTCATCCTCTGCTGGAAAAAAGAGAGCAACAGTTATATTATATATCACAGATCAACCATATTATTTTGAAAAAGTTCAATGCCTACAGAAAAATTGCAAGAGTATTAGAATGAATACCCATATTCTTTTCACCCAGATTCCTCAGGGTTTTTTCTTTTAAATTCTATCTGACCCTATGACTGTATATATGACTTTACCTGTTTCCCCATCTCCACTTATATCTCTGTGTTTGTGCACGTGTGTGTCCCTATGCACACGGACATAAAATATTCTCACATACATTTCTTTGGCTAACTTGTTTGAGACTAAGTTGAAGGCATGATCTTTCACTCTTCGATGTGTCTGTGAGCATTTCTTAGGAATGAGGATATCCATTTACAGGACCATGTGCACTTATCAAATATGGAGGTTTCAGGGCACCTGGGTGACTCAGTCGATTAAGCATCTGACTCTGGATTTAGGCTTAGGTCATGATCTCACAGTTCATGAGTTCAAGCCCCACATCAGGCCCTATGCTGACAGCATGGAGCTGGCTTGGGATTTTCTCTCTCTTGCTCTCTGTCTGCCCCTCCCCTGTTCGTGTTCTCTCACTCTCTCAAAATAAATAAATAAACTTAAAAAAAAAAAAATGGGAGGTTTCACTTTATATGGTTCTGTTATCTCCTCCGTGGTCCTTACTCCCAGTTTGCCGGCTATCCCAATATTGTCCTTCGTAGCACCTTTGTTTTTCCAGTCCAGGTTCACAATTTAGTTTTCATAGCTCTTTTGTCACCTTTTTTTCTGGAACATTTCCACAGCCTTACTTTGTCTTTGTGATTTGACTTTCTGCAGAGTATAGGCCATTTTACAGAATTTCCTTCAGTTTGGGTTTGTCTGTTTTCCTCATGATTTGATTCTGCTGATACATTTTTGGCAGGAATAGAACATTTTGGCAGGAATAGATATGTTAGCAATCTTTCCCATACTCTTTTCTCCTTATTTGTTTCCCTGCACCCTCTGTCCCACCAGTTTTTCTTTTCTTTTCTTCTCTTTTTTTAAGTTTATTTATTTTGAGAGAGAGAGAAAGAGGGAGAGACAGCAAGCAAGCAGGGCAGGGGCAGAGAGAGAGAATCCCAAGCAGGCTCTGCACTGTCAGTGCAGAGCCCGACACGGGACTCGAAGTCAGGAACCATGAGATCATGACCTGAGCCGAAGTCGGATGCTTTACTCTCTGAGTCACCCAGGCACCACCCACCAGTTTTTCTTCAAAACTCTTTTCATTCAGTACATCCTTCATGAACTCCCCTCCACCTCAAGTCACGTGTTAGCCCTCAGACATGCGAGGTGACCTGGGTTGGCACTGTCTGAGGGGGCCAGCAGGGAAGACCCATTGGCAGAAGGAAGTGTGGCAGCGGGTTGTCAGTAGGGCCTGGACGAGACCCAGGTAGCCGGAGTTCAGAGAGTGAAGGAGCAGTGTTCTGGGGAGGCTGAGAAGTTGGCTGGGCTTCACATGGCAGCCAAAGAGTTGGCCTTGGCAGGAAGGAGTGCCGGGCTCTGCTGGGATGTCTGCTGTGGGCACAGGTGGCAGAGCGTCCATGTACATCAAGATTCATCCCCCCGAACTGGGCATGAGATGTGAAGTGCCAAGGTTTGAGGGGCTCTGGGGAGAGACTGCAGAGCTGGGGGAACGGCCCCTTGCGGGCTTTGAGGCCAGGTGGCTGCAGTCACAGCACCAAAGACCCCTTTTTTGAGGCCTGGAAAGCTCAGTCACATTGTTCTCTGGGAGGCCAAGGCATCAGGCAGCCTCCTGAGAACCCAGTGCCACCCTGTCCACTCACAGGACTGACCTTGCTGGCCTCAGCCAGTCGGGACCGACTGATCCACGTGCTGAATGTGGAGAAGAACTACAACCTGGAGCAGACCCTGGACGACCACTCCTCCTCCATCACGGCCATCAAGTTTGCTGGTGAGTCCTTTCCTTCCTGCCTCGCCCTCCTTGGTTGGTGCACCCCTTTGGCTACACGTAATAACAAGACTCCCTTTAGTTTGAACAAAAAAGGGAAAAGCAAGCTCTGGATTCAGGCCCAGCTGGATCCAAAGGTTGATTTATTCTACTATTATTATTTTTTAAAATCATCAAGACTCCCTCTGTCAGCTACACCTTTCTGTGGTGGGCAGCATCTGGGTGTCACTGTGCCACTCGAAGGAGATTTCCCCTCTTCCTATCAATTTTGGCAGAAATTGGGAGCTGAATTCCCTTGTGCAGGCTTGAGGCACCTGCCCTTTTCAGAACAGTTATCGGTGCCAGGGCTTTGGGGTGTTTTCTTGGGCCAGGTCTGACTCACGTGCCCCCAGCCCACACCTGCCTCCACCCCTGATCCAGAAGGACTGGCATTAGGTGAATGCCATTCACCAAAAAGAAATCGGGGTGCCAATCGTGTGAGAGGACCGCGGGATGGGCACTGGTGACTTTGGCAGAAAAATAGGTGACTGCAAAGGTTGCCGGGAGCTAATTCTGTGCTGGGGAGGATCCTTGCACTGCAGTTAGTCCATTCCTTACCTCATTTACAGCGAGAGTCACACAGCAGTAGGTGCAGGCTTAGGATCTTGCCTTGGGCTGCCCTCAAAGTGCATCCTCAGCCAGGAAATCAAAGGGATTCCCTTTAGACTCAAAAGATTCAGTATGAAGGTTTGGTCCTAAGGAATTCCAAGGGGAGAGGAGGCAGGTCCTATGAGATTTAATTGATCAGAACCCAAGAGCATATTCAAAACTATATTCCAGAAGAATGTACTCATGAAGAGACTACATCTATGTAGTCATTCCAAGTTCTTGACTATGAAGAGGTTTTTTTTTTACATATAATCTTGTGACTGAGAATGTATTAATGTCCCTTGATCCTCCCCGCTTTCTGCCCTACCTCTCCGTAGCCAAAACAAGTTAACAGTGGACAAAAACAAGTTAACAATGTTTGACGTGTCTTGATGAAGACAACCAAAGCTGATCAGCTAAAACTTTCAGACATCTTTAAAAACCTGTTCATTCCATGGGATAGAGTTAGTTAGAATAAATCAGCAAGTCTAGCAGTTTGGCCAGCAATGACATCAACTTTCACGAATGGTCTAGATCCAAGAGAGGTGATGACTGGCCAAGGGGTGGCCCAGGAGTTGGTCCTTAAGGCCATCTCTTGAAAGGTGTGGGCTTTCATTAGAACCCCCAGCCAGTCTGAGAGGGTGTAACTCCTAACCCCAGTTCCTGAGTGCCCTGCTGTGGCTGAGCTATGCTCAAAACGCTGATAATTTTAGTATAAACTGGGCTCCAGCCAGTCGAAACCTGACTGAAACTGCCCTGCTAAGGTAAGATTCAGTCTTTAACAGTTTTATCTGAAAAATATCCAAATAAATGAATACAATACAGATAGTTTACAGAACAGTACAATGAACTTCCACATCAAGGTACTTAATCAGTACATATGAACTAGAACAGACACACTCATTGTTTATAACCAGTGACTTGTGTCCTAACAGTGCTAGGTCCTTGGACTCCCCACCCCAGGTTAAGAAGCAGAACATTACCAGTAACTTACAGGCCTCTTTGGGTCCCTCCCAGGTTACACTTCCACCCCAACACAGGGCTCACTGCCTTCTGTGAGCCAGTGACTCCTGCTTGAGTAACATCTTAACTTGTGCATCAGGCCTGAGCCCTTTCAAATGTCCTGCAGTGAAGCAAGGACACTGCTTAGATCTGTGCTTAGCAAGGCTCTAAGTGTTTTGTATCTGTTCTGTCTTTATATTCTCACCAGAACTCTAAGGTATTTGCTGTTATTATTCTAATTCTATAAAGAAAGAACAAAAGCAAGGATATTTATAGTGCTTACTGGGTGCAGCCACTGTTCCACAGGCTTCACACAACTTCGTGGGGGCAAGGGCTGTCATAGGCCTGTTGTACAGACAGGAAACTGAGGCATGGAAAGGAAGCCCGGGTTTGGAGCACAGTGTTTAGCCAGAGAATGCCTGGGTCTAATACTGGTCCTGTCCGGACTCTCTGTGCTCTAGAACAAGGACTGTGTGACTCTAAGCCCCTGGGTTCACAATTGTACAGTGGGGTGGCTAGTGAGCCATCAGAAGGGGATGCGTGATGCGCATGTGGCAATGGGGCCTGGCCTGACGTACGTGTGGGTGTTCTGATTGTTCATGATGGCATGAGCCTCCCAACCCTCTGCGTGTCTCCACTTGCTCCCCGCTTTGGTCCCGCCTCCACACTGCTGCCCGAATCACCTTTCCAAATCCCAAATCAGACGTGGTGCCCCTTCCGTGTCTCTGACATGTTTCCCTGTCTGCCCTTGCTCTGCAGAGACCTGCCAGGCCACTGCTCTACCTGTACCCCCCTCATACACACAGCTTACATCTCGGAGTCCTACCTGCACCCAGCACCCACTCTCCTCCTCCGGGAATCCGGAGTTCCCTTGCAGTGAGTTCCCTGGCTAGGATCCCTGGCCCCAGTCAGACTCAGCAGGGGCCCAGCCTTGCCTAATGCACTTCCTCCTTCTCCTCCAGGCAATAGAGACATCCAGATGATCAGCTGTGGGGCTGACAAGAGCATCTACTTCCGCAGTGCCCAGCAGGTAGAGTGGGTTGGCCTCCTTGAGGGCTGGGGTGGGAAACTTGTCAGGGGTGTCCTCTGAAGGCCCTGCCTGCCCTGCCAGGCCTCAGATGGACTACACTTTGTCCGTACCCACCACGTGGCAGAGAAGACCACCTTGTATGACATGGACATCGACATCACCCAAAAGTATGTGGCCGTGGCCTGCCAGGACCGCAATGTGAGGTGAGGAGCTGGGCTCTTAGCCCAGCCTGGTTTCTGAGTAGGACCTGTGTAAGATCTAGTCGGTTCTGTCTGCTCATGATCTCCCTGCTCTCTTCCCCCTCTTCATCTGGACCCTAAAGAGCTGGGTTGGGTAGAGGGACCCAGCAAGTGTTTCTTAGGAACTGGGCTCACCCAGGCCCAGCCTCCGGGTCAGCAGAGGGTTCCTGCTGGCTCTCCAGAAGCCCATGTGGGGTGACTAGGAGGCGCTGATGTGGTTCATAAATTCATTCATTCACCTACATTCCCTGAGCACCTGTCTGGGAGGGTAGTGCAGGAGACACAGCAGTGAGCAGGGCAGCCCCAGGCCCTGCCTTCATGGAGCTCACAGTCGGAGGGAGGAGAGGTGGACACCTCACTAGACAGTGACACCAGGGAGCGGTCAGGGCTAGGGGAGCCCAGTGGATCTGGGGGACCCTGGGGAAACCCCTGATCCTACCTGGGAATCAAGCAGGGCTTGATGGAAAGAACATCTGAACTGAGACTGGGAAGGATGTGGAGGAGTGAGCCGGGGGAGGGGAGAGAGGGATTGTGCAGAGGGGAGAGCATGTGCGCAAAGGTTCTCCACCCTTTCACTTGCTCATTCAGATTGAGTGCCAGCACTCCACTTGCTCTGTAGTGGGGAAGACAGATGTTAACAGACATTAACTCAATGGATACCCCAATACATAACTTACCTGACCTCAGCCTGAGAGAACATCTCATTTTCTGAGATGGTATTTCAGTCCAGGCATCAGATGGGAGATAAGAGGTGGCAAGGGGCCTCCAGGAGAGAGGAAGATGGTAGGTAAGGCTAGGACCAGAATGCAAGAGGGGGCAGGTGGGCAGGGCCACCACTGGCCACATTATGCCCCCACCTCTCCAGAGTCTACAACACCGTGAATGGGAAGCAGAAGAAGTGCTACAAGGGCTCCCAGGGTGACGAAGGGTCCCTGCTAAAGGTGAGTAGCTGGGGCCCCTGGCGTGAAAACTACACACATCCCCCCTGTCTGTCAGCTGCCCTCATGGGCCACCCGAGACATGTGTCATCCTGGGTACCTGATCAAAGGATCACAGGCTGGCACCCACTCCGGCCTAGCTGACCAGGGTTGCCTGGGAACTGGGGGTATCACAGACTGTTTTACCTTTATTTACTGAGCCCTTTTCCCAAGTGGGGACATTTAAGTGGCTTCGGTTTTCAGTGGCCACGGTGTGGTGGGAACAACCAAAGACCTGGGCTCCCTTATCAGACTTGCTCCCTGCTGTGTTATCAGGACAAGACTGGGGGACCTTCTCAGAGCCTCTGAAGTAAGGGGGTTGTGTTGAGTTCAGGCTTTAAGGTGAGACTCTCAGCTCTGCCTCAGGCTATGACCTGGGCACGTGTCATCTCCTCTGGAGCCTGTCTCATTGCCTGTAAAATGCAGCTAGAAAGAGCCCCTATCATAGGGTTGTTCTCTGGAAGAAATCAGTTTGCACACGCAGAGTGTTTAGCACAGAGCCTGGGTGGTAACTTTTTCACCCATGAAATGGAGGCAGGAGTTCTTATCCTAAGCAGGGTGTATGTCCTGAGGGCACCTGGGACGAGTCAGCGTGCCAGGCATCCCGCATGAGAGGGTCCTCCGTCAGTGGAGGCTGTGACATTTGACCCAGGCCTCGCCATAGTGAAGAAGCAGGCAGTCTAACTGTCATGTGGGTCCTCTTCTCGGCAGGTCCACGTGGACCCCTCAGGCACCTTCTTGGCCACTAGCTGCTCTGACAAAAGCATCTCAGTGATTGACTTTTACTCGGGCGAGTGCATTGCCAAGATGTTTGGCCATTCAGGTGGGTGTGCCTCCCTACGTGGGACACCTCCCCATGCGTTCCCACACGGCCTTGTGACTCAGAAGACCTGTGTGGCTTCTTTGCTCTGCTTTCAGAAATCGTAACTGGCATGAAGTTCACCTATGACTGTCGTCACTTGATCACAGTATCTGGAGACAGGTGGGAAAGGCCTGGAGACTGCCCTTGGCTGGCCTCCCCCTGGGAGTGGGCAGGACCTGTACTGTGGGGAGTGCAGGGGCTCAGACAGTGGGAGCACCGTGCTCCTGGCCTGCTTGTGCAGAGTTCCGCCGAGGGTTCCAGCTTACTGCTCTCTCCTTTGACAGCATGTACCTGGGTGTCACACCCAGCCCTGAGTTCAAACCCCAGATCTGCCACTTAATTTCCTTGTGACCTTGAGAACCTTGAGCAGGTCATTTCCCATCTGTTGTTTTTTTTCTCTCTCTTTTTAATGTTTATTTTTTGAGAGAGAGAGAGAGAGACAGAGTGTAAGTGGGGGAGGAGCAGAGAGAGAGGGAGACACAGAATCTGAAACAGGCTCCAGGCTTCAAGCTGTCAGCATAGAGCCTGACGTGGGGCTCGAACTCAGGACCAGCGGGATCATGACCTAGGCCGAAGTCGGACGCCCAACCGACTGAGCCACCCAGGTGCCCCAGGTCATTTCCCATCTTAAGCCTCAGTTTGCTCCACCAACTACCTCAAAAAATTGTATAGTGAGAATCAAATGGGGATATAAACTCCTTAGCTCATGGTTGGTAGCCAAGGAAGTCCCTTTTGTCTCTCCCTTCAGTTTATTTCAGTCCTTCTCCAGCCCCCTTCCTTGAGTCTTGAGGTCTTCAGAACAGGTCATGGTTTGGTGGAATGGTCTGGACCTGCTCAGGGGTAGACCTGACATGGCCTGGAACCCCTGCACTAAGCTGGTGGGGTGTGTTTTCTGGGAGGGGCCAGGGAATTGGAGTCTTGGCTATGGTAACGTAGGTGGCTTCCAGGGTCAGATGGCTTCCGTGTTCACTATTCCCCCTCCTTCCACATCTCTCTTCGGCCTCTGCAGCTGTGTGTTCATCTGGCACCTGGGCCCAGAGATCACTAACTGCATGAAGCAGCACTTGCTGGAGATCGACCACCGGGAGCAGCAGCAGCAGAACATGAGGGACGGGAAGTGGAGGAGCCAGCCCAGGTCCTGGCAGTGATCCGGCCGTCCCCCACTTGTCTGTCTGCTAGAGGAATGTCTTCCTGCCCTGGGCCCCGTGAGGAGTGAGGCTGAAGACATAGCCATGGCCAGCACAGCCGTAGGCCCTGCCCTTTGTGCACCTGTGGCCGAACTGGGGAGACAGACTTTGAATAGAAAGTTATGGTAGTACATGTGAGAAGGGGCTTGAAGTGGAAGAGCGAAGTGCCTGGAGAGCCTGTGAGCACTGCGATGGAGGGAAGCTCGGGGGACTTTGGGGACCAGGGGAGGCAGAGGAGGCCCCTGACCCAGTGTGCAGTGGGGAGGGACATAGTCAGGGAAGGCTCCAGTGGAACTGAAGTGTCTTTTTGTTCTTTAAAGCCTTCATGCTGCAAGACCAGTTTTATTTGGAGTGAATTCATGTTCTAACTTTTGGTTGGGGGTTTAGTTTGGAGGTCTCAGCTGAGTGGGAGATTTGAGGATTTATTCTCTCTTCTGCTTCTAGCGCTGTCCTTGTCTTTCTCTGTCTTGAGGCTTTGTCATTGCCTCCCAAAGGGACCAGGCCTTAACATGAGCTTCCTGTCCTACAGTGGTATTGGAGGTATTGTAGACCTACGTACCAAGCGAATGAGCAGCTCCCTTTGGCTCCAGGTTTTGAGGCTTACACCCTGTCCTGGGTGCCCTCCAGTGCCTATCTCGTGTCATGTGTGTTTTAGGCTCCTGTGCTCCAAAGGAGATGAAACCTCATTGCTACTCCTACACACACTTCCCAGAAGAGAACCCAGCAGCTTAGTACTCAAGCCCCACTATCTGCTGTGCTTTCTGTCCCATCGCTGTGACTCTGAGAGAGTTTATCTTATTTTTTGAGCCCAGCCTTGTTACATTTCATTCATTGTGGTGATGTTTCCAGCAGAGCGGGTGTGGCAGGTGAGACCTCCCAGCATCATCTTGACAAGGAGTCAGTAATGAGTTCATATGGAAGCTAGCACAGGGCCCAGCCTGAGGCAGATCCCTGTCCCTCCCACCACCACCCCATTTACCTATTTCTTTCCTTGTTGCCCTCATTTCTGGCTTCAGGCAGGAGACCTATGCATCCGTGCCCAGCGAGATTTGCTCCTTAAGCCCTGGAGAGCAGACGGAGGATGAGCTGGAGGAAGAGTGCGAACCAGAAGAGTTGCTGAAGACGCCATCCAAAGAGAGCTTGGACCCAGGTTGGGAAGGGGGCCCATCCAGAGGGGCCCTATTTTGAACTTGCAGCGTAGGCATCACTGCTGGGTTTTGCCCACTACTTGGTTTCCAGGGCCTGGAGGTGAAGCTCAATGATCCTATTAGTCAGTACTCTCACAGTGTAATAGCAACTGGACTCTCATTGGCTTCAGCTGGGAAGAGAATTTATTGGGTCATGGACCTGAAAATTGGAGTATTGGCTTTGGGCAGTAGCTGGATTCCAGTCACCAGGTGATGTTAAAGAAACAGATTTTTCTCCGTCTTTTGGCTCTGCTTTTCTCCTATGTTGTCTTTGCTCTCAGGCAGACTCTGCCTCTCCTGGGGGCAAAGATTCCCCCAGCAGTGCTAGGTGATAAAACTCTATATAGAGAAGAGAGCACCTCTTTCCCAGTAGCTGAAGCAAAATCCTGCGGTTGTGAGTCGTGTTTCTGGTGTGAGTTCTGGTGTGCTTCTGAGTCAGTTGCCGTGATTGGCCAGGCCGGAGTCATGTGGTCATCCCTGAGGGCAGAGGTTTGACTCAGTTCCACTTGAGCCACCTGTCCAAAAAGGGTGGGTGGGGGTGTAAGGGCTGTCCCAGGGGAAAAACAGGGTGCTGTTGACCAAGAGACATCAGATTCTGTTGTTCAGGTGAAAGGAGAATAGTAGCTCGATGACTTCAAAGCAGGCCAGACTTCCTCTAAATTTCTGCCCTTCCGCATATCACCTTGGCCTAACCTCATGGTTGCAAGATGGCTGCTTAAGTTGCAGGCATCACAGGCCTCATAGCACACGGCAGTCCCTCCTACAGTCTCCTCTAGAGAGGAAACTTGCCTAGAAGCCCCCGGCAGGCTTCTCTCGGGTCCCATTGGCCATGGTTGCTCCAGCTAAGAGAGGCCGGGTGCTGTCAGTGTGGGGCAGGGGCCTCTGCCAGCAAGGGAGAGCAGGCAGTGGCTGACTAGACAGCTGACTGATAGGCAACAGTAATGTAAGAATTCAGCCTTGGAAAAAAGGGTAAGCAAATCTTCTTTGTTGCCACCCTCACAACCCAATCCCATGTCCTCTGCAGGGTGGCTGTTTTATGTTTGGTATGAATCCTTATAGGCCTCTTTCTGAACATTAATGTACGTATGTACACAGCCATCAGAACACATCGTATTTATGTACATAAGTTGTATTCTACTGTAGACACCATTCTGTATCTTTTCCCTCTCAAAATTATCAACCTGTATGTTGGTGGATACAAAACAGAGGCCTCCCTCTTTTAACCAGCAGGATAATAGGATATTTTTAAAATGATATTCGCCTCTGGATGGACATTTAGGGTTTAGACTATACACCATTGCAAGTGATGCCATGCTGGCCACTCCAAGGCCTACTCCTTGGGCATGTGTGAGTGTTTCTCCAGGACAGAGGCAAGGGCTGGCACTGCTGGGCCCTGGGGTTAGCACGTTTTTTTATTTTAAGAGAACCCCAAAGGCCCTCCAAATCCAGCAGTCAGTGTTAAGCCATTCATTCTCCCACACTTTTGCCAATACTTGATACTATGAAGCTTTTTAGTTTGAGCTAGTCATGGGTAAAACATTGTGTGAATTTGCATTTTCCTGACAATTAGTTAAGTTTGAGCATCTTTTGGTATGTCTGTGTTTCTTATAGACATGTGTCTTTGGAGAATTGCCTGTTTTTATATATGTTGCCTGTTTATCTATTGGGTTATTTATTCTCTTTTCATGGATTCCACATGTCTCTCCAGACCCTCGGTGTCTGCTGACCAATGGCAAGCTGCCACTCTGGGCAAAGCGGCTGGTGAGTCTGCCCGGAGACCGGGACACCCAGGGCTGACAAAGCAGGGGTGCTCTCCTTCATGCTCTTCATTCTTCTGGGAGCCCGTTTCCCTTTCTGGGTCTGTCCTTTCCATGTAGAACCCCATCATCCTTCCAGTCTCAGCTTGGGCAGCCCTTCATTCCTATAACATACATAGTGAACACCTACCCTGTGCCAGGCTTATTCTGCCCGTTAGATACAGCAGTGAGCAAGGCAGACAAAATGTCGGTCTTCATGGGCTCATTTTCTAGTGTGGAAGATGGACAGTATCCTCATTAAACAGGTAAGTTGTACAGTATTTGGGAAGCCGATAAGGTCTGTGGAGGAAAAAAAGAGAGAATCTCAGGAAAATAACAAGTGTTGGGGGAAAAGCGCAATAATTTTAGCGTAAACAGAAAAGGCCTCACTGAGAAGATGCTATTTGAATAGAGTTGAAGCAAGGGAGAAATGCAGATCCTGGGGAAGAATGTTCCAGGCAGAGAGAATAGTATGCAGGACAAAGGCCATGCGGCAGGATTGTGCTTCGCATGTTCAAGGAAGTACAGGGAGGCCCAGCTGCCAGGGTTGAGGGTGAATGAGGGGCAGAGAGTGGGGAGAGGGGCTCAGAGAGGTAATGGGGGCCAGATGGTATGACACTATGTGGGCTGCAGTGCGTTCCCTAAACATTCCTTATTGTCCTCCCCACTTATTTCTCCCCTCCCTGGCACTGAGTGAGATGGAGACAAAGGAGGGCTCTGAGTTGAGGAAGGCCATGACCTAGTGCAAGTGTGATCATGAGGGGCAAGTGGGGGACCGGGAGGGGACTGTTGGGATAATCCAGACAGAGGAGGTTGGAGACTGGAACAGGGGGAAGAACGGTTGGATTCTGGATGGATGTTGAAGGTGCAACCAAATGACTGGGTGTGAGAGAAAGAAAGGGACCAAGATGATTGAATGGCTGATTGTTTACTTGGGGGAGGGGCAGGCTAGGAGCTGGTGGGTTAGAAGCAGGCAGCAGAATCCTACAGCCTAGGTTGGATGATTTATTTCAGGAATAATGCCAGTCCTCAGATTAAAACCTATTAGCTCCTCGGGGAAGTCCTCCCTGCCTTCCCGTCCCCTGCAGACCAGGTCTGTCAAGACCCCAGGCTTCCCCTTAATCAGTGAATACTACAAGTAGGGTTACATTCAACAAATATTCATAGCACACTTATTCTGCACAGGCTCTAAGTCTTTTATATGTATTATCTATTTAGTCCCCTTTGAAGTGTAGGAGCTCTTCATATCACTATTTCACAGATGGAGAAACTGAGGCCCAAAGAGGTTAAGTAACTTATCCAGGGTTACACAGATGGGAAGTACAAGACGTGGGCAGGCTGGCTCCAGAGCCTGAGTTCTCAAACACCCACCCTCCGCTGTCTCTCAAGCTATAATCTTATTTGGAGGCAGTGCTGGGCAGGACCAGTGGGGAGAAATGGCCACATCGGGGATGTGTTCAGATGGCAGAGCTGACAGAATTTGCTGAAGAAATACAATGTGGAGGGGAACCTGGGTGGCTCAGTCGGTTAAGCATCCAACTCTTGATTTCAGCTCAGGTCATGATCTCAAGTTTCATGAGTTTGAGCCCCGTGTTAAGCTCTGTGCTGACAGCTTGGAGCCTGCTTGGAATTCTTTTCTCCCTCTCTCTCTGCCCTTCCCTCGCTTGCTCTCTCTCAAAATAAATAAACATTAAAAAACAATACAATGTGGAGTATGGGGGACAACATAAGAATGAAAGATGAGCTCAAGGTTTGGGGCCTGAGCAGCAGAATAACTGAGACAGGAACGGCTTCAGGAGGAGCCGATCTGGGGGGAAGATCAGGAGTTGTTTTCAACATGTTCACTTTGAAATATCACTAGGAATCCATACAGATGTAGAGCAGTTGCCTATGCATTTCTGAAATTTAACAGAGAGCTTCAGGCTGGAGATGTTTATCTGGAAGTTGTTGCTGAGTGGTGTTTAAAGCCTAGAGACTGAGGGGCACCTGGGTGGCTCAGTTGGTTGAGCGTCTGACTTCGGCTCAGGTCATGATTTCACAGCTCGTGAGTTCGAGCCCGTCAGGCTCTGTGCTGACATCTCAGAGCCTGAAGCCTGCTTTGAATTCTGTGTCTCTCTCTCTCTCTCTCTCTCTCTCTCTCTCTCTCTCTGCCCCTCCCTGCTCACACTCTGTGTCTCTCTCTCAAAAATAAAAATAAAACATTAAAAAAGCTGGATGCGGGGTGCCTGGGTGGCGCAGTCGGTTAAGCGTCCGACTTCAGCCAGGTCACGATCTCGTGGTCCGTGAGTTCGAGCCCCGCGTCGGGCTCTGGGCTGATGGCTCAGAGCCTGGAGCCTGTTTCCGATTCTGTGTCTCCCTCTCTCTCTGCCCCTCCCCCATTCATGCTCTGTCTCTCTCTGTCCCAAAAATAAATAAACGTTGAAAACAAAAATTAAAAAAAAAACAAAAAAAAAAAGCTGGATGCAGACTGGATGGAGTCCATGTGGTGTCCCTGGTCCCCCAGTGGAGTTGGTGAGCTCTTGGCTAGCTGCCTGACCATCCCCTGTCACCCTCAGCTAGGAGACGATGATGTGGCAGATGGCTCAGCCTTCCATGCCAAGCGCAGCTACAAACCACATGGCCGCTGGGCAGAGCGGGCTGACCAGGAGCCCCTCAAGACCATCCTGGATGCCCGGAACCTGGATTGCTACTTTACCCCCATGAAGCCTGAGAGCCTGGAGGACTCTATTCTGGATACAGTGGAGCCCCAGAGCCTGGTGGGACTGCTGAGTGAGGTACAGACCACCCCTGCCCAGCCAGCAGACCCTGCACCATGACTGCCCACCCAGGGCTTGGGGCCTCAGCATGCTTATTTTGAAAATGAGGTTGAGTATCCCTCTCTAGGGGTGCGAGGTGATTACATGACATGGTGGAAGGCAAGAGGGTGAGGCCCTGGGTCTGGTGCAAGTGAGACTTTCCAGGGCAGACCAGGAGTCTGGGAGGTGGGTCACTTGGGGGGTAAAAGCTTGGGCCCGAGAGCAAGCCTGTGCCTGGCTGGGGAGTATTTGAGCAGGTAGAGGCCTGGCCCTACCCCTTCCTAGCTGTGTGATGACTTACCTCAAGGCTTGCTTCTCTGGGCTTCTGCTTTCAAGCGCCTGGCTGACTCAGTCAGTGGAGCATGCACTCTTAATCTTGGGGTTGTGCGTTCGAGCTCCATGTTGGGCATAGAGGTTACTTAAAAATAAAATCTTAAAAACAAACAAAACAAAACAAGAAAAAAAGACCTCTAAAAAATGGTCATAAGAAGAACATTCTCAGAAGGCTTTGATAGGAATCCAGTGCTAAGAAGTGGGCCTGGGCCCTCAGAAGTGCTTGAGGCAACTTCAACTCTTGTTCTCTTACCTTCCAAACAAAATTACTTTTTATTCTATTGTATAAACTTTCTTTTCTATTGTAGCATAATACACATACAGTTGTGTGTGCAAACCCTATGCTGTTTGAGGAGAAGAGCTTGACAAATTGTTACCTATGTATGCACTTAGGTATCCACCACCCAAGCCAAAATAGAGTATTTTCTACCTCCTGGAAGACACCCCCTCTTGTGCCCCTCCTAATCAGTACCCCCTCCCTGCAGAGGCAACCAGCCTTCTGACCTCCCACCAAAGATTAGTTTGCCTGTTCTTGAACTCCATACAGACAGAATCTTAGAGGGTTGGAGCTATATTGATTCCTTATCTGTAAAGGGGCTGGTGATCGTGCGGGAGGAGCATAGAGTGAACTCAAGATGAGCACATAACTTGGCCCAGGCCCTGGCTCAAAATGAGTGTCCAGCAGTGGGGGCTGCCATCATGACCGACATCTTCACTGTTCTCACTGGTGTTGGCGGAACACCTGGTGGCTTGAAAAGGGCCCTGGTTGCCGTAGCTGCTTGAAACGGCTGTGCTCTCTTCATCCCACAGTTGGAGAGTCCCCAGGAGGATGGCTGTGGGCCCCTACAGAGGGAGTCCCCTGAGGACAGGGAGCTCATCGTCTACTCCCTGGAGGCAGAAGTGACGGTCACAGAGACAGACAGGTGGGTCTCCTTTGCACCAAGGGGAGCCTTAGAAGAAGCCTGGGTTACAGGCATGCCCTGGAAGAACTGCTCCCCGCTCTCCCAGTGGGCCTGTGGGGCAGGGCTGCAGGGTCTGAGGGGCACAGGAGCCTGGCCCTGCAGCCTCAGCCACAGCCTTAGCTTCCCTGGTTCCAGGCAGAAGGTGCAGGGAGCCTTTGCAGAGGAGAGACGAGCAGTGC
This sequence comes from Prionailurus bengalensis, assembly GCF_016509475.1. NCBI lineage: Eukaryota > Metazoa > Chordata > Mammalia > Carnivora > Felidae > Prionailurus > Prionailurus bengalensis. Next base: position 17,881,520 of record NC_057352.1, on the reverse strand, counting down.
TCCCAGTGGGAACAGGGTGCAGATGTGTAGGGGTTCGGGTGGGGGGCCACTGTATACTAACATGAGTGTGTTCGCTCATTTGCCCCACCTCCACTGGCGCTGCAGCAAGTATTGCACGAAGACGACTGAGGCGGGGCCCGGAGAGCAGCAAGGAGACGCCTCCCTCAGCGTCTCCTCCATCAGCTCCAAGGATCGGAGCCCACCTGAGGGTGAGTGGGGGCCAGTAGAGACCCTGCAGTAGTTTGTCCGTCCAGCCAGGCCCCTTTCTGAGTATCTGTGGTGACCTTGACTCGGTCTTCCTGAAGCTCAGAGTCTATCACAGAGACAGACATTGTCCCTGCTGGTACCTGAGGATTCTGGAGCCCAACTGCCCACTGGCAGGAGCCCAGCTCTACCCTTTCCTTGAAGTGTAAACTTGCCAGTCCTTACAAATGGAGGGCGGGTATTATCACCCCCATCATCCAGATGGGAAAACTGAAGCCCTGGGAGCCTGAGCCACTTACCTGACTCACCTATTACGGGCCTAGCTTTGGGCTCCTGACTCCCGCTCTGCTCCTCCAGACTCGGGGGAGTCAGAGGCCGACTTGGAGTGCAGCTTCGCCACCATCCATTCCTCCCCTCCACGGCCAGAGCCAGACCCTCAGTTTGACATGATGCTGCCCCCCACACCGGGTAAGCAAGGGCCAGAGGTGGGGCGGGCAGCGCATGGGGATGGTCATGATATATAACCACTCTCCCCACGTCGGCCCTGCACTCGGTGCCCACTAAGTGTCAGTGTCCTCAACCAGGAGACAGAGCCATTAGCCTCTCGGCCTAGTGGCAGCAGGGTGTGTGACCGGCGAGTCCAGCTTTCTCCATTGTTAAGTGTCTGGCATGTTTGGGCGTCTGCCGTGACTCATGGTGTTGACAGTTCTCTTCTGCCCGCCTTCTCGCCTCCCCTTCGCCTCTCCCCAGGATGCCCAGGGACCGCAGAAGAGCTGTCCCAGCCCGAGGTGCCAGGTATATCCAACAGCTCCCTGCCCCAGACCCCTGAGCAGGAGAAGTTCCTCCGCCAGCACTTCGAGACGCTCACTGATGCTCACTCTGAGGGTAGGGCAGTGCCTGGGCGGCCGTCCAGCACTGGGCACAGCACGGGTGTCACAGGGTGGAGCCTCCACGGCTGGCAAGGGGGCAGAAGGGCTTACATTTTATCTTCAGGACAGAGCCGCACAGGCTCTTCTCCGAGCTGCGTTTGCTCCCAAGGCGTGTGTGTGTGTGGTCGACTGAAGGCGTTTCTAAGGGTCCACCTGCTAGTCTGCGGGTCTTTCTGGGTCCAGGGCTGGGTGGCTGGAGGGATTCTGAGGGCTCCCCTGGCATCTTCCCCTAGAGCTCTTCCATGGATCCCTGAGAGACTTGGAGGCCTCTGAGACTGAGGACTTCTTCAATCCCCGGTTGAGCATCTCAGCCCAGTTCCTCTCACGCCTCCAGAAGACATCCAGGTAGGAGCTGGTGAACCCCCACCCTACCTTCCAACTCTGTCCCCTAGGGCGGGGTCACGTTCCCTCAACAACCCCCAGGACAGCCACAACCACCTGGCCTCCTTCCCACAGGTTCACCCACACCTTCCCTGCCCGGCTGCCCCGGCACCTTGTGAAGTCCCCAGAGGTCAAACTCACGGACCCTGGGGGCAGTCAGCCCAGAACAGAGCCCCCAAGAGCAGGCGCTGGCCACACCTCCCCAGGCAGAACCAACGTGAGTACTGGGGCCGCTCCCCCAGGACTTGGGGCTGGGAGTCCAGAGGCCTCGTCCTAACCTCATGGCTGTGCTTGCAGGTCCCCCCTGGGAAAAAGCCTGAGGAGCCCGTTGAGATCCTAGAGGCCTGGTGCCCACTGAGTGAGTGCTCCCATCCACAGATAAACAACCCCAGATGCCCATCTGAGCCACGGGGCAGTGGGGATGGACAGGGTCTACTCAGACCCTGAAGCCACCTGGGGTGGGCCCCTATCTGTCAGCCCTACAGTGGGACGTGAGAGTGAAGCAGCTGCTTCCTTTACAGCCCCCTGCCTCACAGGTCCGGCACCCTGTGCCCCCTCCTCCTCAGTGCTGCCCACCGACAGGAAGCCTTCGACACCCACAGCCCTGCCCACTCCAGGCCTGGCTCAGGGTGTCCACAGCCCCTCCATCCACTCATACATGGAGGCCACTGCCAGCTCCCGTGCCAAGATGTCACGCAGCATCTCCCTCGAGGACAGTGAGGGCCCTGTGCTGGCTGAGCTGGCCAGGCCCCTCCGCAGGCCCTCATCAGTCGGGGAGCTGGCATCCCTGGGCCAGGAGCTCCAGGCCAACCCCACCACGGCAGCACTCAGTTCTAACAGTGAGGGCCAAGAACCTGTCCTGCCCTCCTGGGGCAACCATGAGGCCCGGGCGAGTCTGAAGCTGACCCTGTCAAGCATCTGTGACAGGCTCTTGCTACCCCCTTCCCCAGTGGAACCTGTGGCCACCCAGCCCAGTGTCACCATCGCAACAGCCACCTTCTCGGCCTCCAGCCCCGTGGATGCAAGCACCCTGGGGCTCCACAAATCCACCTTTCTCCCAAGGCTCCTGGCCCCTGAGCCCCTCAATACCCCTGCCCACCCCAACAGCACCCCACTTCCAGAGGCCAGGCCTGGGGTCCCTGGCAGCATCACCTCCGTCCTGGAGACAACCCCTGGTGAGTTGACCACTCTTGGGACATGGGATTGTCCCCCAAGCTCAGCCCATGTACCAGGTGGCTTGGCTCCAAAGGTGGGTGCTTGACCCAGCCACAGGGGCTGTGCCATTCATTCATTCATTTACTTAAATATTTAGCGAGCACTTCGTATATGTTGGGCTTTGTTCTAGACCCTAGACACATGGGTTTGGCGGTCAACAAGACTGCAAAGAATTGACACCTTAACTGGGGCCAGACTAAATGTAAAGGAAAATGTTAAATGTTTCACAAAGTGGTGTGTGCTAAGGACAGAAATAAGAGAAACGGTTTAGGGATTGGGGGCTGGGGGGACAGGCAATGGTTACAGTTTTAAGCAGGATAATGAGAAAAGCTTCAGGGAGAAGGGGGCATTTGAGCAGAGTCCTGCAGGAGGGGAGGGAAGGGAGCCTGAGGGACTGAGGGAAGTGTTCCAGGCAGAGGGATAAGAATTGGGATCAGCCCAGCCACCCCGGCCTCTCTTAGACCAGCTAGAAAGAGGAGGTGCCTTTCTCACTCTGTCCCCTCTACCCTACCCCCAGATGCACTCAGTCTGGCCCAGGGCAACCTTGGACACTGGGAGGAGCCTAGGGTGCCAGCCAGGGTCCCGCCCTCAGCTTGCCTAGACCTGAGCACTGTGAGTACCATCGTGCACAGACTGCAGACTGCCTTCCAGGAAGCCCTGGACCTTTACAACGTGGTGAGCCAAGCCCCAGGGTCGGGAGAGGGCTGGGGGGTGAGGGGGCCGGACTGCCTGGACTGAGGAACCCCTGACAAGGTTGGTACCCCCTTGCAGATGGTCTCCCGTGACGAGGTGAGCAGTGAGCAGCAGCAGGCACGGACTGAACTGGCCTCCACCTTTGTTTGGATCCATAGCCAGTTAGAAGCCAGTGACTGGCTGGTTGGAACTGATGTGGCCCAGGCCCAGCCCAGCCCAAGGTCCTCCTCCCCACCTACATTGTGCCCCCTGGCCAGCCCAGATTTGCATGCCCTGCTGGAACACTACTCGGAGCTGCTGGTGCAGGCTGTGCGGAGGAAGGCACGGGGGGATTGAGGGCCAGGAGCCTGCTCTCCACTACAGCCCTGCTGCTTCTGAAGAAATAGACATTTTAAGCAAATAAACTGACAGTTTAGAGGAATGGTTCCTGGTGCCTGTCTGCATCCACAAAGCCCCCTTGAGGTGGATGCGGGGAAGGAGGGTAGGGAGGAGACTAGCCCAGGGAACATGAGCGGATAAACTTTGGAAGGGATGAAATTTGTATGCAGCAGGTGTTGGCCTAGCATTGTAGCCTCACCTGCCCTTCCTCTTCCTGTCTCACCTGGGGGACATCAGCCCCAGTGCCCTCCCTGCCTTGTTTTAGGACTCCATCAATGGGACCAACATTCCCAAGAAATTTGGGAACCGCAATAATGATCCCAGCACCTGGATCCATATTGCCTACGTAGCCCTCTGAGCTGCTGTGGGGTCTGTTGTCCTTGCCCAGTGAGGCCCAGCTATTCCCCAAGGAGCCGCCAGCGCTTCCACTCTGCCCCCTACTGATACCCAAGAACCCACTGGAGCCACTGCCATCACCGTGTGCCAGACCATGGTTCCCGGTACACACACTGCCACGCCACTGGATCATGGTCCCTAGGCCAAGCCCAGCTGGATCCTGTGAGGTCCAGGCTTTTGTCCCTAATTACAGCAGGGGAAATGGACCAGCAGGCTCACTCACTGGACACTGGGGCAGCATGGCCAGTCCATCTAGCAGCTGGAACAAGTAGCTTCCCCAGCAGGAGGACTACAACTAGACTCGTCCCATGGGCTCCCAGCTCTGGTACCAGCTTCCCTAGGCAGCAGGCATCTGGCCGTGTGGCGCGTCTGCCAAGAAGGCCACTCTTGTGACCACAAAAGTCCCTGCTGTCCCAACTCTCTCTAAAATTTTTTTTTTTCAACGTTTATTTATTTTTGGGACAGAGAGAGACAGAGCATGAACGGGCGAGGGGCAGAGAGAGAGGGAGACACAGAATCGGAAACAGGCTCCAGGCTCTGAGCCATCAGCCCAGAGCCCGACACGGGGCTCGAACTCCCGGACTGCGAGATCGTGACCTGGCTGAAGTCGGACGATTAACGGACTGCGCCACCCAGGCGCCCCTAAAAAATTTTTTTTTCAACGTTTATTTATTTTTGGGACAGAGAGAGACAGAACATGAACGGGGGAGGGGCAGAGAGAGAGGGAGACACAGAATCGGAAACAGGCTCCAGGCTCCAGGCTCCAGGCTCTGAGCCATCGGCCCAGAGCCTGACGCGGGGCTCGAACTCACGGACCGCGAGATCGTGACCTGGCTGAAGTCGGACGCTTAACCGACTGCGCCACCCAGGCGCCCCCCAACTCTCTCTAAAAAGGAAGCCAGCAAGGGCAGGGTCCTCGCCGAAAGCACAGCCCCGCCATGTGGCTTGCTGTGGCCTGAACCACCACTTCCCTGAGTTCCTCTCTGCTCTGTTTGGTGGTCATGGCCCACTAGAAACAAGCTTAGATTCACTCTTGTCCAGGGTACCACAGAGCTCAGACTCAAACCTAGGCTTGCCTGGTGGCAGAGCCAGACACTTCAGCATAAAGACATGGCCCTGCGCTGTCTCCATAAACAATTACACGCATCAGAATCAACTGTGCAGTTCAAAAAAATCCTGCCAGGTACCTGTGTCGGTTCTGTGTGTGAGGGGTAGGGTGAGGAGCAAGACAAGCAAAGCATCTGCCCTCACGGCATTAGCCTTCTAGAGAGCAAAACCAGAATTAAGATGTCACTGTGCTGGCTTGGCTGATGGGTCAGGGAAGGCCTTTCTGAGGTGACATTTGAGCTGAGGCTTGAGAGAAGGCATGGGTCATTGTGGGCATCTTGGGAAAGTATCCAGGCAGACAACAGTGGATGCAAATGCCCCATCGGGGGGATGAAATACATGTGTAAGGAATGCAGTGAGCCAGGAGAGGAGATGGGAGGAAGAACAAGGCTCCAGGGGGCAGGGCCTTGTTTCACAACATTTAAATCCAAGAAATACAACACAATTTTCCCCCCAAATAAGATGCCTGGGCTTGGTATTTGAAATGTCAGATGTTATTTCTCAATGCTCCCTCTCCCTGCCCCAGGGAGCCCGGGAGGTCCAGGACTCAGGTGGGCTGGACCTCTGACGGGAGGTTCCCTGACCTGCCCAGCCCCACAGGTTACAGACCACTGGGGCCCACTGTCCTTGCCTCTGCCTAGCTTGGCCACGGTCACCTAAGATCCCTGATGCGAAGCTTGGCAGCCAGGCCCCCGGACACCCAGAGGACTGTCTTGAGTCGTGCCCCTCATGGAATGTACCCCTCCCACCCTGTATCATAATTAAGCCTTCAACTCCCTAGTAGCAAATCACTGGCTTATAGGGTTCCAAGCTGTAGGGACATTTGCTACTCTTGACTATATTCGTGCTCCATTAACCCCTGAGTCTTGAGTTCTGCCCTCCAGCTTAGCGGGCTCTCTCATAGCTGCAACATGGCTGCCGTACCAGCCCTCAGCAGTACACCTACCCAGCCAGGAACAAAGGCATGAAGGAAGGCAGCCACCAGCATAGTGAGAACAGTGCTAAGCCTCCCTAGACACCTCCCCTTTCAGAGCGATTGCAGGCAAGAGGAATGGAGATTGCTTTCATTTTCTTGGACCAGCCGTCTCTCCTGTTCTGGGCATGTGGCTGCTCAAACAAAATTGGGTTCTCTCAGCACAATAGGAGGGTGCGCTGGTAGGGAGGACCCAGGGTGCCTGCCACTCTCCACTTCCCAATGCCAAGCTCTTCAGCTCTAGAAGGACCAGACTTTCTCTCCTCAACAAAACAGCTGGTTAAGAAACCACTGCTGATGAATGTGTGTGAGTGTGGTTTGTGGACTGACAGGGTCCCAGGAAGAAGAGGACAGCATGCTCACATGGGATATTTCAGAGAGTTTAGTAAAGGGATCATTTGCAAAGAAGTGGGCATGGAACAGGGAAATCATAGGGCTGGTACAGTACCCTGAGCTGGCACCAGAGGTGAGCTATTCCTCCCACCCTGGCCTTGAGGTGCAAGGGAGCCAAGTGGAAACCAGAAGAGCCGATACTGGAGAGAGGGCTGTCCTAGGGAAGCTGTGTCCTTGGCAACTCCATAGGGGAAGAGTTGGAGGAATCCTTTCTCCCATCTTCTGTGGGGCTCCCCACTGTCAAAATCCTGGGAGCCAGGGGGCACAGGAACCCAGATGATGTGGTCCACCCAGGTCAGTCTCCCAGGACACAGAGCAGGGAGGAAGGGGACAGAAAGGGCCTTAGGGAAAATAAAGACACCCAGCCCCGGATTTCTTCCCTAATGTGTTTTCAATGACACAGGAACCAGTTGCCCTGAAACATGCTGTTGGGCACGGAGAACTGGGCACCTGAAAGAGACAAAATGGCTCCACCTAACCATTTGCCAGTTCATTCTTCAGTGCAACTTGCACCCTGTACTCCACGCTGGACAGATCCCAGATACTGGGCTGCCAGACCTGTGCCGGACACACCAGTCATGGCTGCACGAAATCCAACAATTGTGAGATGGAGACACTGAAAATTCCATTTTACAGATGGGCTGACAGAAACTCCGATGCTTGCCTAACCACCTCTCAAGACTTCCTAACAACCACCCTGTTTATATGCTGCATGCTAAGCATTCTCCCCACATGATCTACATAGGCCTCTGACACAAACCAGCCAAGGGAGACACATTAGTTCTATCTTCCAGATGAAGAAACCGAGGCTCAGCAAGAAGTGACTTGTCTGGGTCCTGCTGAGGTAAAGTGGAAAAACTCTGCCTCCTTTGCTGCCCCAAATGAATGAGCAGGACTGACTCTCAGGGAATGTGAAGAAATGAAATAATGCTCCTCTCACCACCAAGCCTTTATATAGACTGTTCCCTCTGCCTGGAACACCCTCCCTTTTACCTGAAACCTTATCTTCCTTCAGGGCTCACACCCAGACAATCATCTCTGAACCTTTAAGCTGGATCGGGAGCCTCTTCTGGGCTCCCATGAGCTCCCTGAGTTTTCTCTATTACAGTTTGGATCACTTTGCCTGTGCATTCCCCATCATAGCCTTGGTCATTCTGGGTTGTCACTGGTGGGTCTGTCTCCTCCATGGACTAATTTACGTGCTCATTTTTAATGTTGAGCTAGACCTGGCCTATAGCTGGAGTTCAGGAAATTGCTGAGTGGATAAATGAGAGAAAGTAACTGCACAGAGAATATGCAACATCCTTAACCAGTGGTTAAGGGGTCAGACAATGATCAGTCTAGAACACAGACAGGACAGAGTGTTAGGGTGGGGTTCTGGGAGCCCCTGGCTGTGTCACGTGACCCCCTTTGGTTCCTGGACTGTGGGAGAGCGGGGGAGTGGTGTCCCAGGCAATCACTAGGAGCTGGACTATTAACACACCAATATTTTAAAATCTGCTACATCTGAACAGTGTTTCTGGCTGAACATCAGTTCTTGGCATCTAATAATCAGAGGTGGAGCTTCCTGCTGGAAGATACACAGCCCGCGTCCTCACTTTGTCCTTACCTACTGGACCCTGCTGTTCCTCCACCCTCTGGGGCAAGCAATCACAGCCACCACCCCCCTCTCCTGCTTCTCAGACAGCTGCTGTGATTTGAATAACCAAGTAGGTTGTTGGATGTCCGGTGGTGACTGATTTGCCTGGCAAACAGACCCCTCAGGTCCTTGGCCCAGCTGCTACTTTGAGAAGACAGCCTTCCTGGAGTCTCTTTTTCTTTTCCCCACATGCAGCAGCTAGCTAGGCTCTAATCTTGCCCTTGCTTGACCTTCTGGGGGGGTCCCAGCACTTGGCTGCCCCTGGTGGCTAGAGAGTGCCCTCAGGAACCTGGTGTAGGAGAAGGGGGAGGAATGGTAGGTCCCATCTGAGGCAGAGGTAACTGGAGCCAGCTAAGTCCCTGGGCTTGTCAGAAAATTTGCATGGAGAGAATGCAGGTCCTCTGTGGCTCCCCCTTCCCTTCCCTCTTCCCTCCTAGTCATCCTGGGGCTGAGGTGTGACCGCAGGTGGAGGAGGCAGTCGTGCGTGGAGTGCCATCTCACCATTCCGGGAGGTGATGCCCCGTGTCTTCCTGGTCAGGAGTCGGCGTCCACAGCCATCCAACTGGGGCCACTTGCCTGACCAGCTCCGGGGAGATGCCTATGTCCCAGGTGGGCCCCTCACTGGGCCTGGAGGCGAAGAGCAGGTAAGACACAAAGCATCACCGTGTCTGGCTTCTCTCCTCAGACTGCAGCAACCAGCGGGGCCCATCAGCACACGAGTCTTCTGGCCTTGGGGACTCTTGGGCAGCGGTGAGTCTGCAGCTGGACCACAAGACCCTGCTTCGTTTCATCCCTGCCCACTCTCAGCCTGACTGCCTCTCACTCCCTTGAGCCCATTTGCTCATGCCCCCTCCACCCCCCCAGCCTCAGGACCTCTCCACCTGTTGTTCTCACTGCTGGAAATGCCTTTGCTTTCTTGGTAGAGATGTTAGGCTTCATCCCAGGCACCCTTTCCCTAAGCTGGGCAGCCACATTTCCTATCCCCAGAGATCTCTCTGTCCAGTGGGAGCAGAACAAGATTCAAGCCAAGTGGATGGTGATTTCCTTTATGTCAGGATCAGACAAGGTGACAGGAGCAAGGATGGGGGAAGACTAGGGACTCTCAGAAGGGATATTCAGCTGTGCATGCCCTGGAAGTAGGAAAACACTAGCCAGAAGATAAAGGTGACAGATTATTTCAGTATTTATTGAAAGCCAGGAACTGTTTTAGGCAATTGCTATTTAGCAAGAATAAGAGAAAAATTCCTTCCTGGAGCTTATAATCTGTTGGGGGCTTGACAAGAAAAAAACTAGAAAACTAGAAAAATGTCATGTTGGGAGATGTATAAATGGGGAAATAAAGCAAGGTAAAGGCAATGGGGGTCAGGGAAGGCCTCGGAGACAGGGTGGCATTTGCACACACGAATAGCAGGCAGTCTCTGGCCTTCCCAGACCTTCTTGGTTCCTGGTTCTAGTTTTTCCATTTGCTCCAGCCAGGGGGTCTAACTCCCATGTCCCTCCCACAGCCTATGCAGGGCAGTCTGGCCTCCACTCCCAGGGGCCCTGGGACACTTGGCTGCCCACTCTGCCCCAAGGCCTTCCCTTTGCAGCGCATGCTGACACGGCACCTCAAGTGCCACAGCCCTGCACGCCGCCACGTGTGCCGCTGCTGTGGCAAGGGCTTTCACGATGCCTTCGACCTCAAGCGCCACATGAGGACTCACACTGGTGAGGAGCGGCAGGGACAGAGAAGGCCAGCTGGGTCCCGGGAGGGTCTGGGATGAAATGGAGAGAGGTGCCCAGGATATGGAGTTTCCAGTGTTTGTGTATATGGGGTGGAGAGTCAGCCATCAGACTGATCCCAGTCAGGTGGGTGTACGGTGACGCGAGGGTAGAGGCGTGAACAACGAGGACAGTAGTGGATACATGGATCTAGATTGAAGGTGCAAGGTAAAGCCTCCTCCTTCGCCCCTGGGGAAGGAATATCCTGATGAGGAGGGTGGGAACACAGGTATCTGGTCCTGTTTGTAGCAGGTGGAGGTAGAAGATGGTGGGACAGACCGAGGAGTCCGGACAACTTGGAGTAGGAATGGGGGAATGCTCATGGAGGTTAAGGTGGGGAGACTTTAGCTTGGAGGCCATTGTCCTGTCTGTCCTCTCCCCCTCTGCCCACCTGTGCAGGGATCCGGCCATTCCGCTGTGGAGCTTGCGGGAAAGCATTTACTCAGCGCTGCTCACTTGAAGCTCATCTTGCTAAGGTGCACGGGCAGCCAGCCAGCTACGCTTATCGTGAGCGCCGGGAGAAGCTGCATGTGTGTGAGGACTGTGGCTTCACATGCTCGCGGCCTGACACCTATGTGCAGCACCGTGCCCTGCACTGTGTTGAGACTGTGCACCCACACAACACATGAGAGGCAAATAAATGCAGGAAATGCACGCACAGAACACAGTATTTATTACACGTGGGAAAGGATGATTCACTCCGTCCAGCGGTGGCCACAGTGTGGGGCCGTGCACACATAGTACAAGCGCATGGCGTCCTGGCAGAAAGGTTGCCCGGTTAGGAAGGGTACAACATGGAACCTCCATCCAGCAGAGCCTCACCCCAAGATAACAGGCAAAGGGGCTTTCCCCATTGGTAATGGTCCAGCTCAGTACGCCAGGAAGGGCAGGGTTCCCCCAAATGTTGGTATCCCCACCCCCGGTAAGGACCAAGCCTGGGATACCCAGAAAGCCTTCCTCCTGCCACTCACCTCGGCACGGGCACTATGTGACTGGAAGAACACCGCCTCCTTGTGGCCACACCTGAGAGGGCAGTCAGCCACTCAGCCTACCATCCCCTTCCCTCCTCCCTTCACCCGGTGAGGACGAGCCACTCTCCATCCCCAATATGAACGGCGCGCTCACTTTTGGCACGGGTGGTCCTCGGTCCGCGGCAACGTGGGGTCCTGGGACACGTCAGCGATGATCTGGGTCAGTTCGCTGAGGGAACAGAGGGCGAATAATCATGCCCAGACCAGGTCTCTCAAGCCAACAACCCCTTCCCCAGGCTCTGAGTCCTGCCACTCACTCCACTTCGTGCGTGATTTTGTTGACGTAGATGCAGCTGTTGTCGGCTTCCTGCTGGTAATCACAATTCCGGCACTACGAAAGGGCAAGGGTTGCGGGAAAGGGCTTACGGGGAGGTCTCGGAAGGGATTGGAAGGGAAGGCTGGGTTTTCCCCAGAGGTCAGGAATGACTACAGCATGGAGTTTCGAAGCTGGTATAATGGGGTATACCGAGAATCACCTCGGGGATGGCAAGACAGTGGGGGTTCACTCGTGGGACAGTCAGGAGGCAAGACCAAAACACGTAAGGGGCGTAAAAAGAAGTAAGGGTCATGTGGAGTAAGATGGGGCCACACTGGGAACAGGTGGATGCCTCTGGAAAGACCCCGGCGCTCCGTGGGCTCGTGCTCACCGCGTAGAGCAGAATGCGGTTCTCCTTGTCCTCCTTGGGATAAAGCATGTTGTTACTGTGGGGAGGGAGGAGACAGAGGTTAGTCCTGGGGCCACTACTTGCCCCCCTTACACACTCGCAGCCCCGGCCTCACCATTCCTGGCAGAATCGAATACCCACGAAACCCGGCTCATAGGTCCCGTCCGGTTCCATAGCTACGCATCGCGCGCCAAGCCTTCCGCGCTTGCTCCACCGCGCGACCGGTCGCGGGAAGGATCAAACCTAGTTGCTTCGCCAAGAGAGGGGCGGAGCTGCGCACATGCTCTGGCTTCCAGCTGCTTTGTGCTTGTCTCTGTGCTCCGAGGTTCGATTAATAACTTGCTTCAGTTTTTTGATATTCTGCAGTAACTGCTTCCAATTTCTGGGCCTTACTTCCCCAGTTTGTAGAACAGTATGGTACGAGAGCCAGGAATACGATGCTTCACGTAATTTGCAAAGCGCCGACCATAAATGAAGCCACGGCTCTTTGCAGGCTGAAGGCCAGTGCACATGCGCGGATGGGGTACCTCCTGCCAGTCCTTCCCCTGGGCTTCACCCTTCTCCCGCCTGGGCCGTTTCCCGGGCTGCTATTGGAAGAACTGCGCACATGGAAGACCTCTCAGGATTGGCTGGGGCTACCCAAGAACACGGGAGATCCCTCTTCCTGGCGTGGAAAAGAGACGGCGGCGATTGGCGGACCCTGCTTGGGGGAGAGCATGGATTGGCTAGGTCGTGAGCAGGGGGAGGGGCTGATATCCCAGAAGCGGCGGCGGCGGCTGCGGAGCCGGTGTGAGGCGACTGACCCGGCTGCGGACCCCGGCACAAGCGGCGAGATGGAGGTGACGGGCTTGTCGGCGCCCACAGTGACCGTTTTCATCAGCAGCTCTCTCAACAGCTTCCGCTCTGAGAAGCGGTACAGTCGCAGCCTCACCATAGCTGAGTTCAAGGTGTGGCCGTGGGGGCGGGGCCCGGGGGCGGGGCAAGGAAGAAATGGAGGGGCTTTCCGAACGCGGGGAGGGGCCAGAGATAAACAGAGGTTGGACAGATTGGGGACTGGACCTAGCTGGGTGGGCCCAGAGGGAGTCTGAGTATTCAGAAATTGGGGACGATGCCAGGAAAATCAGAGGTTGCATAGGGCATGACCAAAGATAACCAGGTGTGTCCTAAATTGTGTCTTAGAGGAGCAAGGATGGGGTAATGGTTATTGTTACAAGGGGTGGAGCCTCGGGGCTCCTGACTGGTTCAGTTGGTAGAGCCCGCGACTCTTGGTCTCGGGTTCGTGAGTTCGAGCCCCGTGTTAGGCTTAGCGTTTACTTTAAAAATTTTTTTAATTTGCAAGTACGTACCTTAAAAAGGGGGAGGGGGTGGAGCCCCAGGGCAGAGGGTGGGGTCGCTGACAGCCTTTCACCGACTGCTCCCTGCGCAGTGTAAACTAGAGCTGGTGGTGGGCAGTCCTGCATCTTGCATGGAACTGGAGCTGTATGGAGCTGACGACAAGTTCTACAGCAAGCTGGATCAGGAGGATGCACTGCTGGGCTCATACCCCGTAGACGACGGCTGCCGCATCCACGTGAGGCCTCCCCACCATTTATTTATTTGTTGAACAAATACTTGCTGTGCGTTGCCCTGTGTGATAACCAAGATAGGCCCTACTTTCATGGAGCCCCCAGTCCTGCATGGAGAGAGACAGAGCCATCACGGGACAGTGACAGCCAGAGTGGTGTGGGCAAAGCCCAGGGGACTGGGGATGCCCAGCGAGGTGCCTGACTCCTGGAAGTATGAGAAGGGGCTTCTTGAAGGAAGGGACGCCTGAGCTGAGACCTGAAGGATGAGGAAAGGTGACCTAGGGTAAGGGGTGGGAGGGGTATGCCAGGTGGGGGGAACTGTGTACAGAGGTATAGAGTGTGAGGTGGGTCAGGGTGAGTGATGAGACTGGACATGTTGGGAGAAGTTGAGGACCTCTGCATTCATCAACTCACATCATCCTCTCTCCTCCCCTTATTCCTCAGACATCCCAGCATCCCAGGTGGGTTCCACCTCTGGGCCTTTGCAAGTGGTTCTTTTTTATATGGCTTCACATGGCTCACTCCTCCCTTCCAGTCTTTACTTAAATGTCACCCTCCAAGTGTGAGGCCTTCATTGACCTCAGTATAAAATTTAAATCTCTTCTCTTTTCCATTTTATTTGATTTTTGTCTTTAGCTCCTAGCACCCTGTGACATATTGTGCATTTCCTCCAGCACCTGGAATAATGCCTAGTACTGAGAAGATGCCCAGTGAATCATTGTTGAGTACTGAGCTGAGTCCATAAAATAAGACTTGGAAGGTGGTGTAATTAACCCGATTTTGCAGAAGACAAAACAGCTTCAGAATGGAATTTACTTTCCTAAGGATGAACTGTAGTTAGAATTTTCACCTCAGTCTGCATGACTCTGCAAGTCAGTGTGCTCAGAGAACTGGTCCATAACTCTGTGTTATGCCAGGGGTATAGCTGTGAGCCAAGTCTGAAGAGGCCTCTGTTTTAGTTCTGTACAGTGTGTGAGGTAGATGTTAGCTAAATATTCATAGGAACAAATATGAAATGTCAGAGACATGAAGGCCATATAGGAAGAGATCACAGAGCTGGGAGAGCCGGTACTGGGAGGACTTCCTGGAGAGGGTGATGCCTGAGCAGAGTCCTGAAGAATAGGAAGAATTAACTGAAAAAGGGAAAAGAGCACTCCAGCAAAAGAGCCCACCATGTGCAAACACTGAGGTGGAAGGGAGCACAGTTAGGTACAGGCACTGAGGAGTGGCCTCTCCTTTGGCAGGAGGAAGTGAGAGCCAGGGGAGGGCTTTGAGCCAGGAGGGTCCTGGTCTGACCCAGGTGCTCACAGGCTCCCTTTGACTGTGTGTGGGAAGACAGACAGAGTAGGGAGACCAGGGAGGAGGCTGCTTCCATAGTCCAGGTGGTGTGGTAGGTACCGGATCATAGTGGGAACTGGTCAGGGTAGTGCTGGGCCCACAGGACTGAGACTTTGGGCTGACACAGGCAGCCTCAGCCTCCAGATGCTAGTGGGTCAGGCATAGAATGGCATAGGGCCATCCTCAAACATGAGGTTTTCACACATGGGTTCAGGTGTAGACAGGCCTCTAACTTCTGAGGTCATTTAAGAAAGGTTTCCCAGGGGCACCTGGGTGGCTCAGCTGGTTGAGCGTCCGACTTCGGCTCAGGTCATGATCTCGAAGTTTGTGAGTTCGGGCCCCGCGTTGGGCTCTGTGCTGACAGCTCAGAGCCTGCAGCCTGCTTAGAATTCTGTGTCTCCCTCTCTTTCTGTGCCCCTCCCCTGCTCATACTCTGCCTCTCTCTGTCTCTCAAACATAAGTAAATGTTTAAAAAAAATTTTTTTTAAAAAGAAAAGTTTCCCAGAAGTGGAGCCTCTAGAGAATTTGTTTTACACTATTTTCCTCTTTATGAATATTACCTGTATTTGAAATACCTGGCTGGCTCGGTCGGTAGAGCATATGATTCTTGATTTTAGGGTTGTAAGTTCAAGCCCCACATTGGGCATAAAGTTTACTTAGAAAAAAATTATATGTTTAACATATATGTGTTGTTTAAAATAATAGTAACCTCAAACTTACAAAATCCTTAATACACAAAGTAGAAATTCATAGTGATCCTGACCAGAGATAAGGGCCATTTCTATTTTGCTATGTTAGGCCAATGGCTCAGGCCAAACTACCTTAGAGTCTTTGCTGACCCCTCTCTTTACCTCACACCCACATCCCATCCAACAGCAAATCCTGTGGACTCCACCTACAAAATCTGTCTAGAGTCTACACTTGTCTCCCCCACAACCCCTGCCCTGGCCCAGCCTCCATCCTCCCTCTCCTGGACACCACAGCAGCCTGTCCCTGGCCCCCCTCAGTCTGCTACCCACCTGCAGCCAGAGGGAGCCTGTGATGCCCTGAATCAGGTCGGGCCCTCCTCGCCCAGGGCCACCCCTGGGTAAAATGCCCCATGGCTTTTTCTCATTACTCAAAGCCAGATGCCCCTGGCTTTTATTTATTCTGGGTAAAAGCCAAAGTCTGTAGTGATCTGATGTGTCTCCACTGTTCCCTGTCTGTCTCCGCTTCAGCCATGATGGCTTCCATGCTATTCCTGAAAAGGGTTAAGGACATTTCTGCACCCGAGACTTGGTGCCATATGTTCCTTCTTAGCCTTTAGGCCTTGGCTCAGACATCCCCTCCTTTCAGAAGCCTTCTCTGACCACCCTCTCATGCTCCTTAAACCTCTTTGTGGTATTTATCTACATAGGACCTTGTCGTCATCTGGTGTAATGCATGCACATGTTTGTTTATGGTTGGTGTCCCAGCAGAATGAGCACTCCTTGAGGGCAAGGGTTTATCTGTTTTTGCACTGTGTCCCTAGCACCCAGCACAGAGCCCAGCTGGATGCTGTGGAAGAGCTTAGCAAGCAATGAGTGAATGAATATTGGGGGTGGTACAGGAAGAGATGCTTCAGAGTCTGGAGGTTGGGGCCAGCTTAGGAGGGTCCCAGAGGCCCAGAGAGGACAGCTGTGCTGCCTAAAAGTCTTGTGAGGAAGACCTGAGCTCTGCCCTTCAGTTCCAGTGACTTAGAGATCATCACTGATGGTGGTGGCACCATGTGGGGATTGTCTGGGGGAAGATCCAGCCTCTAAGGAGGGGTGGGGGTGAAGAACGGGAGATGGCCAGTGTGGACACTTGTTCTCATCCCTTCTGCTAGGCTCAGGAGAGGGGAGAAGGTCTGGGTAAAGGTGAGGGTAAAGGAGTAAAGGAATGTGGTTTTTCCGAGACAGAGAGACTTAAATCTAGGGAATACTCCAATGTATAGGCCCCTGCCCCCAGCATCCCAAGCCTCCCAGTCCAGACCTTATCCCCACTGACCTCCCTCCCCTCACTATAGGTCATTGATCACAGTGGTGCCCGCCTTGGGGAATATGAGGATGTGTCCAAGGTGGAGAAATACCAGATCTCACAAGAAGCCTATGACCAGAGGCAAGGTACAGGCACATAACGATGGATGAGGGCATATGGGGGCCAGAGGGAGTGTGTGCGGGTGGGCAGAAGTTGGGGGGCAGACAGGGACACTGGGAGGAGGTCGGTGGTGTGATCAGTGCAGGCACACAGACCTGGGCGAGTAGAGGGCATGGATAAGGTTGGTGTGTGGACAGATGGGGTTTGGGGAACAGCTGTAGGGGCACAAGTGTGGGGTATGAATAGGTGCTGGGAGATGTGAGGGAATGTAGGCAGGCAGACGGCCTGAGAGGGAAGTCTGGGAGGGGGGGTTAATGTGGGGGGAGGTAGTGAGTTATCACATGGGGGCATGAGCAGAACAGATCAGAATGTGTAGACACTGGTAAGAATGGTAAGACAAGGAGAGGCTGGGCGGAGGGAATGTAATACTGAAGGGACATGGGAAGAAGGGGTGATACCATGACTGGAAGCAGCCATCTTCCTTTTAGGTTCTGGATTATGGGGAGGCTCCAGGGGTTCTGGGGAGAAGCCAGGGCGATAGTGGGAGATTTGGGGGGCTTGGGCAGTAGCCCTCCAACACTCAGAGCAGAAGAGTTTCTCTCTGAATGTTGGTTCTGTGTGGGTGGAAGGTTATCTCATCAGGCCAGGGGCCACACCAGGAAAACCATGTCTAACCCTGTCCCCCACCCCACTCTCAGACTCCGTCCGCTCCTTCCTGAAGCGCAGCAAGCTAGGCCGATACAATGAAGAGGAGCGGGCACAGCAAGAGGCCGAGGCCACCCAGCGCCTGAACGAGGAGAAGACCCAGGCCAGTGCCATCTCTGTGGGCAGCCGCTGTGAAGTGCGGGCGCCTGGGCAGCCCCCTCGCCGGGGCACCGTCATGTATGTAGGTACGTGGCCCACTGAGGCCTTCTGCCCTGCCCTGGGATGGACAGTGCTGGGGACCCAGCCCTCGAGGAGATCCCAGTGCAGTGGGGGAGACTGACCCAGCAATGACAGTGACAGCCCAGAGTGTTCATGGCAGGGAAGTGGGAAGCAGAGGCAGAACAATGTGGGTTGTGATGGCAGAGGCAGAGGCCAGAGGGATTAGTTCTGAGGTGAAAGCACAGGGCACAGTGTCAGGGCTGAGATGGGGAAGGCACGGGCCAAAGTGATGAGGGCAGGGATGTGGGAAGCTTGGGGGGGCTGTGTGAGCTGAGAGGCAGTACCAGAACCTTCCTCAAGAGTGATCCAGCAGGCTTCCTAGGGGAAGGATTGTCTGAAGGAAAGGGTGAAAGGGGGAAGAGTGTTCCAGCCAGAGGGCATAGCGAGTGCAAAGGGCATGAGCAAGAATAGGCTGGGCCTGTCTGAGGCAGCATGGCTAGTGGGGAGGAAATGAGATGAGACGTAATAAGTGAGGTCTGGACATGGGCAAGGCCGGACCGTGCAGGGCCTTGAAGACAGTGGAGAGCAGTGTGGGGTTTTTTTTTTAGAACAGCTTTATTGAGATATAATTCATATACCATAAAACTTATCCCCTTAAAGTACACAATTCATTGGTTTTAAGTGTGTTCACAGAATTGTTCACCCCCCTCCCCCACTCCCGCCCAGTCCTAGGCAGATCTTGTCTCTATAGATCTGCCTATTTTGGATGTTTCATATAAATGGAATCATATAATATGTGTAATCCATGTAAATGGAATCATGTAAACCATGTAATACATGCTCTTTTGTGACTGGCTTGTTTCACTTAGCATAATGTTCTCAAAATTCATCTGTGTTGTAGCGTGTATCAATGCTTCACTTCTTTTTATAGTCAGATACTACCACATTGATTGGCTATACCACGTCTTACATACTTGTTCTTCAGTGGATGGATGTTTGGGTCCTTTCCACTTTTTGTCTATTATGAAAAATTCTGCTGTGGACTTCCTTGTATAAGTTTTTGTGTGGACACATATTTTCATGTTTCTACACAAAGGAGTGGAATTGTTGGTCCCATGGTAACTCTGTTTAACCTTTTGAGGAACTACCACATTGTTTTCCACAGCAGCTACACCATGTGTGTTCCCACCAGCAGTGTGTGAGGGCTCCAGTTTCTCAAATCCTCACCAACACTTATTGTTTTTCTTTTTAATTATAGCCATTTTAGTGGCTATGACATGGGACAGCATTATGGGCTTAATTTGCATTTCTTTGATGGCTAATGATATTAACCATATTTATTTTATTTTGAGAACTGTCCAGATCCTTTGCACATTTTTTAATTGGGTCGTTTGTTTTTATTTTTTTTTAATAATATTTATTTATTTTTGAGAGAGAGAGGGAGAGAGAGACAGAATGTGAGTGAGGGAGGAACAGAGAGACAGGGAGACACAGAATCCAAAGCAGGTTCCAGCCTCTGAGCTGTCAGCACAGAGCCCGACGCGGGGCTCAAACTCATGAACCCTGAGTTCATGACCTGAGCCAAAATCAGACGCTTAACCTACTGAGCCACCCAGGCGCCCCAAGGATTGTTTAGTTTTTGTTGTTAAGTTGTGTATTAGTTTTCTGGGGCTGCCATAACAAAGTAACCACACACCGGGTTGCTTAAACAACAAAAATTTATGTCTCTCATTTCTGGAGGCTGAAGTCCCAATATCAAGGCGTTGGCAGGTTTGGTTTCTTCCGAGGCCTCTCTGCTTGGCTTGCAGATGGCTGCCTTCTTGCCGTGGCTTCACATGGTCTTCTCTCTGTGTGTGGGCACATCCCTGGTGTCTCTTGGTGTGTCCAAATGTTTCCTCCTCTTACAAAGACACCAGTCAGATCAGATTCACTTAATCTTAACTAACTTAATCACCTTTTTAAAGACCCAGTCTCCAAATACAGTCACATTCTGAGGTACTGAAGGTTAGGGTGCCAACAGTGAATTTTGGCACAGTTCAGCCCATAAGTTCTAAGAGTTCTTTACGTATTCTACATACAATTCCCTTATCAAATACACGATTTGCAAATATTTTCTCACATTCTGGGGGTCTGTTGCCTTTTTACTTTTCTTGATAGTGTCCTTTGAAGCATAACATTTTTTAATTTTTTTGAAGTCCAATTTATTTTTTCTTTTGTCGCTTATGCTTTTGGTATTGTATCTAAGAAACCAGTGCCTAATGTAAGGTCACAAAGGTTTACTCCTGTATTTTCTTCTAGAAGTTTTATAGTGTTATGTTTTACATATAGGTCTTAGGCCCATTTTGAGTTAATTGTTGTATGTAATGTGAGATAGGAGTCCAACTTCCTTCTCTTGCGTGTGGATATCTAGTTGTCCCAGAACTACTTGTTGAAAAGCCTATTCTTTCCTCATTGAATAGTCTTGGCACTCTTGTCAAAAATCATTTGTGGGGCGCCAGAGTGGCTCAACCAGTTAAGTGTCTGACTTTCGATTTCGGCTCAGGTCATGATCTCATGATTTGTGAGTTTGATCCCCACATCTGGCTCTGTGCTGACAGTCCAGAGCCTCCTTGGGATTCTCTAACTCCCTCTCTCTCTCTGCCCCTACCCCTCTTGTTCTCTAAGTTAAATAAATAACTTAAAAAAAAAAACTTAAAAAAATAGTTTGTTCATAAGCAGTGTGGATTTTATGCTGAGTGGGATGGGCAGCCTTTGAGGAATGTAGGGCAAGGTAGCAGTGCTGTTTACTTTAGATTTTTAGAAAGACTCCTCTGACTGGGGGTATTGAGTAAATTGGGAATCCGGGCTAGGAACAGCAAGACCAGTGAAGGGGGCTACTGTATTAGTTTGGGCAGGAGATGGAGATGGTCCGGGGTGGTAGCAAGGAGTGGTTTTTGCCAGGACAGGTTTTATACTCAGTGGGTAGGCATGAATCTGGAGTGATTCAGAGATTTTGTTGGAATTTCCTCCCTGGGCAGGACTCACAGATTTCAAGCGTGGCTACTGGATTGGCGTCCGCTACGATGAGCCACTAGGGAAAAATGATGGCAGGTAATGAGTGGTCTGGTTCAGCCATCTGTGTGTGTGTCTGTGCCCGTGTCTGTACATGCGTATGTGTGCTTCTGTGTCTAAGTGCATATGGTGAGCCTGTCCATCTTAGCATCTGGGGTGGGAGCCGTGTTGGGGCCCCTCTGACAACTGCCTCCCTCATCATGCCCTGCAGCGTGAATGGGAAACGCTACTTCGAATGCCAGGCCAAGTACGGTGCCTTCGTCAAGCCATCGGTTGTGACAGTGGGGGACTTTCCCGAGGAAGACTACGGGTTGGATGAGATGTGACACCCGAGGAAAGGCATCCCCCTGCTCCAACTAACTCGACTTCTTATTGCCCTTCCCTGTGTGTGCCCATGGCCCTATTTCCTGAGCCCATTTTTATTTTATTCACCTTGTCATTGACTTTTGAGACTCATGCATTAAATTTGCTGGAAACCGGGAAGTGTTGGAGGACTTGATGATAATAGGAGGGATTGGAGGTGCCTGTCTAGGTGAGGGTGAAATAGGAGGTGGGTAAAGTAGAGGTTGGGCAGGATGAAGCTTTATCCCTTAGCTAGTAGCTGGGGGCCCATGAGACTATTTTTCATCCTAATAAGTTAGTATAATGTTTTGTTGCTATAAAAAAGGGGCCCAAAATATAATAGTAGCTTAAACAAGGTAGTTTTGGTTTTTTTTTTTTTTTAAATAGGCTCCACACCCATTGAGGTGCTTTAACTCATGACCCTGAGATTAAGACCTGAGCTGAGATCAAGAGTTGGACACTTAACCAACTGAGCCACCCAGGTACTTCTTATTCAAGGTAGTTTATTTCTCCTGTAAAGTCTCATGTAATCACCAGCACTGGTATGGTGATCCTTCTGTGTCAGAGGCCAGTCTCCATCTATGTATCTTGTTGCTGTCCCATCTCCTTCTCATGATTCCCACATCATCTGCTACAGGCACCAGGGAGAGGGGAAGGGGAAGGATACCTCTTGCCTTTAAGGACTACGTGCGACTCAGGGTGCCGGGTGGCTCAGTCGGTTAAGCACTCAATTCTTCATTTCAGCTCAGGTCATGATCTTGTCATTGGTGGGATCGAGCCCCACATTAGGCTTTGTGCCGGTAGTGTAGAGCCTGTTTGGGATTCTCTCTCCCTTTCTCTCTGCCGCTCTGCCTGCTTGTGCACATGCACTTGCTCACTCTCTAAATACACATTAAAAAAAAAAAAAAAAAAAGGACTATGTGCAACTCAAAACTTGTTTCTATTTCCAGGGCGCTTGGGTGGTTCAATTGGTTAAGCATCTGACTCTGATTTCAGCTCAGGTCCTGATCTCACAGTTGTGAGATTGAGCCCCACATCAGGTTCCACACTGAGTGTGGAGTCTGCTTGAGAGTCTCTCTCAAAATAAATAAATAAATAAATCCAAAAAACTAAAAACAAAACAAATAACTTGTTTCTATTTCATTGGCCAGAATTTTGTCTCATGGCCCTTGTAGTTGCAAAGGTGACTGGGAAATGTAGTTTTTATTCTGGGCAGCATGTTCCTAGCCAAGTGTCAGAAGTTCCTATATTACAGAAGATGGGGAGAAGGGATATTGGGGTCAATAAGTAGTTCTACCACAGTTTCTGTGGGTGGGAGATCCTAATTGTTCACTTAATAATACTTTTATTGTACATGCAGAAGCCCCTTGTTAGCTCCTTGAAGTAATTCCTGGTGGGGTGCCTATTTGGGGGATTCTACTTAATTGTTGCAATTACTTAATTATAACTTCTAGAGAAAGAGTTGGCAGCAGCAGGCACAACCACAGTGAGAAGAATGAGGTTGAACTGTTGAAGAGTTGAGGGGATCCTCAGGGGAAACTGCTGACATCCACAAACAGCTTGTTATATACATACTTTGATGCCCACCATAATGGACACAGACACTTACATACACAGAACACACACACCTGGACTCACAAACACTGGAGACATACTCAAAACACAGAGACTCACACTCAAACATGAGAGGTTATAGTGCACACAGATTCTCTCACACACGGGGAAGCCACACAGGAAACATTGAGACTCACATCAGACACCCACCAGTTATAGATCTGCACCTATACATACACACACATCACTGAAATTGTCAACGTACAAAAAAAAAGAACCAAAAAACATTACTTTAAAAAAAAAAAGATCCCAAGGCTTAGGCCCCTATGGTGTCAGGGAATTGTCAGAGTGAGGAGACTTAGAGGGGGTGTCCCCCAGCTTCCCAACCAGTACCTACCAGCTTGAGTTCAGCCAGAGTCCATGAACCTTGGTTTCATAAGACCTCAGTTCATTGCAAATGAAAGACAGTAAATATCCAATATTCTACATTTTTTGAGCCTCCACTGTATGTCAGGCCTGATAGGGAGAACATATTCATTAATTGGACACAGTCCTTGCTTGGGAGTTAAAGACAGACAAATAGATAATTACAAAGCATTGTCTCTTTTTTTTAAACTGTGATACTTAATAATGAATAAGGTTGAAAAAAATAATAATGAATAAGGTTGCTGGCAGTGGGGGAAGGAGAACAAAAATCACTAAATCCCCCAGGTGGTCCTGGTATGAGAGAAAGAATGGGGTAGGGACATTTGAATAGAAATCACCTGAACAAAAAGGGATCGGGCTTTGTAGGCCTGATATAACCCCTTTGGTGATTCATGCCCATCAGGAACCTGATCACTGTGCTCAAACAAACTTAGGCTGAATGCAACCTTTGTCCTGGAGCTCAGCTACATCAGTAACTGAACATGCTTAATGGCCTGCGGGAGTTGATTCATGTACCAGTTACAAATTTGGATTATTCAGTAGGTTAAGAGAGGTGGTATAACCTTACTGAGGAAGAGCACAGGCTCTGAAGCAGGAAGCCTGGATTCAAACCCCAGCTGTTTCACGCAGCCACTGGGTGACTGAACAAGTATTCCTCTGTGGATTTGAGCTTCATTCCTATAAACTGGGTCTGAATACATTACTTCCCCGAAACGATTGTTGTGAGCATTAAATGAGCTAATATATATTAAGCGCTTAAATCAACTCCAGCCATATAGGTAAATGCTTAGTATTAGCTGTAGATATTATAATAACTACATGCATCCAACATTAGTAATGCTGACTTTATTTAATCCTCAAAGCGGGACCTGCCACTAATTTCTTCACCTTAATTTCTTACCTCACCCCATCTTTCCACGTCTGGCGTCATCCTCTCTGGAAGGGATTCCCAGAGGTTCCCAGACCCACACTAGCTTCCCAAGTCCCTGCAACCTCAGGCGTCCCTAGCTTCGGCACCATCCCAGACACGGGCAATAACCACTCAGCCGCCACGTGGGGGCAGCAGTGCACCGCTCAGCGAACTGCGCGCAGCGTCATGTAAAGCGCCGAGTCTCTCAGGCACTGGGCGGGCGCTCCAGCCTGGCACGCGAACTTCATTTCCCAGAAAACCATGCGACAACCTTAGCCTCATTTTGCTCCTGTCTGGAAGCGCAAGTCTTGCTCCCTCCCAGCTGCGCGGGGAATTGAGGGGCGAAGGGATTTGGGCTTTTCCGTGGAGGACGATGTTGCGCAGGCGTGGAGGGCTGCAGAGCCCGTCTGAGTTTAATCGGAGAATGGGAACCGATGTCCCGGTGGGGGCGCCAGAGCTGACTTTCTGGCTTCTTGGAAGAACCGAGAACAGGTCACTTTGTGGCTGGGAGTTGGCTGGGCCATCTTCCCTCCTTCCTGCTTTCCTGCATCTCGACCGGTTGGTCATTCACTCTCCAGGCCTGTGGTCGGCAATCAAGCCAGGTGAAGGCGCTCATATCTTAAATGAAACAATATCCCCTTTATCTTCTTTTCTCTCTCCCAAACAGTTAAATCTTTTCCCCCAACATATAAAGGGATTTTAAATTAGAATAGTTAAGGATTTCTCAAGTACCCATCACCCAGCTGTATGTTTGTCAAACATATGGCCGTGTTTTATTTACTCGGCTTTCTCTTCTCCTCTCCCATTATTTTAAAGCAAATCTCACGCAATATATCATCTCATTTGGAAGTGTTTCTGTATGTATCTCTCTAAAAGATAGTTTCAGTTACACCAAAATTATCTAATATAATTATTTAATATTGTGTAATATAAATAATTATTTAATATCTAATATAGGTCAGTATTCAGAAGTCCCTGGTGGTTGCATAAATCTTTTTTTTTAATGTTTATTTTTGAGAGAGAGAGAGAGAGAGAGAGGGCATGAGTGGGGGAGGGGCAGAGAGAGGGAGCCCCAGAATCCAAAGCAGGCTCCAGGCTCTGAGCTGTCAGTACAGAGACCATCCCGGGGCTAGAACCCATGAAAGGTAAGATTGTGACCTGAGCCAAAGTCCCATGCTTAACCGGCTGAGCCACCTGGTTGCCCCATTCATAAATGTCTTTTCACTGTTGGTTTGTTCAAATCAGAATCCAAGCAAGGTTCACACACAGCATTTGATTGACATCTAAGTCTCTTATTCTATAACATTTCCTCCTCCCTCTCAATCTTCTTGTGGGATTTCTTACAGTCTGATTTGGCTGGTTGTACCTCTTGGTATCCTTCAATATGTTCTTCTATTCCGGTGTGTTCTATAAACTGCTTGGTTCAAAAACTGGGTTAGATGCAGGTTCAATTTTCCAGGTAAATACACTTTCTGGATGGTGTTTGAGTTCTTCCATCAGGAGGTACCTATGTGCCTCTTGAGTTTGCAACTCCTGTTGTGTTGGTCCTAAAATACGTTTACAGGGGTGTCTGGGTGGCTCAGTCGGTTAAGCGTCCTCCTCTTTTTTTTTAAATTTTTTTTTTCAACGTTTATTTATTTTTGGGACAGAGAGAGACAGAGCATGAACGGGGGAGGGGCAGAGAGAGAGGGAGTCACAGAATCGGAAACAGGCTCCAGGCTCTGAGCCATCAGCCCAGAGCCCGACGCGGGGCTCGAACTCACGGACCGCGAGATCGTGACCTGGCTGAAGTCGGACGCCTAACCGACTGCGCCACCCAGGCGCCCCAAGCGTCCTACTCTTGACTGCAGCTCAGGTCACAACCTCATGGTGAGTTTTAGCCCGGCCTCTGGCTCTGCGCTGACATCACAGAGCCTTCTTGGGATTCGCTCTCTCCCTCTCTGTCTGCCTCTCCCCTGTTCACACTCTCTCTCTCTCTCTCAAAATAACTAAAGTTTTTTTTTAAAAGTTTTTAAAAATCTTAAAGTAAAATATGTTCATAAGTTGTTTGACACTTCTCTTTTTTTAAATTTTTTTTAACTTTTATTTTTTTGTGAGAGACAGAGAGCAGGAGTCGGGGAGGGGCAAAGAGAGAGAGAGACACAGAATCCGAAGCAGGCTCCAGGCTCTGAGCTGGCAGCACAGGGCCCCACACGGGGCTCAAACTCACAAACAGATCATGACCTGAGCTGAAGTTGGGTGCTCAAACGACTGAGCCACCCAGGCGCCCCTTGACATTTCTCTTTTTAAGAGCCCTCCCCTTGAGTGTGGATTGGACTTAGTGCCCCACTTCTAAGGAAGAGAGCATGGCAGAAGTAATGGTGTATGACTTTCATGTTTTTTTGTTTCTTGTTTTTTGAGAGCTAGAGAACAAGCAGGGGAGGGGCAAAGAGGGAGACAGAGAATCCCAAACAGGTCCCACGGCTGTCAGCGCAGAGCCTGACACCGGGCTTAAACCCAGCAACCAGGAGATCACAACCCGAGCCAAAATCAAGAGTCAGACGCCTAACCTCCTGAGCCACCCAGGCATCCCAGTGCATGACTTCTAAGACCAGGTCATAAAAGCCATTGTATCGGGATCACTTGCTTGGGGAGAAGCCAGCTGCCCGTAATTGTGATGACACTCATGCAGCCCTATAGGGAAGTCCATGTGGCAAGGAACTGAGGTCTGTGAAGGGTCTGCGAGGAATTGAGGCCCCCTCTTGGAAGCTGATCCTCCACACTAGTCAAGCCAAGAGGTAACTGCAGTCCTGACCAACAACCCAACTGCATCTCATGAGAGATCCCGAGCCAGAATCACCCAGTTATGCCACTCCTGAATTCGTGACCCAAAGAAAATGAGATAATAGGTTGTTTTAAGCTGTTAAATTTTCAGGGTGCCTGGATGACTCAGTTGGAAGAGCCTGCAGCTCTGGATCTCAGGGTTGTGAGTTCAAGCCCCATATTGGGTGAAGAGATTACATATATACATAAGCTTTAAGCCTTTAAATTTTGGTTTTAATTTGTTAGCAGCAATAGGTACTTAATGCACCTGTGTTCTAATTACCTATTGTTGGATTAAGTATTACCTAAACCTCAGCAACTTAAAACAGACATGTTTTTCCTACATTTTTGCAGATGACGAATTTAGGAAGGGGGTGCCTTAGTGGCTCAGGAGGTTAAGCATCTTGCTATCGATTTCAGCTCAGGTCATGATCTCGTGACTGGTAGGATTGACCCCCACATCAGGCCCTGCACTGATAGTGCAGAGCCTGCTTGGGATTCTCTCTCTCACTCTCTCTCTCTCTCTGCCCTTCCCCCATGCACACACGTGCATGCGTGCCTGCATGCTCTCTCTCTCAAAATAAATAACATCTAAAAATAAAGAATTTATGAGGCACCTGGGTGGCTCAGTCGGTTAGGCATCCAACTTCGGCTTAGGTCATGATCTCACAGTTTGTGGGTTCAAGCCCCACTTCAGGCTCTGTGCTGACAGCTCAGAGCCTGGAGCCTGTTTCAGATTCTGTGTCTCCCTCTCTCTCTGCCCCTCCCCCACTTGTGCTCTGTCTCTCTCACTCTCAAAAATAAATAAACATTAAAAATTAAAAAAAAAAAAGAATTTAGGAGGGGCTTGACTTAAGATCTCTCATGTGTTTGAGTCAGAAGTTGGCTGGGATTGGAGTCATCTCAAGGCTTGACTAGGCTGGATGTCCAAAGTGACTCAGCAACTTGGCCGACAATGACACTGGCTGTTGGCAGGGAACTCAGCAGGAACTAAAAACAGAGCACCTCTATACCAAAGCACCTCTCTACATGGCCTTCCAGCACTGCAGTCTCAGGGTAGCTGGATTTTTACATGGTAGCTGACTTTCTGCAGAGTGAGTGTTCTAGGAGAACCAGGCAAAGCTGCATGGTCTTTTCTGACCTTAGAAGTCACACAGTATCACTCTGCTGCTATCTCTTGATCTAAGTGAACACAAACCCACCCAGATTCAAGAGGAAGACACATAGTTTCCAATTCTTGATGCAAGGAATGTGAAGGCTTTGGTGGTCAAGTTTTTAAAACAGTTACACCTTGCTGTACAGAACTTTTTTTTTTTTTTTTTTTTTTTTTTTGGTAATGTCTATACCCAACATGGGGCTGGAACTCACAACCCTGAGATCAAGAGTCACATCCTCTTCTGACTGAGTCAGCCAGGTTCCCCTACAGAAAACATTCTTTAAGGCACTAACTTGGGTCCTTTTCTCTCCTCATTCTACACATTCTTCTCTGATCTATTCTTGTGACTTTGATCGCCATCTACATGCAATTCCCAGGTCTATCTCCAGCCTAGATACTTTCCTGATGTACATAGTGGTTGCCAACAGGACAGCTCCCTGCTCCTGCATTAGATGTTGCTTAGATACCTTAAAAACCAGGTTGTGCCAGTGTAAGTTCCTGAGCCACAGAATCATGAAAAATAACAAAAAAAATTATTGTTGCCTTTTTAAAATGTCTATTTATTTTTGAGAGAGAGAGAGAGAGAGCATGAGCAGGGGAAAGGGAGAGAGAGAGGGAGACACAGAATCTGAAGTAGGCTACAGGCTCTGAGTTGTCAGCACAAAGCCCAATGTGGGGCTTGAACTCACGAACTATGAGGTCATGACCTGAGCTGAATTCAGATGCCCGACTGACTGAACCATCCAGGTGCCCCTAAAATTATTGTTGCTTTAAGCTACTAATTTTGGGTAATTTGTTATGCAGCAAAGGCTAACTGATACATGATTAAGGAAATGTTTCCTGTCTACCTGTGGGTTTTGCGAAAGGGACTATATGTTTTTTCACAACATAAACAATCACAATGCCAGCACAGGGCCTGGCATATTGTATTCATTCACCCATCCATCTACTCATTCAATCTTGTATTCATTTATTCATTCATTCAACACATTTATTGAGATCCTGCCATGTTGCAGGAACCTTACTAGGTACTGTTGCTACGGCAGTACCAAAACAGACAAAGTCCCTGTCCTCATGGAGTTCACATAATTTAAAGCATTTATTTGGGGAAAAATAGCAGTTTGGAATCCCATTTTACATGCTATGACAAAATAGATTCCAATTGGATTTGAGCAATATGTGTGTGGGGTAATTGCATGAAAATGTAAAGGTTTTTAACAGCAAATACTGAATGACCTCTGTATGGAGAAAGATGTTCTGAACTTCAACATAGTGGGGGAACAGACCATCAAGGAAAAGACTGATGAATTTGGCTATACAAAGAGCTGAATATTTTATATGTCCAAAAAAGGCATAGGCAAAATTAAATATGCATTAGAGAAGTATATTTGCAACAAAAGTGATAGGCAATTGATTAACACCCTTAATGAATGGAGATATTAACAAAGTAATGTGAAATTAACATGAAAAGCCAATAAATGAAAATAGGCATAGAATATGAAAAGAAATATCAATGGCCAAAAAAATCATGAAAGCCATGTTCACCTAAAAATGTTACTTAAAAATACTGGGACACCTCTTTTTTTTAAAGATTTTATTTTTTAAAGTAATCACTATACCCAATGTGGGGCTCAAACTTAAAACCCCAAGATCAAGAGTCACATGCTCCACTGACTGAGCTAGCCAGATGCCCTGAAGGACTCCTTCTTTTGTCTGACAAATCAGCAAAGATGCTTAAACTATGGTTTCGCAAGGCTGAAGACAATTCAGGGCAATAAGAAATTCCATCCACCAAGGTTGGGATGTGAGTGGCAACAACCTTTCTGGAGAATGACAGAGATGAATCCAAAGCCTGAAAATATGGACATCTATTGATCCATCACTGACATTCCTAGGAATTTAGCCCCTGAAAATAATGAGGGAAGTGGGTAAATATTTTACTGAAAGGATTTTCATGGCACTATATATATATATATATATATATATATATATATATATATATATTTTTTTTTTTTTTTATAAAAAAGAAAGAGGGGCGCATGGATGGCTTAGTCAGTTGAGCATCTGACTTTGGTTCGGGTCATGATCTCACAGTTTGGTTCATGAGTTCAAGCCTCACATTGGGCTCTCTGCTGCCAGCACAGAGTCTGCTCTGGATCCTCTGTTTCCCTCTCTCTCTGCCCCTCCCCAGCTCACACGTTTTTGTTTTTTGTTCTCTCTCTCTCTCTCCCAAAAATAAGTAAATATAAAAGAATGAAAGAAAGAAAGAAAGAAAGAAAGAAAGAAAAAGAAGGAAGGAAGGAAGGAAGGAAGGAAGGAAGGAAAAGAAATTCTGTTCAAGCAGAATTTAACAACATTATAGGAAGTGTTACAAATGCTCAAATATTAAAGGGTTCCTTGATAAAAGAAATGTGGATTTTGCTGGCTTAAACAAAGATGAGCTGCTTTATTATAAGAATTTTCATTAATATGATAGATTCCATGATAATATACAAGAGGGAATATCCTAGGCATTATTTTCTGAATTTATTTGGTCCTGGAGCCTGTAACAGTTAGCTACTGCTGTGTAACAAACCACACCCAAATTTCGTGGCTCAAAACAATAACCATTTATTATTCTCACAAGTCTATGCTGAGTGGTTCTGCTGATCTGGGTCTGGCATAGTTGATCTTGGCTGAGCCTTCTTGTCGACCTGTTTTCATGGAGGAGCTAGAATCCAGACAGTGAAAGAGGGGGAAAACATAGGCTTCTTGAGGCCTAGGCTGGGAAGTATTACACTGTTCTTTCACCTCACTCTGTTGGTCAATGACAAGGCCAGTGTAGTTTCAAGGCGTTGGGAAATAGACTTCAGCCCTTGACATGAGAAGCTACAGAGTCAATTTGTACAAGGTAAGGTGGGGGGGCGGTGAGGAATGGAAAATAAGGCAGTTTTTGCAGTCAGTCTACCACAGAGCCCTTTCTTCCTGCACTACATTAATTAAATTCAATAAAGCTAGCTGCTGTTAACTGAAGAACCTCCAAAACTCAGTGGCTTAATAAATTAATTTTTTTAATTCACACCATAGTCCAGTGCAAGTCAGTGGGGTCACTCTGCTCCACAGAGTCTTTTAGAGACCCAGCCTCTTTCCATCTTCTGTCTTGGCCCCCCTCTGGGTTCTCAGAGTCCTTCCTGTTGAGCCAGTGGGTATTTTTGTTTGTTGTTGTTTTTTTTTAATGTTTGTTTATTTTTGAGAGAAAGAGACAGAATGCCAGTAGGTTAGGAGCAGAGAGAGGGAGACACAGAAGCAGAAGCCGGCTCCAGGCTCCGAGCTGTCAGCACAGAGCCTGAAGCAGGGCTCGAACTCACGAGCTGCGACATCATGACCTGAGCGGAAGTTGGATGCTCAACCGACTGAGCCACCCAGGCGCCCCTGTTTGTTTGGTTTTTAAGTAGGCTCCACACCCAACATAGGGCTTGAACTCATGACCCTGAGATCAAGGGGCACCTGGGTGGCTCAGTCTGTTGGGTGTCTGACTTCGGCTCAGGTCACAATCTCACAGCTTGTGAGTTTGAGCCCCACATCAAGCTCTGTGCCGACAGCTCAGAGCCTGCATCCTGCTTGGGATTCTTTGGCTCCCTTTCTCTCTGCCCCTCCCCTACTCACGTTTTGTCTCTCTCCTTCAAAAATAGATAAACATTTAAAAAAATTAAAAAGAAAAAAAGAAGAGTCACATGGTCTAGGTCTCAGCCAGCCAGGAAGCACCCCCACCCCCAATGTGGGAGGTTTTTAAGGTCAGACCTGGAGGTTGAACACCACACATGCCATTGGCTAGAAGTCAGTTATAGGTCCATATAAAATTGCAAGGGACAGTAGGAAATATAGTTCAGCTGTGTGTGAAAAAACAAAGGGAAGCAGTTTTGGTGAGCAATTAGCTAACCTCTGCCACACGTTTTGGGACATGCTATATCTGAAAATAGAGATGGGTTATGTTTGTTTCCTTGTTCATTGCCTGTCTCCCTCTACTAGGATATGACCATTACATCCCCATCACTTATCCAGGGGTATGGGCATGGATATAGTAAGCACTCAATGAATATATGTAGAATAAATGAATGAAAAAAATTCTAGTAATTTTCAGATGACGCAATGTTTTGGACACACTAAAAATGATATTTTTAGGAACATGGGAATTGCTCAGGGTATGTATAATGGGCACTGTGGATTAAATAGAATTTAATATAAGCCCTCTAACAGAACTCAGTAGGGCAGCAGAGGCTTAAATAAAATTAAGTGTTCTTTCTTTCCCATGGTAGCCTGATGTAAACAGTCCTGGGCTGATAACAAAGCTCAGTCCCACCACATCCACATTCCAGGCAGTGAGAAAGAGAAAGAGGAAATGAAAACTCACTCTGATGCTTCTTCAGAGCACAACCAAGAAATGAAATCCTAGTTTTAGTGTTTAATTTATTCTGCCTTATGGAATATGACAGTCATCTCTTTGGTTACTTTTCAGGGCAAAAGCTGTTAGAGCTGATGTCTAACAACGAGGTC
This sequence comes from Prionailurus bengalensis, assembly GCF_016509475.1. Lineage (NCBI taxonomy): Eukaryota > Metazoa > Chordata > Mammalia > Carnivora > Felidae > Prionailurus > Prionailurus bengalensis. The sequence continues at coordinate 17,849,117 of NC_057352.1, read as the reverse complement.
GGGTCACGGGTGAGCAATCGAAGGGAATATAGCTGCAAGTTCCAGGTTAATGCAAGTTGTTTGCAAGTTGATGAGCAAGATGCAAATTGCATATGCAAATTTTATACATTATTAGAAATATATAAAAATAATTCCAGGACAAAAAATCAAATGAGAAATATAACTACATAGAAGTTTGAGGGGCATCTGGGTGGCTCAGTCGTTAAGCATCTGACTTCAGCTCAGGTCATGATCTCACAGTTCTTGAGCTTGAGTCCTACATCGGGTTGAGCTTCAGCCCCCCTTTGGGTGAGCCTGCTTCTCTCTCTCTCTCTCTCTCTCTCTCTCTCCCCCCTTCTCCCTCTGCCCCTCCATGGATTCTTTCTCTCTCTCTCTCTCTGCCCCTCGCTCACTTGCAGCCTCCCCTCTCTTAAATAAATAAACAAATAAATAAATAAATGAATAAAACAAAAAAATGTTGTCTTTGAAAAGTGGGTGAATTTTTCCTTTTAATTTTTCTCTTGCTGTATTTTATACATTTTCTACAATGGGCAGGCATTACCAGGTATTTTAAATATTTTTAATTATGAAATATAGCACACCTACAGACAGAGAAAAAATAAGGATGAACAGTGTACAGGATCATTTTAACGTGAACACCCAAGTATCAGAATGATCAGGCTGGATAGGGGTGGAATGCCGGAGAAAGTACCTGCTTTAGCTGGAGCAGGAGGCAGGAGGGAATTACCAAGGAAAGCTTTAGGGAGGGAGCCATCTGAACCATGAGGAAGCCTCAAAGATGAGGAAGGTTTGTTGTGCCACCATGAAAGCACCTACTCTATTGACTGGTTTTCATTCTAATGAGGAAGTCTGAATTATATAAATAATCCCCCAAAGGATGATGATGATGATGATGATGAATAGCTAAGAATTATTGACCATGTGTCCCGTGCCTAGCTTTGAGCTGGGTGATGCTGGGGACATAGTAGTCCCTACGATAGCCCTGCCCTCCATCATAAGGCCTTCAATCCAGTCCAGGAAACAAACATTATTGATCACTACTGATTTTAATTTGTTATGATATCTTGGGGAAGAAGTTTGGGGAATCTTAGGAGCATATAACAGGCAACCTGCTCCAGTCTGCGATAGGGGAGGTCAAGAAAGACTTCTTTGATGAAGTGCAATCACCGAAACAACTCCAAAGCAAGAAGGGTAGGAGAGCAGTCCCTGGGTGGCTCAGTTGGTTAAGCATCCAACTCTTGGTTTTGGCTCAGGTCATGATCTCACGGTTTCATGGGTTCAAGGCCTACGTCGAGCTCTGTGCTGGCATTGTGGAGCTTGCTCGGGATCCTCTCTCTCCCTCTCTCTGCCCCTCCCCCACTCACACTGTCTCTGTCTCTCTCAAATAAACAAACAAACAAACTTAAAGGGGAGGGGTGGTACGAGAAACGTTCTTGCAGGGACACAGCCTATGCAAGAGCCTGGCAGCAGGGAGTCTGGGAAGAAGAGTGGGGATAGAGTGATGGTTAATTTTTTCTGTCTGGCATACAGCGTTCCTCCATATTTGCTGTGTCTGTGAGGGTGTTTTCAAGCAAGATTATCATCTGAATTGGTAGACTGACTAAAGCAAACTGCCCTCCCCAATGCTTGGAGGCATACTCTAAATCTTTGAGGGTCTGAATAGAACCAGAGACTGCTGAAGGAATAAGTTGAGTTCTGCCTGACTGTGGCACTGGAACATTGGTCTTCTGCACTCAGACTGGGATTTATACCATTGGCTCCCCTGGTTTGTGGACCTCCAGACTTGGACCAGGACTTACACCACTGGCTGTCCTGGGTCTCCAGCTCGTAGACAGCAGACTGTGGGACTTCTCAGCCACCGTAATAGTGTGCTGATTCCTTATAATAAATCTCTTTCTCCTATTTGTTCTATATATTCTGTTTCTCTGGAGAATCCTGACTAATACACCATTAAACAACGGGCAACGGAGGGACATTAGTCTGGATTAGTCATCACATGACTATTTGGCATCAACCATGCTTGGGTTTAGACTCTGCCATCCCTTCAGGCGGGTGACACCACCTCTCTGAACCTCCACTTCCTCCTGCTCGTTCCTTCAGCAGAGTTGTGAGCAGCCCTCCAATACCTGCCTGTACAGCAGTTACCCCAGCTGGGTCATCAAGGCCTCAGGAGGTATTAGCTGGGTTATGGCTATTGTCCGTTTATTCACCGGTGGCATTGTAACACGAACATCGTTAAGGCAGCAAATTGTGAGGATTAAAAGCATGAGCTACAGAGCCAGCCTTCCTGAGTTCAGATCTTTTTTTTTTTTTTTTTAATAGGCTGTACACCCAGTAAGGCTTGAATTCACAACCCCAAGATCAAGAGTCACATGCTCTACCAACTGAGCCAGATAGGCACCCTGCTGAGTTCAAATCTTGACTCTGGCACTCACTAGCTGTGTGATCTTGGGCAAGTAATCCCATCTCTCCCCTCATTGACATGATATAGTAACACTTCTACCTGCATCAGTCAGAATAGGCTGGAATATGCTGTGGTAAGAAATGAGCCCTAGACCTTAGTGGACTAACTACTCAAATTTTATTTCTTGCACATAGAAACAGGCATGTCCTCCATGCCATGGCTTAGTGACCCAGTTAGCTTCCTTCATGTGGCACCTCTGTGCTTGCCTGACTCCCAGTATTGCCTAGGCAGGAGATGAGACCATAGAGCATCCTGTATTGGCTTTTAGATTTATTTATTTATTTATATTATTATTATTATTATTATTATTATTATTATTTTACATCAGACAGGTAATGTGCCAACATTGTAACAAGGTTTAAGGGTGGCTGGCACATGTCACATAACAGCATGAACATCCAGTCATCACACCTATGAACTACAAAAGGATCTAAATGCTACATTTAAAAGTGACATTCCTGGGGCACCTGGCTGGCTTAGTCTGTAGAGCATGTGAGTCTGTGCTGTTTGATCTCTGGGCCATGAGTACGAGCCCCACACTGGGTACAGAGATTACTTAAAAAATCAAATAAGGGGTGCCTGGCTGGCTTAGTGGGTGGAGCACGTGACTCTTGATCTCAGGGATGTAAATTTAAGCCCCATGTTGGGTATAGAGATTACTTAAAAATAAAATCTTGAAATATTAAATAGAGGCACCTGGGTGGCTCAGTTGGTTAAGCATCCGACTCTTGATTTCGGCTCAGGTTGTAATCTCAAGGTCATGAGATCGGACTCTGTGTTCGGCTCCATGCTAACCATGGAGCCTGCTTGGGATTCTCTCTCTTCCACTCTCTCTGCCCTTCTCCCACTTGCATTTTTTCTCTCTCTCTAAAAAATAAATAGGCATTTAAAGAAAATAAAAATAAATAAAACAAAATTAAAAAATAAGTAAAAGTGACACTCCCAATGTTTCCATTCATATTTTATTGGCCAAAACAAGTCACATAACCATGCCTGAGGTCAAAGAAATCTGGGAGATGGTGGAAGACTTTAGTAACGCTTGCTGTACTATCTCATTGATGGTGCTGAAATTCAATGAGAAAACTCACACAAAACATTTCATTCTTCAACAAATATTTACTGAGTGCCAAAGACGTGCCAGGCACTGTTCTAGGAACCAGGTACACAGCAGTGAGCAAGAGACAGAAATCCTTTGAGGAGCTAACATTCTAGTGGGAGAGAAAGACAAGGAACAGGATAAATAAGTAAACTATACACTATGTTAGCAGATGATAAATGATAAAGGCAGTGGGGGGTGGGATGGGGAGTGTGTGTGGGGGGGTGAAATCAGAGATCTGAAAGGACCTTCCTGAGACCACTATGTGTGCAGACTTGAGGCACTGAGAGGTGAGGCACTTAAGGTGCAGCTAGAGAGGGCCTTGGTAATGGGGTAGCAGCCCTCAAGTGCACCAGGAAACAGGCTGTTTGGATATGGCTGCACTCACTTGCTGAGCCTCCCTGTCTGTGTTCAGCTGGGAACATCCAGGGTAAGCTGCCAGTAGGGCTTCTTCTCACTTTCTTAAGAGAGGTAACAGGACAGATCACTAGCATGAGGACTTTGACTTTTACCAGGAGAGAGGTACAGCCAGAGGAGGACTCAGTCAGGAGGGCCCAGTCAGGTCAGGGCCTGACTCAGGGTGTCACAGGCTCCATCTGGCTCTGGGTGGGATGCCCACTGTGAGGGCAGGCATGGGAGCAGGGAGCCTGGGGAGGGGCTACTGTGGTGACCAGGAAGAGGAGGGTGGAGGCCTAGCCAGGGCAGGGGCAGTGCAGGGGAAGAGAGTTTAGATTCTGTTGGTGAAGTCAACAAGGTTTCCTGACAGGTTGGAGTAGGTGTGAAAGAGAGGTCAGGGATGATCTGGGGGTGTCTAGTCTCAGTCACTGGAAGGACAGGGAAGGTGGGGAGTGAGTATATTTGGGAGTAAGTCAGAAGCTTAGTTTAGGATATGTGCAGTTTGAGACAATTATAAGACAGCACCCATCCCCCCCCCCCCCCCCCCCCGCCCAGAAGGTGAGTAGCATGCAGGTTGTAGGAGCCTGATGTCTGGGTTGAAGACAGAAATTTGGATATTAATAGCCTAGAGATGGAATATAAACCATGCATGTGGGGCAGATCCTCTATGACATGAGTGGGATCCAGAGGAGCAAGGCCTGAGACTTGGAACTTGCCAGGATTAAGAGGTCAGGGAGACAGACCTAGGTGACAACAAATGGGATAAGATGGCAGTGTGTGTTACAAGGAAGTATAAGTTACAAGCAGGTGACAGCAAGCCTCACCTAGTCATGGGTGGGGGTGGAGACTGGGAGTGCTTCCTAGAAGAGGTGACTCCTGAGCCGACACCAAAGCCTGAGTACATACATCACCAGGCAAAAAAAGCAGGAGTGTTCCAAGTAGAGGTCACAGCCCATGCAAAGGCTGGCAGCAAGTGAGCCGCTGGAGAGGGCAGAGAGCGGAAGCTTTCCAGTATGGCAGGGAAGGGTGCGGTGAGAAGGGAATCCGGATTAGTCATCATCAGGTTTTGGCATTAGCCAAGCCCAGGTTCACACCTGGTCCTGCCATCCTCTGTGACCCGAGGCAAGTGACCCGGCCTCTATGTTTTCTCTCCAAGTTCCTGCCTCATAGGCAAGTATTGTATAGCAATTCTTTGGCTTGGCTGCAACTGCATTTTTGTCTGTTGTGATCTTGTTATCTGAGATATTATCATATTAATTACATTATTTTATTTTTTTTTAGTAATCTCTACACCCAGTGTGGGGCTCAAACTCATAACCCCGAGATCAAGAGTTACAGGCTCTTCCAACTCAGCCAGCTAGGCGCCCCAATATTAATTATATTACGGAATATATTACGGAAGAGTCAAATACATTAAGGTAGTGGTTAAGGTTACAGGCTAGGGAGTTTATGCTCAGTTTCTTTCTTTGTAAAATGGAAATACTGAATTCACCCATTCCATAGGACTGTTATGAAGGCATATGAAGATATACATAAGTGCTTAGGAGAGTGCTTGGCCTGTATTTTTATCAGTGTTGTCAGTCAGTCAACCACCTGCGGAATCCAGGTGGGCTACAGGAGGGAACAACATGGGTACAGACACACAAAATTACTCTTTACTAAGTGTTTAACTACTTAATTCTGAAGGGAGCTTGGGAACACTTTTACTCATTTTAAAGATTAAAGATTTTAAATCATTAAAGATTTTAAAGATTAAAAAAATCCTTAAAAAAAATAAAATCCTTGCTCAGAGCCCAAAGGATCCGTTAGGAAATGGCAGAGTCAGGATTCAAACTCAAGCTAAGCCAGACTCCAGGGGAGATTCTAAACGCTAGACTTGGGATTAAACTCCATCTGAGTAGCCCTGAAATTTGGAGGTTGGAGCGTGAGAAAGGTCTCCAAAGGAGACTTCAGTCGCTATTTTCCCGGCCAGCTTCTGCATTCCCCCCACCTCTCACCCTTAACCCGCTCTTGGGAACATCTAGCCTCAAAAGCCAAGACGTGGCCAGAGGGACTCTTCCTGTGCCCGGGCCCCTTTAGAGATGGGAAGAATGAGGCGACACTTGGTGACCCTGACTCGGGATAAGAGGGTGCGGGATTGGAGGAGGCAGAGACAGCTTTTGCAGGCGGCAAAGTCCTACCCGCACGACTGACCGCCATCCGGGCTGCTGCAGGGTCCCCGGGCAAGCCTTAGCCCCCTACCCCAAATGCGGGCACTTGTCCCCGGGCTGTGGGCCATACAAAATTCAGGGTCTCCGGATGTTTTGTCGCGACAAGGCTAGGAGCCGAGTGCTAGAGTCCCTTTTCCAGCGGACAGAAAATCGCACCCGTGGCCGCGTGGAGGCTGGCTTTGGGGCGAAAACTCACACTGCAACACTAGGGTGTGATCTCGGGCACGGTGACTGCAATCCCCCCGGATTTCTTCAACAGAGCCGGAGACTAGGGTAAGACCTCAGAGCTGTGAAGCCAGGGCGGGGACAGAACCCACCGTCCTGGAAACCAGCAGGGCGGAGCTGTGGCCGCCGCATCTCGTTTTGTGAGGAGGATCCGGATCACGCACGCGCAGCTTCCATGCCGGCGCTAGGACCGCGCGGGTGCATGCTTGGCCACGCCGCAGTGCTTAACCCGGTCCAGGCCGCCTGAGTCACGAGCCCCGCCCTACGGAGCCGGACGCGGCCGGAGGCCCGGGAGCAGCACAGGCGAACGGACCCGCGGACCTGTGAGCTAGGCGGTGAGCGCCCGATTTGGATTATCCCTGTGCTCTGTAATCCCGGCCCTTGCGGCCCCAGATTCCACGAGACCCTTAAATCTCGGCCTCAGGGGTCTCCCAGACCCATGATCTCAGATTTGAAGCCCCAGTCTGTCCGATCCCTATCCCGCCCCGGGGACTTTTCCACCCTCAGTTTTAGGATCTAAAATACGAGCCCTTGGATTTGAGAGGTACCCCACAAATTCTGACCAGGGTGGGATCTCCAGAACCACGATCCTTACTTAGATCCGTGTTCCCAATTCTAATGGGAACCCTGTTATCCCGGGCCCCGGGATTCACATCCACAATTTTGACCCGAGCCCACAGAACCAGCGGTGACACTGTAATCCCTCTCCTGGGAGTACCTAAACCCTCAAGCCCACATTCTGGATTTCCTAAACCCTGACCCGGAAGCCTCCGGGTCGGGAATCTCTGATCCGCGCCCCTGACCCGCCCAAGATCCCGAAGTCCAGTTCTGAGGCTCAAGTCTCAGATTCGAGTGGCCAGACACGTCAAACTTGTGGCCCTCATCTTGAGAACCCCACCAGAACCGGGACCTCTACCCTTAATGATGCCTATGCATAGACTCAGTCCAGGGTCCTTCAAGCCAGACAGAGATCCTTTGGACCCCGAGGGGATTTCAAGATCCTCCTTCCCTATCCCACTCCTCCAAGAACTACCTTCCTCCGGAAGCCCAGACCCCATCCCAAATGGACCTTCAAGTCCCAGCGGGAGGATAAGTTCCCGCCCGGAGGCCTCATATTACTACCCCAAGTGCAGCTGCCAGAAATGCCTATTTTTGTGGGGAGGGAGCGGGCTCAATGGCGATGCGGCCTATTGACCCCTTTTTTCCCCCTCAGGAATCTAAATTCGCAGCCATGTTCCTGGTTAACTCGTTCTTGAAGGGAGGCGGCGGCGGGGGAGGTGGGGGCCTGGGCGGAGGCCTGGGGAATGTGATCGGAGGCCTGATCAGCGGGGCCGGAGGAGGAGGCGGAGGCGGCGGCGGCGGCGGCGGCGGCGGCGGAGGAGGCGGTGGCGGAACTGCCATGCGCATCCTGGGCGGGGTTATTAGCGCCATCAGGTAAGGGGGGGGGCCTGAGGAGGGGAGGGGCCTGGCGGAGAAGCATGTCCCACCTGCATAGATTGAGGTAGTCTGGGGACTGACCTGCATCCTTAATTAGGCTGGGCGGGGCCTGGGCTGGGGTTAGAGGAGGGCCCCTCCCGAGGGGGCGGGCCGTAGTGAGGCTAATGGCAGTTCAGGAGGCGGGGCTTGTTATGGGCGGAGTCTGACAGTTGAAGGGATATTGTGATGGGACGCGGCTGGGTTTTGGGAGGTGGGGCTTAATGGGTCTGGGCGAGGCCCGCTTCCCGCTAGCCTGGAAACGAACGTTAAGAGGGTGGAGCCAATGAGGCTGGGAGTGGCTTCATGGGGGCAAGGCTTGTCTTAGGGTTGGGGCAAGGCCGTCGTAGGTGTGTCAGTGAGGAAGTAGACGCAGAAGAGGCCGAGGCCTGATGGGATAGGGGAAATGTTCTTGAAAGGGCTGGGTCCGTCTCGGAACTGGCTGGATTAAAACAGAAATACGTCCTGGTGGAGGTAGAGCAGGTTGTCGTTAGGTGCCACTAGGCCCCTAACCTTGGCCACCCCTCGAAGGGGTGGGAACTCGTGGAGCTGGGGTGGGATGTTGGGAAGACACCGGGGTTTAGGAAGCCAGGGGATGGAGTAGGTTCCTAGACAGGACCTGAGGAGGTTAGCTAACCTGGGAAGCTGGGTTAGCGCTTCCATGAAGCAGCCCTCAAAGGGGCTGGGTCTATTGAAGTATCTGCTATAGGGCAGTGTGCTCTGGCAGGAGCGGGACCTACTGTGGGGGGCGGGCCTGTAGGTTTCCTGCCAGGTGCAACCAGGGCAGCAAAGATAGGGGTAGATGAAGACAAGGACAAATGAGGCAGGCAGAGGGGGCAGGTATGGAGAGTAGTGGTAGGGAGGTTGAAGGGTTGGGGCGTGGGGTCTGGCACTGTCTATGGAGGCCCCGCCCCTTAGCGCTAACTCCCTTACTCCTCTCTCCAGTGAGGCAGCTGCACAATACAACCCAGAGCCTCCGGTAAGCCACCCTCCACAATCAAAGACCTTGCTTCTCACTCCAAGGCCTTTTTCATCACCCATCCTTGTCCCCTTTGTCTTATAAAATTCTTCTCATTTAGTTTCTCCCTTGTTGTGTCCCCGAATTTAGTCATGGGTCTTAGCTATATCCACTCCCTCTTTACTGACCACCTCTCATTCCTTTGATCATCCAGTCACCCAGCCCACTCTGACTTTCCCACCTAGGGCTGTTCTGGCCAGGGCACCCCTCCCCCACTTGCTCTGAGATCTCCTCCCTCTACAGCCTCCACGCACCCATTACTCCAACATTGAGGCCAATGAGAGTGAGGAGGTCCGGCAGTTCCGGAGGCTCTTTGCCCAGCTGGCTGGAGATGTAAGTAACCCTGGGCTCCCATCCTTGTCCTAACTTCTATGCCTTCCTTTGGGCTGCCCTTGCATGCACACTCAACAACTGCAATATCCAAAGAATCCCCATTCTGCCTCATGACACTCTTCCCTTTTAACCATCCCCGGCTTCTCCCTACAGGACATGGAGGTCAGTGCTACAGAACTCATGAACATTCTCAATAAGGTCGTAACCCGACGTGAGTGATTGGGGTCAACACACAGGGCAGGTTTAAAGTCATGGGTGCTGGCTGGGGTAGCTGTGTCCTCTGGCCTCTGACTTTCAACCTGTCTCCCACAGACCCTGATCTGAAAACTGATGGTTTTGGCATTGACACATGTCGCAGCATGGTGGCCGTGATGGATGTATCCTTGGGGCAATCTAGAGGAAGTTTTGGATGAAGAAGGAGTTTTGTGGGAGCACAGTTGGGACAGTCAGGGTGTAGCTTTCATACCCACAATGTGGACATGCATATATATCAGAACACACATCCACTACCACACATCCAGACATGTGGCAATAAATAGTAACATCACCTGTCACTTCACAGCCATCCTGTTAAACAGGCAGAATTGTTATAGTCCATTTTATAGATGAAGAAACTGAGACTCAGAGAGGGGCAATCATTTGTCTGAAGTTATAAGTAAAGGGTAAGTGCCAGGATAGGAATTTGGACTCAGGTCTTTTAGGCTTGAGGACCCAAGCTTATTTCTTGCCTTCCTGCCTTCCTTCCTTTTTTTATTTTTATTTATTTTAGACAGAGAGAGAGAGAGAGAGCAGGGGAGATGGGCAGAGGGAGAGAGAAAATCCCAAGCGGACTCTGCACTCAGTGCATAGCCTGGGATTGTGACCTGAGCCAAAACCAAGAGTCAGACATTCAACTGATTGAGCCACCCAGGTGCCCCTCTTTTTTTTTTTTTTTTTTTTAAAGTAAGCACTATACCCAGTGTGGGGCTTGAACTCATGACTCTGAGATCAAGAGTAACATGCTCTACCGACTGAGCCAGCCAGGTGCCCCAAGAACCCAAGCTTATAACTGTTATAGTTGTGCCCATATACATGTACATGTATACAAGGGCATACCCGTATACATGAAGATATGTGAAGGCATGGTCAAAGGAACACATGCATGTTTACACATGGGCCAGTCATTAGCTGATCGTGAATATGCGCACGCTCAGCACATAGGGAAAATGTAGACACACATATTGTCATGTGATCACATACATGTGTTGCACAGTTACATAATCTTGGCTGTGCCATTTAACAAGGTTACTGAGCCTCTCTGTGCCTCAGTCTGCTTGTCTATGAAATGAGGTAAATGATTATGGTGACACTTGATTTGGAGCGCCACCCAAAGGTTTAGCACACTGCATAGCGCTTAGTACTAAATGGTCTGTACACATTAGCTGCTACTGTGATCTTCTGTAGATTTTCATCTCTGAATCTGTTTCTTTCTCTGTGACTGGGGAATAATACTGGTAGGCCAGTGTCTTAAGAATTTAGTGAGAAAAGTAATGTTCCTGAGAAGCTTAGCACTGCCTGGCATGTGTTAGGTAACTTGATAAAATCTTGGCTGTCCTTGTTATTGAGAGTTTATCAAATACTAGCCTCTGAGCTAAGGGCTTTATCTCATTCTGTTTTTATCACAAACCCAGCGGGTGTTTATTATCACCTTTCCTTAGAATTCTAAGACCCTTGTTTTTCACATGTCCTCACATTTATGAAATTGAATTGCTATTACGAATTTTATAAATGAGGAGTTAGCAACTATTTTCAGGTAAGGAATTTATAGTTTAGAGAAGTTCAATATAATTCCCCATGGATATGTTTAAATTGGAAATATAGGGGCACCTGGCTAGATCAGTTAGTGGAGCATGTGACTTTTGATCTTGGGGTTGTAAATTCGAGCCCCATGTTAGGTGTAGAGATTACTTAAAAGTAAAATCTTGAGGCACCTGGGTGGCTCAGTTGGTTAAGTGTCTGACTTGCTCAGATCATGCTCTCATAATTTGTGAGTTCAAGCCCCATGTCAGGCTCTGTGCTAACAGCTCAGAGCCTGGAGCCTTCTTCAGATTCTGTGTCTCCCTCCCTCTGCCCTCCCCCACTCACATTCTGTTTCTCTCTCTCTCTCTCTCTCTCTCTCTCTCTCTCTCAAAAAATAAATAAACATTAAGAAAATAAAAAATAAAATCTTAAAAAATATATGAACTAAACTACGTATGGATAAAAAGAAAAGTAAAACCATATCCAAGGTGACATGATTGGGGTGGGATGGGAGCTAGGGTTTTAGCCCAGGTCCCCCTGCTTGGTCATCATTCCATTGCATACAGTGCATGCCTCTGGGTACAACCATCACACTATTCTTAACACCCTTCTACCAGAGTGACACCACAGGCAAGCTGGGCTTCCAAGAATTCAAGTACTTGTGGAACAACATCAAAAAGTGGCAGGTGCGTGGTAACCTCACACTCCTAACATAGAGACCCTCGAGCCATGAAGATGCCATGCCCCACGATGTTCAGTTGACTTCTTCCCTCCCTGTCCCCACAGGCCATATATAAACAGTTTGATGTTGACCGTTCAGGCACCATTGGCAGCAGTGAACTCCCAGCAGCCTTTGAGGCGGCAGGTACGGCTGGCAGGGACATGGTTGGACTGGGTGGGGGGATAGGTAAGCCCCTAGTGCGCTGGTCTGAGGGTGAGTCCCAGGGGTGGGAGTGGGTTGGGCCTTGTGGGCCTCACACCTGAGAAATGAAACCATTCTCAGGGTTCCACCTGAATGAACATCTCTACAACATGATCATCCGACGCTACTCAGATGAAGGAGGGAACATGGATTTTGACAACTTCATCAGCTGCCTGGTCAGGCTGGATGCTATGTTCCGTGAGTGATATACCCCAGCTCTCTTCCTGGGTGGGGATTTGTTCTACCTCCTATGGGCGAGGTCTTCTCTGAGTCTGGCCCTGAGGCAAGCAGCTCCAGTGAGCGAAACACCCCCAGTTCCCACCCTCACGTCACTCACAGTCCACTGGAGGAGAGGCAAATCACCAGACAGCAGACAGTGACAGCTCAGAATGGTTACATTTGGGGTAGGGAAGCTCAGGGCAGAGTGATCGAGCGTGAGAGGAGAAGCTCAGGGCCAAGTGGGTTTAGATTTATGAATGGGGACTATTCATAAATAGTGGACGATTTGAACCTAGGAGGTACCCGATGCAGACTAAGGGATCAAGAGAGCTTCCTGGAGGAAGACACATGTGAATTGGGGCCTGAGGGACGAGGAATAACTCTAGGGGTGGAGGGGAGACAAGTGTTCCTCTTGGAATAACTCATGCGAAGGCCAACAAGGGAAGGTGCTTTTGGTGTTTTTTGTTGAATTCCATTCTCAATGCTGGAAAGGGGGTAGGGTGCGGAGACAAAGGCTGGGAGGGGTTAGCAGGGGCTAGATTGTGAGGGCTCTTATGACCATGATTGCATTGAATCCTTAAGACTACCCTGAGAAATGGGAGTTACTGGCCCCATTTTCTGGAGGAGGAACCTGGGGTTCAAGGAGGCAAAACTGCTTGCTCACAGCCACTCAGCTAGGAAGTTGCAAAGCCAGAATTTGAACTTGGATCTGAGAGAACTGAGTGAAAGGAAGTAGAGCAGTGGGCATGGTCAGGCCATGCAGGGCTGTGAGTGTCACGTTCAGGGGTGTTCAGACATTACTGGGGGGCATTGGAGAGCTATAACAGGTTCTAGACAGAGGAAGGACAGGGCCAGATTTGGTTTTAGGAAGATCCTCTAGCCTCATGAGAGCCCAGGAAGGGCAAAGCATTAAAACCTTGGGCCGAGAAAAAGGGGCATGTATGTCAAGGACATGAAGGGGAAGGTGGGAATGGACAATAAGGGCAGATGATTCCAAAAGTCACATATGAGAAGGCCTAAGAAATGGCTATTGGCAATAGTAAGTGTAGTGAGTGCAGTGTCTGGGACACTACGTGTGTGGACACCTGAGGGTATAACTGAGTGGTGAGTGAGAGAGGGAGCACAGACAGTGTAGGCTCAGGATTGCTTAGGTTTGGCTATGGGTGGGGAACATGAGTCAGGTTTCAGGGCAGGAGTGGGGACCATACCAGACTGTAAGAGCAGGAAGAGGAGGAGAGCTAGGCCCTTAAAGGTTTATGCAAGGCTGGGGCTTGGGCAGAGGTGGGGCACAGGTCATATGGAGGCCATTATTGAGGGGGCTCACAGCCTGGGTTCCAATCCTGATGTTCCTAGGGCACATTACTTCACATCTCTGGCCCTGTTTGAAAATGACAATCTGGGCGCCTGGATGGTTCAGTCAGTCAGTGCAGAGCCTGCTTTTGAATCCTCTGCCCTTCCTCCACTCATGCTCTTTCTCTCAAAAAATAAATAAAACATAAAAAAAATGACACCTCACAAAATTTAATTAAATCAATTAATACATGGAAAGCACTTTATGCAGTGCTTGGCACAGAGTAAGAACTCAATAAGTGCTTGCCATTATTTTTTTCACGTATGTGTGTGTGTGTGTGTGTGTGTATTATTGAGTAAATGACATCCAATGTGGGGGCTTGAACTCATGCCCCTGAAATGCTGCAGTCAAGAGTCGAATGCTCCACCAACTGAACCAGCCAGGTGCCCCAAGTGCTAGTATCATCATCTCATGTATTAGTATATTTTTATCCTTTTTTTAAAAGATTTTATTATTTTTCTAATGTTTATTTACTTTTTGAGAGAGAGAGCGAGAGCAAGAGAGCATGCAAGTGGGGGAGGGGCAGAGAGAGAAGGAGACAGATAATCTGAAGTAGGCTCCACACTATCAGCGCAGAGCCTGACTCAGGGCTCCAACTCACGAGCCGTGAGAGCATGACCTGAGCCAAACACAACTGACTGAGCCACCCAGCCACTCCTAAGATTTTATTTTTAAGTTATCTCCACACCCAACATGGGGCTCGAACTCAGAATCCCAAGATCAAGAGTTGCATGCTCTACTGACCGACCCGGGCTGTATATTTTTATCCTAAAAGCCGAATCCCCATCCCTTTCCTTCTCTAGGTGCCTTCAAATCTCTTGACAAGGATGGCACTGGACAAATTCAAGTGAACATCCAGGAGGTAAGAACCCCCACTCTGGGATGTGGGTGTCTGGCAGGGGACTCCCTCCTCTCAACCCCATGTACCAGCTCTGAGCTTGGACTCCCGCCCTCCTATTTTCCCAACAACCCCAGGGTCAAGGCAGAGAATGTGTCTGCTAGTATTCCGTTCTCTGCTCCTCACTCTGTGCCTTTCTCTCCGCAGTGGCTGCAGCTGACGATGTATTCCTGAATGAGAACCCCAGACCTGCCCCCTCATTGCCTTGCTATAGGAGTCCCCTTGGATTCTTCCGTCTCTCCCAGGGCTGAGCCAGTCTGCAGTGTCGCCTTCATGGGTCCTATTGGCCCACAGGTCTTTCGGTTCCCCCAGCCCTTGGCACTCGGCTTTTCAGTCAACAGCCAGGGCCCAACATGCCCCGACATGCCATGCCCTGAGTTACCCCTGGCTCTGAGACACTCTAACACACCCTGCTCCAAGGGTTACCCCACGCCCAGCACACCCATCCCACACCCACTCCATAACCCCTCTCATGTACATGTGCCAAACCCAACAGTTATGTTGCTTCCGCACCCCAAGGGCCCTTCCCTCAGTTTTGGGAGGCTCCCTCCAGTCCCTACACACTCTGGCACACCTGTTCACAGTTACTACCCTGGCCGAACTCCAGGCCATAATAGGCCCAGGCGCCCCTGTGCCTTTGTCTCTACTCTGCTCTCAGCCTGCCAGGCCCAGGAGGAAATAAAAGCACCCCAGTTGCTGCTGTCTCTGAGATCTGCCTCCTGTTTTGAGAGTTGAGTGGTGGCTCTGTCTCTATCAGGGGCAGAGGGAAGTCTAGGTCCTAGGAGGCAGGGGTGGTTTTGTCTGTCTCCCATGTCTGTCCCCAGGCCTGGATCTGCATGTTTCCTAGTCCTTTTTTTTTTTTTTTTTTTTTTTTTAATTTTTTTTTCAACGTTTATTTATTTTTGGGACAGAGAGAGACAGAGCATGAACAGGGGAGGGGCAGAGAGAGAGGGAGACACAGAATCGGAAACAGGCTCCAGGCTCTGAGCCATCAGCCCAGAGCCCGACGCGGGGCTCGAACTCACGGACCGCGAGATCGTGACCTGGCTGAAGTCGGACGCCCAACCGACTGCGCCACCCACGCGCCCCTCCTAGTCCTTTTCTTATCTATGTCTTTTTTTCTCATACTGGATTCTAGTTGAGCCGGAGCCTCATTCTTGCTGAGATCTCTCACAGATCCTGTGGAGACTGAGACTGGGACCCATAAGCCTGGGCAATTTCTGCTTCTGCTGCAAGAGCCAGGCTCTTGGGAGGTCTCAGTACCACCCCTGGCTCTGTCCCCCAAGGCCATGTTTGCCCTGTCTCTGCTCTGTCCTGAGTGAGTCTGCCCTCAGTTGCCTCTGCCTCTGTTGTGTCATGGGCCAAACTTAGTATCTTCCTTCCCACCCTCAAACCTCTGCAGGGAGAGGGGCTGCCATCCCAGAATCCAGAGGCCCTGTCGAACAGGGGACACAACCCCAGACTCCCAGGTCCGGAGAGGCAGCCCAGGGGTGCTGTTTGGGGTCCCCAGCCCCTCAGGAGGGCTGAGAGGCAGCGACATCGTAGGAGTAGGCTTGTAGTAGCAGTGATCCTCTAGCATGAGGGACTCCAGGCTGGGACAATGTGCTGTCCATAGTGTAGAGATTCCTTGCTGGTGGGAAAATGGGTTTGGGGGGCATACAAACAGAGGCCACGGTTGGGCTGGGTTCCCCAAGAAGCCAACACATTTATTGATGCTTGTTCAGGTCCTGCAGGCTTCTTGTCTCACTTGTTGTGAGGGAAGGAGGCCCAGCCAAGGCAGTACAGGCTATAGACGGTACCTAGAGAGGGAGTATGGTGACAAAGAGTGAGATCCTAATTGCTTCCCTGAACCCCATCTCAGGCTTTGAAGGCCCTGTGTAGGCTCCTTATCACCAGTCTGGATCCTATCCCCAGATCAGGCTCCAGCTCCCTTCCTAAACTGCACTTCAGGTACAGAATCCCCTAGCCTTGATCCAGACCAGGCTTCCAGCTTTCTCCACAATTCCTGCCTTGGCCCCCCTCACACCCGCTCCTGGGACAGGAGCCCAAGCTCTAGGTGCTACCTTCCTATATGCCAGCGTGGACTCCTGGACGATCCCCAAACCTGGCCAGCCCAGAACCCAATCCCCCTCCCAAAGCCCCTGCCCAGTCACTAGCCCTCTCCCCAGACCTCAGCCCAGGAACCAGCCCGTTTCTCACTCCAGCTCGAGCCCCGCGCCCCCCCCCCCCCCCCCCCATCCCTCCTCGCACAGTTCAGGCCCACAAGGCCCTGCACTCACCCCCTAGACACAGGCCCATGGTCAGTCGATACAGGATGTTGTCTGTTGCCCCGCCCTTCAAGTGTACTGGGAGGTCATTGTCCGCCTGTGGGAGCGACCAATGAGAAAGGGGTGCACGTTGCTCTGTGGACTGTATTCCCCGGCTGCCCCTACTCGGCTCAAGGACCGAGCTTGGGGGTCAGGGTTCTTCCCTTCGCCCCGCCTCCGCTCCGCCTACCTGGAAGACTTTCTGTTTCTCAGCCACTCGGTTCTCAAAGCGGTTCCGGGTGGTTGAGCTGAAAGAGCGAACCAGTGCTTGGGAGACCTGGCAGGGGAGGGAGTGGATGGGTATTGGAAACACCTGAAAAGGCCCCCCGAAGGGGTCCGGCTGTTGGGGGGTGGGGTGAGGAGTCGGGCTTTCAAGAGGCCCCGACACTGGGACGGCTCTATTCCTTGCGAGAGTCTCAAAAGCTAGATCCGAACCGCCAGCACGAGGAAAGGAAGGGGTCCCGTCAAGAAAGCCCAGAAAAAAGGGCTCGCGCCTAGAGGGTCTGACTGAGAGGTTCCCGGATTGTTTAGAGGGTCCTGGAAGAGGGGGGAGGGGGGGCAGATGGGAGACTTGTTCTGCGTGTCCAAGTCCGGGGGTGTTTTTGGGGGCGAGGGTTTCCTGGATTAATGGGAGGAGCCCAGGTCCCAGGAATGATCCACTCCTGGATCTGGGTGCTTAGTGGGGATTCCATACTGCCTAAGAAGTGAGGGGGAGGGGAAGCGGTGTTAAGTTCCCAGGGCCTAGGTCCGAGATGTTAAAGGAACCCTAGATGAAGGAAAGAAGCTCAAACTGGGGCATTGGGCCATGTTGGGGGTTCCCGGTTGCCTCAGAACCCCTTGGATTAGAAGGGGGGGGGGGCTGAGGGTCCCAGACTGTTTAGGAGGTAGTCCCAAAGTCTGAAGGGGGCTCACGTTCCAAGGCCCCAGATCCCGGGATGTTCCGTGAGTCTCGTTATAGGGGCGAGGGCTTCCGGGTTGGGGTCCCCGGCCCAGCTCTTGGGGGCCCTCACCCGCAGGGCCCTCATTCTGCGTCTTCCTCTTCGGCCGGAGTCACCTCCCCTCTCAGCCCAAGGACACACAGGGCCCTCCCCTCCCCGGGAATTGCAGGCCACGCCCTCCGCACGCCGCGGGACAGCTGGTCCCGGGGTCAGTGGTGGCGGGCGGGGTGTGGGGGGAAGTCGAACAAATCCGGCAGCCAGATCACATTTGTCCAACAGACGCGCGGAGAAGAGGCTCCAATCCCGCCCCCGTACCAAAATGTTTAAAGCATTCTCTGTTCCTTGGAATTTCTACTGGTCCAAGTGGAGAGGAAAACGGAATGTGTTTTTGGTTGGTTTCTTCGGAGATACTCGTCCAGGGCAAGTGCAATTCCTCCCCCAGGGTCTCTCAGATCCGTCCTAAGTGGGTGATGGCACCTCAGAGCCTTACTTAGCGTATCTGTAAAATGGGGACTAAGTCTGGATCTTCCTCAAAGGTTTGTCAAGATCATTAAATGAACTAGAACAGCGTAACTGAGCTAACAGTTATAATTGAGGTAATAACTTGCAAAATTATTGCATAACTGGACTAATAACTATTGCACAGAAACAAATAAGACCTTACTCTTACTGTTTTCTAGCGGTAAGCTTGTTAAAAAATTTAACCTCGTAAATTTGAAGATCTGAAAGACTTTCATTAAACGATTCATGAATTGGGCAGCATCCTAACAGGTTTATGTATCAAATATTTTTATACTTAGCTAATTTTCATTTTACCATGGAAAATTTCAAACAGAAAAAAGCAGAGAGAAAGGTACAATGAACCTCCATCTTGGACCCATCACCTGCTTCAACAATTACCACCATTATGTTTTTCTTGTATTTGCCCCGTTCACCTCCTTTTTTCCCTTTCTTGAAGTATTTTAAAGCAAATTTCAAGATTCAAGATCATATTTCATATTTACATACGCATCTCTAACAGCTAAGGGCTTGAAAAAAAGGAAAAACCTGACAATCCACAATTTATGGATTGAATCTTGGATTAGGAAAAACCATTTAAATTGTTTTCTTTTTATTTGTGGGACTGTGGGTAAATTTTCAAAAAGGTCTGTGGATTAGACAATATTGTGTCAGTGTTAATTTCCTGATTTCGATAATTGTGCAGCAGTTATAGGATGTCCTTGTTTTTAGGAAATAACATGCTGAAGTATTTGGGAGTAAAGGGTTTCATATCTAATTTATTACCCTAAGATGGCTAAGAAGCAAATTATATGTCTATATTCATATCTATTTGACCCTGATGTGCTGCCAGAGTTAAGTACAGTTGCCCTAATGGTTTTAGTCATTGATGAAGTTTTGGGGTGATGGTGGGGGGGGTCCAGAGCCAACGACCAACAAAGAATTCTTGAAGACATCTTTCCTGCCAAAAAAGGTGATCGTGATAAAGCATGGGGGACAGGACCCACGGGTAGGAAGGGCTGAACTGGGGTTGTGACAGGTAAGTCATTATATACCCTCAGGTTGAGAGGGGGTCAGAGATAGAGTAAGTTTCTAAGGAATTTTGGAAGCAAGGTTTCCAGGACCTTGAGGGACTAGCTGTTGCTAGGGAAACACCATTTATTACTGTTTAATAAAACTTCAGTCATGAGACCCTTTAGATGCATGGGGAGGGACATAAGTTTGGAGTATGATTGCCAGCATATATCTTGGGGCAATTGAGATAAAGGAAGTAGACTTACAGGATCCTCAAGGTTGGGATAATGTTAGGCCAAGGTTCTCTTTTGCCCCCAGCAAAGTGTCATCCTTGAGGCAGCAGAGCTCCTAGAGGGAGGTCACTCTGCCGGTCTCAAGGACTTGTCAGTGGACAGTAAAGGAATTTAATTTTTCATTTGCCTTTGTTTCCCACATCACCATGGCAAG
This sequence comes from Prionailurus bengalensis, assembly GCF_016509475.1. NCBI lineage: Eukaryota > Metazoa > Chordata > Mammalia > Carnivora > Felidae > Prionailurus > Prionailurus bengalensis. The sequence goes on along the minus strand of NC_057352.1, from coordinate 17,829,530 downwards.
CTCTTAAAAACCCTTTCCTTTGTTTTTGGCTAACCAGGAGTGTCTGAGGAATATCACACGTATTCCACTTGGGGCGTGCACGTGCACTCTTGCTCCAGCCTATAATTTGCCCTCAGCTTGCCCGGAGCTCCCTCATCAGTCATGATTGTGGCATAGTCTAAAAGGGTTTAACAACCTCTTTTAAAGAACACTTTTACAACAATTAAATTCCCTTAACATTTTCAAACTAGGCTTGTAAATTTAATACGTTAGATGTTTCCATTTAAGAGCCACAGTAGGCTAATTTACCAGATGAAGCTTTGCTCAATACTTAATATAAGTTTTATGACTTTAGAATTATAAACTTATAAATGTGTTAAATCTTATATTCCATTAATCATTCCAATAGTGTATGTAAACAGTAAGGTTTCAACTAAAAGTCAGTCTTAGACATTAACTGGATTCCATATTTTAAGTTGGAATTATAAAGCTGACCTGTTATTTGAATAGACCAATTTATCTTAACATTATAAATACTTAAAATACTAAATATTAACAGATTACCTAAAACAAAACAATTTAATACCATGGTTTCAACTGTCTTCAATATTTCTTTTTTTAAGTGTTTCTTTTTTTTTTTTTTTTTTAATTTTTTTTCAACGTTTTTATTTATTTTTGAGAGAGAGAGAGACAGAGCATGAACGGGGGAGGGGCAGAGAGAGAGGGAGACACAGAATCGGAAACAGGCTCCAGGCTCTGAGCCATCAGCCCAGAGCCTGATGCGGGGCTCGACCTCACGGACCGTGAGATCATGACCTGGCTGAAGTCGGACGCTTAACCGACTGCGCCACCCAGGCGCCCCTTAAGTGTTTCTTAAAGTAACATTTATTTATTTATTTTTTTAAAGTTTATTTATTTTTGAGAGAGAGAGGGAAATAGGGAAAGAGAAGGGGAGGGGCAGAGAGAGCAGGGGAGGGGGAGGGAGAGAGAGAGAGAGAGAGAGAGAGAGAGAGAGAATCCTAAGCAGTCTCCTGACAGTGTGGAGCCTGATGCAGGGCTTGAACTCACGAACCTCAAGATCTTGACCTGAGCTGAAATCAAGAATTGGAGGTTTAACCAACTGAGGCACCCAGGTGCCCTAAAAGTAACACTTACAAAAAAAAAAAAAAAAGCTGGGGCACCTGGTGGCTCAGTTGGTTAAGCGTCTGACTTTGGCTCAGGTCATGATCTCAACAGTTTGTGAGTTTGAGCCCCACATCAAGCTCTGTGCTGACAGCTCAGAGCCTGGAACCTGCTTGAGATTCTGTGTCTCCCTCTCTTTCTCCCTCTCTCTCCCCTGCTCACACTCTGTCTCTCTCTGTCTCCCAATAATAAATACACATTTAAAAAAATTTTTTTAAAAGTATATTTATTTATTGAGGGAGAGAGCACAGGGGAGGGGCCAAGAGAAAGGGAGAGAGAATCTCAAGCAGGCTCCATGCTTTCAGCACAGAGCCCAATTTGGGGCTTGATTTCCTAAACTGTGTGATCATGACCAGAGCAGAGATCAAGAGTTGGACACTTAACCGACTGAGCTACCCAGGCACTCCATTAAATATTTTTTTACATAATATTTCTATACCCATTTTTTATTAATTCAAAATCTTCCCAAGGTTAGACAATGCTTACCTACATTGTAAGATGCTTGATATCACACTATCATGCATCATAAGGGAAATGCAAATTAAAGTTCATTTATTTTGAAAGAGAGAGTGTGAGCAGGGGAGGGGCAGGGAGCAAGAGGATCCTAAGCAGGCTCTGTGCTGCCAGCACAGACCCCAACACAGGCTCGAACCTAGGAACCGTGAGATCATGACGTCAGCCAAAGCCAAGAGTCAGACGCTCAACTGACTGAACCACCCAGGTGCCCTGGGAAATGCAAATTAAAACCACAATGGGATACCACCACATACCTACTGGATGGCCAAGATGAAAAAGACTGATCATACCAAATGCTAATGAGGATGTGGAACAATTTTAATTCTCATATGTTGCTGTCCATTCAGGACATTAATTCACTAGGTTAAAAAGGGAAATTTAATATAAAGAATTATTGGGGCGCCTGAGTGGCTCAGTTGAGCATCTGACTTTGGCTCAGGTCATGATCTCATGGTTTGTGAGTTCGAGCCCCACATTGGGCTCTCTGCTGTCAGTGAAGAACCCGCTTCAGATCCTCTGTCTCCCTCTCTCTCTGCCCCTCTCTCACTCATGCTCTCTCTCTCAAAAATAAATAAACATTAAAAAATTGTTTAAAGAATTATTAACTATGATAAAAGAGTATATGATCTAAGGAAACCCTATACGGTACCCTAGAAATGAAGGAAGAGTAAGCAAAGAAAGAGAAAGTCAAAAGGAGAAGTCCTTGTGGGAGAAGGCATGATTTGGCCATGGGATGGTGGAGAAGTTTGCCAGCTCATATCTAAGGAGTGGTTGGCTGGCTCAGTAGAGCACAAGACTCTTAATCTCAGGGTTGTGAGTTTAAGCCCTGAGGTTAAGGTTGGGCGTGGAACCTACTTAAAATAACTCATATCTAAAAGTATTTTTAAAAGGGAGGGGGGTGGTGTCTGGGTGGCTCAGTCAGTTGAGCGTCCGAGTCAATTTTGTCTTAGGTCATGATCCCAGGGTGTGGTATCGAGCCCCACATCTGGCTCCTCACTGAGTGTGGAGCCTATGTAAGATTCTCTCTCTTTCCCTCTGCCCCCTCTCCCTGACTTGATCTCTCTTCCTCTAAAAAAAAATTAAAAGGGAGGGGAGCAGAAGAAGAGAATGGTTAGAATAAAAACGTTCATGTCACAAGTGTAGAGGAAATATGCGGTTTTCCTTTCTGTAGTTGGTCAGATGATGAGAGTTGATGTCCAAAGCTTTCTTCTTTTATTTTAAATGTTTATCTGTTTTTGAGAGAGACAGAGAGCAGGGAAGGAGCAGAGGGAGAGGGAGAGAGAATCCTAAGCAGACTCTGCACTGTCAGTGCAGAGCCCGACACAGGCCTTGAACCCATGAACTGTGAGACTATGACCTGAGCCAAAACCAAGAGTCAGATGCTTAACCAACTGAGCCACCCAGGTGCCCCTCAAAATTTTTTTCTTTATTTATCCTTTCCATCTTTCCCTGGCCCTCAGCAACAACCTCAACTGCTCTGGGTTCTTTAAACAAATTTTTTAACCTTTTATTTTATTTTTTAAGAGACAGAGAGGGACAGAGCATGAGTAGGGGAGGGGCAGAGAGAGGGGGAGACACAGATTCCAAAACAGGCTCCAGGCTCTGAGACGTCAGCACAGAGCCCAATGCGGGGCTGGAACCCACTAACTGAGAGTGTTACCTGAGCCAAAGTCAGATGCTCAACTGACTGAGCGACCCAGGCGCCTCAGTCAACTGCTCTGGGTTCTTTACATGGTAGAGTTGAAGTTGACCCAAACTTTCATTCCCAAAGGATTTGAGCATCCTGTGTTTTTTCAGTTGTAATTTTACATTAACCTTTACTATTGGGCATGGAAGTACTAAGAGGCCCCAGAGAATCCCCTGGAATCCAGACATAGTCTTCCTTGCCTCCATTGTGTAGAAGCAGCCCAGTTTCACCTGGGTAATTGGGATCAATCATTCCAGCCAATAGATTAGCCACCTTCCTCTCTTTTGTTTTTGCCCACTGGTTCAGTGGCACAGGGTCCCAAAATGTCCAGGCGGAAGTCTTATCTTCTAACTCAGTGAATCCACTGCAGGCACAGCACGACTCCCTGTGGGGACTAAGATCTCCAAACTAGCAGAGCTTGAAGTTGTAGAGGAGAGACGCAAACATTCTTCTCTTCAAGTGAGTTCTTAGTTACCATTGTGAGAGGAGCCTTTCCAATTCACTTCCTCCACTTGATTCCCAGACCCATAGATTCTGGCTGTGGGACAAACAGCACCATGCAGTGTTCTCTGATTCAAAGCATGCAGCGCTTCTTGTAAGATGGACAGGGTAGTGTTTCCCACTTGGCTCTGTCACTGAGTCATTAAGTCATTCCACTTTTCTTTTTTGTTTTTAAATTTATTTATTTTGAGAGAGAGGGAGAGGGAGAGGGAGAGAAGCACACATGACCCGGGAGGGGCAGAGAGAAAGGGAGAAAGAGAATCCCAAGCAAATCCCACAAACTGTGGGATCCTGACCCAAGCTGAAATCAAGAGTCAGATGCTCAACTGACTGAGCCACCCAGGGGCCCCAAATCATTGTACTTTTCAGTTAGGCAAGTTGCAACTGGGAGTAGGCGTATATATGAGACCAGTTTATTCCATGGGCATGAGCCTGTTGCTGCATTTCCTTCATTTTTTTTTTAAGTTTATTTATTTATTTATTTTGAGAGAGAACCAGTGAGGAAAAGACAGAGAGAGAGGGGGACAGAGGATCCAAAGCAGGCTCGTATTCTGAGAAGTCCATCCACACGCTTGATCCCCAAACTTCCTTGTCCCTAATCTTTCAATCTTGTCCCTTCTAAGTTCTGACCATCCATTCAAACCTTTGGTAAGTGCCCATAAATTAGTATACATCCATAATCCTGGCCACTTCTCATTCCGGACAATGAACAACCAAATGTACTCTTTCACGTTTTGCCCTCTGTCCTTCAGGTTCATCCCTGAGTGAGCCTAGCCTGCTGCAGCTGTCCCCTTTCCGGTGGTACCAGCCTATTGTGAAGACAGTAAACCAGGTTCACATTTGTTCCTCAGTTAGCTGGTCACCAGGGACACACCAGAGGACAAGGCTTGGGTTCAGGAAGAGGAGGCAATGTAATAGGAGTTAGTGTTGGAGTAATAGAACAATTTGTACTACATACTGTTGACGACAGAGCGGGGAGAGGGGCACAGGGAGAAAGAGAGAGAATCTTTTTTTTAAATTTTATTTTTAACATTTATTAGTTTTTGAGAGTGAGAGAGACAGACCACGAGCGGGGGAGGGGCAGAGAGCGAGGGAGACACAGAATCCGAAGCAGGCTTCAGGCTCTGAGCTGTCAGCACAGAGCCCAATGCGGTACTTGAGTAGTTGACAACATAGTGCTTTGACAATTCTATACATCGCTTGATGCTCACCTTTTTTTTTTTTTTTTCCTCAGAGCTGGGGGAGGCATAGAAAGGAGAGACAGAATGTTGCTGGGTTTTGTTTTTTTTTTAATGTTTAGTTTATTTTTGAACAAGCACGGGAAAGGCAGCGAGGGAGGCAGAATATGAAGCAGGCTCCACACCTGAGCTGTCAGCACAGAGCCCGACATGGGGCTCAAATTTACAAACCATGAGATCATGACTTGAGCCCGAAGTCAGGTGCTTAACCGAATGAACCACCCAGGTGCATGCATTTCCACCTCACTGAAGTCCCCACCAGCCCCTTATATCTATTTCACTTGTTCATATTCCTTGCCCTGTCCTCGTAGGCATGTGAATTTGCCCCTCAGGGGACAGGGCTTGGCGTGGCTGCTTCCAACTTTAGGGTTGCTTCCTGCTTCTCCATTCATAATTACTGAGGAGGAATCCTGGGTCTCCCTTCCATCCACCTCTTTTCCCCAGCACCTTCACCTTGGTCCAGGCCACCATGTCATCTCCCTCCTGGTTCATTGCACCGGTCTCCCGGCATTGATCTGTAGGCACAGAGCTGCCTCCTTCTCATTTTTAAGCAGAGAAAAATTTTTCTTTGTCTCTTGCCCATGGGCTGTCCAGCTGCTCCCATAGGACAACTGACCTGGTTTCATCACATCACCCTAAGAGTAAGGACTAGGGCAAAGGGAGCTGATGTACTTTTTTACTTTGAGGTATTTAATAAGAAATCTATCTCTGACCCATCATACTCACATGCACATTCACAGTAAAATTAATAAAGATGAATATTAAAAACCCAACAAAGTGATTCAGTCACATTCTACATTATCTGCTTCTTTCTGTCCTGAAACCAACAAGGTCTGCTTATTTCTCATTTCTGCTGTCCTCTAATGTTGGCTTGCAATTGTCTCTTTAGTGACTCTTGTGGCATGATCTGTTAAGTTTCAGATTATAATAGTCTACTGACCAACCTTTCCTATAGTTTTTGTTCAAAATGCTGAGAGAGAGGACTTGATTGTTTCAGACCATCTTTCTGTGTGAGGCCTTCTCATTGGTCTCCAGCAGCCTAGGAATGGCTAACTCCAGTCAGCACGGACAGGATGTCTCAACTACTAGGCAGCAGGAAAGGTGGGAGTGGGGATGGGGTGCAAAGCAAGCAATGATTGGCTCCTTTAGCACAGTGGAGTCTCCTTTTACCTGGATTTGTTCGCATCAGTGCCTGAGGTGAAAATAGTGTATAGTTAAAACTTCCTTGAAAATATCTAGGGACACCTGGCTGGCTCAGTTGGTTGAGTGTCCAACTCTTGATCTCAGCTCAGGTCATGATCCCAGGGGTTGTGGAATCCAGAGCCCCATCGGGCTCTCCGGTGAGCGTGGAGCCTGCTTAAGATTCTCTCTCTTTTGGGGCGCTGGGTGGCTCATTCAGTTGAGTATCCAACTTCGGCTCAGGTCACGATCTCACAGTTTGTGGATTTAAGTGCCATGTCAGGCTCTGTGCTGACAGTTCAGAGCCTGGAGCCTGCTTCGGATTCTGCGTCTCCCTCTCTCTCTGCCCCTACCCCACTTGCGCTCTGTCTCTCAAAAATGAATAAACGTTAAAAAAAATGAAAAAAAATATGATACCATACAGGAAGGTAAGATACCATTTTTATTGTGTCAAGCACAGTCCTTTTTTTTATTGTGTCAAGCAACATGGGAGGCCATGTTGAAACAGATTGCTGTGACTTTGGCTAACCATCAGTGTCAGGTTTGGATTTAGGGACCATGTTGTATGAAAAATATACTCAACTCACACTCAACCAGGTGAGATATGGGAACCAAGGAAACAGATTTTGTCCATATCTTATACTCACTCGGGAGTATATGCTGTTCACTCATTGACTGGAATGGAGGTCAGCATAATTTTTCTTGTTTAATTGGGTATTCTTTTTTTTTTTTTTACATTTATTTTTGAGAAACAGAGTGAGACAAAGCGTGAGCGGCGGAGGGGCAGAGAGAGAAGGAGACGCAGAATCTGAAGCCGGCTCTAGGCTCCAAGCTGTCAGCACAGAGCCTGATGTGGGGCTCGAACCCACAAACCGTGAGATCATGACCTGAGCTGAAGTCGGGTGCTCAACCGACTAAGCCACCCAGGCGCCCCTAAACGGGTATTGTTTTATGATTTTTTGGTTTATTGTGAATCCATATTGTTGACCCCACACTTGTCAAACATGCATACAAAATTCCTCAGCTTCATAGCAACTGTCTTTGCTTCTTCCTATCTTACCCCCGTCTCTGCGCTCAATTTGTCTCCCTGGAAAACAGTGTAGTTGTTCTATTTATCTGTTGACTTTAGACTCCGTTGCATCCCCAGCATCTGGCACATGGGTGAACTTGGTAAATATTTGTTGAAGGAAATATAATCCAAATGTTCTCTAATTTGATCACTCCCACCCATTCAATAAAGAAAGCCCTCTGTGCTTCTCTTTCAGCTGTCTCCTAGATATTCCTGGGTGTCCCCAGGGAGTGGCCACATTTGTGCCACTCACCCAGCTGTCACTGTCATGTGCAGCTGTAGTGTCAGTGTTCAGGAAAGAAAATAGAAATCGATGTAGGGTTGGGGCGCCTGGGTGGCTCAGTTGGTTGTGCGTCTGACTTCGGCTGAGGTCATGATCTCTTGATTCGTGAGTTCGAGCCCTGAGTTGGGCTCTGTGCTGACAGCTCAGAGCCTGGAGCCTGCTTCAGATTCTGTGTCTCCCTCTCTCTCTGCCCCTCCGCTGCTCATGCTCTGTCTCTCTCTCTCTCTCTCTCAAAAATAAATACATGTTTAAAAAAATTTAAAAAAAAATTGATGTAGGGGCTGACTACCAGAAAGGTTGGATAGACTGAGGAGTGTCTTCTACTCAGGATTGCTGCCTAATTTGTGGAGACTCTACAAAATGAAAATATGGGACCCTTTGAAACAGCAGGAAGAAATTAAAATACTAATAATATTTTAGTATTAAAATAAAAATATTAAAATACCATTAAAAATACTAATACATAGGGGCACCTGGGTGGCTCAGTTGGTTGAGTGTCAGACTCTTAATTTCGGCTCAGGTTATAATCTCGTGGTCATGTGGTTGTGGGATTGAGTCCCATGTTGGGCTCTGCGCAGACAGCATGGAGCCTGCTTGGGATTCTGTCTCCCTCTCTCTGCCCCTCCCCGGCTCATTCTCTCTCTCTTAAAAATAAACGTTTAAAAAATAGTAATATATAAAGCTTTTTTCTTTCTTCCATGATCTCTGTCAACCTGTGGTGGTATTTTATTTTATTTAAAAAAAATTTTTTTTCAACGTTTATTTATTTTTGGGACAGAGAGAGACAGAGCATGAACAGGGGAGGGGCAGAGAGAGAGGGAGACACAGAATCAGAAACAGGCTCCAGGCTCTGAGCCATCAGCTCAGAGCCTGATGCGGGGCTTGAATTCACGGACCGCGAGATCGTGACCTGGCTGAAGTCGGACACTTAACCGACTGCGCCACCCAGGCGCCCCCTGTGGTGGTGTTTTAAATTTGCTATTTAGGGGCGCCTGGGTGACTCAGTTGCGCATCTGACTTTGACTCAGGTCATGATCTTACAGTTCGTGAGTTCACGTCCCACATTGGGCTCTATACTGACAGCTCGGAGGCTGCTTTGGATTCTGTGTCTTCCTCTCTCTGCCCTACCCCGGCTTGTGCATGCACGTGCTCTTTGTCTCTCTCTCTCAAAAATAAAATAAAATAAAAATCAACAGGGAAGTAAATAAATAGTAAATAAGTAAGTAAGTAAATTTGCTACTTAATGCTGTGGTCCATAGGGCAGTGGAGACTCCTGGGGTGAGCAGAAACACAGGCATCTGGGGCACCTGCCGTGCAGCTTTATGTATGCCTACAAATGTGCCTAATGACAGCATTTGTCATTAACCAGACTGCCCACTGGCTTCTGGCTTCCCTCCTCCCCACCAGCCACTGGACCAGCTCCTTGTGGACTTGGCCAGAGATGAAGTCGAACCAGGCATCTCTCCTTCCCATGGGCTTGCTGTCCAGGGTAATGCAACTTGTGTGCCAAGCAGAGCCAGGGATCAAGGTGGACAAAACATCCCTTCCTGCTGGGTTACCTGCTGAATGTGTGCCATGGCATGCAGACTGCAGAGAGGGGAGCTGTCACCCTGCCCTGCCCTCAAAGGTTATAGACAATGGATGGTATTGGACCTTGATTTTCCCTATGCCCTTGCATGGGCCCTCAGGCCCCCAGGCCCAGGGAGGCAGAACAGGCCAAGAGCCTGACTCAGGGAGAGTGGTGGGAGGAGAGCACGCACAGGAGTCAGGCCCCAGGTCCCCGGTGCAGGCTCTACGGTCCCATCAGATTTCACTTACAAACATATTTAAAGATGCCATTATTCAGAACTTCAAAACAGCAACTGCAGAGCATTAACCCCCCAAGCACGGAGCCCTTCTGAGTGTGGGGCCCTGCGCAGCTGCCCTGAACACGTCTTGTTTCCAGGCTAGCGACCTGGGAATGACTCGACATCTAAAAACTGACCTTGGAAAGCTGCCGCTGTAAAGTGGCCCCTGCAAGGATGAGGTTGAGAACACACCCCTGTAGCCCTCACCTGGCGTCAGGAAGTCCAGATCAAGAAGCTGTCACTGCTGCCCTTGCTCAGATCTCCTTCAGGAATGGTTTTGTCAACTTGAAGTCCAACTCCTGGTTTTGGCTCAGGTCATGATCTCACAGTTCATGAGTTCAAGCCCCCATTCAGGCTCTGCTGGTGGGGAGCCTGCTTGGGATTCTCTCCTTCTCCCTCTCTGCCCCTCCCCCCACCCTCTTAAAATAAATAAATAAACTTAAAAAAAAAGGGGGGGGGGCTCAAACTCTGGATAAAGAGCCAGCTGGGGATATAAACTATGCTGCCCTGTATTAGCTAGCATGAAGACTTTGTTGCTAAAACAAAAAGGCAACAAAATACTATGGTTTAAAGAACGCAACTTAATATACCAGCCAAACTCCGTATGTAGACCTTATTTGGATCTTGATATGAACAAACAGTAAAAGAAAAAATTGTGACATTTTTGAGACAATTGGAAACTTGAACAATGATTGACTTTTCCCTCAACATTTTATTACCCAAAATTTCAAAGATACAGAAAACGTGAAGCATCTTAGAGTGAACACTCATATACTTACCACCTAGATTCTACAACAGTTTGCTACATTTGCTTTATCATACAACTAGCCATCTATACCTCTATCAATCCATAGCTTTTTTGATGTATTTCAAAGTAGATTGCAGATATCAGTATTCTTTCCCCAAATACTTCAGCGTGTGTCACTAACTGGACTGCCTGGATATTTCATCATAGAAATAATTTGAAATTTTTATATGTGTTAGGGTTACTGTGGTTATGTTTTTAAAAAAAGTGTGTATTTTAGAAATATATACTTAGGGGTGCCTGGCTGGCTCTATTAGTGGAGCATGTGAGTCTTGGTCTCCAGGTTGTGAGTTTGAGCCCCACATTGGGTGTAGAGATGACTTAAAAAAAATCTTAAAAAAAAATACTGAAATATTTTTTGGTACCCCCAAATGTAGCAGCTTCAAACAACACTTACTATCTTACAGTTTTTATGGATCAGGAATCTGGGGATGGTTTAGCCAAGCCATAGTCAACTGCTCAGGGTAAAGATGGGGCAGGAACCCACCAGGATTTGCCAGTTGTGGTCAGTGTCCAGAAACAATCTTTGGTGTCATTCTGCTGCCATCTTGTGGCAGACCTGGAAACATCCCCCCTCCCTTCTGGACCTTCCCACACTAATCCTGTTGGATGCAGTTTTAGGACTTGATTCTTGAAACCTGTAACTTTCAGGGGCGCCTGGCTGGCTCGGTTGGTAGAGCATGTGGCTCTTGATCTCGGGATTGTGAGCTCAAGCCCCACATTGGGTGTAGAGATTACTTAAAAATAAAATCTTTCAGGGGGCACTTGGGTGGCTCAATCGTTAAACATCAGACTCTCGGTTTCGGCTCAGGTCATGATCTGAGCCCCACATGAGGTTCTGCGCAGGCAGCGTGGAGCCTGCTTGGGACTCTCTCTCTCTCCATCTCTTCTCTGCCCCTCACATAGGCACACTCTCTCCCCAAATAGATAAACTTTAAAAAAATCTTTTAAGGAGCACCTGGGTGTCTCAGTTGTGCGTCTGACTTCGGCTCAGGTCATGATCTCATGGTTTGTGAGTTGGAGCCCCGCATCAGGCTCTGTGCTGACAGCTCAGAGCCTGGAGCCTACTTCAGATTCTGTGTCTCCCCCTCTCTGCCTCTCCCCCACTCTCTGTCTCTCCCAAAAATAAACAAACATTTATTTTATTTTTAATTTTTATCCCTCCCAAAATAAACACTTAAAAAAATCTTTTAAAAAATAAAAATAAAATCTTTAGAAAAAAACACTTTTAACTTCTATTTACCCAATTGCTGAATAGATCATAAATTCACATGGCTTAAAATTCATAAGGGTGAATAGGGAGAGAAATATTTTTCTCCTGAGAACTCCTGAGTTCCTCTCCAAGTGGACAATTCCATGTTATTTGTATCTCGTATCTCCTCCCAGGGAAATTTTATGTGTATACGAAAAACAAAAGCAAAAAAAAAAAAAAAAAGAAAAAAAAAGAAAGAAAAAAGAAAAATCCAGCACCCCCCAAAAACACAATAACGACACCCCCAAAATATACTCAGCCTTCCCAAGCATAAAAGAATACTTCATTCCTAAAATCAGCAGATTCATTCAACAATATTAGTGCTGATTTGAACAAACAACATGCATATGTTTTCAACTAACAAAAAACAGAAAAATACATGTGATCCGATGAGGAAATGTGAACATTGCCTGGATATTTTATTGTATTAACAAATTAATGTTAATTGTTTAGGTGCGATAGGGAGTTATCACTTAAAGATGCAATCTGAAGTACTTATGGATGAAATGGTATGATGTCTTGGTTTGATCTGAAACCCATCATGGGGGAAAAGTGAGTGGGAGTGTAGATGAAGCAAGTTTGCTGAGGCTGGGTAATAGAAATGGGGAGAGGTATTCATTATTCTGATTGCTCTAGGTTTGTGTATGTTTGAAATTTTCCATGATGAAAAATTGAATTATATTTCCTGAGTGCCTACTGTGTGCTGGGCACTGTTGTAGACACAGCAGTGAAGAAAACAGAAAAAACCCATCATTCACGTAGCTTACATTCTGGTGGGATAATGATAGCTAACATTCATTGAGGACTTACCAAACGCTAGACTGTTGTAAACTTGTTGGAGTACCTATCAGTACATAAATACCTTCCTCACTCCTGGTATTGCTTTACAAGGTGCCTTGTATTCAGTGTATGGATCCTCCACAATTCATTTTGCTAAGATTAAGTGGGCAGACAGGATTTTAAACAATATTTGCTGTTGTATTTCATTCAAACTACCTTAACATTGTTCTTTTCCATATATTGCAATAAAGCTGGTGATTGCTGTTGTTTTGCTTGTCATAATAATTTCCTTCGGAGTCCTTGACTATATTGCACATGTTGAAACATATAATTTCCCCTTGTACTTTCAGTGCAATCCATTAAGAATGCCAAGAGTGGGGGTGCCTGGGCGGCTCAGTCAGTTAAGCCTCCGACTCTTGATTTCGGCTCAGGTCATGACCTCAGGGTTCGTGAGTTCCAGCCCCGCATCAGGCTCTCTGCTGTCAGCACAGAGACTGCTTCAGATCCTCTGTCCCTCTCTTTCTCTGCCCGTCCTCTGCTCTCTCTTTCTCCCTCTCAAAAATAAATAAACTTAAAAAAAATGCCAAGAGTAACAGTTAAATGTGCCAATTTTGTTTGCCAAACAGCAGCTTTCAAAATATTTGTCAAATGAAATTACTTAAAAAAATTTTTTTTAAACATTTATCCATATTTTGAGAGACAAAGTGTGAGTGGGGGAGGGGCAGAGAGAGAGGGAGACAGAATCCAAAGAAGGCTCCAGGCTCTGAACTGACAGCACAGAGCCCGACGCAGGGCTCGAACTCACAGACTGTGAGATCATGACCTGAGCTGAAGTTGGACGCTTAACCGACTGAGCCACCCAGGGGCCCCATGAAATTACTCTTCAAGTAGGAAAATGTGTAACTCATTACTGAGTTCAGTTCACCTACTTTGTATTGTCCCTCATGACAATTATATTCAGGAGGGTGGTAGCTCCAATCTTTGAACAAAATACATTATTTCAAAAATTCAGCTCTTTGATGAGCTTTATTTGAGCAGTTCTTGCTGAATTTTCAAAGCCATTAATGAGATTCAGTAGAATCTCTTTGGGTGCCAAAGCCTTGTTATATGAAGAATTGAGGCTACAATTCTTCCAACAATGTAATAGTTCCACTGTGTTTTCTGGTTATGCTTGTAGGTCCGTCACTTGTAATTCTTTTACAAATTTTGCCAGTTTAATGCATACCGATTAACAATGTCTTTTCTAATCCTATTTAAGTATATTCAGTCTTGTGAATATGAGGTTAAATTTAAATACAGTTAAACCTCCATCAAGTTTATCTTTTTTTTTTTTAATTTTTTTTTCAACGTTTTTTATTTATTTTTGGGACAGAGAGAGCATGAACGGGGGAGGGGCAGAGAGAGAGGGAGACACAGAATCGGAAACAGGCTCCAGGCTCTGAGCCATCAGCCCAGAGCCTGACGCGGGGCTCGAACTCACGGACCGCGAGATCGTGACCTGGCTGAAGTCGGACCGCGAGATCGTGACCTGGCTGAAGTCGGACGCTTAACCGACTGCGCCACCCAGGCACCCCAAATTTATCTTGCCTGATGTGTTACATTAGTGGAAGGTATTGTGAAGTGCGGAGTGTTAGTGCTCTAAGGAGACTCTAAGTGTTCTAAGACTATCAAATCTATGTCAGACTTCATTGCCTAAAAAGAATTGTGTATATTCACAAGAATTGGGATGCTGGCTTATTATCAAATGGTAGCCTAGAGATGATAAATACAGTCATCACTGAGAGGTAGGGTTTTATCAGTTGATTTATCACTGAAAAATTATACACATCATGAAATATACCAAAATCGGGGTGCCTGAGTGGCTCAGTTAGTTAAGCACACATCTGACTTCGACTGAGGTCATGATCTCACGGTTTGTGAATTCAAGCCCCACATCGGGCTTGCTGCTGTCGGCACAGAGCCCGCTTCAGATCCTCTGTCCACTTCTCTCTTTGCTCCTCCCCCACTCATGCTCTCACTCTCTCAAAATAAATAAACTTTATTAAGGGCTTTAAAAGTAAATAAATGAATAAACAAACAAACAAGCCAAAATAGAGTATAAATACTGATAAAATAAATAAATAAATAAATAAATAAATATTGACTGATATCTTGCCATGCCAAATGCAAATAAATACAATAAAAACAAGACTTTTTTCATTAACAGTCATAACACAATTAAAATATTGAGCTGAGGGGCACCTGGGTGGCTCAGTTGGGTTAAGCATCTGACTCTTCATTTCTGCTCAGGTCATGGTCTCACGGTTTGTGAGTTTGAGCCCCACCCACACCGGGCTCTGTGCTGGCAGTGTGGAGGCTGCTTGGGATTCTCTCTCTCCCCACCTCTCTCTGTCCCTGCCCCGCTCATGTGTGTGTGTGTGTGTGTGTACACACACACACTCTCTCTCTCTCTCTCTCAAAATAAATACATAGCTTTTTAAAAAAATAAAAAATAAAATTAAAAAAATTGAGCTGAGAACGTTGATCTTTTTCTTCCTCTGAAAATATTGGAAAGGCTCATGGTCCACAGAAAGCAGACTTTAAGAGGTCTACATTCAGGATGTTTCACAGGTAGTGCCACAGAATCGGCATCTGTTGGGAGAATGAAGGCAACAGAACTGGGTGGGGGCAGAAGTCCAGTTGCAATGCAACAGCCACAAGGCCTTAGTAACCCCCCACAAGTCTCCGTGGAACTGGGATGGGATGGCCCTGCAGAGCTGCCCATGGGCAGTAGGGCTAAGCCTTTACATCTGTACCCATGGGATGAGGGCCATTATTGCAGGAAGGGCTAAGTGGAAGTTCCTACAACTTCTATTGCCTTCCAAGACAGTAAATGGCAAGCAATACGGCACCCTTGAAGGAATTATAGAAAGTAATCCTGCAATTAAAGACCTGAGAGAATGGGTCGCCTAGGTGGCTCAGTCGTTGAGCATCTGTTTTCAATTCAGGTCATGATCTCACAGTTGGTGAGTTCCAGCCCCATGTCAGGCTCTGTGCTGACAGCTCAGAGCCTGGAGCCTGCTACAGATTCTGTGTCTCCCTCTCTCTCTCTGCCCCTCCCCCACTCACCCTCTGTCTCTCTGTCTCTCTCTCTCTCTCAAAAATTAAATAAATGTTAAGAAAATTAAAAAAAAAAAAAAGACCTGAGAGAAGCAAGGGTGGTGATACCTACCACATCTTCACTTAATTCACCAGTTTGGCTGCATTGTCAACTTAACCTGATGGTGGCTCCAACTGTAGCTCCTGGCCCACACGCAGTATTTTTACTAGAAAAAAAAAAATCAACATATCCCCAGGTACTTGGGCTGCAGCTATTGACCTGGCTAATGCCTTTTTCTCTATACCAATTTGGAAGAACTACCAGAAGCAATTTTCTTTTACCTTTATACCTTCACAGCGTTGCCTCAGGGTTATGTCAACTCTCCTGCTCTTTGACATAAAATAGTTTGCAGAACTTGATCATCCTGACATTCCACAAAAGATCATCCAGGTGCCCTCCATGGTAACTTTTTAGTCAGTCAGTATTTATTTATTTATTTATGTCAGTAAGTTTTTTTTCAACGTTTATTTATTTTTGGGACAGAGAGAGACAGAGCATGAACGGGGGAGGGGCAGAGAGAGAGGGAGACACAGAATCGGAAACAGGCTCCAGGCTCCGAGCCATCAGCCCAGAGCCCGACGCGGGGCTCGAACTCCCGGACCGTGAGACCGTGACCTGGCCGAAGTCGGACGCCCAACCGACCACACCACCCAGGCGCCCCATGTCAGTAATTTTTTAAGTAGACCTCATGCCTAGTGCAGAGTCCAATGCAGGGCTTGAATTCAGGACCCTGAGGTCAAGACTTGAGCTGAGATCAAGAGTTGGATGCTCAACTGAGCCACCCAGGTGCCCCAATGTATAGTAACTTCCAAGTGTGGAATTTTATATCTGTAACTAGCTTAAAAATTGTGTGTGGGGGGGGGTTTGGTAAAGTGAAGGCTTCCCACCTGCATATTCCCACAAAAATATTCTATCATTTGCTTAATTTATTAATTCAAATTTTCTACCTATTATTACTTATTATTTGTTCAACAAATATCTGACTGCCTCTTAGGAGCACAGTAGCAGATACAATTCTCAACACATCAATGATTTAGAATTATGGTAAGAGTTGTGCGAATTCAGTCAACTTTTATTTTTTTTTTTTAAATTTTTTTTTCAACGTTTATTTATTTTTGGGACAGAGAGAGACAGAGCATGAACGGGGGAGGGGCAGAGAGAGAGGGAGACACAGAATCGGAAACAGGCTCCAGGCTCTGAGCCATCAGCCCAGAGCCCGACGCGGGGCTCGAACTCACGGACCGCGAGATCGTGACCTGGCTGAAGTCGGACGCTTAACCGACTGCGCCACCCAGGCGCCCCTCAGTCAACTTTTAAAAAATACAAACAGGGGCACCTGGGTGGCTCAGTCCGACTTCGGCTTGGGTCATGATCTTGCGGTTTGTGAGTTCGAGCCCTGCTTTGGGCTCTGTGCTGACAGCTCAGGGCCTGGAGCCTGCTTTGGATTCTGTGTCTTCCTCTCTTTGTCCTTCCCCCACTCACACTGTGTCTGTCTCTCTCTCACAAATAAACATTAAAAAAAAATTTTTTTTAACTTAAAAGCTAAGAGGAAACATGCAAAAATGATAACATTCATGTTTGAGTGAAGGTACTAAAAATGTTTTCTCCTTATAGTTTTCTATACTCTCTATATTCTTCTATTGAGCATTTTTACTTTTTATAAGGACAAGACAAAAAATTGTTTTAAAGATTCCTATTAAGAAAAAAAAAACGATTCTTAAAACCTTTCATACTTTTGTTCCTAGCATTGCCACTTTTTGTGTTAGCACCATGCATTTTACAGATTACCTGAAAAAACACGATTTTTCCTTTTCACAGCCACACATTTGTGAAGTTGTACGTGCACATGAAACTCTGCCCTATCTTGCCCTTGTAATTTAGGATTCTTCATTTATGAGGCCTTGGACAAGCTAATTAATTTCTTTGACTCTCAATTTCTTTATCTTTTAAAGTAGGGGGGGAAAAAAAGAAGTGAAGCCAGAGACATAAATGACAATGTATGCAAATAACAAAGCAGGGAACACTTGGTGAATTTCAGGCACTGTGCTAGGAACTTTACACACATTTGTTCGTCTCAAAAATAGCTCTTTTTTTTTTTTCAACGTTTATTTATTTTTGGGACAGAGAGAGACAGAGCATGACAGGGGAGGGGCAGAGAGAGAGGGAGACACAGAATCGGAAACAGGCTCCAGGCTCTGAGCCATCAGCCCAGAGCCCGACGCGGGGCTCGAACTCACGGACCGCGAGATCGTGACCTGGCTGAAGTCAGACGCTTAACCGACTGCGCCACCCAGGCGCCCCAAAAATAGCTCTTTTAAGTAAGAAGAATATGGCTAGTCCATTATTAAATGAACAAAGGATATGAACATACAATTAATTTATTTAACAAATATTTATTGAGCAGCTATGTTTCAGCACCATGCTAAAAGCAATACCAATGGTCAATACATGAACAAATGGTCATCTGTCTTAATCATAGTGAAAGGAATACAAGTGAAAACCAAGGTAACTTCCATTTTTCACCCATCAAATGGTCTACACATTTAAAATAAAATGTTTTCTCCAGGATTAGATGAATGTGGTGTTTTGGGATCTCTGCTACTGTGGGCAGATGCATGGAGGCATAATTGTCTTGAAGGCACTTAAGCAATGTGTCTAAACCAGCTGTCTAAAAATGTCCAACCAGAGAATGAAGCACTCCTAGTCATTTGTGGCTTCTGTATACCACTTGGGAATGTACCAAAACAAAAACAAAACAAAACAGAACAAAATAACAACAACAACACAAAAATGACTCCTTGGAAAATGGCTACTTCAAGGTGGGAGGTAGGGTATGAACAAGATGAGCCTGGAACATTTGTGGCAGACTGCAAGCAAGTGATCAAAGACTACTGCGGTCATATCAAAAGGACAGAGGAGCCAGGGGAAGGGGCTCCCACATTCCAAACGTGGAGCAATTTGAGTATCAATGAGAGTACAACCTAATTGTATTTAAATATATTAAATATGCTACACACACAGACCTAAACTCATAGGTTATCATGGCAGAATGCTAGGGAACCAACTCATTATTTTGAAACCAGTAAAGAGAAAGAAAGAAGCGTTTATCTCGCCTTTACTTACAGTAATAGGGAAAACCACGTAGCAGTTAAAGGGGAGTTTTTCTTCATAAAAATATTCTGGCTAATAAAAGAAGAAATAGGATACCATTCCGTAATCCTTAGTGGATTAATAGATCAATTGAACAATGGTTGCTAACATCATAAAAAGACACCTCAATGTTGTGTCTCAATACTAACCACCTGTAAATAGTCTTAGCCAAACACAACAAAACACCTCTTCAATCTGATCAAGCCTCTAGATACCAACTACCAATTTATGGGCAATACCAATAATAGAGGAGTATGTTAAACTACACCAGGGATTCAGTCAGCAAAAACTAGGCTCTGAGAAAATCTACAAGGCAAATGATCTAGTTTCTTCATAAAATAAATTACCAGGGGGGTAAAAAAGGATAAGGAAGAATGCACTGACAGAGACTTAAGAGATGTAACAACTGCATTTTGTAGACATAATTTGGATCTCAATTAACTTAAAAAATTTTTGTTTTTGCATTTATTTATTTTCGAGAGACAGAGACAGAACGTGAGCAGGGGAGGGGTAGAGAGAAAAGGAGATGCAGAATCTGAAGCAGGCTCCAGGCTCTGAGCAAGCTGTCAGCACAGAACCTGACGTGGGGCTCAAACCCACGAACTGTGAGATCATGACCTGAGCCGAAGTTGAACACTTGACTGACTGAGCCACCCAGGTGCCCCTCAATTAACTGTAAAAAAAATTGACATTTATGAAACAATTAGAAATGGGAACACTGACCATCATCATATGTGTAATGACAGTATTGCCATTTTTTTTTAAGGAGTGAAAATCGTCTCTCAAGTTGTGATATACTGTAGATACATACTGAAATATTTATAGATTAAATGATGTTGCCGGGATTTACTTCAAAACTAACATGAGGGTGGAGGAGTGGGTGGAGATAAAGACACAACAAGATGGGCCATGAGCTAATAATTACTGAAGCTGGTGATGGGGGCACTGGAGGTACATTATAAGATTTTGTGTAAACAGAGAGTTTTAAAAATGTATATACATTTTGATCTAGTACTTCCATTTTCAGGAATGTATCTTAAAGAGATAGCACACATATAGAAAATAATTTATGTGCAAGGATATTTATTATACAATTGTTTGAAAGCAAAATTAATGGAAAAAACTAAATTGACAGGATAAATTATGAAACACATATACTATGCAGCTGTTAAGGAAGAATAAGGCAGCTATATATGTATCAATATGATCCAATTTCAAGGTGTATGGATAAGCAAAAATAACAAGTATAGAAATTTGCTACCATTTATGTAAAAATCTTTTTTATAAAGAGTGTTATGTGTATGTCCACACTTAGGCAAACATAAAAATCAGGCAGTACACACAAGAACTTGACAGCAGTGATAGGTACATAGAGTAACAGCAGAGATGGAGTGGAGATTATATACCAAATTGTAACTTTAAGATATTTATCCTATGAGTGTGCTGTTACTATTCAAAGTGACACTTTTTAACGTCATAGCTTTGAACTCCTCCAAATGTACACTGTAATCATTAAACCACTTAAAATGACATACAGAACACTACTTCCTAATCCTGTGTAGGCAGTGACACACGCAGAAAATACAGGTGCTTTAGTCAACAGTCTGGATGACTGAGAAGATGGAAGGCATCGGGACACAACAGGCCGTGTGCCCCAGCCACTGCCTGGACTGAGGGGATGTTTCCTTAAGATTCCCCAGATTCATTCACAGGCTGTGATCCGTGTATCGCTAGGGTTGGATCAGGGCTCTCTCCCCTACCATTGTCATCTCCTGGAGTTATATCAAAATTCTGAAAACATAATTAATCCACAACTGGTGAAATTCTAGACATTCTACTTAACATTAGCTTGTAACTTTAGCCCCATGTCAGGCTCTGTGCTGACAGCTCAGATCCTGGAGCCTGCTTCAGATTCTCCCTCTCTCTCTGTCCCTTCTCCACTCACACTCTTTCTCAAAAATAAACATTAAAAAAAAAATTTTTTTTAATTAGCTTCTAACTTTGAAGAGATTGGATTCAATTAGCAGCAATTTTATTTATATTTATTTTCACAAATGATGATCATCTACAATTTGTTTCTTGGGAGCTATCCTTTTTTTTTTTTAATCATAGTTTTATTTAGCCTTGGAAACGAACTGGCAAGCTTCTCTCAGGGATTATCTATCTGTTCCTTGAAGTTTTAGTAGGCTAAACTGTTTTTAAAGGGAAGAGCTTTGATGTCTTTTTATGTCCTTCTGCAATCATTCAGGTATTCCATGTCTTCTTAAACCAGTTTTGATACTTTTGTAGAAATCCATTCTCTTTAAATTTCCAAATACATTAAAGCCAGGCATAGTAGCTATTTAAAAGAAATACCCACCCCTTCCTTATTCATAAGGCTAAATGTTTTTCTTCTAGTTCAGAGTTGTCAGTCTTCCATCTTATTATATTGTTAAATAAACAACCTTCAGATTCAGCCTACTGTTGTTTTTTACTTTTTATTTTTAATTATCATTCTTACTATTGATATGGGTTTATGTGGTAATTTCCCTCTAATTTTTAGAGTTGACCATTCATCCATTCAATAGGCTTAGTATGTGACTGGCAATGAGTAAGTGCTGGAGATCTACATTTGGAGAACAAAGCCCTTACCTTCAATCCTGGGGTGACAGGAACATAGCTTTGGCTGTACGGAACTGGTTTTGATGTATAGAATTTTTTGACTGCTCTTGAGTTATACTTGGAAGTGGCTTTAGATTTCTAAGTGGGTCGATTTCTTTTGGCTACTCTTCTGTTAATTTCTAATCTTGTGACTTCCTAGCTTTCAATACCATGAAGACCTTCTTATGCTAATTATACTTTACTACTGTTTTCCAGAATGAATTATTGTTAACAAGTGGTTATGAAGGCTTTTTGTTATTTGGCACATTCATAAGGCCCTTCTCTCACATGAACTCCTTAACAGTAATACTGTTATAAATTAACAACAATAACTAATATTTATTGAACTATATATAGGGTTTATAAAAAATATCTGATAGTCCTCAGGAGAACTCTATCAGGTAAGTATAATGATTACTGCTTAAAAACAAGTAAACTGAGAAACAGGAAGATTGCATAATTTGTTCAATGCTATACAGTCGGTAACTGGTAGAACTGAGATAATACTAAATAATATGTATATCATGGTAAAAGGCACATTCAGAAAATACCTTAATAGGGTCATTTTCTCTTAGGAATTCTCAGAAGTTTAACACATTTTGTGTGGTAACAGAAAGGTTTTCTATAGTCACATTAATATTTTTTTCAGCATAAGTTTTCTGATGCTTAGTAAGCAGTGAGTGTGAGGCAAAAAGAATTCCTGCATTTATTGAATTTTCTTCTGGTAGGAATAATCCCATGTTCCGTAATGGAAATGACAAGTGAGGGTTTTCTGACATTAATCACATTACATTACACATAACCTAATATTGAGTCAGGTGTGAAATCCATGTAAAGGCTTTCCTATACCCTTAACATTCAAGGCTTTCTAACCAGTATGGATCCTGTAGTGTTCGATGAGCTGCGAGCCAAGAATAAAGGCCTGCCCACATTCTCTACATTCATAAGGTTTGATACCAGGATGAATTCTCTGATGTTCAGTAAGTTGTGAACTACGAATAAAGGCCATTCCACATTCCCTACATTGATAGGGTTTCTCACAAGTATGAATTCGCTGATGATGAGTCAGTTGTGAAACACGGATAAAGGCTTTCCCACATTCCTTACATTCATAGGGTTTGTCACCTGTATGAATTCTTTGATGTTGAATAAGGTATGAACTACGACTAAAGGCCTTCCCACAGTCCTTACATTCATAGGGTCTGTCACCAGTATGAACCCTCTGATGTCGTGTAAGCTGTGCATGTTGTCTAAAAGCCTTCCCACATTCCTTACATTCGTAGGGTTTCTCCCCAGAATGAATTCTTTGATGTCGAGTAACTTCTGAGCTATGGATAAAGCCCTTCCCACATTCCTTACACTCATAGGGTTTCTCACCAGTATGAATCCTCTGGTGGACAGTAAGCTGTGAATGCTGTCTGAAGGCTTTCCCACATTCTTTACACTGATAGGGTCTTGCACCCGTATGAATTCTCCGATGAACAGTAAGTTGTGAGCCACGAATAAAAGCCTTCCCACAGTCTTTACATACATAGGGTTTCTCACCCGTGTGAGTTCTTTGATGCAGAATAAGTTGTGAATGCTGTCTAAAGGTCTTTCCACATTCTTTACATTCATAGGGTTTGACACCAGTATGAAGTCTTTGATGTAGAATAAGTTCTGAAGTACGACCAAAGGCCTTCCCACATTCCTTACAATCATAAGGTTTCTCACCTGTATGAATTCTCTGATGTTGAACAAGGTGTGAGGCACGACTAAAGGCCTTCCCACATTCCTTACAGTCAAATGGTTTTTCACCAGTATGAGTTTTCTGATGCTGAATAAGGTGTGAGCCACGGCTAAATGCTTTCCCACACTCATTACATTCGATCAGTTTTTCACCAATCTCATTGTTCTGATGTAAAGTGAGGGATGTATGATGCTCAAAAGTGGGCATGTTTTCATATGTGATTTTTACTTGCTTGAAACAGCATTCCTGAGTTACTCGTTGTCTTTCAAATTGGCCTTTGCATTCCCAGTCATCTCCAAAACTGGAGCCCTCAAAATCACAGCATTTAAGGCTTTCCATGATCTCCCAATTGAATGACTCCACTTCAAAAATATCTTTTTGTGGAAATTTCTCACACCTGGACTCCAGCTCTGAAAAAGAAAAAGAGAAAGAAAGAAAAGAAAAGAAAAAAAAAAAAAGAAAATACAAGCAAGCTTCATTAAGAGAAACAAAAAATTTTATAGCTGACTAGAGAGACAAAATGAAAATAACCTTAAAAAGTGAATGGCTTATGTAAGTCTCAAATATTGCTGTGCAATTTCTAAAGAGTACATGAAAGCACAAATATGATGAGGTGCCAGAAGGGAGCAAAAGAAATTAAGCTGGGTGTTCTTAATTTTTATATAGGTCTCTCTTCCACATCTTGCACCTGCCTTCATAATACTTTTATCAGTTGTAATTAGATTTTCATTTACTTATTCATCTGTTGATCTTTTTGTTTTGTTCCTCCTAAATATCCCCAAAGGTAAAAATACAGCCTTTCTAACTAGCTTTTGTAACCAAACCCTAGGATATAATAAACTTTTAATAATGGGTTGTTTGATGAACAAATACTGCATTCTAGAGACAGATAAGTAGAACACAATAGAAAGCCAGAAAGAGACTGGAGTTTATATGGAAATTGAATTTATTATAAAGGTGGTATTTCAAAGGGGAAAAGGATAATTTTTGTAATAAATAAAGTTTGGACAACAGGATACTCATTTGGAAAAAGATAAAAGTGTATCTATCACCAAAAACCATAAAATACCTAAGAATAAACCTAACCGAAGAGGTGAAAAATCTATACACTGAAAACTATAGAAAGCTTATGAAAGAAATTGAAGAAGACACACACAAAAAAAGGAAAAACATTGCATGCTCATGGGTGGGAAGAACAAATATTGTTAAAATGCCAATACAAAGCAAACTACATATCCAATGCAATCCCTATAAAAATAACACCAGCATTCTTCACAGAGCTAGAACAGAAATCCTAAAATTTGCATGGAATCAGAAAATACCCCGAATAGCCAAAGCGATCCTGAAAAAGAAAACCAAATCTGGAGGCATCACAATCCCGGACTTTAAGCTGTATTACAAAGCTTGACAAGTACCATCAAGTACCATCAAGACAGTATGGTACTGGCACAAGAACAGACACATAGACCAATGAAGTACATAGATCTCTACAGAACAGAGAACCCAGAAATGGACCCACAAACATTTGGCCAACTAATCTTTGACAAAGCAGGGAAGAATATCCAATGGAAAAGAGACACTCTCTTCAGCAAATGGTGTTGGGAAAACTGGAGAGCAACATGCAGAAGAATGAACAAGGGCCACTTTCTTATACCATACACAAAAATAAACTCAAAATGGAGGAAAGACCTAAACATAAGACAGGAAGCCATCAAAATCCTAGAGGAGAAAACAGGCAACAACCTGTTTGACCTCAGCCACAGCAACTTCTTATGTGACATGTCTACAGAGACAAGGGAAATGAAAGCAAAAATGAACTGTTGGGGCCTCATCAAGACAAAAAGCTTCTGCACAGTGAAGGAAACAATCAGCAAAACTAAAAGGCAAACAATGGAATGGGAGAAGATATTTGCAAATGACATATCAAATAAAGGGTTATTCTCCAGAATCTATAAAGAACTTATCAAACTCAACAGCCAAAAAACAAATAATCCAGTAAAGAAATAGGCAAAAAACATGAATAGACACTTTTCCAAAGAAGACATCCAGAGGGCTAATAGACACATTAAAAGATGCTCAACATCACTCATCATCAGGGAAATACAAATCAAAACCACAATTAGATATCACCTCACACCTGTCAGAATGGCCAAAATTAACAACTCAGGCAACAACAGCTGTTGGTGAGGATACAGAGAAAAAGGAACCCTTTTGCACTGCTGGTGGGGATGCAAACTGGTGCAGCCACTTTGGAAAACAGTATGGAGGTTCCTCAAAAAATTAAAAATAGAACTACCCTATGACCCAGCAATTACACTACTAGGTGCTTATCCAAAGGATACAGGAGTGCTGCTCCGAAGGGGCGCATGCACCATCGACAATAGCCAAAGTATGGAAAGAACCCAAATGTCCACTGACTGATGAATGGATAAAGAAGATGTGGTGTGTATATACAATGGAATATTACTTGGCAATCAAAAAAAAAAAAAAAAAGAAATCTTGCCATTTGCAGCAATATGGATGGAGCTAGAGTGTATTTAAAAAAAATTTTTTTTAACATTTATTTATTATTGAGAAACAGAGAGAGACAGAGCATGAGTATGGGAGGGGCAGAGAGAAGGGGAGACAGAATCTGAAGCAGGCTCCAAGCTCTGAGCTGTCAGCATAGAGCCTGACGCGGAGCTTGAACTCGCAAACTGCGAGATCATGACCTGAGCTGAAGTCAGATACTTAACTGACTGAGCCACCCAGGTGCCCTAGAGTATATTATGTTAAGCAAAATAAGTCAGTTAGAGAAAGACAAATATCATATGATTTCACTCATATGTGGAATTTAAGATATAAAACAGATGAACATAAAGGAAGGGAAGCAAAAATAATATAAAAACAGGAGAGAGACAAACCATAAAAGACAAATGCAGAGAACAAACTGAGGGTTGCTAGAGGGGTTTTGGGTGGGGGGATGGGCTAAATGGGCTAAGGAGGACATTTGTTAGGATGAGAACTGGGTGTTATATGTAAGTGATGAATCACTAAATTCTATTCCTGAAATCATTATTACACTATATGTTAACTTGGATGTAAATTTAAAAAAATAAAAATAAATAAATTAGATACAAATGTGTCATTTAAAAAAAAATGTATCCATATGTTATGCCACCATATACCAGAACAAACTCCAAGTAGAGTTTTAATGTTAAAAGAAAATGGAAACCATACAAATACTAGGAGGAAACAAAGTAGATACTTTATAACCTAGGTATGGGGAAACCTAACAATGAAACAATGACTCAAATTCAAAAAGGAACCAAAGCGAAGACTAGTAAATTCCATATGTAAAGGTGAAAAACAAAAGAAAAAAAAACTTGCACATGAACAAAAAACACCAAAAGTAAAATCAAAAGACAAGTGACAGGAAAATACTTAAAACTTAAAAAAAAAATTTTTTTTAAATGTTTATTTATTTTTGAGAGATAGAGTGAAGTAGAGGAGGGGCAGAGAGAGAGGGAGACACAGAATCTGAAGCAGGCTCTAGGCTCTGAGCTGTCAGCACAGAGCCCAACATGGGGCTCGAACCCATGAACCATGAGATCATGACCTGAGCCAAAGTTGGACGCTCAACCAACTGAGCTATCCAGGTACCCCCTTAAACTTATATAGCAGGTAATGGGATAATCTTTATGATTTATGAAAAGTTCTTTAAAAATTGAGAAAATATTCTCAAAAAAGTTAATCATACAATTATCATCTGATCCAACAATCCCACTCTTAGGTATATACCCAAAAGAAGTGAAAACAGGCACTTAAATACTTGTATATCCATGGTCACAGGAACATTATTCACAATAGCCAAAAGGTAGAAAGAACCCAAGCATCCATCAACAGACAAATGGATAAACAGAAGGTGGTATATACACACAATGGAAAACACTCAGCTTTTCTAAAAATTCTGGTAAGTGCTACAACATGGATGAACCTTGAAAACATTATGCTACATGAAATACATGAGATACCTAGAATAGTCACATTTATAAAGACAGGAAGTAGAACAGAGGTAACTAGGGGCTGGGAGAAAGGGAAAATAGACAGTCATTGTTTCATGGATAGAGTTTTTATTTGGGATAATGAGTAAGTTCTGGGGTAGTGGTGATGGGTGCCCAACACTAGGAGTGTAATTAATGCTACTGGATTGTATACTTAAAAATGGCTAGGGAAGCCTGGGTGGCTCAGTTGGTTAAGCATCTGACTCTTTGATTTCGTCTCAGGTCATGATCTCATGGTTTGTGGGTTCAAGCCTCATGTTGGGCTCTGTGCTGTCAGCATGGAGCCTGCTTGGGATTCTCTCTCCCCCCTCTCTCTGCCCCTCCCCTGCTTGTGCATGTGCATGCTCTCTCTCAAAATAAATAAATAGGGGTGCCTGGGTGCCTCAGCTGGTTAAACATCTGACTTCGGCTCAGGTCATGATCTCACGGTTCATGGGTTTGAGCCCCGAATCAGGCTCTGTGCTGACAGCTCAGAGCCTCGAGCCTGCTGTGGATTCTTGGTCTCCCTCTCTCTCTGCTCCCACCAGCTTCTCCCTCTCCCTCTCCCTCTCTCTCTCTCTCTCTCTCTCTCAAAAATAAAAAATAAAACATTAAAAAAATAATAATAAATTTATGAAATATAAGAACAACAATAGTATGAAACTAGAATTCCAGATCATGAAAACAAAATCAGAATGGGGTGAGGGTGAGGATGAATCTAGGCAAGGGCCAACAAACTTTTTCTGGAAAGGACCAGATAGTAAATGTTTTAGGCTTTGTGGACCACATAAGGTATCTGTAGCATATGCATGCATGCATGTGGGTGTGTGTCCGTCTGTCTGTCTATCTATCTTTAAGCCCTATCTATCTATCTATCTATCTATCTATCTATCTATCTATCTATCTATCTTTAAGCCCTTTCAAAATGTAGAAACTATTCTTAGTTTGTAGGTGGTACAAGAAGTGGCCACGGGCTGGATCTGACCCATTGATTGTAGTTTGCCAAACCCTGGTAAGGCACAGGGAAGTAAAATATGGTAAAAGTCTTACTTTGCTCAGAAAAAGACATTCAAAGATGCTATTTCATACCATTCTCCAATAAAAGAAACCAGGGCTTCTTTGAGGAAGGGCTGGGGCAGGAAAAATACAAGATAAACCTGAAACATGCTGTGGTAAAATAAGGAAGTCCTCAAAACAGAATGAGGACATGTCAAGAGAACCCAGGGACAACCTGAAGGTGTTCCCAATGGCCAAAGCTTGAATAATTTGAACAACAAAATAAATAACGTATTTATTTTGTTCAATTGTACTGGGCTACAACCCATAGAATATAATAAATACCCATGAGCCCATATTAATAAAAATAAATCACTGAATAAATAAATGAATGGGAGAGGGGGAAGGGACAACTTTTTCTGACAGGAGAATTCCAATTAATAAATTTAGAAGGAATAAGGTACAAAGAAAATCAACACGAGGCAACACTATTGTAATAACTGCTACAGAGAAGATCCACCAATGGATGCTAAAATCAGTAGGCAAAATGTATATTCTCAAAGTATCTCCCCCCAAGATAATTACCAATTACAGATGGGAAAATAGTAACTTTATAGGGACAAACACGAGAGACACTACCTTAACCAAGTGATCAAGTTTAACACCACCAGTATTAAACCATGTTAACACCAAGTACTCTCCACAATAGTACTCATCAAAAGTATCAAGGTCATGAAAGACTGAAGAACTATCACAGATTAGAAGATGCTAAGGAGACACAATAACTAAATGTAACAGGGGATCTGGGACTGGATCCTAGGACAGAAAGAGAACATTAGGGGAAAATCTGACAAAATTCTAATAACATCTATATTGGTTAATACTACTGTACCAATGGTAATTTCCTAGTTTTGATAACTGTACTATGGTTATGTAAAATGTTAACATTAGTGGAAGCTGGGGGAAAGGCATATGGGAATTCTAACAATTTTGCTAGTTTTCTATAAGCCTAAAAATTATTCAAAATAAAAAAGTTAAAAACTTTACTAAAAAGAAAAAAATTCTATTTCAGTCTTGAGGTAGGTAAAGAAACACAGTTTTAAAAGTACATTTTAAATTTATTATTATTTATTTATTTATTTAGTGAGCGCTGATACATGCAAGTGGGGCAGGGGCAGAGAGAGAGGGAGAGAAAGAACCCCAAGCAGGCTCTACACACAGCAAGGAGCCCTAAGCGGGGCTCAATCTCACTACTGGGATGTCACGGCCTGAGACAATATCAAGAGTCAGATGCTTAACCTACTGAACCACCAAGGTACCCCAATTTTTAAAAGTCATATTAAAGACTATTCTTTCAAAGCAATAGGAAGTACAACTTTAAAATCATTTGAGGGTAGAAAGAGGGATAATCAAAGGTGAGCAGAATGGAAATAGCCAGAAATAGAAGTGAAGAACAGAACATATGAAATAAAATGACAGGAATAAGAATAGACACATTAGTCATTACAATAATGAGAATAGATTGAATCCCCTTATTAAAGTGAAAGAATCTTGGATTGATTCAAAGAAGAAACTCTAACAAAATCTTGAGTACATGGACACACTTCAAGTGGCTGTGACTTTTTAAAAAAAGGATACGCAAAGATATGTCATAATTTTTAGACCAAAAAAAGAGGGTAGAAAAAATATAATTCAAGTTTTACAAAAATGTAAAATACAATAACATTACATATAATACAAGAAACAGTTCTTAGAACTTCATAGCACCAGTACAGAGAAAGTTAAAAGGACATGCAGATTTGAGCGCCTAAGTGGCTCAGTTGGTTAAGTGTCTGACTTCGGCTCAGGTCATTATCTCACAGTTTGTGGGTTCAAGCCCTGCATTAGGCTCTCTGCTGTCAGCACAGAGCCCTCTTTGAATCCTCTTCACCCTCCCTTTGTGCCCTTCCCCAGCATAAATAAACATTAAAAAAAAAAAAAAAGGACATGCAGATTCTAAATCATATAATCAAAACGATGAGAGATAAACAGAGAAGCAAGTTTCCTTTCCAAGTAACACTAGTTTTAAATATATGTAGGGGTGCCTGGGTGGCTCAGTTGGTGAAGTGTCTGACTTCGGCTCAGTTCACGACCTTGCAGCTCGTGAGTTCGAGTCCTGTGTCGGGCTCTGTGCTGACAGCTCAGAGCCTGGAGCCTGCTTCCAATTCTGTGTCTCCCTCTCTCACTACCCCTCCCCCACTCTCTTACTCTCTTTCAAAAATAAATAAACATTAAAAATTAAAAAAAAAAATATATGTAGAGAACATTTTCCAAAATTGGAACAACTTGACCTAGTGATGACATTGGAAGAGAAAAGTCAGTGGTAGGATTTCTTCTTTGGAAAATTCCTGCTAACACATTAATTCCATTCTCATTTAAAATATCCTACTGGCTGGTTCAGTCAGTATAGCATGGGAATCTTGATCTCAGGGTTGTGATTCCAGCCCTATGTTGAGGGTAGAGATTACTTAAAAATTAAATCTTTAAAATGAAACAAACAGGGGCGCCTGGGTGGCTCAGTCGGTTGGGCGGCTGACTTCGGCTCAGGTCATGATCTCGAGGTCTGTGAGTTCGAGCCCCGCGTCGGGCTCTGCGCTGACAGCTCAGAGCCTGGAGCCTGTTTCGGATTCTGTGTCTCCCTCTCTCTGACCCTCCCCTGTTCATGCTCTGTCTCTCCCTGTCTCAAAAATAAATAAAACGTTAAAAAAAAAAAATTAAAAAAAAATAAATAAAATGAAACAAACAAATATATAAAATATCCTATGAGAAAGAAGGTAAAGACCTTTTTTTTTGTTTTGTTTTGAGGGAGAGTATGAACACAAGTGAGGAGGGGCAGAGAGACAGGGAGAGAGAAAAAATCTGTGCTGTCACAACAAAGCCTGATGTGGGGCTCGATCCCACAAACTGTGAGATCATGACCAGAGTTGAGATCAAGAGTCAGACACTTAACCCACTGAACCACCCAGTCTCCCCAAAGACATTTTCATACGGTCAAAAACAGAATTTATTGAACAGACCTACACAAAAGGAAATTTTTAGGTGTTCTTTAGATAGAGAAAAAAATAATCCCAATGAAAATAAATAAATAACTACAACAACAGAGGAGTTGGGGGGGGGGGTAACTGGTAAGTATTCAAAGATACCAGTATTGCCCAGCAAGTGCCAATTAATAATACTTGATAACTTTTATTTAATGGTCACTACTGCCTGGCATTGTTCTGGGCATTTCACATTATTAACTCCTATAACAACCATAATAATTACATGAAGGGGGCTCTATTTTTATCTCATTTGCAAAGGAGAAAACTGAAGCACAGAGATTTTAAGCAATTTACCTAAACTCACAGATTCAGTAATTGGCAGAGCTAAGATTTGAACTCAATCTGATTCCCAAGTCAGTCCCTTAGCCATTACATGACCTTACCTCTCAAACATTTAGAGAATAAATGAATTGCTGAATTGGGTAAAATGAGCTGTTTTAAGAAAATAAGTATTTTTAAAAAAATTTTAATGTTTATTTTTGAAAGAAAGAGAATGAGAGTGGGGGAGGGGCAGAGAGAGAGGGAGACACAGAACCCGAAGCAGGTTCCAGGCTCTGAGCTGTCAGCACAGATCCCAACCCTGAGCTCGAAACCACAAACTGGGAGATCATGACCTGAGCTGAAGTTGGACGCTTAGCCGACTGAGCCACCCAGGAGCCCCGAAAGTATTTTTTAAGGGATGAAGATGCTTGCAGGAAAAAGAATCCAAAGTACAGGTAAAAGTGGAGCAAAAGGGGAAAAAGGGAGCATGTTCTTTTTGAAGTGGGAGGAAAATATGCAAGAAGAAAGGATAATGGGGGTAAGGGCAAGGTTCCCTTGGGAGCTGAGGCTGACACAATCTCTGCTCTTTGTGTCTTCATGTCTCAGGCTGTTCTACAGTTTTCAGTACACCTTGGAGGGGAGCCTCTCAGTAATGACTTAAGTTACTGCTGTCAGTTGACTCACCTACTGGCTATTATCATTCCCAATGACCTCCCCCCACTAGATCACCCCTCACTCACCTGGACACCATGGTCCTGTCACGTCATTTGCAATCATCCAGGGTTCTCTCCCTTGTTCCAGTAAGGAAATGAGGTCAGGCTTAGAAATGGAAAGTCCTGGTAATAGGAAAAGAAATGGAGCATAATTGTCCTGTTCCAAAATTCAAACACAGTCCCTTGGTCACCAAGGAAAGAGACAATTATGAAGGAAGGAATGAAGGAAGGTGTAAAGTTTGTCCAAAGGACAGGAAGACAGAGGTGCTAATGGAACTACCCCTTTGCACATCCATAAACCACAAAGAATTCCCTTGGAAACAGAGAGCAGAAATTTAGCCAGAAACCTATAGGTCTCCCTAGAAATTCACTGTGAAGAAACCAGAAATTCCAGAAGGCTAGTCCTGAGTTATTTAGAGTAGATAGCTATGGTGGTCATTCTCCATTTGCCCTCTCCTCCCCACTCAATCCATTCCTTGCTCTGTGCCCCACACAGAGGGACTGTACTATCCTGGCTCTGTGGTTTCTCATTGGGTTTGGCATATGGAAGCATCAGCAGAAGGCCAATGGGTAGGATGAGAGAGCTCAGGGTATTTATCCTTTTCCCTCTCTCCTCTGACCCAGGAGTTTTGGAGGCAGCTACAGTTGCTGCCAGCCAGGCCCTTCTCCATGACTCTAGCTCTCACCATTGTCCAGGGGCAGTTTCCTCCCTTTACCTTTTCCTGCCAGAGGTGATAACAACCTATCACTGTGACAGTCCCTGGAAGCTTCATTTCCTGTCTGGCCCTAGATTATACAACATCCTTACCTAGTGACACCAAGTTACTGAAGTTCTCCAGAGTCACATCCCTGTACAAGTTTCTCTGGGCAGGTTCCAGGCACTTCCATTCTTCCTGAGAAAACTCTATGGCCACATCCCTGAATGTTACCAGCCCCTGAAATAATAAACCCATGCATTACTAGTAAATGAGAGGGCTTTTATTTTTTACATTTATTACAAAATTTTTCAAAAAATATACCAAAGTATACAGAGTAGTATGACCCCCATGAATCCATTGCTCTGCTTCAACAATTAGTAAGACTTTGCAAGACTTTTCAAATCTTGTTTTATTTCCTTTTTTTTTAACCCCTCGTGTATTTTGAGGCAGATCTTACATACCAAATACCAAACATCATAGTATTTTATCCATAAATACTTTAGTACCTAGCAGATTAGAACTTTTTTTTAAAAATAGCATATAACAACCAGAATATCATTATTATACTTAATAAAATTAACAATAACTTCCTAATAACCAGATCAAGTTTCAAATTGCCCCAATCTTCTCAAAAGTAATTTTTTACAGTTGGTTTGTTCAAATCAAGATTCAAATTAAATCCACACATTGCATTTAGTGGGTAGGTCTCCTTAAGTCTCTAGAATCTATAAGAGCCCCTAGAAACCCTTCAAAAATTTTTATTGCTATTTATTTATTAATTAAAGAAACATTTGAATCAGTAGAATCTCCCACATTCTTGGCTGATTGCATCTTCATGGAACAGTTTAAAATGTTGCTTTACTTCCATACTTTCTGTGAAAAGGTAGTTAGATCTGGAGGCCTGATTCACATTGTTTTTTGGAGGGGCAGGAATATGTCAGAGGTGGTGCTGGGTACTTCCTATAGCTTCCATCAGGAGGCACATAATAACTGTACCATTTTTAGTGAGGTTAAAATTGATGAGTAGGTTCAGGTATTGACAACCTGACTCATCCAGGAAAACGTCTGTAAGATAGAAAGAGAAGATATGGAGAAGGGCACTGTAGGAAGGAGGTGATCAAGCAAGCAAGCTATGGAGGAGTGCCTATGCCATGAAGGTAGTATAATAAGCACATTTATTTGGCTAGAGGCCTACATTCATTTCAATATTCCTGTAACTGGAACTAAAACCTCTTTCATACAGTAGGACTCTTCTATATTCTACAAGGGCCTGGGAACGAGCAAAATCTAGCTAAGTGGGATCTTACAAATAAACAAAATAGCATATACAAAATACACAGCAAACAAAAGCCTTGCCAATAATAAAGACTTTTAAAAATGAATCCTTTACCCTTTCTCCATGGAGAGAGAGAAAAAAAAAAGATAGGATCCAAAATGTCTTATAAATCTCTATCTTAAAATATAGGACTGGGATGCAGATTACTTAAAAAAAAAAAGTAAAAGAAAGTAAAAATCCAAACCACAAAATTGGGAGAAAATATTTACAAATCTTATAACTGGTAAGGATTCAGTATATATAAAGAAGTCTTACAATTCAACAATAAAAAAAAATTAAAAACTAAGCAAAGAATTTGATTTCTCCAAAGAAGATATACAGATGGCCAATAAGCATATGAAAAGATGTTCAATACCACTAATCATTAGGGAAATGAAAATCAAAATAACAATAAGATGCTACTTCATGTCCTTTAGGATGGCTATTACCAAAAAAGACAAAATAACACATGTTGGTGAGGATGTGGAGAAATCAGAACACATTGCTGACAGGTATGTAAAATGCAGCAGCCACTTTGGAAAAGTTTTGGCAGTTTCTCAAAATGTTAAACATAGAATTATGTAGGTACAGAGAAACGAAAACGTTATGTCCACCCCAAAACCCTGGTATACACCAATGTTCACAGCAGCGTTATTCATGATAGCCAAAAAGCAGAAATAACCCAAATGTCCATAAACTGATGAACTAAAGAAAAAGGTAAACTAAATAAACAAAAGAATAAAATTTGGTATAAAAATGAATGAAGTACTGATAAATGTTACAACATGGATGAAGCTTGAAAACATACTACATGAAAAAAGCCAGACACAAAAGAGCAAATACTGTAAGATTCTACTCATAGGAAATCTCCCGAATAGGCAAATCCATAGAGATAGAAAAGTAAATTAGCGGTTGCCAGTGGATGAGGAGGAGTGGTTGAGAGGGACTAATGCAAATGGGATTTCTTTTGGGGGTAACAAAAATGTTCTAAAATGGATTGTGCTGATGGTTGTAGAACTCTATAAATACACTAAACACCACAGAACTTTACACTTATATGGGTGAATTTCCTTGTACAAAATTATATATACAATAAATAAAACTGTTAGGGGCAGAGAAAGAGGGAGAGAGAGAGAATCCTAAGCAGACTCTGGCCTGACAGCAGGGCTCAATCCAATGAACTGTGAGATCATGACCTGAGCTGATACCAAGAGTCGGATGTTTAACCGCCTGAGCCACCCAGGCACCCCTCAGAGAACTCTGTTAATGCTGGCTATATTTATCGATAATTACCAGGTTAGAAATTAAAAGTGAGAAATTTAAAAATATTAATTTATTAATTTATTTAAGTAACCAATAATAAACCTGTTACATGTTAACATAACATACAATTTATGAAAAAAAATTATTGTCAAAAAAACTTAATAGCTTTGTTTTACATTTTTGCAATCTCTTTAATGACTGGCTGAAAAAAAGACACTTGGATTTTCACATCTACTTCTGCATTCAGTCTGTTGGGATAACATATATCATATAGCTTCTAAGAAACTCCATTGTACAGTAATTGGAGAGTATGAGTCAGAAAGGCAAATAACATGTTGGTATTATCTCTTGAGAGGGTGTCAGAGTCTTCCTGCTTGGAGAACTGCTAATCTAGTGCTACACAATTTAACATGAATGATTTGAAAGCACATTGTGTTGAATGAAAAAAATCTGGTCAAAAATATAGAGTAAGATAACTTCACAAAAATTTGAAAACAGAACACTCAGCAGTATATTGCTTAGTATGCATTCATATATGGTAAAACTATTATAAAAATCAAAGGACTGGGGGCGCCTGGGTGGCTCGGTCGGTTAAGCGTCCGACTTCGGCTCAGGTCATGATCTCATGGTCTGTGAGTTCGAGCCCTGCGTCGGGCTCTGTGCTGACAGCTCAGAGCCTGGAGCCTGCTTCCGATTCTGTGTCTCCCTCTCTCTCTGACCCTCCCCCATTCATGCTCTGTCTCTCTCTGTCTCAAAAATAAATAAACGTTAAAAAAAAAATTTAAAAAAAATCAAAATACTGATAAACACAAAATCGAAGGCAAGCATAACCATTGGTAGGAACAGTAATGCAGTGTGGAAAGGAATATGATCTGGGAAGGGAATATGGGATGCTTAGATGGTACATTAGTCTAAGTAATGAGTACATCAATACTTTTTTATTACTTTTAAAGTTTATCTATTTTGAGAGAGAGAGAGAGAGTGCATTAGCAAGTACGGGAGGGACAGAAAGAGGAGGAGAGAGAGAGGATCCCAAGCAGACTCTGTGCTGACAGGGCTCGGACCCATAAGCTGGGAGATCACAACCTGAGCCAAAGATGGATGCTTAATCAACTGAGCTACCCAGGCACCCCAATACTTTATTATTTTTTACACCATATACATGTTATAGATATGTTTTTATATATATTCTTTGGTAGTATGAAATATTTATTATATTTATTTATTTATTTTTATGATTTTTAA
This sequence comes from Prionailurus bengalensis, assembly GCF_016509475.1. Taxonomy (NCBI): domain Eukaryota; kingdom Metazoa; phylum Chordata; class Mammalia; order Carnivora; family Felidae; genus Prionailurus; species Prionailurus bengalensis. The sequence continues at coordinate 17,792,961 of NC_057352.1, read as the reverse complement.
AGATGTAACATTTAAAAATAAAGGATGGGGCGCCTGGGTGGTGCAGTCGGTTAAGCATCCGACTTCAGCCAGGTCACGATCTCGCGGTCCGTGAGTTCGAGCCCCGTGTCGGGCTCTGGGCTGATGGCTCAGAGCCTGGAGCCTGTTTCCGATTCTGTGTCTCCCTCTCTCTCTGCCCCTCGTCCGTTCATGCTCTGTCTCTCTCTGTCCCAAAAATAAATAAACGTTGAAAAAAAATAAATAAATAAAAATAAAGGAAACCACCTAGATTAATGGAAAAGATCAAAGTTATCTCATCTTTGGCCCCACTCAACCAGGGTTCTGATAAAGGGGGCTCTCACATTTCTTATAAGACAATATATTTCTGCTCCACTGTTGCTCTGATAAGAGCCATGTGTCCATATGTCTACACTGTTGGAGAAGAGAGAGCCACTAAGGGAAGTGGAACACCATCACCCATCCCTGGAATGGAGGAACTGGGAACAAGAATGGGGCTCAGTGAGATAGGGAAGTTTCAGGATAAAGAACACAAATCATGTTCACATGATTTGAAAGGAAGAGAGATTATTTCAAGGATAGAGGAAATTTCAGCTTACCTGTGCCATGGCTTTCAGAACTACCTGGGCTGCTCTGATTTCTTTAGATTCTTCTCTTGGGCAAGTGCAGAGTCCTGAAAAAGCAGAGTAGGGGGAAAAAAGGGGAAATCTCTCATAAACTGAGCTTGCCTGAGCACTCCTAAATAGACGACCTTAACACAACTGTACTTCCAATGTCCTGCTCTGCTTCCCTTGTCCTCCCCCTTGTCCCACCACACAACACTAATATCAAGAACTACAGAGTTAACAAAACCCAGCCCCTCCCTAAACTCCAGGGAAACTAAAAAATGGATTCAAAGAAGATACGCTCCAGCACTCACATAGAATCCTACCACCTCAGCAGGAGGGATTCCAGCCTGAACATTCCCCCATCTTGCTGATGCTAATCTATACCCTACACGGGGACTAGTTGGCTCCCACCTGTTCCAAGCTGATCTTCCTCTACAGCTGCTGCAAAGAGTGTCAAGACTCAGACTTGCTTACTTTATCCTCTAAAGATGAGGACAGTACCCACAGGTTACAAACATAGCATACCTGTGCAGGCCAAACCTTGAGAAAAAGATATCCCTAAAACTAAGTCTTCCCGCTTCTCTGAGCTCAACAGGCAAAACCTCTTGGGTACTTCTTTGGCTCTACTTCCTCCTTCTAAGTCTAGAAAGGAACACCACCTACACCAGAGGCCTCATCAAAGACTCCAGCCCTGCCTGGACTCACCAGACAGGAGCAAGAAAATAATAGTAAACAGGTATCTTAAAGCACACCTGCATATCCAGAGTATTGACCTGAATGGGAGCTCAATTTATAGAAGCCTCTTGGGCCAGCACTCCTAATCTTCCATCTAAGCCTTCCCTACTGCTTTCCTGCAGAATATCACCTCTAGTATTTGTTAAGGGTGGAGTTCTATGGAAAATGGCCTGTACTTCAAAGTAATGAGAACTCAGGTGTTTTTTTTTAAGTTTATTTATTTTGAGAGAGAGAGAGAGCGTGCGCATGCAAGCGAGCACGGGGGAGGGGCAGAGAGACAGGAAGAGAGAGAGAATCTTAAGCAGGTTCCGAGTTGTTAGTGCAGAGCTGGATATGGGGCTCGATCTCGCAAACTGTGACATCATGACCTGAACTGAGATCGAGTTGGACACTTAACCAACTGAATCTCCCAGGTACCCTGAGAACTCAGGGGTTTTAAGGAGGACAGTAATGCTGGTTCTAATCAGAGGTGCAAGAAGCTTCCCATGGTTTGTGGGTGGGGTGGGTGAGAAGGAAGACTAATTTTCTCAATGCAGTGGGGTCAAGGAAAATGTCTTCTACGTTGTAGAATATGAATTGGGACTTCAAAATCAGAGAATTTTAATAGGCAGAAGAGGTGGGGCGCCTGGGTGGCTCAGTCGGTTAAGCGTCCGACTTCAGCTCAGGTCACGATCTCGCGGTCCGTGAGTTCGATCCCCGCGTCGGACTCTGGGCTGATGATGGCCCAGAGCCTGGAGCCTGCTTCCGATTCTGTGTCTCCCTCTCTCTCTGACCCTCCCCCGTTCATGCTCTGCCTCTCTCTGTCTCAAAAATAAATAAACGTTAAAAAAAAAAATAGGCAGAAGAGGTACAGAAGAGTATTCTGATCTATGAATAAAAGTGACAAAAATAGTGGACCAAAAGTATATGGTGTATTTGGGGAGCAGAGAATAATTTGGAATGACTTGTGTAGTTTGGGGAAAGGTCTAGACTAGTGCTGTCCACCACATCTTTCTGTGATGATGGAAATCTTCACATCTGTACCCTCAATAATTTGGCATTAGCCACATGCACTAAGTATGTAAAAAGTGTCTAGTAGGACTGAGGAACTGGATTTTTCTCTAAATTTTTAATTATATTTAAATTTAATTCGTTTTAGAATCTAGAGGAAGTTTACGCTGGTGATGACATCAGGGGTTGGAAAATGAAGGCGAATGAGTGAAATAAAATAACAATGAGGACAAAGACCAGGCATCATCATCACTGTGACTGGCACCTGCCATGCTGTCTGGAGGAGAAGGGTCCAATGACTACTAACTGAATATATAAATGTTTGTTTTTCACCCATTAATGAATGGAAGGCCACTGAAGAATTTAAAGAGGGAAATGATAGGGTCAATATGGCCAGAATATTTTATTGGAGAGGAGTAAAACTGGAGACAGAGAGATCAACTGAGAGGTGCTTATACTTTTGCAAGCAAACAAAGGACCTGATGAAGGATAATGGCAGTGAAGATAAAAAGGAAGGTATAATTTCAAGGTGTACAGAAGTAAAATCCACAAGCTCTGGCATCTGATTAGATATGGAGATGGAGAAAGAGGAGTCAAAAATTCTTTCAGATTTACTGAGCTCCTACCTCAATTGGCATGGTTCTAGGTGTGAGGAAGATAATAAATCCAGTCCCTGTCCCAGTGGATCTCACATTCTAATGGAAAGAGACAATAACAAATATTGATATACTGACATTGATACTCCTATTTATATGTCGGGTGGCCCAAATTCTATGTAAAAAAATTAAGAAGCGTTAGAGGATAGGGAGCTTTGGGGAAATGGAAGGTGGCCTGAGAAGGCTTTTCATTGAGAAGGTGATATGTAAACACTGAGTGAGTGGAGTGATAAATGCAGGTATCTAAGAGTATAGGGAACAGTAACTGCAAAGGCCTCAAGGCAGGAGCAGAGTTTCTTTGATTAATAAAGGGGACTAGGGTGGCTGGAATGGAGTGTGCAAGAGAAAGTCAGCAGCTCATTTGGGTGACAGAGGTGTCTGGAAGCTGATCACATGGGGCTTGTGGGCCGCTGTAAGAACTTTGCTTTTTATTCTTGAATAAGACAGGAAGCCACTAAAGGTTTAAGACAAGGAATGGCACACTCTGATTTACATTTAAAGGGATCATGCAAAGAAAGTGAAGGAAGAAGACAAGGGGAGGGAAGCAGGGAGACCAGTGAGAAGGTAGGTAACTGTAGTAATCCAGGCAAGGGGTGAGGGTGGCTTGCACTAGGGATGGTGGTGGTGGGGGGAGTGATGAGACTTAATCAGATTAGACATTCTCTGAAGGTAGAGCTGATGGGATTTGTTGATTTTAGGTATAAAAGAAAAAAAAAAAAAAAGGAGGAAGAAGCCATAATGATGCTAAGGTATTTGGCTTGAGGAAATGGAAGTATGAAGTTGTCATTTTTTTAACACAAAGAACCCTGAGAGGAGCAGGTCTGAATAAACCAATTATGAGTTCTGTTTCAGACTCTAATACTTGAGATTATTATAACATATCACAGACACAGTGGGCTCTAGCTGTGTAAACTTCCAACAAGGCAATGTTAACAGAAATTAAACTATGTATGTCCTCTGATGAAGCAATTCCACAGCTGAGACTATCCAAAAGATGTGTGTGGGCTACATGATGGAGACACTGCTGACACTGGAAACAACTTGGAAAAGAACTTAAAAAGGAGGATTGGTTAAATAAATAAATTACAGTATATCCACACAGTGGGAACACTGTTGCCATAAAATGAACACATATATTTGTTGGTGTTAAGATGTTAAACAATGCTGGACAAAAAAGGTAGCTAATGAAGTAGTATGTGTAGTGTAATCCTATTTTTATAGGAAAAATATACATACGTTCTATATATGCGTGTGTGTGTGCACAGAAGATGGACTGAAAGAATTTTTAATTACGTTTTTACATTTGTCTCTGTGTGTATAATTACAGGGGGAATCTTGGTTTTTTTCTATATTTTCAAGTTTTCCCTTAAGCATATGTTTTATAATCATAAATAATTTATACCTTCCTCTTTGTTCAGGGGGGTGAATTATAAAAGGAAATATGAATGGAATGATTCATGAGTGACAGTGAGGTGTTTTGGGGAACTTATATGCTGAAGGAGATTGATTTTCTCTATAGTTCTACAGCCTTTTAGGGGCTTGTTCTCAAATAATAACATAAAGCTCCTGAATGCCCACAGAAGTGAGCTTTCATATGAAAGCCTTCCATTTTTGTTAGTCTGCTCACTCACCTGTGCACAGACCTCTTGTCAACCCTCAATCCAGGATATCCTCCTTGCTCCAAAGAGAAATCACATTTAATTTACAGAAGCAACTTCCTACACACACAAAAAGAAATGGGTCTTAGCCAGTGTGGCAGACATTAATTTAATTACTATTATTTCCCCATTATTCAGTTTTCCTCTCCTTCTGGGTACATAGATGACATGTTCCAGACTCTTGCAGTTAGGCAAGGCCATAAACTGTTTTGTCCAATGGAATCTGAGCTGTGGTGATGTGTGTCACTTCAATCTGAGGCACTGACAGGACTGCATAATTCTCTAGTTTTTCTATTCCCTGATGTGTGGCTAGGGGGACCATGTGTTTCAGATGGTATAGCTATAGATTGGTGGAATCTACTTTGGTCTGGGACTCTGCCTACATGGATGCGTGTGGACATCCATGGGGACGCCTGAGTGGCTCAGTCAGTTAGGTGTCCAACTTTGGCTCAGGTCATGATCTCACAGTTCATAGGTTTGAGCCCCGCATTGGGCTCTGTGCTGACAGCCCAGATCCTGGAGCCTGCTTCAGATTATGTGTTTCCCCCTCTCTCTGCCCCTCCCTCGCTTATGCTCTGTCTCTCTCTCAAAAGTAAATAAACGTTACAAAAAAAAAAAAAAAAAGTCAGAGGAAACTTCAGAAATAACAGAGCAGAGCTGTTAATTTCCAACTCCATACACCTCAAAGGGATTTTTCACAAACATACGATGTGAAACACAAGGCCCCAAAGAGAGAGATTATGAGTTATAGGATAAGTTGATCTTGACCTAGCAAAACCATGCTTCTCCACATCCTACCATCAAATCTTTGTGCAATCCTTCTGAGCAAAGTTTAGCCATCCATATACCACTTGGTGAAGCTTGAAGCTACATCCCTGGATTTTCTCTATCTAAACTGATAGACATTCTTATTCTTTAGAGGCCAAAGGTCCCACATCACACAGGGACTGGGAGAAGTTGCCAGGTCATGAAAATTAGACATATAGAGATATCTCCACCTTAACATTAGTAATCTATTCCTAAAAAGCAATCATTCTGTGCAAGAACTCTAACCAGAGCCTTTTTCCCACTATTTAAAATGTGAAAAATATAATGCATCACATTTTAACACAAAGCACCCAAATAATTTCCTAAAACATAATTGAACACACAAAAAAATCTACATATAATAAAGTATTGTATTAGGGGCGCCTGGGTGGCTCAGTCGGTTAAGTGTCCAACTTCAGCTCAAGTCATGATCTTGGGGTCTGTGAGTTCGAGCCCCACATTAGTCTCTGTGCTGACAGCTCAGAGCCTGGAGCCTGCTTCAGATTCTGTCTCCCTGTCTCTCTGCCCCTCCCTGGCTCAACTCTGTCTCTCTCTCTCTCAAAAATAAATAAACATTAAAAAAATTAAAAAAAAATAAAGTATTGTATTAGATTGTAATTTTCTTAAAACATTACTTCTTGATCCCCAATTATTAACAACTAGTTGCTCTGAGCATCATGAACATCAGCATATCCCTTTTGTTAACACACCAATCTATGTACCTGTCAAAATATTTGCATGATTGATGTTTTATTAATTGTATTTCTTTTTTTCTTTAATGTTTATTTTATTTTTGAGAGAGAGAGAGAGCATGAGTAGGGGAGGGATAGAGAGAGAGAGGGAGACACAGAATCCCAAGCAGGCTCTAGGTTCTGAGCTGCTAGCACAGAGCCTGACACAGGGCTCTAACCCACAAACTGCAAGATCGTGACCTGAGCTGAAGTCAAACGTCCAACTGATCAAGCTGCCCAGGCACACCCTTATATGCTATATTTTAAATGATGTATTGAATTTTATTGATGTAAACATACATTTCCCCAGTATAAACATCAACCAAAAATCATTACAATGAGATATATACATTTTCAGGCAATATTCAGTTTTCTGAGTAAGACAAGAGCAGGGAGTTTAACTAAATGAAAGATTTCTATGAAACAGTAATTCTAAGTACTCACAAATTTAGTAGTAATATAATAGCTAATAACAACATAAAAATGTTGCAGGTATGGTTAAATGGAAAAAAAAAAAAAAAAAGGTTACAAATGTGCTCATGTGCTCCTATCTGTAAAATACACAGATACATCAATACAGACAATATAGACAGACAAATTACATGAAAAATGTCTAGGAAGTTTTGTCTTTAAAGATTACTTTGGTTATTGCGGGCTATGATCTTCAATGTTCTTCGTTTTACTAAAGTGCATGTTTTTTCAATAATTATGTATTAGTTTTTAAATTATTTTTAAGTTCTGATAAATGTAAGCTATCCCTAAGTAGCAGATAAAAAAGAAAATACTTACTTTTTTTTAAGCAATCTTCCCTTGAACATAAAATAATAGCTTAGGATATTCTAAAAATAGTTGTATTTTCACAGAATCGCTTTTGTTTTTGCTTTTGCAGCTCCCAGTAGTTGCAAACTTCTTGATTTGGTAACTATATTCATGTCCTGCCTGGAAAAGAATGAAAAGTCATTAGTATATTACATATATATGTATTATGTATAACGGTATATAACAGTGTGTAACAGTGCTTCCTTTCAGCTCTTCTTGCCAGATGAGTCTATTATGCTTCTGTACCTGCCCCACTGTTCTCTAAACAGCTACAAACTTAGCTTGCCCCATTGGTCATACTTTGGATTTCTGATGATTAGAATGATGAAAACTACAAGCATTGGGGTGCCTGGGTGGCTCAGTTGGTGAAGTGTCTGACTTCGGCTCAGGTCATGATCTCATGGCTTGTGGGTTTGAGCCCTGCATTGGGCTCTGCACCGACAGATTGAAACGCTTGCTTTGGATCCTGTCTCTCCCTTTCTCTCTGCCCCTCCCCTGCTCACTCATGCTTGTTCTCTCTCTCTCTCTCAAAATAAATATTAAAAAAAAATAAAATTTAAATAAAAAAACTGCACGTCTTGTATAGGACTCAAGAAAACTAATTTACCTCCACAGAGCTCTTATGAGATCAGTTTGACTTAGACATGGTCAATATGACAATGGTCAATAATATGGTCACAGTCATGGTCAATAAGACAATGACCGTTCTGGTCACACAAGTTATCTCCCTCTTATGAATTATCACAGCATTACTATCAGGATAAAATAGTGCTCTTTATTATCCTTTACTTTGAATATCTGTATACTACTTTTGTCTCACCTATTATGTTATTTGCACTTTAAAAGTAAATAAAGACTATAACTTTTATTTTTTCCCTTAAGTAATCTCCACACCCAACATGGGGCTCGAACTCACAGCCCTGAGATCAAGAGTCGAATGCTCCACCAACTAAGCTAGCCAGGCACACAGAGACTATGACTTAAAAAAAAAAAAATTCTTTTTAAAGTTTATTTATTTTGAGAGAAAGAGTGAGAGAGCGAGAGAGAGAGAGAGTGGTGTCTGGGAGGGGCAGAGAGAGAAGCCCAAGTAGGCTTCATGCCGTTGGTGAGGAGCCCAACACAGGATTGCAACTCTCAAACCATGAGAGTATGACCTGAGCCGAAATCAAGAGTCAGATGCTTAACCAACTGAGCCACCCAGGAGCCCCGAGACTATAACTTTTAAAAAGCAACTTGTCTCCCTGAGTTCTAGATTAGGATTTTGCACCTTTGAAAATTCTTAATAAATTTCTAATGTCCCAAAGGAATCCATTATAAAAATATGTGAGTGGTATGTGAGCCACCTGGGTGGCTCAGTTGGTTGAGCGTCCAACTTGCTCAGGTCATGATCTCGTGGTCCGTGAGTTTGAGCCCTCCATTGGGCTCTGTGCTGACAGCTCAGAGCCTGGGGCCTGCTTCAGAATCTGTGTCTCCCTCTCTCTGCCCCTCCCTCACTCATGCTCTGTCTCTCTCTCTCTCTCTCTCTCTGTGAAAAAGAAATAAACTTGAAAACTATGTGAGTGGCATGCACAAAAACACTTTTGGGAATAGCTCATAACTAAATTATAGAAATACAAATTCTCTTTAGTAGGCAAAAATGAAAAAATTAGGGTTATCTTGATAATGAAATACTAACGTTTATTTACTTTTGAGAGACAGAGCTCAAGCGGGGAGGGGGAGAAAGAGGGAGACACAGAATCTGAAGCAGGCTCCAGGTTCTGAGCTGTCAGCACATGGCCCGACGTGGGGCTCAAACTCACAGACTGTGAGATCATGACCTGAGCCAAAGTTGGACACTTAACCGACTGAGCCACCCAGGTTCCCCCATGTAATGAAATAATACATAGTGACTATAAAATACAACATTACCATGAAATACATTATTAAATAATAAAGGCAGGTTACAGAATTTATACACAAGTGATACCCCTCTATAAAATCCCATAGACGGGGCGCCTGGGTGGTGCAGTTGGTTAAGTGTCCGACTTCAGCCAGGTCACGATCTCGCGGTCCGGGAGTTCGAGCCCCGCGTCGGGCTCTGGGCTGATGGCTCAGAGCCTGGAGCCTGTTTCCGATTCTGTGTCTCCCTCTCTCTCTGCCCCTCCCCCGCTCATGCTCTCTCTCTCTCTCTCTCTCTCTCTCTCTCTGTCCCGAAAATAAACGTTGAAAAAAAAAAATCCCATAGAAAAATATTTGAAGTATATCCACCAAAATATTAAGAATATTTATTTCTGGATGAAGGAATTTTTAGCAAATTTCTATTTTTACATTAACCTTATATTTTTCACAAGAAAAATCATAAAAATATTGTTTCCATTTAAAAATAAATAACCAGGGGCACCTGGGTGGCTCAGCCACTTAAGCTTCAGACACTTGATTTCGGCTCAGGTCATGATCTCACAGTTTTGAGACTGAGCTCTGTGTGGGGCCCCTGCATTGAGCTCTGGCACTGGGTACAGAGCATGTTTAAGATTCTCCTTCTCCCTCCGCCCTTCCCCACCATCTCTCTCTCTCTCTCTCTCTCTCTCTCTCTCTCTCTCTCTCTCTTAAAAAAAAACCCAAAAAACAAAAAAACCCTACCAAACCAAACCAAAAATAAATAACCATAGTTGTAGATAGTATTTATTTTCCTGGTAGTAGAAAAAATTAGGAAAAATTGAGACAACGTTTATGACATGAATGGGATCAAGAAAAGAAATTAGTGTGATTGAAACCAATAACAACTAAAAGTTCTTTAACAGTCCTTTAAATGTTGATTCGTATTTCTTGATACATTGGTATAGCTTCATTATCAAAAATATTCTGTGAATGACCAATTTTCAAGAAAGTTAAAATTAAATAAAACAGCATATGTAAAGTAGAAAGAATGGTGCCAGACACACAGCGAGCTTCTCCATTCAATCACTAATTAGAAGATTTTTGGGTAGGATCTTTGCAAAACCTAAGCACTTTTTAATTTATCATTTTGTTTATGACATCCTTTTCATTGTTCTCATTAAAGCTTTGTAAGCACATTATTAGCTGGATGAATATAATAGATGATGGAACATTCCTCTTCTCTTTCCCTACTGTTGGGTGCAAATTTGAGACATCTCAAAGGCTATTATCAGGTATTATTATCCTTGGTTTTAAATTTTCAGGGGTCATGAGTATCTTTGAAAATCTTCTGGAATATGGCACCTAGGTGGTTCAGTTGGTTGGGCGTCCAATTCTTGATTTTGGCTCAGGTCATGATCTCAGGGTTATGGGATTGAGCCCCTCATTGGGTTCCATGCTGAGTGTGGAGCCTGCCTAAGATTTCCCCCTCCCCACCAGAATTGGGTCGTCCACCCCCAATTCATGTGTTGAAGTCCTAACCCCTAATGTCACCGTATTCGAAGACAGGGCCATTGTGGAAGACACACCAGAGCTTGTTTTTTTTTCTCTCTCTGTGAAGATACAGCAAGATGGTGGACAACTGTAAGCCAAAAAGAGAGCCCAACTAGCAACTATCTATGCTGACATCCTGATCTCAGAATTCCAGCTTCCATAACTGTGAACAGTCTCAGCCGATCAAGATAGATGTCAATATTGCCTAACGTGATACACAGAGTCAATGGAATCCTTATCAAAACCCAATGATATTATTTTTTGCAGAAATAGAAAAATTCATCATAAAATACACACAGAATCTGAAGGAGCAGTCTTTTTTGGTTTTGTTTTTGAGAAAGAGTGGGCGCAAGTGAACGAGAGGCAGAGAAAGAGGGAGAGAGAGAGAGAGAGAATCCCATGAGGGGCAGAGAGAGAATCCCACACTGACAGCACAGAGCCTGAAGTGAGGCTCCTTCGAGCTTACCCAAAGTGGGGCTCCTCTGAGCCCACCTGAAGTGGGGCTTGAACTCATGAACTGTGAGATCATGACCTGATCCAAAGTTGGATAATTAATGGACTGAGCCACCTATATGCCCTTGAAGGTACAGTCTTGAAAAACAACAAAGTTGGAGGTCTCTCAATTCCTGATTTCAAAACTTATTACAAAGTTATGGTATTCAAAACAGTGTGGTACTGCCACGGAGTCAGATACCTAGACCAGTGACATAGAATGGAAACCCTCATATATATGGTCAAATAGTTTTCAACAAGAAGACCCAAGACCATTCAATGGGAAAAAGGACAGTCTTTTCAACAAATAGTATTGGGAAAACTGGATATCCGTATGCAAAAGAATGAAGTTGGATCCTTACCTAATACCATATACAAAAACTAACTCAAAATGTGTAACAGTTCCAAACATAAGAACTAAAACTATAAAACTCTTTGAAGAAACATAAGGAAAAATTTTCACAATATTGGATTTAATTAATTTAATGATTTATTGGGTATGACAAAGAAAGCACAGACAACAAAAGAAAAAATAGATATATTGTGGACTTTATCAAAATTAAAAAACTTCTGTGCATCAAAGGACACTATTAAGAGTAAAAAGACAATCCATGGACTGGGAACAAATGTCTATAAGTCATGTATCTAAAAAGGCATTGATACTTACAATTGATACTTACTTACAAAACTCCTACAATGTAGCAAGGAAATACAATCTGATTACAATTAAATCTTTCTCCAAAGATATTCAAATGGCCGATAAACACATAAAAAGATCCCCAACATCATCAATTGTTAGGAAAAGGCACATCAAAACCACAGTGAGGGGGGCACCTGGGTGGCTCAGTTGGTTAAGCCTCAGAGTTCCACTCAGGTCATGATCTCACGGTGGAGTTTGAGTCCTGAGTCTGGCTGTGTGCTGACAGCTCGGAGCCTGGAGCTCACTTCTGATTCTCTGTCTCGCTCTCTCAAAAATAAATAAAAATTAAAAAACAAAAAACACTGCAATGATGGGTGACTGGCTGGCCTAGTCACAGAGCACGGGATTCTTGATCTTAGGATCATGAGTTTGAGCCCCACACTGGGTGTAGAGACAGTTAAAAAAAAAAATAAGTGACTGTAAGCCAGCTGAGTGACTGCGTAGATCTTTTGTTTAATTATGGCTTTTAGAACCATGGTAATGTTTCATGCATTCAAAAAATAATTACAATCAACCAGGATGTATGTGTGTGTGTAAAGCCAAAATAAAATACAAAAAGTAACAAATGAATTTATCTATGTTATAAGTAACATCACCATGCAGAAAGGTATAGGGAAAGGTGTCCTTTTACTATATACTGTAAGACTAAAAATAAAAAGCGGTATATGAGGTATGGGAGTGTAGGTTAGCGATTTTTTAAAAATGTTTTATATACTTTTGAGTGTGCACGAGAGAGAGAGAGAGAGAGAGAGAGAGCGCGCGCGCACAAGCAGGCCAGGGGCAGAGAGAGAGGGGAACAGAGGATCCAAAGCAGACTCCATGCTGACAGGAGACAGCCTGACGTGGGGCTCAAACTCATGAACTGTGAAATCATGACCTGAGCTGAAATCAAGAGTAGGATGCTAAACCAACTAAGCCATCCAGGCACCCCTCTAAATATGATTTTCTAATAAAAGGAGCCAGTTTTCTCTGGGAAATGTGCACGTTCCAGAACTGGGGCTGGGACAGTGTGAGCAGAAAGAGTTAGGGGTCCCTGGGGAAAAAAGAGACAGACATAGCTTTTTTGCTATAAGAAAAGTCATTTCAGGCTCCTGGCCATCTTGTGAAAGAAAGTAAGAACAGCCACTATCAGGCCAGGAGATAACTTAATCATATCAGGGACAACAAATTGGCTGGTAAAACTAACAGTGCTGATTCAAAAGTGAAGAAAACTAACTTGATGTATACATTCTTGGGTTATATTTTCAGGATTTAAACCCCTTTGAGAACTCAGATACCAGACCAATTGATGATGCTGTCCTTTGCCAGCCCTCATGACTTTGACCTACACTCTGTTTTTAATGTTTGTTTATTTTTGAGACAGAGAGAGACACACAGACAGACAGAGTGGGAGCACAGGAGGGCCAGAGAGAGGGGACACAGAATCCAAAGCAGGCTCTAGGCTCTGAGCTGTCAGCACAGAGCCTAACATAGGGCTCGAACTCACAAACTGGGATTCATGACCTGAGCCAATCAGATGCTCACCCGACCAAACCACCCAGGTGCCCCTGGACTCAGTCATTTTAAGATGACTTTTACCCCAATTCCATGCTATATTCCCCATTGTACAAGGCCCTTAAGATGTATGCACCCTTAGTGTAAAACTTCCCCAATTCTATTGTTCAGGGAGACACTGCTTTGGGGAAGATCCCTGGTGTTCTCCTTTACTTAGCAGAAGTAAAACTCTTCCTTCTCCTATTTTTTGGCTGGTTGTGTGTTTTGGCTTGACACCCATCAAGAGGTAAACCCAGTTTCGGATAACAAAATAGCCTGGAACATCTTGTGTTACCAGAGAATATGGCAGTACTAAAAAAAATAAAGGGAACACACTGAAAGGACACACTAAAAAGTCAACTTGAAGAAGCTCCCAGTGGCCAAATCTCGAGTTATTTAAGGAATAAAATAGTGATAGTAACGAAATGCAACCTACAGAATTAAAAAAAAAATCCAATCTATACTTACATAAATAATTTAGTAAATAAATAAGTCAGGGAGAAGGAATATCTCCTTCTGACAGTAGTATTCTCCTTGGCAAATGTAGAAGGAAGGATGGAAATTTGGGGGGCACCTGGGTGGCTCAGTCGGTTAAGCATCTGACTTTGGCTCTGGTTTGTGGGTTTGAGTACCACAACAGGCTCTGTGCTGACAGCTTAGAACCTGCCTTGGATTCTGTGTCTCCCTCTCTCTGCCCCACTCCCGCTCATGCACTCTCTCTCTCTCTCAAAAATAAATAAACATTAAAAATTTTTTTCTTAATTTTTTTTGGTGTTTATTTTTGAGACGGAGACAGAGCACAAGCAGGGGAGGGGCAGAGAGAGAGGGAGACGTAGAATCTGAAGCAGGCTCCAGGCTGAGCTGTCAGCACAGAGCCCGACGTGGGGCTTGAACTCACAAACCCGCAAGATCATGACGTGAGCCGAAGCCAGATGCTTAACTGACTGAGCCACCCAGGCGCCCCTAAAAAAGTTTTTCTTAAGTCACCATTTGGCAAATAGCCAGTAATGACATTTTCAGGGGAAAATTATCAATGAGTGTTAAGATTTGCAGGTGGAAGTAGGATGAGAAACAGGATATTTATATAGGCTTAAGGTATTTCTCAAGACACATATTAATTATAATGGGGGAAATGGCAACTTTGCAGTGGAGAAATCAGACAGCCACTTTAACCAAGTGATTAAAGTTACCACTAGTAATGAGGCAAATTGATCTCTTAGGTCTCACAATAGGACGTCTTGAGAACACATCACTTTTGGGGTATGCTTGTCCCAAAAGCATACCCTGAATTTAATTACAAGGAAGCATGTGACAATCTCAAATAGGGGAACATTCTACGTTGCATAGTTTATAAAACAAATGGTCAATACCTTTTAAAAGTGTCAAGGTCAAGTGAGACAAAAACCGAGGAACAAGAAGACTAAGAAGACTTATCAACTAGCTGCAACATATGATCCTGGATTGGATCCTTGTGCAGAAAAAGGACACTAAAGGACACTGATGAAATTTGAATAAAGCTTGTAGATGAGTTAGTAGTAATGTATCAATGTTAATCTCCTGGTTTTTATCATGTACTGTGATTATGTAAAATGGTAATGATGTAGAGAACAAAGGCAAAAGAAATGTAGATAAAATTAAATTTCCTTGGGGCGCCTGGGTGGCGCAGTCGGTTAAGCTCCGACTTCAGCCAGGTCACGATCTTGCGGTCTGTGAGTTCGAGCCCCGCGTCGGGCTCTGGGCTGATGGCTCAGAGCCTGGAGCCTGTTTCCGATTCTGTGTCTCCCTCTCTCTCTGCCCTTCCCCCGTTCATGCTCTGTCTCTCCCTGTCCCAAAAATAAATAAACGTTGGAAAAAAAAAAAATTAAATTTCCTTATAACTTGCAGCCCATTGACAAATACCTGAGGCGGGTGGGTATAACATTCCTCAGGAAACTCCTGATCTTAATGTTAATGCCTTGCTGGAGAGAAAAACCACTTAGTTTGACAATAGTCAGGTCTCCATGATCCTGTAAGTCTTAACATATGAAAATCCTTTCGGGACCTTCCTTTGTCTTTACCTTCCCCAACTCCACAGTGTATAATCAATTGCTCCTCACAATCCCAGTGCAGCTCTTTCTACCCATGGGGCCTATCTCTGTGCTATAACAAAACCAGCTTTTTGTACTTCATGTTTCACGAATTCTTTCTCAACCATTCCCTCATGAACCCCCTTCAAATGGAGAAGTAGGTTAAGAGTATGTGGGAATTCTATTTTTGCAACAGTTTTAAGTCTAAAACTAATTCAAAATGAAAAGTTGAAAAAAATGTTTAACGAACATTAGGTGTGCAGGGAATAGGGGGTATATGAACCTTTCAGTTCATTTCGAGGGCTCCCAATAATTTACTCCAATGGCAAATACTGGAGACCAGGTCACTTTGTGGGGGAGGAGGAGTTAGGCAAGAAGTTTCAGAACAAGAAAAGAATGTCATGAAAAACAAGGGTCTCAGGGAAGGAAGAAAACCTTATGCACCTTGAACTTCGCTTTTGGATGTTCAATAGCAATTTTTTCTTTTTCCTCTCAACATCTCTCTTGGAGAAGACTTCAAAAAAAAAAAAAAAGAGATAATGAGTAAGCAGGACATTTTGACCTCCGCACAAGAGACAGAAGTCGGATAAGACTGGATAACATGTCCAATACCAGTGTCACTGGGAGAGGCTGCGGCAATCACTGTCCAGGGCCACAGTCTGTTCTAACTTCACAGGTTCTGCAAGGGTCAGAACACTGGAGTTACAGGCACCTCCTGCCAGCACATTTGGTGCTACACAAATGGTGTCACACAAACACACATCCACTCTTGAAACATACAAGACACAACCACACAATCACAGACATCTCCATGCCCTTATACTCACCCACTAAAAAGACACACACAGTCACACAATCTATTAACCACCATGACACACAAAGTCACTCATATAGTCACAGCTTGCCCACACCAATACTCGCAAATGTCTCACACAATCACATACCCCCTTGGGGGATATACAGAAGCACTGGCACTCCGGCCCAACCAACGTCATAACTGAACATTCACTCCGGAGACACAGTCACATTCACACAGGCAAACACACGTTACCCTCAAACACACAGCACCACACACTGCCACCGTCTCACAGACACACTCCATGGGACACAAGAGGGATACACACACGCGTTGTCACCACACAGTCACAGACACACAACTACACAAACTACCACACGTGGCTACCATATCATGCAACCAAAACCATACGATCACCTTGGAGACATATAATCATAACCGCACAGACGCCTTCACCTGTCTCACAGTCACAACCACACTCACATCCCCCCAAGAACAAGGCGTACAGTCACAAGCAGATATCACCCCCCACAGTCGCAAGGACCCCACACCCCAACACACAGTATCCCACATGGTTACACAAACACAACCAGACTTACACCCTGGAGACAGGCGGCCACAGCCACACACTCACAGTCACCCACCCCCGGTCACGCAGCCCCAAAGACTCATTCTCAATCCGGCATTCTCAACCCGCTCCCGCCAGCGCGCACAGACCAGAGGCTCTGGACACGCCCCGTCCCCGCCCCGGACTCCCAGACCCCTCACCTTCTGCCTCCCCTTGGTCGCGTCCGGGTCCCTGCGGAGCTAACGATCTCGCCACGACGTCAAGGAAAGCGTAACGTCGGCCGCTTTGGACTCTGGGAAACGTAGTCCAAAGCCAGACCAGACACATGCAAGATGGTGTCCTCATACCTCAGGGCCTGAGTGTGGCCCGTTTGATACTGCGCTCGCGGAGCTTCAAAGACGGACTCCCTCCTCCAAACCTCCCACCAGGCTTGAACTGATTTTTTTCCAAAGCGGGACTACTCACCCCGCGAACCCCATCATCACAGGAAAAGGCAGCCAAGTTCATGTGGGACAGAGTGCTGACCAGCAAAGCCTTAAGGGAAATGTAGTTCAAGGCCGGAAAAGCGGCCTTGCTGTTAACAGAAGGTAATCAAATACCAGCCTGGGCCAGGCCGCGGTGACCGTGTGGGCCGCGTCGCGGAGACTTCTGGGAGCTCTTGCTCGCCATCGGAGTGCGCAGGCGCAGCGCGCCGAGTGGACATTTTGGTCTTTGTCCGCGGGTCAGTCCGGCCCCTGGGTCCACGTGGCGCGAAAGTAGGAGGTGGGATGTGGGCGTCTTGGGCCGGTCGGGTCGGGGAGGTTGAAGGGGAGGTTTCTGAATCTATTGGGGCGCGGCGCGGGGATGGGGAGTGGGTTTTAGAGCTTCTGGCCTACATGTGGGGTGGGGGTGGGGGTCTCTGAGGAGGGTTCGAGCGTGTGTGACCCTGAGTTTGTCCGCAAGTTTGACTGGATGTTGGGATTTTTGAGAAACTGTGGGTGCAGGATTGTATATGGCTGCATCTGAGGGGGAGATATAGACCAACATTGAGGTAATACTGAGTCGCACTTCCCTTGTCGAAAGTGCTGGTAAATACGGTGCCATCTTCGCGGAGTATGTTTATTTGAATGTTTAAAGGGGGAAAAAAACTAAGTGGTAAATTAAAAGTGAGTTTTTACATAAAAAGGCATTTACTTTTAATTGGAGCAGAATGTAGATCACCGTGATTTCTTATTTTTTAAGCAAACAAGAATATTTCAAAGGCACTTTTTGTTGTGAGGGAGCTGCAGGCGATCTCAAATCCTCTGATCTTCAGGTTATTTTAATAGGGCTACTATTAAGTACTTAGACTAAATATCGACGTTACACTTTGAGCAGCAGTGTCATATGATACAGAAAGCCTAGGATTAGAGTCAAGGGTTTGGAGTTCTAGGCTAGGCACAGTTATCCTAATTCTTTGAGGAAAATTTAGTTGTTGCAATGTTTATCCGTTAGTCTGACCTAGATTCGAAGTGTCCTAACTCCTAAATGAATCGAGGTGTTCCCAGATTGAGTGGATTCTGTAAAGAAATAAAGACAATTCGATCTGCAAAGATGCTTTTTCTAAGGAATCCCCACGGTCCTCCTTGGCGTAACAATAAATGAGATTTAAAGTTATTGGGCACCAATTTAATATCTACAAATCGATAGTATTCAAATAGACAACAGCCAGTTAGAAGACCTAATAGAAGAAAACTATTTACAATAGCAATAAAAAAATTGAGAAATAATGTGCAAAGCTATTAGAACTCTAAAAAGTGCTAAGAGGCATAACATGAGATGTTATTTAATAGATACATCGTGTGTTTCAACAGGAAGATGTCCTAAAGAAGCGTGTGTAGATTTAAGTGAATGTATTAATTCAGTGTGACCCTAATAATAGTATCTATGGCTTTTTGGGGGGTGGGGGAGAACTAGATAAGCTGATTCTGTACTTCACATGGAAAAATAAAGTAGAATAGAGAGTACAACTCTGAAAAAGAAAAGCAGGGTGTGGGGAGGCAGGAGTCCAGTGCTAATGCATTTTTATTTTTTAATTCCGGTATAGTTAACATACAGTGTTACAGGTTTCAGGTGTACAATATAGTGATTCAGTAATTCTGTGTATTACTCAGTGCTCATCAAGATAAGTGTACTCTTAATCCCTTACAGTTATTTCACCCATCCCCCACCCACCCACCTCCCCTCTGGTAACCATCTGTTTGTTCTCTATAGTTAAGAATCTGTTTTTTGGTTTGTCTCTTTTTTTCCCCTTTGTTCCTTTGTTTTGTTTCTTAAATTCCACAGATAAGTGAAATCATATGGTATTTGTCTTTCTCTGACTTACTTGGCTTAGCATTATACTCTCAAAGTCCATCCATCTAATGGTAATGTATTTTAAGATCTAAAGCCTCAGAAATTAAAATCGTGTTGGTGTTAGCACGAAGCAGGCCGATGAAGGGAAATTCGGCAACATCTATACTAACTACAAATGTATTTTCTTTTTGACGTGTCTATTTCACATCTGGAAATTAATCCTACAAGTATACATACCTGCATTTGCTTAAAATGATACGGGTACAATCTTGCTCATTGCTGCAGTGTTTGGTATAGGAAAAGATGAGCGAGCCATCACTAACAGATTGGTTTGAAAAATTAGATCCACCTATACAATAGAATAATACACAGGTATACGAAAGAATAAGGAGGAAGCTTTCTGTATACTGACACTGAAGTAACTAAGATGCCTGATGTATGGTATGCTTCATTTGAAGTAAGAAGGGGCAGAAATAAGAATATATATTTGAATTTGTTTCCATTAGAAAACTCAAAAGATACACAAGAAACTAATAAATGGCTATCTCTGTTTGGGGTAGTAATACTGGGATAGGTGGGGCAAGGGCAAATACCCTTTTATGTTTGTTTTCTAAGTATATGAATTTAGTATTTAAAAGTTAAAGTCTTTCTTTTTTTTTCCTTTAAAGGAGGACATAGGCTGTAGAGCCAGACTGTTAGTTCTTTCCTGTGCCACTTTGCACCTCGGTTTACTTAAGCCTGTGCCTGTTTCTCATTTGATAATAGAGAAAAATAATAGTATCTGATTCACAGGGTGGTTGGTTGTGCAGATTGAGGAGTTCTGAGTGCCTGGTGTGTAGTAAGTAATGGCTAAGTGTTAAATAGCAGTATTATTACTATCTGCAAAATAATAGTTCCTTAGAAATAGTACAGCCACTTGTACTATTTCTGGTGGGAATTTCTTAAAGATTCAGATATATAGATGTTCTTTTTTTATTTCCATGTTTATTTAATTTTATTTAAAAAAATTTTTTAATGTTTATTCATTTTTGAGAGAGACACACCACTGCAAGTGGGGGAGGGGCAGAGGGAGAGGGAGACATAAAATGGAAGCAGGCTCCAGGCTCTGAGCTGTCAGCACAGAACCCAACATGGGGCCTGAGTCGAACCTGAACCCACGAGGCATGAGCGGAAGTCGGACGCTCAAACTGACTGAGGCACCCCAGGGGCCCTTTATTTTTTAAACGTTTATTTTTGAGAGGGAGAGCTCATGCCAAAGAGTGTGGGGGAGGGGCACACAGAGAGAGGGACAGAGGATCCCCCGTGATCTGTGCTGACGGCAGACAGCTCGATAGGGGCTGGAACTCAAGAGCTGTGAGATCATGACCCAAGTTGGATCCTTAACCTACTGAGCCACCCAGGTGCCCCTATTTTATTTTTTTAATGTTTATTTTTGAGAGAGAGAGAGAGTTCCTGCACACAAATGGGGAAGGGGCAGAGAGAGAGAGAGAGGGAGACAGAATCTGATGCAGGCTCTAGGCTCCCTGTCACCTTGGCTGGAACTCACAAATCTTGAGATCATGACCTGAACCAAAGTCGACCGCTTAACTGACTGAGCTACCCGGGAGCCCCTATTTCCGTGTTTAAACTTTTTTTTTTTTTTTTTAAACATTTCAATTTATAACTGGAATGAAGAAGTTAGATTTCTGTGTTCAAGTTATATTCATCTGTAGAAAACCATCATTATCTTTTTCATGAGAATGTTCTTTGATTTCTGTGATGGTTACTTTCTCATGGTTCTAATTCAGAACCTCTGATGATATTTATTAAAAATCACAATTGTGACATTTTTGGCCAGATGTATCAGAGATGATCTTCAAATTGCATAACATCAGGAGAGACATAGGATATGACGACTGGTCCATCATTAGTGATTGCATTTTCCCCAAAATGTAATCTGTATGGATTTACTTTGGTACCATACTAATGTTCATTTCCCATCAATTTAGTAGATAGGTTTTACTCTGATAAATAATCCTTGGTTAAATCAGTTTCTTCAGGGGTTGAAAAGCAGTGATTTTCTAGTTTTTTAAAATTTCTTTTCCATTTGCTGACCTCAAATTGTTTCAAATTTTTCTGACCTTTAAGCATCATTACAAAGTGTTCTAGTAACTGCCACGAATTTTCTTTCTGATACTCCTCTTACCACAGTTTTAGCTGATGGGTGGTCCTCCAAGCTCCTGCTGGTTCATTTTGACTTGTTGCTGTTTAACTTTGAAACTTTTATGCACTCCAAGCCCACTTTGTACCTTTCCTGTTACATTTGGAATTGGCTATTTCTCACAAGGAGCTCTGGTTCCCTTTATTAGAGGATGGTATTAGCGATGTTCTCATTTCTGCAGCGGTAATGTTCCAAGGCATTTCAGTGATAGAGCTAGAAAATCCATTTTTAAAAATACAGGTTTGTATAAGTTTCTAATTCAAGTTAAATTGTATGATATTTTTACCTAATAATTAGCTCCTAATTGTATAATAAAAATTTTGGAACATGTTAACATAATTTCTTATTTTCTTTGTTTTATCTTGCAGTATAAGAAACATGGTCTCAAAATAACATTACTGGTAGTAGTAGTAACCATGAACAACATACTTCATCACATGAAAAATTTCTTTGTAGCTATTTTTGTCACTAGACTGTATTCCACTAAAGATGTATAGTTACTTTTTTGTTCTAAAGCCTTTTGAAATAAATTCTTTCTTTGAGGAACTATTTTACCAAGTTAATGTATAGTTGGGTTCATGTGTTTCAATTTGCCTTCCTGTTCAGGGACTGCTTTTTATTTTTTTTTTAAGTTTAATTTTTTTTTAATGTTTATTCATTTTTGAGAGAGAGAGACAGTGTGAGCAGGGGAGAGGCAGAGAGAGGGAGACACAGAACTTGAAGCAGGCTCCAGGTTCTGCACTGTCAGCACAGAGCCCAACATGGGGCTCGACCTCAGGAACCGTGAGATTATGACCCGAGCTAAATAAAGTCAGATGTTTAACCCACTGAGCCACCCAGGCACCCCCAGGGACTGCCTTTTAAAAAATGGATTTATTTTAAAAAGTAACTAATGGCTAAAGCCAGTAACTACCTGGCTGGCTCAGTAGAGCATGTGACCCTTGATCTTGGAATTGTGAGTATGAACCCTACTCTGGGTGTAGAGATTACATTTTTTAAAATCTTAAACAAATAAAAACTAAAAATAAAAAGAAACTAATGTATTTCTGTGATTCAACAAAAAAATAAATCTCACAGAGATACCTCATCTATTCTGCCCTCCCCCATCACATTCTTCTTTGTCTCATTCAAGTATAGTTTCTTGTTTATCCTTTAAGTGGATTTTTTGTTTGTTGAGCCACAAACAAAGGGTTCCCTCCTACCCGCACCCTCCTTTCATAAAAGATAGCATACTATATGCATCTTACTCTTCACTTAACCACATGCCGTGGTTTCTTTGTGTTTCTGTTTGTTTTTTCATTTTAACTGCTATATAAATGAGATACCATTTGTGCATTTACCACGGTTAATTCAGTTGTTGGACATCTGTTCAACATTTGGGTTGTTTTCAATCTTTTGCTGTTGCTAACTGCAATAATGAATAATTTTGCTGTGTCATTTTGTACTTAATGCAGGAGTATCTCTAAACTAGATTGCTGTAAGTGGAATACCATATAACTAGGTATTTACACTGCCACTAGCAATGTACAAGAGCACCTTCTCTGCTAGAACCTTACCATTGGAGTGTAGTGTTGAATACTTCTTGCCAAAGGCATAACTGAAAATTGGTATCTCAGTATAGGTCTTATTATCCTTTATGGGGGAGGCTGAATATCTTCCATATGCTTAAGGGTTTCATGTATTTTTCTGGGAAGTGTCTGTTCATATCCTTTTCCTCATTTTTCTGTGGGGGTCCCATTTTCTTCTAGTAGCTGTACATTAAATAGGTTAGCCCTATGTTGAATGAGTTGTAATTTTCAAGTTAAAAAATTTGTTTTGACATTGTTCGTTTATTTTTTTAAAGATTTTATTTTTTTAATGTTGATTCATTTATTTTTGAGAGAGAGAGCACAAGTGGGGGAGGGACAGAGAGAGAGACACAGAATGTGTAGTAGGCTCCAGGCTCTGAGCTGAGCCAGGAACCGTGAGATCATGACCTGAGTGGAAGTCAGACACTGAGCCACCCAGGTGCACTTTAAAGATTTTATTTTTAAGTAATCTCTACACCCAATGTGGGGCTCAAACTCACAACTCTGAAATCAAGAGTTGTATACTCTACTGACTGATCCCGCCAGGTGCCCCAAGATGTCCATTCTTTTTTTTTTTTTTTTTTTTTTTAATTTTTTTTTTTCAACGTTTATTTATTTTTGGGACAGAGAGAGACAGAGCATGAACGGGGGAGGGGCAGAGAGAGAGGGAGACACAGAATCAGAAACAGGCTCCAGGCTCTGAGCCATCAGCCCAGAGCCCGACGCGGGGCTCGAACTCCCGGACGGTGAGATCGTGACTGGCTGAAGTCGGACGCTTAACCGACTGCGCCACCCAGGCGCCCCAAGATGTCCATTCTTAATTCTGCTTTCTTTTCATTCCCTCCTTTTGAGTGACCTTTTCGTTACTCAGTGTCTCTTTTAATTGTTATTTTCTTTTTTAAATTTCTTTTTTCTTCAACGTTTTTATTTATTTTTGGGACAGAGAGAGACAGAGCATGAACGGGGGAGGGGCAGAGAGAGAGGGAGACACAGAATCGGAAACAGGCTCCAGGCTCCGAGCCATCAGCCCAGAGCCCAACGCGGGGCTCGAACTCACGGACCGCGAGATCGTGACCTGGCTGAAGTCGGACGCTCAACCGACTGCGCCACCCAGGCGCCCCTAAATTTTTTGTAATTTCAAGATATTATTTAAATTCCAGACTTCACCACTTTAATATATAACATCCAGTGCTCATCACAATAAGTGCCCACCTTAATAGCCATTACCCGTTTAACCCATTCTCCCCCCTCCTCTCCAGCAACCTTCACTTTGTTCTCTGTAGTTAAGAGTTTTTTTGTTTTTTTTTTTTTAATGTTTATTTTTGAGAGAGAGTGCAAACGGGAGGGGCCAGCGAGGGGTGGGGGGGCGGGGACAGAATCCAAAGTGGGCTCTGCACTGACAGCGGTGAGCCCGATGTGGGATTTGAACTCAAAAACCATGAGATCATGACCTGAGCCGAAGTCGAATGCTTAACCGACCGAACCGCCCACGCGTCCCAAGAGTCTATTTTTGTTGTGTTCTTTATATAGCTTTGTTAGCTTATTTTATTTTATTTTATTTTATTTTATTTTATTTTATTTTAGGGAGAGTGTGAGCAGGGGAGAGTGGCAGAGATAGAGAATATTAAGTGGGCTCCATGCTCAGTGTGGAGCCCAACATGGGGCTCAATCCCATGACCCTGGATCATGACCTGAGCCAAAATCAAGAGTCGGATGCCCAACTGACTGAGCCACCCAGGTGGCCCAGCTTTGCTTCCTTTTTAAAGTTTTTGTCTTTTGGAAAAATTCATTTTGTTTTCATTTCTTAATTGCTTTGTGGCAGTTATTTTTCAGGTGAGTTTGCTCAACTGTTGGAAATTGTGCTGTTTGTTTTCCCTCTTTTTGTTATAGTATCCTTATATGGATACAAACAATTATTTTGTTTACTTATGTTTGTGAGAAATTTTCTGAGACTAGTACCAGGAAAAAGGAAGCATAGGAGCATTTTATGCTTCAGAGCTCACCTGCCTCTTTTAGTATTAAAAACAAAGGAGTTCCTTACCTCCTCTGGCTCAGTGACCCTAACCTGGTTGAAGCCAACTTCTATCTCTATCTGCCTTTTTCCCATAATTCTTCACAGTACTTGCCTTCTAGGATGATATATTCACCTTTAGAAGTTGCTAAATCTGGGGATGCCCTACTCCCAAGTATTTTTTAAGCCTACTCCTTTCCCCACAGTCCTTTTCTGTTTAATCTAGGTCTTGCTTTCATCAGTTTCCTTTAGGGTGAGGCCTTACTCATTCAGTAAAGAATTACTAGCTGAAGATTTCTGAGCTTTTTAAGTTTTGGAATACCCTGAAGAATTCCCAGTTTTTCCTAGGCTTCTTTGCAACTTTCTATGTAAGCTTCTTTTTTGGTTCTACATGGAATTGGGAGGGGTTTTTTGGTCCCTGGTTTTGTTGTTCATTATGAGACTGAGTTGTAACAGTTCTCACTGCCATTCTGAGAATGAGTATTTGCTAATTATTTCTGAGATCTGTTCTCTCAAAGATTTCTTACCATTGTGTAGTCTTTTTTGCTGTACCTACCATAGTGTTGTAGTTCCTGTACCATATTTGTTATTTTGGGTGTTTGGGGCTACACATACATAATTTGGAGTGAAGAGATTCTACTAGTTTTACAGCCCCATTATTCTTGATATATTGTATGGTTTTCAGGAGAAGTACTTGAAAGACTCAAAACTAATCAGCTACCATGTTCTTTGAAAACCTTTCCTTGCCTCCTCCATTGTTGGTGTTCATAGGATTCTGTCCTTGACTATCTTTTTCATATACTGTGTATATTCTCTAAGCAGTCACAGTCACATTCTACCTCTGTCTTCAGCAGCACTGGTATTCTGACAGCTGATAAATTGCCATTTCCTTCCTCAGCCTATCTGAGCTCCTTATGTATGTGTGCAGTTGCCTAATGGATATACCTGCCTGCATGTTGCTCAGAAACCTGACACTCTGGATGTCCAGAATATCAAACTTGATCTCCTTTCTCCTGCAAGGTTGTCTTCAGCCAACTCACCTTCTCCTGTTTCTCTCTGTGTACATTAATGTTTAAATCACTTTCTTAGCCTTCCATCTCTGCCACAACCCAGCACAAATTGGTGACCAAGCCTTCTCAACATACATAGTAATAGTGTGTATCTGTGTAAGTAGTAACTTACGTTTTTTAGGATTTTGTCTTTTTAAAAAATGTTTATTTTGAGAGAGAGAGCAGGGGAGGGGCAGAGAGAGAGGGGGAGAGAGAATCCTAAGCAAGCTCTGCACTGTCCACGCAGAGCCTGACTTGAATCCATGAACCGTGAGATCATGACCTGACCTGAAAGCAAGAGTCTGACGCTTAACTAAGTCACCCAGGTGCCCCTGCCTTTTTTTTTTTTTTTAACTTATTTTGAGAGACAGTGCATGAGTGGGGGGAGAAGAGTAGAGAGAGAGAATCCTAAGCAGGCTCCAGGCTCTGTGTGAAGCTCGATGTGGGGCTAGATTCCATAACTGTGAGATCACGACCTGAGCCAACATCAAGAGTTGGCTCCTTATCCAACTGAGCCACCCAGGTGCTTCAGGATTTTGCTTTTTTTTATATGATTTCAACTCTATAGAAAAGTTGGATTAGTTCAGAAAGTCCCATATACTCTCCCCAGATTTACCATTCACTTTTCAGTTTTTTGCTTTATTTGTCCTTCTCTCTCAAAATATGTGTGTATAATTTTTTTAACCATTTGAGACTAAATTGCACACGTGCTTTCTTTGTAAGTACTTCAGCAAGAATTTGCTAAGACCAAGGACATTGTTTTTCGTAACCACGGTGTAGTAACCAAAATCAGAAAATTTTAACATAGACACATTG
This sequence comes from Prionailurus bengalensis, assembly GCF_016509475.1. NCBI lineage: Eukaryota > Metazoa > Chordata > Mammalia > Carnivora > Felidae > Prionailurus > Prionailurus bengalensis. The sequence continues at coordinate 17,766,440 of NC_057352.1, read as the reverse complement.
CTATTACTTAATCCAAAGTCCATATTCAAATTTTGTCAGTTGACTTAATGTTCTTAAAAATGTTTTTTTGAATGAATGGATGAACATCTATAGGACATTTCTAATATGGTTTTACTCAGATTATAACACAAAGTAAATATTAGGACTCTAGGAAAACTTTCTGCAACTTTATTCTTGAATAGTGTAAGAACAATTTCCTACATATTGTATCCTGATGATTTAGTTCTAATAGGCATTCGCTGCTGTTGTCATAGAGGTGAGTATTAAATTCATGCAGGAATAAGGGCCGTGGTTAAAATCCACTCAGGCGCCCATGTGGGAATGTGGTGCAACAGAACAATAGCAACCAGTCATATAAAGTGTGAACAGCTTTTCTTTGTAAGTAAAATTCTGAGAAATGATTCTGTCTTTTGTGTCCCATTTCTGGATGTGTGGAAACTGAAATGGTTTAATGAGTATCGCTTTGAAATTCAGGATTCAAATAGTCTTAGTCCCTTTGCTTATATAATCGTGTGCGCTTTAATCTCTAAGGCAAAAGGTCATTACTTCGTTCTTTTTCACAGGGCCGCTTCCTTGTGCATCCCTGGAGACTGCACCTTTTTCATCATTCAGAAGGCCTGGAGGCCCCAGGGCTCAGCCTGAGTTCTAGGATGGTACTTTGGTCCCCAGCATTAATATTCTAGTGCTGTGTCATTTCCCCAATAGCAGGTTATAAACCAACTACACCGTATGTGATCCTCTGTTGGAACAAGAAGACAAACTCTGGATGGTGGAGAACAAAGTGGAAAGGAAATTTGTTCAGGTGAGTGAATGACAAGGCAGGTCACAGTTGTTCAGGCAGCACTGACACCTCTGAAATACTCTTAAGATGTTTTCTTACAGGCTCTAGACTTTAAGTATTTACTTGGTATGAATTCTTTAGAGACCTGAGTTACATTTACAGTCATCATTTTTTTTTTTGCTTCAGTACTCTATTTAATTAGATTCTAAAGGGCCAGATGCCCCGCTTATCTCTATTCTGGATGTCAGCACTTCATACTTTATTTGTACCGCGTCTGTGGTTGTTCTCTCTTTCATTGATACCCTCAGTTTCATACCTCCTAATGTGTATAGACTCCTTTCCTCATGCAGTGTCTTTTATAGGTCTTAAGTCTTTATGTATTGTCTGACATTTAGGTTCCTTTTTATTATTTCCCATCTTCTTTCATTCTTTCAGTGGTTAAGTGCCTCCAAATTATATTTTACATCTGTAGTCATGCTTCCTATTGTCTTCTTTTCCACCTCCCTCCCCCCTTATGTATCAACAAACTCCCGCCTCCCTTTCTTCTGCCCCCACATACCTCTTTCAGAAGTTGTTGCCTTAGAAATCACTTCTTTTCGGCTGTGTGTGTGTATGTGTGCGTATGAATGTGATGAGTCTGTTTTTAATGTAATACATGAGCTTTCAAAATTTTTGAACATCCGGGTATACAATGGAAAGGATGTCTCTTACCTTTGACCTTCAGTCTTACAGTTTTTTTTTCAAAGATGCAGTTACTTTTAAGAGTTTCACATGTATCCTTCTTGAGGTAATCTATGAATAAACTAGCATGTATTATATATCTGTGCTGTAAATATGAATATATATGTATATAAGCCCTTAGTTTTCCTTTTCATACAGATGGTGGTATGTATTCTATTGTGTCCATAGTTTTGTTTTGTTTTGTTTTTTCTGGGAGAGATTCTCTATCAACGCATTTATTTAACCTGTCTCCTATTTATGGACATTTAGGTCGTTTCCAGGCTTTTGAACACACAAGTGTTCCTGAGGAAGGAAGAGGAAGACAGTCTTGTGAGTAAATAAGTAAAAATATATATTCTATTAGATGGTGGTGAGTGCTTGGAGAAAATTAAAGTAAGGAAAACCAGCATAGACCAGGCTAGTTGGCCATTATAATTTTAAATCTGTTGGTCAGGGAAAGGTCTCTAAGAGGGTGACATTTGAAAAAAAGATCTGGAGAATGTGCAAAGGGGGCATGCAGTATTTGATGGGAGAGCATTCATCCAGAAAGAATCAAAAGTGTTAAAAGCACTGAGGCTGGAGCTTGCTATTCAAGAAATTGACCAGGGCAGAGTACCTGGCACAGAGTGAGCAAAAGGGAAAAGGAATATGTTTGGTTAAGTAACAGGCTAAGTCTTAGACTTTGGCTTTTATTTTGAGTGATTTGGGAGACCATCAAAGGGTCTTGAGCAGAGGAGTAATAAGATCAGAATTATATTTTGGCTGCTGTATAGAGAAAATAAGGTATAGGGGGGCCAAGGCTAGGACATTAATCAGAGGCTATTGCAGAAATCTAGCTAGGAAAATACTAGTAGTTGAGCTAGTGACAAGTCAGATTCTTGAGATACTTTAAAGAAAGAGCTGACAGGATTGGCTGATAAAGTGTGTTGGTTATAAGAGGAAGAGGAATCACTGATAACTCCCAAGGTTTTATCTAGAAGAGAATGAGGTAACATTTACTGAGATAGGAAGACTTCAGGAATTTTGGCAGATCAAGAGGTTTCTTGTCGATTTTGACGTGTCTTCTGATCATCTAAGTCCATATTCATATAGGCAGTTAGATACACAAGTCAGGAATTTAGGGACATAGAAAGTTGTGACCTTCTGTTTTGCTGTACTAATAAGCTACTTTATTCACTGATGGTATCTCTGTATTGTCCTGCTGAGTCCTACTTTTCCTACCATTTTTTGATGCTGGTGGGTCCACCAAATCTTCTGCATTCAGCCTATGTTCCTGGATTCTGTTAAAAACAAGGTGATGATTTGGCCTTGAGGCTGTTCTTTATGTTTTCAGAGAGCATTGTACAAGAGAGCTCTTCCTAAAAACAGCAATGGCAGCTGCCTGCTAACATCCTTTCTTATAAGACATTAGAATTATACCTGTTTCCTACTCTTATCAACAATGCAGTTTCCCCCTTTTTTCCTGTTTTTCTTTATCCTTCACAGATGTCAAAAGTGGGCAGAAATGTTCTTATTTTACCATTTAGAAGAAAGGATCTATTTATGCCATGTTTGAGTCACCCTTGTAGGAATTCTCTCCTACTTCTTTATTGGTACTTTGATGACCTGAGATACTACTTTATCTAAGTGTTTTTCTTGTCTTTGCTTTTTTTTTTTTTCCCCCCTCTTACTGGAGGTGGCTCCTAGAACACAGCATTCTGCTTTTCCTCCTCCTCTCTTTTTTTGTTTTTTAAAGTTTATTTTATTTTTGAGAGAGAGAGCGTGCACCCACGTGTGGGCAGAGAGAGGAAGACAGAGGATCCAAAGTGGGCTCTGCACTGGCAGCAGAGAGCCAATTGTGGGGCTTGAACTCACAGACCGAGAGATCATGACCTGAGCCAGAGTCCAAAGCTTAACCAACTGAGCCATCAGGTGCCCCTAAAGTTTATTTTGAGACAGAGATAGAGCCGGGAAGGGGCAGAGAGAGGGTAAGAGAGAGACACTCAAACAGGCTTCCCACTGTCAGTGCAGAGCCCCATGTGGGGCTCAACCCCATGAACTGTGAGATCACATGACCTGAGCTGAAATCAAGAATTGGACACTTAACCTACTGAGCCACCCAGGCGCCCCTCAGGGCTCCTCCTCTTTATAAATTAAATCCCAGTGAAGACTCATTTATTCTGAAGTTAGAAGTAGCTCTATAGTATCAGTTTTTATTTTGGCACCTCCAGCCTTTTTGTCTTTCCCACCGTAATTTTACCTATTTATAGGATAAACAACTGTCTAACTTGCTTCATTCTTTTTGTGTCAGACAGTGAATTCATTAATATAATACCCAAATTGGAGATTTCAATTCATTATTTTCAGGTCCAAATATTACCTAAAACCAATTTCATAAAATGTCTTGGTTGTTTCTTTGCTCATGGTCCTTGAGATAGGGTCAGCCAGGACTTTAAAAAGATACACTTCAATATAATCGAGAGAGGACATATTAACTAACCGTAAATGTAAATGTGAACACATTTTCTCCTCTTTATAAAATTCTTTGAATCTTGGCTTTTGATTATGAAATGTTTTACCTCTTCAGGTCTTATCATTTAAACATGTTCCCCTTTTATTGATCTTCCCTTTGTCCATCCTATCTCACATTTTCATGGAAATTCAAAAGTCCTGAGTAAATTCTTAGATATTTTTATATTTTGATGTCTGGAGTCTGTATTATAAACGTGTCGAGGGGTGCCTGGGTGGCTCAGTCAGTTAAGTGTCCACCTTCGGCTCAGGTCATGATCTCGCGGCTCATGAGTTTGAGCCCCACGTCAGGATCTGTGCTGACAGCTTGGTGCCTGGAGCCTGCTTCGGATTCTGTGACTTCTCTCTCTCTGCCCCTCCCTTGCTCACACTCTGTCTCTGTCTCTCAAAAAATAAATAAATGTTAAAAAAAATGTTTTTAAATGTGTTGAAAGGAAGGCCCATGTTCTTTCTGTTTCCAGTTTTGATTAAATATGAGATACTTGTTAAATCTGTGAATTGTGGGAGGGTTGTTACTATTTATCAATTCTTTTTCAGTTTTTTGTCTTAATAAATATTTTCAAATATTAAAAACTTTTAAAGAGGAGTTCATCATTCTCCTATATACCCACTATGTAGATTCAGTAATTATTTTGCCATGTCTGTTGTGTATGGGTGTCTATATTCCTGTGTATGCATATTTACATATGCTGAAAGGCATATATAAAGACATATATCTGTCTACATAACCAAAATATCATTACTCCTTAGATGGATTAACCATAATGCCCTAATATTATGTAATAATCACACCATATTCAGATTTCCCCAGGATCTCTAAAATACTTTTTGTTTGTTAATTTTTTGAGAGGGAGAGGGAGAAAGAGACAGACAGAATGTGAGCAGGGGAGGGGCAGAAAAAGGAGGCACAGAATCTGAAGCAGGTTCCAGGCTCTGAGCTGTCAGCACAGAGCCCCTTCCACTCTGTGAGATCGTGACCTGAGCTAAAAGTTGGCTGCCAATTGAACCACCCAGGAGCTCCTGAGGCCATTCTATTTAAAATTGAAACTCGGGGCGCCTGGGTGGCTCAGTCAGTTGAGCGTCCAACTTCGGCTCAGGTCATGATCTCATGGTCTGTGCGTTCGAGTCCCGTGTCGGGCTCTGTGCTGACAGCTCAGAGCCTGAAGCCTGCTTCGGATTCTGTGTCTCCCTCTCTCTCTGACCCTCCCCTGTTCATGCTCTGTCTCTCTGTGTCTCAAAAATAAATAAAACATTAAAAAAAAATTTTTTTTTGTAAATTGAAACTCTACCCTGTTCCCTGATTTTTTTTTTTTCCTCCCTAGCACTTAAAGCTTTTTAACAAACCAACTCCTTTATCTGCCCACTAGAATGTAATCTTGATGAGGATAGCAAATTTTTTCAGTTTTGGTCAGTACTGTTTATCCCTAGAGCTTAGTAATGGGCCAGAAAGAAAAAGGTATTTGTCGAATGAGTAACGAGAAATGTTTGGAGTAGCAGTTCTCAAAATTTCACTTTTTTTCAAATAACAGCTTATTTACATAAAATTCACATAATACAAAATCCATCATTTTTCAGAGTGTACAATTCAGTGGTTTTAAGTAATAATTTGTAAGTTGTACAGTCATCACTACTAATTCCAGAACATTTTCATCCCTACAGAAGGAATCCTGCTACCCATTAGTAGTCACCTTTACACTCTTACAACTTGAGGACCACCTGAATCTTTTTTTTTTTTTTTTATTTAAAAAAAAATTTTTTTTTTCAACGTTTATTTATTTTTGGTACAGAGAGAGACAGAGCATGAACGGGGGAGGGGCAGAGAGAGAGGGAGACACAGAATCGGAAACAGGCTCCAGGCTCTGAGCCATCAGCCCAGAGCCTGACGCGGGGCTCGAACTCACGGACCGCGAGATCGTGACCTGGCTGAAGTCGGACGCTTAACCGACTGCGCCACCCAGGCGCCCCGAGGACCACCTGAATCTTAAAAGTTCTCATAGCAAGAAAAAGATCTATGTATGTGTATGGTGACAGAGGTTAACTAGACTTATTGTGATCATTTTGCAATATATACAAATATCTAATCATGTTGTACATCTGAACCTAATGTTATGTCAATTATACCTCAGTTTTAAAAATTAAAAAAAAAGGTTAGTGGTAAATTTTATGTCATGTGAGTTTTGCCACAGTTGGAATAATAAATAGACTTGAGGACCTTAATGGTTTATGAGGATTTTAGTGATATTTACCTTATTTAAAAGTAAAATTGGGCGGCAAAGCTGGTTAAGTGCCCAACTTTGGCTCAGGTCATGTCTCCGGGCTCATGAGTTTGAGCCCCGTGTTGGGCTCTGTGCTCACAGCTCAGAGCCTGAAGCCTGCTTCAGATTCTATCTCTCTCTCTCTTTCTGCCCCTCCCTCATTCATGCTCTGTCTCTCTCTCTTTCTCTCTCAAAAATAAACATTTAAAAAAACAGTAAAATTGAGAAGCTTTAAAAAATGTATTTATTTAAAAATAATCTCATTACATATAAACCTAAATTATATTTCTTAATAAAAATAATTTTCCAAAGTGAAAAAAGTTGAGTGAGAAGAGTGACAGATGTTTTTCATATCTGTAAGTATCTTTAATGTCTGGTTTATAGAAGATAGCTAGATTCTCATTTCTGCTCTTATAACATGTTATTTTGGTTAAAGTGTACAACAGAATTGTGGCTTCACACAATTCTGAAGTTAGAAAGGAAGAAATACTTCAGTAGGCGTCTTTTCAAATAATTGTGGATATTCTTTGGTACTATGCCAATATGTGACATAATTTTTCAAGATTAGCTACAATATGGAATTTGAAACTATATTTTTTTGTTCTCTTACATAGTCTTTTGGTCTGTGTTAAAATTTGAGTGGATCTCTTACCCATGCATGACTTCTGTAACATCATGCATTTGTCAATTGAGTTATACAGATCTTTGAAATATTTGATATTATCTTATCGAATATTTGATATATGGTGTCTCACCATATAATATCAAAACGTATTTGTTAACATCACCACCAGTTTATTTATTTATTTATTATTTTTTTTTTCAACGTTTATTTATTTTTGGGACAGAGAGAGACAGAGCATGAACGGGGGAGGGGCAGAGAGAGAGGGAGACACAGAATCGGAAACAGGCTCCAGGCTCTGAGCCATCAGCCCAGAGCCTGACGCGGGGCTCGAACTCACGGACCGTGGGATCGTGACCTGGCTGAAGTCGGACACTTAACCGACTGCGCCACCCAGGCGCCCCATCCAGTTTCATTAGAAAAGTCTTTTTAAATATTGGGAAGCTATCGATCTCGTGGTGGAGAATATAGGTTTTCCAAAATTCTAATGAAAAAAATGTTTATTTTTGAGAGAGAGAGAGAGTAGGAACAGGGGAGACAGGCAGAGAGGGGAGGACAGAGGATCCAAAGCAGGCTCTGTGCTGACAGCAGAGAGCCCGATGCAGGGCTCGAATTCACAAACAGTAAGATCATGACCCGAGCTGAAATCAGACGCTTAACTGACTGAGCCACCCAGGTGTTACAAATTTCTCATTTTGGTTGAAAATTCAAATTTTGTTGTGCTGTCATTTGTTTTCCTTGAAATGGTTGTCTCATTTGGTTCTGTCTCAAGAAAGTACCTGCTGAATAATACCCAAGTCTGAATAACCGTAATTTGTAAGGCAGTCATTAATTTATTAAAGTTAATTAATGGTGCTCTATGAAAAAAGTGCCCCGTGAAATAAAGTAAAAATGGTGCTCCATGAAACAAGTGCCTAGTTTACTCATAACTTAAGTAACTTTAAGACGTCACCTTCAGGGGCGCCTGGGTGGCTCAGTCAGTTAAGTGTCTGACTTTGGCTCAGGTCAAGCCCCGTGCTGGGCTCTGTGCTGACAGCTTGGAGCCTGGAGCCTGCTTCATATTCTGTCTCCATCTCTCTTTCTGCCCCTCCCCTGCCTGTGCACTGTCTCACTCTCTCTCAAATATAAATAAACATTAAAAAAATTTTTTTAAAGACGTCATCCTGAGACCACTATCATCCTTTCATGTACAGCAGAAGCATATGTGCACATGTATAGAATGTTATTTATCATTATACTTTGTTTCTTTTCATGGAATTTATATTTGTCATACTTTTGTTTGCTTGGTTTTCTGTACTTAGCACAGACTCCTTTGGAGACCTTAGAATAGTTAAAAAGCCTTCTAAAACCTAGTTTCCACATGGCCAAATGCATGGAGAAATTTCTTTCCATTTTTTTCCCATGGAGATTTACTTGTAGAATTTTTGTCCTCCTTCTCGAGGCTGAACTGGCTGTACTTTGACCTGATAGCTCTTATCTTGTTTTTCGTCACCATTATCAAAGACCTTTTTTCATTGTTTTTCCCGTATTATAACCCCTCTTTTATGGATTCTGTATCTATTGCCTTCTGTGTGTACTTTTAGTGGAGCACATCTAGTAAGATCCTCAGGAAAGGTGCATTGAGGTAAAATTTTTTAACATTTGCATATCTGAAAAATGCCTTTTCCCCTTTAGATTGGTAGACTAAGCTTAGAATTTTCCTTCAGAATTTTGTCTTGTAGCTTCTTGTGTTTCTGTTGAGATATTTGGTGCCGTTCTATTCATGTTCCTTTGGGTGATAATATATGTGTGTGTGGTTGGGTGATATGTGTACCTATATATTGTAGTTTGGTTTCTTTTAATTTATGTTCCCTTTTCCTTTTGAAAAGTCTTGGTGCTATGTCTAGGTATATGCATCTTTTATTATTCATCATGCAAGATACTAAGTGTGTTCTTTATTTTTTATTTACTTAAAAAAATTTTTTTTAATGTTTGTTTATTTTCAAGAGAGAGAGAGCGCGAGAGCGCGCGTGAGTGGGGGAGGGGCAGAGAGAGGGAGACACAGAATCTGAAGCAGGCTCCAGGCTCTGAGCTGTCAGCACAGAGCCCGACGCGGGGCTCGAACCCACAAACTGTGAGATCATGACCTGAGCCAAAGTTGGACGTTTAACCGACTGAGCCACCCAAGTGCCCATAAGTGTGCCCTTTAAGTCTAGAGATTCATGACTTAGAAGAGAGGAAGTTTTTTTGTTGTTTTTTTTAATGCTTCCCTCTAATCAGTTTTCTCCTTTTTTTTTTTTTTCTGGAATTTACTTCACTCAGCTAATATATTGCCTTGGTTTATGCTCTGAATTTGTCTTTTTAAAAAAAATTTCTTAAAGTGTAATTGGCATACATTATATTAGTTTGAGATGTATAACAATAATTTGATATTCATATATACTATGAAATGACCATCAGAGTAAGTTTAAGCCATACAGTAGTTCCCATGCTGTACATTTCATTCTCATGACTTATTTTATAACTGAAAATTGTAGTTTTGACCTTTTTCACCTATTTTGCCCACCCCATCTCTGGCAACCATCAGTCTGTTCTCTATGAGCTTGTTTTGTTGTTTGTTGGTTTGTTTAAGAATCCACATATAAATGAGATCATACATTATTTGTCTTTCTCTGACTGACTTCTTTCACTTACCATAATGCCCTCAAGTTCCATCCAGGCTGTTGCAAATGGCAAGACTTCATTCTTTTTTTTTTTTTTTTTTTTTTTTTAATGGCTGAATAATACTCCATTGTATATAGGTACCATATTTGTCTATTTGTTCATCTATTGATGGACATTTAGATTGTTTCCATATCTCGGGTATTGTAAATAATGCTGCAGTGAACATGGGAGTGCATATTTTTGTCTTAGTGTTTTCATTTTTGGAGATACTCCCAGAAGTGAAATTGCTGGATCATACGGTTCTGTTTTTAATTTTTTGAGTAACTGGCATTGAGTTTGTCATCTTTTTTTTTTTTAAGACATTGAATTTGTCATCTTTTTTTTTTTTTTTTTTAAGATTATTTTTAAGTAATCTCTACACACAACGTGGGGCTTGAACTCACAACCCAGAGATCAGGAGTTGCATACCCACTGACTGAACCAGCCAGATGCCCCCAAATTTGTCTTCTTAAAGCTTCTACCAGGAAATACTTACCATTGTGCTTATATTTAATTGGCCAAACAAGGTAGGTGGCCATGCTTGAGTTTACTAGGGTGAAGCAATATAATCCTTCTGCATTAAGATGACCCTGTTATTAGTGAATAATACAATCTACCTTCCCACTCTCCATCTTAAGATAAACGGAACTTTTTGTTTCTTGCTTACAGAACCTTGTTATTGTTTCACTGATAAAATATCTTCTATCTGATTGGCTTTAGGTTTTGTTGCTGTGTGCTGTGCCTTACCTTTATTTCCTCAAACTTTCTTTATTTTTCTTCTTCTTTTTTTTAATGTTTTAATGTTTTAAGTTTACTTATATTTGAGAGAGAAAGAAAAAATGTGAGTGGGGAGAGGGAGAGAGAGAATCCCAAGTGGGGTCTGTAGTGTTAGCATAGAACCTGACGTGGGGCTTGATCCCACAAACCATGAGATCATGACTTGAGCCGAAACTAAGAGTCAGATGCTCAACCAACTGAGCCACCCAGGTGCCCTTCTTTTTCTTTTGATGTTGATCTGTCTTATTAGTAGGGGTTCCTCAAATGCGTGGAATATTGGCTGTACAGTCATATTTAAGACTGATTCATTAAGATTATCATAAGCTCTTTAATGCCTGGGTGCTTTTAGTCATCTGGTAGGTTTCAGTGAATCAAAAGTAAAATGCGGGGCGCCTGGGTGGCGCAGTCGGTTAAGCGTCCAACTTCAGCCAGGTCACGATCTCGCGGTCCGTGAGTTCAAGCCCCGCGTCAGGCTCTGGGCTGATGGCTCAGAGCCTGGAGCCTGTTTCCGATTCTGTGTCTCTCTCTCTCTCTCTGCCCCTCCCCCGTTCATGCTCTGTCTCTCTCTGTCCCAAAAATAAATAAACGTTGAAAAAAAAAAGTAAAAAAAAAAAAGTAAAATGCAACTGTTCCTTAAGCAGCCTGAGGTGATCTCCAAAAATGGTTTGCTATTCACTTGACCCAGAAAACCCTACAAAATCATGCAAATCAAGAGGTTCAAACCTTTGTGTTCACTTTAAGAACACCTGTGAAACTGCTGAGGCCATCAAGGGTATGCATATTAGAAAAGCCACCAAGTGTCTGAAAGAGGTCACTTTGCAGAAGCAATATGTGTCATTCTATCACTACAATGGTAGAGTTGGTAGGTGTGCCCAGGCCAAGCAGTGGGGCTGACACAGGGTCAGTGGCCCAAAAAGAGTGCTGAATTTTTACTACATAAGCTTAAAAATGCAGAGAGCAATATTGAACTTAAAGGTTTAGATGTAGATTCTCTGGTCATTTAGCACATCTAGGTGAACAAAGCCCCCAAGATGCAACACAGAACTTACAGGGCTCATGGTTGGATTAACCTGTGTATGAGCTCTCCCTGCCATATTGAGATGATCCCTACTGAAAAAGAGCAGATTGTTCCTAATCCAGAAGAGGAGGTTGCACAGAAGGAAAAGATATCCCAGGGGTGCCTAGGTGGCTCAGTCAGTTGAGCATCCAGCTCTTGATTTCTACTCAGATCGTGATCCCATGGTTCGTGAGATTGAGGCTCACATTGACATTGCTTGGGATTCTCTCTCTGCCCTTCACCTGCTCATTCTCTCTTTCTCAAAATAAATAAACTTAAAAAAAAAAAAGAAAGTAAGTAAAAGATACCCCAGAAGAAACTGAAGAAACAAAAACTTAATGGCTGGGGAGTAAATTCTGCATAAAATAATGTAAATAAAAGTTAAAAAAAAAAATGTTGGGCTTCTGGATGGCTCAGTCGGTTAAGCATCCGACTCTGGCTCAGATCATGATCTCATGGCTTGTGAGTTAAGCCCCATGTCGGGCTCTGTGCTGACAGCTCAGAGCCTGGAGCCTGCTTTGGATTCTGTCTCCCTCTCTCCCTGCCCTCCCCTGCTCTCTGTCTCTCAAAATAAATGTTAAAAAAATTCAGAATTCACTACTCTATATAAAAGAAAAAAAATAAAATGCCACAAGGTGCCTGACTGGCTTAGTTGATGGGCGTGCGACTCTTGATCTTAGGGTTGTGACTTTGAGCTTCACATTCGGTGTAGAGATTACTTAAAAATAAAATCTTAAAATAAAAAAATTAAAAAAAGGTAAAATGCCTTATGGACCCAGGATCTCTGAATGATTATACTGCTTTACACAAACGCTGCTGGCCAGGTCCTTTGTTTTAGCTTAAACAAACAAAAAAATGACTACAAATGACAACCATCTTGGAAGGGTATCCTGCTGAGGTTTTTCATGTGCCTTTCAGGTTCTCCTGGTATATTTACCTGGTTGACAGCATTTTTTGGCATTAGCTGCAGAATATCTTGGGACGTTCCATATTATGTATAGATTTAATCCCATTGATTTCTGTGTAGCACCTTTCCCTTGTCCTCTCATTTGCTGGGTGTCCTGGATTCTGGAGCTTCTCTGAATAAATTTCTGCATCGAATAATTTCCATTCATACAAAGGAGTGGTCCTTTGTCTTCCTGACAGGGAAGTAGTGTTCCAATGGCAACTTACATGATCTTTTTTCCAGCTACCATCCTTTATTCCTTCTTTTGAGGTACTTGATTCCCTCCATTTCCTGAGTCTTTCTGATATTTTGTGGCATAAATTGGCTTACTTGACATCGGCATCTTCTTCTGCAGCACCTTTACATACTTGAACTTCCTCAGCTCTGCTGCGTTGAAAATTTTCTGTGTGCTTTTGTTATTGGAAAATTTGTTGATGTCTGTGTATACTGATGTCTCTGATCATACCTTTTTTTCTTGTGAGCTTGTACCCTTGTCTGTTTAATGAGATTTTGGAAGGAAGCAGTTACTGGTTAATTCCTTCCCTTTTTTTAGGTATCCTGGGAGACTTTCTCAATTTTATGTCATCTTTTTATCCTACTTGTTAATTCTTCATTGTTTGTGACATTCAATTTGCTGAGCTAATTAATGGGAAAGATTATTTTTCAAGAGTAATCCTTAAGCTTTGTGTGTTTGAACGTTAACTTTGAACGTTAATTTTCTGTGAAGATAGCTCCACAAAGGTTTTCTTCTCAAAAGTTACTTGGTGACATTGGTCATGAGGCTTTTTTCTTACTGTGAGATGGGCTTCCAAAGTTCATCCCACAGCACAATCCATAATTTTATTATTAGTAATGGGAAAATTTATAAATAATGATAACGTAAAGCTAACATTATTGAGTGCTTATCATTTGCAGCCACAGTACTAAACATTTTATACATTAACTCCATTGAATGATGATTCTTTGTACTCCGTTTTAGAAGAAGCCTGAGAAGATGATGAGCAGATAGACAGGCAACAAGATTTGGGAGGCAAGTTGCATCCATCTCCAGTAAAGTACAGACTGAGGAAAAAAAGCAGTGAACTAAGAAAATTGGAAGGATACTTCTTCTGATCTCAGACCTTATATCTTTAAGGAAACACCTTTTTCAACTTACCTGGAAAGAGTGTGAAACAAAATTTAGACTTAATTGTGAGGGAAGTTGTGTAGGGGAGAATCATTAATTTAACTAGGAAATCCTGCCTCTGCTTGCTCCTTATGCTAATAACCCCCTTTAAATGTAAATCAGTGTGGAAATGTCTTCAGTTAAAACCATTTGAACTCCATAGAAAAACCCTATGAAATTACTGAATGTGGCAAAACTTTCACTCACATGTCACACCTCATTAAATGTAGAAGTCAGGCTTAAGAGAAACCTTGTTCTAAGGAATACTGAAGAGCCTTTAGCTAGATGACAGGTCTCTGAGCAGAAGAAAATTTTTTACTGGAGAGAAACCAGTGAATATAACAAAACTTCCTTGATCATTAGAAAATTTGGACAGAAAGCTTTTAAATGTACTGAGTATGATATAGTCTTCTCTCGAACTTTATCCCTTCCTCTATATTTGAAAGGTCATACACAGAGAATCCTTACAAATGTAAGAAATATGGAAATTCCTTCAGCCAAAAGTAAATCCTAATTCATCAAAAAATTCATACTGGAGAGAAACCTTGTGGATGTGGGAAAGCTTCCATTCAGATGTCACACCTCAGTCAGCAGAAAATTTGTAGTGGGGAAAACCCCTTTGCCTGTAAGGTATGTGGGAAAGTCTTCAGCCACAAATCAAATCTTACTGAGCATGAACATTTTCATAATAGAGAGAAACCTTTTGAATGTAACGAATGTGGAAAAGCCTTTAGCCAGAAGCAATATGTTATTAAACATCAGAACACCCATACCGGAGAGAAGCTTTTTGAATGTAATGAGTGTGGAAAATCCTTCAGCCAGAAGGAAAACCTTCTCACCCATCAGAAAATTCACACTGGAGAGAAACCTTTTGAGTGTAAGGATTGTGGGAAAGCTTTCATTCAGAAGTCAAACCTCATCAGACACCAGAGAACTCACACAGGAGAGAAGCCTTTTGTATGTAAGGAATGTGGAAAAACCTTCAGTGGCAAATCTAACCTTACCGAGCATGAGAAGATTCATATTGGGGAGAAACCCTTTAAATGTAGTGAATGTGGAACAGCTTTTGGCCAGAAGAAGTACCTCATAAAACATCAAAACATTCACACTGGAGAGAAACCCTATGAATGTAATGAATGTGGAAAAGCCTTCTCTCAACGAACATCACTTATCGTACATGTGAGAATTCATTCAGGTGATAAACCTTACGAATGCAATGTATGTGGAAAAGCTTTCTCTCAAAGTTCATCTCTTACTGTGCATGTGAGAAGCCATACAGGTGAGAAACCCTATGGTTGTAATGAATGTGGGAAAGCTTTCTCTCAATTCTCAACCCTTGCTCTGCATTTGAGAATACACACAGGTAAGAAGCCTTATCAATGTAGTGAATGTGGGAAAGCTTTTAGCCAGAAGTCACACCATATTAGACACCAGAAAATTCATACTCATTAAAAAACCCTGTAAATATCTTAAAAATTGGAAAGTGTTCATCAGGAATTTAAACCTCATAGCACATCAGAAATGATCATACTGAAAGAAGATATCACAAATGAGGAAAACAAAAGCTAAAAAGTTACTGGACACCATGGAATTTATACTGAAGAGAAAGACATTTATATGATAAAAATCCTGGGCCCCCAGAAAAGCTGATGGCCTAGGTAATGCTGAAACTTTAGACGCATTTCCACCAAACATGCTTCTTATTGCTGTCTGCATTTATCTGGAGATCCTCACCAATGTAATCAAAATATAAGTTTTAAGTATTGGCAAGGAAGAGACTTTTATGGTATTGATTTAGTAGAACAGAAGAGATTCTGGAAACACCTATGCATCTATTAAAATTTAGAATATGATAGAAATGGCAATAGGAGGTGAGAAGATAATGGGACTATGTAAAAAGTGATTTGGAGGTAATTTGTTCTCCAAGGAAAAAACAGACCATGAACTATAAACAGAGGTAAGAACCAAGAGGATAAGAACAAGAATATAAGCTGTATACTGAAATGGTTATGACCTTGGGAGTAGGGAGACATTCCTTATAATAAGCTCAAAAATTCTCTGAATTTCTATGCTTAGGAAATATGTACCAGTCTGCTTACTGTGGCATGATTTGTAGTTAGCCATAAGTTGGAAACACCTTAAATGCCCATTGGGAACAAAATGGAAAATACTTATGATGGAATACTGTATATCTGTAAAATTTAGCAAATGAGATCTATATTACAGAGAAAGATCTCAAAAATCATGTTGAAGGGGGAAAATGAAGTTGCAGAATAACATATATTACAATGCATTTTGTAAATTTTAACTAAAACTTTACAAAATTCAGTACTATGTATTGGTAATGGATAAATATATGTATGTATGTTTTTAAAATGTTTTTGAAATGGATTGGAAGGATACAGACCAAACTCTTGATAGTGGTTGCTTGTGAAGAGTGGAGCAGGGAAGGGGATGAGTGTGGGAGGGAGGGATGGGATGGGGACTGTTTAAAGGGGGGGTTTCATTTTTATATATAAATATCCATTTCTCTTAAAAACTAAAGACTGCAAGTAAATATATCAAAATACTGGATAATTCTGATTGTGGTATATGGATATCTTGTCTTATTTTTTGTACTTTTCTGTATTTTTAAATTTTCTCAAAATTAATAAGAATGGGGGTGAGGATGGGAACACTGTATCTATAGAAATCATGTTCTAATGGATTCATTCCCAATCAAGTACTAAACTTTTTATAGAAAATATTTCTAAAATTTTATCAATGAGTGGATGGACTTGCTCTCTATGTAATATGAAATTATCTATTTTATTAAAATTAAAAATGATCACATAATCCAAATCTGCTTTGTTTTTACATGTTAATGGCGTACGCTGTATGGTCTGTCTGTACATTTCTAACATTTTGCAACATCATTTGAGCTTAGAAATTTTTAAGAACTTTTAGTTAAGGGTACATGCACATACTTTTTATAACATGTCTTTTTCAGGTAAACTGATCTTGGAATATCAGTTTTCCTGTCCTGTACATTTCCAGAAGAACAGCATATGCATCAAAATTTAAGGTTTTTGGGATGCCTGAGTGGTTCAGTCGGTTAAGTGTCCGACTCTTGATGTCGACTCCAGTCATGATCTCACTGTTCCTGAGATCAAGGCCCAGATCAGGCTCTGCACTGACTGTGGAGCCTGCTTGGGATTCTCTCTCTCTCCCTCTCTCTTTGTTCCTCCCCCACTTGTGCTCACTTGCTCTCTCAAAATGAATAAATGTAAAAATGTATGTAAAGTTTTTTGGGGCACCTGGCTGGCTCAGTCAGTAGATCATGCAACTCTTGATCTCAGGATTGTGAGTTTAAGCCCCACGTAGGGAGTAGGGCTTACTTTAAAAAATAATTTAAAAAATTGTTTTTGATTGTTCCATTTTTTAATGTTTATTTTTTTAAGAGAGAAAACATGAGTGGGGGAGGGGCAGAGAGAGGGAGATAGAGCATCAGAAGCAGGCTCTGTGCCATCAGTGCAGAGCCCCTGCTGCAGGGCTCAAACTCCCAAACCAGAAGACCATGACCTGAGCTGAAGTCAGACACTTAACCAGCTAAACCACGTAGGTGTCCCTGATTGTTCTATTTTTAAAAAAAAACATTCAACTTCCCGAGCTTTCACTTGGGGTATGTTGGATTTGAAAAGCTTGCTTGACACCACTAAGGGGAAATCAGAGGTGACAACTCACTTTGGAACCCTAAGCCTTCAGATAATATTAATGATAGTGTAGGATAAGATTACTCAGGGAAAGCATATGTTTAGAGAAAACAAGCTTAATTTGCAGACTTGGCACTCCAACGTTTAGAAGGCATGGAGAGGAATGAAAAGTAGTCAATCTGCTATACTGATGAGAAAGGCAAATATCAGGATGCCTGGGTGGCTCAGTTGGTTAAGCGTCTGACTTGGTTTCAGCTCAGGTCATGATCTGGTTCATGGGTTCAAGCCCCACATCAGGCTCCATGCTGGCAGTGTGGAGCCTGCTTGTGATTTTCTGTCTCTGTTTGCCCTTTCCCCCACTCATGCTCTCTATCCCTCTATCAAAATAAACATTAAAAAAAAAAAAAGGATATCTAGAGTTTGGTGTCTCAGAAGCCAAGATGTCTAAGTGTGTGAAGATAGTCATTCTGTTGATTGCTTCTACAAAATTGAATAGGATGAGCACAATGTCCTTTAGATTTGGCAATATGTAGGTCATTGTAGACCTTTTGAAAAGCCTTTCTGGTTGATTGCTTGGGTCCTAGACCAGACTGGAGCAGCATAGGATAAATTGGCAAGAGTATGGCTCTGCTATCTGCCTAATTTTAAAATCTGGTCCTGCCACTTTTTTGAGGCTTTCTGCAAGTTTTGTAACAGTTGTGCCTCAGTTGCCTTATTTCTGGTGCATCATCTTCTAAGTTGTGATTAAGTAATAATTGACATTAAAGAAAATCTTAGTAATCTATACATAATAAATGCTCAAATTAGACTCAGAGTGAACAAAGATAGGAAGAGGTGACAGCAAGTATAGACCACTCAAAATGTCTTGCTGGGAGCCCAGAGTCCAGCTTGAGGCAGACTTGAGATTAAGGAAGGGATTATTGGTTTGTTACTAAAGATAGAATATATAGAGTATATTTGTAAACTGATGAAAATGACCCAGTAAGATAACTTCAGGACAAAAGTATCTGAAATTAGGAGAAGACAAACTTGCATAGATGACCGAATTAGTGGTTGATAGGAACTGGCTTACTTTATCTGAACAGGAGGGAAGAGAGAATAAAAGCATCAGTGCGAGCAGATCTGAAAATTTGGTGGTGGGGAAAATAAAAAATGTTCTTATCTGATTAATCATATTTTCTCAATGAACTATCAGATAAAGTTGTTTAGTTAGAATGAAAGCCAGAATGTGAGATTCAAGGAGTAAGAGGAGGCATGTGGTTCTTAAGAGTTGAAGCATGCTCCTAAATCCCCAGTAAAATGAAGCCTCTGAATTTTTTCACTAAAAATCCCCTTTTCCTTGTCAGGCAAACTTTTTTTCAGACATCCCTAAGATGTGTCCAGTTTGAACTTAATTGCCCTGGGGGTTTTATGGAGTTGACCAAGAACAAACATGGTGGCTTCTCTCCAGTGATTTGAGATGTCACTACATTTGAGAAGCTTAGTCAGATACTCTGCTAAGTGAGAGGGAATTATGAGAGTCGTTACTGAATGAAAGTTCTATATAATGAGATTATCATCCTACAGAACTAAATATAAAATGCAGATGTTTGGAGGATTGAATGCTAGGGCAATCAGCATTAACTGGGTAGAATTAATTAACATGAAGCCATGTTACATCAGGAATCTTGTACAAAATAGGTTGATATGTGAAACAAATACTGGAGACCAGACAAAATATACCAAGGGTTAAATATTTATGGAAAAAAATTTATGGGGTGCCTGGGTGACTCAGTTGAGTGTCCAGCTCTTGATTTTGGCTCAGGTCATGATCCCAGGGTCATGGGATCTAGCCACTATGCCGAGCTCCGCATTGAGTGTGGAGCCTGCTTAGGATTTTCTCTCCCTCTCCCTCCCCCGCTTCCCTCCACCTCCTCCTCCTCTCTCTCTCCCCCTCCCTTCCTCCATCCCTCTCCCCTGCTCATGCTTACACTCTTTTCTCTCTCAAAAAAAATAAATGTCTTAAGGAATAGTGACTATACAACAATGATAATGTCCACTTTGTGTAGTTAAGGGAAGAACTAAAGTTTTGAGAAGCAGGGGTACCTGGCTGGGTCAGTCAGTAGAGCATGTGACTCTTGATCTCAGGATCAGGAGTTTGAGCCCCACGTTGGGCATAGAGTTTACTTAAATGTAAAATTAATTTTATTTTTAATTTTTTTTAATGTTTATTTTTGACAGGCAGAGTGTGAGTGGGTGAGGGGCAGAGAGAGAGGGAGACACAGAATTCAAAGCAGGCTCCAGGCTCTGCACTGAGAGCTCAGAGCCTGATGCGGGGCTCGAACTCATGAGTTGTGAGATCATGACCTGAGTTGAAGTTGAACGCCCAACCAACTGAGCCATCGAGGAACCCCTAAAATTAATTTTAAAAAATAAAGTTTTGAGAAGCAAACTTCTGTGAGCAAGGTATTTGGTTTAAGGTCCTTTTATTACAAGAGGGTGGCAGACACTGACTTAAGTGTGCCTATTAAAATAACCAGGGCAAGCCACTAAGAGAGGGAGGGAGGGGCAGCAGGGAAAGAGAACTTCTGAACTAGAAGGAAATGCAGTGAGAAGAAAATACAGGTGCACATGGCTGGCTCAGAAGAGCGTGTGACTCTTGATCTTGGGGTCGTTGAGTTTGAGCCCCATGTTGGGTCTAGAGATTACTAAAAAAATATACTTAAAAAAAGGCAAGAAGGGGCGCCTGGGTGGCTCAGTCGGTTAAGCGGCCGACTTCAGCTCAGGTCATGATCTCGCGGTCCGTGAGTTCGAGCCCCGCGTCGGGCTCTGTGCTGACAGCTCGGAGCCTGGAACCTGTTTCAGATTCTGTGTGTCCCTCTCTCTGACCCTCCCCCGTTCATGCTCTGTCTCTCTCTGTCTCAAAAATAAACAAATGTTAAAAAAAATTTTTTAAAAAAGGCAAGAAGGTGAAAAACAGTAAATGAAATAACTAGAAACCACAATGAATAGTTGAAATGAATCTAAATGCATCATTAATCCCAGTAAATGTAAATGGGCTCAACTTGTCAATTAGCAAAGATTTTGAAATGATGGGCTTTGTTTTGTTTTGTTTTTTTGTTTTAAAACAGCTATAAACAGCTATATTTACCAGGGTCACATCTAAAAAGATAAGTACATAGGTGAAAAATACAGAAAAAGATATACTGGGCAGATAGTATACAATAAAAAGTTGTGTTTCAATACCAGACAAAATAGTCTTTAAGGCAAACACTGCTAGAGATAAAGTCACTAGCGAGTGGTAAAATTTTGAATTCACCAGTAAAGTTAAAAGATTCTAACCTTTTAAGTTCTTTAAGTAAAAGGAACTATATATAGAAACTGACAAATTCACCAGATATTTTAAAATTGCCTGCAGCAGTCGGTTAAGCGACTGACTCGATATTGGCTCAGGTCATGATCTCATGGTTCTGGAGTTCAAGCCCCGCTTCAGGCTTCATGCTGTCAGCACAGGATTCTCTCTCTCTCTCTCTGCCCCTCCCCTGCTCTCACTTGCTCTCTCTCTCTCCCAAAATAAACATTTAAAAAAAAAAATTGGAGCAAAGCCAATTCAGTGTAAATTCATGATTTTTATCATCTTAAAATTCCTTAAGTGTCTACAAAGAGAGGAGATGGAGGTCTTTGGAAGAGATGGGAGCTGGGTCCCAAATTGTGTCATGGCATTGACCTTGTTTTTTTTACTCTATTTCCTCACCCATCAATTATGGATGACCTTTCAGGTCTGGCCTTCTAATTGGGCTATGTGTAAGTTGGAAGAGTTGCCCCTTTTTGAGAACACTTTCTCCTAATGTACCTTCAAGCAGAAACCTTTCTGTTTCTTCTGATTCTGGGGAGTGACAGGAAGCATGAATAGAGAGGGGAGGGAAAGTTACAGGCACATACTTTTTATTACTCTCAGGTCACTTATTCTACTGCTTTTACATGTTTTTACAGTGCAATAAAATGGGCAATTTCCTAGGGTAGGTTGGGGAAGCCAATAACACAAGATGTAAAATAACCATTTCTATACAAGGTACCACCCTTTCTGTGCACATTCAGAATAAAATAAGGAAGGATGGTTAGCAAATGCTGATAATCCTGAGTAGCTGGGATTATATATGAGGTTTTTTTATTTTTAATTCCCCCCCCCCATCTTTAAAAAAATGTACATGTAAGGGCTCCTGTCTGGCTCAATCAGTTGAGTGTCCAGCTCTTGGTTTTGGCTTAGGTTGTGATCTCACGGTTTGTGAGTTTGAGCCCTGCATCGGGTTCTGCGCTGACAGGACAGAGTCTGCTTGGGATTCCTTCTCTCCCTCTCTCTCTCTGCCCCTCCCCGGCTTGCTATGTCTCTCTCTCTCTCTCTCTCTCTCTCTCTCTCTCTCAAAATAAATAAACTTTTTCTTAACTACATGTGTTGTGTAATAAAAGTGTACAAAAGTCCATTTATTGAATTGCTTGTAGAATTCTTGCTTGGCCAACTTGGAGTCCTATTGGAATAGGTTTGATAGTTTTTAAGCTTTCAAATCTGGCTGCATAAGTGAAACTGATATATACTTTCCCTTAAAAAAATTTTTTTTTAGGATTATTTATTTTGAGAGCGCAAGCAGGGGAGGGGCAGAGAAAGAGAGAGAATCCCAAGCAGACTCTGCACTATCAACACAGCCCAGTGCTGGGCTTGAACCCATGAAGCATGAGATCATGACCTGAACCAGAATCAAGAGTCAGATGCTTAACTAATTGAACCACTCAGGTGCCTCTATACTTTCCTTTTTTAACTTAAGTTTGTAATACACATGATATGTTGGCATTCATCACTGATTTTACCACTGAGAATGAGAGAAGAGGACTAGCCAGCTGGGTTAAGTTTTCCATGCAGATGATGATGAGCTAAAGATAGAGAAAATTTAAAAACTAATAATAATGTTTTTGGTGAATGAGGAGTATTTGTATTCTAGGGCTGCCATAGAAAAATACCACAAAACTTAAAACAAGCCATCAAGTATTTGGTTTGGGGTTCTACACCCCCCCCCCCCAACTCCCTGTCAAGTATTTTGTTAATGAGCTACCACATTGTTGCTGTTCTCTCACCATTGTGGAAAAAGAAGTCCAAAACCAGTTAGTGTGATGAGGACCATGCTCCCTTCTGAGGCTGTGGGGAAGAATGCTTCCTTGCTTCTTATGGCCCCAGGCGTTCCTTGGTTTGTGATTGCATCACTCCATTTTCTTCACATGGTCCCCTTCCCCTTGTCTCCTCTCTGCCTGCAAACCTCCCTCTCTTTCTAAGGACATGAGTTACTGGATTTAGGGCTTACCTCGACTTTATTACATCTGCAAAGACCCTGTTACCAAATAAAGTCACATTCATGGCTACTAGGGTTAGGGCCTAAAATATCTTTTGGGGGACGTAATACAACCCACAACCTGGAAATCAATAAACCTAACTGGAACAGCGGTTTTTGTGAAAATAAGCTTAGACACATAGGTCCTTAAAATTGCCAGCACGAGGGGCGCCTGGGTGGCTCAGTCAGTTGAGCATCCAACTTCAGTTCAGGTCATGATCTCACAGCTTGTGAGTTCAAGCCCCATGTCGGGCTCTGTGCTGACAGCTCAGAGCCTGGAGCCTGCTTTGGATTCTGTGTCTCCCTCTGGTCTCTGCCCCTAACCCACTTGCATCTTGTCTCTATCTCTCTCAAAAATAAACATTAAAAAATGTTTTTTAATTGCCAGCATGAGTTTGAGCAAATCTACCTGGAATGCAACCAGTTTCTTTTTAAATGTTTACATCCATGAGTTTTTCTCAAATCTAAATTCCCAGAATGAGTTTTGAACATGTTACAGTAGTTCAAAGTATAGGAAGGGGTATTAACATACAACATGGCTCCCAGCTCCCAGTCCCTGAGGGACATTCATATGAGGATAAGGAATACAAATGTGTAGGCAACAAAGAATAATGACATCTGGGATCCATGGGAGATGAGGCATGGGGAATGAGCCACATCAACTCTAGTGGACTGTAGGAGAAGAGAAATCCTTAGAAAAAGTATGGCTAAGGTAAGGCAGAAAGTGGAGGTAGAACTTTTATAGTGTTGAGGTTTAGCACATTTGCAGTGTTTGTGATATGGTTGGCATTTTCAAAGGCAATGTGAAATAATAGGCCCAGGCAGTAGTAGAGGGGAAGTGTGAGTTGGGATGGTTGACTGCAGTGGTTGTGCTGACATGTCTGAAAAGTGGGGCTGCAGAGGCCTCACAGTTCTGTTTGGCTTTCTTGTGTAAGGTCTCTGGACCATTGCAGACAGTCACATCCATCTTTTTCACCTGTAACCAGAACCAGTTTTAATTTTTTCTAACTTCATTTAAGTGGAAATAGTTAAATGTCTGGTTGCCTAGGCTACTGAGATAATTGAAGGATTCCCCTCAGGTACACAATCCAGGAAGGAAATGGCAGGAGAAACAAAGTTTTTAAGATGATAGAGTCATATAGAATGTGGTCATTGAATAAACATGTTATCTCCATTTATCGCTGGAGAAATCTGAAAGATGGCTTTGGTTATCTCATTGCCATACAAAGAATAAATGTCTATCATTCTTCATTCCTTGTAAAGAATAATCAGACCTCCTTATATCAACGTTCAAGGTCTTTCATGTGTTGTTCACTTTCTGCTTTTCTAGTTTTACCTATCACTAATTTAAAGCATGTGTTTTATACATTAACTAAAAATAAATTGCCTGATGTCCCAGATCTTGCTTTGCACTTTTCCACATTAGCAACATTTCTTACTCCTTTTCCTCTGCTTGGAATGTCCGTCCACCATAATTCTTTTTTTTTTTTTTTAGGGTTTATTTATTTATTTTGAGAAAGAGTGTGTATTTACAGGGGTGAGGGGCAGAGAGAGAGAGAAGGAGAGAGAATCCCAAGTAGGCTCCACGCTGTCAGTGCAGAGCCCAAAAAGGGGTTCGAATTCATGAACCATGAGATCAAGACCTGAGCCGAAATCAAGAATCAGATGCTTAACAGACTGAGCCACCCAGGTGCCCCCATCCACTATAATTCTTAGTTACCATCTATCAAAATGTATTCATCATCAAATGTAGAGTTCAGCTGTTACTCTTCCATTGAGCCCTTCCTATTCCTGCCTTTGTACACTTGGAGATCATAGGTTTCTGAATAGTAACTACCAGTAATTAAGTCTTTAATATTTGCCAAACACTGTTTTGAAAACTTACAATGTGTCAAGTCTATGAAGTGTAGTCACTCATTTCGTTTTACAGATGAGGAAATAGAAATTTGCATAGCTAGCAATTAATTACTAGTTCTTAAACCATTATTATAATAGAGCATACTTAGAGATGAAAAGGAAGCTCAAGACTCTTCCAACCCCTTTTATTTTATTTTATTTTATTTTATTTTATTTTATTTTATTTTATTTTATTTTTCCAACCCCTTTATTTTAAATTTTTTTTTTCAACGTTTATTTATTTTTGGGACAGAGAGAGACAGAGCATGAACGGGGGAGGGGCAGAGAGAGAGGGAGACACAGAATCGGAAACAGGCTCCAGGCTCTGAGCCATCAGCCCAGAGCCCGACGCGGGGCTCGAACTCCCGGACTGCGAGATCGTGACCTGGTTGAAGTCGGACGCTTAACCGACTGCGCCACCCAGGCGCCCCAACCCCTTTATTTTATAAGTGAACAAACTGAAGCCAATAAAATGAAGCAATCTGACTGAAGAACTATAATTAGCATAATGGATAGGCAGAGTAACAAATCAGTCAATCTTAACAGCTTGATAAGTTATCACAGGACCAAGAAAAATGACAGCTTGAAATAATGAAAGGGGGAAATATAAAAACAGATCTAGAGGGGTGCCTGGGTGGCTCAGTCAGTTAAGTGTCTAACATTAAAAATATTAAAAACTAACATTAAAAAATAAATAAAAATAGATCTGGAATATCCTCTATATGCACAATAGACATTTAAATTAAAAAATGTTTTTAATATTTGTTTATTTTTGAAAGAGAGAGAGACAGAGTGTGAGCAGGGGAAGGGAAGAGAGAGAGGGAGCCACAGAATCCGAAGCAGGCTCCAGGCTCCAAGCTGTCAGCACAGAGCCTGATGTGGGGCTCGAACTCAAGAACCCTGAGATCATGACCTTAGCCGAAGTCGGACGCCTAACCAACCCAGGCACCCCTACAACAGACATTTAAAAGGGCAAGAAGAAGACAGATGTACAAGGTGAAAGTAATATTTTTTTTTAAATGGAGGATTTCCTGCCTCAGGATTGAGTAGAGGTACTTTCTCCCCTATTTCTCCTACTAATTACAAATAAAAACCCTGGATGTTTATAGAAAACAAACATAAGATTTTGAAAGTGGAAAGAAGGCGGCAGGCAGGGTTGAGACCATGGGTCCAGTGGAATAAGACAGTGGTGATATCCTTGGGTTTTTTGTTTGTTTGTTTTGGTTTTGGGTTTTTTATTATTTTTTAAATTTTTTTGCCCTACATATCCCTCATTTGGAGCTGAAGAAGCTGACAACCCTGAAATACCAACTGGTGTTGACAAGAGCGGGGAAAAGCCCAGCAAAAGCCTGCTCTGTAACCAAAGAACAGGGAAACAGGCAGCTTAGTAAGACAGGAAACTTTTACACAGTAACTGTTCTACTCCAGACAAACACCACAGGAAAAAAAAAAATGGTTTTACCCAGACCAGCAAGGACTGCATGGGGAGCCTAGATTTCCACAATTGCCAGGCGCTCCAACTTTACCTGCCCTTCATAGAGGTACGGTCAGAAAAGAATACCACCCACTGGGTGTGAGACAGTACCCCTCCCTTCCATGGTGTCAATGTAAACCGTTTAGGGAAGTGAGATTTCTACCCCTGCTCAGCAGTAATGAGGTACCCATACCCTTCAGAGAGGGGCCTCGTGTGAGACAGGCCTACAGGGAAGTCAGGAGTTTCACCACTGCCCAGTGTTAATGAGGTCACACACACTCCTATATTGTCAGAATAGACCACCTGGGAAACAGTAATCATACATTCCAATTTGTCCCAGCCAGGGAGGTTACCAGTGGATGCCTAATGAATGCAGAGCTGGAACTTTTATCCCTGTTCAGCAATAACTAGGAGGCTTTGCCCTTCTCAGGTATCAAAGAATCCTGAGTAGGGAACCTAGACTTCTACCCACATTTGGCAGAGACAAGGTGGTATCTCTGATCTCTCAGCCATAACAATGTCAGAGGAAGCCAGCTAAAACTGCAGGTTTATAATTTTTTTTAAAGCTGGGGGCTGAGGAGCAGAGAGAGAAGGGGAGAGAGAGAATCCCAAGCAGGCTGTCTGCCATCAGCGTAGAGCCCGATGCAGGTCTCAGTCTCATGAACTGTGAGATCATGACTTGCGCTGAAACCAAGAGTCAGACATTCAACCAACTGAACCACCTGGGCGCTCATTTATTTTAGAGAGAAAGAACATGAGCTGAGGAGAGGGGCAGAGAGAGAGAGAAAGAGAGACAGAGAGAATCTCGAGCAGGCTCCACACTCAGTGTGGGGCTCGATCCCACAACCCTAGGATCATAACCTTAGCCGAAATCAAGAGTTGAATACTCAACTGACTAAGCCACCCAGGTGCCCCAAAACTGAACGTTTAAATAAGATCTAATACCCTAAATGTCCACATTTATTTTAAAAATCAAATATCAAAACCAGGAAAATCTCAACTTGAATAAAAAATCAATAGATATTTTGTCACGAGCCTAGAACTGCTCTAAAAAATAGTCTATTAAAAAGATAAATAAATAAATAAAAAGATAAATAGGTGCCAACACCAGATGACAGAGATCTTAGAATTATCTGACAAATATTTAAGCAACCATCATAAATATGCTTTAATTAGCAATTACAAAAACATTTGAAACAAATGAAAAGTACAAAGCAAGTTTCAGCAAGAAATAGAAGACAGAAAGAGAACTAAATTGAAATTTTGGAATAGAAATATACAGTAACTGAAATGGAAAAAAAAGAAAAGAAAACTCAATGAATGGGCTGAACAGCAATATGGAAGGTACAGAGGAAAGATTCATTAAATTTGAAAAGAAACAATAGAAATTATTGCCTGACAGCAGAGAGAAACTAGACTGAAAGCAAAAACAGAGCCTCAGGTAAACAAACAAACAAACAAACAAACAAACCAAACAGAGCCTTAGAGACCTGTGAAATTAAAAGAAAAAATATATTTGTGACACAGGAGTCCCACAGGAGGGGAAAAGGAGGGCAGGGCTAAATAAGTAGTTGAGGAAATAATGGCTGAAAATGTCCCAAATATGGCAAAAGACATACACCTACAACCTACAGATTTAAGAAGCTGAGCCAAACAGGGTGAAAAACCAAAGAAATCCAAGCCAACACACATTATAATCAAATTTCTGAGAACTATAAAGAAAAAAATCTTGAAGGCAGTGACAGAAATGAAACCTCTCTTTCTTTTTTTAATGTTTATTTATTTTTGAGAGAGAGAGAGACAGACTGTGAGTGGGGGAGGGGCAGAGAGAGAGGGAGACACAGAATCTGAAGCAGGCTCCAAGCTGTCAGCACAGA
Organism: Prionailurus bengalensis; assembly: GCF_016509475.1. Classification (NCBI taxonomy): domain Eukaryota; kingdom Metazoa; phylum Chordata; class Mammalia; order Carnivora; family Felidae; genus Prionailurus; species Prionailurus bengalensis. The sequence goes on along the minus strand of NC_057352.1, from coordinate 17,738,631 downwards.
GCTAGATGCGGGGCTCAAACTCACGAACCGGGAGATCATGACCTGAGCTGAAGTCGGACGCTTACCAACTGAGCCACCCAGGTGCCTCAAAATGACACCTTTCTTAAAGAAGGAAAACAATTTGAAAGACAGCGGATTTCTCATCAGACGTCATGGAGGAAATGGCACAACAGTTTTCAAATTAAAGAAAACAACTGTTCAACCCAGCATTTCCCCATCTAGGTAGATTTTAGCAGCAGCGAGCCACAGATCCCAGTTGGCCACACAATCATGAGGGTAAACAACCAATACACTTAGAACCATTCTGTTTTTCATTTTCAGTAATCAACAAAATATGAGACATTCAACACTGTTATAAAATGGGCTTGTTAGATGATTTCGCCCAACTGTAGGCTAATGTGAGTGTTCTGAGCATGTTTAAGGTAGGCTGGGCTAAGCTATGATGTTTAGTCGTTTAAGTGTATGAAATGCATTTTTGCCTTATGATATTTTCATAAGTTTCAAAGTTTGGATGACTCCCCCTCCCCCAAGCTGTCACACAACTCTTTTGTGGCGAAATGTCAGAAGTAGAGAAAAATATATATATATACTCCCTTTGGATCCTATGGGCCTCTCTTCTTGGTTCTGTTGACACTACTGTAGTGGCAATGCAGCCTCATGACCAGTACTGGTGTTGGGGCAAAGTCAGTAGAGAAAAAAGAAGATAAGGGGGGGAAGGAAGAAGGAAAATTTCACACCCCGTCCCATTCAGGAGCCTCTTTTTCTAGCTCTCTGGCTAGAAATAAGTGATTTCTTTCATAGCTTTTGCTGTTTGCACCAATTGCACAGTTCTGGGACATGCCCTCCTTCCAGTCATAGCCACGAGATAAAGAAGAAAAATACCCCAGTAAAATACCTCCGTATTGTTCACTCTTAAGTTATATTAAATGCAATTGATTATTTTTTTTTAAGTTTTATTTTTTTTAATTTGAGAGAGAGAGAGAGAGAGAGAGAGAGAGCGCATATGCAGGGGAGGGAGGGGCAGAGGGGGAGAGAAAGAGAAAGAGAGAGAGAGAGAGAGAGAGAGAGAGAGAATCTTAAGCAAGCTCCACACTCAGCACAGAGCCTGAGGCAGGGCTCAATCCCACCACCCTGGGATCATGACCTGAGCTGAAATCAAGAGTCAGATGCTCAACAGACTGAGCCACCCAGGTGATTCTCTCTCTCTCTCTCTCTCTCTCTCTCTCTCTCTCTTTTTAAAAATAAGCCCTCCTTCCAAGGTGGGGCTTGAACTCAGAACCCTGTGATCAAGAGTCACATGTGCTACCACCAAGCCAGCAGGGAAGCTTCATCTTGTTCATTCTTCATGTTTTTATCTGCCCCACTTCCGCTTGCTTACATTTCTGAGTTCTTGCGTAGTTGCTTTTTGTATCTGGTCCAGAGTGTTAAATTGTTATTAGTGGGAGATAATGGTTTTATTCCATGTTGGCTAGAAGTCAGCCATCCCTGATACTTTGATATTGTCTTATTACATGCCTTAGAATGGATCTTTTTCATTCACTGATGCTTGGTACTTCATGTACTTTCATCTTATTGACTCGTGTCTGTCAATTATTTTCTTGTCGTGATATTTTTCACTATTTTATTTCCTCTGTTCTCTCTTTTCAAATTCCCGTTATCCTGTTCAGTGGCTAGAAAACTTCTGAAATTCTACTTCTCTTATCTGAAGTTCTGGTTTATTTCTTTTTAAAAATTCAGATATTATTTTTAAGTAATCTCTAAACCCAACGTGGGGCTTGAGCTCATATTCTCTATTTAGATCAAGAGTCTAACGCTACACTGAGCCAGCCAGGCGCCCCTGTTTTCTCTCCTTTTGAATTTCTGACTCACAGTCTGCTATGGAGCCTTCCTCGTCGCCCCTTACAGGCGTAATGTATCAGTATTTACACAGACTCCTGGGGTCTGTCGCTAAGGATCCCATACTCCCCTTTGAATCCCTCCGGCAGCTGACTCCCTCCACTCTTCCGGACCACAGCCAGTTTAGAGCCGCACGGGTTTTCCCCTCCCCTGGGACTACCACGCAGCCCAGCTGCGCCCGGATTCTGGCCTAGGGGGCGTGAAGCGATCCCAGCCTACGCAAGAGGCCCAGTTCTGGGCGGAGGGGCCGCTCTGCGCCTGGACAGCCACGGCAAGGTGGCAAGTCGTGGGGAGAGGAGCTCTGGCCAGGCGGGCGAGGCTGGCTCTAGTCGCGACATTTCACGCGGTCCACCGCGCCTCTAGGTGACATCTAGCCCCACATTTCCTGGGACCTTCTCCTCCCTGAGGCCACCACCTGCCCCAGTTCGTGCTTTGGTTAAAATCGCTGGTGCCCAGGGTAAGTGAAACTCAGGGTCTCCTCAGGCCCCGCAGTTCAGGGCGCCTCGAGTCGCCGGGATGAATCTACCGCCCACCTTGGCGCGGTAAGAGGCTTGCGAGGCTCTGGGCTGCATTATCTAGAAGCCTCTGTGCCCAAGGGTGCTCTCCGTCCCTTCCTTCGCCTAGGAGCCGGGCTGTGGGCCTGGCGGCTGCGGTGGTCCAACGTCAGCGGCGTGCGGGGGAGCTTCGCTCGTGCAATTTGAAGCGGGCTAAACCAACCGCCGAGAGGCCGTGGTTGAGGAAGCCGGGAGCCCGGGGCCAGAATCTCAAGGCTGCGGGTGCCCGAGCCCGCGAAGGGGAGGCGCGCGCGCGCCTGGTTGTGTGCGCGCGCCGAGGAGTGGGGCGGGGAGGAGGATACTGGCTGGCTGTGTGACTCTTGCCTGATCGTGACCGCGTGTGGCGGTGTGAACCGCGTTTACGTGGCTGTGTGTGTCTCTTGTCTGTGTTATTGACTGCGTTTTGGAGGTCGTCGGGATATCTGTATTGTCCAGCTAATGAGAGTGGAGTGGTAGGGCTGTGTGAATGTGATTATGTCACTGCATGTGACCGTTTATGTTATTTTTTTCTGGTGAGAGTTTGGCGGTGAAGGGAGGTGGAGATGGCATAAGCATATCTCCATACCTGGTTGTTGTTTTTGATTTTAAGATTTTATTTTTAAATAATCTCTATACCCTAAGGAAGGCTGGAACTCACAATCCGGAAACCAAAAGTCACATGCTCTACCAACTGAGCCAGCCCAGCACCCTTTTTTTAAAAAAATAAGATCTAGAGTCACCCCCCCCCCCTTTTTTTTTTGAGAGAGAGACAGTATGAGTGGGGGAGGAGCAGAGAGGGAAAGTGAAAATCCCAAGCAGGCTCTGTGCTCTCAGCACAGAGCCCAATGTGGGGCTCAATCCCGCCAACTGTAAGATCATGACCTGAGCTGAGATCAAGAGTCCCTTGCTTAACCAACTGATACACCCAGGTGCCCCCCTCCCCATTAAAAAAAAAAAAAAGATATTATTCTTATATATCTCCATACTCTGTCTCTGGATTTATATGATAGTGTGATAGTGCTTTTGTGGATCTTTTTTTTTTTTTTTTAATTTTTTTTTCAACGTTTATTTATTATTTTTGGGACAGAGAGAGACAGAGCATGAACCGGGGAGGGGCAGAGAGAGAGGGAGACACAGAATCTGAAACAGGCTCCAGGCTCTGAGCCATCATCCCAGAGCCCGACGCGGGGCTCGAACTCACGGACCGCGAGATCGTGACCTGGCTGAAGTCGGACGCTTAACCGACTGCGCCACCCAGGCGCCCCAGTGCTTTTGTGGATCTTGAGAATGTGTGCACCATTTTTGAGGCTCTGGGTTTCGGCTCAGGTCATGATCTCACAGTTTCGTGGGTTTGAGCCCCGAGTTGGGCTCTGCGCTGATGGTGCGGAGCCTGCTTGGGATTCTCTCTCTCTCTCTCTCTCTCTCTCTCTCTCTCTCTCTCTCTCTGCCCTTCCCCTGCTCACTCTGTCTCTATCTCTCTCAAAATAAATAAGTAAACTTAGAGGGAAAAAAAAGACATTTACAGCTTAAAACAGAACATAGCCATAACTAATTTTTGCAAAGTAGATGTTTACAGAATATATAATGAGACAGTTGAAAGTTGAAGCTAAGGATATAGATATGGGAGGGTGCTAAGAGAAGATGTTTTGTGTCTGCTCTGAGGAGGTAGATGTGGCACAGGGTCTGAGGATACCAGTGGAGGGCAGTGTCATGTGAGAGAAGACCTGGATGTCCAGGTAAAAGTGGCCAATATAAATGACTCTCATGGAATGGACAGATGCAAAATTGAAGCAGCGTATGCTGAAGAACTTTTTTCGTTTTAAAAATGAGGGAAAGATAGAATGTTTCATCTACTTAAAAAAAATTTAGGGGCGCCTGGCTGGCTCAGTTGGTAGAGTATGCAACCCTTGATCTTGGGGTCATGAGTTTGAGCCCCATGTTGGGTGTGGAGACTACTTTAAAACAATCTTAAAGAAGAAATGGCCATATTTTAAAATTGTTCTAGGGGCACCTGGGTGGCTGAGTCAGTTAAACGTCCAACTTTGTCTCAGGTCATGGTCTCACGGTTTGTGGGTTTGAGCCCGGCACCAGGCTCTGTGCTCACAGCTCAGGGCCTGGAGCCTGCTTCAGATTCTGTGTCTCCCTCTCTCTCTGCCCCTCCCCTGCTCATGCTCTGTCTCTCAAAAATGAATAAACGTTAAAAAAATTTATAAAAGTTGTTCTAATCACAGGGTATATTCAATTTTATATTTTTTCCATAGAACACTTAATGCTTTTTGGTAAAGGGTTTTTTTCCTTATTTCTAATTGAGGCAGAGTTCACATTACATACAATTAACTATTTACCATTTTAAAGTATACAATTTAATGGCACTTAGTGCTGTCACAGTGTTGTGAACCATCACCTCTTTCTAGTTTCAAAACTTTTTCATCACTTCAGAACACTCCATACCCATTATGTCACCCACCATTCCCCATTCCTTCCTTCCTCCATTCCTGGCACCCACCAATCTGGTCTCTATCTGTATATATTTGCCTATTCTGGACATTTCATATAAATGGAATTATACGATATGTGGCTTTTTGTGTCTGGTTTCTTTCACTCAGCTTCACGTTTTCAAGGTATATCCAAGTTGCACCATGTATCAGTACCTCATTCCTTTCTCTGGCTAAATAATATTCCATTGTATGTATATACCACAGTTTATCTGTAGTTGGATGTTTAGGTTGTTTCTACTTTTTGACTATTAAGACTAATGCTGCTGTAGACATTTGTGTACAAGTTAATTTTTTTAATTATTTAAAAAAATTTTTTTAAATGTTTATTTATTTTTGAGACAGAGAGAGACATAGCATTAACGGGGGAGGGCCAGAGAGAGAGGGAGACACAGAATCGGAAGCAGGCTGCAGGCTCCGAGCTGTCAGCGCAGAGTCCGATGTGGGGCTCGAACTCACGGACTGCGAGATCATGACCTGAGCCGAAGTCGGCTGCTCAACTGACTGAGCCACCCAGGCGGCCCTTTAATTATTTTTTTTAATGTCTATTTGAGAGAGAGAGAGAGAGAGAGAGAGAGAGAGAGAGAGAGACAAAGTGCGAACGGGGGAGGGGCAGAGAGAGGGAGACAGAATCCGAAGCAGGCTCCAGGCTCCCAACTGTCAGCACAGAACCCTATGCGGGGCTCAAACTCACCAACCACAAGATCATGATCTGAGCTGAAGTCGGACACTTAACTGACTCAGCCACCCAGGCGCCTCTGTGTACAAGTTTCTATGTGGACAAGTTTTTATGTGTTTTCATCTCTCTGGGATATGTAATTAGGAATGAAGTTGCTGGGTCATATGGTAATTTTATGCTTAACTTCTTTTTTTTTTTTCTTAATGTTTATTTCTTTTGAGAGAGAGAGAGTGTGGTGCACAAAGCAGGGGAGGGGCAGAGAGAGAGGGAGAAAGAATTCCAAGCAGGCTTCATGCTGTCAGCACCATGAACCATGAGATCATTGCCCGAGCCAAAATCAAGAGTCAGATGCTTAACCGACTGAGCCACTCAGACACCCTTATCTTTAACTTTGTGAGGAACCACTAAATGTCTTCTAGAGCAGTTACCCCATTTAACACTCCCACAAACAATGTATAAGGGTTCCTGTTTCTTTACATCCTCACCAGTGCTTGTTCTTTCCTAGGTTTGACTTTTATTTTAGCCTAGTAGACTTTTACTTTCCTAGTAGATTTGAAGTGGCATCCCATTGTGCTTTTGATTTCCATTTCCCTAATGGCTAATAACGTTGGACATCTTTTTATGTGCTTGTTAGCCATTTGTGTGCCTTCTTTGGAGAAACGTCTACTTTAGTCCTTTGCCCATTTTTAACTTGGTTGTCTTTTTGTTGTTGAGTATCTTGATATAATTCTGAATATATGTACCACTGTACATTATAAAGTTGCTTTCCATTTTGTTATTTTCAAAATTATCACTCTGAAACATGTGGCTTATTGATATCGATCTTTACTGTTGATTACAGATATGGGCTTCCTGGGCCAAAAGATTTAAAGTTAGTTAAAGCTGATAATATATTGTCCCTAACAATGTATGATGATTGTCATCAGTAGTTGGGCCTCATTGGAAGATCCTACAGAAAGACTCGTATTAAGTTTATTTTGGGGGTGCCTGGGCGGCTCAGTCGGTTAAGCATCCAACTCTTGATTTCAACTCAGGTCATGACCTCACAATTCGTGAGCTGAAGCCACACATCAGAGGCTCTGAGCTGAGCAGAGCCTGCTTAGGATCCTCTCTCTCTCTCTCTTTCTCTCTCTCTCTCTCTCAAAAAATAATAAACTTAAAAAAAAAAACTCTTATTTTGACTTGCAGCATGTAATTGTACATTCACTCGTTCATTTATTGATATAGGGCTAAGGCCTTTGAGATGGATCTATTGACTGGAGTTAAAGGGAGAACATAAACAATTCAAAGTTTTAAAAAAAAATTAATTAATTAATCTATGTATTTAGAGAGCGAGGAGAGGGGCAGAGAGACGGAAAGAGAGAATTCCAGGAAGGCTCCACGCTGCCAGCACAGAGCCTGATGCGGGGCTCAGTACCACAAACTGTGTGATCATGACTTGAGCTGACAGCAATGGCCGGAGGTTCAACCAACTGAGCCACGCAGATGCATCAGCAATTCTAAAATGTTTTATTTATTTTTGAGACACAGAGAGACAGAGCATGAGCAGGGGAGGGGCAGAGAGAGAGCGAGACACAGAATGGGAAGCAGGCTCCAGGCTCTGAGCTATCAGCACAGAGCCTGATGTGGGGCTCGAACTCACAAACCGTGAGATCATGACCTGACCCGAAGTCGGACGCTTAACTGCGCCACCCAGGCGCCCCTGCATCAGCAGTTCTAAAGCAAACTATGTGAAATTTATCTCCAGAGTTTTCCTTTAGTCTTTTTTTGTTAAATTTTCTGATGGTAGAATTGCTGGGTCCCCTTGAGATTGGTGGTCACATATTTAAATATTTAAATATGGTTGTGTATTTTTTTCTGGCACAGGAGTTGGGTTTCACTAGAGTTGGAAGAAACTCTATTCAGGTATAGTGTATGCAAGAAAGTGATAAACAGTGACGGAATGCTGAATCTAAGCTAGGTGAACAAAACGTGATAATGATGAAGGACATTGAAGAAAATAACAGAGCCCATGGTTGGGCCAAAGGGACAGGGTGAGCTAGAAAAATTTCCACCTTTTTGGGTTCCACTTTGGAGGTCCATTTTGATGTCTTCAGTCTACTTCCCTTTTGTGTTTTTTCCATATCTGCTAAAATGTTTTTTGCATAACAATAATAATAAGAACTGCCATTTATATACCCTTTATATATTATTCCTAATCTTCACAACCCTATTAGAAAAGATTTTCTTGGGGCGCCTGGGTGGCTCAGTCAGTTGAGCATCCGACTTTAGCTCAGGTCACGATCTCACCGTCCATGAGTTCGAGCCCTGCATCAGGCTCTGTGCTGACAGCTTGGAGCCTGGAGCCTGCTTCAGATTCTGTGTCTCCCTCTCTCTCTCTGCCCCTCCCCCACTCATGCTCTGTCTCTGTCTCTCTCTTTATGTCAAAAATAAACATTAAAAAAATTTTTTTTAAGATTTTTTTTTTTTTAACGTTTATTCATTTTTGAGACAGAGAGAGAGCACGAATGGGGGAAGGTCGGAGAGAGAGGGAGACACAGAATCCGAAGCAGGCTCCAGGCTCTGAGCTGTCAGCACAGAGCCCGACGCGGGGCTCGAACTCACGGATCTCGAGATCATGACCTGAGCCGAAGTCGGACGCCCAACCGACTGAGCCACCCAGGCGCCCCTAAAAGATGTTCTTATTCTAGTTTATTATATGAGGTTGTAGGAACTCAGGAAGTTTAGGTAGATTGTTCTAGAGCTAATAATGAGTAACTCTTAGATTAGAAACTGTAGTCTTCCCAATTTTAGTTTCTGTCATCTTCATACCATAACATTCCTATTTTGGAACCAAACCACTGTTACCTTTCTATTCAGTGAGTTACTGCTAGAGAACTTGTTTAGTAAGGATGACCTTTTTTTTTTTTAAGTTTATTTATTTATTTTGAGAGAGAGAGTGCATGTACAAGCAGGGGAGTGGCAAAGAAAGAGGGAGAAAGTGAGAATCCCAAGCAGGGCTCAGTCCCTCGAACCATGAGATCATGACCTAAGCCCATACCAAGAGCCAAATGCTTGACGGACTGAGCCACGCAGGCACCCCTCTTTTCAGTATTTTAAAAGCACTGCTATTGAGCAATGATTCAATTCAAAGATGCATCAATGTCTGTAAGTACTGAAGAGAAGCTAATTAATCAATTAAAGGGAACAAATTTTCTATTCAGGTAGGTGAAATCAGTTACTAACAATAAAACTCTTCTAATGTCACATATTTGTTATTTCAATGAGAAGTGCAAATTGCAAGAAGAGATGTTGTTTTAAACATTTCTAGAAGGTGACTCTACTGGAATATTTATCTTTGCTGCTGTAAAAGCTTTGGCTTGATGAGAAACAAGTTCCAGTAAAGAATTTGCTGTTCTGTGCAACTGATGGTGCTACTTCCAAGGTCACAAGACTTACATGTTGGGCAGTATGCTCTTCAGTTCTTGCAGCACATTGTGTTGTGCACTGCCATCAACTGGTTGAAAAAAATGTTAGTTCAGTTCTTTATCAATCTCTTAGTAATTAAAACCATCAATAAAATAATGTCACATAGCGGGGCACTTGGGTGGTTCAGTTGACTGAGCATCTAACTCTAACTTCAGCTTAGGTCATGATTTCGCAGTTGGTGAGTTCAAGGCCTATGTTTGGGCTCTGTGTTGATGATGCAGAGCCTGCTAGGGTTTCTCTCCCTCTCCCTCTGTCTCTGCCCCTCCCTGCTGAAAATAAATAAATAAATTTGAAAAATAAAATAATGTCACATTGCAAGTATGATACCGGCTCAGAAAATTTTGTGTTGAAATGAAGAATGATATGTGAGGCCTGAGAGATCAGCAAACACAAAAACAGCATATGCTATGTGGCTTGGATTTTTTTTTTGAAACTCAATGAAGTACAACTTCAATTTCAAGAGATTTTAATTGTGATGATAGGCTGAAAACACATATTAACACACCTATTTTTGTCCATTCAGGCTGTTATAACAAAATACCATAGACTGGGTGGCCTATAAACAGTAGAAATGTATTGCTCACTGTTCTGGAGACTGGAAATTCAAGATCAGAGGCCAGCATGGGTTCTGATGAAAGCCTTCTGGGTTGCAGACTGCTGTCATGGCAGACCGCGTATGACAGAAGGGGCAAGCCAACTTTCTGGGGTCTCTTTTATAAAAGCACTAATCTCAATCATGATGACTCCACTCTAGTGACCTAATCACTTCCCAAAGGCCTCGCCTCCTAATAACATCCCCTTGGGGGGTAGGATTTCGACATACGAATTTTGGAGGGCCCATTCAGACCATACCAACATCCATCACTGTAAAATTGGAAATATTTAAAAGCAGTTTAATGAGAAAATTTCATAGTATTTGAGAAGTAGGTAAAGTCAATGAATTACTGAGAATGATCTTTCAAATTACTCAAATCATTTGTGTTCTTTAAAAGGTGAAATGAAAACTCAATTTTTGATTTATTTTCTTTTGAAGTGAAGTCATGGGTGTTGGCTCCAATTAGATGTAATGCTGAGTCTGCTAGTGGAGAAATTCAAGGACTCACAGGGCCCCTGGGTGGCTCAGTCGGTTGAGTATCTGACTCGATTTCGGCTCTAGTCATGATCCCAGGGGTGTTGGATGGACCCCCACGTCAGGCTGTGTGCTGAGTGTGGAGCCTGCTTAAGATTTTCCCTCTCTCTCTCTCTCCCCCTCTACCCCCTCCTCCACTCACACATTCTCTCTTTCTATAAAATTTAAAAAGAACAAGAAAAAAATTAAAAAAAAAGAAATTCATGGGGTGCCTGGGTGGCGCAGTCGGTTAAGCGTCCGACTTCAGCCAGGTCACGATCTCGCGGTCCATGAGTTCGGCCCCGTGTCAGGCTCTGGGCTGATGGCTCAGAGCCTGGAGCCTGTTTCTGATTCTGTGTCTCCCTCTCTCTCTGCCCCTCCCCCGTTCATGCTCTGTCTCTCTCTGTCCCCCAAAAAATAAATAAACGTTGAAAAAAAAATTAAAAAAAAAAAAAGAAATTCAGGAACTCAATCAATTTAAATGTAAGAGAGAATGCAAATATATGACTGGAAGTGTGGAATGGCTGAGTTGTGAGGGTCAAAAACAAATAAATTTCATTAATCCAACAAATGTGGTCTGAAATGGCAAAAATATCTGTTATGTCTAAAATCATATATAACTAATCTGCTTTTCTTTTTTTTTTTTTAATTTTTTTTTTCAACTTTTATTTATTTTTGGGACAGAGAGAGACAGAGCATGAACGGGGGAGGGGCAGAGAGAGAGGGAGACACAGAATCGGAAACAGGCTCCAGGCTCTGAGCCATCAGCCCAGAGCCTGACGCGGGGCTCGAACCCACGGACCGCGAGATCGTGACCTGGCTGAAGTCGGACGCTTAACCGACTGCGCCACCCAGGCGCCCCATAACTAATCTGCTTTTCATCTCAGCTTACTAAAAAGACATCTCAAATTTAATGTATCCAAAACAATTATTGATTCCATAGGTCTCCCCATGCTCCTATGTGACATGACCAACTTCTCTTGTAACGTAAGCTACAAACCTAGGAGTCATCTTTGAGAACTAAGTCCTATTTTTACACCCCCAATAGATCTCAAACTGCCCATTTCTCTTCATTCCTCCCATAACATTTCTAAAGCCACTGTTATCCCTACTTTGGATTGCTGCAGTAGCAATCCAATTTCCCCAATTTCACTGGGGCTTCACCCCAGTCCATTTTCTACAAATTAAAATCTTTTCAAAATGTAATTCATGGTTAAGATCATTCAGTGAACCACTTTCTCCCTTACTTACTAAGCTTCCCCCACACCAGGCTCCTTTCTGTTCTTGGAACATTCCAAGCTCTGTCTCATTTCAAAGTCTTTAGAATAACTAACACTCTGCTTACAATACTCTTCCACACTGCTGGTTTCTTACCATGTAAGCTCTAATGTTATTATCTCTAGGACACTTTTCATAACAATTGTACCCAAAGTATCTCCTAAGTAACTATTACCTATTTATTAATTTCACAATATTTATCACAATATGAAACTATCTCATTTCCACCCCCGTTTACTTAGAAAAATTTTGTTTTTCTCCCCCATTGGAATGTAAACCTAGTAGGTAGGCAGCAGCCATGTTTGCCTACTTGTTCACAGGTACTTTTGTTTTATTTTTTAAAATTAATTAATTATTATTATTTTTTTATTTTAGAGAGAGAGCACACGGGGGAAGGTACAGAGGGAGAGGGGGAGAATCTTAAGCACACTCTGTGCTCAGCTCGGAGCCTGCTTCAGGGCTCGATCCCATGACCCTGGGATCATTACCAGAGCTGAAATCAAGAGTTGGACTTTCAACTGACTGAGCCACCCAGGCGCACACAGGTACCTTTAAATAGGAGCAAATAGGCAGTATGCTTCAGATAACATCCAGCTGTTAGTATCTGCATCTCTGTGCCTCAGAGCTGTGAAATCTTTATTGCTTTGCCCATGGATGAGCAGCAGGTTACAGGAAAGGGGAATCATCCCATGGGAGCTGGAATATAAATATCCCAGCTCCACTGCTGGAAGGGATGGTAATAATTCTAAGGCACGTGTTCTTTCAGAAAATCTTATCAAGTCAGAACTGTTCCAGAAAAAAAAAAAGGTATGCAAGATAAGACTGAAGCTAACATGTATGGGTTGGCATTTTACTCCATGGCTTAATAGAAGACCTAGAAAGTACAATGATTTTCATTTAAAACGTTGTAATAAAACATTACATTTCTAAACCTTTACTATTCAAATAAAGAGAACGAATCATGAAATGAATACCCCAAAGTCAGTTCCTTTGAAAAACTGAATTCTCACAAAAATTCCACAAATTAACTGCATGTATTATTATTTAATGACAGGATAATTACAGATGTGTAAGTCCAACAAATCTGCTGCAAAACAATGCAAGAAATGATGAGAAAAAGACCGCATAATATATCATGACACACTAAAACAGTAAATTAAAATTTTTATTTATTATACTGCCCCTCTGATTTCAATTTTAATAAATTAATTTATTTTATGCAGTAAGCAGAAGTTTTCAGAAATACTTTCTATTAGGAAAACAAATTTTTTCTCCCCCACTAAAAAACAAAACTGCATATAATTGAATCAAACAATGTTGAGTACCAAAACTTCACAACTATAAGAAGCATTGGTAAGAGCTAAAACATAATTTAAAAAATTGACAGCTCAAAAAAATCATATCACTGATGTCAAAGACAAAGTTCTCCCAGGATTCAGAAGAAAGGGACAAAAGAAAAACCATGAATACAAAATTTAAAAGATAGGCTTGATAAATGCAAATATAATCAGGTAAATCTTAGAATTTTTTAGAGAACAAAACAAGGAAGAAATGGGTTTTCTTTTGAGAAGCAAATATATTTATTTCCTCTTGCTGTACATTTTCCCTCGAATATCAGTGAATAATATAAGTATCTTTAACCTAGTATCGGTGAATATAAAAACAGTTGTTATCATTAGTGACCATATACACTTGGGAGTTTTCTGGGGAACAAATACATAGTTCTTATAGGTGATTCCTAAGACAAAAACAAAACTATGCTACCAGTTACTAAGATTGTAGGAATTGATAAAGTTGAATACTGCATCAAGGACAACAATGAATTGATACAAATTGTCAGATTCCCTGGGCACATTATATACATGCCCATATAACACTAGAAAAATAAACACATACTTAGCACTTAGGCTAATTATATATTTTTTTAAATATGAAATTTATTGTCAAACTGGTTTCCATACAACACCCAGTGCTCATCCCAACAGGTGCCCTCCTCAATGCCCATCACCCACTTTCCCCTCCCTCCCAACCCCCAGGAAGAAATGGTTTGATGTAAAAATTGTGAATCAAAACATGATACCTTAATTAGTTTAGAGCATTTCATGGTCATTAAATACAAATGATAATATATTTTGAAATCTTTGGGGTCACTAAACGAATACATGGTATGAATCTTCTCCCACCCCAACTAACATCACCATGTCTACCTCTCTGTTAGACCAGTTTCGGAAAATCAGAATTCTGTCAGCCACAGCTCATGTGAACCCTAATCCATCCGCCTGTCCCTCTGCTCCTCTTTGACATATATAACTAGTTAAAAAATGAACGTGTGGAATGGTCCTTGGGCGGAGGCAGGCTCCCGGGGTTTCTTGAACAGAGCCCTCTGCCATTGTCACTGCATCTCTACAACGCTTGGCTGAGTTCCTCCTGTGGCCACGAGAGGGCGCGGCAGTACATGGTGGTAAATTCCTCCTCCCACAACTGAGCGAGGAGCGAAGGAAGTGGTGCCTTGACTGTAGAAGTTCCGGGAGAGCGGGAAAACCGTCGTGTGGAGGCGGTGGCGGGAGAGGTCAGCTTTCTTTCTGTGACAGAGCGGGAAGCTGCGTGTGTTTCAAGGCCAAAGCACAGGTGGAAGCCAGGAGCTCCTAATAAGGACTGGTATTTACTTTTACCTGACTGCCTATCTGGGTGGGCCCGGCCACCGTCTGCTGCAATGCTTCTAACATTCATCACCCTTGTGGGAGACATACTGTAGTAATTTCCTGTTGAGATGTCCCAGGGAAAAGGGACTAGGGACTCCAGGGGGACTGGCTCCTGCAGGAGGAAAAATTCTAGCGTAATGAATCACTCTTAATTCTTAGTCGCTCAGTATGTGCTTATTTGAGCGCCTTTGAAATACACATTAATCCATCCACCAGGGAACAAAAAGAGACCTTAAAATAGGAAAGCTTCTCAGTTTTTCTGCAGTGCTCGTTCTTGTGTTCGTTCATTCATTCATTCATTCATTCATTCCTACCTAGACATGTGAGGTACTATATACCACACAGAGATGAGCAAGATCCAGTCCTTTCCTCATGGACTTTATGACAGACCCTGGTAAATAAAACCATGCAAGTACAGAATGCTATGGACTTTACAACAAAGGAGAAATCCCCTTTTGTGTGTCCTCAAGGGAGATAACACCCCTCTGGCTACCTCCTAGATCTAAAAGTAGAAAATTACAATACAAGAAAGTTCCTCTTCAAGCAATAAATCTCTCCCGGCTTGGGAGATCACATGGTGTAATGCTGGGGAGTTCAACTTTTCTCCCCTCCGGATTTACCTTTCTAAATATTTAGTTTTACCCTCCACCTTTACTTTTAGGCCAACTTTTTTTTTTTTTTTAATTTTTTTACCATTATTTCATCATGTTAAGTTACTATTTTAATTGGCATTGGCCACCACAATAAAATAATAATAAATACCATTAACTGGTATAGACACTTTGCTAGTACATTTCACCACCTCATGCTATTTTTAGAAGCACCCAGGAAACATAGATTATGCAGCTTTTGGACATCTAAGACCTTTGCTAACATTTTTACAATCATTAGCAGTGTCTGCCATCTTGCTGTAAGATAGCTAATTTTTCCTTCTTACAATAACTGTCTTTGATCCCAGTAAGCTTCATATATATTCCTGCCTTACTTTAATGGAATTATACTTTTCTTTCCATCATATTACTGAAATCTACAAAGTACAAGATTCTTTTTTTTTTTAATGTTTGTTTTTGAGAGAGAGAGAGAGAGCATGACAGCATGAGCAGGGGAAGGGCAGAGAGAAAGGACAGAATCCGAAGTAGGCTCCAGGCTCTGAGCTGTTGGCACAGAGCCCGATGAGGGGCTCGAACTCACAAACTGTGAGATCATGACCTGAGCCAAAGTTGGATGCTTAACCAACTGGGCCACCCAGGTGCCCCTTTTTTAGTACAAGATTCTTGACCAGCACATCACCACTTAGTACATTTCTAAGTTTAGTAAATACAGATCTTTGATGTAGGAAAAGAGAAAATTGCTTTTTTTTTTTAAGACTTTCTAGTCCTATATTCTATACATTACTCTGTTATGTTTCCAAAATTCTTTCAAAGCTTATGGTTTGTAGCATTCAGTAAACCTAGCAGGTTAAAAAACTTAAAAGAAAATACAGCTTTAGTATCTGATTGGAAATGGAGATCACTGTTACATTATTTCTATTAGTAATATAAATCCGCCTTTTTTAACAATTAAAAACTTTACAAACACAAAAAAATAGTAAGATAAACATGTGTATTACCACCATATAGAAGTAAAATCTTTTATGTTTCTTTGTAGCTTTAAAGTAACATATACATATTTAGATGTGGAGCCAAAATCTGTTATTTTTTTAATTTTAATTTTTTTTCAAAACCTGTTAACCATCACCTGTATCCCATCCTTCTCCTTCCTTCCTTGTCCCCAAAGGCAGTCACCATCATGAACTCAGCATACAATCAATCCTTTTTTTTATACCTTTACATATGTATCAATACCCATAACCAATATACAATACTAATGTTCTTTTATCCCAGTTGGAGATAATTATATTATGTGCCTCATCTGTCTTTGATTTTTCTCACTCAAGATAATGCTTTAAATTTTTTTTTTAAACCTTTATTTTTGAGAGAGATAGACAGTGTGTGAGCAGGGGAGGAGCAGAGAGAGAGGGAGACACAGAATCTGAAGCAGGCTCCAGGCTCTGAGCTGTCAGCACAGAGCCTGACACAGGGCTCGAACTCACGAACTGTGAGATCATGACCTGAGCTGAAGTTGGACACTCAACCAACTGAGCCACCCAGGCGCCCCATCAAGATAATGCTTTTTAGATTTTTTCCTATTAATACATATAGATACAGGTTTTTTTGCAGTGAATTGCTGTACATTATTCTGTTCTATAATTATAACACATTTTATTCAATAGTTTACCTAATGATAGGTATTTCCAATTCCTTCCCCCCCCCCCCAATATTTGGCTACTAGAAATCATACTAATAGATTCTGGTTGCCAGAAATCACACTGCAAAGGACATTATGGTACAGATCTTTCTGTACATGTATTGGAGTTTCTCTAAGGTATAATACTAAAAAAGAAATTTTGGTGTGTTTTGAGGTATACTTGAGGAAAATTATATATACTAATCAAATGTTCTAGCCAAAGTTCTTCTAAGGGTTTCCTTCTCAAAATTAGGGGCCACTGAGGGTCACAAGAGTGGCTCAGTTGGTTAAGCCTCTGACTCTTGATTTCAGCTCAGGTCATGATCTCATGGTTCATGAGTTCGAGTCCAGCATCAGGCTCTGGGCTCACAGCATGGAGCCTCCTTTGGAATCTCTGTCTCCCTCTCTCTCTCTCAAAAATAAATGTTAAAAAAATGTTGGGGGGTGCCTGCGTGGCTCAGTTGGTTAAGCGTCCAACTTTGGCCCAGGTCATGATCTCACAGTTCGTGGGTTCAAGCCCTGTGTTGGGCTCTGTGCTGACAGCTCAGAGCCTGGAACCTATTTCGGATTCTGTGTCTCCTTCTCTCTCTTCCCCTCTCCCACTTGTGCTCTGTCTCTCTCTGTCTCTCAAAAATAAATAAATGTAAAAAAAAAATAATAGTGTTGCATACTTCATACTAAGCAGTGTTTTAAGCAATTTTCCTATATTCGTTTTTAATGCTTATTCTTTGTACTTATTTTATTTTATTTTTTTATTAAAAACTTTTTAAAAATATTTATTTACTTTTGAGAGAGAGAGCATGAGTGGGGGAGGAGCAGAGAGAGAGGGAGACACTGAACCTTAAGCAGGCTCCAGGCTCTGAGCTGTCAGCACAAAGCCCGATGTGGGGCTTGAACTCACAAACTGTGAGATCATGACCTGAGCTGAAGTCAGACACTTACTGACTGAGCCACCCAGGTACCCCTATTTTATCTTATTTATGTAAGCTCTATGCCCAATGTAGGGCTTGAACTCACAATCCCAAGATCAAGAGTCACATGCTTTACCGACTGAGCCAGCCAGAGGCTTCTTTGTACTCCATTTTAGAAGAAATCGTGGAAGTTAATAAACAGAGAGAGGCAACTGAACAATTTGTGAACCAAATTGTATATATCTCCAAGGAAATACAGAGGAAAAAGGCAATAAATGTGAGTAAATTGGAAAGACATAGCCTCAGAGTTCAGGTTTGCCATGCTTACAGGTCGCTGTGTGTTTTTCTTCTCTATTTCATTTATTTTGGCAACTACAAATAAATATGCATTTATTCACTCCTAGCTGTAGCCATGGGATAATGGGAATATCTCTCTGTATGAAGGAAGTTTGTCTGCAGCAATAGGAGTATTCAAGAAGATGGAGGTACTTTGTTCTAATGATGCTAATTTGATGCTCTGCCCCATGTTTGGCCTAGCCCATTTGCTTGATGTATTTCTGACATCCCTCTGTGTCCTCTTTCGTCTCTTCTTTCATCTTAAAAACATTTCCTTTAGTTTTAACAGTACCATTTGTTTTTGTCATTTCAGGGATTAGTGATGTTCAGTGTTGTGGCAATAGACTTTTCTCAGGAGGAGTGGGAATGCCTGGACCCTGCTCAGGGGGATTTATACAGAGATGTAGTGATGGAGAATATAGTAGTCTTACTAGGTAAGGATGTCTATCCCCAAATAATTTGTGAATTTTGGGTGTATCTTTCAATTGTCTGGGTGGATTTGTTTCCTAGAAAATTATTATTATTATTATTGTTTTGTGGATTAGGAGATGGGTAGCTCTTTGTGGTATCTTTATCTTCTCTGTGCTTTAGATCTTTACACCTTCCTCTTATCCTTCATGTAGTTGCTGGTTTTCTTGAGGACTGGGTTTAAATTGAGGAATAGTATGATTATGTCTTACTATTTTTTCATATAAACAGGACTCTCTATTCCTAAGCCTGATATGATTTTCTTACTGGAACAAGGGAAGGAGCCCTGGATAGTTTCGAGGAACAGGATAGGAGGATGGTGCCCAGGTGAGTAAGGAGTGAATGGATGGGGAAAGGCACTACAGTTAATAATCCAGTTGGTAAGAGAGGCAGTGATTGATTGAGGAATCTCTCCCTTGAAAGTCCATCCACGCGCTGGGAAGAAAAGGCCTAAGACACATGAAAAAAAAGTTAAGATTCTCCCTTTTATTCGCACCTGTATTCTGTGTTACTGTCATAATTCCCTCCCATTTTAAAGCGCTTTTTCGGGGCGCCTGGGTGGCGCAGTCAGTTAAGCGTCCGACTTCAGCCAGGTCACGATCTCGCGGTTTGGGAGTTCGAGCCCCGCATCAGGCTCTGGGCTGATGGCTCAGAGCCTGGAGCCTGTTTCTGATTCTGTGTCTCCCTCTCTCTCTGCCCCTCCCCCATTCATGCTCTGTCTCTCTCTGTCCCAAAAATAAATAAAAAACGTTGAAAAAAAATTAAAAAAAAAAAAATAAAACCTACCTGTAGATAGGTTTACTACCCTACACACTCCCACCCTGTTTAAAAGCTAACAGTTTGTCATTTTTGCTTTATCTTCCTATAATTTTCTATATAGCCAGAATACAATCACATCTTCTAAAATATATAAAGTGATGCCATGTTCAAATTTTCCTAGGTGTCCCAAGATTAACTTCAATAGCTATTTATTTTTCTTTTTATCTAGAGTCAATTCTAGGTTCATAAGTTACATTTAGTTGATATGTCTCTTTTAGTCTAGTTTAGTTCTCTACCTTTACTCCTTTTTTTCCATGATGTTGGCTTTTTCTTCTTAGAGTCCGTGTAGTTATCTTGTAAGGTGCTCCATATTTTGGATTGTTGTGCTTGTTTCCTAATGTTGTCATTTAACTTATTCTTCCATCTCTACATTGTAAATTAAGTGTAGAGAGAAGATTGAATTTGTGTTAAACAATTTTGTAAGAATATTAAATAAATTATGTATTTTGCATTGTCATACATCAAGAGGCACATATTGATATCATGAGGCCAAATTTGGTCAAATGGTTAAGGTGATGACGGTCAAATCTCTCCATTTTAAAGGTTGTTTTGTATCCTTACAATTAGGAAGTAATCTGTGAAGTGATTCTAACCCCCACCTTGGAAATTTATATTTTATTTGTTTGATTCAAAGTGAAGACCAGAGTTGAAATACTTCATTCAGATATGAGCGATAATGAGTTGCTATATATTAAAACCTGTAGGAGGTGATCAAAGTCATCTTTGGAAGGTCATCTTGTGGGAAATTAGTACTCTTTAATAAATGCAGGAAATGAAGAATTAGGGCCAGAACTTTGTTTTGCTTAATAGTCACTATCTAACAATTGATAATTGTCCCACAAGATTACACTTATAATCCTAGTTCTTTTTTTTTTTAATTTTTTCATTTATTTTTGAGAGATAGCACAAGTGGGGAGGGGCAGAGAGAGTAGGAGACAGAATCCAAAGCAGGCTCGAACTCACAAACAGAGATCATGACCTGAGCTGAAGTTGGACGCTTAACCGACTGAGCCACCCAGGCGCTCCTATAATCCTAGTTCTAATACAGTGTCCGTCACATAGTGGAGAGTTGATAAAACTGTTGAAGCAATCCAAACCTAAGAAACTAGAAAAAGAACAAATTAACCTGAATCCAGCAGAAGGAAACCGCTTATACAGTTAGAAGTTGATGAAGGAAGAGTAAAACATATATAATTTATTTCCTGTGGAAAGAACACCAATCTAAACTAGACTTATAAATCTGATCACTATAAAGATGAGAAATACAATGGTATTAATAAGGTGGTATACATACACTTATGGAGAGTTTTAAAATAACATGGTAATACCATATATTTAAAATATTTTTTTTCAAAATTGGCTCAAAGTAGAAATTGGCCTGATCTAATAAATGTAGTGGGAAAAGGAAAGTTTGGTCCAAGATCTCTCTTTTTAAAAAATACTTAAATAAATCACCAGGTAAAAACTGAAGAGATAATCTGTAAAAGAATTTTACAAACTAATTCTATAAGACTAACAGTCTGAAACAATTCTGGATGAGGATAGTTTCTAAAAAAAATCTAATTTATGAATATGAATACAAATACTCTAAGGAAAACATTAGCAAAGAAACCAGGCATGGAGGAAATCATGGTTTGAGAGCAGAACTTTGTTTTGCTTATCAGTCACTATTTAGAAATTTATATAATTGTGCCAATGATTGCAGTCTATTCCCGGCTTCTTACGCAAGATGTATCCAAACTCAAGAAGTTTAAAAAAGAGCCAATATCAGTTAAGATAAAATTAGTATATTCCACCCTGTCTCATCCACTGAATGCTGTTAAAATTCTAGACAGAATAGATGGACAGCTATCAGAGAAAACGGAAACTAAATTTTAGTAACTAGAGAAGGAAACAAGAATTTGGAAGTTTGACCAATCTGGTGGTTAAGTTTTCTGGCCTGGACTAAAACACAACTTGAATCCCAGAACTGTGTACCAAGGCTGAAATAGAAAGAGCTCAAGAGAGGCTCTCTGGTTGGATAAGTGGGAGGAAGAGGATTTTGTGGGGTAGATAATGTGTAAGAAATTAATGTTGCTGTTCTCTTTCAAATCTCACCTCTGGCAAACACTAGTCCTGAAAGCTGCAATCATGAATAGGTGGTGATTGTAGCAGCTGCCAGCAAGTACTTAAACCCTGAGAAAGGGAAATACTACCTTATTAGTTTTGAATCCTACCTTATTAGTTTTGAATAGAGTAGAGGAAATCTCATTACTTTTTTCTCTTTATACACCTACTGTTTGGCACTGGAGGAGACCCTAGTTGTGGGAAGGGCACAGCAGAATAGGAAAACTAAAGGGGAACCTGGCTGACTCTGTCAGTAGAGAATGCAACTCTCGATATTTGGGTCATGAGTTCAAGCCTCAGGTTGGCTGTGGAGCCTACTTAAAAAAAGAAAAGAAAAGAAAAGAAAAAAGAAAAGAAAAGAAAAGAAAACTAAAGCCTTTTATATCTAACTAGATTAGGAAGGGGACCTCTGGGCACTAAAGAGTCCTGGGAAGATAGAGGAGAGGAGACAACTCAAGTCAGGGGTCCCATATGGTATATGGGCTTGAGGGAAGCACTCTCAAGCTGTACATGTGTAGATCTGACCCTAGGCAGCATACCAAAGGCCTTGAGAACTGAATCAGAAGGTAGATCATTATCTGGGTCCCCAAATGGGTACTGAGTGAAGCACACATAAGATAAAGCATAACAACACTACAAATGCATCAAAAACTGAACTGACATTGGAGCCTCAGGGCACAGAAAGTGATTTGGAACATGCACGCTGAATGTAAATAAACTGCCAGCTAAAACAAACCAAAACTATCAAATTCCATAGGATTTAAGCTAGACCCAGAGAGTCAAATTATTCAAAATGCGTAAGAAACAGGGGCGCCTGGGTGGCTCAGTTGGTTAAGTGTCTGACAGTTGATCTCAGTTCAGGTCTTGGTCTTGGGGTTTTGAGTTCAAGCCCCACATTGGGGCTCCATACTGGGCATGAAGCCTACTTTTAAAAAAAATGTCTGGGGCACCTGGGTGGCTCAGTCGGTTAAGTGTCCAACTTCAGGTCACCATCTGGAGGTGAGTTTGAGCCCTACGTCAGGCTCTGTCCTGACAGCTCAGAGCCTAGAGCCTGCTTTGGTCTCTGGGTCTCCCTCTCCCTCTGCCCCTCCCCCATTCATGCTCTGTCTCTCTGAACAATAAACATTATTTTTAAAAAATTAAAAAAAGAGAAAAAAACATCCAAGAAACAAAGTATTCTGTATACAAATAATGAGAAAATTCCAACTCACAATGGGGGAAAAAAGACCCCAACAAAATTACCAAAATTACCAAAGACTTTTAAACAGCTATGAAAACCATATTCCAAGAAGTGAAGGTGAACACTCTGGAAAGAATGACTAAGCATTCTTTAGAAGCTAGAAGCTAGAAATAGAAGCTAGAAGAAAAGAACCAAAAGGAAATTTTAGAACTGAAAAATGATAATAAAAAATAAAACTTACTTGATGGGCTCAATAACAAAATGGAGGAAACAAAAGATTTGGTGAATATAAACATGATCAATAAAAATTATCCAATATAAAAGATTTAAAAAATTCAACAAACTCTGGGACCTAAGGGACAATACCAAAACTGTTAAAATACAGTTTTAACACTGTGTCATTTGAATTGTGGGAGGAGAGAAGAAATTTCCATGAAGAGAAAATATTTAAAGAATAATGGCCAAAAACCTACCAAATTTGGCAAAAAATATAAACTTACAGATTCAAGAAAGAATGTACAGGCATGCCTTGGGATACTGTGGGTTTGGTTCCAGACTACGACAATAAAGTATATCACAATAAAGAGAGTCAAGTGAAGTTTTTGTTTTCCCAGTTCATATAAAATATTTATAGTGTAAATATGTTTACACTATACTATGGTATGTTGTGTGCAATATAGCATTATGTAAAAAAATATACATACCTTAAAGAACACTTTATCACTAAAAAATGCTAATCATCTGAGCTTTCAGTGAGTCATAATCACTGATCACACATCACCACAACAAATAATTAAAATTTTCATGTATTGCAAGAGTTACCAAAACATAACACAGAGACACAAAGTGAGCAAATATTGTTGGAAAACTGGCACCAATAGACTTGCTCCAGAAATGAATGCCTGATCTGCAAAGTGCAATAAAATGAGGTATGCCTATAATCCCACAAAAAGTATAAACTAAAAAGAAATCTTTGCTGAGACAGACCATAATCGAACTGCTGAGAATCCAAAGGGAAAAAAAAATCTTGAAAGCGTCCAAAGAAAATTGACATATTACATATAGGAGAATACCTTTAATAACTGAGTTTCTCATCAGAAAGTATGAATGCCATGGGTAGTAGAACAACATTTTTAAAGTGCTTAGGAAAGCACTGTCAATCTCAAATTCTACTCAGTGAAAATAATTTTTTGGAATAGAGGATAAATAAAGATATTCTCAGATAAAGAAAACTGAGATGATTCATACCTGCAGACTTGCTCTAAAAGAAATGCAAATGAAGTTCTTGAGGTGGATGACAAATGATGCCAAAGGGAAAACTAAAACTCCCCTTGAAAGAGAGACTAAAAGGACATATATGGTGATAAGACTTTGACATTCAACATGAAGTGGTAAAACAGTAATTTAAAAAGTATACAGTGGATCATTTATTATGTATATTATAATTCCCAGGGAAACTACTAAAGACAATAATCAGAAATAGTAAAAAACTAAATAGATAAATTAAAATGGAATAATATAATAAAATGAAACTAAAGAAGGCAAGAAAGGGAAAGAGGAAGTAAAAATAGGGAAGAAACAAAAAAAGGATCTAAAACCAAATCTCTGAAAAAAAAATAAAAAAATAAAACCAAATCTGTGAATATGTAAATTAAATCTAAAAGGTTTAAAATCAGTCATAAAAAGATCATCAGATTGGATTTTAAAAACCCCCAACTATATGTTGTCTATAATAAAGTGGCTTTTTAAAAATAATGTTTATTTGTTTTGAGGGGGAAGGGCAGAGAGAGAGGGAGAGAGAGAATCCCAGGCAGGCTCTATGTTGTCAGCACAGAGCCTGATGTGGGGCTTGATCTCATGAACAGTGAGATCATGCCTTAAGCTGAAATCAAGAGTCAGAGGCTTAACCAATGAGCCACCAAGCCTCCCCAGGGTACATTTTTAATCACTGAAAGGAAGAATTCCAAATTCCAAATCCTACAACCGGGGGTGGGGGGATATCATTCAAGAATAAAGGGAACTAATATCATTAGTCATTAGGAAAATGCAAATCAAAACCACAATGAGATACCACTTTACAAACAACTGAGATGGCTATATTAAAAAAAAAAAAGAAAGAAAAGAATTGATGGCAAAGATGTGGAGAAATCCTTGTGGTGAAGCTGCTGTAGAAAACATTATGGTTAGGCACCTGACTCTTGGTTTCAGCTCAGGTCATAATTTCACAGTTTGGGGAGTTCAGGCCCCATGTCAGGTTTTGTGCTGGCAGCATGGAGCCTGCTTGGGATTCTCTTTCTTCCTCTCTCTCTGCCCCTCCCCTACTCTCTGTCTCTCTCAAAAATAAATAAACTTAAAAAACAAAAGAAAACATTATGGCAGTTCCTCCAAAAAATGAATATATAATTATCATATAATACAACAATTCCAAATGAAAGTAGAGACTGGAACAGATATTTGTATAACAGTATTCATGGCAGCATTATTCACAATAGCTAAAAGGTAGAAGTAACCCAAATGTCCATTACTGGATGAATGGAAAAATAAAATGTGGTATACACATACAATGGAATGTTATTTGGCCTTTAGTAGCAATTAAGTTCTGACATATGCTACAACATGGATGAAGCTCGAAGATTTTATGCTAGGTGAAACAAACCAGGCACAAAGGACAAATATATGATTCTACTATATGAGGTACCTGGAACAGCCAAGTTTATAGAGACAGAAAGTAGAGTAGAAGTTACCATTGGCTGGGAGGAAGTAGTAATGTGGAGTTAATGTTTAATGGGTACCGAATTTCAGTTAGGGATGATGAAATATTGGAGATGGATAGTGGAGATGGTTGCAAAACAGCGTGAATGTACTTAATGCTGTTGAATTGTACATTTAAAAATTGTTAAAATGGTAAATTTTATAGTAAGATATTGTACCACAATTAAAACATTTTAAATACATGCTAAGAAACACACTTCAGATGTAAAGATATAGGCAAGTTGAAAGTAATAGAAAAGGATATATCATGCAAATATTAATCAAAGAAAAGTAGGAATGGCTATATTAATATAAGAAAAAGTGGTCTTTAGACCAAAGAAAATTATTAGAGACAGGGAAATTATATAATGTTAAAGTGGACAACCCACCAAGAAGATACAACAATTCATAAATATTTATGCACCAATCAGGGGAGTTGCAAAACATGTGAAGAAAAAACATATAGAAATGAAAAGAGGGCGCCTGGGTGGCTCAGTCGGTTAAGCGTCCGACTTCAGCTCAGGTCACAATTTCACGGTCCATGAGTTCGAGCCCCGCATCGGGCTCTGTGCTGATGGCTCAGAGCCTGGAGCCTGCTTCCGATTCTGTGTCTCCCTCTCTCTCTGCCCCTCCCTGTTCATGCTCTGTCTCTCTCTGTCTCAAAAATAAGTAAAAACATTTTAAAAAAATTAAAAAAAAAAGAAATGAAAACAAAAATAGAAAAATTTACAATTGTAGTTGAATACTTCAACATCTCTCTCTCTCTCAAGAATTGTTGGAACTAGACAGAAAATCAGCAAGGACACCAAAGAACTCAATATCAGCAACCAAGAATATATAATTGACGGGTATAGACCACTCAGTCCCAAAATATAAGAAAACACATTCTTTTCAAGTACTTCTAAAACATATATCCAAACCAGCTTTATTGTGGGCCTAAAGCAAATGTCAACAAATGTAAAAGAATTAAAATCATACAGAATGAGTTACCTGAATGCAATATATTCAAAGTAGAAATCAGTACAGAAAGATAACAGAAAAATCTACAAACACTTGGAAACTAAACATACTTCTAAATAATCCATGGGGCAAGGAGGAAGTCTCAAAAATACATTGAACTGATTATGGTTTTGGGAACTTAATTCTGGAAATAATTACTACATACATAAATTGGTGTATGATAAAAACCAAACTTTATTGTAGTGAATGATAACCAAGGATGTTTATCTGAGTTTCAAAATTGAGATGTTAATGAAAAGTGGCATTTTCTTTTTTTTTTAATTTTTTTTAATGTTTATTTATTTTCAAGCCCCGACGTGGGGCTTGAACTCACGGACCGTGAGATCATGACCTGAGCTGACATCGGAAGCTTAACCGACTAAGCCACCCAGGCGCAAAAAAGCGGCATTTTCATCAAAAAGAATACTCTCTATTAATAAATAATTGAATTGAACCATATGCAATTTAAAAATACTGCTTTGGGGAATACTGATGCATAGGGGCACTTGTACCCCAATGTTTATAGCAGCACTCTCAACAATAGCCAAATTATGGAGAGAGCCTAAATGTCCATCAACTGATGAGTGGATAAAGAAATTGTGGTTTATAGACACAATGGAGTACTACAGGGCAATGAGAAAGAACGAAATATGGCCCTTTGTAGCAATGTGGATGGAAATGGAGAGTGTGATGCTAAGTGAAATAAGCCATACAGAGAAAGACAGATACCATATGGTTTCACTCTTATGTGGATCCTGAGAAACTTAACAGAAACCCATGGGGGAGGGGAAGGAAAAAAAAAAAAAAAGAGGTTAGAGTGGGAGAGAGCCAAAGCACAAGAGACTCTTAAAAACTGAGAACAGGGGCGCCTGGGTGGCTTGGTTGGTTAAGTGTCCGCCTTCGGCTCAGGTCATGATCTCACGGTCCGTGGGTTCGAGCCCCGCGTGGGGCTCTGTGCTGACAGCTCAGAGCCTGGAGCCTGTTTCGGATTCTGTGTCTCCCTCTCTCTCTGCCCCTCCCCTGTTCATGCTCTGTCTCTCTCTGTCTTAAAAATAAATAAACGTTAAAAAAAAAAAAAAAAAACAACTGAGAACAAACTGAGGGTTGATGGGGGGTGGGAGGGAGGGGAGGGTGGGTGATGGGTATTGAGGAGGGCACCTTTTGGGATGAGCACTGGGTGTTGTATGGAAACCATGTTGACAATAAATTTCATATATTGAAAAAAAATAAAAAATAAAAATACTGCTTTGGCTATTTTATTCTAAGTAAATAAAAAATCAAAATTAGGGGCGCCTGGGTGGCGCAGTCGGTTAAGCGTCCGACTTCAGCCAGGTCACGATCTCGCGGTCTGTGAGTTCGAGCCCCGCGTCGGGCTCTGGGCTGATGGCTCAGAGCCTGGAACCTGCTTCCGATTCTGTGTCTCCCTCTCTCTGCCCCTCCCCCGTTCATGCTCTGTCTCTCTCTGTCCCAAAAAAAATAAATAAATGTTGAAAAAAAAAATTAAAAAAAAAAATCAAAATTATTCATAGAAAAAAGACATTGAACTGAATGAAAATAAAACTGAATGAAAATTTAAAAAACAGTGAATCAAAATTTGTAGAAGGCAAATAAAGCAGGGATGAAAGAAAAATTTATAGCACTAAGTGCACATATTAGAAAAGAGGAAAGTTCTCAAATTATTAATCTAACATCCCACCACAGGACCTAGAAAAGAAAGCCAAAATAATGCAAAACAAGCAGAAGAAAGAAAAAATCAAGAACAGAAATCAATGAAATTGAAAACATTAAAACAATACGAAAAAAATCCCCAAGATAAAGAGCTGGTTCTTTGGGAAGATCAATAAAATTGACAAACCTATAGAAAGACCACCACCACCAACAACAACAAAACCTCAAGGACACAGATTACTGATATCCAGATGAAATAAGAGACATCACTACTTTGAAGACATCAAAAGGATAATAATGAAAATACAAACAATTTTACACACATAAATTTGACACCTTAGATGAACTAAAGAACTTACTTGAATCACAAAACTACCACAACAAAGCCTATATTGGCTTAGATAATGTGGGTAAAAAAAAAAAGAAAGAAATAGATAATGTGAACAGCCAAAATACTATTAAGGAAATTTAATCTATGATCTATTCCCCAAAAAGAAACCTCCAGGGTCAGATAATTTCATTTGAGAATTTTACCAAATATTTAAAGAACACAATCTTCCAGAAAACAGAATACTAGTATTAACTTGACACCAAAGACACAAACAGTATAAAAGAAGAAATACACAGTCCACTATACATTATGAATATAGACACAAAAAAATCCTTTTAAAAATTAGCAAAGAGAGTTCAATAATATATAAAAAGAATTTTGGGGCACCTGCGTGGCTCAGTCAGTTAAGCGTCCGACTTTGGCTCAGGTCATGATCTCATGGTTCGTGGTTTGAGCCCCACCTCTGTGCTAACAACTCAGAGCCTCGAGCTTGTTTCAGATTCTGTATCTCCCTCTCTCTCTGCCCCTCCCCAACTCGTGCTCTGTCTCTCGCTCAATCGCTCTCAAAAATAAACATTAAAAAAATTTAATAATAAAAAAAGAATTTTACATGAGCAAGTGGGGTTCAATGCTGGTTCAATATTTGAAAATCAATCAAGGTAATTCACCATTTCAACAAACTAAGGAAAAAAAATCAACACAATCAAATCAACTGAAACAGAACAAACATTTGACTGAATTCAACTCTGACTCATGATAAAAACTCAGAAAAACAGGAATAGAGGGAAACTTTTTCAAATTGATTAAAAACAGTAAGTCTGTGAATAACTTACAGCTAATATTATACTTAATGGTGTAATAGTAAGTCTTTTCCCCTGACAATCAGGAAGCAAGAATTTCTGCTTTCACTATTCTTAACATAATCCTTAAATTATTGTGCATGCAGTAGGGCGAAGAAAGGCAATAAGAGGTATACAGATAGGGAGAAAAAACTGTCCTATTTGTAGATAACATGATTGTCTATGTAGAAAACCTTAAGTCATTAAATTTCTAGAACCAATAAGTGAGTTCAGAAAAGTCACAAAGAAGACAAACATATGAAAAGCAGTTGTATTTCTATATATTGGGAATGGACATGCAGACATTGAAATTAAAAAGTACACAATATTTATAATCACTCAAAAATATATGGTATAAAATAAAACATATATAGGACTTCTATGCTGAAAACTAAACAATACTCATGTAATTAATAAAAGACTAAAATATACAGACTCAGTGTGTTCATGGATTGGAAGGTCAAACACAGTAAAGATGTCAATTTACTCCAAATTGATATGCAGATTTAAATGCAATTCCTATCCAAATCCCAGCAAGAATTTTTGTAAATGTATTATTGTTGCTGTAACAAATGGCTTTAAACACAAATTTATTGGGGCGCCTGGGTGGCGCAGTCGGTTAAGCGTCCGACTTCAGCCAGGTCACGATCTCGCAGTCCGTGAGTTCGAGTCCCGCGTCGGGCTCTGGGCTGATGGCTCAGAGCCTGGAGCCTGTTTCCGATTCTGTGTCTCCCTCTCTCTCTGCCCCTCCCCCGTTCATGCTCTGTCTCTCTCTGTCCCAAAAATAAATAAACGTTGAAAAAAAAATTAAAAAAAAATAAACACAAATTTATTATCTTATAGTTTTGTACGTTAGAAGTCCAACATGGGTCTCACTGGGCTAAAAGCGAGGTATGGGTAGGCTGCATTCAATTATGGCCTTTTGGAGGCTCAAATGGGAACTTTTATCTTTTCCTCTATCCTCCTTCCTCCCCCTCCTTCTTCCCCTTCTTCACTTCTCCCTCTTCTCCTTCTTCTAGTTCTAATTTCTAGAGGCTGCCTGCCTTTGGTTCATGGTCTTCTTTCTCCATCTTCAAAGCAGGCAACAATAGGTAGATTCCTTCTCAAAATGCATCATTCTGACATCTTCTGTCTCTCTCTTCTATCTTTAAGATCTTTGTGATTATATCGTGCCCATGTGAATAATCAAGACTAATTTATTTAAAGATATGTGGTTAGCAACCTTGATTCTATCTGCAATCTTAAATCCCCTTGCTCAGTAACCTGGAAATTCACATGTTCCAGGGATTAGGATGTCGATATATTTGTGGGGCCATTACTTTGCTATCATAGCAAATACAGACCAGATTACTCTTTTTTTTTTTAAGACCATGTTACTCTAAAATTTAAATGGAAGACATATGAGCTAGAATATGTAAAGTTATTTTGATAAAGAATAATAAAATGGGAGAATCACTCTACTCAACATCAAGACTTATAGTATAGATACAATAATAAAGACAATGTGGTATAGCAGAAACTGACCCTTGGATCAATGGAACAGGCAAAGAAACTAGATTCACAAACAGAACTAGATTCACATAAACCTGTCCAGCTGATTTCTGAGGTACAAAACAAATTCAGTGGAGGAAAGACAGCTTTTTCAACAAATGGTGCTGGAGCAATTGGGCACTACAGTCAAACAAAATAAAAAATCGACTACCTAAGGCTTATGCTTTATAACTCAATATTTTAATCATATATGATCACAATCATATAACACAAATTAGTTCAAAATGGACTGCATAACATAAAACTATAAAACTTTCAGAAAAAAAAACAAATGAAAAATTTAGGGGATTTAGAGCTAGGCAAAGAGATCTTAGAGTTGATACCAAAAGTATGATTCATAAGAGAAAATTGATAAATTAGACCTCATCAAGTAAAAATCTCTTGCTCTGCAAAAGACTTTGTTAAGAAGATGAAAAGACAACCTACCCACCAGGAGAAAATCCTTGCAAGTCACTTATCTCACTAAGTATTAATACACACACACACACACACACACATGCATTCAATAGTAAAAACTTCCACATAATCTAATTGGAAAACAGACTAAAGATGTAAACAGATATTCCACTAAAGTAATTATATGGATGGTCAATAAACACACAAGAAGTCAGTGGTCCCAAGCAAGTTCAAAACCCAGTGGAGCAAATTCCATTAGTTTTCAAAGGCTAGGAGTAATCTCCTGTGTCCTGAGACTCTACCCTCCAGGTTGTGTCTCTGCCCTCTATGTCTATGGCTACAGTCATTCTTCCTTTTACTTGAAGGGTAGCACATGTTTACAGTTGATTATCAGCCCATTTCCTCCCTGTAGAATTTTGGAAATCTGATAGCCTTCTGTTATTTCATTCTGTCTCTGTTATTTTCAGTCCAAGCCAGCAGGTTTTCTGCTGATATCACATTTGTAAAGACCTTGTGGGTCTCCTCTGTTTGTCATAGAGATCCACACAATTAGACAAGAGGGTCCTCCATGCATCACTGTTGAGCAACCATTTCCATTTGTTTCTACTGAGATGATTGATTGGATCCATGAGTCACATACTTAATCTCTTCAACTAAAATTGTCCAAGCACTCTCTCCAGAGCAAGCTTTCTCCAGTGAACTCCTAATTTCAACATCCTTTGCAGTTTGCATAGGCTGAGAATTCCCCCAAATAATCAGACTTTGATTCCTTTTTGCATAATAGTTCCTTCCTAAATTTCTCTTTCCTTTTATATTTTATAATAAGCAGCAAGAAAACACCAGGCCCCACCTTCAACATTTCCCTTGGAAATTTCCTCAGCCAAGTATTCAAGTCCATCACCTACAAGTTTGCTTTTCACACAACTATAAACCACAATTCAGTCGTTTTTGGCCACTGTGTAAGAATGATCTTTCCACCAGTTTCCAATATTAACATTTCTTTTGAGCCCTTACCAGAAGTACCATTATATGTTAATATTTCTAATAATATTCTGTTCATGACACATGTATCCTCAAACAAAATAGCCTTCTCAATCCTGCTATTTCCTGAGCCTGCACCTTACCATCCCTAACAATCTGTTTAAGGTAATCTAGGCTTTTCTATCATATGGCTTAAAATTCTTCCAGCCTCTACCCATTATCCAAACCCACTTCCACATTTTTAGGTGTTTGTTTTAGCAGAGCCCCATTCCTTGGTACCAAAATTTGTTAGTTTGCTGTGGCTGCCATAAAAATCACCATAAATCTGGTGGTTAAAACAACAACAAAAATACAATATATTTATAAAGTGGCACATTTATAAAATTAAATTTAGTGGATATGATTTCAAATGGAAGTTAAAAATTATAAATTTAAAAACAGAAAAATCATACAGAAAATGGTATCTGCCATTACTTTGAATTTTTGCAGAGACATTTCAAGTAGGGTAACTTTTTACAGCCAAACATTTGCATAATATCTTTTTTGCCCCTTCCCTCTTCAGCTGAGATATATTATATCCCAGAGATTTGCATGAGGAGGGATTAATATAGGATTGGGAATAAGGAAAGTTTAAAATGTGACATATAGATTTAGGATATTTGCTGTTTGTCCTCGGATGCCAAAGGAGTCTGGGACTGGCCTACTCATTTTAAAAAATTTCATTACAATGAATACAGTAGCAATGTATCTCTTCTAATAACACCCCATTCCATCTCCCCCTATAAGTGACATATATTTTGGTGGGTATAGTAACTATGATAGGAGTAGAAATTGGGGAGATCTTGGGAAATAGCTAAGAGCATAAATATGTAGAGATTCTCAAGGATTACTATCCAAATACTTTTATGACTTGTTTATATAACCTCCTATACTGGAAGTTCTTTTAGGTAAGAAAACAGCCTAATCATCTGTGAGTTCATAATTGTACTTTTAAGCTTAGCCATTTAAAACACTGTTAGTACACCAGAATTTCTAGTATATCATACACAAGACCTATAAAACATGAATATTATGTACTATGTATAAAAATAAACTAAGAATATGCATACAATGCTCTACTGCAAATAAAACATGGCTATTTCATAATATAATCAGTAAATCAAGAGGCAGGATAGCACATGTAGGGATGCCAGATAAATTATATTTTTGTGACAGCCACAGAAATACCTATGAGAGACGAAACAAAGGAGAGTAGAATATCCAAGAAAAAGTGACTCACAGTCCCAACATTGGTTGGTTGAGGTTAGAACAGATTCAGTTATACCACACCTCCCCAATCATTAAATATCCAGGAAAAAGGGTAGATTTGCATCCTCCGTCTTGAGTATAATTGTTAGTTGCCATTGTTAACATATAATAAATAGTATTAATTCATACACAAATATAGATTTATTCAAATGAAACTATTACCAGGTTCTCATGGTTATGAATATAGACCCTGTAACCTTACCTACTTATTTTTAGTATGTTCATCCTGCCCTCAAAAAGAAACCACAAAACGAAACAAACAAATCCTCGAAATGTAAATAGTTACTAGTAAAGACTAAATTTCACAAAGTTCTGTCTGGTCAGACAAGGCACTATAATTTTTAGACCCTTTGAAGTCTAAATATTTGTCATGTCTGAATTTGCTCATTACCCACTGTCGTTTTTTGTTTTTCTCTCTCAAATTATCTACAAGCCCTGGACAAGCAGGTTTCCATTTACTATCCACTGGCAATTGCTGTCCCTTTCTGTAAGGCAGAGGGCCCAAATTGGGGGCGGGGGGTAAACTTATTTAAATTTTAAATGCATTTTATTATACACAGTAACAATATATGTAGTAAACATATGTTACAAATAATCAAGGGCCTTCAGTAAAACTGTTCAAGGTGTTGAACTTACTATTTTCATAGAAAAGATGCTATAGACATTAGTGTGTTAGCAGATTTCCAATTCTAAAACATCAATATCTCTCCAGTGATTTTTCCATTGGGAATTGAGACCCACACTTCCTGAGATAAATATATAAAAGGCTTAGTTGTGTGTGTGTGTGTGTGTGTGTGTGTGTGTGTGTGTGTTATTTCACAATTCTGTCTACTGTGACTTATATTCCCAAGTTTTACTCATCTTTGTCATTTCTTAACCTCCCTTTCTCTAGTATGAATTCTATGGTGTTAAATAAGGTGTATGCTATGGCTAAAAGTATTCCTATAATCATGACAACTATAGGATTCATTCCGATATGAATTCTCTAGCTTTGTGTAATTTAAGCCATAGTGAGTCTTTCTAGATTTGTTACATTCAGATATTCATGACTAACAGTCTTCTTACAATTACAATATTATATGGATTTTTTAAAGTAAAATTCTCTAGTTGAATGACTGCTAAAGACCTTTCTCCACATTGCTTA
The DNA here is from genome assembly GCF_016509475.1 of Prionailurus bengalensis. Classification (NCBI taxonomy): domain Eukaryota; kingdom Metazoa; phylum Chordata; class Mammalia; order Carnivora; family Felidae; genus Prionailurus; species Prionailurus bengalensis. The sequence continues at coordinate 17,704,398 of NC_057352.1, read as the reverse complement.
CAATCAGAGCTGTTACTTTCCAAAGTTAATCACCTCATATTAAGAAAGGTCTGAGATGTTTGGCAGTATCTACCATAGCTGAAAAAAACTTACATACACCCTTGGACTGAGTAATTCATCTTACTATAAGATCAACAGAAATATACATACACACATACACAGAATATTTACAGCATTTAGTGCAGTATTTTTATTACAACACAAATTTATAAAAATACAAACATCCATCAAGAGGATAAATAGTGGTATATTCTTAAAATGGAAGAGTATGCACAGTGAAAATGAGTACATTACTGCCACATGCAATAATGTATGAATCTTAAAAATGTTGAGACAAGACACAAAATAATTCATGATATATGATAAAACATAAAATTTAGACATGCAAAGACTGCTTCATGATGTTATAAGCCAGGGACATGGTAATCTTTGGGGAAATAACAGTTATTCTTTATTCCAGAGCACAAGGAGAAATATATTTCATACTTTCTTTCTTTTATGGAGACTGATATTATAACCATTTGTATCTTGCCTCTGCATATATTATGTAAGCACTTTAAAAAAATAATCTAAGTGAACAGAACTTGAAAACTTAAAAAATTAGCTTCATTTCTGATAAAGTTCAATAACAATGATCATATCCATTACATGTGCTAGTAAACAGCAGACAGTTCTGTGGTTGGTACTTTAACTACTATTACATTTGTGATTAAAATTACCTTATTAAAATGTTTTAGCATGCTTTTTTTCCTTAAACTAAAGTTTTACAATAACTTGGAAAGGCTTCACAAAGAGATCACATCATTTATTGAATTTCTATGTTTTCTCCCTTGTGAGTTCTCTGATGGACAATGAGGTTTCTCTTATAACTGAAGGACTTACTACACTCATTACAAATATAGGGTTTCTCTCCTGTGTGAGTTCTCTGATGTACAATGAGATTTGTTTTCTGGCGGAAGCACTTCCCACATTCATTACATTTATATGGTTTCTCTCCTGTATGAGTTCTTTGATGATGAATGAGATATGACTTCCTGCTAAAGGCTTTCCCACACTGAGGACATTCGTAGGATTTCTGTCCTGTATGTATTTTTTGATGTACAGTGAGAGTTGCTTTCTGGCGAAAGGACTTCCCACATTCATTACAAATATAGGGTTTCTCTCCTGTATGAATTCTCTGATGCAGATTCAGATTTGTCTTCTGACTGAAGGATTTCCCACATTCATTACATTCATATGGTTTTTCTCCTGTGTGAGTTCTGTGATGATCAATGAGGTATGACTTCATTCTAAAGGCCTTCCCACAGTGAGGACATTCATAGGATTTTTCCCCTGTATGTGTTCTCTGATGTGCCACAAGGGTTGTCTTTTGGCGAAAGGACTTCCCACATTCATTACAAATATAGGGTTTCTCCTCATTATGAGTCTTCTCATGAAGAGCGAGGGTTGTCTTCTGGGAGAATGATTTCCCACATTCATTACAAATATAGGGCTTTTCCCCCGTATGAGTTCTCTGATGTACAGTAAGGTTTGCCTTCTGGTGAAAGGACTTCCCACATTCTTTACAAATATAGGGTTTCTCTCCTGTATGAATTCTCTGATGTAGAGAGAGTGTTGTCTTCTGGCGGAAGGACTTCCCACAGTCATTACACTCATATGGTTTCTCTCCTGTATGAGTTCTCTGATGACGTATGAGGTGTGACTTCAATCTGAAGGCATTCCTACACTGTGGACATTCGTATGATTTTTCCCCTGTATGTGTTCTCTGATGATCAGTGAGGGCTGTCTTTAGGCGGAAGGACTTACCACATTCATTACAAACAAAGGGTTTCTCTCCTGTGTGAGTTCTTTGATGATCAATGAGATATGACTTCCTTCTAAATGAATTTCCACATTGATGGCACTGATAGGGTTTTTCCTCTGTGTGAATTCCCTGGTGCAGAATCAATACTGACTTCCTGCAGAAGGACTTCCCACATTCAGTGCATGTATGTTTTTTTTCAATATTCGTTGTTCTTCTCCTTTTATTATATTCAGATGGGTTTTCCCTTATGTAAGCTCTATTATGTGTAATTAATTCTCCTTTTTTAAGGAAGGCTTTCTCACAGTCATTATATCCAAATGGCTGTGCTGGAGTTTCCACCTTATGATATTGTATAAGTACGTCATTATGACTGACAACCCTGCCACGCTGATTATGGGATTTGACTCCAGGTTGAGCTGTCTCTGGTTTAGTATTGAGAAGTGATTTCCCATATCCATTATACTCACTAAGTCTCTTTCTTGCAGGACTTATATTGCTGATGATTAATTCTGAAACATTTTTAAAAATCTTTCCATGAGTATCATATTCAGGAGGTAGATTTTTTGAATTAATAGGGTTTTTGCTTAAAGTAAATGTCTTTTCATATGCATTACTGTTCTCTTTAATCAGTTTTTTGTGGTTGATGAATACAACTGATCTAGAAAACTTATCTTGGTATTCCTTGAATTTCACTAAAAAGTCTTCATCTTTCCAATTTTCTTCTACAAAAGAATATAATAACAATTTGTGAATCTTCACATATTTGCTATGGAAAGAAATTGTACTGGTGTCTAGTATATGAGATCAAAAAAGACCCTGGACAAATTATTCCTTGCCAGGGAAAAGACACAAAGCCTAAAGAAAAACTCTGCCTCGGTGTGGACAAGAATGAAAAATTAAGCAATGAACGCTAGTAACTTTTGCACTTTGTATCAGAACTTCATACAGAAAGTTAAATGAATACACCAAGCAGTGAGAAGACAAAGAATGGTGAAAGAGAGACTGATGTTTGGACAGGTGGATTTGGAAGCAATGAAGTGAACCTTTCAAGGGCAGTAAACTTTAAGTAGGATGGACAAGAAAAATTAGTAAAAAAGCTTATTCAAGAAAAATATTAGAGGAAGGAGTGCTTTTGGGGAACACAGATCAGAGCCTATATTTTTATACATTCAGCTCTAGACTGTGAGGCAAAACATTTCCAGTTATTCCACCACCGCCTACTATGTACCCATCAATGGCTCATTAATCTTTCCAAGTATCAAGTAATTTCCTAGTGTTTAAAAGACAACCCTATAGCCTAGGCTTTAATCCTCCATATAATTGGTTATCATTTTCTCCTGTGAGAAAAGAGCTATGAAGACACTTCCAACAGGAACTTTAAAACTGACTAGGAGTATATTTATTGGTGTATTCATTATTGCTATTACTACCAATCCTTTCAGAATGGTTCAATAACAAAAATCTCATGACCATCAATTGTAACTATTTCTTTTCACAGACTTACTTTTTCAGGTTTAAGGAAAAACTGCCACAAGTCTTTCCTCAATATAGTAACTTTTCTTTTTTTTTTTTTAAAGGTTTATTTATTTTTGAGAGAGAGAGAGAGAGAGAGACAGAGAGAGAGAGACAGAGAGCAGGGGAAGAACAAAGAGAAAGAGGGAGAGAGAATCCTAAGCAGGCTCCACAATGCCAGCACAGAGCCCAATGTGGGGCTCTATCTCCTGTGAGATCGTGACCTGAGCTGAAATCTAGATTTGGACGTTTAACTGACTGAGCCACCCACGTGCTCATAACTTTTCTTAACTCCAGTTTTCCACATGGTGGACAAGATTACATCTCATTCTAAGTGATTAACTTTAACCTTCATTTCTCTTACATTTTATAGCTATATTTGACTTCTGTTATTTTGCAATCATCCACATCTAGTGAAATAATGTTAAATTTAGGTTCAAAACATCTATTTCTTCCTTCAGTCCATTACTCTCAACACCAACATATAAGGAATTTCTCCTGTAAACAAAACTTTGAATCACTGAGATTCACTTTTCATATTCAAACAAGTTTTCAGGGTTGTCCACCTATCTGACAACTTTCACACATAAAAGTGAGTCCTCATCTTTTTTGCCTTATAAATATCTCACTTACTCCTAATCACATACTTTGCTTATGTCTTTTTAATCAAGTGGCTTGCCTTCCATTCTTATTTCTACTCAGATTATCTTCAAGAAAATGCTATGTTCCATGATGCCAAAAATCCTTCACTTATTTCCCCCTACCACTTTAAGCACTATTTCTTTATAACTTAAAAATGGTTATGGTCTAGGAAAGTAATTTTAACAAAATATTTTCACAAGCTTAATCGTGTCTTAAATATTTTGTGAAAGATGCAGATTTTGATAGTAATCCTTTTCCATAGAAAGGAATACTTTATTGATTATCTCCTTTGAACTCTTCTGAGTTTACATTAACACTGTATATCCTACCTAGATAGGTAGTGTTTGGTAGAATCCAGCCAATTCAATGTTTATTTATTTTTGACAGAGAGAGAGAGAGAGAGAGAGAGAGAGAGCGAGCATGAGCAGGGGAGGGGCAGAGAGAGAGGGAGACACAGAATCCAAAGCAGGCTCCAGGCTCTGAGCTGTCAGCACAGAGCCCAATGCAGGGCTCGAACTCACAGACCATGAGATCATGACCTGAGCTGAAGTCGGATGCTCAACCGACTGAGACACCCAGGTGCCCCAGAATCCAACAATTTCAATCAGAATCTATACAGCCATGGCCTGAGCAGGTACATCTGGAAGGAGCTTACCATGCTTTGTGAATGGAGCAAAAGCGTAACTTGCCTGTATAGCTTCAAGTTAATGAGCAACTATGGAATATTTAAAATATTATATACTATAGCAAAAAAGATACAGAGGATCTTATCTTTGAATTAAAAAAGCCTTAAGCATAAATCACATATAACTGGGTACCAAATTACATAATTATTTTCAAGAGTTGTGTGTGTCTGAGTTGGTAAGTAGCATGGGAATTCAGAAAATCTATGTGAAGTGGTTAAGGAATAGTTTATGCAGAAGAAATCTCAAGACTTAAAAGATACATAGTATATGGAAGGGAGAACACAACACAATGAACAGTACAAGCATTATGACAAATTACACATGTGTGGAGAACATTGAGGAGACTATATCAAGTGGAAATTACCAAAAGTTTTCCATAATGGAGAGAAATAAAGTTGAAAAGACCAGATGAGGGCTTATTATAGCAGTCCTTGAATGAAGAATTTCAATTTCATATAATAATAGGGAACAAGCAATGATATCTCTTGTCAGAAAAGTAACAATATAAATTGAAAGAATTAGGACAAAATTATAGCAAAGCCAAGCTGTAATTATGGTAGTCAAGACATGAAATAAGATAGTTGTTATTTTGTATGAGGTCAGTGAAAAATGAAAATATGAGAAAACGTAAATACATTTCACAGGCTGATAAACATAACACAGATTGTGAAGAGATTCATAAGAGATGATGATAGAGACAGAGAAAGCTGGTATCATGGTAAAAATAAAATATTTGGAAACAGACAGTGGGGAAGAATTTAAAGGGTAGGAAAGTTTGTGATTTTCATATCTAACATGTTGTCACAAAATAGGTGAAACATCAGAGTGCAGAACCCTTGAAGTACTATAGTGAAGGTGGGAGAAATGCACTGAGTATGTCAGTGTTACAGACCTCTACATAAAACAAAGACCTTCAGTCCTCAGAATGGATGAGATTACCATAATTTAAAGGCAGATCCTTTGAGGTCAAATCAGAGAAATAAGACTGAGAGTCTAGTGAAACAACATACATTTAAAAATATATGTATCAATGACCATTATGTGCCAGGTATTACCAGGCAGTATGTCCAGTGATGAAGAAAATAGACCAACTTGGAAATAATCACTCAGAGAACCAGGATAAGAATAAGTCAATGCTTTACCCAAATGAAGGGTTCATTTCAGGAATGATGATCTGCCATATAAAGTGAACCACAAAAGTTTAATAGAAGAGAATGATAACTGTGGAATTATCAATCTGGGCCAAAGCAAGTAAGTTTTAAAATTAACAGCTATATTTGTGGTGAGAAGGGGATCTTAGACTTAGCACAGAAAACAAACCTGAGGCAATTAAAAGAAAGAAAAAGAAAAAAATGGAAAGCAACTGAGAAGAAAAACATTAAACAAGAATTTTCTCTCTTATAAAAACAGATTTAAGAATGTTCAAAAGAAAATATACAATGTCAAGAAGAGACTGAAGTTAGAAAAAGACACAAAACAAGAAAAAAGATCTAAAAAGAAGGTTTATAATACATTTTGATTAAGAGTGGCAACTATCTTTGATAACATCAAGCAAACTAGAAAAGAATATTATATTGGGAGAGTTGTATTTAAAAGTTTGATTTAAGTTTTGCAGGAATAATGATCATTTCAAAGATTAGGAGCCTTTAAAAAGACACTCCTACACCAGGTGGCATATTTCGAAGGTGCCACCTACCGCATGACTATTTTAAAATTTATTCTCCATTAGATTTCATCCACCTGAAGAGTCAGAAACTCACCTAAGCAGGTATGACCTGTAAATGATGTCCATGGCTCTTCTCCTCGTTCTAACTTGAGGATCACATCAGGTTTGGTCATGTGACACCCTGACAAAGAAAAATTTGGATTAAGTTGTTCAGGCTTCAATACATTTGAAAAATTAGTAAAGTACATTTTCAATACTGCAAATTAAGATACTTCTTTGTGTAAGAGTAAACTTAATGCCTTGCTCTGGGCAAGTAAAAAATTATCCTTTCTGCAAACAAAAAAAGAATTCATCAATCTTATCCCTGAAACACAAGATCACACATAATTCAGGCACTTTGAAAGGAAATGCATGCTACTGAAAGTTTCAAAGAGATTTTTCTTACCTACAGAGATGAGGTGGCAATAGTTTTCCAACATCACATCCATGTAGAGAGTCTTCTGAGCAGGATCCAGGTGCTGCCACTCCTCCCGAGAGAAGTCAACAGTCACATCTTTGAATGACACTGATGCCTGCAACGGATTGGAACTGTGATCAGAATAAGCTGACTAGATATTGGGGACTACTTTTGATCTGTTCCTTTGGGGCATTCATATCAATGTAAAAAAAGCTAATCATTTTTGTTTTGTAATTTATATTGTAAGGTAAACAAAAGACAGAAGTACCTGCCACTGAATTTACTTAATAATTCATCACACAAATATTTATGTAAAGTCACTTTGTACCCCCAAACTGCATTAGTTTACTGGAGTGCCAAGACATACAAAACACTGTCCCTGCATAGCCTCAAAGCCTTCAAGAAAGTATGTTTAAACATACACCTGCTTGAAGGTGTTACAGGTACTACAAGAGAAGAATGTACAAGATGTGATATATTACAAGGGCAACACAATTGAGGAGGTAAAACTTTTCTCTGTCAAGATTAATGTATTATGCAGAAAAAATATGGTTTAAAAATGCATGGGAGCAACTTCTGGCATCCAAAAATAATACAGTCAATTGATCAAGAAAATGATCCCTCAGATAATCATTTATACTTAACATAATATATATGTCTGAACACAACATATAACAACTCATAGATGGAACTGGAAGCAATCAAAGCAAGCAAAAATTGAAGGAGAGCTTAACCTTTTTTATTTATTTATTTATTAAAAAAAAAATTTTTCCCCGCGTCAGGCTCTGGGCTGATGGCTCAGAGCCTGGAGCCTGTTTCCGATTCTGTGTCTCCCTCTCTCTCTGCCCCTCCCCCATTCATGCTCTGTCTCTCTCTGTCCCAAAAATAAATAAACGTTGAAAAAAAAAAAATTAAAAAAAAAAAAAAAAGGGGCGCCTGGGTGGCGCAGTCGGTTAAGCGTCCGACTTCAGCCAGGTCACGATCTCGCGGTCCGTGAGTTCGAGCCCCGCGTCAGGCTCTGGGCTGATGGCTCAGAGCCTGGAGCCTGTTTCCGATTCTGTGTCTCCCTCTCTCTCTGCCCCTCCCCCGTTCATGCTCTGTCTCTCTCTGTCCCAAAAATAAATAAACGTTGAAAAAAAAAAAATTAAAAAAAAAAAATTTTTTTAACGTTTATTTATTTTTGAGACAGAGAGAGACAGAGCATGAATGGGGGAGGGTCACAGAGAGAGGGAGACACAGAATCTGAAACAGGCTCCAGGCTCTGAGCTGTCAGCACAGAGCCCGACGCGGGGCTCGAACCCACGGACCGTGAGATCATGACCTGAGCCGAAGTCGGACGCTTAACCGACCGAGCCACCCAGGCGCCCCAAACTTAACCTTTTTTAAAAAAATTGATTTTTTTTTTTTTTTTTTACTTGAGAGAGAGAGGGAGAGCATGAGCTGGGGAAAGGGGCAGAGCCAGAAAGAGAATCCCAAGCACGCTAAATGTTCAGTGTGGAGCCCAACGCAGGGCTTGATCCCACAACCCTGGAATCATGACCTGAGCTGAAATCAAAAGTCGGATGCTCAACCAACTGAGCTACCCAGGTGCCCCAATGGAGAGCTTATCCTTAAAGGATAGCAACCGTGATGGGTAAGAATTGTTCAATCCATGGCTTTTTTGCATGAAGGTACCAGAAACCCCATAGCTGTTAAGGCAGCTGAGCTCGAGATTTAGAAATAAATTCTTCAAGTGAGAGAACTATAGAAAGGATGAGAACCAAAATCTGAGTATAAACACTGCCAGAACACCACATTGATAATTAAACTAAGCAATTGTTGGAGACATCAGGGAGGACTTAGGAAAAAGCAGACAGAAAGAAACCAAAAAAGAGTTTTGAAAAATAGAAGTGCATCTAGTGAGATTCTGAGATTTTGGCATTTTTGATTACCAGTATTATACAACCTGATCATAGCACAAGCAGAAGAAAACTGAAGTCTTACTGGATTGAGGTGTCAGAAGTTGCAGCTCACAAAGCAGCAGGAAGTATAAGGAGTGGAACACTGAAGAAACAGGCCTACTGAAAGTAAGTCCCAAAATCTAAGTATAAACTCTCACCAATTCCTTAACTGAGAGCTAATATATATGAACACAAGGAGAACCTATCTCCCCTCACCTAAGGGGGCCAGGGTCAAAAGCAGCAGCTAGAAGCTTAAAGAACTGAGCTGACATATCAGCTGCTTCATACTTGGGGTTGGTGCAGAGTTTAAAGTTCAATTTCAAGCAAGTTAGTTGCTTGCCAGGACAAAAAAACCAATAATCCTCAGAAAAAAGACATAACAGTATCAGATTACTATATTATTCATGATATCCAGATTTCTAGTAAAAATTACTAAATATGCAAACAAAACAAGGGAGAATATGACTCATATTCAGAAAAAGCCAGTCACAGAAATTAATCCCTAGTGGGTCCCAATGTTGAATTTTGCCAAAAAAAAAACCACCAAAAAAAGCTTCAAAGCAGCTGCTCTTAATGTCTTCAAAGAACTAATGGAAAACCTGGGCATAGAAATAGATACAACTAAAAAGTCAATAGAGGAGGGGTGCCTGGGTGGCTCAGTTGGTGAGTGTCCAACTCTTGATTTTTAGCTCAGGTCATGATCTCACAGTCATGGAATCAAGCCTTGTGTCAAGCTCCATGATGAGTGTCCACCCTGCTTGGGCTTCTCTCTCTTCCTCTCTGCTCCTCTTGCATTGGCATTCTCTGTCTCTCTCAAAATAAATAAAACATTAAAATAAATAAATAAATAAATAAATAAATAAATAAATAAATAAATAAATAAAAAGTCAAGAGAAGAATGAAAATGAACCATTAACATGTATTTGATTGATAAAAAATACAACAGTATATACGAAGAGATGAATAAAAACAGATTAGGAGGAAACTTAAATGCACATTAGTAGGTGCAAGAAGCCCATCAGAAAAGTCCGTATAATTCCAACTGTATGACATTTTGGAAAGGCAAAACTCTGGAGACAGTAAAAAAAGAAGGGACAAAAAGGTGTAACCCTAAAAGTTTTAGGGCACTAAAACTATTCTGTATAATACTGTAATGGCAGAATGTCATATATTTGCCAAAATCTATTGGACTTTGGAATTATGTATCAATGTAGGTTCATTGTAATGAATGTACACTCTGGTGCAAGATATTGATAATGGAGAAGCTATTAATCATGTATGGGGGCAGACGGTAGTGGAAACTCTACAATTTTGTCATGAACCTAAAACTGCCTTGAAATATAAAGTATATTTAAAAGGATTAAAAACATAGGTTAAGCATTTAGAAAACAAAACAGCAAAATGGCAGCCCTAAATCCATTTACCTCTAATTGTATTAAATATAAATGGACCAAACATTCCAATAAAATGACCAAGATATTAGAATGCATGAAAAAGCAAGATTTAATATAATTCTGAGACATATTTTATTTTTTAAAGTTTATTTATTTATTTTGAGACAGAGAGAGAGAGAGAGAGAGCAAGCACATGCACGTGTACAACTGGGGAAGGGGCAGAGAGAAAGGGAGAAAAACCCAAGCAGGCTCCACATCCAGCTCAGAGCCTGACACAGGGCTCAATCTTATGAACCATGAGATCATGACCTGAGCTGAAATCAAGAATAGGAAGCTTAACCAACTGAGCCACTCAGGCGCCCCTACAAGAGACTTATTTTAAATACCATAGACACAAATAGGCTGAAAGTAAAGGATGGAAAATGACATACAAACACTACACATGGGAAAGTTGAGCAATGTTACTACTGCAGACAAAGAGAGGCATTTTATATTGATGAAAAAGTAAATACACCAGGAAACTAGAACAATTACAAATGTATATATATTTAAATAACAAGAGTTTCAAAAAACATAAAGCAAAAATTGACAAAAGTAAAATGAGACTTAAAAAAGTCCAAAACCATAGTTGATGTAAATGTTTGTCAGTAAAAAGGGGAGGAAAATCTGGACAGATTTATACCCAACATGGGGCTCCAATTTACAACCCTGAGATCAAGAATCACATACTCCAGTGACTGAGTCAGTCAGGTGCCCCTGTAGAGCACCATTAATAATCTTCCAACACTGTCATTTAGAACCTGTTTAGACATGTTAGGTGTTTTACATTTCCAGGTTAATTTTAGAATCAACTTATCAATCTTTATAAAACAACTTACTTAGATTTTGATTGAGTTTTGAAAGACTTTATAAATTGGTTGGAGATAACAGATATGTTAACAGTAGTAGGTCTTCCAATCCATGGACCTTATGTATGCTTATTTAGGTCTTCTTAAATTTCTCTCAGCAGTGTTTTGTAGTTTTCAGTGTACAGGTCTTGTAAATGTTTTGTTAATTTTATTCTTTAAACTCATTTTCAATTTTTTGTTGTTAGTGTATAAAAATAGAATTGATTTTTGTATTTTGATATAAGTGACCTTGCTGAATTCACTTTTTATTTCTAGTACTTTTTTTTTTTTTGTAAATTCCTTAATACTTCCTACATAACCTGGTCATATTATCTGCAAATACAGTTTACCTTCTCCCTTTCTAGTCTATATGCCTTATATTTCTTTTTCATTCTTTACACATCATCTACAGTGTTGATAGAAGCGTTAAAGTAGACATCCTTGTCTTGCTCCTGATCTTAGGAGGGAAAACAGTCATTCACCATTAAGTATGATGTTAGCCATAAATTTCATTAATTTTATGAAAATTTTCTTTTTGGTTATTCTTTGACCCAAAATTGATTACTCAGAAGTAGTATATTGTTGGGGCGTCCAAGTTCGGCTCAGGTCATGAGCTAGTGGCTTGTGGTTTGAGCCCTGTGTTGGGCTCTGTGCTGACAGCTCAGAGCCTGGAGCCTGCTTCAGATTCTGTCTCCTTCTCTCCCTACCCCTTCCCCACTCACACTCTCTCCAAAATAAATAAACATTTTTTTTTAAAATTAGCATATTGTTTAATTTCCAAACATTTGGGCCTAGTCTAGGTATGTTATTTTTATTGACATCTAATTTAATTCAATTGTGGTTAGAGAAGATGCTCCATATGATTTCTTTTTATTGAGATTTGCATATATTCTGTCTTTAAAGTGATGCTCTACAGGGGTACCACTCAGTCAGTCAAGCATGTGATTCTTGATCTTGGGGTTGTTAGTTGGAGCTCCACATTGGGTGTAGAGGTTACTTAAAAGTAAAAAATTTTTAAAAAGGACAAACTATATACTATCTACAAGAGGCTCACTATAAATATGAAAACATAGGAAGGTTAAAGTAAAAGGATGGAGGGGCACCTGGGTGGCTTAGTCAATTAAGCGTCCAACTCTTGGTTTGGGCTCAGGTCATGATCTCACAATTTGTGAGTTTGAGCCCTACATCGGCCTCTATGCTGACCCTGTGGAGTCTGCTTGATATTCTCTCCTCCATTCTCTCTGCCTCTACCCCACTTGCTCTCTCTCTCTCTCTCAAAATAAGTAAACTTAAAAAATTTTAAAAAGGATGGAAAACATGTATACCGTGTAAATACTAATCATAAGAAAGCTAAATTGGCTATAATATCAAACAATACAAATTTCAGCACAAAGAATATTATCAGGGATTAAATAAGGCATTTCAAAATAACAGAGGGGATCAATTCATGAGAGAATGTAACAATTCTAAATGTGAATGCACCTAAAAACAGAACTTAAAAATACATTAAGTAAAAACTGATAGAAAAGGAAAAAACAGACAAAACCAAAATTATAACTGAAGATTTCAGCTTTCTTCTCTCAGTGATTGCTACACAAATAGACTGAAAATCAACAAGGATACAGAAGTTTTGGGGCACCTGGGTGGTTCAGTCAGTTAAAAGTCTGACTTCAGCTCAGGTCATGATCTCACTGCTTGTGGGTTCAATCTCTGCATTGGGCTCTGGGTGACAGCTCAGCGCCTAGAGACTGCATCTGATTCTGTGTCTCCTTCTCTCTGCTACTTCCCTACTCATGCTGTCCCTCTCTCTCAAAACTAGAAAATGACTTAATTAAACCCAAGTATTGAGAAAAAAAAAAAAGGAAACAAAAAAGATGTGAAGAAAGAGGAAACAGAAAAATAATGGAGTAAACCAATGAAACCCAAAGCTGGTACTTTGAAATGACAAATGAAATTGGTAAAACTCTAGGCAACTGACCAAGGAAAAGAATAAGATACAAATTATCAACAGCAGAAATGAAAGAGGGGCATTGCTACAGATTACACAAATATCAAAAGGATAAAAAGAGTATATTTTTGACAACTTTGTCAATAAATTTGACAAATTCCTTGAAAGATACAAACTATAAAAGCTCACTGAAGAAAACACCCTGATAACCTGAATATCCCTAATTCTACCAAGGAAATTGAGCTGCTAGTTAAACCCGTTCCCACAAAAAAATCTCCAGGTTAACATGGCTTCACTGGTGAATTCTTCTTTTTTAAAATATATTATTATTATTACTTATTCATTTTCAAGTTAGTTAACATACAGTGTAGTTATGTAGTGGCTTCAGGAGTAGAACCCAGGTATTCATCTCTTATATGACACTCAGTGCTCATCTCAATAAGTGTCCTCCTTAATGCCCATCATCCATTTAATCCATTTCCCCACCCACCTCCCCTCCAGCAACTCTCAGATTGTTCTCTGTATTTAAGAGTCTTTTATGGTTTCCCTCCCTCTGTTTTTATTTATTAAAAAAAATTTTTTTTAATGTTTTATTTTTGAGAGAGAGAGACAGAGCATGAGCAGGGGAGGGGCAGAGAGAGAGGGAGACAGAATCTGAAGCAGGCTCCAGGCTCTGGCCTGTCAGCACAGAGCCCGATATGGGACTCAAACTCACACACCACGAGATGATGACATGAGCCAAAGTTGGACACTTAACCCACTGAGCTACCTGGGCGCCCCTCTGTTTTTATTTTTTAATTTTTAAAGATTTATTCACTGGTGATTTCTAACAAACACTTTAAGAAGAAATAGTACTAATTGACACAAATTCTTTTAGAAAATAAGAGCGTATACTTCCCAACTTATTTTAAAAGAATTATCCTGATATGAAAACTAAACAAAGGTATTACAAGAAAAAATATAGACCAAATTCTTTATGAACCACAAACAACTCCTTAACAATGTACTATATTAGCAAATTCATCAAACATTACATAAGTGGGATTTATCCTAGAGCTAGAGCTTCTAAGTTGGCTGAACACTTCAAAATCAATATAATTCATGGTGTTAATAGAAAAAAGAGAAGGGGCACCTGAATGGTTCAGTCGGTTAAGTGTCCAACTTTGGCTCAGGTCATGATCTCATGGTTTGTGAGTTTAAGCCCCGCATTGGGGTCTGTGCTGTCAGCTCAGAGCCTGGAGCCTGCTTCAGATTCTCTCCGCCCGCCCTGCTCCTATGCTATCTCTCTCAAAAATAAATAAACACTAAAAGAGAGAGAGAGAGAGAGAGAGAGAGAGAAAAGCCAAATAATGGGGAATAACCAATAGATGAAGAAAAACTTTTGAAAAAATTCAGCACCCTCTCATGATAAAAACTATCAGCAAACTGGAACTTCTTTAACCTGATAAATCAATGCAAAATCTATAGCTAATATCATACTTAATAGTGAAACTCCGAATCCCTTTCCCCTAAGGCAGGAACAAGGCACAAATGTCTGTTCTCACCATTTCTATTCAACATTATACTGAAGGTTCCAGACAATGCAGTAGATGCACAGTTTGAAAAGCAAGAAGGCAAGCAGTCATTATTTACATATGACATGCTTATCTATGTAGAAAATCCTAAAGAATACAAAAAATTACTAGAATAAGTGACTTTAGAAAGATTGCAAATCAATATACAAAAATCAATTGTGTTTTCATATATTAGCGGTGAACAGTGAAAATTTGAAATAAAAATGAATAGCATTTACAATAGCATAAAAAAAATACCCAGGGATTAATATAACAAAACGTGTAAGACTGTACACTGAAAACAACAAAACATTACAGAGAGTTTAAAGATCTTAAATAAAAGGAGATGTACATCATATTCGTGAATTGGAAAACCATTATTATCATTGATTACTATTATTGAATTTAAACTATTAATATTTTAACATCTTCCACTCCCCTAAAGGGCTATCTTTATACATTCTTCTAATGTGCTTTAGTTCTGATGCTATAAAAAGTATAAGGTTAACAGTCACCGATTAATGTTATAAGTACAGAGTTTCTGTCTGGGATGATGAAAAAGTTCTAGAAATACATAGTGGTACTGGTTACACAACGCTGAATGTATTTCATGGGGCTAAACTATACACTCAACAATGGCTAAAATGGTGAAATTTTACACTACGTATATTTTATTACACACACACACACACATACACACACACACACACACAAAGTTAAACAGAAAAGCATAAGAAACACAAAGATCCATAAGTGAGCAGTGGGGTGAGCACTTGGAGGACTGGAAAAGGAGCAAAGGTGTTATATGGGAAAACAAGTGACCAGGATATGAGAGAGGCACTCAAAATAAAGATATCAAGGGAGATGAAGGCAACTGTGGTATAAGGAATAAAATCACCACTAAATTGCACAGTGGAAGAGAGACATTTATTTAACTCAAGCTAGCTATATTATATTAGCAGGTGGGTATGGGACTGGGGCCAAAAGCAGATAGAAAACAAAACAAAAAAGAACACGATGGGCAGGAGATAATGAGATAAATCTTGGGCATGTGCCTGAAGTATCTGTGGAATATGCAGGTGGTGATTTTTAGTTGGAGATTGGATATGGTTTTGACACTCAGAACAGAGGTTTAGGTTTACAATTATGTGAGCATTAGAATAACGGTGGTAGACTCTGAATAGGAACAGGGAAATGAAAAAAGAAGAGAACCAATAAAGAATCTGGAGTACAGGGGCGCCTGGGTGGCTCAGATGGTTTAAGTGTCCGACTTCGGCTTAGGTCATGATCTCACTGTTTGTGGGTTTGAGCCCCATCAGGCTCTGCGCTGACAGCTCAGAGCCTGGAGCCCAATTCAGATTTTGTGTGTGTGTGTGTGTGTCTCTCTCTCTGCCCTTCGCACTCTCTCTCTCAAAAATAAATAAACATAAAAAAATTATAATAATAAAAGAATCTGGAGCACAGTAGTATTTAAGAGGTCCAGATATAAAGATGACATTTCTGAAAGAACCAAGAGATAACAACATCTTTGAAACCAAGGGCAGGATATTTCAAGAGTTATACTTGTAATTCAGTATGGTGATCCAAGCATATATATTTACTTCCCCTGCATCCAAATATAAAATTAGAGAAGTTTAAAAATAGGAACACCATTAGCATAATCGGGGAGTGTTATTGGCAGGCCATGGATTTTTAGGAATTGTTAGCAGCTATGGGCAAACTGGAGGATCAGACAGGAGAAAAGCAAGATTCTCTGTTCTTTGTACAATTTGCCAAGCATAACTCTTTCCTTAAAGCCTCAAGACAATAGTCCTTGCTACTTACTAAAAGCAACATCAATTCCATCTCCATCTTGACTGTTTTTATTTAAACAAGCAAAGTTCATGCAGTAATATATTCTCATTTGAGGAAATGCATTTTTGTCCCAGCTCTGCTTCTGGGAGAAGACAAAGAAAGATGTTTAATGATAAACCCACTTAATGTGTGAAAATTAGTTAAAATTAGAAGGAGCATTTGTGGAAGGAAAAGGCTTATCTGGCCAATATGGAAAGAAATGGGGACACTTTCCTGAAGGGGAAGATAGGCAGGAGGATTTGGTACAAGAAAGGCAAATGCTGCAAATGCTCAAATATCCTTAAAAAAAAAATAAAAAAAATAAAGATTATTTTGGAAAAGAGAGAGGAACCATCACCTCACCTGAGCCATGGTTTTGAGATTTGCAAGAGGTGACCAGTCTTCCTTTGGGTTCCTCTTTGGAAAAGAGGCAGTTCCTAAGAAGGCAAAGCCAAGATGAAAAGAAGCCAAAATGACACTATACACGACTTATAGCTCTCTTATGACTTAAGTTTCAATTGAAATCGCCTCCGTTTCCCTTGCTTTGGCCTTTGACCACTCTGCACATTCCACATAATTTACAGGAAGGAGAATAAGCTAGACAAATCTTATTTTATCCCAAAATCCAGAGATAGAGGCTCTTGGGCAAGAGGTTAGATTTTGGGCAAGCTCCCCTCCTTTCTAACACTAATTTTTCTCTTAGCAGCCTACCTTCAAGCTGCTCTCCAGAAGGCTCTACCATTTACACTATCACCAGCAATATATGAGAATATACTGATACACCTTGATAAATGCTACCGATACCAACTTCTTGATGTATGCCAATACCTTGATAAATGCTACTGATACCAACTTCTTGATGCATGCCTATGTAATAGGTAGAAATTGTGGTTCTGGGTTTTATTTTTCCTATTATAAGAGAAAATAAGCTTCTTTTCCTAAGTTTAAAAAACATCCTTAGTTTCTCATCTGTTAATGGTCTCTTATAATTCTTTCACTTTTCTATTAGATTTTTATTTTCTAGATTGGTTATTGGATTTTTTTTTAAGGAAGGAAGTACTGTATTCACTTCAAATAATTTATAGTTTCTCATTTGACTTTGTTTTTGCCATGCAAAAATAACTTATAGCAGGGGTGCCTGGGTGGTTCAGTCGGCTAAGCGTCCAACTATTGATCTCAGCTCAGGTCTTGATCTCACGGTCATGAGTTCAAGCCCTGCACTGAGCTCTGCAATGGGCATGAAGCCTACTTAAATACAAAAAAAACCCAAAAAACCCAAAAACTTTCAACAGATTATTGGCCATTGGTTTAATACTGTCAGGTGTTCAATAATCTACTGTTTCCTCCACTCATCAAAACTGCCATCTTTATTGCTTCTTGGCCTTTTGGCTAAGATCAAGCCATATACCTTACTTCCTTTATATATCTGAGTAGATCTGGATTTTATATTTAGTTTTACTGATCTGTTCATTTAATTGCAAAGATGACTCGGCAGTTATTAGTTTTAAAACATATTTTAGTATCAGGTAGAGCTACTTCCCCCTTCATTATTTTCTTTCAGAATTTTTGGCTTATTCATATTCTCATAAGAACTTTAGTTCTTAGAAATTTCTCGTAGAAAATTCAAAATTTTTACTGAAAATTTAATGGAATTGCATGAAATGTTAGGGAGTTTTGACACTTTGTCACATGTCTTCCTGTTCTTTTATTCAAGTCTTATTTTTTAAGTCCCTTAGAAACATTAAAAGAATTATTTTACTTATACATTATGAAATTCTTTGTATCTCATATTTTTGATGACCATTGGTCATTTTCCATAGTTTTCTGATACACATATATACACATAAGCATGCATATATAAATGAAGCTTACTGATTTGTCAATGATTTTTCCAACAAACTTCTGAATTTTCTAATTGTTGTCACTGTTTATAACAGCATGGTAACTTATAAATTTTTCTCTCAGTCTCAGCAGATGTTCCAAAGATGGTGAGGAAAGCAAGCTTCTAAGTGTCCCTCGTTCTAAAATAAAGTCTTATAAAAAACATAAAGTTTTGCTACCATTAATTTAACTCCTACTTTGTCTAAGAGAGTAAACTATTTTTTAGGACATAGTTTTCCAGGCGAAGAAAAGTGGGTGCTTTCTTATAAGAAACAAGGGGCCCCTCAGATGCTGATGTCACTGGGAAACAAAGTGGTAAAGACAGTTTTGGGGAAAAATGTATATATTTCAGGATTTGAGAGGGCAAAGTGACTAAGGGGCTAATTCTCACCTGAGCTCTAGATGGGCAACCCATGGATGGAGCCTGCCTGGAATGGCTTGGATTCTCTTGTCCAAGAGGACTCACTGGAGAGACAACAAGACCCACCAGAGCAGGTGGCCAACTGCATGCCCAGAGGAAACATTGAGAAGACAGCTGGAGAAGTGGCTGTACCCATAAGAAGGGAAGTGTATCTGGAAGTTCCCAGCAGTGGGTTCTCTCAGAAGGTAAGAGATGACTTACAATAAATTATAATGGTACCAATCATGTTAGCCTCTTCTTGTCCCTAACTTCTTGTCTCTTGTTTTCCAGCTCCCAATCCATTCCAGCCAGAGACTACCCACCTAGAGGAAGTAGAGACAAAATAGAGGTTGAAGAATTAGAGAAGAAGCTGATCATGTACCCTTTTCCCAGGCAGGCTTCCAGTAGGAGGGAGGGTTTTTATTTAAAACAAGTTTGAAGTATTGGTGTCTATAATGAATGTTTTTTAAAATATTCATTTGTTTATTTTTTGAGAAGGAAAGAGAGAGCAAGCCAGGAAGGGGCAGAGAGAGAGGGAGAGAGAAATCTTAACCAGGATCTGCACTGTCAGCAGAGAGCCCGAGGTGGAGCTCGAACCCACAAACTGTGAGATCGTGAACTGCACTGAAACCAAGAATCGGATGCTCAACCAACTGAGCCACCTAGGCGCCCCTATAGTGAATATTTTATTTAACTAGTTAAATAGTTATTATGAGACTGGTCTTGTATTTAAATGTTCAACAGATTCAGTCTTCAGAATGAGCAAAGAAATTACTCAATCTGTCTCGCAATGCATCCAGTAGTAGCAGGGAAAAAAAGGGATTCACCCAAATAGAAACTTTGAGTGGCAGTTAGGGGAGAAATTTTTTGTGTCTTGCCCAATTTTTTATGGTGTCCTACTCATTTCAACATACCAATCATTAGTCAGTGTGGGGTTTCCCAATATACAATCCTACCATCTGAAAATTATTTTTATTTTACTTCCTCCTCTCCATCAAAAAAAATCTCTATTTCACTTATCCAGTTGCCATAGAGTGAAATCTATAAGCATATAAAATGCCAGTATTCAGATAATCGAAACAATACATATTTAACTGGTCATGCACCCAATTTCTCAAGCGCTCCGTCTCAGTCACATAATAACATTCACGAATTACTGCGGATTGTACACACAAGATACTTTAAAAATTAGACAAAGACACAGTTATATTATCCACGACACAATCACAATCCCATAGGCACATCACAGGCATAATCTCACAGAGCCCATAACATACTTGACACAAAATAGCAAAATTTTACTCACAAAAACCCCTTACTATCGTCTCTCCAAAGTCGCATGCAGTCTCAAAAACAAATCAACTCGCATCCTATTTGAAAAATTAGACAAACACAGAGACTTTATCACTTTCCAAACAACTGGTTCCACAACGTCACACGGAGTAACACATGCCCAAGCTGCACAAGAACGGGCACAAAAAGCTACACGAACTGAATGCCCGTGTGTGCCAGGCCGCACTCCGAAAGCTGGGGTTTCCTCACGGTGCGGGGTGGGGGACAAAATTCCTGCCCTCCCCAAGCTCACACCAACTCGGGCTTCCAGTTTCCTCTTCGGCGCTGTCCAGCCTGGACTACCGGTTCCCTCTAGGACGCTCCCTGGCCCGGGCTCCCTTTCCCTTCTCGGCGTTCCCGGCCCTGGCTCCTTCTGCTTAGGTTCTCGCCTCCCTCCCGTTCTCTCTAGGGCCCAGAACTCTTGCCTTCTTCCCCGGCCTTCCTGGCCAGGTTCCCGCCTCCCTCCTCTGCATTCCCCCCAGGTCCCGCCATCACCCGCCTCCACCGCCTCCGTAGGACCCACCAGCCTCACCTTCGACCACTGGCCAGCGGTCTGCGCCTGCGTACTCCCGCGCGAGCTGTACCTCCCAAGTGTCTCTGCGGCTCAGTCTTTGAAGCCGCAGCCTCCTTGCGCGCGCTCGACATCCGGGCTTTTCCAGCCTTGAACTACATTTCCCAAAGCCCCTGTGCAGCTTTTGAAAAGAACTTTGAGCACTGGGTCCTCTCTGGTTAGCCCTCAAAGTCTTCGCGCTCCGAGTGGCCGCCGGAGTCTGGGCGTGGCGGGCGCGCCCAGTGAGGAAGCCCCGAGCCCGCAAGGTGCAGACAGGGCGCGCTGAGCCTGGAGCTCAGGCCTGTGTATGGCTGTTTGCATGTGAGCGTTTGTGGCGGTGACGAAGACGAATGAGAGTGTGGGCGGTGCTGAGGCCGTGACAGGTGTGTGATTGTGCGTGTACGTCCCAACGCGGATGCGGAACGTTTGGGGTGACTGGTCAGCTGTAGTGTGAGGCACGTGACACTGTGGGGTTTGAGACCGCCCATCATAAGACAGTGCTGTTACCTAATGTGATGGGAGAAGCTTTTAATGCTTTGACTGGTACGAGTTCGGTTGTGTAATGGGATAGAGCTTCATTTCTTCAGTTCTGGGTTTCACGTCGGGACTGAGGGGTCTTTTGAAGACCTTTTTGAGAGTATATCTGCGCTTGTGAAGACTGCGATGCCTGTATTAACTTGAGTCGCCCTTGCACTAAAGCATGGTCTCAGTTGCCTTCGTCAGGGCACCGCCTCCCTCCCCTCCTCCCCCAACGTCCAGTGCCTAGCTTCCTGCTTAACACAGTGGGGTATCAGTAAAATGAGTGTTGCCCATCTAGGGGCCAATTTTAGGTTCTAACCTTTTTTAGGATCTGTATTCCTGGGTTCCCTGCTTCTTCTTCTTCTTCTTCTTTTTTTTTTTTTTTCTCTTGCTTTACAGCCACGGACCCCAGCTGCAGAGAGATGGTCACCAAAGGGAGTCCGATATTTGAGTGGTAGTATAAAGTTACATGCAAGCAAAAAAGCACAAACCAGTTTTTGGAATGAAATTTTAGAATTGGAAGAGTCCTTTAGGCAGAGTTTGGAGAGCCTGGGAGTGCCATTCCTTCCTTAGAGGATCTCCCTTGGGAGCTGAGGTCAAGTTCCATGTTTTAGAACCACATCATTCCCAAAGCTGTCTCCCCAGGAAACTTGCTGTGAACTTGGAAAGTTTTCAGCCCTGGCTATCAGTGACCCTGGCTTTTCCCTTTGATACTAAAAAGGATTAGCAGTACTCCCCATCTCCCTTTTACTTCTGTCCAGTATGTGTGTGACAGATGGTGAGAGATTGTGTGGTGTTGAAGAATTTCTTCCAATTTAGCTAGTCTGTGCTCCAAGAAAGGTCTGGTGTCTAATGATTCCTACCCTTCCCATGCCCCTTCCCTTTCCCTGCAGAGCTGTTCACTGAGAGAAGAGCTCTGAATAAAGGAAAACATTACTGGGCATATCTGAAACCAAGCTTAAGGTCAGGGATTTTGTTCTCCTTGTTCTCTTTTTGTTTTTCAGAAAAGGGAGTAATTGTTCTGAAATGGTTAGGTTACTAGTAGGCAGGGCCTTTTGATGGACTTTGACAAAAAGCCTGTGGTGGAAGTGACATTGTAAGATTTGTGAGACAAAACCTTAGGAGGTCCGCTCTTTTCCTCTTCCTGCCCTGAGGCCACCTTTTACTGAAGGTTATGACTAGCTTGCTTGAAGATAGAAGATCACCTGGAGACAGAGGCCCCGGCTGACAGCAACAGCTACCAGATATTTCAGAGACCATCTTGGGCCATCCAGCCCCCACCAAACCACTGGCTGCTATTAGATGAGTGGAATCAGTAGACCCAACCAAGCCCAAATTGCCAACCCCAGAATAATGAGCTAATGAATGTTTTTTAAGCCACAAACTTTTGGAATGGTTACATAGCAACAGATAACTGAAACAGTTGTTTAACTTTTTTTTGTATCACTCAATATTGGTATAATTGTATTTGTTAATCTGTTTTGTAAAGTGATTTCTCTACTGATGTTATATCTTGAAATTTTTCTATATCCTTAATTACTTCCTACAGCTTTGGATTTGTTTATCTTAATATTCTTTTACATGGATATTTTGTAACTTATTTAACTATTAACTTTGCTGAGCAGCTCCTTCTTACTGTCCAGCTCCCATGTCTTCGCCAACTTTGCATTCCCTTCTAGAACCTTATCAGGATATGAGTTCCAGTCATTTTAGGGGTATGTAGACCCAGGAATGTGGAATTGACTTCTGCTGAGTGGAGTATAGATAACTCACCCTACTCGGAAGAATTTGTTCAAGGGTGTGATAAAGGATCTATGAGTATTTATTTAATCAACTGGGTCTCCTGGATTATAGTATCTCTTTTACCTTTTCCAATTCAAAGTCTGGATCCTAGAGCCATCTTTCTTCACTGTGACTCTTTAGGGTACTAAGCTAATTTTCTGAAGGACTGATTTAAGATTCCTGGAAGTAGAAACGGGCATCTCTGCTGTGTTTTCTAAATTGTCATCATCCTGATCCTTCAGATTACTTTCTCAACTTCCTTTTCTGCCTAATGATCAAGGGAATGGTCTGAATTTCTACACAGCCACATCAGGCCTAAGTTCCATTTCTTCTCCTATGTGCAGGGTTTAATATTAATTAATTTCCAAGGCAGATGTGATTTCCTTGTTGGAGCAATGACTGGTGGAGGGATTGGCAGGCAATAATAGATCTGAGCCTAGGTGAGGGGCAACCAGGAAGAGGAATCCAATGTGTAATAAAATCTTAGTTTCAAGGTTTAGGATCTTTAAGGTAGTAGTTGAGTTATTCATCCGAAAGGCTTCACATCTATGAAGAAACTTCAGGCCACCCTAAGCCAGAATTTAAACAACTACTGCACTACACTCCATGTTTCATATACATCTCTTATTATTTCTTCTCTCAAAGAGGGAGGGATTAGCTCTATTATTTTTTCTGATTGTTATTCAGAAATTTAGAAAATACAGAAAAGCTCAAAATAATGCTCACTTAGAAACAGCTTGTTTGAACATTTTATTCTAAATCATTTCATATTTCTCTGTGAATTAACACATGGATATAGGCACATAGGATTTGTTCATTCAAAACAGAATCATACTACAATACTGTTTTGTAATCTGCCTTCTTCATCTGACAAAATACAGTGAAAGTTTTTCATGTCATCAAATTACAATCTATCATAATGTTTTGACTACATTGTCTGGATATACTATGTAACCATTTCCCTATTGAAGGATATTTAGCTGCTTTCCCCAATATTGCATAGTGTTTCACTGCACACTCCTTTTTGTGCACACATATAATTATATCTTTTGAACAGAGTCTTAAATATTGTTGAGAATGAGGCTTTCACAGTTAAAACTGACTTACATCATCTTCATCAATTGCCCTGCTTAAAATTTCACCAACATACCATAAGAGTGTCTCTTTTACTATAAGGCATCATCAGTCTTTTAAATCTACCAATTTAGAGCAAGTTGTATTTGTTTAAATGAATTACTTATGCTAGGGTTTCATTTAATATAATAAAATCTGGGCTTCTGGGGCAAAAACCAGAATTGAAAGAGAACTGGTTTTGTAGTTAGAGAAATGTGGATTCAAAACATAGATCTGCCATTTACTGAGCATGTATGATTTCTTTTCCTTATTTTAAATGTTTATTTATTTTGGGGGAGAGAGAGAGAGTGTGTGTGTGTGTGGGGGGGTGCGCGCATGCACACAAACAGGGGAGGGGCAGAAAGAGATGGAGAGATAGAGAATCCCAAGCAGGCTCCACACACAGTGCTGAGTCGTGGGGCTCGATCCCACGACTGTGAGATCATGACCTGAGCTGAAATCAAGAGTCGGACACAACTGACTGAACAATCCAGGGGCAACCTCCATTCTCTTGTTGATGGGGTATTTGTTTCTAGTTTTGGGCTATTATGAGTAAAGCTGCTATGAACATTCTTGTGTCAGTCTTTTGGTGTGCATATGAAATTAGCTCTGTTTGTATTATGTACTCAAAAAATAGAATTGCTAGGTTAGAAAGTACACATATGTTTAGCTTTAATAAATATTGCAAAATAGTGCTTGAAAGTGAATGTTCCAGTTTACACTCCCACATGCAGTGTATGAGCATTCCAGTTGCGCCACCCAATCAGCATTATTATTGTGTCTTTTTAATTTTAGCAATTCTAATAGGTGTGTAGTGGTACATTTGTATTTAATTTGCATTTCTCTTGTGACCAATGATGCTGCAAATGTAAATTCCAATGGATAATAGAATAATTTCATTATCCACAGAGCTGGGAATGAACAAAGTTGAAATAAATGAAGTTTCACAATAAAAAGTAAGTGCAGAGCTTATCATACAACCCAGCAACTGCACTCTTGGCCATTTATCCCAGAGAAATGAAAACATACGTTTATACAAACACCTATATGTGAATGTTCATAGCAGCTTTATTTGTAATAATCAAAAACTGGAAATAACCCAGATGTCTTTTAACAGGTAAATGGTTAAACAAACTAGGGTATATCTCTACCATGGCAAAACATTGGCAATAAAAAGGAATGAACCACTGAAACACACAATTTGGATGGTTCTCAAGGGAATCATGCTGAGTGAAAAAGAACCAATCTCATAAAGTTCTAATCTGTATGAATCCATTTATATAACATTCTTAAAATGCAAAAAGATAGAGATGGAGAACAGGTTAGAGGATGCCAGGGATTGGGTGGAGAGGAGGTGGCTATGACTATAAAAGGGTAGCACAAGGGATCCTTGGGATAGAACTGTTCTGAATAGTGATGGGAGTGGTTGTCACATGACTCTACACAAATGATAAAATCGCACAGAACTAAATATACACAGAGATACACAAACAGTGCATGTAAAACTGGCAAAGAATGTGAATAAGTTCTGTGGATTGTATCAATATCGAGATCTTGGTCATGATATTGCACTATAGTTCTACAAGAAATTGTCACTGAGGGAAACTGGGTGAAGGTTATATGGGATCTCTATATTCTAACAACTGCATGTAAATCTACAATGATCTCAAAATAAAAAATTAAAATATAAGCACATAGCTTGGACAAGTTTCCTGGTTTGCCATTTGGAAAAAAATAAAATTCTATCCATACCTTACATCATACCACAAGAATAAATTCCAAACAGATTAGGAATGTAAACATCCTAGAAGAAAGCATCACAAATAAAGGCCTAATATTCCTGTACTAGTTTTCTAGGACTACCATAATAGAAGACAACCAATTGGTATGGTTTAAACGACGGCAACTAATTTTCTCACAGGTCTGGAAGTGTGAGATCACGGTGTTGGCAAGTTGACTTTCTCCTGAGATCTCTTCTCCTTGGCTTGCAGATGGCTGCCTTCTGTGTCCTTAGATGGTCTTTGTATGTATGCATCCCTGGTGTGTCTCTCTTTATACCCTAATCTCCTAATAAGGACACCGGTTAGATTGGATTAGGGTCTACCCTAACAGCCTCATTTTAACTTAACTAACTCTTTAAAGGCCCTGTCTCCGAGTAAAATAACATTCTAAAGTATGGTGCAAGGGATTAGAGCCTCAACATTATGAATTGGGGTGTGGGAGGGAAATGATTCAGTTCATAAGAATTCCTAATATTAAAAAAAACCTCTTCATTTCAAAATATATACAAATATTGAATCATTATGTTATACATCTGAAACTAATGTTATATGTCAATTATACCTCAGTTTAAAAAAAACTCTTAAAATTTAGAGAAATACCAAAAATATTGACAGAATATTCCTTGGCAAAAACGAACAAACAATTCACATACAATAAAATGTAAAATAAAACTTAAATGTATGAAAAGAGAAATTCAAATTAAAATGATACTGGGACCATTTTCCACCTTATCAGAATGGCAAAATTTAAAAGGATAACAACATATTCTATTAGTAAGACAGGGTATAATGGGCTGGATGGTGACTTCCAAAAAAGGTTTGTCCATGTCCGAATCTCTGAAACTTATGAATGTTACTTTATTTGGAAATTAATTAATAATTAAATTAGTTATAATTAAGGATCTTGAGATGAAGAGTTTATCTTGGATTGTCTAGGTCAACCCAAAATCCAATGACAAGTGCTCTTGTAAGAGTGAGGCAAAGGGGCGCCTGGGTGGCGCAGTCGGTTAAGCGTCCGACTTCAGCCAGGTCACGATCTCGCGGTCCATGAGTTCGAGCCCCGCGTCGGGCTCTGGTCTGATGGCTCAGAGCCTGGAGCCTGTTTCCGATGCTGTGTCTCCCTCTCTCTCTGCCCCTCCCCCGTTCATGCTCTGTCTCTCTCTGTCCCAAAAAAATAAATAAACGTTGAAAAAAAAATTAAAAAAAAAAAAAAGAGTGAGGCAAAGAAAGCTTTGACAGGAAGAGGTGACCATGGAGGTGGAAATTGGAGTGATGGGGCCACAGGTCAAGGAATACCTATAGCCATTAGAACCTGGAAGAAGCAAAAAATATGTTCTTCCCTAGAGTCTTTAGATGGAGTCTGGCTTGGATGACTTCTTGATTTTGGATTTCCAGCCCCAGAACTGTAAAAGAATAATTACCTATTGTTTTAATCCACCCAGTTTGTGATGATTTGTTACAGCAGTCATAGAAAACAAATACACAGGGGATTAGGCAGTATCATATATTGCTGGTACAAGCCTTACAGTGGGGCATATAATAGTATGCTTAGAAACTATCTACATTAGGAGCACCTGGGTAGCTCAGTCCATTGAGCATCTGACTCTTGATTTCAGCTCCTGTCATGGTCCCAGGGTCATGGGATTGAGCCCTGTGTTGGGCTCCACACTGAGCATGAAGCCTGCTTAGGATTCTCTTTTCTCTCTCCCTCTGCCCCTCTCCCTGGCTCCCACTCTCTCTTTCTAAAATAAAAATAAATAAAAGAAATTTTAAAAAGGAGAAAAATACATTAAAAACAAAATAAAACAAAACTATCTACATTTGACCCTGAACAACACAGGGATTACAGATGTGTATTGTCTGTGCAGTTGAAAATCCATGTATAACTTTTGACTCCCCCAAAATGTATAGCCTACTGTTAACCAGAATCCTTACTAATAAAATAGCTATTGCCTATAAGTGGACCTGTAGAGTTCAAACCTATGCTGATCAAGTATATATTTACCTGACATCCAATATTAGGAATTTACCCTGAAGATACACTTCCATCTTTTTTTTTTAAGTTTATTTACTTATTTTGAGAGAGAAAGAGAGAGAGTGAGAGTGTGTGTGTGTGAGAGCAGGGGAGGGGTAGAAAGAGAATCTCAAGCAGGCTCAGTGCTCTCAGCTCAGAGACCGACTCAGGGTTTGATCCCACAAACTGCAAGATCATTACCTAAGCCGAAAATCAAGAGCCAGACACCTAACTGACTGAGCCACCCAGGCACCCCTACACTTCCATCTTTAAAAAATACAGCCATTACAGGGCACCTGGGTGGCTCAGTCGGTTAAGCATCTGACTCTTGATTTCAGCTCAAGTCATGATTTCATGGTTCGTGAGATTGAGACCCAAGTCAGTCTCTGTGCTGATAGCACAGAACATGCTTCAAATTCTCTCTCTCTCCCTCTCTCTCTGCCCCTTCCCTGCTGTCTCTCTCTCTCTCTCAAAATAAATAAACTTAAAAAAAACCCATCTGGGTCATTACTGTATTGCAAAACTCTAAAAGTTAGTTTAGAATTTCCTGGTTATCAATAAAACTATATTTCCCCCATGGTCAATTAAAAAAAAAAATACAGCCATTACAATGGATGCTATAGACCTTTACTTGTTGGCATGGAAAAATGTTCACTTGTGTTAGGTAAGGAAGAATAGCAACACGTAGCCAATTCTACTTTTGAAAAGAAAGTCTATGTATACAAGGAGGGTAAAGAGATTTACAATATAATGTTCACAGTGGGCTATTGTTATTTTAGGATTCATTGTTTTCTGAATTTCACTTTTTAAAGTTTATTTATTTTTGAGAGAGAGAGAGTGAGAGAGTACATGAGTGAGCCGGGGAGGTGCAGAGAGAGAGGGGGACAGAGGATCTGAAGCAGGCTCTGCACTGACAGCAGAGAGCCCAACAAGGGATTTGAACTCATGAACCGTGAGATCATGACCTGAGCCAAAGTTGGATGCTTAACCAACTGAGCCACCCAGGCACCCCATGTTTTCTGAATTTTAATGCTCTGTATTTCTTTTATAATCAGCCTATAAAGCTAATCCTCAGAGAATTATAGAAGTAGCTACAGACACAATCAGAATTGGAATGATGGTGTGTGTCTTTGGGAATTTAGGCTAAAGAAAGTTTCTCGAACATCCTAAAGATCTAGCTCTTCACACCAGCTGGGCTTTTACCTGTAATGGCTTCCCTCTTCCTGGAGCCTGTTTACTCACTGCTTGCTCTACCATTCAGGGCTGTCTCCTTTCCTCTAATAAGGAAATCACATCTGGCTTAGAGATATAAAATCCTATAGGATTTTGAAATGGGACTTAGGTCTGCTGTGGTGATGCCAATCGAGGAAGAATAAGAGGGCCAGAGGAAGATCAAGTCACGTTAGGTGTCAAGAAAATGAAGCCTCAGTAATTACAAAATGCAGTTGTTTGTTTCCAATTGTACAAATGCCAAATCAGTTCTTCAAAGGCACTCCAGAGATTCATATTGAAAGAAGATACTTCCAGTAGGCAGATTATAAACAATGAGCCAAAATTTTCTTAATGGGAAAAAACAGGCTCCAACATCCCATCCTTGTAGTTACATCCTTCTGAACATCACTCTTCACCAGGGAGAACTTGATGGATATCTTTGGACGTGATAATCCTGCAAATGACAAAAACATTCCAATTCCATAAATCCTAGCGCCATATGATCCTGGAAGAAAGGGGAAGGTGGTCCAGACATGGGAGCTAGGCAGGAATTTCTCTGGTATGGTTCAGTTTTGTCAGTCCAGCAAGAATATACAAATTTAATAAATTCCAAAACTTCCTCACAATAAGGTATTAAGTAGCCATTAAATATTCAATCGTACAATAACCACAAAATATAGAAAAATTCAAAACACACTGACAGTGGCTAAATCAGGTTACTATACAACATATACAACTATCCCATTTACTAAAAAGGTACATATATGTCATTATGGATAGAATTCCAGACATCAGTGATAGAAAGAAAAATATCTGGGGCGCCTGGGTGGCTCAGTCAGTTAAGCATCCGACTTCAGCTCAGGTCATGATCTCATGGTTCGTGAGTTTGAGCCCTGCATTGGGCTCTGTGCTGACATCTCAGAGCCTGGAGCCTGCTTCGGATTCTGTGTCTCCCTCTCTCTCTGCCCCTTCCCCACTCATGCTCTGTCTCTCTCTCTCTTTCAAAAACAAATAAACATTAAAAAAAGTTTTATTTTTTTTTTTTAAATTTTTTTTCAACGTTTAATTTATTTTTGGGACAGAGACAGAGCATGAACGGGGGAGGGGCAGAGAGAGAGGGAGACACAGAATCAGAAACAGGCTCCAGACTCTGAGCCATCAGCCCAGAGCCTGACGCGAGGCTCGAACTCACGGACCGCGAGATCGTGACCTGGCTGAAGTCGGACGCTCAACCGACTGCGCCACCCAGGCGCCCCTAAAAAAAGTTTTAAAAAAAAGAAAGAAAGGTATCTGGATTTATACCTCTAAATGTTAACATTGTTGATTTCCAGTCTGTGATACTTATTTTTTAAGTATATTTCCATAAACTTATATAAATTTAAATTTAAGTATACTTCCTATTTTCTTTACAAGAACTAAGAATATCTTGATTTTAGAATGTATAGTCTAAGAAATTTTATTAGATTGAAGTTCCTCAAAAATAGGTGAAAAACAGTCTCTGTTATAGGTCTTTATGTTAGATTTATAGCTCAGCATATTCTTTTAATTTTTTTTTAACGTTTATTTTTTTGAAAGGGAGACAGAATGCAGGTGGGAGAGAGGCAGAAAGAGAGGAAGACACAGAATCCAAAGCAGGCTCCAGGCTCTGAGCTGTCAGCATAAAGCCCAACGTGGGGCTGGAAATCACGAACCATGAAATCATGACCTGAGCCAAAGTTGGCCGCTTACCGGACTGAGCTACCCAGGTGCCCCTATAGCTCAGCATATTCTAAATTTTTTTTTTTCAACGTTTATTTATTTTTGGGACAGAGAGAGACTGAACGGGGGAGGGGCAGAGAGAGAGGGAGACACAGAATCGGAAACAGGCTCCAGGCTCTGGGCTATCAGCCCAGAGCCCGACACGGGGCTCGAACTCACGGACCGCGAGATCGTGACCTGGCTGAAGTCGGACGCTTAACCGACTGCGCCACCCAGGCGCCCCACAGCATATTCTAAATATACTTGGCTATGAATGATTTCTGTTATGTTCCCTTCTAACAGTTTCTAAGCATACTTATGGGTGTTCTGCCTAAAGAGCTAAGAGACTCAAACCTTGGTCTAGTCGCTTTACATCTTTTTGATGGAAGGCTTTATCTCACTTCTGAACTATTAGCCATAATGCCCTGCAACCAGTGAGAGAATCACCTTGTTCCATTAGTTTCCCTTTGGATCTAACATCAAGAGAATCAAAACTGTAAGGCATAAACTTGACTAGGGAAAATTCACACTCAGAATTCCTGTGAATTCACAATAATTTGGGATTTGAACATGGAGCTATAGTTAGAATTCTTTCTTGTCAACTCCCATGGTTGATCATCGGAACTTCTCCAGAGGTCTTTGTCGTGCTCAGCCTTTGACCTACTTTTATTTCCCCTGTTGGATTATGAACAACATAAAGGAAGCAATTATATCTTATTAATTTGTGTTTCTTCCAAGTACATAGGCACAACTTTTTGCATACTGCAGGCATGTCCAGTGTCTTACACAGAAATCCCACTTCTAGGATACTTTGTCTTAGGAAAAATTAAAAATGAACAAATAAACATTACAAGGATGTTCACTGAAGAATTCCTGATAATAATTAGAAAAAAGTTTCAGAATAAACAATGTGTAAATAAGATATGATAGACCACATTATAATCATTATAATTTTGGCTTCAATTTAACTGTCAAAGAGGGATACTCATCAGGAATGGCTTAGCGAAAGACAGCAGAAAGTATAGAGTTGGAAAATAGTAAAATCTGTTAGTTAAATAAAGACTGAGTGTGGGGTGCCTGGGTGATTCAGTTAGTTAAGTGTCTGACTCTTGATTTCAGCTCAGGTCATGATCTCATGGTTTCATGAGATCCAGCCCCAGGTCAGGCTCTGTGCTGACAAAAAGAAGTCTGCTTGGGATTCTTTCTCTCCCCCTCTCTTTGCCCCTTCCCTGCTTATGCACACTATCTCTCAATACAACATTAAAAAAAAAAAAAAGATTGAGGGCTTGGGAACTCAAATTCTGGTTTAATCTCTCAGTTACTCTGCGACATTTCACAATTTATTTCAGTCCTTGATGCCTCACTTGCTTAAGCAGTTAACTGGGAATGGTAACACCTCCCTCACAGCGTTCTCATGAGGATTAAATTAGACAATGCAAGTACTTAGAATACTGTATTAAGAGTTCTCCAGAGAAAAAGAACCAACAGGATGTGTGTGTGTGTGTGTGTGTGTGTGCGCGTGCGCGTGTGTACTGAGAGAGAGAGAGAAGAGGTTAAGAAAGAGATTTTAAGGGGGCGCTTGGGTGGCTCAGTCGGTTAAGTCTATGACTTAGGCTCAGGTCACAATCTCACAGTTCATGAGTTCAAGCCCTGCGTCGGGCTCTGTGCTGACAGCTCAGAGCCTGGAGCGTGCTTCAGATTCTGTGTCTCCCTCCCTCTCTGCTCCTCTCCAACTCATGCTCTGTCTCTCTCTCTCTCTCTCTCTCTCTCTCTCTCAAAAATAAATAAATAAATAAACAAACAAACATTAAAAAAAAAAAGAAAGATTTTAAGGAATTGGCTCATGAGATTATGGAAGCTTAAGTCCAAAATCTGCAGGTCACATCAGCAGATTGAACACCCAGGGAACAGTTGCAGTTTGAGTCAAAAAGCTTTCTGCTGGCAGAGTCCCTTTCTGCTCTGAGGGAGGTCAGTCTTTAGTCTATTTAAGGCCTTCAACTGATTGGATGAGGTCCACTCACATTCTGGAGGGCAACCTGGTCTACTCAAAGTCCATTGATTTAAATGTTAATCTCATCTAATAAACACCTTCCCTGAAACATCCAGAATATTTGACCAAATATCTGGGCATCATGGCCTAGCCAAGTTACATAAAATTAGCCACCATAAGTCCACCCCTTGTCAACTTGGCACCTATATGTATTTTCCTAAACATACTTAATATCTGAATAAAAACAATAACAAGGTCATACTTCCACCTACATGATACAACTATCCTGCATAAAACCAAAAAACACACTAATCCTTCTCCTAGATGAGGATGCAGTCTTGCATGATGTTTACTTTTCTCCCTTATATCCCATTGCTTAAATATTATGATGTCAAGTTAATAATACTTAAATACTATGATATAAGATCAAAACATTTTATAGTACATGATAAAGGGATAAAAAAAGGAACAAAGATATTTCTATACATACATACAAACACAGAAAAACAAGGAAGAAAAACTCATGAAAATTATAGTCCTAGTTTCCAAAACTGGTCACATGGTTGTAGTGGGCATTTAAAGCTACCTTCCTCCACCACCCATTGCATATTCCCTTTGCCCTCAGCAAGCACCTCAGCTGGTCATAGTTCTTTACTTGGTAGAGTGACCCAAACATTTATACTTGGAGTCTGGCCCATGAGTAATCCTGCCTTTATAGTTTGTAGTTTGCCATCCACTTGAAACATAGGGCATGGTAATATTAAGAGATGTCCCAAAGTGGGGTGCCTGGCTGGCCCAGTTGGAAGAGCGTGTGACTTTTCACCTCAGGGTTGTGAGTTCAAGCCCCACATTGGGTGTAGCAATTACTTAAATAAATAGATAGATAGATAGATAGATAGATAGATAAAATTTAAAAAAGAGAGAGGGGGTTCCTGGGTGGCTCAGTCAGTTAAGCGTCGGACTTCAGCTCAGGTCATGATCTCATGGTTCGTGGGCTCAAGCCCTGCGTCAGGCTCTTGTGCTGACAGCGAGGATCCTGGAGCCTGCTTTGGATTCTGTGTCTCCCTCTTTCTCTGACCCTCCCCTGCTAGCACTCTGTCTCTCTCAAAAATAAACTTAAAAAAATAATAAATAATAAAAAATGAGAGAGAGATGCCCAAAAGGATCTCCTGTAATTTAGATATACTCTTCCTCATCTCCCTTGTGGAGCAGCAGTCCAACCACCCCTTGGTAGTCAAGATCATTCACCCCAACCAGCACACTTACTTCCTTCTTTGCCTTTTGATTCAGAGGGATGAGAAACCCAAAGTGGCTGGGCAGCAGTCTTAAATGGAACCATTGTATCTCCTGGTGAAAGCATTCCTCCTTTTGGAACTAAGTCCTCTAGGCAGCAGAGTACAGGTTGTGGGGAGGGAAGCAAAGATTTTGCTGTTGGGTTGCTAGGGGTAATAGTGAGTGGTGTCACTCCCATTTCTACCCCTTGATTCCTGGCCTGTGAATCTTGGCTATGGGAGAAAGAGTACCAGATATTGGATGCTGATACCAGAGCATATACAGCCTTCTGCAGAACCATGCCCCAGCCCTGTCAGATACTGCCATCTAGCTGGCATTGTAACCGAGTCTTCAAAACATCATTCCATTGTTCTGTCAAGCCAGCAGCTTCAGAATGGTGGGGAACTTGGTAAGACCAGTGAATTCCATGAGGATGGGCCCACTGCTGCACTTCATTTACTATGGCATGAGTTCCTTGATCAGAAGCAATGCTGTGGAGAATACCATGATAATGGATAAGGCATTCTGTAAGTCCATTGACAGTTTTGGCAGAAGCATTATGTGCGGTAAAGGCAAATCTGTATCCAGAGTGTCTGTTCCAATAAGAAAAAAATGCTGCCGTTTCCATGATGGAAACATCCAATGTAATCAACCTGCCATCAGAGAATGGCGCCAAACTGAGGATTCAGTGTTGGTCTCTGCTGCTGGCTGACTGAGCATTCAGCAGTGGCTATAACTAGGCTGGCCTTAATGACTGGAAACCCATGTTGCTGAACCATGCATAATCACCACTTTGTTCAAGAGCTCATTGGATGATGACAGGGATGGCTGAGGAAAGAAACTGACTGTGTCCACAGACTGGGTCATCCTATCCACTTTATTAAAATCCTCTGCTGAGCATTTAGCATGGGACACAAATAGCTTCACTTTTACCCTTCAGAGAGGTCTGCCCATCTTTCTGAGATTTCCTTGGCATGTTCCCTTGGTACTGTCCAATCATGTTCCCTTCCTACCATCCAGCCAAACCACTGACCACAGCCTGTGAATTGCTATGTAATTGTACATCTGGCCATTTCTTCTTCCAAGCAAAAAAATAAAATAAAAATAAAGGTAACAACCAGGTGCACTGCTCAAAGCTCTGCCCAATAGGATTACTTGTGCCTTCAGGGCACCCTTGGCCTAATCACTTATACATCACTTTATGGGAGTGCTGCTATGTACACCTAACTTAATGGCTTGTTGGGTCAGATTACACCCAGTTCATGATGGGCAGCTCAGGTCATGTGGTAACTTGGTGGCCAATGGTTTAGTGTTTAATCTCTAAGGCCCAGTAGCAGGCCAAAATTTGTTTCTCAGAAGGAGAGTAACTACAAAGAACGGCAGTGCTTTGCTTCAAAATTCTAAGGGCCTGTGCTGCGACCCACCTTTGGGTCCTGCCAAAGGCTCTAGACAGCATCACTATCTGCCTCTGATACCTCAAACACCATTGGATCTACTAGTCCTTATGGCCCAAGTGGCAAAGTGCTTGCACAACAATTTGGACCCGTTGCAGAGTCACAGAGGCTTCTCTTGTTCTGGACCTTACTCAAAATCTGCAGCTTTTCATGTCAATTGATAAGTGGGCCAAAGTAACACACCCAAATGAGGAATATGTTGCTCCAAAATCCAAACGTTCACGAGGCTTTGTGACTCTTTCTTACTTGTAGGAGGAGCCAGAATACAATGACTTATCCTTCACTTTATTTTTGAGAAGAGAGAGCGCATGCACAAGCACATGGGTGGAGGAGCAGAGAGAGAGGGAAACAGAGAATTCCAATAGCTGTCAACCCAGAGCCTCATGAACGGTGAAATCCTGACCTGAGCCAAAATCAAGAGTCAGAGGGTTAACTAACTGAGCCATCCAGGCTCCCCTATCCTTCACTTTAAAAGGGATATCATGACATGTCCCACACCACTGGATCCCTAGAAATGTCACTGAGGTTGTAGAACGCTTCTAAGTTCTTGTTGGATTTATTTCCCAACCCCAACATACAGATGTCTTATCAGTAAATCTAGAGTAGTTGCCAATTCTTGCTCACTAGGTCCTATAGGCATGATGTCATCAAATGTAATTGATCAGTGTAACACTTTGTATAAGGAAAAGATAATTAAGACCCCTGTGAACTAAATTATCATCCCTGTAAACTAAATTATAGGGCTGGAGAGCTGATGTACTGCTGAGGTAGGACATTGAAGATATATTGCTTGTTCTTGCCAACTGAAAACAGCTGCTTCTGGTAGTCTTTATTAACAGGGACGGAGGGGGGGGAATTGTCAGTAATTGCATAGCAGGTACCAGGAGATGCGTTAATTTGCTCAAGCAATGAAACCACATCTGCCAGAATAGCTGCAACTGGAATTACTACCTGATTAAGCTTATGATAATCCACAGTCATTCTCCAAGATCCGTCCTCTGCAGAGGCCAAATAGGCAAGTTGAATGGCGATATGATGGGAATCACCACCCTTGCATCTTTAAAGTTCTTAATGGTGGCACTAATCTCTGCAATCCCTCCAAGCATGTAATATTTCTTTTGGTTTATTTTTTTTAGTAATTTCTACTTGTCCTTTCCCATTATATTAGCCCTCACTCAACAGGCCAGAGAGACAATTGCTGAGTATACCTATTCCAATTATCCATTACAGAATTGGGGGAAAAACACACGATGGGTTCATGGGTTCAGGCACCCATCGGGTCTGCTATGAGATGGACCTTAGCTAAAACTCCATCGCTCAGCTGACCTCTATAAACCCCTACTCTGATTGGTAGACCAATGAGGTTTGCGGTCTCCTGGAATTTGTGTCAGCTCAAAACCAGTGTCCAGGGTCTGATTATTTCCTTTTCCTTACTATCCAATCACGTGGTAAAGGCTGTGGGTTCCTTTGGGAAGGCATGGGGGAAAGTTATCAGCATACATTTCTAGCAGTGTGACAAGGGTTTTTCATTCAAGGGGTTCTGTGTCTGTATATGCAAGGGTCAAGTCTGAGAATTGACTGAAGGGCCATAACTGCTTTTATGTTTTTGTTCACTTCACCTAGAACTCTCACTTATACAGATTAAGAACTTAGTAGACTTCCCACCTATTTCACTTCCACCAAAGAATACCAACCATACTCCGAGTTACTCTATAACAGAGATTAAAAAAAAAATCTTTCATGATCATTTTGCATTCATCACAATAAATTACTTCACATTTTTAAAACTTATTTTACTTTTTTAATTAAAAAATTTTATGTTTATTTTTGAGAGAGAGAGAGTGCAAGCAGGGGTGGGGCAGAGAGAGAAGGAGACGCAGAAGCAGGTTCCAGGCTCTGTGCTGTCACGGGGCTCAAACTCACAACCGTGATATCATGACCTGAGCGGAAGTCAGATGTTTAACTGACTGAGCCACTCAGGTGCCCCTTAAAATTTATTTTAGAGAGAGCGAGCATGGGGGGAGAGGAGCAGAGAGAGACAGAGGGAGAATCTTAAGCAGGCTCCACGCTCGGCACAGAGCCCCATCAGGTTGTAATCCCATGATCATGACCTGTGCCAAAATCAAGAGTCCGAGGCTCAAGCCACTGAGTCACCCAGGTGCCTCAAATTATTTCATATTTTTAAAATCATGTTTTAAGTTATAGTTAGGTTTTTTAAAATTTCCCTTGGAAAGTTAATTTTCAAGTTAAAACCAATGCTCCAGGAAACTTAATTATCATTATCTTTCTAGAGATAAGTAAAGAGGTTTAGAGTAGGTATCACCACATACTCAATTTCACACACTCCAGAATACTGCAATGTCTCATATAGTTACTACATTCAGATAATAACCACTCCATCTTCCATCCAGATTTCTAACTTGCGTAAGTTGCATCAAAACACACAAAAACAAATTAACCAAATCCCTCACATGAGTCACACTCAGTTAAAGCTCACATATATCAACCTCAAAGTTACAACGTTGTAATCACCTGCCCTTTCACTGTCATACAATTCATCCGAGACTTGGGTACAGTCACACATCACTTTCACATACTTTGTATATTTCACTCAACACCTTGGACAATATCAAGTGCAAACCATCTCATACACGTAACCAAGAATCAGACTCAGAAACAATCACTTGTCACAGATACATTTCCTCACATCACAATTTGAGATGGGGTTTCTGGACTTTCAACAAGGTTAGAAATCTTTAGATCTGTCCCTTCTGGCAGGTAATCTGTACTAGCTTCCACCCCTCTCTGTCAATTCTGGTATCTCACACACACTTAGGCGTCACATGTCGCTTCATGCCTCTCCCACGCATATATGCAAGGCTCAGTACGCGCTCGCCCCGCCCCTCTGGGTCCCCCGGGTCTCGGGCAGGTCCAGCTTCCTTCCTTCTCGCGACACTCACTACAGCCAACCTCTCCTGCTAGTATGGTAGACTCAACACAAACAGCCTCCCACAGAATGTTACAAGGTCACTGCTCGCATAGCCTCGTCGCCCGCAAGCGTGCGTAATCAATCATACTGTCTCAAATGGCCCCTCACGCATAAGCCACGTCAAATTACACCACCTCATAATCACGGAACGTGGCCGTGTTCGCCGCGTGAACTCACACGGGTATACAGCACGACCGCTATTTCAAACGGCCTCAAAAACGTTTCACAAACGAGTTTCCTCGCGTTTGACAACTCAGTCGGTGTAACGTACATCCTCTTCCTCTTGTGCCGACTCACCCTCGGGCACTCGCACCTTCCGACTCAGACAACATATCTCGCATCGCCACCTTACAGATGAAAGCCGGATCCCTCCGCACCAGACAACAACAATCCTCTCAAACCACAGCACGTGCGCGTCCACGTTGAGGGGGTAGGGACAGCCACGGTGCCAGGCCTCAAATCCGCCCTCAGAGGAATCCGGGGTCCAGAATTCAGACCCCAAATTCGGGTCTAAGCCTTGGAAACGGGGAGGTTGTGACATCACTCGAGGCCCGAACGAAGCTGCGCAGGTGCATCCCATCCCGAAGCCTGGAAGATTTACCTGGTTCAGTTCCGGGGGGGGGGGGGTGTTTCCCTTTCGGACTACGTTTCCCAGAAGACACTGTGGTCCAACGCTACTTCCGGTGGGAAAGTCGGCCGCAGAGGGCGGTGAGGCAGTGGTGTGTGCCGGGCGAGGCGTCCGGCCTCGCCTGGAATGCGAATCAGAATTTGGACGAGGACCTTTCCTGAGGATGCTGAAGGTAAGGAATCCTGGAGCTCGAGGGCTTGGTAAGAGGAGTGTCTGGAGTGTTAGGCCTCTTAAGTGTGGGAGCTGCCCTAGGGTGGATAGATTGGGTTGTTTTGAGTGTGTGAAGGAAACTATAGAGTTTAAGTGTATAAGTAAATTTGGCTGTTTGTTGTGACAGCGACTGGATTCGGGATCGTGCTTTTGTGACAGTGTAATTGTCTGCACGACCTTTTGTGTGAGTGGGGTTTGTATGTGATTGTGACTGTGATTGCGGGTGGTTATTTGTGTAAGCCCCATATACTTGCATAAAAGAGAAAAGCACAGTTCCACAAATCACCTAATCAGTCAGTTAGGGAGACATTCCAGTAGTCACTTGTAGATTCATACAACACAAGGCAAAATCACATTATCCAACCCACGTTTATCATCACACATCCTTGGACAAAGCCACAAGTATGGTAAAACAAAACAAAATAGCCCCTCCCCAACCACAAACCGCCCTCATACCCACTTAGCCCTTATCCCCAACAATTACCTGAAGAACCCATACACATCACCAACTATCATAGAAACATAGTTACCATGGCCACAGACAATGTCTACTCCACATCACCTCAAGGTCACACAATTTTTAAGCTTCAAGAAAGGCTTGGTTGGGGGCTCAGGCCGCAGAGTATGCAACTCTTGATCTCTGGGTTGTGAGTTCCAGCCCCACGTTGGGTGTGGAGATTATTGGGGAAAGGCCTGGTGTCTCCTAGTTCTCCACTCTCTACCTCACTACTTCTGCCATTCACCTTAAAAAACCTAGAGTAGGAGGAAATAATGGCACTATTGCACATCCA
Organism: Prionailurus bengalensis; assembly: GCF_016509475.1. NCBI lineage: Eukaryota > Metazoa > Chordata > Mammalia > Carnivora > Felidae > Prionailurus > Prionailurus bengalensis. Next base: position 17,664,421 of record NC_057352.1, on the reverse strand, counting down.
AAATCAGTGTCTAAGATTATTTATTATGTACTGTTTCTTATCTGAAATGTTCATATTAACTTTAAACATTTTTTATTATATTACTTCATTTAAACTAAAGTCTGTAATTCTTCAACCACTCTGAACGCCTTATTACAAATGCTTTCACCTTCCTTATATGCATACATATATGCATATATATATATTTGTGCATATATGTATGTTTTCCCGCCACAGATTAGACTACAATACACATTGTTTTGTAATTCTTTATTATAAGATATTTAGGTCTTTTTGTCTGTACTCAGGAATAAATTTCAGAAGATTTTCCAGGATGCTTCCAGGTGTGATTTTTTTTTAAGAGGTTTATTATTTTTTCTTAAGTTTATTTTGAGAGAGTGAGTTGGGGGTGGGGGGCGGGGGAGAGAAAGAATCTCAAGCAGGCTCCTCACAGGCAGCAGGGAACCCAGTGCAGGGCTGGAGCTCACGAACCCATGATATCATGACCTGAGCTGAAACCAAGAGTGGGACGCTTAACTGACTAAACCACTCGGGTGCCCCCAGGTGTGATTTTTTAAATTTCACCAGTACTTCAAACTGAAGTCTCAAGTATTTATTTTGTTCTGGAAATTTTTGTTCTATTTATTTTTTCTTTTCCATCTGTGTACCATCAGTCTCTATTTTTGAAATTCTTGTGAGACGTTTGTTGGAACATTTAAAAAAAATTTTTTTAATATTTATTTTTGAGAGAGAGAGCGTGAGTGGAAGAGGGGCAAAGAGAGAGGGAGATCCAGAATCTGAAGCAGGCTCCAGGCTCTGAGCTGTCAGCACAGAGCCCGACGTGGGGCTCGAACTCACAAACTGTGAGATCATGACCTGAGCCGAAGTCGGGCGCTTAACTGACTGAGCCACCCAGGCACCCCTCGTTGGATCGTTTTGATCCAAGTGATCATTGGATCATTTTCTATCCCTGATGTTTTTGTAATATCTATTTCCTTTACCTTTTCCCTTTTATTTCAGTGAAGATCTTGTCAGGATAAGTCTGAACATGTTGGTTGGGTCCATTTTATCATAGGGTTTGGACACTGGTCTGCCTCTCTAAATCTTTCTTGCTAAAACACCTGGCTCCAGTCTTTCTTGAATCCATCCTGTTATACCTGGCTTCCCTCCTTGTTTTGAGTAAGGTTGGGATTTGTCCAATTTCTCTCTAACAGTTTATGTATGTGTGTATGGGGACTGGGCATAGTAGACATGTAGGGGGAAGAAAAATGTCATTCTACGTTAGCACTTTGGGTGCTAAGAGGCAAGACCATCTGATGTCTTTTTTTTTAAACCCCTTTCATCCAGCAATACTTTCTTTGGACTGTGAGTTTCTTCTAAAGTGGAACTAAGAAGAGGACTAATAAATACATTGAATTCTAAAAAAAGCCATGGCCCATGTAAGTTGGTGGGTTTTTTTGTTCCTAATTGATACAGTCTTTTTTTATATATATAGTCATAGGAGTATTAGCATTCTTTATCCTGATATTGTTGCCCAATTGATTATCATACAATAACTGACTAGTGAGTAAGTGTTGGTTTCAAAAATTCAAAGTCTTCCTTTTTTGCTCCTCTTCTTTCTAACCAGTGTTCTTATACTCATTCAGTAAGTCATTTTTCATTTCCCATATGCTCAGCCTTCTGCCAGGGGAAGGAGAGAACAAAAATACTGTTCTTTTGAAGGAAATATGTTTCTCTTGTCAAAAATATGTTTCTCTTGTTTGATGAGGTGATTTAATAATTATTTATTGAGTACCTGCTATGTGACAGGCACTCTTGTAGGTAACTATGAATAAATCAGTGGCGGGGTGGGGGGGGGGCAGGGGAAAAAGACACCTACAAATTGTCCCTTATGAAACTTAACTTGTAGTGAGAGAGAGAAAAAGTAACTAATTTATATAACACCAGACTTAAGATTTAAGGCACACAGGTACACACACACACACACACACACACACACACACACAGTGTGTATATGTAAAGAGTAAAATAATTATAAGATAAAACAAAGACCAAAAACCAAATATATGTCCTATCAGTAAATATACATGATTTTTAACTCACCTATTAAAAGAAAAAGGCCTTTAGATTGAGTCTCAAAAACTCAACTCTCTGCATTAGACACTTAAGTGATTCAGAAAATTTAATGAAAGGATGGATAAAGTATACCAGACAAATGGAAACCAAAAACAGACAAAAATTCAGGCTATATCCCACCATTAAACATGGCAAAGAAGGGCACTATGTAATTCTAAGGTATACATTTCAAAATGAAGACAAAATAGTTACAAATGCACATGTATCAAATAGTATACCATCAAATTTCCTTGAGCAAATAGGAAAGCAGATAGAAGAAAGTGGTAGAGGATACTAATTAACCCTTTCAGTCAAAGTCAGGCCAAGTGAACACATTTTGTAAGGATGAAATACTCCATCAAATCTACCTTTTTGATGTATATTCAATTCTGTATCCTAGTAATGATGAATATACATTCTTTTCAAGTCTCCATAGACCATTCAGAAAAAATGATAAAATATTAGGCCACACTGAAGTCCAAATAAGTAGAAATGATAAACCATGTTCTCTGAACACAAATGCAGCTAAGATAACAACAAAATCAGAAAAATAAAGTTACTCTTAGCAACAATTTGTAAAATCCATCTTAATAACTCCTGGATCAAAGAAGAAATATAATCTAAAAGCAAAGGATTTCTTTTTTTTTTTTAATTTTTTTTTTCAACGTTTATTTATTTTTGGGACAGAGAGAGACAGAGCGTGAACGGGGGAGGGGCAGAGAGAGAGGGAGACACAGAATCGGAAACAAGCTCCAGGCTCCGAGCCATCAGCCCAGAGCCTGACGCAGGGCTCGAACTCACAGACCGCGAGATCGTGACCTGGCTGAAGTCGGACGCTTAACCGACTGCGCCACCCAGGCGCCCCATAAAAGCAAAGGATTTCTAGTACTCAATGATAGTACTATATTTTGGAACCCATGGGATTTAGTTTAAGTAAGACTCTAAGGGAAAAGTTACAGCTTTAAGTCCTTCTAACAAAAATAATGAAAATATTTAAGTTGAAAGGAAGTAGTAGGAAATATGGAGGGGATTTATAAAAATAAAAATTATATGTGTTAGAAAACAGGAAAAACTATTAATAAGATAATATGACAAATCTCAAATTAGGAAAGAAAAAGAAAGCACAATATAAAAATTTTAAAGGGAAAATCCACAGAAGTGAAGGATTTTGAAAAAATACTTTATTGGATTATTTGCAAATGCATCCATGTATATACTATTTTCAGCTACTCTCACTTCTTGAGATCTGAATTTCTGTTTGATATAATTTCTTTTTGTTTTTAATTTTATTATTATTTTTTTAACATACATTCATTTTTTGAGAGACAGAGACAGTGCAAGCCAAAGAGGGACAGAGAGAGGGAGACAAAGAAAACGAAGCAGTGAGAGAGAGCTGTCAGCACAGAACCTGATGAGGGGCTCAAACCCACAAACTGTAAGATCATGACCTGAGCCAAAGTCGGGTGCTTAACCGACTAAGCCACCCAGGCGCTCCTATATCATTTCTTTTTAGCTGAAAGATCTTCCTTCAGCATTTCCTATAGTTTGTGTTTTCTGATGATAAATACTCTCAACGTCCTTTATGTGAAAATGTCTTTATTCTACGTTAATTTATAAAATAAGTCAAGAAATGCATCCTCTTCTGTTTTCTGGAAGAATTTTTTGAATGGTGTTATTTCTTCCTTAATTGTCTGATAGACTTCAACAACAAATGCACCTGTGGTAGGCAGAATAATGACCCCCAGTATTATCTACATGCTAATCCTGGAACCTGTGAATATGGTATCTTATCTGGCAAAAGGGAATTTGCAGATGTGATTAAATTAATGATTTTGAGATGGGGACATTATTTTGGATTATCTGAAGAATCAGGGTCAGAGGGAGATGTGAGAATGGAATATGCATACTCCTGGCTTTGAAGATGGAGGAAGGGGTCCATGACCTACCTAAGTGGCCTCCAGAAACTTGGCAAGGCAAGGAAAAGGCAAGGAAATAGACTCTTTCCTAGAGTCATCAGAAAGGTACACAGCCCTGCTGGCACCTTGAGTTAGTCTACTGAAACCCTTGTTGGACCTCTAACATACAGACTGTAAGATGATAAATGTGTTGCTTTAAGCTACTGTATTTGTTGTAGCAGCAGTAGAAAGCAAATACAATGGAGTTTTCTTCATGGAGAGACTTTAATTTCTTTAATTGACAGGGCTTTTGGGGATTTTATTTCTTCTTGAATCAAGTTAGTAATTTATCTTGTAAGGAATTAGTTTATTTCCATTTTGATGTCAAATTTATTAGCATAAATCTGTTTATAATATTCTCTTATTATCCTTTTAATGCCTGTCAGATATTGATAATTCATGCCTATTTTTCTTGGTCAATATACAAGCAATTTATCAATTTTATTGATCTTTTCAAAGAACTAGCTTTTAGTTTTATTGATTTTTCTCTCCAGTTTACCATTGGTTAGATTGCTATTTCATTGATTACTGATCTTATTCTTTCCTTCTTTCTGCATACTTTGTGCTTAATTTTCTCTTCTTTTCTGAGTTCATAATTCTGTTTTTTCTTTTAGCGATGGGCCACTTAGAAGAGTCTTCTTTAACTTCCAAATTTTGGGGGACTTTTTAGATCTTTCTGAATTCTGAATTCAGGTCTTTCTGAATTTCTTTCTTAATTCATTTAATTCATGATTTACTTCTGTTGTGGTCAGAGAACATACTCTGGAACATTGATCCTTTTAAATTTGTTGAAACTTGTTTTATGGTCCAAAATGTGTACTGTCTTGGTCAATGCTCAATGTGCATTTGAGAAAAAAAAGGGGTGTTATACTATTGTTAGATAGCGTGTTTATCAATGAAATCAAGTGTTCTATGTTTCTGATCTTTTGGTCCCTTGGTCTATCAATTACTGAGAGAGGACTGCTAAAATCTACAAATAAAGCTGCACATTTATCTGTTACAGTTCTGTCAGTTTTGCTTTATGTGTTTTGAAATTCTGTTAGGTGCGTGCATATTTAGGATTGCTATGTCCTCTTTTTTTTTGTTTGTATTTTATTTATTAAAAAAATTTTTTTAATGTTTATTTTATTTTTGAGAGAGAAAGAGAGAGACAGAGTGTGACTGGGGGAAGGACAGAGAGAGGAGACACAGAATCTGAAGCAGGCTTCAGGCTCTGAGGTGTCAGCACAAAGCCTAATGCAGGGCTCAATCTCACGAACTGTGAGATCATGACCTGAGCCGAAGTCAGCACTTAACCGACTGAGCCACCGAGGCGCCCCTGTTTATTTATTTATTTTTAAGTGATCTCTACACCCAACATGGGGCTCAAACTCACAACCCTGAGATATGAGTTGCATGTTCTTCCAACTGAACCAGCCAAGTGCCCCAAGATTTCTATGTCCTCTTGATGAATTGACCCCTTTATTATGAAATGTTCCTTTTGGTAATACTCTTTTTCTTGCATTCTGTTCTCTTTATTAATATAACTGCTTCAGGTTTTTTTTTATTGTTACATCATGGCATATCTTTTCCCTATCCTTTCATTTTAACTGATTTTAAGTGTATCTCATATAACAGCACATAGTGCAGTTCTACTTTTTTATTTAGTCTGATAATCTCTACCTTCAAGTATCTAGACTAGGGGTTGGCAATCTGTGGCATGCTGGCCTAGTCCAGCCTACAGCCTCAATCTATGAAGGATTCTGCATTTATGAAGGGTTATAAATAAATAAAGAAGAATATGTGGTGGGGACTATATGTGACTTATAGAGCCTAAAATATTTACTAAGTGAGCCTTTTCAGAAAAAGTTTGCTGACCTCTCCATGGACTGTTTAAATTCAATGTAATTATTAAGTTTTAATTTATTTTCTTGTCATCTGTTCTTCCTCCCCCCCCCCCCCATTTTCCTGCCTTCTCTTGGACACATGTTATATTTTTTAGTATTTCATGTGTCTCTACTACTTTTTTAGTATTTTATTTAGGATTATATAGCTATACTATTTTTACTCTTTTATTGTTTTAGGGACTGTTCTAAGGTTTCCAATATGCTTTTATTTTAATTTTTTAAGTTTACTTATTTATTTTGAGAGAGAGAGAGAAAGCAAGCACAAGTGGGGAAGGGGCAGAGAGAGAATCCCAACTAGACTCTGTGCTGTCAGCATAGAGCCAACTGCAGGGCTCGATCTCATGAACTACGAAATCTGACCTAAGTGGAAATCAAGAGTCAGATGCTTAACCAACTGAGCCACCCAGGCAGCTTCCAATATGCCCTTAAAAATAGATAATTATAGTCTTCTAGTATTTAAAAAGAAAAAAAATTTTTTTTTTACGTTTGTTTTTGAGAGAGAGAGACAGGGCGCGAGTAGGGGAGGGGCAGAGAGAGAGACACACACACAGAATCTGAAGCAGGCTCCAGGCTCTGAGCTGTCAGCATAAAGCCCAACGTGGGGCTGGAACTCACGAACCATGAAATCATGACCTGAGCTGAAGTCAGACACCTAATCAACTGAGCCACCCAGGTGCCCCACAGTCTTCTAATTATTTTATACAACTTCACAAATAATGCAGAAATCTTATAGCTAGATACTTCCATTTTCCCCTCACACTTTTTTTCTGTTGTCATGTATTTTATTTTTAAATACATAAAACCACAGTGCTTTTCTTTCTTCAATTATCTTTTGAAGAAATTCTGAAATTAAAATGATATCTTTTCTATTTACCCCCCAATTTACCATTTCTGGTACTCTTCATTCCTCTGTGGATAGAAGGTTTTACCTAATGTCAATTTTTTGTCCCCCTGAAGAACTTGCTTTAACATTTTTAATAACACAGGTCTTCTGTGCTACAAACCTCTCAGCTTTCATTTCTCTCAAAAAACAAACCAGAATACACACACAAAACCCCAAGCTTTATTTCCCCATCAATTCTGAAAGATTTCAGTTGGATATAGAATTAGGGGTTGATAGCTTTCTTTCAGCATTTTAACGATACTATCTTGCCTCCATTGTTATTAGATTTTTTTTTTTTCATTTTCCTTGGTGTTCAGTGGGCTGTTTATAATGATCATAGGTATAGTATTCTTTGTGTGTTTTTTTTCAAACTTTTATTTAAGTAATCTCTACACCCAATGTGGAGCTCTAACTCGTGACCCTGAGATCGTGCTCTCTCAACTGAGCCAGCTAGGTGCCCCTAGTATTCTTTGTTTTTATGTTACTTGGGGTTCATTTAGCTTCTTGAATCTATGAGTTGCTTTTTTAAAAATGAAATTTGGGAGTGCCTGGGTGGCTCAGTTGGTTAGCTCTGGTCATGATCTCATGGTTTGTGAGTTCAAGCCCCACGTTAGGGTCTGTGCTGACAGCTCAGAGCCTGGAGCCTACTTCAGATTCTGTGTCTCCCTCTCTCTCTCTCTGCCCCTCCCCCACTTGTCCTCTCTCAAAAATAAATAAATAAATATTTAAAAAATGAAATTTGAAAATATTTTCCCAAATGTTTCTAAAGATTTTTTTAGCCTTGTTTTGCTCTTCTGAGTCTCCAATTACACATAGGTTGGATTGACAAGTGTCTCATGGAACATTATGGCTCTTTTCGCTTTTTAAATTTTTTTTCAGTCTTCTCTCTGGACTTTCAGTGAGTGATTCCTATGGACTTGTCTTGAAATTTACTGATCTTTTATTCTGTTGTGTTTATTCTGCTATAGATCCATCCAGTGAATTTTTATTTCTCAATTTCAGGATTTGCCTTTGGTTCTTTTTAAAAGTACCTAAAGTTCTCAAATCTTTGCTAACTAATTTCAACATCTGAATCATTTATTTGTTTTTCTATTAGGTGATTTTCTCTTGAGTATGGGTCACATTTTCTTCTTTTTTGTATTTCTAGTAAATATTTTACTGGTAATCTAATGATTAAAAAAATTCTTTTTAATGTTTATTTTGAAGGAGAGAGAGAGACACACACACAGAGTGGGGGAGGGGCAGAGAGAGGGAGGAACAGAATCTGAAGCAGGCTCAAGGTTCTGAGCTGTCAACACAGAGCCCAATGCAGGGCTGGAACCCACGGACCGTGAAATCATGACCTGAGCCGAAGTTGGGCACTCAACTGACTGAGCCACCCATGTGCCCCGTACCCCTAATGATTTTTGATTGTGTACTCAACATTGTATATTATATATTGTTGACTGTGATTCTGAATCTTGTTAATCCCCTATTAGAGAAGAAATAAGTTCTACCAGATAATTTATATAATTATACATAATGTAAAGCATGATACTTAAAACACCATGGTACTGATTTATAAATAGATCAAAAGAATGGAATAGAAAAATCTAGAAATGTACCTGCAAATGGTAATTTAATATGGATAAAAGTGACATTTCAAAACAGTAGGCTAATGATGGACTTTTTTATTAAGATATAATTGGCCTGTCATGTTAGTTTTGGGTGCACAATATAGTTCAGTGTATGTATATGTTATGTATATGTTACAAAGTGATCACCATAGTGAGTCTAGTTAATATTCATTACCACACATACTTACAAGTTTTTTTCTTGTGATGAGAACTTTTCAGATCTAGTCATTTAGCAACTTTCAAATATACAATAGAGTATTTATAACCATAGTCACCATGTTGTACATTATATCTCCCAAGGGTTTATTAATTTTATCACTGGAAGTTTATAACCTTTTGACCACCTTCTTCCATTTTGCCCACCCATCTCCCTGTGCCTCTGACAGTCACCAGTCTGTTCTCTGTACCTATGAGTTTGATTTTTGTTTTCTGTTTTTAGATTTCACACATAAATGAGATCATGTGGTATTTGTCTTTCTCTGTCTGACTTACTTCACCTAGTATAATGCCATCAAGGTCCATCCAAGTTGTTGGAAATGGTAAGATTTCCTTGTTTTGTTTAATGGCTGAATAATAGTTGTGTGTGCGTGTGTCTGTATCACATTTTCCGTATCCATTCATCCTTTGGTGGACATTTAGGTTGTTTTATTGTGTTGCCTATTATAAATAATGCTGCAGTGAACATGGAAGTCCCAGTATTTTTTCAAGTAGATATTTTCATTTCCTTTAGATAATTACCCAGAAGTGGAATTGTTGGATCATATGGTAGTTCTATTTTCAGTTTTTTTGAGGAATCTTCATATTGTTTTCCCATAGTAGGTTTATCAGTTTACATTTCTCACCAACAGTGCACAAGGGTTCCCTTTTCTCCACATCCTTGCCAATGCTTGTTATGTATTGTCTTTTTGATAATAGCCATTCTAACAGGTACAAGGAGATATCTCATTGTGGTTTTGATTTGCATTTCCCTGATGATCAGTGATTTTAAACACCTTTTCATGTAACTGTTGGCTGTTTTTATGTCTTCCTTGGAAAAATGTCTTTTCAGATCCTCTTCCCATTTGTATTTTTTAATTTTTTTTTTAAATATAATTTATTGTTGGGGCGCCTGAGTGGCTCAGTCGGTTGGGCATCTGACTTCAGCTCAGGTCATGATCTGGTTCATGAGTTTGAGCCCCCCATCAGGCTCTGTGCTGACAGCTCGGAGCCTGGAGCCTGCTTCAGATTCTGTGTCTCCCTTTCTCTCCGTTCCTCCCCTGCTCATGCTCTGTCTCTATCAGTCTCTCAAAAATAAATGTTTAAAAAAAAATTAAAAATAAATAAATATAATTCATTGTCAAATTGGCTAACATACAGTATGTACAGTGTGCTCTTGTTTTTTGGGGAAGATTCCCGTGATTCATCACTTACGTAACAACACCCAGTGCTCATCCCAACAAGTGCCCTCCTCGATGCCCATCACCCATTTTCCCATCTCCCCCGTCCCCCATCAGCCCTCTGTTTTTTGTATTTAAGAGTCTCTTATGGTTTGCCTACTTCCCTCTCTGTTGTAACTATTTCTTCCCCTTTCCTTCCCCCATGGTCTTCTGTTAAGTTTCTCGAGTTCCACATATGAGTGAAAACATATATCTTTCTTTCTCTGACTGACTTATTTTACTTAGTATAATACCCTCCAGTTCCATCCACGTTGCCCCAAATAGCATGATTTCATTCTTTCTCATTGCCAAGTGGTATTCCATTGTATATATAAGCCACATCTTCTTTATCCATTCATCAGTGGATGGACATTTAGGCTCTTTCCATAATTTGGCTATTGTTGAAAGTGCTGTTATAAACATTGGGGTACATGTGCCCCTGTGAGTCAGCATTCCTGTATCCTTTGGATAAATTCCTAGTAGTGCTATTGCTGGGTCATAGGGTAGTTCTATTTTTAATTTTTTGAGGAACCTCCACATTGTTTTCCAGAGCAGCTGCACCAGTTTACGTTCCCACCAATAGTGCAAGAGGGTTCCCGTTTCATAATATCCTTGCCAGCATCTATTGTTTCCTGAGTTGTTAATTTTAGACACTCTGACGGGCATAAGGTGGTATCTCAGTGTGGTTTTGATTTGTATTTCCCTGATGATGAGTGACTGAGCATCTTTTCATGTATCTGTTGGTCATGTTGATGTCTTCTTTGGAAAAGTGTCTATTCTTGTCTTCTGCCCATTTCTTCACTGGATTATTTGTTTTTTTGGGAGTTGAATTTGGTAAGTTATTTGTAGCTTTGGGATACTAACCCTTTATCTGATATGTCATTTGCAAATATCTTTTCCCATTCCATCAATTTCCTTTTAGTTTTGTTGATTCCTCTTCCCATTTTTAAATCAATTATTTATTATTTATTTTCTTTTGCTATTGAGTTGTAGGAGTCCTTTATATATTTTGAATATTAAATCCTTATCAGATACATGATTTACAAAAATTTTCTCCCTGTAAGTTGCCTTTTCCTTTTTTTGATGGTTTCCTTTGTTATAAAGAAGGTTTTTAGTTTGATATAGTCCCATTTGTTTATGTTTGCTTTTGTTGCCTTTGCTCTTCTGGCTCTTCTTCTGCTCTTGCTCTTCTTTGCTCTTCAAATCCAAAAAAACCATCACCAAGACCAGTGTCAAGTACCTTTACCTGTATGATTGCCTCTAGAAGTTTTATAGTTTCAGGTTCTACATTCAAGTCTTTAATCCATTTTGAGTTGATTTTTGTGTATGGTATAAGGTAGTGCTACAGTTTCATTGTTATGCATATGGCTGTCCAGTTTTCCCATCACCATTTACTGAAGAGACTGTCCTTTTCTCATTGTATATTCTTGGCTCCTTTGTCATAAATTAATTGACTGTATGTGGTATTTGGGTTCCCTGTTCTGTTTCATTGATCTGTGTGTCTGTTTTATGCCAGTACCATACTATTTTGATTACGATAGCTTTGTAATGTGGTTTGAAATTAGGACATGTGATGTCTCCAGCTTTGTTCCTTTTTCTCAACATTGTTTTGGTTATTTGAGGTCTTTGGTGGTTCTGTGCAAATTTTAGGATTGTTTGTTGTATTTCTGTGAAAAATGCCACTGGGATTTGAAGGATTACATTGAATCTGTAGATTCCTTTGAGTAGTGTGGACATTTTAACAATGTTAATTCTTCCATTTCCTTATGCATAGAATATCTTTTCAGATGTGTCTTCTTCACTTTTCTTTCATCAGCATCTTACAGTTTCCACGGTATAGTTCTTTTACCTCCTTGGTTAAAGATAGACTTGATGAATGGTATTGGATAGCTAGGTAGCCATGTTGGAACATAATAAGCCCAGTCTTTATCTCATGTACCATATAGGATAAGCTCCAATTAAATTGAGTCATTTAAGTTTTTAAAATGCAATTATAACATTACCAGATTAAAACATGGGAGAATTCCTTCATAACTTTGATATGAGGAAGGACTGCCTAACTAAGACTCAAAATTGTAGGAACTAAAAGAGAAAGTATTAACAAATTTGACTACATAAAAATAAAAAAACTTCTGTATGGCAAGAAACACTGGTAAGCAAAGTCAGAAGAGAAATTACAAAATTGGGAAGGTATTTACAATTCATGTACAGATGCTAAACTTATCTAATTTATAAACACTAAGAAATTTATTATTTTTTAATTTTTTTAACATTTATTTTTGAGAGAGAGTGCACACGAGTGGGGGAGGGGCAGAGAGAGAGACACACACACAGAATATAAAGCAGGCTCCAGGCTCTGAGCTGTCAGCATAGAGCCTGACAGGGAGCTCAAACTCACAAACCATGAGATCATGACCTGAGCCAAAGTCAGATGCTTAACCAACTGAGCTATCCAGACACCCCTATAAAGACTAAGAAATTTAAAAAAGAGACCAACAGCCCAGTAGGATAGAGTCAAAGTATATGAACAGAGTTTTCACAGGAAAAGAAACATAAAAAGCCCTTAAAAAATACTCAATAAGGGGCGCCTGGGTGGCGCAGTCGGTTAAGCGTCCGACTTCAGCCAGGTCACGATCTCGTGGTCCGTGAGTTCGAGCCCCGCGTCAGGCTCTGGGCTGATGGCTCAGAGCCTAGAGCCTGTTTCTGATTCTGTGTCTCCCTCTCTCTCTGCCCATCCCCCGTTCATGCTCTGTCTCTCTCTGTCCCAAAAATAAATAAACGTTGAAAAAAAATTTTTAAAAAAATACTCAATAAATAATTCAAGAAATACCAATTAAAATTCTACTGACATACAATTTCTTTACCTTATTAAATGGATAAAAACAAAATATTTTGAAAAAAAACTTTTCTGGCTTTGCTGTGAGGAAACAGGTACTCTCATATATTGCTGGTATCTGAGAAAATCGTCCAGCTGCTGTGGAGGGCAAATTTGATAGCATCTACCAAAATTACAAGTGTGTTTTCCATTTTGACCTAGCAATTTGATTTCTGAGATTTTCTGTTACAGATATATCTGTGTATATACAAAATGACACATTTATAGAAGTATTCATTGCACTGTTGCTTATTATAGCAAAAGATTAGAAACAACCAAGTGTCCATTTATAGATGCCTGGTTAAATAAACTATGAAAAATACAAAAAATGGGTGATATGTACCTATAGGAAAATAAGGAAACCATTAACCTTAGAATTCAAAAATCAAATACAGAACAATGTATATATTATAGTACGTTACCTTTTGTGTAAAAGTGTGAAAAATAATGCATACATATGTATTTATAATTGCTTAAAAACTTTGCAAAGACATACAAAAAAAACCTTATAAAATTGCTCATCTATAGCGGTTAGGAGGTGGGAGACAATGGAAAGGAAAGGGTTGGGAATAAGACCTCTGAATGTTTATCTTTTTTGTTGTTGTTGTTCTGAACCATTTAAGAAAGGAAAATAAAATATAAAAATGAAAACCTGTCATTAAGGTTGGTTATTTTTTCTAGTCATGTTTGGCTACATAGATACAGTGACAGAGTAAGAAAAGAGTTAGATTTATCTAGGATTCAGGCTTTGGTAAACAAGTATGAAAAGGAAGTTCATCTTAGCAGTCATTATGAAGTTAGATGATTAGTTGAACATAGAATTTAAGTTGGGTAAGAAGAGAAGAGGTATGAGTGGGGTGAGTGACAATGTAAAGGTGACCAGAGATTGCACTGTAACAGCACAGAACCTGCTTGGAATTCCCTCTCCCTCTCTCTCTGCCCGTCCCCTGTTCATGCACGCATGTTGTCTCTCTCTTTCTCTCAAAAGAAATTAAATAATTAAAAAAAAAAAGGTGGGGCGCCTAGCTAGGTGGCTCAGTCAATTAAGCGTCCGACTTTGGCACAGGTCATGATCCCGTCATTGGTGAGTTTGAGCCCCACATTGGACTTTCTGCTGTCAGTGCAGAGCCTGCTTTGGATCCTCTGTCTCCCTCTCTCTCTCTGCCCCTCCCCTGCTTTCTCTCCCTAAAATAAAATAAAACATTAAAAAATAATAATAATGGTGACCAGAGAGAAGGACACTTGATATTTTGGAGATGTTGCAGTTACTAGGGTAGTGACCTGAAGAGTAAACTAGAGAGGAAGGCAAGATCATTGGAGAGGAGGTGAGAGAATTGGGAGGCCAGGATAATAGATGGAATACTTATATAGATATTTGAAATTACTGAAATTAATGTAGGAGTAGTATTGGAGATAGTGGCACTGAGCCAGGAGTAAAATTCCTAGGGGGGAAAAAGCCGGATGTCAGCTAATCACTATAATAAGTAGAAATAATGCATGTATAGTCTGATAAAATGATGACATTAGATTTTAGAGAAGGAGGGACAGTTGTTGGCACCAGCACTGAGGAGCAGAGAGGACAATGTGAGATTGAGACTGTAGGAGAAAAACCAGCCACCCAGCTAAGATGTCCTCACTGGAAGTGCTGTTGTCAGGGAAGAAATGGTTAATTGAATCACACATGAGAAATCTTCGAATTTTTCCACAATTTTTACTTTTTCAAATCTACATTATAGGAATTGGTGTAGGTTCTCACTGGATAGGGAAACATTTTTATATTCTAGCTTCAGAAGTCATTTCTGCTATACTTTAAGTTGAGTAAGTTAACTTGTTTTCTCAGGATCCGGTTCAGGGGCAGAGAACATAGTTCCTATACAAATAGTGTGGGGGCATGTCCAGATTACACTGAAGAAGGGCATATGGGATGGGAAATGTTGTTCTATCTATCCTTGGAAAATACAAGCTATACTAGATATTTACTAAAGAATTTGCCTGAAAAGTAAAAATGCTTATGACATGAATCATAATAATGAAGAAAAATCTTCAAGTCCTTTTTCTCAAGATGGAGGTTTTCATGACACATCTGGAAAGATTAAAAAATTTCCAGCTATTTAACTTAGTTGGGAACTTCTACTTATTTTTTAAATTTCTAGATGACTAACAGTTTTCCACCGTGTGTAAGGGATGTGTCTGCAGAAATTGAATTTTTTTTTTAATTTTTTTTTTTAACGTTTATTTATTTTTGAGACAGAGAGAGACACAGCATGAACGGGGGAGGGGCAGAGAGAGAGGGAAACACAGAATCGGAAGCAGGCTCCAGGCTCTGAGCCATCAGCCCAGAGCCCCACGCGGGGCTCAAACTCGCGGACCGCGAGATCATGACCTGAGCCGAAGTCGGACGCTTAACCGACTGAGCCACCCAGGCGCCCCTGTAGAAATTGAATTTGTTTTTTTTAAATTTTTTTTCAACGTTTTTATTTATTTTTGGGACAGAGAGAGACAGAGCATGAACGGGGGAGGGGCAGAGAGAGAGGGAGACACAGAATCGGAAACAGGCTCCAGGCTCTGAGCCATCAGCCCAGAGCCTGACACGGGGCTCGAACTCACGGGCCGCGAGATCGTGACCTGGCTGAAGTCGGACGCTTAACCGACTGCGCCACCCAGGCGCCCCCAGAAATTGAATTTTTAAGAACCTGTAGGCACTCCACGTGAGTCCCACTGAACCCTTTTTTAGTTTATTTTTGAGAGAGAGAGCATGAGCAGGGGAGGGACAGAGAAAGGCGGGGCAGAGGATCCAAAGCGGTTCTGTGCTGACAGCAGAGAGCCCAATGAGGGGGCTTGAACACATGAACTGTGAGATCATGATGACCTGAGCTGAAGTTAGACGCTTGACCGACTAGAGCCCCCAGGTGCCCTGAATCCCTTTTTGACACGTTACAAGCTTCCAACCTTTGCCTATATACTCACTATCCACTATATACACTACTCCTGTCTTGCATGTTTTCTTTTAGCACCTCTCCTTCCTTTTGAAAAATATTTCTTATAATTTCAAAAATAGTACTGTGATTTGTCATTTTAGGGGTTGGTGATGTTCAAAGATGTGGCTATAGATGTCTCTCAGGAGGAATGGGAATGCCTGAACCCTATGCAGAGGAGTTTGTACAAAGATGTGATGTTGGAGAACTATAGCAACTTGGTTTCACTGGGTAAAATTATCTGCCTCTTATAATTTAGAATGTGTTTCTTGGTTTCTTGTTTTCTGCTTTCTTTCCCATGCATGTTAGGGCTACTTTTCAAATAACTAGGTGACTTTTCTCTTTGCAGAGAAATGAGCACACCTAGATAGAGGTGCACATTCATTTTCCCTTTTCCCCATCCTTACACCTTCCTCTGGTACTTACAATTGACATTCTTCCTTGATAATTAAAGAACAGAATTGGAATTCTGTACCAGGAAAGCTTATGCTTAATTATTTAATATTAACTTAATATTAATTAATTATTAATTAGTTCAGTGGTCAAAGACACCACTTCATCTTTTGTTTTCATTTGCACTGTACTAAACCTGCAGGTGCCCTAGCATAGGTTAAAACTAAATAGCTTTCCCAATTAATGTAGCAATGGGCTGCATCAAGAAGTATCACTTACTATTTAGTGCTCAAATGAACACTTCCATTTCCTACAACTAATGTGCTGTCTTTTAAACAATTTGCATTTGGGAGTTACAGTCTAAGAACTTTTCACATATCATTGAAAAATATCTGAAATAAGGATACTCAGGAAGCTGGTTTTTTTTTTTTTCCTCATAGCAAAGTAGGGACAGAAATCTTATCAAATTTAAGCAGCATTTTATCACCTATTTATTTGTGTTTTTTTTTAATCTTGAGTTTACCTAAATATGAGTGTTTAATTTTTTCTTTTTTATTCTGTAGAGGTTATCAAGTGTCATGTTGTGCTATAGTTTATTTATTTTGATCAGTTCTGAATCATAGTATTTGGGTACTTTGATTTCCACTTCATCTCCATTTCTTTTCTTATAACCAGGACTTTCTATTTCTAAGCCGGCTGTGATCTCTTCATTAGAGCAAGGGAAGGAGCCCTGGATGGTTGTGAGGGAAGTGACAGGAGAACAGTGCCCAGGTGAGTAAGCAATGATCAGGAAGCAGGAAGCTGTTCCAAGGAGTAGGCCAAGTGGTCAGAATGTTACGCTGGGAAAGTTATTTTAGACACATTAGGGAAAATCTGATTTCAAAACTAATTACAGGGGTGCCTGGGTGGCTCAGTCGGTTAAGCGTCCGACTTCGGCTCAGGTCATGATCTCGCGGTCCGTGGGTTCGAGCCCCGCGTCGGGCTCTGTACTGACAGCTCAGAGCCTGGAGCCTGTTTCAGATTCTGTGTCTCCCTCTTTCTCTGATCCTCCCCTGTTCGTGCTCTCTCTCTCTCTCTCTCTCTCTCTCTCTCTCTCTGTCTCAAAAATAATTAAATGTTAAAAAAAATAAAAAAAAACCTAATTACAGCATTATATAAACAAACAGTGTAGTAGTACTGGCATAAAGACAGACGTATAGATCAGTGGAATAGAATAGAAAGTCTGGAAATAAACCCTCAGCTATATGACCAGATGATTTCAGACAAGGGTACCAAGACCATTCAGTGGGGGAAAGGACTGTATCATTAACAAATGGTGTAGGGAAAACTGGATATCCGCATGCCAAAGAATAAAGTTGGATCCATACCTTAAACCATATATAAAAATTAACTCAAAATGGATCAAAGAACTAAATGTAAGACCCAAAACTAGAAGAGAACTTAGAGAAAAAGTTTCATGACATTGGATTTGGCAGTGATTTCTGGGATATGACACCAAGCAAGGTATAGATAACCAAATCAAAAATAGATAAATGGGAGTACACCAGACTTAAAAACTTCTATTCATCAAAGGACACAATCAATAGAGTGTTTATTAATTTTTAAAAATGCCTATGAGTTGCTTTACTGGGTGACAAGAATACCTTTTTTTATGTGTTAACAGTAGTGGATCAAGAACTATGTTCTAATGTTATAGTAGGAAAAATTAAGATTGATTAGAAATTGGTAAAGTTAAAGAAAATTACATTGAGGAAGTAGAGATGGCAGAAGGATGACTGGGAAGGAAGGAGGTCATCTAGGAAAGTGTAGGGTCCTGGAGGCCAAGGGCAGGTCCATTCTACACATTAGAGGTCTTTGATGATATCTGCGATTCAGTATAAATGCTCCAGAACTGTGTATATTTCTCTTGTTTTAAACCACATCAGCTTTGTTCTTTGTTATATCAGCTCTAAGAAACTAATATGGAGGGAATCATGGAAAAATGATACCTACTCTCCTAAATGTTTTGTTTTCCTTTAAAGTGTCATTCTTCTATCAGTTTTTGATGCCTGGCCATGCCTTTTTTTGGTATGACAAGTGACTTGTTGTATCCTAGACATTTTAGTTATTATGTTAAGAGAGTCTTTTTTCTTTTAATTTTTTTAACCTTTATTTATTTTTGAGAGAGAAGATAGCGCAAGCAGGGGAGGAACAGAGAGAGGAGACACAGGATCCAAAGCAGGCTCCAGGCTCCAGGCTCCGAGCTGTCAGCATAGAGCCCAATGTGGGGCTCGAACTCACAAATCACGAGATCATGACCTGAGCCAAAGTTGGATGCTTAACCGACTGAGCCACCCAGTCACCCCAAGAGAGTCTTGAGTCTACTTAAATCTATTGAAATTTCCTATGTTAGCAGGAAGTCTTGCTGTTAGGTTTAGTGCATAGATCTGGCCTACTTTTGTAGTCTTTACAGCTTAGTAAAGCTGTACAGCTTAATTTTAGCTGTACAGCTTAGTTTTCAGAGCCCTTTCAATACTATTCTGATATGCTTTATATTCTGGTACTGCTGGGACTCCTGCTCAATGGTGATATCTGCAGAGACAGAAAGCTACTGTGGATCCCCAGTGTAGCTGGGCTACCTTGTGTGGGATGAGGGAGGCAGAAGCCATTGAGATACATTGAGCTTCACTGAGATACAGAAGCCACTGGGCATGGATTTCCTTATGTTACTGGGCAGAGGACACAGGGAGATACAACACTCTGCTAATAGTACCTTTCTGGGTGAATCAGTCTGTCAGCCAGTGCCCTGGTTGTGAAGTGGGAGCTTGTACATCAAGAGACTTTTTCTTGCTGCTGTTAGTGGTAGATCGGTCACTGAGAATTCTTGCCGCTTCTGCAGCCAGCTGATGAAACTGTTGCTAGGATCTAGGTTGTGGAGCAAGTGCTAGGAATCCCACTAAGTCTGTTGGGCTTCCCTGCTCCTGGTCTTTTGGCTAGATAGAGTAGCTTTCTCTAGGTGTGTGTATGCGCACGCACACCCGTTATTGGTTGCAGGCCTGCTGTCCAGTGCCCATTATGGGGGTATATGAGAGATAAAAAGAAAACCCAGGGAAAAATCTCCTGGGATGATCGTAAAATAAGAGGATCCTAAGCTCACCTTGTCCCACAGATACACCTAGGTAACACCTACATCAGTGTGAATAACCCAGAGAATGACCTGAAGACTGCCAAAACAGACTGTCCACAGCTAAGTGTAGGGAAGCTACCACATTGAAAAGGGTGGGAAGGGCGAAGATGTGGGCAGGAGCTAAACTGACCTGCAAGACTGTCTGCTGGAGGGAGGGACACCACAGGCAATGACAAGGAAGAGGAGCAGACCCCACCCTAGGCATCCCGGGCATGGGAGACCCACACTGGGAAGATGAATCCCCATAATATTTGGCTTTGAAAGCCAGAGGGGCTTAACTTCACAAGTTCTTAAATCAGTGGCACCTAATACCTGGAACTTTAAAAATTCAGCAGGCTCAACTCTGGGAGAGCAAGGACAGTGATAGGATACTGAATCCCCACCCTTAAAGAGACAGCATAACAAACAGCCCTGGTGAGATATAGCATAGAAGCAGCAATTTGAAAAACACCTTGGATACATAGGGGGATTTATTTGCTAATCTCAGAATGTGTGTTGGAGGGGCAGGGACCTGCGGGAGACTTCTCCAAGAACAAAAGAGCTGGTGGGCACCGTTTCCCTCCCTGATTCCCAGCAGAGATACTTGCAAGAACCAGCACAGTATGCACACTCTCCACCTACTTTGCCAAGGACAGTATGCCCTGTCCCTTGCTAACAGTGGACTTGCCCTCAGCTGTTCTCTAGAGTAGCTACAGGTCCTCTTCCACTGCAGACCAGTGCAAACCTTGCTCACACTGCATGCCTTCCCCCATGTTCTCCTATGGATCTTGCCCCTCCAACCTGGCCTGGCAGGAGTCTCCAAAGTGGGGCCACAAGCGTGACTGTGTAAGTGCCTCCAACAGGGGCCAGCACCACTTCAAAGTGACTCCTGCCCTGGAAATGGGAAGATAACCACACACACCAGTTCGAACTTGGGCCCAGCAGTGGGTGGGGGGCTGGCATCTGGTCTGACTGCTGGCCCTGCCCACCAATGAAAGCCTCTCAGGAAATAACACAAAGAGAGTGTCTTGAAGTTTGGTGCTACTGCATCTCTGGCAAACCCTCAAGCCCCAGACTGGCCCACTAACAACACAGGCACCAAGCTCTGCTCAGAACAAAGCCCACTAACAACACAGGCACCAAGATCTGCTCAGAACAGGCAAAGAGAACCTTTGCAGATGACTAGACTGGAGGTAAATGTGGCTCAGCTACAGCAATAGGGTACATGTGACACACATAGGAGACACCCCTAAAGTGCCAGATTCTGGTAAACTGAGGATACTACACTGAGGGAACAACAGGACCTCGTTATAAGGCCACCACTTTCTGGCACCTAGGTGGCTCAGTCAGTTAAGCGTCTGACTCTTGATTTTGGCTTAGGCCATGATCTCATAGGTTCATGAATTCAAGCCCTGCACTGGATTGTGTGCTGGCAGCGTGGAGCCTGCTTGGGATTCTCTCTCTCTTTCTCTCCCCATCCTCTGCTCGTGTTCTCTCTCTTTCAAAATAAATGAATGAACATTAAAAAAAATAAGCCCCACTTTCAAGAGGAGACATGGCTGACTTTCCTAACACATAGAAACAGACACAGAGAGCTAGGGGAATATGTCCCAGTTAAAAGAACAGGACAAAAATCACAGCAAGAGACATGAGTGAAATGGAGATAAGTAATACGCTTGATAGAGAATTTAAAGTAATGGTCATAGGGGCACTTGGGTGGCTCAGTCGTTTGAGCATTCGACTTCAGCTCAGGTCATAATCTCACTGTTCTGGAGATCAAGCCCCAAGTCGGGCTCTGTGCTGACAGCTCAGAGCCTGGAGCCTGTTTCAGATTCTGTGTCTCCCCCTCTGTCTCTGCCCCTCCCCCGCTCATGTTCTGTCTCTCTCAAAAATAAACATTAAAATTTTTTTTGAAGTAATGGTCATAAGGATAATCACTGGGCTTGTGAAAAGAGTGGATGGAGGAACTCAGACCCTCAATCAAGAGATAGAAAACATTTAAAAAGAATCAATCGGAGATGAAGAACTCAACTTAGATTAATAATACACTACATAGAATAAATAGTAGACTAGAGGAAGCAGAAGAATGGATCAATGACCTGGAGGACAGAATAATGGAAAGCAATTAAGCTGAACAGGAGAAAGAAAAAAAGAATAATAAAAAATGAAAATAGATTAAGGGAACTCAGTAATACCATCAAGCATAATAATATTCACATTGTAGGGATCCCAGAAGAAGAAGAGAGGATAAAAGGAGAAAATGTATCTGAGGAGAAAATAGCTGATTTCAACATACACAACAAAGTTGTAGTAACCAAAACATTATGGTCCTGACACAAAATTAGACACATAGATCAGTGGAACAGAATAGAAGATCCAGACATAAACCCACAACTATATGGTCAATTTATCTAGGACAAAGGAAGCACACATACCCAATGAGAAAAAGACCATCTCTGCAACAAACGGTGTTGGGAAAACTGGACAGCTACATGCAAAAGAATGAAACTGGACTGCTTTCTTACATCATACACATGAATAAATTCAAAATGGGTTAAAGACCTAAAAATGAGACCTGAAACCATAAAAATCCTAGAAGAGAACACAGGCAGTAATTTCTCTGACATTGGCCATGGCAGCATTTTTCTAGATATGTCGCCTGATGCAAGAGAAATAAACTATTGGGACTTCATCAAAGTAAAAAGCTTCTACACAGCAAAGGAAACAATCAACAAAACTAAAAGACAATCTACTGAAATTTGCAAATGACATATCCAATAAAGGGCTAGTATCCAAAATAGGTAAAGAACTAATACAACTCAACACCCAAAACCAAATTATCCAATTAAAAATTGGGAAGAAGACATGAATAGACATTTCTTCAAAAAAGACATACAGATGGCCAACAGACACTTGAAAAGATGTTCACCGTTACTGATCATCAGGGAAATGTAATTCAAAACCACAATGAGATTGATACCACCTTACATCTATCAGAATGGCTAAAATCTAAAACAAGAAACAAGTGTTAGGATTTGGAGACAAAGGAACCCTCCTGGTGGGAGTGCACACTGGTACAGCCACTGTGGAAAGCAGTATGAAATTTCCTCAAAAAATTAGAAATAGAATTCCCATATGATCCAGTAATTACACTACTGGGTGTTTACACAAGGAATATGAAAACACTAATATGAAAAGATATATGTACATATATGCAATATGTATATTGCAGCATTATTTACAATAGCCAGGATATGGAAGCAAACCAAGTGTCCATTAATAGATGAACTGATGAAGATGTGGTGTATATATACTATGGGATATTACTCAGCCACAAAAAAGAATGAAATCTTGCCAGTTGCAACAACATGGATAGATCTAGAGGGTATAATGCTAAATGAAATAGAGAAAAACAAATACATGATTGCATTCATATGTGGAATTTAAGAAACAAAACAAAGAAAAAAAGATCCAAAAAACACTCTTAAATACAGAGAACAAACTGATGGTTACCAGAGGGGAGGTGAGAGGGAGGATGGCTGAAATAGGTGAAGGGGATTAATCGTACACTTAATTGTGATGAGCAGTGAGTGATATATAGAATTGTTGAATCCCTGTATTGTACACTTAAAACAAATTTAACATTCTGTGTTAATTTTAGTGGATTTAAAAAATAAACAGGAAAAAAACAAAAAAGAAAACCCAGAGAACTCACCATGTGGTAGTTCCTCAAGGCCAGAGAATCCAAATCAATAAACCTTCTTCCTTTCAGCTCTCAGAATTATTTTATTGTTGTGTGATAGTTAATTTCTAGGGTTTTTAGTTTTATTTAAGGGAGAGGCAGGAAAGAGTGAGTCTACACTATCTTTGTAATTGAGATTTTAAATCTTTTCAGAATGAACTTTAGAATATGCATTTTCTGTGATATTTCCTTTGATTTCTTTAAGGAGGTGGGAGATCATAAAGACAGTGTGTATGTGGAGTACTTCTGGATTTTTTTTTCTTTTTTTAAGTGTATTAGAGAGAGAGCATGGGGCAGGGGCAAAGACAGAGGAAAAGAGAGAATCCCAAGCAGGCTCCGTGCTGTCAGGACAGAGCCCTTTGCAGGGCTTGATCCTACGAACCATGGGATCATGACTTGAGCTGAAATCACAAGTCTGATCCTTAACTGATTGAGCCACTCAGGCATCCTTGGAGTACTTCATTTTTACTTTGCCACCACCACCACCACCACCAATCTTTTTCTAGTAGCATGTTTGTTTGTATTTTTTTGCTTTTTCTTAATTGTCATTGTGTGCTCTTTCCAAAGCAACTTAGTGAAACAACCAGTTTTCATATTCACTTCATCTATTGGTATCAACAGGGAGGAGAACAAATAAAGCTGACTTCTGGCAGGCATACACCTTGGCTGTTGTGATCATCTTGGATCTCGGATAAGCTTTATAGTTTTTCCTTTAATTTGTAGGTCTTTAATCCATTTAGAGTTTGTTTATTTATGGTGTATGGTAGGGGACCAGAGTAATTTTCTTTATATCTATAGCTAGTTCTAATATCATTTATTAAATTATTCTTTCATCGTTGATCTGTAATTCTTCCTATGTGAGTCTGCCTCTGGTCTTTCTATGGGTCAAGTGCTGTGTAAATACCACATTGTCTTAATTTTTAAGTCTTTATGATGTCTTTATCATAGGTAGGATAAATGCTCTGACTTTGTTCTTTAGTAGTATTTTGGCTGTTAAACTTTGTTTTTCCAAATATGTTTTTGAATCAGTTTTTCAAGCTCCTCAAGCAACATCGTAGGGGTTTTATTAGATTTGTATTGAATCTCTCTGGTCTCCAGGTCTCTGTTTTCTCTTACTTGATTTCAGCTATCCTAGTCTCCTTGCTGTTTCTCTAATAAGCCAATGTAACTTTCGTTTTATGGACTTGCTATATTCTCTGCATGGATTGCTCTTTCCCCAGATAGCCATCACCGTCTTCTCTCCTACAGTTTTTTTTCCCCCTTCAAATGTCACTGAAGTAAGGCTTTTCTGACTACTATAAAATTACACCCCACTTCCATTATTTGGAACTATATCTCTTTCCTTCTTAATGTATTTTTCTGTAGCCTTTTTTTTTTTCCATCTGACACACTGATTCATTTAGTAATCATTTATTGGATGTTATTCTACTAGAATGTAACTCTATGAGGGGATGGCTTTCCTTCTGTGATGATATCCCCATTTTCACTTGTAATGTTGATTATTTGTACTGTCTCTCTTTTATAAGATAGAAATTTATTTTAAATTAATTTTAGACTTAAGAGATGCAAGAATAGCAAAAGAGCTCCCATATGCCATTCACCTAGATTCACCACTTGTTAATATTTTGCCATATTTGCTTTATTATTTCATTTCTGTTAAGTCTCATTACCCTGAATAGTTAAGCTTCTCTTTTCTGAGAATGAAGATATTCTCTTACATTTCATAAATTCAGGAAATTTTACATTGATGTAAACTATTACCTCATATATTGTCTGTATTCATATTCACTAATTATCCCAATATTGTTTTGTTCACTTGATTTGGGATTTCACATTACATTTCTCTTTAATCTGAAAAGTTCCTCAACCTTTCTTTGTATTTCATGACATTGGTACTTTTGAAGAACATGGACCAGTTTATAGAATGTCCTTCCCCTTATTGAATTCAGGTTATACATTCTTGGCACAATTATTGCATTAGTGGTATATCCTTCTCAGTGTATCATTAAGGAGGCATATAATGTCGTTCTGTCCCATTGTTGGTGACGTTAGCTTTGATCACTTGGTTTGGCTGATGTTTGCCACATTTCTCCACTGTATTTTTTTTTTTTTTGTAGTACACATGTAATCTGTAAGGAAGATAGTCTATTTTTCTTGATCAGTCTTGCTGGAATCCTCTCTATTTTATATTTGTTTTTGTTTCATTTATTCTGCTCCATCTTTATTTTTTCCTTTATTCTACTTTTGGGGTTTTAGTTTGCGATTCTTCTTCTACCTTCTTGAGATACATGTTTAGATGATTCAT
This sequence comes from Prionailurus bengalensis, assembly GCF_016509475.1. Lineage (NCBI taxonomy): Eukaryota > Metazoa > Chordata > Mammalia > Carnivora > Felidae > Prionailurus > Prionailurus bengalensis. Next base: position 17,639,137 of record NC_057352.1, on the reverse strand, counting down.
TTATTTTTATTTTTTCAGGAACTTTTTATTTATTTGCTTATTTATTTGTCTGTCACCTATCTGCTTATCTTTTTATTTACTTTCAGAGCACCCGCTGTTAAATCTTCACCAGGACACCACTGCCCCTGGGGTTGCAGGATGTGGATGATTCATTTTAATGATTTCTTTTTTCTATTTTCATTTAAGGCCATAAGTTTGCTGCTACGTACAGCTTTAGTTGTACCCTACAAATTTTTATCAGAGGGATAGATAGAAAACAGAGAATATAGAATCTTATAGATCATTATAAGGATCTTTCTTTCCTAAATGTCATGGGAAACTATTAAAGGGATTTGAAAGCAAAAGTTATACGAAATCATTTAGATATGTTGTGCTTAGTGGAACAAGAAAGTAAGCAGGTGACCAATTTGAGAGCGACTGCAGTAGTAAAACAGTGGTAGCTCAGACTGTGATAGAAATGATAGTAATAACTGATCAGAAGTTATTATACATATTAAAGAATAAGTTGACCATGCTTGCTAATGGATTGTAAGTTTGATAAGAATTAAAGAACTAGGCCTTTGGCTTAACGTATTGGTAAAAAAGGTGGTTGCATTTACTGAGTTTAAGCTAGTGTAATGAAAAAAGGGAGAATTGAAAGGTATCTCTGGACAAGTTATGATTGAAACACTTATTACATAGTATTTGAAGATTTCAAGTAGGCAGTTAGATTAATGTGGAACTCAGGGTGGGGCGCCTGGGTGGCGCAGTCGGTTAAGCGTCCGACTTCAGCCAGGTCACGATCTCGTGGTCCGTGAGTTCGAGCCCCGCGTTGGGCTCTGGGCTGATGGCTCAGAGCCTGGAGCCTGTTTCCGATTCTGTGTCTCCCTCTCTCTCTGCCCCTCCCCCGTTCATGCTCTGTCCCTCTCTGTCCCAAAAATAAATAAACGTTGAAAAAAAAATTAAAAAAAAATGTGGAACTCAGGGATAAGATAAAAACCAGAAGTATATACAAAAGAACACATAAAATAAAAAGTTAACCTATGGAATAGGAGAAAACATTTATAAATCATATATCTGACAAGGGGTTAATATTCAGAATGTATAAAGAAATTCTACAACTCAACAACAAAGAAACCGAACAACTCAATTAAAAAAGGGGGAAAGGAATTTAATAGACATTTCTTCAAAGAAGATAAACAAATGGCCTGCAAACAGCATGTGAAACAGTATGATCGTTCCTCAAAAAAAAAAATCAAAAATAGAATTACTAAATGATCCAGCAATTCCACTTCTGGATATATAACCAACAGAATTGAAAACAGCAGCTTTCAATCATTCAGAAATTATTCATTTTAATCATTCATTTTAATGATTTCTTTTTAACGAATGATTTCAATGCTTCAGATTGTGTCTCCCTCCCTCTCTCTTTGCCCCTCCCCCACTCATGCTTTTTTATTTGTATACCCATGTTTTTAGCAGCATTATGTACAATAGCCAAAGGTTGGAAGCAGCCTAGGTGTTCATCAACAGATGAGTGGATCAACAAAGTGTGTGTGTGTGTGTGTGTGTGTGTGTGTGTACACACATATATAATGTAATGTTATTCAGCCTTAAAAGGGAAGTATTCTGACACACACTACAACATGGATTAGCATGTTGAGGACATTATGCTAAGTGAAATAAACCAGTCACAAAAAGATACTGTATGATTTCACTGATATGTAGTATCCAGAGTAATCAAATCCATAGAAACAGAAGTAGAATGGTGGGTGCCAGGAACTGGGGGAGGAAAGGGTGGAGAGGAGTTATTAGTAAGCTCAGAGTTTCAGTTCTGCAAGTTGAAAAAGTTCTGGAGATTGGTTGTACAAAAATGTGAACATACTTAACACTACTGAATTATATAGTTAAAAATAGTTAAGATGTTAAATTTTATGTTATGTGTATTTTGCCACAATCAAAATTTTAGAGTTATAGGGCCACCTGGATGGCTCAATCGGTTGAGTGATCAACTTTGGCTCAGGTCATGATCTCACGGTTTGTGGGTTTGAGCCCTACATCGAGCTCGCTGCTGTCAGCATGAAGCCCTCTTCAGATCCTCTGTCCCCCTCTCTCTGCCCCTCCCCTACTTGTGCTCTCAAAGATAAATTAAAGAATTTTTTTTAATCTAGAGTTATAAATTTAAGACTTAGGAGTATAGGACTAGAATTTAAGCCAGACCTGTTACAGGGAAAGAGTATATAGATTGATGGCTAGCCAGAGCCTGGGTTCTGGGACATTCTGATAGTTAGAGGGCAGGTAGTAAATGCATTAAGGGGAACTGAATACAAAGAGAAAGGTAGGAAGATAACTAGGAGAATATGGTATATAGGAAGCTAAGGGATTGATCATTTGTGTCAAATACTGCTAATGAGTCAAGTAGAGTGATGAGTAGCACTAGAGCACTGATTTTGACAAAGAGATTTTGTTAGTGACTTTAGCTAGAAATTTTTCAACATAATTATGGGAGTTGAGATATTTATTGGAGTGGATTACAGAGAAAGGTAGGCAGTACTGTCTTTTCAGTAAATGGTGCTGAGCCAATTGGATAAATATATGAAAAACTAGGCTTCTAGGGGCACCTGGGTGGCCTAGTCAGTTAAGCATTCGATTTTGGCTCAGATCATGGTCTCATGACTCATGAGTTTGAGCCCTGCATCAGGCACTGTGCTGACAGCTCAGAGCCTGGAGCCTGCTTCAGACTCTGTGTCTCCCTCCCTCTCTTTTTGCCCCTCCCCCACTCGTGCTCTGTCTCTCTCCCTCAAAAATAAACGTTAAAAAATTTTTTTTAAATAAAAAAACAACAGCAACAAAGAAACTAGGCATCTTGTTTCCTATCTCACATCATAAAATGTAATGTAGGTAGATTATAGATCTACATATGAAAAGTAAAATAGCAAAAGCTTCTAGAATGCAATATTTTTCATGACCTTGGGATTAGACTGCCTTAAAATTAAGAACTTCTGTACATCAAAACATACTATTAAGAGAGTGAAAGTGCCAGCCCCAGAGTGTGAGAAGATATTTGCAATATGTTGGTTGTTTTCAGAATATATTAAGAATTCCTACAAAGAAAACAATACGACCCAGAAACAACTCAAGTGACCCTTGACTGATGAATGGATAAGCAATATATGGTATATCTATACAATGAAATATTACTTGGCCATAAAAAAGGAATGAAGTACTGGTTGATCCTTGAAAACATTATTCAGAGTGAAAAAAGACCCAAAAGGTCACATATTGTATGATTCCATTTGTATGAAATGTCAGAATAGATTCATAGAGACACAAAGCAGATTAGTGGTTGCCAAGGGCTGGGAAGAATAGGGGAATAGAAAATGACCATGGGCATGGGGTTCTTCTTGGCATGATGAGAGTTTTCCGGAATTAGTGATCTGATGGTTATACAACATTGAGAATGTATTAAAAGTTACTGAATGGTATACTTCAAAATGGTGAAACTGGTAGATTTTATGTTATATGAATTTTAACACACACACACACACACACACACACACAGTCAGTAAAAATGGACAAAAGACCTGAGTTGGCATTTATTAAAAGAGATATCCAATTGGCCAATAAACATATGAAAAAGTGCTCAACCTCACAAGTCATCAGGGAAATTGCAAATTAAACCACAATGCAGTATCATGACATATCTGCCAGGATGCCTGAATATAAGATTGACAATAACAAGTGTTGGGGAGGATGTGAGGAACTGGAACTCTTTTCCAGTTAGATGGGAAAATGAGGAAACTATTGGATAATGTCAACTAAAGCTGAACAAATGCATATTCTGTGTGCAACAATTTCACTCATAAATGTATACATCTAGCAGAAAGGAGTCCTATTTCCACCAAAAGAAATGTACAAGAGGGGCGCCTGGGTGGCGCAGTCGGTTAAGCGTCCAACTTCAGCCAGGTCACGATCTCGCGGTCCGGGAGTTCGAGCCCCGCGTCGGGCTCTGGGCTGATGGCTCGGAGCCTGGAGCCAGTTTCCGATTCTGTGTCTCCCTCTCTCCTTGCCCCTCCCCCGTTCATGCTCTGTCTCTCTCTGTCCCAAAAATAAATAAACGTTGAAAAAAAAAATTAAAAAAAAAAAAAAAGAAATGTACAAGAATGTTCATAGCAGTACTGATCATAATAACCAACAATTGAAAGCAACCCATATGTCCATCATTAGGAAAATGAAAAAATAAATTGTGTTAGAATAGAATGCTTTATATAGCTGTCAGTCTTAAGCTTTTTCTTCTGAAACAGCCTCTGAAAAGCTCTAAGATAGGAAAGACTTTGGAATGTCCTAATTGTTGAAAGGAGATTAATGTTGTAGTACATGGATAAAAGGAAAAAGGACTCAAAATGAGGTCTTCTAAGTAGGCAGAGGCCCTGTGTTCTCATGGAAAAAAATTGGATTTTTAAATTTCAGTTCAATAGGAAGCTACATTAGTTTGGTTATAGGTTTGGCCACATGTGACAGAGACTCAAAAATAATAATGGCTTAGACCATATGGGTTAATTTTCTTTTGCATTAAAGTCCAGGCTGGAGGGGAAGCTCTGCTCTGCAAAACCATCATGTGACATGACACCACATCCACAGTGGAGACTAAGGAAATGGGAGAATAGAGGATATAGGACATGGGCCAGCTGGCTGTTAAAGTTTCAGAAGCTACTATTTGATACTTATGCTTTTTTTTTTTTTTTTTTTTTTTAAGGCAGAATCCAGTTACATGGCATATTCTTCTGCAAAAGAGCCTGGGAAATGCAGTGTTTATATTGGGCAACCTTGTTCTCAACTAAAAACCATTGGTTCAATCCATATATAAAAGGGGAATAATAGACATTTGGGGACAATTAGCAGTCTCCATCTCATAATCCCTTGGCCTGGTGGAAAGTGTTAAACATACACTCTTGTAGATTCTGATTCAGTTGATCTCATTCTGAAACCAACTCTGGTAGATATGGATTCATTTGATCTAGAATGTTTCCTAAACATCTATAATTGCAGCAAACTCTGAGGTAGATCAAAATTTCAGAACAACTGGGGCACCCGGCTGGCTCAGTTGGTGGAATGTGTAACTCCTGGTCTTGGGGTTGTGGGTTTGAGCCCCATGCTGGGTGTGGAGATTGCTTAAAAATAAAATCTTAAAAAAAAATAATTCAGAACCATTGACTTGATTTGTTAATTAACTCCCTCACTTTCTCTTCTGAGCTCTCATTTCTCTGTGTTCTCCTTACTGTTTTTTTTTTTCATTCAGTTGCATGATATTTTAGAGTTCTCCAAGACTCATCTTTTACGTGAATTATTTCCAGTTATCTCTCTTTGCTACCATATATATTTTCTTTTCTGACATGAAACCAGCAATTAAAGTGTGTTTCTTATCTTTCAGACTTGGTGTCCAGGTGTGAGGCCAAGAAGTTATCTCCAAAAGACATTTATGAGACAGAGTCATGCCAAAGGGCTATCATGGAAGACTTTAAAAGTCATAATCCTGAGAAATCCATTTTCAGAGATATTTGGGAATGCAATACTCAGTTTGAAAGACAACAGGAACAAGAGGGCTATTTCAGGCAATTTGTTATCAACCATGAACATATGCCTATATTTAACCAACATTCTTTACTAACTCAGGAATTTTATAATAGAGAGAAAATCTTTGGATGTAAAGAATGTAGAAAAAACTTCAGTTACCATTTATTTTTTAGTGATCACAGAAGAGCTCATTCTAAAGAAAAACTGTCTGAATGTAAGGAATGTGCAGAAATTCTTAATATATCATATCTTACTAAACAGAGAATTCAAAATAGTAACAAGTGCAATGAATGTAAGGAATGTTGGAGAGCTTTTATTCATTGTTCACAACTTAAGCAACACCTGAGAATCCATAATGGCGAAAAACGCTATGAATGTAAAGAATGTGGGAAGGCCTTTAATTATGGCTCAGAACTTATTCTGCATCAGAGAATTCACACTGGTGAAAAACCTTATGAATGTAAAGAATGTGGGAAGGCCTTTAGGCAGCGATCACAGCTTACTCAACATCAGAGACTTCATACTGGTGAAAAACCTTATGAATGTAAGCAATGTGGGAAAGCTTTTATTCGTGGCTTTCAACTTACTGAACATCTACGACTCCATACTGGTGAGAAACCCTATGAATGTAAAGAATGTGGAAAGACTTTTAGGCATCGCTCACACCTTACCATACATCAGAGAATTCATACTGGTGAGAAACCCTATCAATGTAGAGAATGTGGAAAGGCCTTTAGCTATCACTCAAGCTTCTCTCACCATCAGAAAATTCATTCTGGCAAAAAACCTTATGAATGTAGTGAATGTGGGAAGGCCTTTTGTGATGGCTTACAACTTACCCTGCATCAGAGGATTCATACCGGTGAGAAACCCTATGAGTGCAAGGAATGTGGGAAGACTTTTAGACAGTGCTCACACCTCAAAAGACATCAGAGAATTCATACTGGTGAGAAACCTCATGAATGTATGATATGTGGTAAGGCCTTTAGACTTCATTCACACCTTATTCAACATCAGAGAATACATACTGGTGAGAAGCCCTATGAATGTAAGGAATGTGGAAAGACCTTTAGCTATCATTCAAGCTTTTCACACCATCAGAGAATTCATTCTGGGAAGAAACCTTATGACTGTGGAAAGGTTTTTAATCATGGCTTGCAATTTAATATACATCAGACACTTCATACTGTTGAGATGCCAGTAAGGTTTCCTCTTCTCTCTCCCCATCCTAGTCTAGCATCATGAAATTATTTTTAGAAATTTACATTTTCTTTTTTTTTATTCAAGATAAATGTTGGTAAAATAATGAATTTCATTAGTATTGATTTATTTCAATGATCCTTGAAAAAAAAAACTTCAAGCAGGGAAAATTGAAAAATTATTAACAGGTAAAAATTGCTCTAGTTCCAATGCTGTTTCTGAGTTATTATAATCAATATTGGAAATAAATTTTATAAATAGTGTTTTCACTGAAACCAGTGAAGTGGCAGAAATAAAATGAAAACAATTTCTTCCCCTCCCACATATCTGTGAGAGCCACTATGTGTGTGTTGCTCCTTCCTGCTCAAACATACCTGCAAATATGGAGGGTTTATTGCATGTATATGGAAGATTTTACCGCCTATAGTGACATATTTCACAGCAATTTCTTTTTGCACTTAAATAATTGTGGACTTTTTTTCCAGGTGAATACATACAGATCTAACATTGTTTTTAAAGCTCCTGAATATTTCTGGTATAGGATGTATATCCATATTTTAAGCCATTCCTTACTATAGACATTTGATTGTTCTATTTCTTTTTCATCCCAAAGGATCATACAGTAAATATTCTTATCTCATCATTCTTTTATTTCCATTGGGTAGATTGCCAACCGTGAGAGTGTATGTAGTTTTGATGTTACATTAATTTTTTAGTTTAAAAATTTAGGTAATAAAAATACATGCTACAAAATTCAAAAGTTATCAAACAAGTAAAGTAAGAATTAAAGCTTTCTTAATACCTGATTCTATAGGACCAGCTGTCAGGTCTTTTGTATTCTTCCAGGGATTAAAATTTTTAAATTCTTTGGATGAAAGTGGATTAATCATAATCTTTGTTTCATGAAATTCTCATCGTTCCAAATTTAGCCCTCTTTCATTGCAGTATTTCCAAGGGATTTACAGACGTGCCAACTATCAATTTACTGCCTGTCTTCTCCAAATCCTTCATTGCCTGCAATCCTTCGCTGCAATATTGGAACTCTCTCTTTTGTTTATAACATTATTTATCTGAGTCCTCTGTCTCTTTGTTTTTGGTTAAGTCGGACTAGCTAATAGTTTTTCAACTATATATTTTCAAAGGGCCAACCCTTGGTTTTATTGATCTTTTCTATTATCTTTTAAGTATCTTTCATTTATATGCTCTTATATCACTTCCTTCCTTATGCAAACTTTGGCCTTAGTTCTTTTTTCTAGTTTCTTGGGGTGTGACGTTAGGTACTTAAGACTGTTTCCCCCTAATGTAGCTTTGATCCCTGTAAACTCCCCCATTAGAACTGCATTTATTATATCCCATATGTTTGTTTCCATTTTCATTTTTGTTAAGATATTGTCTGATTTCCATTTTGATTTCTGTTTTGATCAATTGGTTGTTCAGGAGTGTGTACTCCTGAATATGTATAATTTTCACATATTTGTGAAATTTTCCAGTTTTCCTCCTGTTAATGATTTGTAGTTTCATACCATTGTGGTCAAAAAAGTTACTTGATAGGATTTCAATCTTAAATGTGCTAAGACTTATCTTATAGCCTAACATACGATTTATGCTGGAGAATGTTGTGTGTGTTCTTGAGAAGAATGTGTATTCTGCTGCTGTTGGGTGGAATATTCTGTGTATGTTCATTAGTTCCATTTGATCTAAAGTGTTATTCAAGTCCACTCTTTCCTTATTGATTTTCTGTCTGAAAAGAGCTACTGTTGAAAGTGGGATATTGAATTTCTCTGCTCTTTTTATTGCTATCTACTTCTCCCTTCAGATCTGTCAGTATTTGCTTCATATATTTAAATGCTCTGGTGTAGGGGCGCCTGGGTGGCACAGTCGGTTAAAGCGTCCAACTTCAGCCAGGTCACGATCTCGGGGTCCGGGAGTTCGAGCCCCGCGTCAGGCTCTGGGCTGATGGCTCAGAGCCTGGAGCCTGTTTCCGATTCTGTGTCTCCCTCTCTCTCTGCCCCTTCCCCGTTCATGCTCTGTCTCTCTCTGTCCCCCAAAAAATAAATAAATAAACGTTGAAAAAAAAATTAAAAAAAAAAAATAAATGCTCTGGTGTAGGATGCATATATATTTACAATTGTTGTATTCTCTTTATGAATGATCACTTATATAATGACTTGTGACAGATTTTGACTAAAAGTCTATTTTTAGTGATATAACCACCCCTGCTCTCTTTTGGTGATCATTTGAACAGAATATCTTTTTCTGTCCTTTCACTTTTAGTCTATGTGTGTCCTAAAGCTAAAGTGATTCTCTTGTAGTCAGCATATTTTGGAGTTCTTCTTCGACTCTGTCTCCCTGTCTCTCTCCCCTTCCCTCCGCCCTCCTCCCTTCTCCCTCTCCCTCCTTCTCCTTCCTCTCCCTCCTCCCTCTCTTCTGCCTCCTCCTTCTCCTTCTACTCCTCTTTCTCCTTTTTTTGGTCCATTCAACCACTCAATGGCCTTGATTGGAGAATTTAATTCTTTACAGTTAAAGCAATTATTGATAGGTAAGATCTTACTGCCATTCCATTCATTGTTTTCTGACTGCATTGTAGTTCCTTTGTTCCTTTCTTCCTCTCTTGCTGTCTTCCTTTGTGATTTGATGATTTTTTTTTTTAAATAGAAGTATGCTTTGGTTCCTTTCTCTCGTGTATTGACTATAGGTTTTTTTCTCTTGGTTACTATGGGGCTTACATAAAACATCTTACAACCATAACAGTCTATTTTAAGGTAATAGCAACTTCAGTTGCATAAAAATTCTCTTTTACCTCTGCCCTCCCCCTAAGTTTTATTATATTGATGTCATATTTTGTGTCTTTTTATATTGCATATCAAGAAATTACAGTAGCTAGTTATTTTTAATATTTTTTGTTTTTTTTAACTTTTATACTCAAACATGATTTATGCACTATTTTTGCAATATTATTGTGAATTTGACTATTTACCTTTTCCAGTGAGTTTTATACTTTCCTAACATTTCATGTTGTCACTTAGTGTCCTTTCATTTCAACTTGAATTCCCTTTAGCATTTCTTTTAAGACAGGTCTAGTCGTGATGAACTACCATAGGTTTTGTCTGAGAATGTCTTAATCTTGCCTGTGTAGCTTGCCATATACATTTTAAGTTATCAAAATCTACTTTACCTGTGTATTAATTCCAGAGAGATACAGAAATGTTACCCATATATAGCTCTGTTTCTTGTTCTTCCATTTTGTGTTATTATACATATTATATCATGTTATGAACCTAAACTTTATATTTTTTTGTGTCTACTAAAGATGCTGAGTAAAGAAAAGAAGCAAAGTATATACTATGGAATTTGTTATATTAACCTTCTTATTTACCATCTCTATTTCTCTTTGTTTCCAGTGGATCCAAATTAATATCTAGTATCATTTCTTTATTCTAATACAGCTTTGCTCCCACCTGCCTTCTTTGTGTTGTTTAATATAGTAATTTCTGTATGTTCTAGGTCTAACAATATAGTTATATTGTATACAGTTGTATAGGTATTGTGTAGTGTAAGTCCTGACAGTTTTTCTTCTTTAATAATGCAAGTGCCTGACTTAAACCAAGGCATCCACTTCAGAGATGGCTATCTCCAGCACATTGCCAGCCACATGACTAGATAAAGAGCCAGGCCTCCCCTCTCTCAAGGCTTTTTAGGTTTAGAGATCTTGGTTGATTTCAATAACTGACCATTTGGGCTCCTTTTTTTTTTTCTCTTCCTGCACTTCAAATTCCTGCTCTTATGTTCTAACCTCATCAATAAAGAGTAAGCCCCCTAAACCCTAGGCCTCCCACCTATGAGCCCTTAGTCAAACAATAAAAGTAAAACCCTTCACTTTCTGTCTCTCTCTCTCTGTGCAACCTCACTGTATGGCTCCAGATGTGCCGTGTAATTTTCAGGATTTGCAAATAATAAACGTTCTCTCTTTTTTTAAGTTTATTTATTTTTTAAGAGAGAGAGAAAGCAGGGGAGACAGAGAGTGAGGGAGACAGAGAATCCCAAGCAGGCTCCATGCTGTCAGCACAGAGCCCAATGTGGGACTTGAACTCATGAACCCATGAGATCACGACCTGAGCCAAAATCAAGAGTCAGATGCTTACCCAACAGAGCCACCCAGGTGCCCCATTGAGTTTTCTCTTTCAGAGTTTCCTGATGTTTATTGTTGAGAGCATCTTGCAATTATAGTAAGAACCACAAGGGCTAGTCTAGCCACAACATTCATTATCAATAGCATGGGACTGGCACAAACATTGTTTTATATATATAATTGCTTTTTAGACCAAATAAGAGAAGAAATATGCATTTGTGATATCTTTTATAATTACATCATTACCTTTACTGGTGCTTTTTTGGTCACTTGTTTTCATTCTGAAGAACTTTCTTTAATGTGTTTTGTAAGGTGGGTCTGTTACCAACAGATTGTCTCAGTTTGAGTTTGACTGGCATGTCTTTATTTCACCATTTTTTAAAGGCAACTTTACTTGCATATAAAATTTTTTGTATACAGATCCCCACCCACCCTCAACCCGACCAGAACTCCTCTCAGAACTTTGAATATGTCATCCCATTGTTTTCTGGTCTGTGTTGTTTCTGATACACACACTTGTGATACTGTTCACTTTATTGGGGCTCCCTTGTAAGTGATGAGTCTTTCTGTTGCTTTCAAGATTTTCTTCTTGACTACCTTTTAGCAATTTTACTATGAGGTCTTTGTGGATCTTTGTTTAGTTTCTTTAGCTTCTTGGATGTGTATATTAAAGTTTTTCAGTGAACTGGGAAATTTTCAGCCATTATTTCTTAAATGTTTTTTTCTGATTCTCTCCTTTACATGTATGTTGGCATTCTTAATGATGTCCTATATTTCTCTGAGGCTCTGTTCATTTTTCTTCATTCTTTTTTCTTTCTGTTCTTTGAATTACATGATCTCCATAATGGTCATATTCATTGATTCTTTTGCCAGCTCAGATTTGTTGAGTTCCTCAAGTTAGTTTTTCATTTTGGTTATTGCAGTCTTAAACTCCACAATTTCTATTTGGTTCTCTATAATTTTGATTTCTTTATTAATGTTTGCTCTTTGATGAAGCATTGTCATCATATTTTCTTTTGCTTCTTTAATCATGGTTTCCTTCAGTTCTTGAACATAATTTTTAAAAAATTTTTTTTTTTCAACGTTTATTTATTTTTGGGACAGAGAGAGACAGAGCATGAACGGGGGAGGGGCAGAGAGAGAGGGAGACACAGAATCGGAAACAGGCTCCAGGCTCTGAGCCATCAGCCCAGAGCCTGACGCGGGGCTCGAACTCACGGACCGCGAGATCGTGACCTGGTTGAAGTCGGACGCTTAACCGACTGCGCCACCCAGGCGCCCCTCTTGAACATAATTTTTTTTAAAATTTTTTTTCAACATTTTATTTATTTTGGGACAGAGAGAGACAGAGCATGAACAGGGGAGGGGCAGAGAGAGAGGGAGACACAGAATCGGAAACAGGCTCCAGGCTCTGAGCCATCAGCCCAGAGCCTGACGCGGGGCTCGAACTCACAGACCGCGAGATCGTGACCTGGCTGAAGTCGGACGCTTAACCGACTGTGCCACCCAGGCGCCCCTTGAACATAATTTTAATGGCTGCTTTGATGTCCTTTTCTGTTAAGTGATATACTTGAGCCCTCTCACAGACAATTTCTATTGCTTGCTTTTTTCCTGTGTTTGGGTCATATTTTCCTGTTTCTTTTTATGTCTCATAATTTTTTGTTTAAAATTGACACTTGAGGTAATATATCGTGTTACATATTTTAGCAACTCTGGGTACTGATTTTTCCACCCTGGTTTCTGAACGTTGGTAATCTGTGGCCCTTAATCAAACCCAGAGTCTTGTTTGTTTGTTTGTTTGTTTGTTTGTTTGTTTTCCAATGGGCTCACATCTATTGTGGGGCTTCAACTCATGACCTTGAGGTCAAGAGTCAGATGCTCTACTGACTGAGCCACCCAGGTGACCTGTTTCTTGTGTAATTCTACAGTTGGCTAATACGGTGATATTGTCTTACATTCTTTAAAGGGGTGGTCATAAAGCATTCAAGGCCACTTTTCATAAGGGACTGTGCCACAGAGTTCCATGAGTTTTTTGTTTTTTGTTTTGTAACTCTGAGGATCAGAATCTATTTTGCAGAGGCATAGGCTGCAGCACCAGCAAAGATATGTTATAGGATGTTAACCATCTGGTTTTAGGAGTATAGGCTTTAGCATGCCAAATGGTGATATGCTCTTCTTTCAAAGAAGCCATCACCCAGTGGTCCTGAATACTGCACAGGTTATCACTCTTTCTCCTGCATGCACTTTAGAATGAGTGTTCAGTGCCTGCTGGGACTAATTGTCCCAGGGTAAGTGTGATTTCCCTGAGCTTAGCATCAGTAATGACTTATGCTGGAATTGAGACATATGATTCAATCTGAGGTAGAGATTTGGGCAAAGACACATGACCCAGGACTACTTTAAGGAGGGTCTGAATCTCATTTCTGTAAATACCAGTTATCAAAACTTGTGATTTAGGTCAGTTAAATCTTTAACAGAGGTTTTGTAGGACTCAGAAAATACAGCACAAAGTGGCAAAACTCAAAGCACAAACTCTCAGACAGCAGCACAAATCAAACAGTGTGCTTTCAAGTTAGCAACTCAAAATGCACAGTTGCCAAAAGGCAACAGAGTTTATTAGCAAACCCAAGCATAGAAGAAAGACCCCTGGTAGTGGCAGTTATTGCTTGGACGCTCTGATCACTGCCTTAAGTTTTGCAGCCACAGTACAGATGTGGGATATAGCCCCAACTCAAAATTTTGTTTGGTTGTCAAGCCTGATGTTGCCACACATGCACCAACAGAATATGGAAAGGCTTATTACTCACATAATGATATTTTCTGGGGAGAACAAAGCAGGATTCCAAGCAGGTCTCAAAATGGATTGAGAGATCAGGGAGGGGAGAGTGACTTGGGTTTTTATTGTGCTTAGGGGTGGGGCTGTGTAAGGGTTCCCATGAAGAGGCTGGGGTTTGTGTAGTTTGAACTTCCCATGCACTAAAAGAAAGGACAACAGTCAAACACCAAAAATGGAATCATACCCTTTATTACACTGTATTATCTGTTAACTTTGTAACAAGCTACCACAAACAGCAGCTTAGAGCAACACACAGTCATTCTATTACAGTTTCTGAGGTTCATGAATCTAAACATAGCCTTGCTGGGTCCTCTACTTCAAAGTTTCTCATAAGGCTACAGTCAAGGAGCATGTGGCTGGCTTGGTTGGAAGAGTGTGCAACTCTTGATACCAGGGTTGTAAGTTTGAGCCCCACGTTGGGTGTAGAGATTACTTAAATAAAACTTAAACAAACAAAAAAAACAACGAAAAAAAGGCTACAGTCAAGGTATGGATCAGGTTTTACCTGAAGGCACAACTGGGGAAGGATCACTTCCAAGCTCACATGGTTATTTGCAGGATTTAGTTCCTTATAAGCTATTAGGCTAAGGACCTCAGTTTCATACTGGTTGCTGGCCAGGATCCAATTTCAGTTCATTGCTGTCTGGGCTTCACCACTATGGCATCTTACTTCATCAAAGCCAGCAAGACACAGTCAATAAAGAGTCTTATAGCAAGAAAGAAGTTGTCTTTTGTAACTTTAATCATGGAAGTGACTTCCTGTGACCTTTGCCATATTCTTTTGGTTAGAAATAAGTTGATAAGTCCACTCTCAAAGGAAGGGGATTACACAAAGGCATGCATGTCAGGATCAGGGATCATTGAGGGACATTGTAGTCTTTCTGCCAGGGACCTATGGCCATTTACTTGAGCAACTTTACATTGGAAAAAGGAAAATACTCAGACATCTTGGAATCATTGTCTGACTTGACAGTGATACCCAGAGACCTAAAGCATTATCATAGTCCACATGTTAAAATAGTCTTATGTGGGTGTCAGGTAATAAGTTGATTCTAGTTTACAGGGGATCTATTGGGTTCATAGACGATCTGGTGGCTCTTTTATGTATCCCTAAATTTACAATAAGTATTGACATATTTTGGAGGTGAAGTTAATCCACGTATGGGATCCTTGGCCTTTAGTGTTAGAGTTGCAGTGGAAAAAAACCAAGTGGAAACCTCTGAGATTATTCCTGTTCCCTCAAGCTACAATGGTAAATAAAAAATTGTATCACATCCCAGAGAGATGGTAGAGATTTGTCCCACCCTAAAGATCAAAAGGATGTAAGGTTAGTGGTCACTATTATACCTCAGTATCATATGTCTATTTTTTTAACTTGTTTTATTTTTTATTTTTTTAAATTTACATCCAAATTAGTTAGCATATAGTGCAACAATGATTTCAGGAGTAGATTCCTTAGTGTCCCTTACCCATTTAGCACACCCCCCCTCCCACAACCCCTCCTATAACCTTCAGTTTGTTCTCCATATTTGAGTCTCTTCTGTTTTGTCCCTCTCCCTGTTTTTACTCATACGTCTGTTTTATATCCCAGTCTGTGAATGTAACTGCAAGCTCTACCAATTAGCACCTTTTGGAAGTGATATTTTTGCTATAGCAGGTGTATAGTATACAGTGATTGATTTGAATGAGTTTATTCTTTTCTATCCCAATCACAAAAGAAAACCAAAAACAGTTTGCAAGTGACAGACAAAATATGGATTTATGATTTTGCCACCTCTGTCAAAATATAACAGGAGATTTGGACATTCACAGTAATTAATTTCACTGATGAAATCAATCTCATAAGACAGCATGGGGGAAGGATGTCATGCACATTGGAAGCCTTGTTAAGACACATGTTCCTCAGAGGATGAGAGAAGAACCTATAAAGATTTAGAGACCTTCCACATAGTAAAATAAAAGAAATTGCTCTATTTGTATCCTCTACTACTGAGAAGAAAGTATGCTTCCAGGCAAAATTCTTTGTGCTATGAAAGCAACACATTCAACATTTTAGAATACCCATATACAAAGTGGCAAAGAATGCTATCAGCTTTGAGCGGATCCTAACATAGTAAAGGGCTCTGTAGCATGTCCTAGCTGAGGTACAATCAGTGCTTCCACTGGAGCTACGTGATCTGAAATAACTGTACTGTTGGGAGATATGACTGATGAAAATGATGCAGTGTGGAGTTCATGGCAAGTCGTAATCAGAGCAGGATGAGCAAGAGTATGTCATCCAAAGCAGATAATTACAGTTTTTGAAAATAAGCTCCTGGTGTGCTACTGGACCCTGTGAGGACAGATTGCTTGGCCATGTGAAGCCAAGTCACCATGCACCCTGAACTGCCCATTGTGAGGTATATCATGTCAGAACCACAAAAGTGATAACGTTGGATGAGCCCAGTGCAATCTTTGAAAAACTGGAAATGGTACATTGAGGATTAAGCACAAGAAGTACTAAAGGGCACACGGAATCTACATGAGCCTGTCACCCATCACTTCCACCAGTGTCTCAGATCACTCATATGGACAAATGGGAGTCCCATATAACCAGCTGAGGAAGAAAGAAAAAGGCTGACCTTGGCTTACAGTTTGTTGACTCTATATGTGAATGTAAACTGAAGTGGAAAGCAACAGCATTACACAGAAGCTTCACAGGGGTGGCTCTGAAAGAGAAATATTTCTCATTGGATGAAACTTAATGTATTGCATTTGGTCATCCACTTCATGTAGAAGGAGAAGTGGCCCAAGAGAAGAATAATCACACTCCTTGGGTAAATGTCAGGGGCCTGGAAGAAGAAAGGTTAGAAGATAGTTTTATCAGTCAATATTTAATCAGAGAAATAGAAACAGTATATGTAAAGACTTATTGTAGTGAATCTGCTTATGTGATTGTAGGGGCTGTCTAGGCAAGCCTAAAATCGGGAACAGCAGGCTAGAATTCTTGGACATGAGATGAAACTGCTATCTACAGGCAGAATTCTTTCTTTTTCAGGGAATTCCTCAGCTCTGCTCTTAATGTCTTTCAACTGATGAAATCTAGGATAATCTCCCTTAAAGTTAACTGATTATGGACTTTAGACACATCTACAAAATACCTTCACAGCAACACCTAGATTAGTGTTTTTTAAAAAAAAATTTTTTTTAACGTTTATTTATTTTTGAGACAGAGAGAGACAGAGCATGAACGGGGGAGGGTCAGAGGGAGACACAGAATCTGAAACAGGCTCCAGGCTCTGAGCTGTCAGCACAGAGCCTGACGCGGGGCTCGAACTCACAGACTGCGAGATCATGACCTGAGCCGAAGTCGGACGCTTAACCGACTGAGCCACCCAGGCGCCCCCCTAGATTAGTGTTTGATTGAATACCTGTAGTCTAGCCAAGTTGACACATATACATGATCTTAACTGTCCACCGCTTATCAACTTGGCACCCACACACATTTCCTTTAATTACACTCTTCAAATGAAGACCGTGAGTCCTACTTCCAACTAACATGAAACATTCTGTGTACAATTGAAAACACATTAACCCTTTCTCCAGGAGAGGATGCCTTTGGATGAAGTTCACTGTCTTTTTTATACCCTGTAACTTAAATATTGTGATATAAAGTTAACTATTTTTTAATGTTTATTTGTTTTTGATAGAGCACAAGAAGGAGAGGGGCAGAGAGAGAGAGGCACAGAATTTGAAGCAGGCTTCAGGCTCTGAGCTGTCAGTGCAGAGCCTAATGCAGGGTTCAAACCCACAAACTGTGAGATCATGACCTGAGTTGAAGTCAACCAACTGAGCCACCCAGGTGTCCCTGAAGTTAACTATTATTAATAAATGTTATGCTTGATGGGATAAGAGAGGGAAGGAAACAAAAATATTTGGTTAATAGACATAACAAAATGAGGAAGAATTATGCATACTATTACTGTTCTCATTTTTACAACTGGTCATGTAGCATTTATAACTACCTTCTTTCACTACACATTTCATATCTACTTTGCCCTCAGCAAGCACCTCAGCTGGCTTTGATTCTTTCCTGGCAGGATAGCCCAAATATTCCTAAAGTGTCTGAGTCCTTAGGAGTTCTCCCTGAATCCAGGTGCAGTTTTCCATTAACATTAACTGCAGGATGCAGCAGTAATGAGACACCCTAAAGGATCTCTTATATTTCACACATAATCTTCTTACATCCATTATGTAGTACCAATTTCCTCATGGTAATCAGGACCAATCACTCATTCAGTACAGTAACCACCTCCTTTGCCTGTTGATTCAGAAGCATGAGGAGCCCAAAGTGGCCTCAATCCAAGGTGGCAGCTTCATCTTTGACTTTAATGGAATGATTGTTGTATCTTCTGGTGGAAGCATTCCTCTCTTTGTAACTAAGACTTCTAGTCCAGCAGAGCCTAAGGTTGCTGGGATGGAAAGCAAAAATTTTGCTATTGGATCACTAGGGGTGATAATGAGTGGAACCACTCCCATTTGCACCCCTTGATTCCTGGACTCTGGGAAAAACAGCACCATATATTGGATGCTTATGTAAAGCATATACATCATCCTCAAAGACACTTCCCCAGTCCCACAAGATACTGCTACCTCACTGACACTGAAACTGAGGCTTCAAAAGGTGATTCTAATACTCCATCAAGACCACTTCTTCAGGATGATAGAAAACATGGCAACACCATGTGAGTACCATGAGTATGGGCTTGTTGCCACAATTCATTTGCTGTGAAATGAGCCCTCTGATCAGAAGCAAGTGTTACTTGAAATACCACAGTGATGCATAAGGTGCACTATAAGTCCCCAGATGGTGGTTTGGTGGAGGCATTGAGTGCAGGAAAAACAAAGCCATATCACCCAGGGAATGATGCCATATTGGTGACTCTGTCGGTCTCTGCTACTGGCAGACTGGGAACTCAGCAGTAGCTGTAACCAGGACAGTCATGATGAATGGAAGTCCATGTTGCTGAGTGGATGCAGAACCTCCATCTTTGGGACCATGGCCACTTTGTTTTATGAGCCTACTGGGCAATGACAGGAGTGGCTGAGGAAAGAGGCTGACTGATATCCACAGAGTTGATCATCCTATACATGTATTAAGATCCTCCTCTGCTGAGATAAACATTCACATTGGACACAAGTATCGTCACATCATTTGCCTACTCAGACCTATTCATATACCCCTTCCCTAGACCTCCTTATCACACATTTTTCCAGTCATATTCCTTCTAAATCCCTGACCATCCAACCAAACTATTGGCCATAGTCTATGAATATAGATTCTTGCTTCTGGCCATGTCTCCTTCCAGGCAAAATAAGCAACCAGATGGTCTCCTTCCAATTTTTCCCACTGGGAAGATTTCATTTCATCATTGTCCTCCAAGAATGTCCCAGAAAGGGACTATAGTACTGCAACTGTCCTTATTTGGGTGGTACTTGCATATCTTACAGAACCATCTGTAAACTACGTTCACATTTTTCTCTTTGTCAGCCAGCTGGTTGTAGGGCACTCCCCATGTATGGGCTAGGAAAAGGTAGTATCATAGAATTGGAGGTCATGTGCATTTATTTAGTCCACTTCTTCATGCAAATTTGCCTTCAGGGCCTGCTTGAGCCAAGTCTCCTATATACCACTCTCATTTGGCAATGTGGTGCTGCTGTCCACATCCAACTTTGTGGCCTGGTGGGCAGCTCAGATCTCATGGTGATTTGATGGACTATGATTAATTGTTGAGTCTCTACTAAAGCCCAGTAGCAAATCAAATGCTATTTCTGAAAAAGAGAGTAACAGCAAAGGATGGCAGGACTTCGAAATCTAAAGGCTCTGCACTGTGATTCACCAACAGGGGCCTGCCAAAGGCTCCCAATAGCATCTCTATCTGCCACTGATACTTCAAGCACCATCAGATATTATGGAACATATGGATCAAGTAGGAAAGCAGCTTGCCTAGAAGCCTGGACCTGTTGAAGAGCTTTCTGTCATTCTGGGTCCCACTCAAAACTAGCAGCTTTTCAGTTCATTAAGTAAATGGGCCATAATGGCATATCCAAATGAGGACTATGTTTTTTTTCTAAAATCCAAAGAGCACAGTACATGTCATGGCTCTATTCTGGTTCTAGGAGGGGCCAGTTTCACTTAAAGTTATACTTTAAGAAGGATATTTCAAGGTGCCTGTGAAGCGTCTGAATTTGGCTCAGGTCGTGATCTCACAGTTAGTGGGTTTGAGCCCCACGTTGGGCTCTGCACTGACAGCCCAGAGCCTGGAGTCTGCTTCAGATTCTGTGTTCTGTGTCTCCCTCTCTCTGCCCCTCCCTCACCTGTGTGCTGTCTCTCTCTCTCAAAAGTAAATAAACTATATAGATCTATAGATATATACCACTACTTTGACTCCATAGAAATTCCACTATGGTGGAAGGCCTTTGAATTTTTGCTAAAGTATTTCCCACTCACTGACCTACAAATATCTTAACAATACATCTACCATCCTTATACCTTATTAATGTAATGGACTAACATGATGACTTGGGGAAGGGAAGTGTGATCAAGGTGTAGGTGGACTAAATTATGATATAGAGCTGGAGAGTTGGTATACCCTTGTGATGGTTAATTTTATGTGTCATCTTGGGTAGGCCACAGTACATATTTGCTCACATATTATTCTAGATGTTCTTTGAAGGTATTTATTAGATGAGATTAACATTTCAATCAGCAGACTGAGTAAAGCAGATTGTCCTTCATAATATGTGTGGGCCCCATTCAGTCAGTTGGAGGCTTTAATAGAAAAAAATTGGCCTCTCTTGAAGAGGAAATTCTGTGAGCAGACTGCCTTTAGGCTTGAACTGCAGCATCAGCTCTTCCCGGGTTTTCCAGCCTGCATGACTGCCCTGC
The DNA here is from genome assembly GCF_016509475.1 of Prionailurus bengalensis. NCBI lineage: Eukaryota > Metazoa > Chordata > Mammalia > Carnivora > Felidae > Prionailurus > Prionailurus bengalensis. The sequence continues at coordinate 17,618,491 of NC_057352.1, read as the reverse complement.
AGATTTTTGACTTGCCAGCTTCCACAGTTGCATGATCCAATTCTTTAAAATAAGTCAATCTCTTTCACTGTGTCTACCTTCTGTTTGTTTATATACGTGTGTATATATGTGTTTGTATACATACATGTTAGTAAATATATACATGGGAAATATATACATGTGTGTATATGTATGTACACATATATATCTATGTGTATATGTGTGTATTTGTGTATAAACCTCTAAGTGGTCCTGTTTCTCTGGAGAACCCAGACTAGCACAGCTCCTGAGGTAGAACAGTAAAGGTGTATTGCTAGCCTGAAAACACAGTGGTGGTCTTTACTAACAGGTGTTTAGAAAAAAAAATTTTTCTAGGTCAATAGCTCTATACCACATACCAAAGGATATGTTAATTTGCTCAAGCAACAAAACCATATCTGGAGTGCAATTAGGATTACCACCTGATTAAATTTATGATCTTCTATTGTCACTTAAGATCCATCTGTTTCCCACATAAGCCAAATAAGTGACTTGAATGAAATATGTTGGATATCACCACCCCTCTCATCTTTCAAGTCCAGTGGCACAAATCTCTGCAATCCCTGCAGGATTATGGTATTACTTTTCTTTTTTAATTACTATTTTTGTGGGTAGAGGCAGCTATACCTACAAAGGCTTCTGGTTGGCCTTCCTTAACATAATAACTCTCATGCTACAGGTCAGAGAACTAATATGGGGGCTCTGTTGCCAAGTAGGTCTATTCCAATTATGCATTTGGAACTGGGGAAATAACCACAAGATGGGTTGGGAAACTAATGGACTCTAAAATTCCATTGATCACCTGACCTCCATAAGTCCCTACTCAACTGGTGGACCACAGTGACATTCTGGGTTTCCAGGAATTAGAGTTAGTTCAACCAAATGTTCATTAATTCCTGAAAAGTATAATTATGTTTTACCCATTGCAGCTGCTTTGGCATTTACTTTGGTAAATGGCCATAGTTTCCTCTGGAGAAGGGTAGGTGAAAGATTAACAATATAAATTTTTGACACTGTAGCAGTGTTCTTTTTCAGAGGGATCTGGGCCTTCCCTTTTATTCAAGGGGCTCTGGGTCTGTAAAGTGGCTCAGGTTTGGGAATTGGTTGAGGGGTTATGAATCACTGTAGTAATTCTAGTTAGACTTCTGTTCACTCAGCCTAGAAGTCTTTTGCTTATATAGATCAAATAAGAATTTAGTAATCTAGGGGTGCCTGGGTGGCTCAGTCAGTTGGGTGTCAGACTTCAGCTCAGGCCATGATCTCCCAGTGGGTGGGTTTGAGCCCTGTGTCAGGCTCTGTGCTGACAGTTCAGAGCCTGGAGCCTGCTTCAGATTCTGTGTCTCCTCCTCTCTCTGCTCTCCCATGCTCATGCTCTGTCTCGCTCTATCTCTCAATAATAAATAAACATTAAAAAAATTAAGAAAAAGAATTTAGTAATCTAACCATATATGTCTTTTCTAGGTATACTGTGATCAATTAGCAAACACCATGGGTTTCTGTGAATCAGACTACATTGTTTACTGCTTTGGCTTTGCTGCTCTTTACATAACCACACTGGCCAGGAATCCGGCCCCTTCTACTCCAGGATCCCATTATCCTCATTGTATTTTTTAAATGTTTATTTATTTTTGAGAGAGAGAGAGAGCAGGGGAGACGCAGAGAGAGAGGGAGACAGAGGATCTGAAGTGGGCTCTGTGCTGACAGCAGAGAGCCCAATGTGGGGCCCAAACTCACATATCATGAGATCACGACCTGAACCGAAGTCAGATGCTTAACAGACTGAACCACCCAGGTGCCCCTCCTTATTGTATTTTGAGATTCCAGTCATTGGTAACAGTTTCCACCATAATTTTCAATGTACAGAGAAAACAGAGTTCTTTGGTATGCTGAGCCTCCTCCTCACAGTTATAGTGAAAAGTTTGTCTTCTAGAATCTCTGGAGTAGATTAGCAGGTCTTAGGTGATAAATATAGTCTAGCATTCCAATCTCCCTAAGCCTTTGGATACCTTACTCTGCAGTATACCAAGGAGGTTCTAGCATATCAACTTCATTTAGGGTAGTCCACTGTTAGTCCATGTTTTAGCTAGCCAGTCAATTAGAGCCTTTCTTAACTCCTCAAGCCAAAACAATGACTCCAGAATCCACCTGATACAACTTTATATTCTTTCCACCATAATCACACACCTTAAAATCCATTTACAAACATAACCCACAGATTTATATTTGCATAAATTAGAAAAATCATGCAGTTCTTTTGGTGTATAGCACAACTCCTTTGGGTCACACTTTGTACCTAACTTTTTGGGTACAGTATCCTGGGTCTTGAATCTCTTCATTGGTTTAGAAGCAAAGAGGTATGGAAGGATTAGTCTTGAGGAGAATCAGCAGTGCCTTTCCAGGCAACTACCTCTGGGGGGGCCATGACAAGTTCTTCAGGCAAAGGAGAAGTAACCTCAGGCAGGGGTAGTAGGTCTGCTTCTAGTGGCAAAGAAGACTCAAAAGAATTTATGGGTTCAATGTCCCTAGCTTTGCTGTAACCTGTCCATGTATTCCAACTCCTATTTTCAGCATCCCATTTTTTTTTCCAATCAGTGCTCTCACTTTAAGAGAAGATACCCTAGAAGTTTAGGAATTTAATTTGCAGAGTAATACATCCACTGGCTGGATGAGGCTCTGGGCTTCTTTTTCAGAAATCTTGGCCTTGAGGGTACACGAGATAAGGTTTTTCTTCCAGGGAAGATAAAGAAGCTTTTAGGTCATTTATGCAGAGCTTGAACTGGGAGTTTTAAGTCTTGAGCTCATCTTTTTCTTTCTCCACATTCTCCAGCAGTTATAAGCCACCAGCCATATTAGTTTCCTATGGCTACTCTAACAAATTACCACAAATTTGGTGGCTTAAAATAACACAGATTTGTTCTCTTATATTTCTGGATACCAGAAGTCCAAAATCAGTTTCACTGAGATGAAACTGTCAGTAGGGCCTTGCTCCCACCAGAAGTTTGAGGGGAGGACCTGTTTTCTTGCCTTTTCCAGCTTTTGAGAACTGCCTTATTTGCATGTCTTGACACATAGACCCTTCCTTCATCTTAAAAGCTGACAGCATAGCATCTTCAAATCCCTCTCTCTCTCTGCTTGAGGTGGTTATATCGCCTTCTTTCTTCTAGAGTAGAATCTCTGACTACCTCCTTATTATAAGGGTACTTATTACATTTATTGTCCATGGCTTTGTGTTTGGTATCTGCACATTTGAAGAGGCACCCCTTCCAGTCTTTACAGAACGGCTTCAGTAGTGAAATCCCCTCACAAGTTAGCCTATCCAGAGATTCTGGGTGTGTCAGCTAGTGGGGTTCATGGGTAGGCTTGTTCTTAGTGTCTGGGTCAGAAAATTGGTGGGTTTGACACCTGGGTGCATGGGATGGGCCTGGTGCCTACCTGGGACTGTAGGGGGCAGGCCTGGAGCTTGGATCCATGATGGCAAAGCTAGCACTGGAGTCTACTGGGCTGAGCCTGTTGATTGGGTTTGTGCAGCCTGCCTGGAGCCTAGGATTGCAGGGGTTGGACTGATGCTAGGGTTCACTGGTCTTGGCCTGGGATCTGGGCCAAGCCGACTGTTGCTGTAGCAGGCTTTGAACCTCAGTATGCAGGAGCCAGCTTTGGTGCTTGAGTTAGCCTGGTGTCTGAGTCCATGGGGATGGGCCTAGTCATGAGTTCTTGGGGGCCAGCCTGGTTATGGGGTCCATTGGGGCAGGACTGGTACTTGGGTAAATGGAGGTGGGCCTGGTGGCTGGGACTGTGGGTGCTGGCCTGATGCTGGGACAGGCCTAGAGCCTGGGACCATGGGTACAGCCTGATGTCTGGATCTGTGGGAGCCAGTATTGTGCTGGAGTGGGCTGGGATATTATTGTCTGTATTGGCTGGACTGGAGCCTTGTGTCTGGGTCCACAGGGGCAGGCCTGGATCCTGAGCCATAGTGGTGGCCCTGGAGTCTGGATCCTAGAGGCTAGCCTGGCACTGGTGCAGTCCTGGAGCTTAGGCCTGCAGGGGCTTGCCTAGAGCCTGGGTTCACTGGGAAGCGTGGTGCTGGGGTCCATGGCAAAGTTGGGTGCTCTCTTCACTCTCCTTCCACTATGTGGAGGGCATAGTTCTCCACAGTTTATTGAGGGCATGGGGAAGGGGTGAGGCAGGTGGTATGAAATTGTCCTTTTTACCCTCTTTAATGCATCTTTTATTTCTGTGCTCCTCCCAAATGCTATAATTGGTCATTTGGATTTCTTATTTCTTAAGATGAAAAACTTCAAGTGTGGATGGTTGTTCATATTAATGTTTTTATATGAGAGCAAGTGTTAAAAACTCCTATTCCACAATCTGGTTATCACTGCTCCAGTTCACGTGTGTGTGTGTGTGCGCACGCATGTGCACAGTTCTATGATCTTTTTACACATGCATAGATTTGTAAATATTTACTGTATTTGTATTTGTTTCCCAAAAACAGTTTATAAAACCATTCCAACACCTCAGAGAATTCTCTCATGCATCCCCTTTCTATTCAGACCTCCCCCCCCACCCTTAACCCCTGGCAACCACTGATATGTTCTCCTTATATTTTTGCCTTTTCCAGAATGTCATATAAATGAAATCATACAGTATGTAATTTTTGACTTTTTAAAACTGGTTTCTTTCCTTTAGCATACATAATTTATATTTATAGAATAATTTATATAGCATAATTTAGCATATAATATGGGTAAATTCACTTTTATTGTTTACTGTTCCATTATGTAGGTGTTCTAAGTATATTTATCCACTGAAAAACATTTAGGTTATTTACTGTTTTTAGTGATTAAAATGATACTGTAGATACTTGTGTAGGTTTTTGTGTAAACATAAATTTTCATTTCTCTGGTATAAATATCTAGAAGTGGGATTGCTGGGTCATATGGGAAGTATATGTTTAACTTTTTAAGAAACTGCCAAATTGTTTTCTAGAATGACTTCATCATTTTTCATTCCGCTTAGCAATGTATGAGAGTTCCAGTTGTTCCAGGTCCTCTCAGTGCTTGGTATTGTCACACATTTAGGGTTTTGAAAAGTCCCAGAGTATAAACTGATGAATGTCTCAGATGGTAGAACATCCTAGGTGAATGTTTAGAGAAGTGTTGACGCCTGTGTTTTTAGCTATTGCATGTTACTTTTGAGGCAGGGCATGGCAAGCCTGTTTCTATTGCTGGACCACAAGTTGAGTGGAGGGATTCAAGCCTTAACTGGCAAGAAAGGCTCAAAGTTGAGATGCACCGTGCATACTCTGATACTAGGGGACAGGAAGGAAGGCAACAAATTTATTTACATACACACATTACCAGAAAATACACAGGAAATGAAGGAACCATGTTTGTAAGATGGAGTTCATTTACAGTTGGAAAAGCTCTAACATTATCTTCATGATGTTTGGATGTCTGGCATTGACCATGATTGAGATAAGGGCAGAGACAGGTGAGATGCTATTTAAAGTCTAAAGTTCCCCTGTAGGCCACAAAACCAACTTGTTTAATAATTCTAAGTGACTACATAGACTAGCTTGACTACATAACCAGTGAACAGATGGGCATAGAAGCCCATGCAAAGAAATTCTGCCTTGAGTTCTCCTGAAGTAGAGAGTCACACAGATCTTAGTGGTTCAACCTGGAGATAGAGTGCAGTCTGTGTGTGAATAAGGACACTGAGGAGCTTGCACCTGGATAATTTTCAGACTCCCTAATTGCTTACCTACCCTTTCTTTCTCTTGGTGAGTCACATCCTTTACTTTTAAATGAAAGCATTACATGGATGTGCTCTGTGGAATCTTGTCAGTCCTTTGCACATGTTAACTCTCTTTCATCTCATGACCTTGCAGTTAGGGCTATAAAATATGAATTTGTGAATTAATTCCTAGCCTGGTATATGTATTTAGGAGTAAGTGGACTTGGATTCCGAAATCATGTTCACTCCTAAGGGCTGCCAAAACTTCATTCACCCACACATAGATTAGTTAGCTTAAAAGTCCTCATTTTATATATTTATTCATTCATAAGATGTTCATAAAAATTAATGAAAAAGAGCAGTGCCCAACTTCTTCAAAAGAAATCTTCATACAGGGGTATGGAATATAATCCAATCCTGTTTCAGACCAAAATATAAAATATTGGGCCTGCTTTTCCTAAGAAGCAGCTTATATATGAAGAGCTGTTAGAAACCAAAATTCATTTAGACTTTCTTCAAAGCATTCAAAGTACCTTCTACAAGGATATGGCTGTACTAATCCATTAGATTCCATATCTTGATTTCTCTCTGCATCTAGTTCATGGAACCTCAGGGAAATGACTCCACACAGGATTTTTTGAAGATAGACTTGCTTCCCTCTGCATTATCCACAGTAGGCCTTTTGGGGTGATTTTCATTTGTTTGCAAAATTGTGAAGAATGCATTTGCATAGGTAAGCTAACCAAGTTGGTAAGTATAATTTACTGCCAGAAAATGAGAAAGAAGATAGTATAGGAACATTTCAGTGAGTTGTTATTCAGGTATGTAATTGCAAATAAAAAATACAGCCACATCTTCAACTGTATTTCAGGATCAGTTTTTTTTTTCATGCCAAAAATCTCCTAGTAGTCACCACGCTTTTGTTCATTGACTCCAAATCCAAATATACATACCATTATTTTTATAACAGATACTCCTAGATTTTTTTTAATTTAATTTATTTTTTTAATTTACATCCAAGTTAGCACATAGTGCAACAGTGATTTCAGTAGATTCCTTAATGCCCCTTGCCCATTTAGCCCATCCCCGCTCCCACAACCCCTCCAGTAACCCTCTGTTTGTCCTCCATATTTAAGAGTCTTTAATGTTTTGTCCCCCTCCTTGTTTTTATATTATTTTTGCTTCCCTTCCCTTATGTTCGTGTTTTGTATCTCAAAGTCCTAATATGAGTGAAGTCATATATTTGTCTTTCTCTAATTTCTCTTAGCATAATACCCTCCAGTTCCATCCACATAGTTGCTAATGGTAGATTTTTTTTTCTTTTAATCAATCAAATTTAATTTTTAAAATGTAACCATTTTGTGGGGCAGGAATCTGAAAAGGATTTAGCTGAGCAATTCTTGCTTAGGGTCCTTCTGGTGGTTCCAGTTGGGTGTTAGCAGAGGCTACAGTCATCTGAAGACTTGATTAGATGTCCCAGATGGCTTATTCATATAGTTGACATATGTTACTGGATGATGGCTGGGAGGTTAGCTGGAGCTATTGACCAGGTGCCTACATATAGACTTTCTAGCATTACGATCTCAGTTTGGTTAGACTTCTTTCATGGAAGCAGTTTTTCCCAGAGTTAGAGTTCCAAGCCTCATCCTGTCCCTTTTTAATATCCCTTTCTTTAGTATAAATTCTTTGATGTTATATAAGGAGTGAGCTATGACTAAAGTCATTCGTATGACCATTTCATTTAAAGAGTTCTCATTCAATGTGAATTCCATGGTGTTGTGTATGATTTGAACTATGGCTATAAGCTTTTCCATATTCATGATTTTTATATATCCAACAAGATACATGACATAGGTAAAAGCTATCTCCTGTCCCCTTTACTGTACTCATAGGGGTTTTCTCCAGTTAAAACTCTCTAATGCAAGAAAGCATGCTAGGAGCCTTCCTTGCCTTAGTATGATTTTTGATTTCAAATATGGCATTACTGTGGCTAGAGGCAATCTCACATTTATTACATTTGTTTGATATTATTATTTTAGGCTGTGGCTAAAAGTCTTTTTACATGCATTATATTTGGATTCTCAGTTTCCACATTTGTAGTTTCCCTCTAGCATGAATTCTCTGGTTGGAACCACCACCATATTGCTAACATTCACAGTTGTTTTCCTTCAGAGAGAATTAACTCATGCTGTGAAAATTCTGAGTTGTTTGGTAGGATCTACCAAAGCTGACCAAACATACATATGCTCTAGGACCCAGCAATTCCATCTCTACTATATACACATGAGAAATGACTATATGTACACCAAAAGACAAATATGTTCACAGAAGCACTATTTATTATGATCCTAAGCTGTAAACAATGAAAAAGTCCACAGCAGTAGTTGGATAAACTGTAATTTAATCATATGATGGAATTCTATATAGAATGGAAATAAATGAACTGCCACATGCACTAATGATGAGTTTTAGAGACATAATGAGGAATGAAACAAGCCATATACACAATATATGATGTATAATCCAGTTTATATAAAGAGAATACATGATGTATAATCCAATTTATATAAAGGTTCATAATATGCAAAACCTAATTTATAATGTTAGAAGTCATAACTGTGGTAAATTTTGAGGAAGTAACAACTAATTTTTACTTCATATTTGCAATGAGAAATACAGTTCACACTTTCTTTTAAAACACTTCTGATCACAGTGTGGTCCATGGACCACTGGCAGAACTGTTTATTACTGGGTCACAAGAATATATGTACTGAAATTGAAAATAAGCAATTTTAAATGTTTGTAGAAACTTGACAGAGGAAGTTTATGCCTGGTGAATCTAATAATAAAAAATTTAGGGTTGTATTTTCAATGACTTTTGTCATTAGTCATTCTTTTTGTGTTTTATAGGCTCACAAACAATAGGCAATATGTGGTACAGTACCTTAAACTGTTATATACCAATATACTTGCAAGCAACACCATGTACTATTTTATTTAAAGTTTACTATTACTTTAAGGTTTGACAAAAAAGTCGTATCCTTTACTGAATTCCCATGGTTTCTACCTTGTGAGTTTTCTGATGTACAATGAGGTTTGACTTACAACTGAAGAACTTCCCACATTCTTTACATTCATATGGTTTCTCTCCTGTGTGAGTTTTCTGGTGGCGAATGAGGTTTGATTTCCTACTAAAGGCTTTCCCACACTGAGGACATCCATTGGATTTCTCTCCTGTATGTATCCTCTGATGAACAGTGAGGATTGCCTTCTGGCGGAAGGACTTCCCACATTCATTACAAATGTAGGGTTTTTCCCCTGTATGAATTCTTTGATGGAGAGTGAGGGTTGTCTTTTGGCAGAAGGACTTCCCACATTCATTGCAAATGTAGGGTTTCTCTCCTGTGTGAGTTCTCTGATGTACAGTGAGGGTTGTCTTCTGGATAAATGCCTTCCCACATTCATTACATTGATATGGTTTCTCTCCTGTGTGAGTTCTCTGATGATCAATGAGGTATGACTTCTTTCTAAAAGCACTTCCACACTGAGTACATTCATAGGCTTTCTCCCCTGTATGTGTTTTGTGATGTCTAGTGAGAGTTGCCTTCTGGCGGAAGGACTTCCCACAATCCATACAGATATAGGGTTTCCCCTCTATATGTGTTTTCTCATGAAGAGTGAGGGCTGTTTTTTGACGGAAGGCTTTTCCACATTGATTGCAAACATAAGGTTTCTCACCTGTGTGAATTCGTTGATGTTCAATGAGATATGACTTCCTTCTAAAGCTGTTCCCACAGTAAGGACACTGAAAGGGTTTCTCTTCTGTTTGAGATCTCTGATGCATGATAAAAATGGACTTCCTGCAGAGGAACTTCCCATATTTGCTGTATGTATGGGGTTTCTTCTCAATAAGAGTTTGTGAATGGACACTGAGATTTGACTTTTCAATTAGGGCTATTCCATCTTTATTGTATTCAAGGGATTTTTCTCCTCTGTGAGCCCTAGTATGTGTAAATAACATTCCTTTCATAAGGAAGGATTTTTCACATTCATTATGATCTAATGATTGCTCTGGAGTTTGATCCTTCTGATGTTGAATAAGCTCTTGTTTACCACTCACACTCCTTTCTGTTTGTTTATAGAGATTCACTGTAGTATGAATTTTCTCATTCTTAGAATTGAGGAGTGATTTCTCCCATCCATTACTCTCACCAAACTTCTCTCTTCCAGGGCTTATATTTCTACTGACTAATTCTGAAATATTTTTAAAAACCTTTCCATCAGGCTTATATTCACATAGTGCTGTTTTTGAAATAATACAGTTCTTGCCTATAGTAAGTGTTTTCCCAAAAATATTACTTCTTTCCTTAATTAGTCTTTTGTGGTTGAATATGACTGATCTAGAATGCCTGTCTTGGTATTCTTTGAACTTCACTAAAACATCTTCAGCTTTCCCATCTTCTTCTAGAAAAGAATACAATTAACAACACTGTAAGTCTTCACATAAATGTTATGGATTGAAAGTATATACAAACAACCTATTGAGTGACTGTATGCCTCACTATTGTGGTCTACAGAAAGGCCAAAATAAATTACCTCTTGGTAGGGAAAATTCATATGACATAAACCAAATCCTGCCATACTGTTAAAATGTGGAAAAATTGGCATAAGAAAAGAACACTCATGGGGCACCTGGGTGGCTTAGTCGGTTAGGTGTCAGACTCTTGATTTTGGCTCAGGTGGTGATCTCACAGTTGTGAGTTGTGCACACTGGCAGTGGAGAGCCTGCTTGGGATTCTTTCTCTCTGCCCTTCCCCTGCCTCCCCCCCAACATTCCTTTCTCTCAAAATAAACTTAAAATAAAAAGAACACTCAAATTTTTGGCATATTATAAATACAATACCTGCATTAAGCAGGTATAATAAACACAAGGATAAGTAAACAGAAGACAAAGGATGATGAAAATGACACTGTTCTTGAAATGGGCAGATTCAGAAATAATGGTGTGAGCTTATCAAAGGTACTAACCAGTGATCAAGAAAAATGTTCAGTTAGAGATGAAAGCCTAAATATTTATTCCCTTATGCCTAAATAAGTATTATAAAATACTTCCATTTGTTTCTTCCTCTCTTGCAAATGACTTTTCTCAAGCACTTATTTCCTAGTGTTGAGAGGAACACTAGGCCCTAACTCTCCACACAACTTATTTTCTCTTGAAAGGGGAGACTTTGGGAAATGTATTTCCATTAGGAATTGTAAAATAAACCAGAGGACAAAGCATACTTGAAATGTGAATATAATCACCATTGTATGCTGACTGCCGCTGCCAGAATGTTTATTATACTAAATTCTCCTGACCATCAGTTCTAACTTTTCCTCCTTTCATTTGCTGAATTATTTTTCAGTTTTCAGGAAGGATGAGTTCAAGTTTTCCTCCCAATGCAGTAACATACCTTAACTCCACTACTCCCTATGGGGGATATGAATGACTGGATTCTTCAACTGTATGCTTATAATGCTGACTTACCCTCACTACCACTTTTCTTGTAAAAATTTGGCTATATCTTATTATTGTTACCTTACTACCACCCACGTCTAGTAGCGTAATTTTAAATATGGATTCATTTTACCCGTGACTTGCGTCTTATTTACAAATAGCCCTTAACTGGTAACTGCCCAAGTATCCATCAAAAGGTAAATGGTAATATTGTGTCATGTATGTATAAAATGGAATACTATTCAGCAATAAAAAGGGAAAAACACCTAGTGATACACAATGACAAAACAGATGAATCTCAAACATTTTTCAGAGTGAAAACTTTATGCGAAAGAGTATATATTATACAATTCCATTCATGTGTAATTCTAGAACACACTGAAACTAATCTGTATTAGTAACTGGAGTTATATCATCTTCCTGAGAACCTCAACCACCTTCAGGGACATGCTACTATCCAATTTATCCAAAAACCTTCATATATTATTTCTATCCTTTAATGTCTAATTTGTCTGAAATTAGATTATAATTATAGTCTGGACCATCCATTTAAAGAAATCTTTTAGGGGCACCTTGGTGGCTCAGTCAGTTAAGTGTCCGACTTCGGCTCAGGTCATGATCTCACAGCTCGTGAGTTCAAGCCCTGCATCGGGCTCTGTGCCAACAGCTCAGAGTCTGGAGCCTGATTCATATTCCGTGTCTCCCTCTCTGTCCCTCACCCACTCATGCTCTGTCTCTTTCTCTCTCAAAAATAAATAAACATTAAAAAAATTTTAAAGAAATCTTTTAACAACCTGCTATTTTAATATGAATATTATATGTAAAATGCTCCATTTGATAATATTGCCTTGCCAACTAAAACTTATGATCTTGGAAGTCAATATTTTATTGACTATTTTCTGAGTATACATTAACACATGGTTATCTGAGATAAAGGGATGTGATCTTGGCATGTATATTTATTTATTTATTTATTTTTTTCAAAGTTTATTTATTTTTGGGACAGAGAGAGACAGAGCATGAACGGGGGAGGGGCAGAGAGAGAGGGAGACACAGAATCGGAAACAGGCTCCAAGCTCTGAGCCATCAGCCCAGAGCCGGACGTGGGGCTCGAACTCACGGACCGCGAGATCGTGACCTGGCTGAAGTCGGACGCTCAACCGACTGCGCCACCCAGGCGCCCCTTGGCATGTATATTTAAAAGAACTGAATCATTAAATGATTTCTGAATGGATGAGAAAGATGTTTTCCTTGCATGGTATCAAAGAGAGTCAGGTAACTATTGAATATCTAGCCTCTGTTACAAGCTACAGTAAGGAAAAGTAAAAGAGAGAAACTTATTTGAGGGAATTGTTAATCAGATGGGGAAAGAAGTTTGATCATACCAGAGGATGCATCTGTTTACAGTTTACATACATAAGTAGAATATGAATGCAGCAAAAAAGGAATTGACATGGTCTGGAGGAGTCAAGGAACATCTCATGGAGGAAGTGAAACTTGATCTTTTAACTGAATGATATAGTAAAGAATATAACTTTGCTCAAAGAGACATCTGACATTTGCCTTTGGCTTCTGGGAAGTAATCTCTAAGCCCTTGGAATATGTATTTGTTTGCCTGGGAACCTTTGGCCAGCCAGAAAGTAACAATGTAATTTAGGGTGAGGTCTTTGAGCCACACCAACATTGTGATTTAGGGTGGGGGTTTTAGGTCACACAGTATTAGCTCGACTTCTTAAGGGGCTGAAAACTGAGATGGGCTACATGTATTGTTAATCATGCCTATGTGATGGAGCCTCAGTATGAACTCTGGACAATGGGCTCAGGTGAAGCTTCCTTGGTTGGCAATATTCTGTACGTATTGTCACACCAGCAAGGTAATGCTGTCTGTGACTCCATAGAGAGAGGTTTACCAGAAGCTTCATGTTTGGTACTTTCCTGGATTCTGCCCTTTATGTCTGGATGATTCTAATCTATATTTTTTTCTTCTGTGATAAACCATAACTGTGAGTACTACGGCTTTTAGTAAGGTCTGTGAGTCCTTATAGCATATTGTTTATATTAGCAGTAGTCTTGGGGACCCCCAAACTTATAGTTGGTGTCAGAAGTAAGGTGGTCTTGTGTGTACTACTGTACCCTCTAACTTTGTAGTTGGATAACTCCAAGTATCTATATGGGTATATAGCAGCTGTCATGTAATGAAAAGTCCAGTTGTGAGGAATGAAATCAATTGTATGAAGTATATCTGGGAGACTAGAACAAAGAGAGATGAGCAAGAGTTCTCAGTCACAGAGAGAAATAAATTTGGAGTGATCAGATGGGGTATTCTTCTATCAGCCCTTGAAAAAGAAGGGATTTAAATTTCATATAATAAGTAATTTCTTTTTGGCATATTGACAATATAAACTGAAAGAAGTGGGTAAAAATGATGGCAAATCCAAATAGTAATTACAGAAGTTACTGAAATAATATGCTCTCATTTTGGAAGAGGTCAGTAGCAAATGAGGATATGAGAGGATGTAAAGATATTTCACAAAGTGAAATAACACAAATTGTGGAGAGATCAAGTGTAGCAGAGGTGATGGAATCAACCTGATACTACAAGAGACTGACTATGGGGAAAAAAGGATATAGAAATAAGTAAGGATAAGGTAAACACAAGGACTATTATTTATGATATATCAATAACCAAAAGGATGAGATAACTGTTGTTGTGTTGCTATAGGCAGATGAAAATAGATACTAGAGTTCAGGTGGGAGAAGTGGGCTGAAAATGTGTATTTGAAAGCCATTCACATAAAACAAGAAAATCACAACTTGAGAATGGATCAGATTATTATAGCTGATAGGACTTTTACAAAGGCAAGAACTGAGGATGAAGAAAGATCCTTAAAGGATAACAACAAGAGACCAGTGAAATAAAATCCATTTATCAACAAATATTTATTTTCCCAGGCAATAAGGGGGAAGAAAAGCAATGAAGATGTGAAAAGGCACCTGGGAAATATGTTAAGAATGAGTTAGTGTTTTTCACCCAAATCAAGGTGGGTAGGTATCAGGAATCTGAGCACTATGATACGGAATACAGAGACTTATTGGAAAGAAATTTATTGAAAAGAAGTGATACTAAACTATCACCTAGGTCCAAAGCATACTGATTTTGAAATTTGATGGCAGGTGTCATGGTGAGAATAGGATATGAGCCTGAGCACAAGAAACAGTTAAGACATTGCACAGGGAAAGAAAGGAAAGAATATGAAAACTAAGAGGAAGATAAATATTAGACAATGATTTCTCTTTTTGTGGAGAGATTTAAGAATGCCTATAAATAGAAGACTAAACAAAAGAAAGAGGACTGAAATGTTAAAGACATGAAAAACAAGCAGAAAGGCCTAAACCAGCAGTTCCCGAAGTGTGACATGGATCTTAGTACGTGAGATCCTTATGCAGGAGAGTTTGGGAAGGTAGTCCACAAAATCAAAACTCTTTTTGTTAATAATAAAAACCTTGTCTTTTAAAGGTGGGTGTCTCATTTGTACTTGTGGAATCTTAATTTATGAAGGTGGCTGAGTGATGACATAGGCTAATCTCATTGAAAGGAGATTTTCATTACATTTCCTTAGAGGAGAGGGCACACCATGCCTTGTAGGGCCACATAGAGGAGCAGCAGGCTTGGTCAGGACACAGAAAGGAGAGAGGGGAAAGCCTATGCGAGAGCCTTTTGTGGGACCTGCTTGCATGGGAAAGGCAAGGCAGGGTAGGAGAAACAGTTTAGGATTGGCTTTTTAGAGTAGTGTTGGAGGCTATGCGTCTGTAGTTGTATGGTACCTAGTCCTGGGTGATTTAGGACACAGGAAATGTTGGCTCTGTGTGTGAGAGTTAGATAAAGCACATGGTTGAGGGGATGGACTTGGGATTGGTTGGTTTTTATATAAAATGTAGGCTCACCAACAGGTGGTTTACCATCCCTACGAAATCAGCCAGCTCTAGGAGGGGCAATCTCTCCCCAGCCAGCAAGGCCCTCCAAAGTTTCAAAATATCATAAAATATAGAAGATAAAAAAATGATTAATACAGTGGGTAAAATGCAGGCACATCAACATAACACTGGCACCAATCTATAATAGTAACAACTACATTTCTAATTCATAGGGAAAAAGTTTCATGTAAGACTGTTCTTGATAGAGCAGGAGAAAAAAATCACTTTTATCTCCTCCCTCGAGTACGCATGTTTTCAATATTCTGTGTGATAGTTAAAATTTTTTTTTTCAACGTTTATTTATTTTTGGGACAGAGAGAGACAGAGCATGAACGGGGGAGGGGCAGAGAGAGAGGGAGACACAGAATCGGAAACAGGCTCCAGGCTCCGAGCCATCAGCCCAGAGCCTGACGCGGGGCTTGAACTCACGGACCGCGAGATCGTGACCTGGCTGAAGTCGGACGCTTAACCGACTGCGCCACCCAGGTGCCCCCTGTGTGATAGTTAAAGAAGTATGCATAAGGCACTTCTGTTGCATATCAAATTATAATATATTCTGTAAGGAAAAGTGACGGTGTAATTATTTGAGCTGAGAACTGAAAACAGGGGCCTACCCCTGCCATCCCACCATATCCAAAAAAAATGTTCCTGTGAAATGTTTTCATAAGTTGAGATGGCATAAAGTGAAGAAGCAATTACCATTAACTTATATGGAAAACTCTTAAGTGTTCCCAGATCTAAAAAATAACCTGTCTTTGGCTTTTCTGACATATCTTGTTAATGGATGTGTAAAATAAATTGAGATAAAGCAAAGATGCTTACAGACCATAGTTCAAAGCTATGGTAGCTTGATGCTGTGAAGCTGAGTGCAATTCCTGGGAAGGAGCTTAGCAGTGCCTTTATAGCTAGTTCTGAAAGCACTAGCTGGTTTTGCACTGAAAGCTGGTTTTGCATTTCACCTTTTTTTGTAAAAGCAAAAATCATCTTTGGATTTCTTTTGGTTAGTGAAAACAGGTACGAATGGAGGTCTCTTGTAAAAACAAAGTGGCATAACACAAACTTTCAAAAAATGGGATATCGGTATCTTTTTGTGGAATAGCATTTTTACTTCAGTAAAACTATTATTCAGATGTGGGTATCTGGTAGACATTTTCTTGAACAATGTGAACCTATCAATTCAAGAGAAAACATGTGCCAATATTTGTTACCAATGATAAAATCCAAGCTTTCAAGTAAAGGCTGTTATGTTGGAAAGCTTGTATTTGCTACTGTGAGCTTGTCAGCTTCCCAACAGACTTTTCTGATGACGTTGGTGATGATATTAACACATGTGGGTTATGGGTTTTTTCAAGTAATATTGTATATGAGAATATGTCAAAATTTGGAAAATGTTCTGTTAGTGAACTGTTACTTTCCAAATGATTAATACACAATATTATCAAAAAAATGCCTGGGTAAAATATCCATTTAAATAGACCACTGGGGGGAACCTGGGTGGCTCAGTCGGTTGAGTGTCTGACTTTCCTCAGGTCATGATCTCTTGGTTTGTGAGTTCGAGCCCCACATTGGGCTCTGTGCTGACAGCTTGAGGCCTGGAGCCTGCTTTGGATTCTGTGGCTCCCTCTCTCTCTGCCCCTCCCCTGTTCATGCTCTGTCTCTCTCTGTCTCTCAATAATAAATAAGCGTTAAAAATTTTTTTTTTAAATAGACCATCGGATTTTACATAACAGTCTACAAAAGTTCATTGCTATGGTTTTAGATTCTGTATTGCAACTAATTGTTTAGGAACTACCAATTGTTACATTTGGGTGTGGTATTAATGAAGAATATCCATGACAATCTAAGAAGGCTTTTTAAATATTTTCTTTCAAACTACATATAATGCATGAAGGAAGGTTTTCTTCATATTTTCAAAATCAAACAACATTTTGCAACAAATGGAATGCAGAATCAGATGTGAAAATCAGCTGTTTATTAAGCAAGATATTAAATAAATTTTAATTATGTAACAATTCCACTTTTGTCAGTATTTTTTTTCTTTTGGGAAATAGTTATTTTTTGTAAAAATATGATTTTATGTCAACATTCAATGAGTTTATTATTTTTATATTGTATTAAAATGAATTAGTAAATGAGTGGTGAAAAATATTTAATTTCTAATAGGGTACACACACACATATGCACAAAATTCTTTTAATCCTTAATAATTTAAAAATATTAACAAGTCCCAAGACTAAAAAGTTTGAGAAACTGCTCAACTAGACATCCAGATTCTGGTAATGGCAAAGAAGTTTGTATCAAAACAACCTTCCAGCTGGTATGATAAACTGTGGACCAACTGTAAAAGACCAATTTGTTTTGGAAAGCACCTCTAACGAGTGATCAAAAGGAGGCAAAAACTTAAGTGGATATAACATTTGAAAAGGAAGAAACCACACTTCATAAGATCTACATTTATCCAGATATTCCATTGTGGGCCCTGGTAGTTTATGCAGCACCCAGGGGATAGATTTCTGGGGGAAAGTAGGAGTCATCCTGTGCAGAAAAATCTGAGATCAAGTTCGGGGTCACTAGAGTGGCTATAAATTGAGGACAAAATCTGAGAATGGAGAAGTCATTCTGAGAATGGAGAAGTCATAGAAGGAGAACCCCAAAGATAGTATAAACCCCTCCTCAAAACCTTGGTTAACTGTATCTTCAGGGCAAGACTGCAAGAAGCACAAAGGGAAAAGAAAGCTGGAACACTGAAAGAACTGATTACAGATTTCAGCAGCTGTTTACCTTTGGGAAAAAAGGTTTGTTTTTTTTTTAACATTTTTTAAAAATTTATTTATTTTGAGAGACAGAGCAGGAGTGGGGGAGGAACAGAGAGAGAGAGGGAGACACAGAATCTGAAGCACACTCCGGGCTCTGAGCCCGAAGTGGGTCTCAAACCCACGAACCATGAGATTGTGACCTGAGCCAAAGTCGGACGCTCAACCGACTGAGTCACCCAGGAACCCCTGGAAAAACAGTTTTTAATTCTGGTCCTGTGCCAAGTCCGAGGAATCTGGTGAGAGGAACCTTTGGTCTTTGTACTGAAACCCCAGAATGACCATGTATAAGAGCAAAGGCTGCATCCCAGCACTAAGAGAAATAGCATAAAGCTAAAGGCAAAATTGAAACTGAAATAGAAATCATCTAAAAAACTTAAAAGCAATCTTAAAAAGGAATCAACATGAGCCACCAGTAACTTAACTGCCTTCCAAGTGAAATCTCAACAATCTTCAGAGGCAGAAAAAGAATCCAGTATCTTGACAACATATTATCTACAAGGTTTTCCTGAGAAGAAACAGGAAATGTGATGAAGAGAAGATAAAAACCAGTTAATAGAATCACACTGATATATGTCCCCTATATTGAAATTACAAGATAAGGAATTTAAAATAACCATGATAAATATGTTTACAAAATCTACAAGAAAAGATAGAAATATGGGTGAAGAGATGGAGAGTTCAGGAGAGATAAGGATATGCAAACTTTAAAAACCTCATATCTTAAATACAAAATTCATTGGATGGGTTTAACAGCATAGAACATAGGGAATGAAGAATCAGTAAAGTGAAAGTCTGATTAACAGAAATTACCCAAATCATAAAATAATTTTAACTCCTTAATAAACTCTACAGAGGATAGGTTAAAATTATTTAAAATATAATCGAGAACAGAGCAGAAAAATAATCATAGAAACGTTGGCCAAAATTTCTTCAAATTTGCTCTAAAACAAGAACTCAGTGAATGTGCTAAATTCACTTACTAGTTCTAACAGTTCGTTTTAGATTCCTTAGGATTTATTATGTACACAAGCATGTCATGTACAAATGAAGATAGTTCCCTCTTTTTTTAAAAAATTGTTCTAATTGGTAGCCTTTTGGCTTCTTTTTCTTGCCTTCTTGTACTGATTGTGTCTAGCACAATGTTTAATAGAAGCAGTGATAGTGGGCATCTTTTCTGGTTTTGATCTTAGAAGAAAAGCATTCAGGCTTTCTACACTGCATGTGATACTGGCTATAAAATTTTCAAAGATATCCTTTATGAAGCTGAGGAAATTCCCTTTGGTTGCTAATCTGGTCTAAGGCTTCATAATAGTAACTGAATTTAATGATTTTCCCATGTCTACTGATGCTCCTTAAATTTTTTTTTTCTAGTTACATTAAGTGGCAGCTTAGATCCTTGGTTTTAGACACCTTTTCACTTTTATATGGTGAATTACATAGATTGATTTTTAAATACCAAATCAGCTTTGCTTTCCTGGGATAAGCTCTTTTTAGTCATAAGGTTTTATCCTTTTAAAATATTGCTAGATTCTGTTTTATAATATTTATTATATATATATTTTATTATAGATTTTTTCTAGCTTCATGGAGGATGTTGGTGTTTAGTTTTTTATTCTTATAGTGCCTTTGGTTGTAAATAATGTTGGCCTTATAAAATGAGTTGGGAAATGTTCTCTATTTATTGACATAAAATTGTAGACTCCCTAATTGTCCTTTTAATGTCTGTAGGATCTGTAGTGGTGCAGCTTCTGTAATTTTTTTGTTTGTTTATTTTTGAGAGAGAGAGACAGAGCATGAGCAGGGGATGGGCAGGGAGAAAGGAAGACACAGAATCCAAAGCAGGCTCCAGGCTCTGAGCTGTCAGCACAGAGCCCAACACGGGGCTTGAACTTGTGACATGAGATCATGACCTGAACTGAAATCAGATGCTTAACCAACTGAGCCACCCAGGTGCCCACAGTCTCTGTAATTTTTAATTACTGACTGTGTCTTGTATTTTTTATTAGTACATATAGCTATGGTTTATTAGTTTTATCAATTATTTTAATGAATCAGCTTTTGTCTTCACTCATTTTCTCTATTGTACTTCTGTTATGTAATTCATTGATTTTTGCTTTGGTCTTTATTTTTTCCATTTTACTAGCTTTTTTTTTTTTAAGTTTATTTATTTAAGTAATCTCTACACCTAACGTGGGGCTTGAACTCGTGACCCTGAGATCAAGACTCACAAGCTCTTCCGAATGAGCTAGCCAGGCACCCCTCCTTTTACTAACTTTTGAGTTTAACTTTTTTCTTTTTTTAGCTACTTAGGGTGGCATCTTAGATCCTGGATGTAAATGGATAAAAATAATAATAATAATAATAAAGGGGGCACCTGGGTGGCTCAGTTGGTTGAATGTCTGACTCTTGATCTCAGCTCAGATCATGACCTCACCATTTGTGAGTTCAAGCCCCACGTTGGGCTCTCTGCTGTTGGCACAGAGCCCACTTGGGATCCTGTTTCCCTTTCTCTCTGTCCCTCATTTTTTTTCTCTCTCTCTCTCTCAAAAATAAATAAACATTTTTTAAAAAGGATAAAAAAAATGTTAATGCTGCTTTAGATACATCCCATAGGGGCGCCTGGGTGGCGCAGTCGGTTAAGCGTCCGACTTCAGCCAGGTCACAATCTCGCGGTCCGTGAGTTCGAGCCCCGCGTCAGGCTCTGGGCTGATGGCTCAGAGCCTGGAGCCTGTTTCCGATTCTGTGTCTCCCTCTCTCTCTGCCCCTCCCCCGTTCATGCTCTGTCTCTCTCTGTCCCAAAAATAAATAAACGTTGAAAAAAAAATTTAGATACATCCCCAAAATTTTGATATTTTGCTTGAATTATTCAGTTCAAAACATTTTCCAATTTACTTTAGGATTTCTTCTCTGATTCATGGGTTATTTGGAAATGTAGTGATTAACTTTCTAATATTTGGGAAATTTAGAAATACGGTGTTTTTTAATTGAAGTATAATTGACACACATTATATTAATGAATTATAGTTGACCCTTGAACAATGTAGGGTTGGTGCCTCACACAGATGAAAATCCATAAATAACATCTGACTTCCCAAAAACTTAACTGCCAATAGCCTACTATTGACCTGAAGCCTAATAACATTAACAGTCAGCACATATTTTGTATGTCACATATATTATGTACTGTATTCTTACAATAAAGTAAGCTAGAAAAAAGAAAATGTTACTAAGAAAACCATAAGGAAAATATATTTATAGTACAGAACTGTATTTATTATAAAAATCCATGTGAAAGTGGGCCTGCTTAATTCAAATCTGTCTTTTTCAATACACAAATGTAATTCTGTTGCGGTCAGAATCCATATTATGATTCAGTTTTTTTTCAATTCATTGATACTCATTTTATAACCCAGAATATAGGGTCTATCTTGGTGACTATTCCATGTAAAATATTCTATAAAGATGAACTAGAGGAGCACCTAGGTGGCTAAGTCAGTTAAGCATCCAACTTCAGCTCAGGTCATGATCTCACTGTTCATTGAGTTTGAGCCCCACGTCGGGCTCTGTACTGATAGCTCAGAGCCTGGAGCTCCTTCAGATACTGTGCCTTTCTCTCTCTCTGCCCCACCCCTGCTCATGCTCTGTCTCTCTCTCAAAAATAAACATTAAAAAAAATAAAATAAGAATGGGGCGCCTGGGTGGCTTAGTTGGTTGGCGTCTAACTTCGGCTCAGGTCATGATCTCGCAGTTTGTGAGTTCAAGCCCCACATCCGGCTTTGTGCTGACAGCTCATAGCCTGGAGCCTGCTTTGGATTCTGTGTCTCCCTCTCTTTCTGCCCCTCCCCCACTCACACTCTGTCTCTGTCTCAAAAAATAAATAAAACATTAAAAAAAAGATGAACTAGATACAAATGATTGATAGTGTTTTCAAGCATTCCATAGCTTTATTGTTTTCTTTGTTCTCTAGATTACTGAGAGAGAAGGGGTGTTTACATCTCAAGCTATAATTATAATGCTCTTTTCAGTTCTGTCACTTTTGTTTCATGTATTTCATGCATTCTCAATGGGGGTTTCTCCTAAGGGAGCAAAATTATTCTGGGGAAATGAAAAAAAGTTTCTTAAATATTATAATAGTTTGTGGCCCTTCAAACAGCAACAGAACATAGAGTATGTTATTAAAATTTAATGGGGGCAATTAGAAAAAGAGTCTAAAAAGACTCCTTAGGGAGTGATAATGATAAAAAGCTGAGAAACACTGATGTATTTTGAAGCTCTGTTAGGATTGTTATGACTTCTGATGAAGTGTCTCTCTTTATCACCATAATATTCTGTGTTCTAAAATATACTTGGATGTATAGCCACTCCCATTTTGTTATGCTTTGTGTTTGCATATGTAACGGTCTCATTCTATTTTTGAAGTCTTACTGCTGACAACTTCCTAGACCCACTCTTTTTTTTCCTCTTGTTCCACACCTGGGCAAGCCAATAGGAGAGCTTGCATGTTCTTTCTGTTGGTGCTGGCAGGAAGTTTAAACTATGCAATCACTAGCCCACATGTAGAATCCTCACGACCTACTCCCCAACCACAATAAACACAAAAGCCAGACACTCCCCCTTGCACTCTCAAGCCATTTTAGGACCAGTCTGGGAACCTTCCCTGTTCTTCCCAGAAAGCCTCATTAAATTATGTCAGATTTCAATCTTGACATGAAGTCAAATTTTAGGTGAGTGGGGTGGGGTGTTGATCTCATCCTCAAATGGGGCAACCACAGACAATATGATATATACTTTTTCATCTTTTTATGTTATACCTTCCTGTGTCTTTTTATTTAATTTTTAAAATACATATCACATAGCTGGGTCTTCCTTTTCACTTCAGATATTAAATAGTCATTTTTAGGTATTGCATTTGTTTGTTATTTCTATGTTTGCTCTCTCGCCTTATGTTCATTTCCGCTTTACATCCTTGATGATATTGAGGTCATTCATAATGCCCATTTTAGCATCCTTGTCTGCAAATTCCACCACTCCTGATTTTATTGACTTGTTGTTGTTTTCTATTGACTGATTCCCCGCCCCCCCTTGTCTATGGGTCCTATTTTCCTACTTCTTCATATATTTAATAATGTTTGATTGGACATCAGGCATTATCAACTTAATGTTGCTGAGTTTGAGATATGGTTATATTTTCATGAAGTATTGCTCTTTAAATAGCATTCTGTGGCAGCCATAGAGTTGCAGCACTAGGATCTCCCTTCAGAAAAGAACTTGCCATTGATGTGCAAGAAGTATAGTTACCTGACAGCCTGCAATTGTTAGCATCTTCAGGATGCTCTTCATATGATGAATCAAACCACAGTTTCCCCAGGAGGTGCCCATCCAAAGACTGAACACCGAGGGGGTACTAGAGGCTGCCTATTTCTCTCCATGGCAGACTCCTCAGATGGATAGGAGACCAGCTAGGTCTCTAGGTCTCTAGAGACCTAGGTCTCTTTGCTTCAGACCAAGTAGGTTGGTTGACACTTTGTCAAGTCTAAACAATGATCTGAGGTTCTCCCTGTCCAATCCTGTTAGCCTCTCCCCCTTTCCTTCCATAGGTACCAAATCCATATCATGATCTAATGGTTTCCTATATTTAATCTTACTTTCTTCCCCTTTATCTTCCATAGATGTACCTCTAGGAAATTTTTACATTCCTAACTCTATCTCAGCATCTCCATCCTAGAGGACCCAAGAGACACATAGCAATTATTTTTGGATTGGTTTAATCCTTTTGATGCTTTTGTTTAAGCACTTTTATGGCAAATCTTGCAAAATCTTTAACCTATGCCTAATATAACCCCATTTATCAAGGGGTGGCCTTTCTATGTTTCTATCTAAAGTCCTATGTATCAACAAGTTCTCTCCATTCTGGCTAGAGGAAAATAAAGTGATTCTTGGTGCAGTAGGCTATGGCAATTGTTCAGCTTACAACACTATGGTAATTGTATTTTCCTTAGAACACGTCTTTGTTTAGTCTCATAGGGTTTCACCTATACACGTGCAGACTTATATTCAGCCAAAGACTCAAAGAGAACCTTTTCCATATTTGGGGAACTCTTTTTCTGCATAGCTCACTTCTTTTGGGAAGTATGTCCTGGAAATTTTAGCACCCTCAATCTCCTTGAATGCCCATGTCAGTCCCCTCAAGTCAGTAAAATTGTCAGGTTCTTTTTGGATTCCTCTCTCTGTACTGCAGTCTGGAAGTTGCCTTCAGATGAAAGCCTGGAATGAGGTAGGGCTCATCTCATTTGTTTCTCTTCTCTCAGGAATCCAGGCCTGTGCTGCCTGTTGTTCAATATCTGAAAATAGTTTTGTCCAGTTTTCTTGTTGTTTCCTGTAGGAGTGTAATTCCAGACTCTGTTACTTGCTCAGGGCTGGAAGCAGAAGTCTTGAATTATAAAAGTGCAGGCCCAAATGGCTTAATAATGATTTTCATCAAACATTTAAGGAAGCAGTAATACCAGCATAACAAAAATTCTATAAGAAAATAGATGAAGAGGGAACACCCCTTGTCTTTTTGATATTGCTGACACAATTCTGATTTTTTCAAGGACATTACAAGAAAACTACAGACCACTATCCTTGGTAAAATCATGCATAAAAACTTACTAAAAAATTAACAAACCAATTTTAGTTATCTAGAAGAAAGATAATACATCTTGTCCAACTGGGGTTCATCCCAAGAATCCAAATTTAATTTTGTTTAATATTTAAATTATTTAATGTAATACATATAGTAACAGATTAAAGGAGAAACATCGTATGATCATCTTAACAGATGCAGAAAAAGCATGTTAAAATCAACATTCATAATTAAACTCATCAAAAACGAGGAAAAGAACTTCCAGAATTTAATAAAGAGCACTTATGAAAAGCCTACACTTAATATTAGGATGAAGAATGAAATATTAAGTGTGTTCCTAATCAATTTAGTGAACTGATAAGAAACTCACTCTCGCCACTTCTATTCAACATTGTACTGTAGATCCTAGTCAGTACAACAGAGTAAGAAAAAGAAATGAAAGCAATAAAATATACAAATGTAGAAGTGGAATATCTTTTTTCTAGAAGACATATTTTGTGTGTAAAAAACGAAAGATATATACTAAAACAAAGAACAATGGCAACAACAATAAAACTTAAGTAATAAGTAGAATACAATACAATAAGTAGAAGTATGTAAAATCAATATATAAAGATCAATTGGGGATGCATATTTTAACAACAAACTGGAAAAAGAAATTTCAAATATCCTACTATTTACAATGGCATTAAAATACTAAAAGATTAGATATAATGAAATATGTATTAGACCTCTATACTAAAAATAATAAAACATTGCTTACAAGAAGTAGAGAAGGTAATTAAAATAGAAAAATATAGTATAGTCATGGACTGGAAGACTCAATATTGCTAAGATGTTAATTCTCACCAATAAAAATTCTATTACCTTTGTTTAAAGAAATCAAGAAGTTGATTCTAAAATGTATTTGAAAAAGAAAATGACCTAGAATAGCCAAAAGAATTTTTAAAAGAATAAAGTTAGAAGACTTACTATGACTTCAAGACTTATTAGAAAGTTCCAACAATCAAAGACCAGGTAGTATTGGCAGTAAGACTTAAAAGATAGCAAAGGAAAGAACAGTCTAAAAATAGGCTGACACAAATACAATCCATTTTTTATAAGATCACCAGAGCAATTTAATTCAATGTAGCACATGATGGGAGAAACTGTTATCTATATGAAAGAAAACAGACCCTTAATCTTACCTCACATCATAAACCAAACTTAACATGAGATGGGCCACAGAATTAATAAAAATAGCAAAATATTCATAACATTTTTAGAAGAAAAGACAGAAACTATCATCACAACCTAGTGGATCTCAAATATTTGAGAGGTCAAAGAAGTAAGTATAAAAGAAAATAATGATACACTGGATTTCATCAGAGTTAACAGTGTGTGCTTATTAAAAGACATAACAGACCTGAGGAAATATTCACCATACATATATCAAACAAAAGACTTCTATCCAGAATATGTAAAGAATTCCTACTACTCGAGGGAAAAATATACTACCCAATAAAAATGGGTAAAACATTTGAATAGGTACCTCTGAAGAAGATAAAAAAAACACTTGAAAAAGTTCTCAACACCAATGGTCACAAGGGATATCTAAATTAAAACTGCAAAGATATACTACTATAACCTTCAGTCTGACCAAAATGCAAATACTGATAACATCAAATGCAAAAGAGAATATGGGACAATCAAAATTCTCATACATTTTTGGTAAAAGTTTAAAATGGTACAGTAACTTATAAAAACTGGCAGTTTCTAAAAAAGTAAAATATACACTTGCCTAATGAATGAGTGATACCACCTGCTACATGTTTACTGAGGGAAATAAAAACATATCCACAAAAAGATGTTTACAAGAATGTTCACAGTAGCTTTATTCATAACAGCCCCAAACTGGAACATTTCGAATATCTATGAACAGGAGATATATAAACAAACTGGTATATTCACACAACTGAATACTATTAAATATACTACTTATTTATGCAAAAACATGTATATATCTCTCACATATTAAGCTGAGTTAAAGTAGATATGAAAAAGGTCTAGGACAGATAAAACTATGCTGGTAGAAATCATAAGTGTGATTGTCCTAATGGGAGGGACTGACTTGGAAGAGGCCTGAAGGAACTTAATGGGTTAATGGAAATGTACTTTATATTGGGTGTGACATACATGGGTTTATGCTTCTGTCAGAACTCAAAGGACTTCACACTTAAGATCTCCATGTACAGTATACTTACAAAGCATGGAGTAGATTCTTGGTAAGGAAATAGCAGTCTCTAAAAACATAAGGCAAACAAATAGCAGTCTCTATAAACATAAGGCAGACAAGGAAAGAACTTACATGAGGAGTGATATTCACAGCTAAAATTTAGATTTTAGACACACTGAAGTCAGTCATGTATAGGCATGTCAAAGATCTCAGGCCTTTAAAAACAGATCCCTAATAAGATGGCTACTATTAAAACAACAACAACAACAACAACAAAAACAAAAACAACCCCAAACAGAAA
Organism: Prionailurus bengalensis; assembly: GCF_016509475.1. Lineage (NCBI taxonomy): Eukaryota > Metazoa > Chordata > Mammalia > Carnivora > Felidae > Prionailurus > Prionailurus bengalensis. The sequence goes on along the minus strand of NC_057352.1, from coordinate 17,591,308 downwards.
ATAACAGGTGTTGGTGAGGACGTGGAGAAACCGGAACCCTTGTGCATTGTTACTGGGAATGTAAAAATGGTGTAGCCACTATGGAAAACAGTATGGCAGTTCCTCAAAACATTAAACACAGACTTATTGTATATTCCAGAAATTCTACTTTTCTTTTAATTGTTTGTTAGTGTTTTTTTAAAAAATGCTTTATTTAAAATGTTTTGTTTAAAATTGTTTTTTATAACTAAAAAAGCTGAAAGCAAAGACTCAGATATTTGTACACTCATGTTCATAGCGTAGCAACATTGTTTATAGTAGCCAAAAGGTAGAAGTAACTCAAGTGTCCATTGGATAAGCAAAAAATAATATATACAATGGAATATTTCAGCCTTAAAGGAAGGAGATTCTGATATTATCAGAATCTCTACATGGGTAGACCTTGAGGACATTATGTTAAATGAAAAAAGCTAATCACAAAAACGACAAATACCACATGCATAAATCCACTTATATGAGGTACCTATGAGTAGTTAAATTCATAGAAACAGAAATGAGAAAGGTGGTTGCCAGCAGCTAGGGGGAGGAGGTAATGGGGAGTTATTTTTTAATGAGTACCGAGTTTCAGTCCTACAAGATGAAAAGAGTTCTGGAGATGGATGGTGGTGATAGCTGCACAATGTCAATGTACTTAATGCCACTGAACTATATGCTTAAAAATGGCTAAGATAATAAGTTTTTAGTTCTGTGTATTTTGCCACAATTAGAAAAAATAGATCCCTAAAAACATTCAAAGGTGCTAACTACCTGAGTCCACTGGATTTTATCTGTACAGACTCACCAAGGTAGCTCTGACTTGGAAAAATTCTCTCTGTAGTCCATAGTTCTTCTCCTTGTTCCAACTTACGGATCATATCAGGCTTAGTCATGTGAAACCCTGATAATAAAAAATGAGACTTGGTCTAAGCTGCTTGGGCTTCAAAACTATTGAAGGAAGAGAAAGATATAGCTCTAAGGTGACAGACAAGGCACACATTAACATCTTAGCAAAGTTAATACCTTGCACTGGGCAAGTGTGGACATAATCACACTGGCTCCTAATAAAAAAGGATTCATCACCTCTGATCTCTGAAATTCAAAGCTCCATATGTTTCAAAAATTCTTGAAAGGAGATGTATGAGATTGAAAGATTCAAGGAATTTTTCTTACCAACAGAGATGAGGTGACAATAATTTTCCAACATGACATCTCTGTAGAGGGTCTTCTGAGCAGGATCCAGCTGCTGCCACTCCTCCTGGGTGAAGTCCACAGTCACATCCTTGAATGACACTGATCCCTGCAAGGGCAGACTCTAGTTCATCCTAAAGTGATTGGAACTAGTGAGAACTAGATATTGGAAATCACGTTCAGTGGTCAGACTAGTTTTCTTATTTTATCTTTTGTATTGTAGAAAATTCTCTGTGATAATACAGTCTGTATTTACTTACTATCTCATGCTAAAAATATATAAGATCATACTATTTACCTTGAATGTGACTAGTTGCTTGGTGGATCAAAATGAATAAAGCCCTGGCCTTGCTCATGAGAAGTTACAGGCTAAGTGAGAGGCATACATATAAATACATACACCCAACAGATATTACAGATGTGATGACAGAAAGATGTACAAGGGAAAATGCTACAAGGTAAAGAAAAATTTTATTTTGTATACCAAAGCTTCACTGAGGACATCAAAATTTTGTACTCATAATGAATTTGTTTTATACAGGGTACCACCTTTTAAAATTCATGGGGAGAATCATTGTTGTACTATATACTAATTTGGATGTAAATTAAAAAAAAAATTAAAATTATAGCAGCACTATCAACAATAGCCAAAGTATGGAAAGAGCCCAAATGTCCATTGATGGATGAATGGATAAAGAAGATGTGGTATATATATACAATGGAGCATTACTCGGCAATCGAATGAAATCTTGCCATTTGCAACTATGTGGATGGTACTGGAGGGTATTATGCCAAGTGAAATTAGTCAGTCAGAGAAAGACAAATATCATATGATTTCACTCATATGAGGACTTTAAGATATAAAACAGATGAACATAAGGGAAGGGAAATGAAAATAATATAAAAACAGGGAGGGGGACAAAACATGAGACTCAGAAATATGGAGAACAAACTGAGGGTTATGGGAGGGGTTGTGGGAGACGGGATGGACTAAATGGGTAAGGGGCACTAAGGAATCTACTCCTGAAATCATTGATGCACTATATACTAATTTGGATATAAATTAAAAAAAATAAAAAATAAAATTAAAAAAACAATATGTAACTGCAATATGAAAAATCAGTTGTATTTATATGAAATGAAATCAATTATACAAAGCAAAATATAACAAAATAAAATTAAAAGTCATTAAATACCTAATAATTAATCTAAAAAAAATTCACAGGGGGAGGAAAACCAATTAGTAAGCTGAGGAAATAGCAAAAGGCACAGTATGTTAGGAAAGAGTCTTGGAACTCTAAGAAGAAAAAGGTATATGGAGTTAGGTAGTGGGCATGTTTATCTAATAATACTGGATTTTTTCTGGGGTACGTGGCTGGCTAATCAGAGGAGTGTGTGACTCTTGGTCTCAGGGTCATGAATTCAAGCCCTACATTGGGTTTAGAGATTACTTAAATAAAAATTTAAAAACTTAAAAAAAATACTGGATTTTCCCCCTACATACTAGGGGTCTTAAAAATGTACTGAACACACTCCTAACATATTTATATTTATTTATAAATCATCAGTCAGCATTAATGGCAATCCACATCTGCTCTTGAATGTAATTTGTTGGTATTTTCCTCCCTTTCAATATACTGTCTTGTACATTCCACTGTAATGCATACCCCACTTTGCTTATTCTGCTGCTTTCAGAGTATGAAGAAATGTTAAGCAGTACATATATTATTTGATAAAATTTGTACTTCAGAGGCAATACCCTTGAAGACTAGAGAAGGCTTGAGATGTGTTGGGTGGGAAAGACAATTAAGTAACCATTGTTAGTGATTTCCTAGATAAGGTGGCATTAGTTGTCTAGAGAGGGGAAAACTGTTTAGTACATAAGGGGTTGCAACAAAATTGGTCATAAATTGGTTGTAGAGTAGAAAAAAGAGGCATAGCTCTTGAGTTACCTGCATAGGCAAGTGGTTAGGTGCTGAGACTAAGAAATAGAAAACACAAGAACAAATAAGCTAGACCAAAGGAGGTAATGAGGTAGGCCTTGGAAATGTACTTGAAGTGTCTATGGGACATTCAGGTGATCATAACTTTTGGAGACTGGATATATGGTTCTGACACTCTGGATAGAGGTCTAGTATGGAGAGAAGTGTTTGAGAGTCACTAGAATTAGATCAGTGTTACCTTTATGTGGATCTGTGCACAGAGAAAAAGAGACAGTGAAGAGAAGAGAACTGATTGACATCTGGGGAAAACCAGTATTTTGAAGATGGGTAGATAAAGAGGAATTTTCTGAAAGACCTGAAAACACGAAAAAGTACCCCCTTTGATTCAAAGTGGATATTACTTTTTTTTTTTAAGTTCATTTGTTTTTTTTTGAGAGGGAGAGCATTGCATGCATGAGCATAAGCTGGGCAGGGGCTGAGAGGGAGAGACAGAATCCCAAGCAGGCTCCATGCCTGGGGCTCAATCTCACAAACCAAACCATGAGATCATGACCTGAGCTGAAACTAACAGACACTTAACTGACTGAGCTATTCAGGTGCCCCTCAAAGTAGAATAGTTCAAGAATGGACTAGCATATGCATTTTATCCTCCTCCACTCCCATATAAAAAATTAGAAGAAACTACAAAAATAAGAATAAATCTGTAACAGCATTGAAATACTTGAAAGGTTTTCACTGGCAGGCCACAGTTTGTAGGAACTGGATAAAATAGACAGGATCAGAGAGGGAGAATGCAAAAACCTCAGGTTTAAAAAAAAGTTTATTTATTTTGAGAGAGAGAGAGAGAACAGGGGGCGGGTGGGGGCAGAAGGAAGGGAAAGAGAGTATCCCAAGCAGGCTCTATACAATGTGGGGCTTGACCTCATGATCTCACGGTTCATGAGATCACGACCTGAGCTGAAATCGAGTCAAATGCTTAACTGACTGAGCCACCTACAGGCACCCAAAATCTCAGTTTTCTGTACAAGCTTGCAAGCAATCTCTATCTTGGAAACCTCACAAAACATCTTACCACAAACTAATAATGTCATTTACCAACTCTACCCCCCATTGTATCATTGCAAAACCTAGGTCAGTAGTGATGATCAAGGTTTTTCCATGTCTGCTCCTTGACCCCTCACAACTTAGATCTCAAATCAGTATCTAGATAAGATAGAGTCATTAAAGTAATGTTTCCCTTTTAAATCAAAATAATACATCTTTCAAGCAGTACTTTTGTGAGAAGCTTAAGAAAGGAGATGATGAATGATATATCAAGTTAATATGTAAACATGGGCTACAACTAAAGGTACACGTGGGGAAGGCTTACGTTTATATGGCTGGAATAAGAAAAACTGGGAACAGGGCTGCAACCAGGTGGGGCGGGTGAGGAACATAGGGTGCAAAATTTAGGGATGCACAGGCCCTGAGGATACTCCTTACATTTTGCAACTAGGCCACTTGCTTGTCCTACTGGAGACCAATTTCATGGAAGCAAATGCCAACATCCAGGAAATTTAAGGATTGGGAAGCAATGTTCATATAACCTGAAAACAACTTATTTCATAAAGAGAGGAAACATCATCTCACCTGAGGCATGGCTTTGAGATTTGCAAGAGATGAACCTTCTCTTTTGAGCCCTTCTTATGGAAAAGGGAAGAGTCCTGAGAAGGCAGAGATGGGAGAATACAAAGAGCCATGTGAAACCATATTTGACTTAGATCTCCCAGAAAATTCAGTTAAATCTGTATCACTTTTCACTGCTTCAGCTCACTCTCATGTATCCATGATGGAGGTTAGTGGGAAAAAGGACAAATCTTGCTCCCTCACCACCAGAAACCTAGTCTCTTTGTGAATTAGAATGGATCTAGGTGATCTGTTGTAGTTGGAGAGGGAACATTGTGCTTTTCCCTTTGCAGCTCTACCTTCCACCTCCCATGGAAGACAGCTTTATCATCTACTTCCAAATAGTTCTTCATGGACTTTCTACCAATTTACACTGTTACTATCAGCACATGAAAATACCTCTCCATACCCTGATGAATGCAGTTACCATTTTTAATCTCTACCTATCAGATATATATTGTAGTTCTTGTTTACATATTTCTTATTATGGGAGAATAAGCTCCTTTTGCTTCTTTTCTGTGATGGCATCTTCTTATATAATGTCTATTTTTTGTGTGTGTTTTAATTTCCTAGTTGGTTGATATTATCATTTTTTATTTAGTACATTAGCTATTTTAAATTGAAAATAATTTTCTTAGTTGCTCATATGACTATTAAAGTGTTTTTACCTTGTGAAGATTTCTTCCTTGAATGTTTTCTTGTTTAGCAATACGACCTATTATATAATCCATATTTTTTCAGTGGATATAAAATGCCATCTCTATCATATATTACATATCCCTATATGCTTGAGAATATCTGAACTTTAATTTCCTCTACTTAATCTTTACTGACTCACCAGTACCATACTACTTAATAAGCATAATTACTGAAAATTCACTTATTTATTATTAATTTACTGACAGCTAATTTAAGTATTAACTATTGAACAACACTTTTTAGTAGTACAAGTATGGAACTAGAAAAGACATTAATCTTTTCACTCTGCAGTCTTCCTAGGGAGAGGATGATACCATGCTGAATGAAGTCCGAAGTACTGACTGCCACAGTGAATATTTTAATTAGCAAACTATTTTAATTATTATAATGAGAGGTGGCCTTGTCGTTAAAAGTATACCAAATACTTTTTATTATCTTGGAATGCCTGAAGAAGCTACTGACTCTGCCACTGATTTCATCCAGAAGCTGGAAACCTCACTCATATATCAGTGTTGAGAGTGTTAGTTATGGGCAAAAGTTGTTTGTTTTATTCCTGCTTGCTTATTCATGGAACACTGTTAATTTCAACTCATTGGTTTTAGTTCGTGTAGTGTTTCCCTGTAATGAAATTTACCATCTAGGAAATGAAATCTTACCTCTTCCTTTCCAATACTTATACCTCTATTTGCTAAATTGCTATTGAGTTACAATTTTGGAGGCAGGTTTAATGACCATGATTCAGATAATCAAATCTTAAACACCCAACTAGACAGTAGTCCTGAAGAGTTTCCCAATCACAAAAACATCACAAATAATAACAGTAGGTTGCAAACACATGCATGGTTACATTCAATCAAACTTACTTCTGAAAACCATCTCACGGTACCCATCTATCATTTACAACCTCAGACAGCACATTACATAATTCCAGGCAAAGTCACAAAATCACTTTCGCTTCTCCATAGTCACCTACAGCCTCAGACACACTCACACCTAGTCTAAAATGAGACACATAAGTAGGGAACCCCAGGCAGCAACAGGACTCCGTCCACTTTTCACACACAATCGGTCGCAACATCTCACAGAGTAGCACGCACCCCAACGCAGCAGGTTGAGCACAGGCGGCCGCCTCAATTCGGTACACACACGCACACGCGCACACACACACAGACACACACACACACACAGACACACACACACACAGCGCCGGCTGTCTGAGGCCCCGCTCCCAACGCAGAGCTTCCTTGGGGTCAAAACAGACAAAATCCGCCCCCGCGCGGAGCTCGCTCCAGGTCAAACTCGATTGTCACCCTCAGGGTCACGCCCACGGACCACGCCCGAGGCCCCGCTCTCACAGATCCAAGTGTCTGGTTGCCGTGGGCTCGGCTCCGGTTCCCTCCTCAGAATTACCAGGCCCAGCTTGGACTCCCGGTTTCCTCCCTGGCCTCCCCACTGGGACCCGCTCCCTAGTCTGCCGTCTTGGCCCGAGCTCGGGGTTCCCGCCTCCTCAGAGCCCCTAGGACCTACCAACCTCACCCCCGGCCAAGGACCAGTCGTCTGCGCCTGCGCACTCCCGCGTGGGCTGGAGCTCCCAGGAGTCTACGGGGCTGCGCGCTAGTAGCCTAGCTGTCCCAGCTACCCGCTCTGCGATGTGTTTAAGTCAACGTCCGCGCTGTTCCAGAGTGGACTGCGTTTCTCATAGGCCCTGGGGGAGTTTGTGAACCTCATCCTCTGGTTCATTTTCCTTTACGCTTTCGGTCACCGTTTTCCTTGTGGTGAGTTGAAACCCGGGTCTGGGTGCGGGAGGAGCTCACTGCAGGAGGCCTGGAGTTTCCCAGGAGCGTATGGGACAGGTAGAGGCAGGAACGTCAGACCTGTATGAAGAAGGTGATTGTGGGTGTGTGTGCGATTGTGTGCCTGCGCCAATGTGGGATGTGATCATGAGTGTATGCGTGTATCAGAGAGTGTATGTATGCGCGCGCGCATGGTGGGGAGGCCCTGACTGGCCCAGATTGGGCTCCTGGGCCTGAGTGGGGGCGGAGCCATTACATGACCACGGTCAGCGGTGACTGTGAGGTGTGTTGTACTGTGAACTGTGACCATTAGTGACATTGCTCTTGTGACCAACTGGAGACTATCAAAATTGGCCTAGTGTAGCTTTTTTACTTTTAGTAAGATAGAGCGTCATTTTTGCAGTTCTGGGGCTGAGGAATCTGTGGACAAGATCCCTGTGTGACTCCATCTGTGCCTGTGAAAGACTTTGAGGCCCTAGTTAACCACAGAGGCCCCCTGTTCTAAGCATGGCCTTTGTTGCCTTCATCGGTGCACCCTCTCTGTTGTCCAGCCTAGTGCTTAATGCATTGAAGGCATAGAGTACATTAAGTGTAGCCTATTCTGGACCCAGTTGTAAATTCCATGGTTTCTTAGAATTGTTGCACTGGGTTTTCTTTCACTGCCTGTGTCATTTCACCTTATAGCCACACTGCACAAAAATACTGGTTGCACAAAAATGGCTGTCAAAGGGAAGTGAACATTTGAGACCTAGAACGAATGTTATAACTGAAAAAGCAAAGCCCTGTGTTTATTAAGGCGATTGTAGGGCTGGAATTAGCCACCGAAGACAGGATATTGAGGCTGCAACAGTGGGATTACTTCCTCTGAAGATTCCTCTTGGCAGCTCTATGAGGGCAAGCCCTGTATTACAAATCCACAGCATTTTTATAGCTCTGTTGACAGGAAACTGCTGTGAACATAGAAACAGACTCCAGTCCCTCGCTTCTGGGAACCTGAGTTTTCTTTATGATACAGGGAAGAGTCAACAGTATTCAGTCTTCCTCATACTTCCATTAGTGTATGTTTATGTATGAGGGGGGGCTTGCTAGTGATGAGGAGATGTGTTCTTGTTTAGCCTGTCTGGTCTCCAGGAAAGGCCTATTATGTCATGATTCTCTTTTCCTTCCAATTTTTGCTGTATTCCAAAAGAAGAGCCATGAGAGGAGAACATTGTTACAGTCACACATCTCAAAGCCAAGCTAAAAGTCATTTTGAGCTTTCTCTTTGTTTTATGAAATTTCATTTTTGTTTTTTGGGATATAAAATAACTTCATCTGAAACGCCCTAAAAAATAGTGATTTAGACATTTACCTGGGCATTCTCTTCCCAATTAATGATGGTACCATGAGGATGGATTGCCCTTGCCTGTTCCTCATCAGAATTCTTCCTACAGTTAATATTCATATAACCACTTGGAAACACCTCCCCTTGTACGCTTTTTGTGTAAGCATTCTTGTGATGCAGAAATAGTCCTTTTTTATTACACAGTTATTTGTTAAGGAAGAGACCAATGCTTAGGCAGAATTACACATTAGATAGATACTTTAGATATTCTTCAGAAACGAGTGGAAAAATGGCATGGTAGATGGTTTGATTGATTTCAGACTATATAATGGTCTCTGAGTCTCGAGCAGGGATCAGCAAACTTTGACCTTGCAGGCCAAATCCAGCTTGTATCCTATTTTTTTATGGCCTGTGAACGAAGATTGGTTTTAGCATTTTTCAATAATTAAGAACATATCAAAAGGAGAATGGTATTTCATGACATGTGAAAATTATATGAGATTCAAATTTCTGTGTCTACAAATAAATTTTTGAATTTGATCAATAAAAAAAATTGTGGAAATTTGTTATCTCTATTATTAAATAAGCACCTACATAATATCCTTGATTTTGCCTTTTGGCCCACAAAGCCTAACATATGTACTCTCTGGTCCTTTACACAGGTTTGCTAACCCCGAATCTAGAGTATCTAAATGAAAATCTTAGTTTTACCATTGAGTGTTTTTGAGTTTGGATAATATATTCAGTATCTTTCTATTCCATAACTTATTGTTTGTAAAATGCAAATAATAATATGAATTTCAAAGGGTTTTTGTGAAGATTAGTAGTTAATATTAACAGGGCACTAGAACAGTGGCTGACAATAATAAGTGCTTATGTTAAAATGTTATTATGTGAACCATCTCAGTCATTCCACATTCATAATAAGGAGCAGTGAAAATGAGAAGTTAATTGTAAGTAAGAAAATGGGCCATGTGCTCAGATGGTCTAGAATAGGAATCCTTCACCTTAAATGATTTGCCTTGGAACTGTATACCAAATCGTATATTTATTTTATTTTATTTTATTTTATTTTATTTTATTTTATTTTATTTTATTTTGTTTTGTTTTGTTTTTGTGTATGTGTGTGTTTTATTTGTTGTTGTTTTTTTTGTTTTGCTTTGTCTTGTTTTGGTGTGTGTGTGTGTGTGTGTGTATTTATTTTATTAATGCATATCTCTCCTGGGGAAAAGCATATAATTTTATGATAGTACCAAAGGTGTACATGACCCAAACAGGTTTTAAATCACTAACCTAGAATCAATAACTTATACCTGGAAGTCAACTTTAGGATGAGTTTGCCCAAAAATAATTTCCTGTATTATGTAAAATTGTTAACCACATTGCATCCAAATTAATCTTATATAATTAAAAAGATATTCTGATATAAAACATATAAAATATAATGCTATGCAGTATTCATGTTTATGAACAAAAGTACTCAAGAAATTGCTAAATTATAAAGTTTAACTATTATAGGCATTTCTCAGCAATGTTTTAAGGATGATATCCAATATGATACATTAACTGGGCATTCATTGGAGAAAGGCAATGATAAAGCCACATTTATTAAGCCTCTACTATGTATGAAACAATTTAGTCTGAAAATGTCACCCGAGTTGTGCTCATTCACAGGGAAATCTTAAGTGTCTCATATTGATGAAATACAGTAAAACAAGGTACAAGACTTTGTAAGTTTATTTATTTCAGTCACACTGGTTTTAGTGCTATTACCAGTATTTTGCCAGCTTGTTTGTTCACAGTTTTCATAATAAGTAGAAAATAGCCCACCCTACAATCACTTTTATAAATATGCTTGAAATGGAAATTGTTATAGATTCCTGATGAAGAAATTAACATAGTCTTCTTGAAAAAATTATTAACCTAAGTTGAACTTATAAAATAGAAAGTTTTAAAAGTACTCATAAATTTAGCATTCAGAAGTAGTCACTGTTAGCATTTTGCTATACATTATTTTAAAGTTTTCCTTGTACATATGTTTCTGATTGTGTTTTTTTTAGAAAAGTTTATAAGAATTAGTCATTAAAATAAGACCTTTTAGGGGCACCTGGGTGGCTCAGTTGGTAAAGCGTCGGACTTCAGTTCGTGAGTTCGAGACCTGCATCAGGCCCTATGATGACAGCTCAGAGCCTGGAGCCTGCTTTGGATTCTGTGTGTGTGTCTCTCTCTGCCTCTCCCCCGCTTGCACTCTGTCTTTCTCTCTCAAAAATAAATAAACATTAAAAAAAAAAAAATAAGACCTCTTAGTTTGAAAAAGGAATTCAATCCAGTCACTGGTTTTGTTATACCTCCATGTCTGTAGTGTCAAATGATAAAACTAAAACAATTTAGTAATGAGTTTGATGTCTTTTATTCAAAGGAAAACAGTCCATAGGTTGGAGGAGTACTGTGCCTCACAAACAATGCAACACTTTTCTGGAGTGATTTTGGGCAAGAGAGAGTTTAATAGAATGTTAGAAGAGGCAACAGAAATGGTGTGATTAGCTAAGAGGTCAAGGATTTCCTTACAAGACTAACAGGTCCTATTTTTTAGCTAGCTAAAGCTGAGATGAAGGATTGTGATTGGTATATGTTAGGTTTCCTTGACAGGTATTTCCCATTAAGTGCAGGCTAACTAAAGTTTAGATTTGTGATATGAGCTGGGCCACTAGGGTAGCCTCCATTTTGTGGGCCTTGATATACAAATTAACTTTATCAGGGGCGCCTGGGTGGCTCAGTCGGTTAAGCGGCCGACTTCGGCTCAGGTCATGATCTCGCGGTCCGTGAGTTCGAGCCCCGCGTCGGGCTCTGTGCTGACAGCTCAGAACCTGGAGCCTGTTTCAGATTCTGTGTCTCCCTCTCTCTCTGACCCTCCCCTGTTCATGCTCTGTCTCTCTCTGTCTCAAAAATAAATAAACGTTAAAAAAAAATTTTTTTTTTTCAAATTAACTTTATCAGTGGGGATAAAAAGGAAGTGACAATGATACCCAACTGATTTGACAGACCTTTTGACTATTTGCACCTTTTGGAATTATACAGATACAAATATGTATAATTCCAGGAGATCAAATGATAAAGTAAAGGTACTCAGAATTCTTCAGGTTCTCAGTATTTCTTTTTTTCTTTCCTTTTTTTAAACATAAATTATGCTGACAAGGATGGATTTATAATTTCCAATAACAGAATTGGATGTTAGTAGTTATAAATATGCATTAAATTCTGGCTTAGACCAGGGACAAGACTGAGTTTTGTTAATATTTTCAATTTGTTACCTAAGTGGATCAGATTCTCTGAGATAGTTTGTTTTTTTTAAATGTTTATTTATTTGAGAGAGAGAGCTGGCCGGGGGGGGGGGGGGGTGACCTGGGGGTGGCGGCAGGCAGAGAGAGAGAGAGAGAGAGAGAGAGAGAGAGAGAGGGAATCCTAGGCAGGCTCTGTGCTGTCAGCGTAAAGCCCAATGTAGGGCTCAGTCCCATGAACCATGAGATCATGACCTGAGCTGAAATCAAAAGTTGATGCTCTACCAACTGAGCCACCCAAGCACCCCTTCTCTGAGCTAGTTTTATGAGACAGAGTGATGACTCTCTATAGTTGCTGTCTTCCTTTTCTTTCTGAAAATCTGTGTGATAATGTTAATGAAGACTATATTTGCAAGTTGTGCTCTGTAATATATTAGCGTTATAAAGAAGAGCAGGCCTAAGAAGCTCAAATTTCACTCTCAAAAAATGGTAAGAGGGGAACTTGCCTAGTTCAGTTGGTAGAGCATCAACTGTTGATTTGAGGGTCATGAGTTCACGTGCCACACTGGGCCTGGAGCCTACTTAAAATTTTTTTTTTTAATTTTTAAAGGGGTTCCTGGGTGGCTCAGTCTATTAAGTGTTAGACTCTTGATTTTGGCTCAGGTCATGATCTCGCAGTCATGGGATTGAGCCCCTCACTGGGCTCCACGCTGAGTGTGGAACCTGCTTGAGATGCTTTTCCTCTGCTCCTCTACCCTGTTCTCTCTGTCTCTAAAAAAAAAAAAAAAAAAAAAAAAAAAAAAAATTAAAAAAAAGAAGAAGAGATATGGAGTAAAGTTAAATCCTCAAAGAGGCTCAAAGAGGTTTGACCATGCAAAGAATGGTGAAGGGATGATTAAGAGAAGTTGGTCTTATTTGATTACTCATGGAAAAACTTAGAAATTCTTTGTATTTTCTAGGAGGATATAAGATTGGCACTTGACTGACCAGAGTGTTAGGATATGTTGAGATCCCATGATTTGTGAGGCTTTTAGGATTGAGTCGGACTAAGGTTGGGACCTGCATACAGAGAGATCAGGGATCAGTCATGGAATGATAAATACCAGAAAGAAGATGTATTATGTACTTAAAAAGATTTTGCCGGTTTAGCATGATTATCTATGTGATTCTGGACCATTCTGCATTTTGTATCCTCTAACTCAGGATCAAAGAAACTATTCAGTGAGAGACGGTGGATCATCCAAATTTAAAAGGAGTAGATAGCTATAGATTCCCATCAGTAGAAAAGATGTTAGAGACTTTTCCCCCCCGACTTAAGCATAGTAATATAAAAAAAGAATTAAGGATGATAGGTGGACTATATTGTAGCCCATACAAAAATTTACTGAATAATTTGGCATAAGGGTAGTGCTTAGGATATATTTAAAATTTTTTTTAATGTTTATTTATTTTTGAGAGAGAGAGAGAGAGAGAGAGAGAGAGAGCGCGCGCGCGCAGGTGGGGGAGGGGCAGAGAGAGAGGGAGACACAGAATCTGAAGCAGGCTACAGGCTCTGAGCTGTCAGCACAGAGCCCAACAGAGGGCTCTAGCCCACAAACTGTGAGATCATGACCTGAGCTGAAGTCGGATGCTTAACATACTGAGCCACCTAGGTGCCCCAGGATATATTTTAAAATAATGGTCTCATACCCAAACCCAAGTAGGTTAGGGAATGATAATGTGAGATATGAAACAATTAAAACAATGGCAACTAGGAAAAAAATTATGTGACCTAATGATGAACCTGAAGCTTAAAGAAATTTTTTTAATTTTATGTGAACTCTAAGCTAAAGATTTAATACTATATTAGAAAAGAAATTCCATAAATTATATTTTCTTAGTCTGTAATGTAAAAAAGGATATAAAAATGAACATTTATTGATAATTTATGATAGCTGTATAACATGCAGTTTGCTTGTAATTCACTACTTCACTTAATTGGTTTATTGTGATTATTTTCTTCACTTCTAGCCATGTTTCTAGACATATTTGGATAATTGAGGAATCACATAATATATAGGAACTTTTGTGTAAAACAACCAGATTTCTGGAGCGCCTGGGTGGCTCAGTCAGTTAAGCATCGGACTTCGGCTCAGGTCATGATTTCGCTGTTCGTGGGCTTGAGCCCCGCATCGGGCTCTGTACTGAGCCTGGAGCCTGCTTTGGATTCTGTGTCTCCCTCTCCGTCTGTCCCTCCCTCACTCACACTCTGTCTCTATCTCTCAAAAATAAACATTAAAAAAATAAAAAATAATAAAACAACCAGATTTCTTAAAAATATGTAGAGAATCTGTTTCTGAAACACATTTCTGTAACTGCTCTTACCGTAGATTTCCAGCCATAGCCTATTTGCTTGCTATGTAATAGCTCCCTTTTTGGATTTCAAACCTGAAAACATTTTTTGAATTTCACCAGGAATACTTGAGTTTGTGCTTTTAGGGACGGGTAGCATTCAGGATTGTGGCCTTAGACTTCTCTTGAGAGAAGTGAGAATATCTGGGTTCTGCTCAAAAGGGAGTTGTGCTGAGATGTGATGATGGAGAACAGCAGCTTAATCTCAAAACACTAAACTCTCTGCTTCAAATGATTCAGAATATGCTCTCTGGAATATAAAGGTTATCTTTTAAGAAGCTAGGTAAAATTTTTTACCCTGTTTTCAAAGGAATGGGTTATGGTTTGTTGTGTTGCAGATATTGAGATCTTTCTTAGGCCCATCATATAATTTCTACCTTCCTTGATTCTTAGGGAGCTAAATGTGACTTGTGGGGCAACTAAGGAATATCCATTGTCAAGTAAACCAGGTGTTAAGTTGTGTTTGAACTTCAAATTGGTAAAGATGTTCTGTTATTTTCTGACCCACCTTTAGAGAGAACAGATCATTTGTACTGATTATCAAAATAATCTGTAAAATTTACATGGTGATGGATTGAAACAAAGTAATTTATTAAAAAATAAAGTGAACATGTTCATTTCCTGCAACAAAAATTGTTTTATACCTACTCTGTCATTGAAAGTTACAATCCATGAACTTTGCATATATCAACATTTATTTAGCATTCTAGAAAAGACCTGTGACTGTTTCAAAAAGCTCCATTTTTCCTTTTAGCAATTAACAAACAAAAATATAATAATCATAGCTAACACGGTTCTCTTTTTACACTGTATTGCCTCTTAAGACAAAGAGCCACTCTGGAGTTAAATAAAGTAAGACCTTTCTTTACCACTCTCATCTCTCTTATTCTTTGTGATTCTTTGGCACTCTAGTAACCCTAAAGTTCTTTCGATCCCTATGCCCTTCTCTGAAGTATTTCATTTTTGCCTATCAGTCATTAGAAATGTAACTAATTCTCAAAGTGCTTTACAAAATTTTTAAAAATTTTAAAAATTTGTTTTAATTCTTTTTTCTTAAAGTTCATTTATTTATTTTGAGAGAGAGACAGAGGAAGAAAAATCCCAAGCAGGTTCCACACTGTCAGCATGGAGCCTGAACAGGGCTCGAACTCATGAGATGTGAGATCATGACCTGAGTGGAAGTCAAGTGTCGGATGCTTAACCAACTGAGCCACCCAGGCGCTGCAAATTTGTTTTAATTCTTATAAGTATTTATATATAATTTCTTACTTATTTCTTATGTGCCACTGCGGCCACCTTCTTGTAGCAAGAGAAGGCTGGGAGAGTTGACAGAGCTCAGTTGATTGAGGGCTGATCAGGCAGGGAACTTTAATTACATCTGTTATGCCTTTTTAAAAAATTTCACTTTTCAATTGTTTGCTGCTAATATATCAAATTAGCCAATTATTATATAATAACTTTGTATCCAGAAATTCTGCTAAATTTACTATAAGTGCTGGTTCCTGTCTTATGGATTCTTTAGGATTTTATAAGCAAATAATTGCCATCTATAAATAAAGTTTTTCTTCTTCTTAGCCAGTGTTTATATCTCTCATTTATTTTTATTGCCTTGTTTTAATTGCTAGGACTTCCACCAGAGTGTTGAGTAAAAGTAGTGAAAGTAGACATTGTTGCTTAAAATTTTTTTAATTAATTAATTAAATTTTTTTTTTTTTAAATTTTAGGGCATGGGAACAAGGGACAGGAGAGAGAAGGAATCTTAAGCAGGCTCTGTGCTCAGCACAGAACCCAACATGGGGCTCAGTCCCACAACCCTGGGATCATGACCTGAGCCAAAATCAAGAGTCGGACACTCAACTGACAAGATACCCAGGTGCCCCATGCTTTTTTTGATCATAGAAAGATAGTATTCAGTATTTCATTACACATACCTGGAGGATTTTCATAGATGCTCAATCAAATTTGGCAAGTTCTCTTCTATTCCTAGCTTGCTGAGAGTTGTTACCATGAAGGGATGTTAAATTTTGTAAGATACTTTTTTAAAAAATATTTATTTATTTATTTATTTCGAGAGAGCAGACAGGGTAGGGGCAGAGAGAAGGAGAAAGAGAATCCTAAGTAAGCTCTGCACTGTCAGCACAGAGCCCAATGCGGGGCTTGAACCACGAACTGTGAGATCATGACCTGAGCTGAAATGAAGAGTCGGACGCTTAACTGAACCAAACCACCCAGGTGCCCCTATAAGATACTGTTTCTGAATCTAGTGAAGTGATGTCTTTTCTCCTTTATTCAACTAATATGATGAATAAAATTGACTGGCATTTGGATGTTAAATCAACCTTGTATTTGTGGATCATATTGTATTTCCTTATCTATATTTCCAGATTAAATTTGTGAAATAGAAAAACATGTATTGGTCTCTGCCCACCCGATCCCTGCACTGTTCCTGGTACCTGGTATAGAACTTCTAAAACCCTTGTAATTTCTGAAGTGATAAGGATACTAGGAGCGTCTTTTGTTCTAATATTTGGTCTTTGACTCTGGTTCCTGACACAGAGTTCCTATGTTCTTTGAAATTTCCTAATAGGAGTGTCTTTTGTTCCAAGAAGGCAACTTCTGGTGATCCTCTGGAAGAGGGGATGGTCACCAGAAATATCAAGCTATGATTAGAAACTTGGAATTTTCAGCCCCACTCCCCTCCATGAAAAGAGAGAAAGAATAGAGATTGAGTTAATGATTGACCATGCATGTGTTGAAGTCTCATAAGAATCCCAAAAGTACAGAGTTTGGAGAGCATCCAGGTTGGTGAATACATTCATGTACTGGGAAGGTGGTGTACCCCAGCTACATGGGGACAGAAGCTTCTTTGGCTCAGGACTCTTCCAGACTTTCCCCTGTGTTACTCCTCATCTGGCTATTCATTAGTATCCTTTATGATATCCTTTATTTTATAATAAATTAGTAAACGTAATTAAGTGTTTCCCTGAGTTCTGAAAGCTATTCTAGCAAATGCTCAAACCCAAGGAGGGGATCATGGGAACCCCAGTTTATGGTCATTCAGTCAAGAGTACAGGCAACAACCTGGAACTTATGATTGGTATCTTAAAAGGTGGGACAGGACCATTTTGTGGGACTGAGCCCTTAACCTATGGGGTCTGATGCTACTGTCAGGTACATAGCACCAGAATTGAATTAAATTATAGGAAACCCATCTAGTGTTAGAAAATTGCTTGGTAGGGTGAAAATTCCCAAACATTTGGTGACCAGAAGTGAAGTGTCATAGTAGTAGTGTAAAAGTAAAGGAGAAGCTCAGGAGAAGTGTGTTTTTCCTACTCAATTTCTTTCTTTCTTTTCTTTCTTTTCTTTCTTTTCTCTCTTTCTCTCTTTCTCTCTTTCTCTCTTTCTTTCTTTTTTAAAGTAAGCTCTAAGCCCACTGTAGGGCTTGAACTCATTACTCCGAGGTCATGAGTTGCATGCTCTACTGACTGAGCCAGCCAAGTGCCCCTCTTTTTTTAAATTCCAGTATAATTAACATACAGTGTTATATTAGTTTCAAGTGTACAATAAGTGATTCAACAACTCTATACATTACTCAGTGCTCATCAAGGTGACTGTACTCTTGATCCCCTATTTTACCCATCCCCCTCACCAACTTCTCCTCTGGCAACCATCAGTTTGCTCTCTATACTGAAGAGTCTGTTATTTTGTCTCTTTTTTCTTTGATTATTTTCTTAAATTCCACATGTGAGTGAAATCATACGGTATTTGTCTTTCTCTTTCTGACTTCTTTCATTTAGCATTATACCTGTAGATCCATCCATGTTGCAAATGGCAAGATTTCATTTTTTAGGCTGAGTAATATTTCATTGTATATATACACCACATCTTCATCCATTCATCTACTGCTGGATACTGGGTTGCTTCTGTATCCTGGCTATTATAAATAATGCTGCAATAAAACATAGGGGTGCATATATCTTTTCAAATTAGTGTTTTCATATTCCTTGTATAAATACTCAGTAGTGGAATTAAGTACTGGATCATATGATAATTCTATTTCTAATTTTTTGAGAAACCTTCATACTAT
This sequence comes from Prionailurus bengalensis, assembly GCF_016509475.1. Lineage (NCBI taxonomy): Eukaryota > Metazoa > Chordata > Mammalia > Carnivora > Felidae > Prionailurus > Prionailurus bengalensis. The sequence goes on along the minus strand of NC_057352.1, from coordinate 17,572,922 downwards.
TTTCCACAGTGGCTGCACCAGTGTGCATTCCTACCAACAAGGCAGGAGGCCACCAACAAGGCAGGAGTGTTCCTTTGTCTCTACATCCTCACAAACACTTGCTGTTTCTTGTGTTTTTTATTTTAGCCATTCTGACAGGTGTGATGTGATACCACATTGTGGTTTGGGTTTGCATTTCCCTGATGATCAGTGTTGAACATCTTTTCACATGTCTGTTGCTCAACTGTATGTTTTCTTTGGAGAAATGTCTGTTCATGTCTTCTGCCCAATTTTTAATTGGATTATTTGTTTTTTGGGTGTTGAGTTGTATCAGTTCTTTATATATTTTGGAGATACACACACACACACACACACCCTTTATCAGGTGTGTCACTTGCAAATATTTTCTCCCATTTAGTTGGTTGTCTTTTACTTTTGTTGATTATTTCCTTTGCTTTGCAGAAGCTTTTTATTTTGATGTAGTCCCAATAGTTTGTTTTTGCTTTTGTTCCCCTTGCCTCAGGAGACATATTTGGAAAAATGTTCTACAGTTGATGTCAGAGAAATTATTGCATATGCTCTTTTCCAGGATTTTTATGGTTTCAGTCTCACATTTATGTCTTTAATCTATTTTGAGTTTATTTTTGTGTATGGTGTAAGAAAGTGGTCCAGTTTCATTCTTTTGCATATAGCTGTCCATTTTTCCCAGCACCATTTGTTGAAGAAACTGTCTTTTTCCCATTGCATATTGTTAACATTTTCTTAAGCAATTTTCGGAAAGCTGGGGCCCCTGGGTGGCTCAGTCATTTGAGGGTCCAACTCTTGATTTCAGCTCAGGTCATGATCCCGGGGTCGTGGGATTGAGTCCATGACAGGTTCCCTCCTGAGTTTGGAGCCTGCATGAGAGTCTCTCTCTCTCTCTCTCTCTCTCTCTCTCTCTCTCTCTCTCTCTCTCCCTCTCTCCCTCTCTCCCTCTCTCCCTCTCTCCCTCTCCCTTTACCCTCCCACCCCCGCTCCCCTGCTCACTCACTCGCTTGCACTCTCTCAAAAAAATTTTTTTTTCATAAAGCTTTTGGCACATCATTTTCTTGTAATGTCTTTGTCAGGTATTGGTGGTATTGTAGTACTGGCCTCTAAAAACAAGATGTGAACTCTACTCCTCTATTTTCTGGAAAAGTCTGTGTAAAATTGGTATTATTTAAATGTCTGGTGGGATCCTATGGTAAAAACAGCTGGGCCTGGAGTTTTCTTTGTTTGTGGTAACAAATTCAATTTATTCAATGGGTATTGGGCTATTCAGATACTATAATTTCATCTTTTTTGTTTTCTTAAAAAATTTTTTTTTAATCTTTATTTATTTTTGAGAGAGAGAGAGAGACAGAGTGTGAGCAGGGGAGGAACAGAGGGGGCGGGAGTGGACACTGAATCCTAAGCAGGCTCCCGGCTCTGAGTTGTTAGCACAGAGCCTGATGTGGGTCTCGAATTCATGAACTGTGAGATCATGATCTGAGATGAAGTCGGGTACTTAACTGGCTGAGCCACCCAGGCACCCCTCATTTTGTTTCTTTTTTATAGTAAGTTGTATTTTTCAAGAATTTTGTCCATTTCATGTGTGTTGTCAAATTTGTTGGAATGAGGTGGTTTTTAGACTTCTAATATTTATGTATTCCTTAGTGATAAGCTCTCTTTCATTCCTGTTATTAGTGATTTGTCTTTATGATTTTTATTTTTGATCATGTTAGCCAGTTTTAATCAATTTTGTTGCTCTTTCCAAAGAAATCACTTCTGTCTTGGCAACTTGTGTTTTTATTTCTATTTCATTTAGTTTTTCTCTTATTTCCTTGTAGGTGCTGATTGTTTTTAGCTTTTTAATTTTTTTTTTTAATGTTTATTATTTTGAGAGAGAGAGCGTGCAAACAGGGGAGGGGCACAGAAGGAGGGGGAGAGAGAGAATCCCAAGCAGGCTCTGCCCTGCCCTCCAATGCAGGGCTCAAACTCACAAATTGTGAGATCATGGCTTGAGCCAAAATCAAGAGTCAGACGATGCTTCACCGACTGAGCCACCTAGGCGCTCCTTGTCTTTAGCTTTCTAAAGTGGAACCTCTGGTTACTGACTTCAGACTTTTCTTCTAATATAACATTCAAAGCCAGAAATTCCCTACTTTAACTCCATTCCACAAATATGTATATGTTGCATTTTTATCAATCACTTAAAAATACTTTATTTCCCTTTTGATTTCTTCTTTTACCCATGCATTATTTAGAAGTGTGTTGTTTAATTTCCAAATATTTGTGGATTTTCTACATACTTCATTTTTACCGATTTCCAACTTGCTGCCATTTGATCAGAGAATATATGGTATATGATTTTGATCCTTAAAAATTCATTAATACTTTATGTATGGCCCAATTATATAGTCTGCCTTGGTGAATATGCCATGTGCACTTGAAATGAATATGTATTTGATGGTCATTAGGTGAATTATTGTATACATATTAATTAGTCCAAGTTGGTTGATAGTTCATATCATTTATATCCTCACTAATTTTTTCTTTTCTTTTTTTTTTTTTTTTAATAGTTGAGAGGTGGATATTAAAATCAGGGCTGGGATGACATAATGCTGAAGTGAGTAAAGCCCCTGGGGTGCAAAATTTAAGGAGGCACTCATTCTTAGGGTCATGCAAGTACAGTGTTGTTTGATGCTGTTTTTAGGTACATACAAATACGTGATAATTATGTCTTCCTAATGGCACATGACAATGTGCCTTTGTCACTGGTCTAGCTTATCTGAAATTAATACAGTCACTTTAGTTATATATACTATATCTATATACATTATAAACTCCACAACACACTGCTTTTAATAGTCATATGTAGTTTAAAGAATTTGAGATAATAAAAAGAGTTATTATATTTATCCAGTGAGTTACCAATTATGCTCTCTTCCTGCAGATCCTGTTTTCCCACTGGTAGCATTTTGTTTCAGCCCGAAGAGCTTCCTTTTATCATTTCTTGTAATGCAGGTCTGTTGGTGACAAATTCTATTAGTTTTCTTTTATCTAAAAATGCCTTTATTTTGCATTCATTCTTGGATACATTTTTCTCTGGATATGGAATTCTGCTTTGTTAAAATTTAAATAATTTTTAAATTGCTTAGTGTACATTGCCACCTCTAATTCCAATCCAGTTTAACAGGGTGATACGATGTATTATTACTTGTTACTTAGTTACTCTGCATGTATCCAGTCTGCCATCCATACAGACCCTAACATCTGCCTGAGTTTCTCTATACATGTCAAAATATGGGCCCAGACCCTAATTCTGTCCCCAGTTGTAGTCACAAAGACTGAACTCCACCAGCCCCAGCTTACACTCTCACAGAGAATGTGTAAACACTTCTTTTTCTATACCTCTGCTTTAAAATTTGGAGGGAAGAAATTCTCTTAGAGCAAGCCCTGATACTAAGACCCCATGGCAGGCATGTATATCAAGTTAATCAATCTCTTTAACTGAGAACTGAATACTTTCATTGTAGACACATGCGCCCCAGGCTGTTTATATCATTTTATTTAAAAAATTTGTATTTATTTTTGAAAGAGAGAGAGTGTGAGTGGGGAAGGAGCAGAGAGAGAGGGGGACAGAGGATCCAAAATGGGCCCCATGCTGGCAGCAGAGAGTCTGATGTGGGGCTTGAACCCACGAGTCATGAGATCATGACTTGAGCTAAAGTCGATGCTTAATCGACTGAGCCACCCAGGTGCCCCTATTATATACAGTTTTAAATGTGTTGTCCAATTCATTATATTCTGCCTCTATGTTTATTAATTCTTTCCTTCTACTTTTCTTTGTTTTACTTTTTTTTTTTTTATGTTTTATTTGTTTTTGAGAGACAGAGGGAGAGTGAGTGTGCTTAAGTGGAGGAGTGGCAGAGAGATAGGGAGAGAGAGACAATCCAAAGCAGGCTTGCACTGTCAAGCATGGAGCCTGTTGTGGGGGCTTCAACCCATGAGCCATGAGATCATGACATGAGCTGAAATCAAGAGTCAGATGTCCAACCGACTGAGCCACCCAGGCGCCCCTCTTTGTTTTACTTTTTTTTTTTTTTTAATGTTTACTTATTTTTGAGAGAGAGAGAGAGAGAGCCCGAGTGAGGTAGGGGCAGAGTGAGATGGAGACAGAGGATCCAGAGAAGGCTCCGCGCTGATAGCAGAGAGCCCAGTGGGAGGCTCAAACTCATGAACTGTGAGATCATGACCTGAGCAGAAGTCAGATGCCTAATTGACTGAGCCACCCAGGCACTCCTTGTTTTACTTTTTTTATCCCTAACTTGTTGAAAGGGGTGCCTCATTTATTTATTATTTTATTTTCATTAATATAAGCATTAAGTTTATGATTTATCTTCTGACCACTATACTTGTATGCCCTAGGTACTACTGAAAAATCATTTAATGTTTGTAATATTATGGTTTCTAGAGGTTATTTATTTATTTATAAGTTTTCATTTAAATTCCAGTTAGTGAACATACAGTGTTACATATAGTTTCAGATGTACAATATAGTGATTCAGCAATTCCATACATAAAACTCCTGTGTCTGGAGACACAGTGTTGGCAGGGGTTTGGGTTGGTCTTCTAAGGGAGGGGGCCCGCCACACTGAGACTGAGGCAAGCATGACTGAGAAGGGTGATTCTTCTGGAGTGTGTGTGTGTGTGTGTGTGCGCGCGCGCACGCATGTGGTTGATGTAAGCAAATTAGGTAGCCAGCATCCGTGCTGCTCTGTTTCCAGCAGGTGTCCCAGCATAAGCTGAGGAGTGGGGGAGGGAAATGGCACTAGCCCGTTCCTTTGTTCCTGGAGATGTCTCTCCCTGAATGCTGCTTCTTTGGGACACATCCCCAGAAGAGCAATTAAGCTCCCAATTGTGTGCTCCAGGTGCTCTTCAGATTGCTATTTCCACACTGTGTGTCCACATGCTGTTTGCCCTGTCTTCTCTCCAAGAGCAGTGCAATGCCCTCTGGGCTCTCCCCAGCCAAGCCCACTAACCTTTAAAACTCCAGGCTTTAAGCCTTGCTGGTTGTAAGAACTCATGAAATTCAGCCCCTCTTGTTTTCCAAACCACTGTAATGGGGAATCATCTTCTCCCTGTACTCCCCTGTGTGCTAGTCTGTCTCTCACCCTTCTCTCTACCCACTTACTGCCCACCATGGCTGCCAGGGTCTATTTCTCTCCCAACTACGTCTCCGCACTTTATACCTTCTTTGATGTGGCCTCTTCTCTACCTTTAGTTGTGGAGTTTGTTCTACCAGTCTTTAGGTTGATTTCTGGGGCAATTAGGATGATTTGATAGTTATCTAATAGTATTTGTGGGATGAGGAGAGCCTAGGTTCCTCCTACTCTACCACCATCTTCCTCCCTCTAGAAGTTTTTTTTATTTGGATTATATTTCCACAATTGACACAAGGTTTATTTAGTAGATTGCTTGTTTATTTCCAAGTCAAAGTCTTGGTTCCCTCAATTTTCATCAATCTATTTTATTAAGCAGCCAAATAATGTTGTTTTATTTTACTTTTATTATATATACCTTGCTTTAGTAATAATGGAAAATTATTCTTGGTCCCACTTGGTTAATCCACCACTTTTGATTTTCTTTAGGCTATCTGCTAACCTTTATTACCATCCTCTAGTGAACAGCCATGGCACCCATGGCACTTTGGTCCCCATGAAGATCTTTCTCCATATTATTGAGTTAGCATATTCTCTACTGTAGTTCCAAGTCTTTTTAAAATTTATTTTTATATTTTAATTTTTTTTCTAGAGAGAGCGTGAACATGTGAGTAGGGGGAGAACGGCAGAGAGGGAAAGAGAGAGAGAGAGAGAGAGAGAGAATCCCAAACATGCTCTACACTCAGTGTGGAGCCCGACATGCGGCTTGATCCCCTGACCCTGGGATCATGACTTAAACCAAAATCAAAAGTTGGATGCTCAGCTGACTGAACTGCCTAGGTCCAGGTCTTTCTGATCAAAATTTTATAAGCTTTATAGTATGGTATACTTGTGAATAATATCTGAAAAGTCTTTGAGATACTTTTCTAAGAAATATAAGAATGGTTGGCTTTAGCTCTGCTAGTTTGGATATACTTTTATTCTCATATGAAATGGAGAATGGAGGAAACAATATAATGAGCCTATCCATGGATGGGAGGTAGATAGATACAGGAGATAAATACTGCATGATCTTGGAACTAAAAGGAAGAGGATTTAGGTGCCTGGCTGGCTCAGTCAGTTGAGTGTCTGACTTCAGCTCAGGTCAAGATCTCAGTTTGTGAGTTTGAGTCCTGCTTGAGCCCCATTAAGCTCCACTCTCAGCACAGAGTCCCCTTCAGATCCTCTGTCTCCCTCTCTCTCTGCCCCTCCCCAGTCACACTCTCTCTCAAATATAAAAATAGACACGAAAAAACAAAACAAAACAAGGATTGTATGGAAGAGGATTGGGTGGAATGAAATGTCTTATAAGTAGGGCCTTGTTATCCATGAGAAATTACTTGAATTTCATTCTAAGAAAAAAGACAAGCCATTAAAAAAAATTGTAAGTAGGGACTATCAAATCCTGATCTGCATCAGAATTAATCCAATAGAGACATTAAAAATATAGATGCCTGGGACCTACCCTATAGATGCTGATTCAGTCCATCTGGGTTGGTCACTATACATCAGCACTCTGCAACAACTTTCCCAGTTGATTGTGATCAACACCTAAATTTCAGAACCATGGACTTAACATTTTACCTTTTCATAACTTCTTTATCATATGTACAGTCCTCTCATTCTCGGAGTTTCCTTCCTTTTCTTCAAATTTCCAATACCGTGTTAGCTATTGACTGCTGATATTCATTATTTTCAATTTATTTCCTCCATGTAATAATTTTATTTTTATGATACAGGGAAAATAAAATCATTGTTTCCCTTCTACTGTCCTTTCAGATTTGGAGTCCAGATGTGAGACAAAGACGTTTTTAGGGGGAAAAAAGGCTCTCAGTGCAAGGTAATGGAAGGAAAATCTTGCCTTGGAGGATTCCCAATTCCAGAAATAATTGGCAAAATAAAAGCACGATTTAGGCAAGGGTCTCAAGACTGAGATCTTAGCTAAAATGGAAATAATGGCTGGAAATGGAACCAATTATAAAAAAGCGTAAGTCTCTTACTCCACATCAGGGAATTTATTAGAGATATTCTATGGGATAAGGAATATGAGAACATCATTGATTATAGTTCAAACTTTGTTCGTGATGAGAGAATTCATTCTAGTGAGAAAATCTATGATTGTAAAACATAGGGATGGAATATAGGAACATAGGAATCTGAAAATTCCTGCTGTTATGAAACTTAGTAAGTGTCTGAAGTTTAAATGTTGTATATCCATAAAATGGAGTATTATTCAGCTATTAAAAAAAGAAATAAAGTACTGATTCATGCTAAAACATAGATGAACCTTGAAAATATTACCCTAATTTAAAGAAGCCAGACACAAAGGCCAAATATTGCATGATTTCATTTATATAAAGTGTTCAGAAGAGGTAAAACCACAGAGACAGAAAGTATATCAGTAGTTGTATGAGCACTGGGTGGTGTATGTAAATGATGAATCACCGAATTCTACTCCTGAAACCAATATTGGACTATATATTAACTAACTAAAATTGAATAAATAAAAAAAAAGAGGGGCGCCTGGGTGGCGCAGTCGGTTAAGCGTCCAACTTCAGCCAGGTCACGATCTCGCGGTCCGTGAGTTCGAGCCCCGCGTCAGGCTCTGGGGTGATGGCTCAGAGCCTGGAGCCTGTTTCTGATTCTGTGTCTCCCTCTCTCTCTGCCCCTCCCCCATTCATGCTCTGTCTCTCTCTGTCCCAAAAATAAATAAGCGTTGAAAAAAAAAAATTAAAAAAAAAAAAAAAAAAAAGAAAGTAGATTAGTGGTGATAAGGGGCTGGGGAGAGGGAAGAATGGGAAGACTATTAATGTTGATAGTGTTTTTTCCTGGGGTAATGAAAATGTTCTGGAATTGGTGGTAGTGATTGCACAACTTTGTGAATATACTAAAAATTACTGAATTTTACACTTAAAGGGAGTAAATTTTATGGTTACATGAATTATATCTCAGTTAAAAGAGATTATTATATATATATATACACACACACACACACACACATACACACACATGCACAACAGGCTGGAAGAGCATCATCCTCTAATAGGCATTTCACTTCCACAAAGCATTTATTAGCAAGATGACTGTTTTCTAAAACTACAAAAGTATATTTACAGCTAGTTAGAAAAACTATTAATTAAGTAATATGCAGGGCTTTTGGGTTTAGTAGAAATTTTAGAGATAATTAAAGAATTCACTGTTGAGAAACTACATGAATGTAAATAACGTAGGAAGAGCTTTAGAGAATTTAGAGTTCATATTGGTGATGAGTCTCATGAATTTATGGAATGTAGGAAGTCCTTTACCTATGGAAGATACTTTTGAGTATATCAGAAAAGGTTTCCTGATGAGACACTCTGTGAAATATATAGAAATTTGCTTAATAGTAAGATTTGATTCACACATTAATGACAATCAGAACTTACACGTTGAGAAAACATAAGAAATGTATCAAGGCTTAAAATTTAAAAAAATTTTTTTAATGTTTATTTTTGAAGGAGAGAGAGACAGGGCATGAGCAGGGGAGGGGCAGAGAGAGAGGGAGACACAGAACCCGGAGTAGGCTCCAGGCTCTGGGCTGTCAGCACAGAGCCTGTTGTGGCTCTTGAACCCATGAACCGTGAGATCATGACCTGAGCTGAAGTTGAATGCCCAACCAACTGAGCCACCCAGGTGCCCCTTAAAAATTTTTTTAATGTTTAGTTATTTTTGAGTGGGGGGGTGAGGGAGAAAATGGGGGAGGGGCAAAGAGGGAGGGAGACACAGAATCGGAAGCAGGCTCCAGGCTCCCAGCTGTCAGCACAGAGCCTGATGTAGGGATTGAACTCATGAACTGTGATATCATGACCTGAACTGAAGTCAGCCACTTAACTGACCAAGCCACCCAGGCACCGCTAAGGCTTTTACAACAACATTCCCTATCTTTTTCAGATAGGGAAAATAAGAACAGAATTATTTTCAAAATTTTACTTTCTTTTTGAGAGAGCAAGAGTGAGCAGGGGAGGGGCAGAGAATCCCAAGCAGGCTCCACGCTGTCAGTGTGAAGCCTGACATGGGGCTCAATCTCACAAACCATGAGATCCATGACCTGAGCCAAAACCAAGAGTTGGACACTTAACTGACTAAGCCACCCAGGTGCCCCTCCTTGTTGCCATTCTTTACATAGAAGTAGTGGTACCTGGTCATAGGGAATAGATACATTCAACTTTATCAGATATTGCAAAATTGCTTTCCAGTTTATAATAGTATGTTCTGGTCAACTTGTGGAATATGCTAGCCGTATAAACCTGTTTCTGGAATGTCTCTTCATGATTACTATTTATATCTTTTTTTCTTTTTATCTATTCCTTCTTTACCTATAGATTTGTAACTTTACTTAAATGCATTTTCTGTATTCTGATTCTTCAGTTGTTACACAGGACACATTTATCTTCATTAAGTAGGACATATTTAATTTTCTCTGGAAATTAGTAGTTAGAACTTCACATAGATAGAAGTTTCAAAATCGTAGAGTGTTGGATTCCTTTGGGTGTATTTGTTTGGGTTTCTTTAACTGATTGAATCCTAGGTCTTTCACCAAACTTAGAAGTTTTTATCCATTATTTCTTCATCTGTTTTTCAGCCCTGCACTTTCTCTTCTCCTTCCAGGAATCCAATGACATGGATGTCTGATTTTTATCTACCACACCGCCCCCACCTCCCATTTCATTAAAAATAAAACAACAGAAAACAGCTTTTTATCTCTGTTCAGATCAGATCATTTCTATTGCTCCACCTTCAAGTTTGCTGGATTCTCTCCTCTATAATCTCCATTTGGCTATTGAGCCCATTTGGTGAGTTTTAAATTTTGGTTATTGTATTTTTCAGTTCTAAAATATCCATTTAGTTCTTTCTTTAATATCATGTTTCTTTACTGAGATTTCCTATTTTCCCTTTGTTTTAAGAGTGTTCTTAATTGTCCAGATATGTCAGAAGAAGTAAAATTTCTGGGGCGCCTGGGTGGCTCAGTCGGTAAGCATCCGACTTCAGCTCAGGTCATGATCTCACAGCTCGTAAGTTTGAGCCCCCCATCGGGCTCTGTGCTGACAGCTCGGAGCCTGGAGCCTGCTTCGGATTCTGTGTCTCCCTCTCTCTCTGCCCCTAACCCATTCGCATTCTGTCTTTGTCTCTCTCAAAAATAAATAAACATTAAAAAAAAAAATGTAAGTGAAAACCAGACTGAGATACCACTTCACACCCATTAGAATGATTTTTTTTTAAGGCAAAACAAAATGAGTGTTGATTAGGATGCAGAGAAATTGGAAGCATTGCTGGAGGAAACATAAAATGGTGCAGCCACTGGGAAAAACTGACATTTGACATTTCCTCAAAAAGTTAAACACAGAATTACCACCTGATCTAGTAATTCCACTTCTGATTATATACTGAAAAGAACTGAAAGCAGGGACACAAACATATTTGTATACCCACGTTTGTAAAGCATTCTTGACAGTAGTGAAAAAGTTGAAGCAACTCAAGAGTCCACTAAGAATGTTTATACACATTTTTGACTAATGTGGTAAATAGTGGAGTATTATTGAAGACATTATACTAAGTGAAATAAGCCAGTCACAAAAGGACAAATATTGTATGTCTCTTATATGAGGTGTTTAGAGTAGTCAAATTCATAGATATAGAAAATAGAATGATAGTTGTTAGGGATTGAGGGAGAGAGGAATGGGGAGTTCTTGTTAAATGGGTATGGATTTTCTTGAGTTTTTGACATGGATGGTGGTTGTACAAAAATGTGAATATATTTAATGTTACAATTACACACTTAAAATGGTAAATTTTAGAGTTAACTATATTAACTATGTGAGTGATGAATGTGTTATATTCATAATCATCCTATAATGTATATGCATATCAAATCATCACATTGTACACTCCTAAGTATATATAATTATATTTGTCAGTTACTCCTTAGAAATGTAGAAAAGGTAACTTTTATGCATATTTTACAATAATAAAAAGAAAAAAGACACAAATAAGTTAAAAATGAAAGACAGAAAAAGACATTCCATGCAAATAGTAAAAGGTAGAAGGTGTTCCTTTACTAAATCAATCAAAATACATTTTAATTTAAGAATTGTTATAAGATAGGCATCTGGGTGGCTCAGTTGGTTAGGTATCTGACTTTGGCTCAGGTCATGATCTCATGGCTCGTGAGTTCAAGTCCCGCATAGGGTGAGCTTGAGCCCTGCTTTGGGTGAGCTCAAGCCCCACTTCAGGTGAGCACAAACCCTGCTTCAGATGAGCTCGAACCCTGCTTCTGGAGAGCTCCTCTTCTCTCTCTCTGTCCCTTGCTCACTTGTGCCTTCTTGCTCTCTCTCAAAAAAATAAAAAAAGAATTGTTAAAAGACAAGAATTTCATTATATATTGATAAAAGAGTAAATTAAGAAAATATAACAAACATAAATCTATATGCACCAAACAACAAAGCCCCATAATATGTGACAGAAACACTGAGAGAGCTGAAGAGAAATAGAGCTTTCTGTAATAATAATTGGAGACGTCAATATCCACTTCCACTCATGGACAGAACAATCACACAGATGATTAATAAAGAAACAGAATTTTGGTAACAGTATATTAGACCTAACAGACATTCAGAACACTCTACCTGCCACAGGATATTACACATTTTTCTCCAGTGCATATTAAACAACCTCCAAGATAGACCATATATTAGGCCACATTAAGTCTTAATACATTTTTAAAGTTTATAATCATACAACAGAAAGAAACTAGAAATCAGTAACAAAGGGAAAGTTTGAAAATTCACAAATATATAAAAATTAACTCAGTCTTAAACAACCAATGGGTCAAGGAAGAAATCACAAGGGAAATTAGAAAATACTTTGGGATGTAAGAAAATAAAAACGGGATACTCCAAATTGTAATATATATAATTATTTATAATTATATTTCATTTCTAATAATTATATAAAATTATTACTATAACAAAGCATACAATGGGAAATATACACATACATTGAAAAGATCTCAGGGGCACCTGGGTGGCTCAGTTGGTTGAGCGTCCAATTTCAGCTCAGGTCATGATCTCACAGTCTGTGAGTTTGAGCCCCACATTGGGGTCCGTGCTGACAGCTCACAGCCTGGAGGCTGCTTTGGATTCTGTGTCTCCCTCTCTCTCCACCCATCCCCTGCTTGTGCGCTATCTCTCAAAAATAAATAAACATTAAAACAATTTTTTTAAAGATCTCAAATCACCAACCTAACTTTAACACCTTAAGGAACCAGAAAAAGAACAAACTAAACCCAAAATAGCAGAAGGAAGGAAATAATAAAGATTAGAGCAAAGATAAATGAAATAGAAATAGGAAAACAATATACATATATGGTGTTTATTTTATTTTTGAGAGAGAGGAGTGGGGAGGGACAGAGAGAGAGGGAGACAGGGAACCCCAAGCAGGCTCCCCACTGTCAGCACAGAGCCCAACACGGGGCTCAAACCCAGGAACCATGAGATGATGACCTGAGCTGAAATCAAGAAGAGTTGGATGCTTAACCAACTGAGCCATGCAGGTGCCCCCAAAACCATTATATTGACTAAGAAAAAGATGCTACTCAAATTACTAAAAACAATAGAAAGTGGAACATTACTATTGATTTTACAAAAATAAATACTATTGTAATAGAATGCTATAAACAGTTGTATAACACCAAATTAGATCACCTAGATATAATGGACAAAATCCTAGAAACACCCAATCCACCAAATAGGACTCATGAAGAAATAGAAAATATGAATAGCACTATAACCAGCAAGGAGATTGAATCAGTAATCAAAAACTTTTCAAAAAAGAAAAGCTTAGGACCGGGGCGCCTGGGTGGCGCAGTCGGTTAAGCATCCGACTTCAGCCAGGTCACGATCTTGTGGTCCGTGAGTTCGAGCCCCGCGTCAGGCTCTGGGGTGATGGCTCAGAGCCTGGAGCCTGCTTCCGATTCTGTGTCTCCCTCTCTCTCTGCCCCTCCCCCGCTCATGCTCTGTCTCTCTCTGTCCCAAAAATAAATAAACGTTGAAAAAAAAATTAAAAAAAAAAAAAAAAAGAAAAGAAAAGCTTAGGACCAAATGGCTTCACTGGTGAATTCTACCAAAGAAGAGTTCACACTAGTCCTTTTCAAACTCTTTCAGAAAAATCAAGGAGGAAATACTTCCTAGTTCATTTGATGAAGCCAGCATTACCTTGATTTGTCAAAGAGCCAGGGCAAAGACAGTACAAAAAAGGAAAACTATAGAGTGATATACTTAGGAATATTGTAAAATCTGTCATAAAAATACTAGCAAATCAAATTTGGCAGGATATTAAAAGGATTGTACACCATGAACAAGTGGTTTTTATTCATAAGATACAAGGATTGTTCATTATGTGAAAACCAAATATAATATACCACATGATAGAATGTGGGAAAATACAGGATTACCTCATTTGATGCAGAGAAAGCATATGGCAAAATTCAACACCCTTTCATGGTTAAAAAACAAAACAAAACCGTAATTAAATTAAAAGCAGAAGGAAACTTCTTCAACATGGTAAGGACCATTATATGAAAAACCTGCTGCTAACATCATATTCAATAGTGAAAGACTGAAAGCTTTCCTTGTAAGATCAGGAGGAATATTAAGATGCCCATTTTTGACCTTTCTACTCAGCACAGTATTAGAAGTTCTAGCTAGAGCAAAAAAAAAAAAAAAAAAAAAAAAAAAAAAAAAAAAAAAAAAAAAAAAAAAAAGAAGTTCTAGCTAGAGCAATCAGGCAAGAAAAAGAAAAGGCAGCCAATTGTGAAGAAAAAGTAAAGAATCTGTCCATAGATGATACTAGTTTTTGTTGAGGACTAACAATTTCATTAAGAAGCTGGTGGATCATGGTCATGTTTGCTGTTTCTTAATGTTTTCAAAAGTTTTATAGTTCTTCTCTGAAGATGGCATGGCATGCTCCAGAACCAGAGAGGTCTACATTGCATGTTTCCTATTGTGGAGTTTCCTTGGTTGTGGAATCTGCCACATCTAAAATCCAAAGAGGCCAACCAGTCATTAATGCTTCTTGATGGTGGGAAGTGCAAGATGCAATACTGTATCCATTATTTCAGAGGGAATATTCTGGAATGCCTCAAACCACTATAACCCCAATATTATCACTGCTGTGGTGACATTTTAATCTTCATAATATTCATCTGTTTTGTTGTGTTTTACCAAACCCTCCAATCTGGTTACTATCTTTTGCTAAACCAGTCTGATTAGGATGATTTCAGTCATGTAGTGGACCAGTATGTAGTCTGTGGGATGTCCAACTGGTCCAGATCTCTTTGAAATATGACAGAAGGAAGCTAAAATAACTTAGTTGTAGAGCCAGAATAAAAATGTGTAATATCCAGGGGCACCTGGGTGGCTCAGTTGGTTAAGCATCCAACTTTGCCTCAAGTCATGATCTCATAGTTTGTGGGTTCGAGCCCCATGTCGGGCTCTGTGCTGATAGCTCAGAGCCTGGAACCTGCTTCAGATTCTGTGTCTCCCTCTCTCTCTGCCCCTCTCCCTCTTGAGCTGTCTCTCTCTCTCAAAAATAAATAAACATTAAAAAAAATTTTTTAGATGCAAAATCTCCATCCCAAGTGAATGTGAACCGTTTGTGATCCACCTTTCTGACAAGGATGGCCAATAGTTCAATGATTGGATAATGTATTTATTTTCTACTGCTGCACAAGAAATTACCACAGATTTATCTTGATAATACTCATTTTTGTTTCAGTCTGTCAGAAGTCTGGGGATAGTATATATATATATATATGGGTTCTCAGAAGGCTGAAAACCAGTGCTTGTTGGGGCTGTGATTTCATCTGGAGGTAGAGATTCTCTTCCAATCTCACTTGGGTTGTTGGCACAATTCAGTTCCCTTCAGGTGTGTGACTGAGGTCCCATTTTAAAATTATGTTTTTTTTTTTTAAATTTATTTATTTTGAGAGAGCATGTACAGGGTAGGGGCAGAAAGAGAGGGACAGAGAGATTCCCAAGCAGGCACTGCACTGTCAGCACAGAGCCCAACATGGGGCTCGATCTCACAAACTGTGAGATCATGACCTGAGCTGAGATCAGGAGTCAGATGCTTAACTGACTGAGTCATCCAGGTGCCCTAAGTTCCCATTTTCTTCCTGGCTGTTGACTCAGTGTCATTTTCATCTCCTAGAGGCCACCCTGAAGTACTAGCCACATAGCCCCAACCATAGCTCACAACATGGTTGTATGATTTTTTTTTTCCAGGCCAGCAGGAGTGTGTCTGCTGCTGTTTCTTCTCTTTTTAAAAAGCTCCCCAGTTAGATGAATAGTGGTAACAAGGTTGGATTCTTGTCTGCTATTGTACATTTGGTTTCTATGTCTATTATGTCCTTTTCCTTCCTCTATTTCTAATTTACCACATCCTTTAAGTGAATACTTTCTAATATTTTAATGTATCCAGTGACTTCTTGCTATATTGTTTTATTTAGTTTTTTTTTTATTAAAAACATTTTTTTAATGTTTATTTTTGACAGAGAGAGAGAGAGAGAGACAGAGCATGAGTGGGGAGGGGCAGAGAGAGAAGGACACACAGAATCTGAAGTAGGCTCCAGGCTCTGAGCTGTCATCACAGAGCCGGACGTGGGGCTCGAACTCACGAACCATGAAATCATGACCTGAGCCGAAGTTGGACGCTCAACCGACTGAGTCACGCAGGCGCCCCTAGTTATTTAGTTTTTGATTACATAAATCTTGTTCTGGAGCTTATCAGAAGCAGTTTCAGATTTATGCTAACTTAAATCCAATAAGACAGAAATGTTAGACTCCCTATGGGTTTATTCTCTTTTCTCCATTTTTGATGTATTACTGTTTTACTACATCTGTGTCTATATCTCTACATACTACATCTGTGTTACAACTCTACAATACCTTGCTATGATCATTACTTTCTATAATTGTGTTTTAAAGCTAATAGAATATGTATAGATTTATAGATTTTGTTGTATTTTCTTATTATTCTGGTTCTTATTTGTTCCTGTGGTTTTGAGTAACCATCTCGGCTCATTTCCTTATCTCCCTACTACAGCAGCATTGTTTCCTCCCACCTCTTTTGTTCTTTTGTGCTGTTACCAGTATAGTAATATTACATATTAACATTTTATATTATTTTTCTAACACATTATTTACATGTTTTATAGAAATGCTTTTAACATAAGACAACAAAGTAGAAAAATGTGCATTTGTATTGTATTTTATAATTACATAGTTACTTTTACAGGTGCTGTTTTTAATGTATATCAAAATTACAATTAGGAGTCATTTGCTTTCAGCTTGAAGAAATTAGTAATCTCTTAAAGCTGGTGACAAAGCCTCTCAGTTGTTTATCTTGGAATAAACAAGGCTTTATTTAGCCTTCATTAAAAAAAAAAAACCTTTTAATTTTTATTTACTTTTGAGAGAGAGAGAGAGAAAGAGAGAGAGAGAGCAAGAGCACAAGCAGGGGAGGGACAGAGAGAGGGAGACACAGAATGTGAAGCAGGCTCCAGGCCCTGAGCTGTCAGCACAGAGCCCAATGCGGGGCTTGAACTCACGAACTGAGATCATGACCTGAGCTAAATACTCAACTGACTGGGCCACCCAGGTGCCCCTAGCTTTCATTTTTTAAAGCCACTCTGGCTGGGTGTAGGATTCTTGGTTAAAAGGCATTTGTCTTTCAGGACTTGGAATTTGTCTCCCCACTCCCTTCTGGCCTCCATTGTTTCTGATGGGAAGTCAGCCATTAATCTAGTTGGGGCTCCCTTTTAAGTGATGAGTTCTTTTTCTCTTGGTGCTTTAAAGACGTTTTCTTTGCTTTGTTTTCAGCATTTTTACCCTGATATGTTGGTGGATTCCTTTGTGTTTCTACTACTTTGAATTTGTCGAACTTCGTGGACACATAAATTATGATGACTATTAAATGAACATTTGTTTACTGGAGCACAGACTGCTGGATGGGGAGTCATGGTTCAACAACAGAACACAGGAGAAATTGAAATAGAGAAGTGCATTACATGTCTTGGAGGAAGTACACAAGAGGCCAGATGGGAAGGTCAAGGCAGAGTGCAGACAGAGAAAGTACAACATGGGGCACATGGCTTTATTACAGTGGAGTGCTTTATGGTTCCTGGGCTGGGGCTGGATTGGTCAATACAAACCAAAAGAATAGTATTTTAGTAAGACTCCCACAGGAGTCTTATCTAAGGGGCACATACAGATGCTGGTAGCCTGAGGAGACTTGATCAGAAGGCTGTTGGGAAATCATATCAGGAACTTTCATTTGCTGTGACTCTGCAGGCTGCTACCTAGGGTATGTGCTTATATGAGGGGGTTAGTGTCAGTTGAAGATTTTGGCAAGACACTTAACCAAACGAAATGTATGCCAAAGCAGCAATATTAGTTTAGCTAATGATAATAGTAAATAATAGCTAACAATAATAGCTTAGCTAAACTCTCATTATTATTGTCAATAAATTTGGGAAGTTTTGAAGTTTTTTTGATGCTTTTTTTTTCGAAACCTCTCTGTTCATTCTGGTATTCCTGTTATGCATATAATGGTGCACTTCACTAGTGCCCCACATTTCTCTGTTCATTTTTCCTTATTATTTTTTCTGTGCTTCAACCTGTATACTCACTAATGACCTATCTTCAAGTTTGCTAATTCTTTCTTCTGCTAATTCAAATCTTTTGAACCCTTCTAATGAAATTTTCAATTCTAGGATTTCCATTTTCTATCTTTGCGGTACTTGGCTGGCTTAGTTGGTACAGCATGTGACTCTTGATCTCAAGGTTGTGAATTCACACCCCACATTGGGATGGAGCCTACTCAAAATTTTTTTTCTATCTTTATTGCCACACCTTACTTGATGTAGCATTGCCACTATTTCTTTAATCATGATTCCCTTTTGTTCTTTGAATATATTTATAATGGCTTCTTTGAAGTCTTTGTCTATTAAATCTGACATCTGGTTGCTCTATTAGGCAGTCTCTTTTTCTTTTTGCCAAAGCAGGAGTCATATTCTGTAGTTTCTTTGCATGTCTTATAAATTTTCTGTTGGCAAATAAGACATTTTAGATAATATATTGTTATTTCTGCATTCATCTGCTTAGGAAAATGTCAGAGGAGAAGGATATCCTCAAGAAAAGATAGAAGTAGGGCTTGAGATATTCCATGGCTACAAAGACCAGTTAGGGGTGTAAATGGACCAAAAAAGAAAAAAAAAAAAATAAAGATGTTTTTTAAAAGTAAAAAGGATACAAGGTTTGATTCTGGTAAACTACTGTTTGGCTTCATGGTTTAAAACTTGTTCAAAAGTACAACATTCATTTGGGCTTTATGATAGAATATCTGTTGTATATTGCATCACTTTCTTTCCTGCCTCAATGTGGAAATTAAAGAGGGAGGGATAGGCAAACCGGGAATATAGAAGGGCTGACCTATTGCAGCTCTAGGTACTGTCACTCCTAGTTGGTGGGAAAAAGAGAGCAAGAGAAGGGGAAATAGTTTTGAATGTTTGGTCTCATGAATACTTTGCAACCTCTCATTATTTTACTGTATTTTAGGGCTTTTTCATATAAAATTTGTATACACTGTATACATAGGTATGAAAAATATCAACTGACCTTATTAGTTAAGTACCCCTTAATATGCTCCAGCACTAAGCAAACATTAATTCATTTGTCTACATATTTACCTTTCCTGGATATCTCCTGTAAAAGGAATTATACAACATGCGGTACTTTGTGACTAGTTTCTTTTATTTACCATAAAGTTTTGAAGATTCAAGTTATAGCACGTATCCTTTTCATTTCTTTTTATTGTTGAATAATGTTACCTTGTATGGGTGTGGCACATTTTGTTTATCCATTCATCAGTTGATGGATATTTGGGTTGTTTCCATGTTTTGGCTGTTATGAATAATGCTGCTGTGAACATACGTACATGTTTTATGTGGACATATATTTTCGTTTCTCTTGATTATATATACGGGGGTGGAATTGTGGATCTATGTTTACCCATTTGAGGAACTGCCAGATTCTTTTCCACAGTAACTGCACCATTTTATATTGTCTAGTTGTGTATGAGTTTTGATTTCCCCATGTCCTTGCCAATACTCATTACCTTTATATTTGATTCTAGCACATCCTTGTGTGTAGTATCTTATTATTTTGCTTTCCATTTCGCTGTTGGCTAAAGGTCCTGGGATTTTATTATACCTTTATGCATAAAGAAAGTAAACAGAATTCCCTTAACATAAAAATATTTTAACTATTTATGGCTTTCAATAAAACACAGATGACAGTTTAAACATTATTACCTGGGCAGCAAATAATGAAATAAATAACTAATAGGTTTACAGATTTAGAAAGTAAGGGACAGGAGAGCGAGGCTAATATTCATTTAATGTTCTCAATTTAACACTTTATTATATCAGTTTCTTTGAAATAAATTTTATGACAAAGAATGGTATTAATTCCTCTGCAGCTCCACAGGGAGAGGGAGGACATGGCCTTCCTATTTTTCTAAGATTATTTTTTACTACTGTTCATTAGGTGGGTCTCCCTTCTTAGGCTAAGACATTAACTTGTTTACATTGTAATACAAAACAGGACTGGAAAGCTCAAAATATAAGGAAATGGAAAGTGCACAAGATAATTTTTAAAAATGTTTATTTATTTGGGGGCACCTGGGTGGCACAGTCGGTTAAGCGTCTGACTTCAGATCAGATGATGTCAGTTTGTGGGTTCAAGCCCCACATAGAGCTCTGCACTGACAGCCCAGAGCCTGGAGCCTGCTTCGGATTCTGTGTCCCCCTCCCCCCCCGCCTCAAAAATAAACATTTAAAAATAACTAATAAATAAATGCTTATTTTGAGAGAAAGAGCACATGCACATGTGTGAGTGGGGGGGAGGGGCAGAGAAAATCCCAAGCAGTATCAGTGCTGTCAGCTCAGAGCCCAACATGGGGCTCCATCTCATGAACCATGAGATCATGACCTGAGCTGAAACCAAGAGTCAGATGCTTAACCAATGGAGCCACCCAAGGTGCCCCTGCAGAAGATAACTTTGTTAAGACACAATGTAATGCAGAGCATATAATGTTTGCAATCAGGATGACATTTCACTTTCCATCTTGCACAATCCTGTCTTTGCCTAATTTCTCACTGTTACCTCTTCTGCCTCATGATGAACATCTGAGCATCCTAAACAATGTGGCATGTAAATTAAGAAACCATATATACTGATACTCAGAAGACACAGGGTAAATGTAAGATGTTGTTTATAGATCCATAGTTACTGACGCAGTTGGGAACTGAGCTGTGTATTATTAACCATCATATCCAGTGATGGATCCAGTGAGGATCCAGGCTCTCACTACCCACAAAAACTCAACCTCCCATGTTGCCACTGCTAAAGAATAAACAAAGGGGGTATGTCAATGTGATTAAAAGTAGTTAATCAATTAGCAGGAATTCATATTAATCTCTTTGGGTGTGCATAGTTGCCTTATGCTATACAGTTTTCCAGCTATTTTTAATTTTAGTTTTGTGACATACAAGTGGAAAAACACTAATTTACTGAATGACTACATTACAAGCACTTTATATTCTTTATAAACTCCTTTGTATACTTTGTAAATATCCCTTCGTTTAGACATGGTAGGCAGAGCACTGGCATGTCTATCTTCATAGTTTATCTGAAGAGAATGAGTCTCAGTGATATTAAAATAAAAATAGGGATACAACTAAAAATGGTGCACGTGGAGACTGGAATCTAGATCTGTTTGACCCCAGAACTCATGAACATTATCCTGTAACTGACTGTCTCCACATGAGCTTGAATCTGGGAATATCTGCTGGCCAGGAGGTAGCCCATTTCTACATCAAATTATACAAAAACTTCATATTCATCCTTTAGCCCCCATAAACCTCCAAACTGGCAGTAATGGGAAGGCAGGGAGTGGAAGGTGAAAGGCCTGAATATTTAACCAATTCTCTTTCGTCTTCTTCTCTGCAGTCAGCATTTGGGTTTATTTTTCCAAATACACAGACTAAGAAAGGCAAGGACACTGCACTTTAGCCTCAACAAGTGACATGCTATTCTACTGAGTCTTTATCTTCCAAGAGCTGTTGCCAGGCCTCCTTTTAGCTCCATATCCCATCTCCCCAGTTTCTTTTTAATCAAGCTTATACTTCTTATGCTACACTTTGATTTCTGTTGGATCATGTTTTCTTTATTCCCCTTTTCTACTGGATTAAAAACGATTCTATTTCTTTTATAGGGTACCCTTAAATTAAAAAAAAAAATTTTTTTCAACATTTATTTATTTTTGGGACAGAGAGAAACAGAGCATGAACGGGGGAGGAGCAGAGAGAGAGGGAGACACAGAATCGGAAACAGGCTCCAGGCTCTGAGCCATCAGCCCAGAGCCCGACGCGGGGCTCAAACTCACGGACCGCGAGATCGTGACCTGGCTGAAGTCGGACGCTTAACCGACTGCGCCACCCAGGCGCCCCGGGTACCCTTAAATTTTTAACTTGTATCTTTGATTTGTAATTAGTGGGCATCTCCAGAAACACTTTAGAATGCTTTAAGTACTTTTTTTCTATTGTTATCTGGTGATTTTAGTCTAATTTGTTTTGAAATGCCATTAAAATTAATAATTATTGTTTAGTATATGCTTACGTTTTCCAATAGTTACCGATTTTATCTCATTCAGTCTTTCCAGGTTTAACTTACTTCTTGCCAATGTACATCCTTTAGAAATTCTCCAGTGAGTCTATGAAAGAAAAGGGTGGATAGTATTGAATTTATGTCCAAAGGAAGGCTTCGGACACTATTCCTTCTTTTACTGAGATTCAAGGTCTATTCTATCCGTAGGCTCTTGTCATCATGGACCCGCTCCTCTTGTCCTTTCTCTTCTCCAGTGCTTTGTGTATAGAAAGCAGGCTTTCCCATCTGCTCTTTCAACCCTAGGTTACTTCTATACTTTTGGTGCCTATTATAGAGTGGAGGCATATAAACGGGACAAGGCATTCCTGGCATATGACTACATGGGAGAGGAGAAACATGATCCAGAAGGGTGAGCTGGAGAGGAAGAAGGACACTGTGATATGGGACCTCCCTTCTCACCATATATTAATATATTATTAATACATGTATTAATATGTACACAATAATAATACATATTAATACAATAATTGGCGATACATATTAATAAAATATAATAATAATAATGCATATATTAATATTGTAATCTGATTTTACCTCCACCTTTACTGAAAAACCAAGGTCTGTGGACATGATGAAGTCTTCCCTTGTATGGGCTCTCCTACACACTCACTACTTAGACATCAAATCACTGTCTAGGTAAGATTGGTTCATTCAAGGAATATATAGTTACTTAATTCAAGAGAATGTGTGTTTGTGGGCATGAGAAAGGAGATACTGAGTGAAATACTCAATAAGTGAACAGTATTTAAAATTAGAAGAACTTGGAGAAGGCAGAGGTTTATCTGGTGAGAATAAAAGGAAATGACCAGTTTCTTGAAAGGGAATACTATCTCCAGGAAGTTTCAAGATAGGAAAATGCTCATAAATGCTAGAGGGGAAAAGAATATTTCAGAAAAGAGAGAAGAAACAACATCTCACCTGAGGTATTTCTTTAAGATTTGCAAGAGAGGACCTTTTTTCTTTTGGATACTTTGTTAGGAAAGTGAAAAGGGAGAGAGAAGAGAGGCAAAAGTAGCCATGTAAAATCCCACTTCCCTTAAATGTTTCCATAATAACTTGGTTAAATCTGCCTAGTTCAGCAGTAAACATTTACTATTAAGTATTAAGAATCATTATGTTAGGGGTTGCCTGGGTGGCTCAGTCGGTTAAGTGCATTGGACTCTTGATTTCAGCTCAGGTCATGATCTCATGGTTCGTGAGTTCAAACCCCACATTTGGCTCTGCACTGACAGCATGGAGACTACTTGGAATTCTCACTTTTCTCCTCTCTGCCCCTCTCCCACACTCTCTCAAAATAAATACATAAACATTAAAAAAAAATCATTATGTTAGAGGCACCTGGGTTGCTAAATCGGTTAAGTGTCCAACTTTAGCTCAGGTGATGATCTCCGGTTCATGAGTTTGAGCTCCACATTGGGCTCTCTGCTATGAGCACAGAGCCTGTTTCGGATCCTCTGTACCCACCTCTCTCTGCCCCTTCCCTGCTTGTTCTCCCTCTCTTTCTCAAAAATAAATAAACATTAAAAAAATAAACATCCTCCACATTAAAAAAAATCATTGTTAAATATTAACTACTCAATAATAAAGGTTTGAGTAATAGAGGAGAAACTGATTATGTAGTTTTCTACGCTATAGGCTCCAGTCATATGGAAAAAAAATTTTCCTTTATATGAACTTTCAAATATTGATTTTTATAGTAAATATTTTTATTAGAGAATAAGACTGACTTTGTGATGAGTATTTCAGATACTTTTCCTTGACTCAGAATGTCTGAAAAGTTATTAAATCACCCATGATTTCATCTAGGAACGGGGCGGGGGAGGGAGAAATCCCTCGAATCTGTTAAAAGAAGTACAGAGATAAGAAGTATTTTTCTTGTGTGCTACCTATTGAATCCTGGTCATTTCAACACATTAGAATTAGTTAATATGGCATTCCAGGTATATAATCCTATCACCTGTAATTTTACCTCCTACTTACCAATTCTTTTTTATAAAAATAATGTGTAAGTTTAATGTATACCATGTTATGATGTGATACGTGTGTATACACTATGAAATGATTGTCACCATAAAGTTAGTTAACACCTCCATCCTCTCATATAATTATCTTTTTTGGTTTTGTGGTGATAACATTTAAGATCTAATCTCTTAACAACTTTGAAGTACATAATACACAGTATTGTTCATTGTAGTCACCACACTGTACCTTAGATTCTCCAGAACTTATCTTTTGTATCCTTTGACCAACATCTCTCCATTTCTCCTACCCTCGTAACCCCATGGCAACCACCATTCTACTATTTCAATGACTTTTTTTAAAAAAAGATTCTGCATGTAAGAGAGATCATACAATATTTGTCTTTCCAGAGAAGACACTTAGCATATGCCCTCAGGGTCCATCCAGGTGGTCACAAATGGTAGGATTTACTTCATTAAAAAAATTTTTTTTAACGTTTATTTATTTTTGAGAGACAGAGAGAGAGACAGAGCACAAGTTGGGGAGGGGCAGAGAGAGGGAGACACAGAATGCGAAGCAGACTCCAAGCACCCAGCTGTCAGCATACAGCCCAATGCAGAGCTCCAACCCACAAACTGAGACCTGGGCTGAAGTCGGTCGCTTAACTGATGGAGCCATCCATCCTCCCCAGATTTACTTCATTTTAAAGGCTGAATAAATACTCCATTGTGTATATATACACCACTTTTTCTTTATTCATTCATCCATCAATGGACACTTTGGTTGATTCCATGTCTTGGCTATTGTGAAGAATGCTACAGTGAATATGGGAATGCAGATTTCTTTGATATCCTGCTTTCATTTCCTTTGGATATCTCTATACTGCTATTTTACTTGATTAGAAACAGTCATAATTCCATAAGCAGAATCAAAATGACACATACCTTACTAGATACATAGTGTTTCTCAGTAGTCAATACCATTTACATAGTGATCTAATTTAATAGTCACCATGGCGTGGAGTAAGTACACAAAATCACGATAAATAAGAGTTGGTACATACTCACTGGGTCTCCTATGTCTCACCCACTTCACAAAGCCACAATCCCATAGGATCTTACATCACATTCATAACTCCGCTAAGTCCATCTCATAATTCCATACGAGACAGCAAATCAAACTCGAAAACCACTTACTCCACAGTTACATAGAGCCTCAAACACAAGTCACTAACAACTAATTATTCTGCAAGGTTTATCAACTTCTTAGACAGTTAAATATAAACTGAATTATTACACAGCTTTTTTTTCTTCTAGGTACTACCCCAGGAGAAATGGAAACATGCCAGCTTTATACATAATATGTAAAACCTGGAAATACAACAAATGTTCACCAAGAGAAAAATGCATACACAAATTGTGACATTCACACAATTGAATGTTGTTCAGAAATGAAAAGAATGAACTACACATTAATAAACCTTACAAAACTAGGATGTGAAAGAGAATTGCAGAACTGACAGAACTAAAATGTGGGCATGTATATCAGAACTATTACGGGGGCATCTAGGTGAAGCCTCCCAATTCGCCTCAGGTCATGATCTCATGGTTTGTGAATTCGACCCCCCCCTCCCCCCCCCCCCCCCCCCCCCCGTGGGGCTCTGTCTTGACAGCTCAGAGCCTGGAGCCTGCTAAGGAATTCTGTGTCTCCTCTTTCTCTCTGCCCCTACGCCGCTCGCGCGCGCGCTCTCTTTCTCTCAAAAACAAACTTAAGGGGCGCCTGGGTGGCGCAGTCGGTTAAGCGTCCGACTTCAGCCAGGTCACGATCTCGCGGTCCGGGAGTTCGAGCCCCGCGTCAGGCTCTGGGCTGATGGCTCAGAGCCTGGAGCCTGTTTCCGATTCTGTGTCTCCCTCTCTCTCTGCCCCTCCCCTGTTCATGCTCTGTCTCTCTCTGTCCCAAAAATAAATAAATGTTTAAAAAAAAAAACAACAACTTAAAAAAAAGAACTTTGGCTGTCTATGCTGTGAGACTGGAAAAGGACACGAGAGAACTTCCTGGCAGCGATGGTATAAAATACACACCAGGGCAGGCATACACATACCCAGCGTCTGCTATATGCCAGACGCCATTCTGGGTGCTGGGGCTTTCTCAAGGGGCAAAAACTGACAAAACTCGTCATCTCTGGTTCACGACCACGGGGTCCCGCACACACAGGCCTGAGTGAAGAGAAACCTCGACAGGCACCGGCTCCCGTTTCTCACCTCAGCCTTCCCGCCCGAACTGCAGTACCCTCCTCAGCCCTTCTCGGCCTGACATCCCTCAGCACGGATTCGATTGCCTCCCGGGCCCTCCTCAACCTGGATCCGATTCCCTCAACGCTCCAGGGTTAGGGTTTCCGGTTCTCTCCCGGTCTTCCCAGACTCAGGCAGCCTCCGTTTTCCTCCTTGCCCCGCCTCTGGCAGGCTTCCGCTTCCCTTTACTTTCCTCCCTGTCCAGGTTTCCGATTACTTTCTCGGCTTGGGCTCTAGTTCATGCAAAGACCTCTCGCTCCCACGAAACCATCACCCGACTCTTTCATGTTTTAAGAACCACCAGCGGCAACCTTCCGCGGAGGACGAAAGATCAGCCCATCCGAAACTCTCAGGAGTTTCGGAGGCGTGACGTGAAATTCGCGACGGTTGTACTCTGCCGCGCTCCAAAACCAGAACATTTTTTTTAGTGTTGGACTACGTTTCCCACAAGCCCCAGGGCCACGAATGGACTTCGACTTTTGGTTCCGCTTCCGGTATCTTCGTGGTTATTGGGTTTTGCCTGATGAGTTAAGGTGATCCAGGTCGGGTTGCGGGAGGAGCTCGCGGTATGGAGGTCCTAAGCTCCCGGGGCGCGGGTAAGGCAGATGGAGCCAGGAGCCTTGTCCCAGTGTTTGCGTAAACCTCGCACGACGGTGGTTTCGGGCGTTATTGTCTGTGACAAGTTCGTTGTGAACTGTTAGTGCACACGCCTGCATGCGTGTGAGTGAGAGTGTGTGTGACAGGCCCTGGAGTGCCCAGACTGGTATACGATAAGGCTAGTGGGACTGTCAGTACACAGTCTACGGTGACGAAAGGTGTCTGATACTGTGACCGAGTGATCCTGTGACAGCTGGGTTGTAACCGACTGTAAGTTTGAACGCAGTGGGTAGGATTTTTTAAAATTTCCCCAGTAAACCTGTAGGAGTGCTTCACACAGAGGGGATATTGGGGAAGTGTTGCCCACCCAGGGTCCACTGTAGGTTCCATGGTTACTTGGAAGTGTTTCCCTGGATTCTTCTCTGTTCTTACATCTTAGAGCCAGTTTGATCTATCTATAAAGAAATAGACATCAGAGGGGAAGTCATTGCTTTCAGAACCACAGTGTGCCCCCTAGAAACTGCTGTGAACTTAGATTCCAGCGCTGTTTATAGGTATGGCCTTTAAGTGTGACACTGTTAAAAGTCAGCAGTATTCTATTTATCTCTTATTCCATCTAGATATATTTGTGGTGGGTCATGGGTCATGTCTGATGGTGGACAGTGTGTTGTTTAGCCTGTCCAGAACCTCAAGGGTCCCTTCTTGGTCTTGTAGTTCTGCAAGAGAAGCCTCCTGAAGTAGAGGAGAGTGTTGCTACTTAACAGCGCGTTCAAGGTCAGTTCGTGTTTACTTTTTGTTCTGTCATATATATTTGCTTTACAGAACATAAAATATTTGCTTTCCTTCTAGATTGTATGACCTAATTGTGACCCATCCATTTACCTGATCCCTAGGTGGTTGCCCCTTCCCAGTTAATAACAGGACCATAGGGATGGGTCCCCTTCTTTTCCAGTGCTTTTCCTTTTCCTTCCCAGTTAATATTCACATACATATTGGTAATTATTCAGTTTCCTCATGTGCTCTTTTCTTTCCTAAAGATGGTAGAGAAATAGAACTAGTTGAACTCTTCGAGGAAAAACTAAGGACTTTAGAGTGTGTTTTGTCAAGGAAGAGACTGGTGGTTAGGTAGAATAACACACCAGACACCTTTGATTTTATTCACAGACTTGATTTTCAAACAAAGGAAGGTAGGAAATGGTTTCATTGATTTTAGTCAGTAAGACATTTTGGGAGTAGGAATATGATTGGAGTTTGTGAAGAGAGGTCTGTGTGAACAAGGGCAGGGAGTTTTTCCTGAGAATCCAATCTCTTGGAGTGGTGAGAACTAAGTCTTGAGATTTGGCAGTATGACTTTTTCAGACCACATACTGTGAGAGGCTGCATAATATAATGGTATTTGAATCTAAAGGTAATATAATGCAAGCCACTTGTGTAATTTAAAAATTTCTTTTGTACACAGTTTAGAAAGTAAAAGGAAACAGCTGAAATTAAGTATAATATCCATTAACCAATATGTCTAAAATATTATTTCAACATGTAATAATATAAATAAATGGAAATATTTTACATTCCTATCTTCATACTGAGTTTTCAAAATCTGATACATATTGTTATAGCACTTTTCAGTTTGGATGCTAAATTTTCAGTGGTTATGGTGAAATGTATTTCCTTATGTGGATCCTGAGAAACTTAACAGAAACCCAGGGGGGAGGGGAAGGAAAAAAAAAAAAAAAGAGGTTAGAGTGGGAGACAGCCAAAGCAGAAGAGACTCTTAAAAACTGAGAACAAACTGAGGGTTGATGGGGTGGGGGGGGGAGGGTGGGTGATGGGTATTGAGGAGGGCACCTTTTGGGAGGAGCACTGGGTGTTGTATGGAAACCAATTTGACAATAAATTTCATATATTGAAAAAAAAAAAAAAAAAGAAATGTAGTTATACCCAAACTGTAAAGTTGTGTTTAATTGGAAAACATTTTATATCACTTTTGTATTTAAATTAAAAATTAAAACAGGGGCGCCTAGGTGGCTCAGTCAGTTAAGTGTGCAACTTCGGCTCAGGTCATGATCTTATGGTTCGTGAGTTAGAGCCCTGTGTCAGGCTTTGTGCTGACAGCTCAGACCTGGAGCCTGCTTCCAGTTCTGTGTCTCCCTCTCTCTCTGTGCCCCTCCCCTGTTCTCCCTCTCTCTCTCTCTCTCTCTCCCTCAAAAATAAGTAAACATTAAAAAAAAATCTTTAACAATTAAAACAAAATTTCAGTTCCTTGTTCACTCTAGCTACATTTCAAGGAGGTCAATAGTTATTAATCTTTATGTTTTACAATTTTATGTTGTAAAATGTAGATAATGATATCAATGCCTTATGGGTTTTTTATGAGGATTGGATATATTAATCTGGGCACAGCCCTAGAACACTTAATAACAGCCTTGCATTTATCAAATCCTCAGGAAACAAATGAAATTATGGTTATGTAAAGAGTCTAAGTATCTACCATAAATTTTCTAAAAATCAAGAACAATAAAGACATAAAATTGGGGCACCTGGGTGGCTCAGTCGGTTAAGTGTCTGACTTTGGCTCAGGTCATTATCTCACGGTTTGTGGGTTCGAGCCCCACGTCAGGCTCTGTGCTGACAGCTCTGAGCCTGGAGCCTGCTTCGGATTCTGTGTCTCCCTCTCTATCTGTGCCTCCCCCACTCTCACTTTGTCTCACTCTGTCTCTCAAAAATAAGTGTAAAAAATTTTTTTAAAAAAGATATAAAATTAATTTTGATGAGATTTAAAAGGAATCTTTGAAAATCAGATTTGCTAATGTCCTAGAATAGGACTTAGTTTTCTTTTTCCAAATTGTTTATTTATATGTATTTCTTTCTTTTTTTTAAGTTTATTTATTTTGGGAGAGAGAGCGTGTGCGCACACACTCGAGCAGGGGAAGGGCGGAGAGAGAGGGAGAGAGAAAGAATCCCAAGCAGGCTCCCTGCTGTCACCATGGTGCCTG
The DNA here is from genome assembly GCF_016509475.1 of Prionailurus bengalensis. NCBI lineage: Eukaryota > Metazoa > Chordata > Mammalia > Carnivora > Felidae > Prionailurus > Prionailurus bengalensis. The sequence continues at coordinate 17,543,079 of NC_057352.1, read as the reverse complement.
ACACGGGTCTCAAGCCCGTGAACCCATGTGATCATAACCTAAGCTGAAACCAAGAGTCAGGCGCTATATTGACTGAGCCACCCAAGTGCTCCCTCATTTTTATTTAAATTCTAGTTAGTTAAGGGGTGCCTGGGTGGCTCAGTTGGTTGAATGTCAGACTCTTGATTTAGGCTTAGGTCATGATCCCAAAGTTGTGGGATCATACACTGTGTTGGGCTCTTCACTGAGCGTGGAGTCAGCTTGAGATTCTCTCTCACTCTCTTTCCCTCTTCCTTCTCACCCACTCATGTGCGTCCTGTCTCCCACTCTCTCTCTCTAAAATAAATGAAATGGAAAAAAAATTTTAATCCTACTTAGTTAACATAGTGTAATAATGGTTTCAGGAGTAGAATTTAGTGACTCATCACTTACATACAACACCCAGTGCTCATCATAACAAGTGCCCTCCTTAATACTCATCACCCATCTAGCCCATCCCCCACCTCCCTCCCTCCATCAACCCTCAGTTTGTTCTCTATCAAGAATCTGTTATGGTTTGCTTCCCTCTTTCTTTTTTTCCCCCCCTTCCCATATCTTCATCTGTTTTGTTTCCTAAATTCCATATATGAGTAAAATCATATGGTATTTATCTTTCTGAGTGACTTATTTCCCTTAGGTTAATACACTCTAGCTCCATCCATGTCATTGCAGATGGGAAGATTTCTATTTCTTCGATGGCTGAGTAATATTCCACTGTCTATACCACATCTTCTTTATCCATTCATCAGTCCATGGACCCTTGGGCTCTTTACATAGTTTGGCTATTTTTGTTGCTGCTATAAACATTGGAGTGCATGTGCCCCTTCGAATCAGCATTTTGGTATCCTTTGGATAAATACCTAGTAGTGCAATTCTTGGGTCATAAGGTAGTTTTATTTTTACCCTTTTGAGGAGCTTCCACAGTGATTGCATGAGATTGCATTCCCACCAGTAAGAGAGTTCCCCTTTCTCCACATCCTTGCCAACATCTGTTTCCTGAGTTGTTAGTTTTAGCCATTCTGACAGGTGTGAGGTGGTATCTCATCATGGTTTTGACTTGTATTTCCTTGATGATGAGTAATGTTGAGCATTTTTCATGTGTCTTTTAGCCATCTGGGTGTCTTCTTTGGAAAAATGTCAATTTGTGTCTTCTGCACACGCACTTGAGCAGGGGAAGGGCAGAGGAAGAGGGAGAGAGAGAATCTTAGGCAGGCTCCACACCCAGGCTGCGTGAACATGGGGGGATCTATATATATCTTTTTGAGTTAATGTTCAAGTTTCCATCAGAGAAATATCCAGAAGTGAAATTGTTGGATCATATGGTAGTTCTGTTTTAACTTTTGGAGGAACCTCCATACCATTTTCCATAGCAACTGCACCAATATACATTTCCACCAGCAGTGCACAAGAATAGATTTCCTTTTCTCCTCATCCTTCCCAACACTTGTTATTTCTTGTCTTTTGGATAGTAGCCATTCTAGGAGGTGTGAAGTGATGTGTCATTGTGGTTTTGATTTGTATTTGCCTGATGATTAGTGGTGGTAAACAACTTTTCATGTGTGTTGGCCACCTGCATGTCTTCTTTGGAAAATATCTATTCAGACTCTCTACCCATTTTTAATCAGATTGTTTTTTGGCTGTTGAGTTGAAGCAGTTCTTTATATACTTTGGATATTAACCTCTTATCAGATGTATGACTTGCAATTCTTTTTTCCCATTCAGTAGGTTACCTTTTCATTTTGTTGATGGTTTCCTTTGCTGTGCAGAGGCATTTTAATGTGCTGTAGTCCCACTTGTTTATTTTTGTTTTTGTTGCTTTTGGTGTCCAATCCAAAAATCATTGCCCAGACCATTGTCAAGGAGTTTACTATGTTTTCTTTTAGGAACTTTATGGTTTCAAGTCCTATGTTCAACTCCTTAATCCATTTTGAGTTCATTTTTGTGTATGGTGTAAAATATGTTCCAATTTCATTCTTTTGCATGTAGTTGTCCAGTTTTACCAACACTGTGTCATGAATACTGTATGTTCTTGGCTCTTTTGTCATAAATTGACTATTTATATGTGGGTTTCTTTCTGGGCTCCTTGTTCTATTCCATTGACTAATGTGTCTTTTTTTAAAAATTAATATCATAACTGTTTTGATCACTATAGCTTTGTAATACAGTTTAAAATAAAAATGCATGATGCTTCCAGCTTTGTTTCTCAAGATTCCTTTCACTCTTCAGGGTCTTTTGTGGTTCCATATATATTTTAGGATTGTTTGTTGCATTTCTCTGAAAAATGTCATTGAAATTTTGATAGGAATGCATTGAATTTATAAATCTTTTGTGGTAGTCTAGACGTTTTAACAGTATTTAATTCTTCCAGTCTATGAGCGTGGATTACCTTTCTATTTATCTGTGTCTTCCTCAGTTTCTTTCAGCATTGTATTACAGTTTTCAGTGTACAGGTCCTTCACCTCTTTGGTTAAATTTATTCCTATGTTTTTTTATTATTTTTGATGCAGTTGTAAATGGGATTGTTTAAAGATTACACCAAAACAACCTCTTAGAACTAATAAACAAATTCAATAAAGGTGCAGGATACAAAATCAATGTACAAAAATCAGTTGCATTTCTATATGCTAATAATTAATGATCAGAAAGAAATTTTATAAATAATAATAGAATGTCATCTGCAAATAGTGACAGTTTGACTTCTTCGTTTCTGTTTTGGAGGCCTTTAATTTTTTTTCTTACCTAATTGCTCTGGCTAGGACTTCTGATGTTGAACAAAAGTGGTAAGAGTGGGCATCCTTTCTTGTTTCTGATCTTGGAGGAAAAGCTTTCAGATGTTCACCACTGAGTATGATCTTAGCTTTGTGCTTGTCATATATGACCTTATTATGTTGAAGTATGTTCCCTCAATGCCCACTTTGTTTAGTTTTTAACAAACTGATGTTGAATTTTGTCAAATGCTTTTTCTGGATCTATTGGGATGGTCATATGATTTTTATCCTTAATTTTTTGTCCTTTTACCCTTAATTTTGTTAATCCTTCATTGTGTGTCAATTGGTTGACTTGTGGATATGGAAACATCCTAGCATTCCTGGAATAAATTTCACTTGATCATGGTATATGATCTTTTTAATGTATTGTTGAATTCAGTTTGCTATTTTTGGAAGATTTATGCATTTGAGTATGTTTTTTATTTTGCTTCTGCCAACAAGAAATTTGGCCTGTGAGGGTACCTGGGTGGCTCAGTCAGTTAAGTGTCTGACTTTAGCTCAGGTCATGATCTCACACTTCATGAGTTTGAGCCCTGTGTCATGCTCCGTGCTGCCAGCCTGCTTTGGATCCTCTGTCCTGCTTCTCACTACTCCTTCCCATTACTGCGGTCTCTCCTTCTCTCTCAAAAATAAATAAACATAAAAAAAAAATTTGGCCCATGAATTTGCCACTTTTTTTTTTTTTGCCACATTTTTAAAAGAGACAAAGTTACAGTTTTATCATACTTCTAGACATGTAGTTATAAGTAGATAGTGGTAGTGGTCACCATGTGATCTGGCACATCTAAATATTCAAAACTTTTGTAATTTCAATTACCAGAGGAGCATAATAAAACTAGTAAGACTGCTATTCAGAGTTTCATATTTTTTAGAGATTGTGATTTCTTTCATAAGACCTAGGAATGATCTGGGAGATCCAAGTTTCATACAAGACCTCATCATACACATTATACTTGAAAGGACATATTTATAGACACAGAAGTAAATATGCATATAACTCCTGTGTTGGATATGGGAACAAGATTGAGCCTTTTATTATTAGGCTCAATTATTAGGCTCAACAAGCTATCGCTTGTTAGATAAGATTCTTTAAACTAGTTATATGTGTGCAGCTTTATGTGGAGGGCAAGAATATTTGTCCTCCTATGCTTTTTGAGAATCTTTGTGACAAATATTATTAATGAGGAAGAACACTGAAATAAGTTACCATGACATGGAAAAACAGACCTGAGAATCTCAAATTTCACTGTAAGAAAAAGGAGAAGAACAAAGGGAATTTTCAAAAATAATGAAACAAGATACATGAAATATTCTTTACAAGTTCATTAATTAATAGGCAACTTTTACTTGGTGTCATTGTTATGCCACTGGAAGTGCTTTATATGTTTTATTTCATTTGATACATACAGCAACACTTTGAGGTAGGTCACTGTTGTTTTTCCCATTTTACTGATGAGGAAATAAAGTCAGTTAAGTAATGTAGTAAAAAGTTACACAGTAACAACCAAAAATAAGGTTAATGAACTGAATTTTGGATGACAGATTCTATGTTCTTTATTATGATAGTATACAACCTCTGATCATTTTTTAAATCTGATTGTCTCACTAATTCATCAAATTTTTTTCATCAACATTTAATATGGATCAAGGGCAAATACTGCAGATATTGACAACCTACAGCTCACCATACTTTATTTAACCTTTACTTAACCTTTATTGCCTACTATTAGATATTCAGAATGATCATAAACTATTTTGTAGTATATGTGGATCTTTATAATAGAATTTTATCTGCATTCATATGTTTCTTTTCTTTTTAATGCTTAAAAAAAATTTTTTTTTCAATGTTTATTTATTTTTTTTGGGACAGAGAGAGACAGAGCATGAACGGGGGAGGGGCAGAGAGAGAGGGAGACACAGAATCGGAAACAGGCTCCAGGCTCTGAGCCATCAGCCCAGAGCCTGATGCGGGGCTCGAACTCACGGACCGCGAGATCGTGACCTGGCTGAAGTCGGACGCTTAACCGACTGCGCCACCCAGGCGCCCCTTTAATGCTTTTTTAAATTTATTTTTGAAGGAGAGAGAGAGAGAGAGACAGAGCATGAGCGGGGGAGGAGCAGAGAGACAGAGGGAGACACAGATTTCGAAGCAGGCTCCAGGCTCTATGGTGTCATCACAGAGCCCAACACATGGCTCGAACTCACGGACCATGAGATCATGACCTGAGCCAAAGTTGGACGCTCAGCCGACTGAGCCACCCAGGCGCCCCTCTTTTCCTTTTTTTTTTTTTTAAGTAGGCTCCATGCCCAACATGGGGCTTGAACTCACAATGCCAAGATCAAGAGTCACATGCTCTACCGACTGAGCCAGCCAGGCATCCCTGCTTTTATATGTTTCTTTTCTTTTTTTAAATGTTTTTTTGAGGGAGAGAGAGCATAAGTGAGGGAGGAGCAGAGAGAGAGAGAGAGAGAGGAGAGACAGAAGATCCGAAACAGGCTCTATACTGACAGCAGCAAGCCTGATGTGGGCCTCGAACTCACAAACTGCGAGATCATGACCTGAGCTGAAGTTGGATGCTCAACAACTGATCCACCCAGGCACCCTTATATCTGTTTCTTAAGGAAGAATTTCTAGAATTTGCATTTCTAAGTCAAACATCAGATATTAAGTGCCTACAATTTGCCAATATTGTTCATGTAACATGTAATTAAGTGCCTAAAGTATGCCAGTATTGTTCATGTAACTTAAAGAGACATAGCTTCTATCCCTTAACTTGTTTACAACAGACCATGTAAATAAATACTATGAATAGGACTAAAACTATGGTAGGGTATGGTAAAGATTATTAAAGAAATCAGACAATCTCCCTTTGTAGTTGTTGAAAAGGGATATAATGGACACAAACCCAAGGCTATAAGGTTTTGATCAACTTACACTAAAGCCATGATTTGTCAGAGTTCCCCAAAAACATCCTCGAATTTGATGATGTGCTAAGATTTACAGAATTAAAGAAAATGGTGGTTATGAAAGGATATAATTTAAAATCAGCAAAGAGAAAAGTCACATAGGATTAAAATCAGCAAAGAGAAAAGTCACATAGGATGAAGAGCAGGAAAAAACTAGATGTGAGCTTCCATTGGACTCACACAAACAGTGCTTAATTCTCCCAGCAACAATTTGTAAGAACACATGTGAACTGAGCCATGGAAGCTCACCTGAGCTTTTGGGTCCAGAGTTTTTATTGAGGATCAGAAACAGCCACGGGAAACAAACAAACAAACAAATGAAATATAGGCATGGAGTAACTATGTGATTTACCCTTACCTACTCAATTTCAAGCCCCTACAGAGGGCCCCTGGCAACAAAACAGTTTACCAAAAGTCGCATTGTTAGCAAAGACTATTTGGCATAGCTCAAAAAAGCTTTTATTATTTTTTAAGTTTACTTATTTATTTTTGAGAGAGAGAGAGTGAGTGAGCAGGGGAAGGGCAGAGAGAGAGGAGAGAGAATCCCAGGCAGGCCCCACACCATCAGCACAGAGCCCGACATGAGGCTCGAACTCAGGAACTGTGAGATCATGACCTGAGCTGAAATCAAGAGTCACTTAACCAACTGAACCACCCAGGTGTCCCTCAAAAAAAAGCTTTTAAAGGGAGGATATTCTAAGGGCTCCCAGCTTATCTCACAGTAGCTGGCCAAGGGCCATTCCTTTCTGTGGAAAGTGCAGAGTCTGTGTACTCCAGGTCTACTAAGATAATTTTTATTGCACCCAAGTGATATCCATGGAGGTGAATGGAATTATTTACTAACCTTTATGCTTTAGTGTATTTTGGTAGGTTATAGATTATTTCTAACTTTCCAGCAAATTACTCATGCTCAGATTTCATTCCATAATGAAGTAATTCTGAACTACACAGGCAAGAACCAGAGTTACAACTTACTGTGTAGTGAGAAGAATGTGAATTCCAAACTCACCTCTGCCACCTTATCTTTGCATGTGTTTTATATATTTTTTCTAACTGAAACATAAATTACTGCAAATCATGCAAACAACATTCTAGTTTGTTTTTAACATGTATATATACCCATTTAACCATTTTCTTAATCATCAAGAAAAACGTATTTCCTTCTAGTCATTACCAACTCACCCCTCCCTACCCTCAACAAAGGTAACTACTGTTCTTACCACTATTATGATAGATTCATTTTTTTTATTTAAAAAAAAAAATTTTTTTTTTCAACGTTTATTTATTTTTGGGACAGAGAGAGACAGAGCATGAACGGAGGAGGGGCAGAGAGAGAGGGAGACACAGAATCGGAAACAGGCTCCAGGCTCTGAGCCATCAGCCCAGAGCCTGACGCGGGGCTCGAACTCACGGAGCGCGAGATTGTGACCTGGCTGAAGTCGGACGCTTAACCGACTGCGCCACCCAGGCGCCCCAATGATAGATTCATTTTAATTAGATTCATATAAAAGAAGTTGATATAAATGTGATTTTACATAATATTGTATACATTTTTATCTGGCCTGTTTTGCTTAATTTCGCATTTGTGAGAATCATCTGTGTTTGTACTATTTTATCATTAGGTAATCTCCCATAATAAGAATAAATCCTATTTTATTTTGCTCTCCTTTTTTTTTTTTTAACTAATCTCTATGCCCAAAATGGGGTTCAACTCATGACTCCAAGATCAAAAGTCACATGCTCTACTGACTGAGCCATCCAGGCACATCTGTCCTATTTTTTGATGGGCATTTGTGTCATTAACAGTTGGAGGCTTATATAATGATCCACCCAGGCACTCCTCTACCTTTTGATTCTTATGAGTAATCCTGCAAAGAATATTCATGTTCAGGTTTTTGTGTAGACATACATCTTCGTTTCTCTTCTATATGCCTACCAGTTGAATTGCTGTATCATATGGTAACTCCATTTTGAACATTTTGAAAAATTGCTAGACTGTTTTCCAAAGCAGTCACACTATTTTTAATTCCAATCAGCAGCATATGAGGGTTCTGATTTATTCACATCCCCCCAACACCTGTTAGTATCTAACTTTTTCTTTGTAGGTATCCTAGTAGGTATGAAGTAGTATCTCACTGTAGTATTTTACTCTGCTAAAATATATTTAAATAAGATTTAGTATATTAAACATTTTTAAGGTTAAAATTCAGTGGCATTAAATACACTTACATGGTTATGCAACCATCACCACCTATCTCCAGAACTTTCTCATCTTCTAAACTGAAACTCTGTACCGATAGTGACACTCTTTGATTCCCTTTTGGGTATGTTCTATAGTATCCTGTTTGTGGTTACCATGGGAAGTATATATCATAAAGTTATATAACAATCTATTTTAAATTGACATCAACTTTGTTCACATACAAAAACTCTACTTTTCAGTTGCACTTTCACTGACTTTAGATTAAGTCATGAGGTAACTTTTTTTTTTTTAACGTTTATTTATTTTTGAGACAGAGAGAGACAGAGCATGAGCGGGAGAGGGTCTGAGAGAGAGGGAGACACAGAATCTGAAACATGCTCCAGGCTCCGAGCTGTCAGCACAGAGCCCGATGCGGGGCTCGAACCCACAGACCGCGAGATCATGACCTAAGCTGAAGTCGGACGCTTAACCGACTGAGCCACCCAGGCACCCCAACTTTTTTTTTTTTAATAGGCTCTATGCCCAACATGGGGCTTGAACTCATGACCATGAGATCAGGAGTTGGATGTTCCACCAACTGAGCCAGCCATGTGTCCCATGAATTAACATTTTTATGTACTGTGTACCCATTAATGTATATATAACTATTTTTTATTCATTTATCTTTTATATCTGTAGAAAACAAAAAGTGGAGGGGCGCCTGGGTGGCTCAGTCGGTTAAGCGGCCGACTTCGGCTCAGGTCATGATCTCGCGGTCAGTGAGTTCAAGCCCCGCGTCGGGCTCTGTGCTGACAGCTCAGAGCCTGGAGCCTGTTTCAGATTCTGTGTCTCCCTCTCTCTGACCCTCCCCCGTTCATGCTCTGTCTCTGTCTCAAAAATAAATAAACGTTAAAAAAAATTTATAAAAAAAAAAAAAGAAAACAAAAAGTGGAGTTAAACTAAAATTACAAAAATAATGGCTTTTATATTTTCCCTATGTATTTTCCTCTACGGGAGTTTTTTATATCTCCATATGGGTTTGAGTTACTGTCTGGCTTCCTTTCAACTTGAAAGTCTCCCTTTGGGATTTTTTGTAGAGAATGTCTAGTGAAAATGAACTCTCAGTTTTCCTTTATCAGGGAAGTCTTAATTTCTCCCCCACTTTTTTTAACTTTTTTTTTACTCCCCCCCCCCCCATTTTCTAAAGGACAATTTTGCCACATATAAAGTTCTCAGTTGACAGTGTTTCTTTTAGCATTTTAACTTTTTTTTTTTTTTTAAGTAATCTCTGTGGCCAACGTGGTGCTTGAATTTACGACCCCAAGATCAAGAGTCGCATGTTCTATGGACAGAGCCAGCTGATGCCCTTTTAGCATTTTAAATGAATCATCCCGTGGGAGCATCTGGGTGGCTCAGCTGGTTGAGTGTCTGACTATTAATATCACCTCAGGTCATGATCTCACAGTTTGTGAGATTGAGCCCTGCATTGGTCTCTGCAGTAACAGTGCAGAGCCTGCTTAGGATTCCCTCTCCCTCTCTGCCCCTACCCACCTTGCACACACATGCTGTCTTTCAAAATAAATTAATAGGGGCACCTGTGTGGCTCAGTCAGTTGAGCATCTGACTTTAGCTCAAGTCATGATCTTGCAGTTCATGAGTTTGAACCTCACATGGGACTCTGCTGCCAGCACAGAGCCCGGTTCAGATCTTCTGTCTCCCTCTCCCTCTGTCCCTCAACCCCCCAGCACTTGCTCTTGCTCTCATTAATTTTTTTTAAATAATTTTTTATTAAAAAAATTTTTTTAATGCTTATTTGTTTTTTTTTTTTTAATTTTTTTTTCAACGTTTATTTATTTTGGGGACAGAGAGAGACACAGCTTGAACGGGGGAGGGGCAGAGAGAGAGGGAGACACAGAATCGGAAACAGGCTCCAGGCTCCGAGCCATCAGCCCAGAGCCTGATGCGGGGCTCAAACTCCCGGACCGCGAGATCGTGACCTGGCTGAAGTCGGACGCTCAATCGACTGCGCCACCCAGGCGCCCCAATGCTTATTTGTTTTTGACAGAGAGAGAGACAGAGCATGAGCAGGGGAGGGCAGAGAGAGAGGGAGAAACAGAGTCGGAAGTAGGCTCCAGGCTCTGAGCTGTCAGCACAGAGCCCGACGCTGGGCTTGAACTCACAGACCGCAAGATCATGACCTGAGCCGAAGTCGGACGCTCAACCTACTGAGTCGCCCAGGCACCCCTCTCATTAAATTTATTTATTTATTTTTTAAATGTTTATTTATTTTTGAGACAGAGAGAGACAGAGCATGAACGGGGGAGGGTCAGAGAGAGAGGGAGACACAGAATCCGAAGCAGGCTCCAGGCTCAGAGCTGTCAGCACAGAGCCCTACTCGGGGCTCGAACTCACGGACCGTGAAATCATGACCTGAGCCGACGTGGGTCGCAAAACCGACTGAGCCACCCAGGTGCCCCTGTTATGGTTTTTACATGCATTTCCCTGATCACGACTTTTGGCATATTTTTCCTCCACATGCTTATTGACATTTCTATATCTTCTTTGGAGAAATGTCTATTGAAATCTGTTACCAGATGTCTTTTTGTTCTTTAGTTGTGGGCGTCTTTACATAATGTGGTTATTAAACCCTTATCAAATATATCATTTATAAATATTTTCTCCTATTCTGTAGATTGTGTTTTCAGTTTTACCGGGAATGTTCTTTGAAAATTTCAATTTTGATGAAGCCCAATTTTTCCATTTTTTTCTCCTTGTTTGTGCTTTTGGTGTGCCGAGAATCCTTTGCCAAATTTAAGGTCATGATGATTTACTCCTGTATTTTCTTCTATAGGTTTTATATTTGCATGCCTTATAGTTGGGTCATTGATCAGTTTTTAGTTCATCTTTGTATATATTGTGAGGAAAGGGTCTAATTTCATTCTTTTGTATGTAGCTATCCAGTTTTCCTATCATCATTTGTTGAAAAGACTGTCCTTTCTCCACTAAAAGGTCTTTGCACTCTTGTCAAAACTCATTTGACCAGAGGGGCGCCTGGGTGGCTCAGTAGGTTAAGCATCCGACTCCTGGGTTCCGCTCAGGTCATTATCTCACAGTTTGTGAGTTTGAGTCCCACATCAGGCTCTGTGCTGACAGCATGGAGCCTACTTGGGATCCTCTCCTTCTCTCTCTCTGCCCCTCCCTACTCGCTCTCTCTCAAAATAAAAAAAAGAAAAATCAATGGACCAGAGAGATACCTGGATTTAATTTCCAATAAGTTCTATTCTGTTGATTAATATATCTAACCTTATGGGGCGCCTGGTGACTTAGTCAGTTGTGTCCACCTTGATTTTGGCTTGAGTCATGATCACAGGGCTGTGGGGATCGAGCCGAGCCCCGAGTCTGCTCCATGCTGGGTGTGGGACCTGCTTGGGATTCTCTCTCTCCCTCTGCCCTTCTCCCCTGCCTGTGCTCTCTAAAAAAAAAACAAAAAAAAAAAACAGTAGATACATCTAACCTTATGCCAGTGTCCAACTGCTTTGATTATTGTATATTTGTAACTTTTAGATTGGTAAATGTTAGTTTTTCAGGGTTGTTTTTTTTTCCCTAACTGATTTGGTTATTCTGAATTACTTGCAATTTCGTATGAATTTAGAAGTCAGCATGTCAGTTTCTACAAAGAAGCCAGTTGGGACTCTGACAGGAGTTGCATAACGTTTAGATCACTTTGGAGAATATAGTGATCTTATTATTGAGTAGCCTGGTTCATAAACATGGGATGATCTTCACTTAATTACCTTAACTTCTTTCATTAGTATTTTGTATTTTTTAAAGTATACAGTTTGAATTTTTGTTAAATATTTTATTAATTTGGATACTATTATAAATGGAATTACTCAGATTGTTATTGCATATGTATAAAAATATTTTATTTTTGCATATTTGCATCCTGCAATCTTGCTCCATTCTAATAGTGTTATAGTCAAATTTTTGGATTTTCTGTATATAAGGTCATGCCATCTATTAATGGAGATCATTTTCCTTCCTTCTTTCCACTATGGGTGCCTTTATTGATATTTCCTATTTGTCCCAGCTAGATCTGTAGAACAATGTTGATTAGAAGAGGCAATAAGGTATAGACTTGTCCTCTTCCAACATCAGGGGTAAGCATCACTAAGTCTAATGGTAGCTGTCAATTTTATCCTGTGGAGATAGTTCCCTTCTATTCATACGTTCACTCTCTTTTGTCATGAAAGGGTGTTGGATTTTGTAAATGCTTTCTCTTCATGAATGAAGATGGTCATGTAGTTTATTTTTTATTTTTTTAAGTTTTATTTATTTTGAGAGAGAGAGAGAAACAGAGCACGTGAGTGGGGAAGAGGCAGAGAAAGGCAGACAGAGAATCCCAAGCAGGCTCAGCACTGTCAGTGCAGAGCCTGAGGCAGGGCTTGAACCCATGAATGGTGAGATCATGACCTGAGCCAGAATCTAGAGTCAGATGCTTAATTGACTGAACCACCCATGTGCTCCTATTTTTTATGATTCCGATATGTTACATTAGATTAACAATCTAATTTTGAATTCCACGTATAAATCCCACTTGGTCAAGGTATATAATTCTTTTTATATGTTCCTAGATTCAGATTACTAGTGTTTTGTTTAGATTTTTTGCATCCATATTCATAAAAGGTATTAGTGATAGTTGCCCTTTTTTGTAATGTCTTTTTCTGATGTAGCTATCAGGTTAATTTTGGGTTCATAAAATTAGGAAGTTTTCCCTCCTTTTTACTTCAAGAGTTTGTGAAGAATTAGTATTCTGCTTGGTTTGGTAGACTTTAACTGTGAAGCTGTGCTGACCTAGGCTTTTCTTTATGGGTAGTTTTTAACGTTTTATTTATTTTTGAGACAGAGAGAGACAGAGCATGAACGGGGGAGGGGCAGAGAGAGAGGGGGACACAGAATCAGAAACAGGCTCCAGGCTCTGAGCCGTCAGCCCAGAGCCTGCCGCGGGGCTCGAACTCACGGACCGCAAGATCGTGACCTGGCTGAAGTCGGACGCTTAACCGACTGTGCCACCCAGGCGCCCCTATGGGTAGTTTTTAAAATAACTAATTCATTTACTTATTTGTTAGAATATTATTCAAATATTCTACCTCCATGAGTAGATTTGGAAGTTTGTGCCTTTGTATGATTTTATCCAATTCATCTGAGTTTTCTGATTTTTTTAAATGTTTATTTATTTTGAGAGAGAGTGCATGAGCAGAGGAGAGGCAGAGGGAGAAAGAGAGATTGAAAGAGAGAGAGAGAGAGAGAGAGAGAGAGAGAGAGAGAGAGAGATCCCAAGCAGGCTCCATGCTGTCAGCACAGAGCCCTGACACGGGGGCCCAATCCCATGCACTGTGAGATCATGACCTGAGTGGAAACCAAGAGTTGAACACTGAACCAGTTGAGCCACACAGGCGCCCCAAGGGCTTCCTGATTTCTTGTTGTACAATTGTTCATCCTATTCCTTTGTAATCAATTTTTATTTCTGTAAGGTTGGTAGTACTGTCCCCTCTTTCACTTATGATTGTGGTAATAGGAGTCTTCGTTCTCTCTGGTCATTCTTGATCATCTAAACATTTGTGAACTTTTAAAAACTTTTCATAGAACCAGGGGCGCCTGGGTGGCTAGGTTGGTTAAGCATCCGACTTTGGTCAGGTCACGATCTTGCGGTTTGTGGGTTCGAGCCCTGTGTCAGGGACTGTGCTGACATCTGAGAGCCTGGAGCCTGCTTCAGATTCTGTGTCTTCCTCTCTCTCTGCCCCTCCCCCCCCCACTCAAAAATAAATAAACATTTAAAAAAATTTAATAAAAAAACCCACTTTTCATAGAACCAGATTTTAGTTTCATTTATTTTTGGATATTTTTCATATATGATATGTTTACTCTTTTCACAGTGACTTAAGGAGGGAGGTTAAATTTGACCTAGATATTTACTTTTAATTACAGGCACTTTAAACTTTAAAAGCTTTCCTCTAATCATTAATTGCATGTCATAAGTTTTGATATGTTGTCTTCATTTATTATTCGCAAATTGTTTTCTAGTTTCCTTTTTCATTAAAAAAAATTTTTTTAAATGTTTTTTTATTTATTTTTGAGACAGAGAGCATGAGCAGGGGAGAGGCAGAGAGAGAGAGAGAGAGACAGAATCTGAAGCAGGCTCCAGGCTCTGAGCTGTCAGCACAGGGTCCAATGCAGGGCTCAAACTCATGGACTGTGAGATCATGATCCGAGCTGAAGTCGGACACCCAACCGACTGAGACACCCAGGTGCCCTTCCTTTTTCATTTTAAATATATTGATTATTTAGGAGTGTTTTAAAAAAATTTTTTTAAGCTTTATCCATTTTTCAGAGACAGAGACAGAGCATGATGGGGGAGGGGCAGAGAGAGAGGGAGATACAGAATCCGAAGCAGGTTCCAGGATCTGAGCTGTCAGCACAGAGCCCAGGCTTGAACTCACAGACAGTGAGATCATGACCTGAGCTTGAGTCGGACGCTTAACCGACTGAGCCACCCAGGCGCCCCTAGGAGTGCTTTGTTTAAATTCCATGTTTTGGAGTTTCCCATTTTTCCGTTATTTATTTGTAACTACATTATGGATAGACAAACTGTTTATTGTTCTTTTTAAAATTTATTAAGTTTTCTGTTCTAACCTAGCATATAGTTTCTTGTGGAAAATATTCCATGTGCATTTGAAAAGAATGTATATTTTGCTATTATTGGGTGAAGTGTTTTATAAATGTCTGTTAAGTCTAAGTGGTTTATAGTGTTGGTTATAGATTTTTCTGTTTCCTTGACCTTTTTTCCTAATTGTTCTATCCATTATGAGCGTGGGATATTGACGTCTGTGGCCACTTTTGCTGAATTGTCTTTCTCTATTTCTGTCAGTTAATTGTGAAAATATACATAACAGGATTTGCTATTTAATCATTTTACAGTATACAATTCAGTGATATTAAGTAAACCCACAATGTGCAACCTTTACCATCTAATTGCAGAATTTTTCATCCTCCCAAAAGGGAACTCTGTACCCCGTAAGTAATCACTCTTCACTGCCTCTCCCTCAACCCCTTGCAATAATGAATTTTTCAAAATCTAAAGTTTTATCTATTTTAGGTATTTCAAATAAATGGATTAATATTCATATAAATGGGACAACAATATAATAATTGAAAGGCATTTGTGTCTGGCCTCTTCCAGTTAGCATGTTTTCAAATTTCACATGATGTAACAGGTATCAGTAATTGTTTCCTTTTGATGGCTAATATTCCATTGTGTTGTGTTTTCTTTTATGGCCTAACATATGATCTATTCTAGACCATTTTTCATTTGTACTTGAGAATATGTATTGGTATTTGGTGTTGTGTTTGGTGTGTGTCTGGGATGTCCAATTGATTTATAGTGTTGCTGTACTCTCCTATTTCCAAATTATCTTTTGCCTAGTCTTTCTATCCATTATTGGAGTTGGTTTATTGAAGTCTCAAACTTTATTGTAGAACTTTCTATTCCTCCCCTCAATCCTGTCAATTGTTGCTTCATATATTTTGGGGCTTTAAGGCATATATATTCATAGTAGTTGTATTTTCTTGGTGGGCTGACCCCTTTTATCAACATAGAAGATGTTCCTTTGTCTCTTGTCTCTTCTAAGCCTATTTGGTCTCATGTAGTCTTCCAACTCTTTGAGGACTACTGGTATGCAACACATTTTTATATCCTATTTTCAACCTATTTATATGTTTGGATTTGTCATCAGTTTGTTGTAGACTGACTACAGTTGCACTGTATTTTCTATCCATTCTGCCAATCTCTGCATTTTAGTTGAAGATTCTAATACCTTTGCATGTAAAGTAATAACTGAGGAGGACTTTTCTACTTGTTTTCTATATATACTGTCTATTTTTTTTTTAATTTTCTAATGTTTATTTATTTTTGAGAGAGAGAGAGCGAGGGAGGGACAGAGATAGAGGGAGACACAGAATCCAAAGCAGGCTCCAGGCTCTGAGCTGTCAGCACAGAGCCCAATGTGGGGCTCGAACCCATGGGCTGTGAGATCATGACCTGAGCTGAAGTTGGATGCTTAACTGACTGAGCCACCCAGGTGCCCCTCTTCTGTGCTTTTCTATCCCTAATTAATGACTTCCTTTCTGTTCCACTGACTTTTTTTTGTAGTTTACCATTTGACTCCTTTTATATTTCCTATTCATTATACATTTAATCATTTTATTAGCATTTATCCTGTAGATTTCAATTAAAAATTTGCATTTGTGATGAACTAGTTTGAAATAAAACTAACTTTATTCAGGGGTCCCAAAATCACTCTCAGGTTCAGTGATTTTCTAGAAGGACTCACAAAAGTAAAAAAAAAGTTGGGGCATCTGGGTGGCTCAGCCAGTTAAATGTCCCAATTCTTGATGTCAGCTCAGGTCATGATCTCCTGATTTGTGGGATAGAGCCCTTCAGGGGGCTCTGCGCTAAAAGCATGGAGCCTGCTTGGGATTCTCTCTCTTTCTCTGCCCACCCTCCCACTTTCTCTTTCTCTCTCAAAATAAACATTTTTTTGCATGAGTTTTTTTCTTTTTAAAAAGGTTTATTTTTGAGAGAGAGAGAGTGAGTGCATGAGCAGGGAGAGGGAGAGAGAGAGAGGGAGACAGAAGATACCACAAAGGCTCTGTGCTGACAATAGAGAGACTGATGTGGGGCTCAAACTCATGAGCTGTGAGATCATGACTAGAGCTGAAGTTGGACACTTAACCAGCTGAGCCACCCAGATGCCCAATAAACAAACCTTTTTTTAGAAAGTCAGAAAAACTGTTGTACTCAGTTTTTGCCCCCCCCCCCCCCCCGCCCCGTGACAGGATACAGATTAAAATCATTATATGCCAGGTAATCTACCAGGAGCTCGTAAAGGACCTTCACTTTTGTTTGGAATAGGCAAAGCTTTAAACATTTCAGACCCGCTGAGTCAAACCTTCACTGTACGCCTATTTAGCTTTAATAGAAAAACTTTGCCCCTGTAACTGCTCAAGTTCTCCCTTTTAAAGTTGCTTTTGTCCTAGATTATATCTTTATACAGTGTACCCTTTAAATAGGTTTATAATTATGTTTTATGCAGGTCTTTAAACGTATTGCAAAAAAGGAGGAACAACAAACAAAAAATGCAATACTATTGGGTTATATATTTTTGCCTTTTAGTTGCCTTCACCACCGTTCTTAATTCATTTAGTTTTATTGAGATATAATTGACATACAACTACTTTTGGTATACATGATTTAATATATGTATATATTACAAAATGATTACAGAAATAAATTTAGTTAACATCCATCACCTTCTTCTGTTAACTTTTTTCCTTCTGATGAGAACTTTTAAGATTTAACATCTTAGCCACTTTCAAACATACGCTGTATCATTAAGTATAATTACTCTGCTATACATTAATATCCCCTTGACTTACTTTATAACTGGGAATTGGTACCTTCCTTGACCACTTTCACCCATTTCGCCCACCCACTCTTCCACTTATCCCCACACCTATGGAAGCTACCAATGTGTTGTATTTGTGAGGTGTTTTGTTTTTAAATCTAATTCCAGATATAAGTGAGATCATTCAGTATTTGTCTTTCTCTGACTTACTTCCCCTAGCATAATCCTCTCAAGGTCAATTCATGTAGTTGCAAATGGCAGGATTTCCTTAGTTTTTTATGGCAAAATAACATTCCATTGTGTATACACACCAAATTTTAACATTCCACCCATCAATGAACGTTTAGTTGTTTCCATGCCTTGTGTATTGTAAATAATGCTGCAGTGAACCTAGAGTCTGCAGAAATCTTTTTGAGAGATTTCATTTCCTTTAGATAAATATCCAGAGGTGGAATTGCTAGATCATACAATAGTTCTATGTTTACTTTATTAAGGAACCTCCATAGTGTTTTCCATAACTGCTGCACCCATTTACATTCTCAATAGTGTAGGTTTCCCTTTCCTCCACAACTTTCCAACACTTGTTACTCCTTTTCTTTTTGATAATAGCCATTCTAACAGGTGTAAATCAGTATCTCATTGTGGTTTTGATTTGCATTTCTCTGACGATTAATGATATGGAGCACCATTTCATTTATTTGTTTGCCTCTTGTATTTTGGGAGAAAATATGTATTCAGATCCTCTGCCCATATTTTAATTGGATTGTGTCTTTTTTTATACTGAGTTGTAGGAATCCTTTATATATTTTGGGTATTTAACCCCTTATGAGATAAATGATTTGCAAATATTTTTAATGGTTGATCCAGAGCTTAATGTGTACAGCTTCTAGTATATACTAAGTTCCAATGAGATATAGAAATGTTATTTGTCTTTTAAAAAGCAGAACAAAAGAAATCTTATATACATATATAGCATTTGTTATATTAATTTTATTTATCTTTTTTTTTTTTTTTAAGTAAGCTCTGCACCCAATGGGGGGCTTGAACTCATGATCCCAAGCTCAAGAGTCACATGCTCTGCCAGCTCAGCCAGCCAGGTGCCCCTTATTGTTTTTGATTTTCTTCATTTGATGCTGTGGATTCAAAGTACCATCTGTATTCAGTTACTTACCCAGTATAGCTTTGCTACCCACCTCCTTTGTGTTATAGAAGTACAAATTATACTTTTATTTTTATTTTATCCTTTCTTATTTTTAATTTACATCCAAATTAGTTAGCAGATAGTGCAACAATGATTTCAGGAGTAGATTCCTTAATGCCCCTTACCCATTTAGCCCATCCCCCCTCCCACAACCCCTCCAATAACCCTCTGTTTGTTCTCCATATTTAAGAGTCTCTTATGGTTTTTCCCCCTCCCTGTTTTTATATTATTTTTGCTCCCTTCCCTTATCTGTTTTGTACCTTAAAGTCCTCATATGAGTGAAGTCCTATGATTTTTGTCTTTCTCTAATTTCACTTTGCATAAATACCCTCCAGTTCCATCCACGTAGTTGCAAAAGGCAAGATTTCATTCTTTTTGATTGCCGAGTAATACTCCATTATATATGTATATATATGTATGTACATATATGTATATATGTGTGTATATATATACGTGTATATATACGTGTATATGTGTATATATATACGTCTATATATGTGTATATATACATATATACATATAGACACATATATACATATATACATACATATATGTATACATACATATATACATATATGTATACACACACACACACACACACACATATATATATATATACATACATACATACATACATATATATACATACCATATCTTCCTTATCCATTCATCCATCGGTGGGCATTTGGGCTCTTTCCGTACTTTGGCTATTGTTGAAAGTGCTGCTATAAACATGGGGGTGCCTCTGCCCCTTCAAAACAGCACAACTGTATCCCTTGGATAAATAACTAGTAGTGTAATTGCTGGGTCATACGGTAGTTCTATGTTTAACTTTTTGAGGAACCTCCATACTGTTTTCCAGAGTGGCTGCACCAGCTTGCATTCCCACCAGCAGTGCAAAAGAGAGAGATCCTCTTTCTCCACATCCTCACCAACATCTGCTGTTGCCTGAGTTGTTAATATTAGCCATTCTGACAGGTGGTATCTCATTGTGGTTCTGATTTGTATTTCCCTGATGATGAATGATGTTGAGCATTTTTTCACGTGTTAATCAGCCATCTGGATGTCTTCTTTGGAGAAGTGTCTATACGTGTCTTTTGCCCATTTCTTCACTGGATTATTTGTGTTTTGGGTGTTGAGTTTGGTAGGTTCTTTAAAGATTTTGGATACTAACCCTTTATCTGATATGTCGTTTGCAAATATCTTCTCCCATTCTGTTGGTTACCTTTTAGTTTTGCTGTTTCCTTCCCTGTGCAGAAGCTTTTTATTTTAGTTTTTTTTTAATTTTTTTTTTCAACGTTTATTTATTTTTTTTGGGACAGAGAGAGACAGAGCATGAACGGGGGAGGGGCAGAGAGAGGGAGACACAGAATCGGAAACAGGCTCCAGGCTCTGAGCCATCAGCCCAGAGCCCGACGCGGGGCTCGAACTCACGGACCCGCGAGATCGTGACCTGGCTGAAGTCGGACGCTTAACCGACTGTGCCACCCAGGCGCCCCGAAGCTTTTTATTTTGATGAGGTCCCAGTAGTTCATTTTTGCTTTTGTTTCCCTTGCCTCCAGAAACGTGTTGAGTCAAAAGTTGCTGCGGCCAAGGTCAAATAGGTTTTTGCCTGATTTCTCCTTGAGGATTTTGATGGCTTCCTGTCTTACATTTAGGTCTTTCATCCATTTTGAGTTTATTTTTGTGTATGGTGTAAGAAAGTGGTCCAGGTTCATTCTTTGGCATGTCGCTGTCCAGTTTTCCCAGCACCATTTGCTGAAGAGACTGTCTTTATTCCAGTGGATATTCTTGCCTGCTTTGTCAAAGATTAGTTGGCCATACGTTTGTGGGTCCATTTCTGCATTCTCTATTCTGTTCCATTGATCTGAGTGTCAGTTCTTGTGCCAGTATCATACTGTCTTGATGATTACAGCTTTGTAATACAGTTTGAAGTCCGGGATTGTGACGCCTCCTGCTTTGGCTTTCTTTTTCAAGATTGCTTTGGCTATTTGGGACCTTTTCTGTTTCTATACAAATTTTAGGATTGTTTGTTCTAGCTCGGTGAAGAATGCTGATGTTATTTCGAGAGATTACATTGAATATGTATGTAGATTGCTTTGGGTAGTATTGATATTTTAACAATATTTGTTCTTCCTATCCAGGAGCATGGAATCTTTTTCCATTTTTTTATGTCTTCTTCAATTTCTGTCATAAGCTTTCTATAGTTTTCAGCATATAGATTTTTCACCTCTTTGGTTAGATTTATTCCTAGGTATTTTATGGCTTTTGGTGCAACTGTAAATGGGATTGATTCCTTGATTTCTGTTTCGTTTGCTTCATTATTGGTGTATAGGAATGCAACTGATTTCTGTTCATTCATTTTATATGCTGCAATTCTGCTGACTTCATGAATCAGTTCTAGCATTTTTTTGGTGGAATCTTTAGGGTTTTCCATATACAGTGTCATGTCATCTGCAAAGAGTGAAAGTTTGACCTCCTCCTGGCTGATTTGGATGCCTTTTATTTCCTTGTGTTGTCTGATTGCTTAAGCTAAGACTTCCAATACTATGTTGAATAACAGTGGCAAGAGTGGACGTCCCTGTCTTGTTCCTGACCTTAGGAGGAAAGCTCTCAGTTTTTCCCCAATGAGGGTGATATCAGTGTTGGGTCTTTCACATATGGCTTTTATGACCTCAAAGTATGATCCTTCTATCCCTACTTTCTTGAGGGTTTTTATCAAGAAAGGATGCTGTATTTTGTCAAATGCTTTCTCTGCATCTATTGAGAGGATCATGTGGTTCTTGTCCTTTCTTTTAGTGATGTGATGAATCATGTTAATTGTTTTGCAGATATTGAACCAGCCCTGCATCCCAGGTATAAATCCCACTTGGTCACGGTGAATAATTTTTTTAAATGTATTGTTGGATCTGGTTGGCTAATATCTTGTTGAGGATTTTTGCACCCAGATTCATTAGGGAAATTGGTCTATAGTTCTTTTAGTGGGGTTTTGTCTGGTTTTGGAATCAAGGTAATGCTGGATTCAGCACTGGCAAATTTGGAATTTTTCTTTCCATTTCTATTTTTTGGAACAGCTTCAAGAGAATAGGTGTTAACTCTTCCTTAAATGTTTGGTAAAATTCCCCTGGAAAGCCATCTGGCCCTGGACTCTTGGTTTTGGGAGATTTTTGATTACTAAGTCGATTTCTGGTTATGGGTTATGGGTCTGTTCAAATTTTCTATGTGTTCCTGTTTCAGTTTTGGTAGTTTATATGTTTCTAGGAATTTGTCCATTTCTTCCAGATTGCCCATTTTACTGGTGTATAATTGCTCATAATATTCTCTTATTATTGTTTTTATTTCTGCTGCGTTGGTTGTGATCTCTCCTCTTTCATTCTTGATTTTATTTATTTGGGTCCTTTCCTTTTTCTTTTTGATCATACTAGCTAGGACTTTATCAATTTTTGTTAATTCTTTCAAAGAACCAGTTTCTGGTTTCATTGATCTGTTCTTCTGTTTTTTTGGTTTTGATAGCATTGATTTCTGCTCTAATCTTTATTAGTTCCTGTCTTCTGCTGGTTTTGGGTTTTATTTGCTGTTCTTTTTCCAGCTCTTTAAGGTGTAAAGTTAGGTTGTGTATCTGAGATCTTTCTTCCTTCTTTAGGAAGGCCTGGATTGCTATATACTTTCCTCTTATGACCACCTTTGCTGTGTCACATGGTTTTGGGCTGTTGTTATCATTTTCATTGGCTTCCATGTACTTTTTAATTTCCTCTTTAACTTCTTAGCCCATTCATTCTTTAGTAGGATGTTCTTTAGTCTCCAAGTATTTATCTTTCCAAAGTTTTTTTTGTGGTTGATTTCGAGTTTCATAGCATTGTGGTCTGAAATATGCACAGTATGATCTTGATCTTTTTGTACTTTTTGAGGCTGATTTGTGTCCCAGTATGTGATCTATTCTGGAGAACGTTCCATGTGCACTGGAGAAGAATGTGTGTTCCTGTGCTTTAGGATGAAATGTTCTGAATATATCTCTTAAGTCTATCTGGTCCAGTGTGTCATTCAAAGCCATTGTTTCCTTGTTGATTTTCTGTTTAGATGATCTGTCCTTTGTTGTAAGTGGGATGTTGCAAGTCCCCTACTATTATGGTATTATTATCAATGAGTTTATGTTTGTGACTGATTTATATATTTGGGTGCTCCCACATTTGGAGCATAAACGTTTACTAGTGTTAGGTCTTGGTGTATAGACCCCTTAATTATATAATGCCCTTCTTCATCTCTTGTTTTAGTCTTTATTTTAAAGTGTAGATTGTCTGATGTAAGTATAGCTACTCCGGCTTTCTTTTGGCGACCATTAAGATGATAGATGGTTCTCCATCCCCTTACTTTCAATTTGAAGGTGTCTTTAGGTCTAAAGTGGGTCTCTCATAAACAGCATATAGATGGATCTTGTTTTCTTATCTATTCTGTTACCCTGTGTCTTTTGATTGGAGCACTTAGTCCATTGATGTTTAGAGTGAGTACTGAAAGATATGAGTTTATTGCCATTATGTTGCCTGTAGAGTTGGGAGTTTCTGGTGGTGTTCTCTGGTCCTTTCTAGTCTTTGTTGCTTTTGGTGTTTTGGGGTTTTGTTTTGGTTTTGGTTTTTTTGTCTTGTCTTCCCTCAGTCCCCCTTCAAATTTCTTACAGGGTTGGTTTAGTAGTCATGAACTCTTAATTTTTGTTTGTCTGGGAAACTTTTAATCTCTCCTTCTGTTTTGAATGACAGCCTTGGTGGATAAAGAATTCTTGGCTGCATATTTTATGATTCAGCACATTGAATATATCCTGCCACTCCTTTCTGGTCTGCGAAGTTACTGTGGATAGGTCTGCTACAAACCTGATCTGTCTTCCCTTCCCTTGTAAGTTGAGGACTTTTTTCCCTTGCTGCTTTCATGATTCTTTCCTTGCCTGAGTATTTTGTGAATTTGACTATGATATGCCTTGTTGACAGTCGGTTTTTGTTGAATCAAATGGGAGTCCTCTGTGCTTCCTGGATTTTGATATCTGTGTCTTTCCCCAGGTTGGGAAAGTTTTCCGCTAGGATTTGCTCACATAACCCTTCTACCCCCTTTTTCTCTCTTCATCTTCTGGGACTCCTATGATTCTGATGTTGTTCCTTTTTAATGAGTCATCGATTTCTCTAATTCTTAAATTGTGCTCTTTTATCTTAGTCTCCCTCTTTCTTTCTGCTTCATTAGTCTCCATAATTTGTCCTCTATATTGCCGATTTGCTGCTCTGCCTTATCCATCCTTGCCATTGTGGCATTCATTCGAGATTGCAGCTCAGTTATAACATTTTTTATTTCGTCCTGACTAGCTTTTATTTCTTTTATCTCCGCAGAAAGGGATTCTAATCTATTTTCAGCCCCAGCTAGTATTCTTATTATCGTGATTCTAAATTCTGGTTCAGACATCTTCCTTGTATCTGTGTTAAGTCCCTGGCTGTTATTTCTTCCTGCTCTTTCTTTTGGGGTGAATTCCTGCATTTCATCATTTTGAAGGAAGAAAAAGAATAAGGGGAAAAATATTAAATTAAAAATATTAAAAGCAACACACAAAAAATCAAATGAATTATGCTATGATCTTAGGTCTGTTTTGGTCTGCTTGTTGAAAGGTGCTTGACAGATTAGAGAAAGAAGGGAAAGACAAGAAAAAAAAGAAAAAATAAAAGGAAAATGTTTGAAAATTTGAAAAATGAATACAATGAAATGTAATATGAAATGATATAAGTAAAATAAAATTTGAAAAGTTTACAAAAGTAAATATAGTAGAAAAAATTAAAGAAAAATGTTAATAAAAATTGACAATAAAAATAAATTTCTTTCTGTATTCACAAAAAGAAAAAAAAGTTGAATAGATGGACCAGCGAACAGACTGAAATACGATTGAAATTACATCATTTTCCCCTAGAAGTCAAACTATGAAGCACTTTATAGTCTGTAAACTGAGCAGGCGGAGAGACTTGTGGTGTTCCTTAAGAGCGAGGTTGGTCCAGTTGGGCAGGGCTTAGTGTAATGGCTCCGTTCTCCACTAGATGGCACTGCTTAGCTTACTGGGGTGGATTGTTTTGGCACTTACAGGTGTGTATGCACATGCGCAGGAGAGGTGAAGATGGCACCACCCAGATACCCACTCTCTAGTATTGGAACACTGTTCTCCCTGATCAGCAATTGTGCACCCATCCTTTGTCTTCACCTTCCATCCACTCCCTAGTTCTACATTGTCCATGACCAAGGTGTCAGGCTGCCAGGCTGTACCTCCCCTTCTGCGTTTTTTCTCAGTTGTGGCTGTGTTTCCCCTCACTTCTGAGAGACTGCGGCTTTGACCTGTGCAGACCTTCTTGGGGAGGGTCTCACCAAGTAATGGCCAGGTGCCAGTCGCACCCGGGAATGTTTGTGGGACCATGCTGCTGCTGATGCCCAGAGACTGTGGCTGGGTGCCAGCCCATCCCAGAAAAAGTTCACATGACCTTGTAGCAGCGTTTCAGGGATATGGAAAATCACAACACACATCTGGCACCAGGCTTCACCCTTAACGTCCTTGTTCCAGCACCAGTGAATGTGGTTGTTCTCTGGTTCAGGTTGTGCAGATTGTTGTGTTATTTCTCAAATCAGTTTTTACGTGTGCAAGATGGTTTCGTGTTGATATGGCTGTATTTCATGGATACGAAACGCAAAAAAAACTTCCATGTTGTTCTGCCATCTTGGCCCCTCCCAAATTATACTTTTATATATTGTAGGCCTAATAAAACATGTTATTTCATATAGTTGATATTTAAATCAGTTAACTAAGAGAAAAATATACATGTATACTGTCTTTGTTTATCAAATAATTACCTTTCCTGGTGCTCTTTATGTTTTCTTTTTAAAAAAATTTTTGTTTTTAAATGTTCATTTATTTTTGAGAGAGAGAGGAGAGAGGGAGCATGAGCTGGGGATGGGCAGAGAAAGGGGAGACACAGAATCTAAAGCAGGCTCCAGGCTCTGAGCTGAGCCTGATGCGAGGCTCAAACTCCCAAACTGTGAGATCATGACATGAGCTGAAACTGGACACTTAACCCACTGAGCCACCCGGTCACCTCTCTTTATCTTTTCATGTGGATATATATTACTGCCTTGAATCATTTGCTTTCTGCTTGAAGAACTCCCTCCAGTATTAATATAGGTCTGCTAGTAATTAATTCTCCCAGTTTCTATTTCATCTTCATTTCCAAAAAATAGTTTTGCTTATTATAGCATTCCTGGTTGAAGTTTTTGAGTCTTGGTTTACATTCTGGTCTCTGTTATTTCTAAGGAGAGGTCATTAATTATTCTTACTGGGGCTCACTTGTAAGTAACAACTCATTTTCTTCTTGCTGCTTTCATATTTTTCTTTCAGCGGGCACCTGGCTGGCTCAGTCGGTAGATCAAGGGGGGCTCTTGTCTCAGGGTCATGAGTTCAAATGCCACATTGGGCCTAGAGCTGACTTAAAAAACAAAACAAAACAACAAAAAAACAACAACCAAACAAATTTCTCTTTCACATTTCACCGTTTTTACCATGTTGTGTCTATTTGTAGATCTCTGTGCCTTGATCCTGCTGGGTGTGTTGAGCTTCCTGGATGTAAAAAATATAACTTTGAGAACTTTTCATTGTTATTGGACGATGTTAAAATGATCCTTTTCTCTCTTCTCATACACCCATTATATATGTAGGTATGCTTGCATCCAGGTTTTCTAAGTCTCTTTTTCATTTGTTTTTCCTGTTAGACTGCACAATATCTTTTAAGTTTGCCAGTATTTTCTTCTGCCAGTTTATATCTAATATTGAGTTGCTCTAGTGAAATTTTCATTTCATATTACAATACTTTTCAAGTGTAGGATTCCCATGTGGTATTAAATAGCTTTTCTTTATTGATATTGATGTGACACTGTGACCATACCTTTATGTAAGTATAGGTTCTTTTGTTTATCTGAATATATTTATGGCTACTTTGAAGTCTTTGTTAAATTTGGTGTTCTTGCAGGAAGTTTCTGTTTTGTTGATGGGCCATTTTCCTATTACTTTGGACTTTTTCTTTATTTATAGAAAGTAGAAATTATAGATAATTGTAACATATCTGGTATTTTTGTCTGTTTCCCCTACTAGTGCTCCCCACCACCAGACTTGTTATTTGCTTGTTTTCTTTAGTGACTAGCTAGTTTAAGTGCAATCTGTCTTCCCCCAGCCCACACTGAAAATCTGTGATATTGCTCCTTTAGGGTACAGCCTTGATTATTACCACAGTCACCTTTGGATGACAGTGGTTTCCACAGGTCTATCTTTTGAGTATCTCCCAGCCGTTAAGTTGCAGAAATCATGATTTCTGCTTTCAACAATGCTGTCAAGTATATACTGCTTCACAGACCAATGTAATCAAGTCAGTATCTGGGATTTGTTCTGACAAAGGGAACAGCTCTGTAAGTGTCTAATTCTTTCTGGGAAACTAGCCAGCCTATAGTTCATATATCTCCAGCGAATCTTTCAATCTTCTCCTAATAGTCTTTTAGTAAAACCTCACTGTTTTTGAGAATGTCCTTAGGCTTGAACTTTTCTACAGTTACAAATGAGGTCATTTCCTATGGAGACACATATGGAACTCTCTTGTCTGTGGCCAGCTTCTCCCTCTGGACAAAATCACCAAGCCACAGACCTTGTTCTTGGGTTAGGGACAGTGGCATGCTTCTCTCTGTCACACTTCTGCTTTTAGGAGCTGGGTGCTTTGTGGTGGGGAGAGGGTGAGTGCAGCAGCCAGAGGTTTCAGTTTGCCAAGATCTGTTGGCATGGAAATCCTACCCCAAGATTCAAGACAGACAACTGGAACCCCAGTATTCTCACCAGGGCCACACCCAAGGTACACATTACATTTTGTGTTTGGAACCAAACAGAAGAAAATCTATGTCCCTTAGCTGCATTTCCCTGAGCAATGGGTAGCTGAGGGCAGGATGAGAAATGTTGGTATCCTGCTCTTCCCAGGAAGACAGCCACCTGACTGGGAACACAGGTTGACAATTGGTGAGGAAGCCTGTGTCCTTGATTGTACCAATTTGGAATGGAGTATCTTTCTCACTAAGATGTGATGAACAAGGAAGGGTGCAGGTTTGGTTCAGATACTGCAGACTCTCAGCTTATAAGTTTTGGTAGATTTTCCTGAACAAATGTTTCTTTATTTGCTATATATTTTTATATATAATTTTCATTAGTTTTGACAGGGAGCATGTCATCGGAGCTCCTAACGCTGTCATGGCAGAAATGGAATTCCCTGACCAATTCCTTACAGTTCTAAGCATGGACCATGTAAGTTGCTGAACCTGTCTCCTTTGTGAACATTTCCTTTTTCTGAATCTCCGTACCAAATAGGGCCTGCCCCACATTCCCATAGTTTTTCACTTTCTAGTGAGAGTTGGAACCAAACATAACAGTATAACTCGTGTGCCTATCTATTCTCCAAATAATTCTCAACACTCTTATTTGTTAAGTCTTTTGTTAACAGCAACTATAGAGTAGAAATGGAATACCTAGATGGAGGAATTTACCATACTTTTTCATATTCTTGGATAAAGATCAGATGTATCCATTTGATTACATATGGGAAAATTCTGTACTTCTGGAGACTGGAGTTTTCAGGTAGACTGGATTTGATTTTCACTGATCTCCATCATACATAGATGATTGTAGACTCCTAGAATTGAAGAACACCTTATCCATTGTAAATGTCTAAATACAATTAAGCCTGATATTTTTTCACCAAGTAAGACTATTCTGTAGCCACTAAAAAGTACTTATTAAATGGTTTGTCATTAGAAGCAAAAGTTCTGATCATATCATGTTAAATAATACTTAAAAATTATAAATTAGTGTTCATATCCCATTTTCTAAGTTAGATACTTTTCCTTTACAGAGAAACAAGGATATAGAAACTCACCTTTATTAATTCATGCAGCTCATTTTATTTCCAGACATGCTTAACATGCTTATGGAATTAAGAAATTCCATAATATGCAGGAAGATATTCTCTGAGTCAAATAGATTCTTTAAAGATATGTAGATAGTCCTGTTTGGGAGCGCTAATTTCCTTACTCCCATACCATAACATTCTACCCACCCTTGCCTACTAGTTTACTAATCGGCTTACCATAATGCAATTCTTTTTCTCAAAAATATTTCATTTATATATGGTTTTTTGTTTCAGGAATTGGTGACTTTCAGGGATGTGGTCATCAGCTTCTCTCAAGAGGAATGGGAATATCTGGATTCGGCTCAGAGGGACTTATATTGGGATGTGATGATGGAGAACTATAGCAACTTGGTCTCACTGGGTAAATTTATCTGCTTCATATAATTTAGAATATGCTCTATTCTATCAGCTGCTCTATTCTATCATAGAGTTGCTTGTCAGTAAACCCAAGACTATCTTTTGAAAGAAAATGGGTACATCTCTTCTCTGTTTCCAAAGGCATCGGTTGAACATTGTGTTGGAGATGACACCTCCATGAAGTACATCCATCATTCTTCATGTTTGTATTCTCTCAGTCCCTTCATATTTCTACTTTCCCTGATACCCAGGGAGTTTATTTTGAATTTTAGAACACATATAGCATATCCTTTGAGAGAGCTATTATACTGTGATTAAAGTCAGAATTGCTATAAATGCTTTGTTATCACACTTTCTTGAAGAACAGCTAAGAAACCATGTCCTGAGTCATTACAATTATTAGAAGAATCTGTGTAATTTATATGTTAGATGGATAAACAGAATTTATGTTCATTGTTCATTACCTGCCATATGCATTATATTATACCTGTTTTGTGGTTGAAGAACTTTGCATTTAACATTGTCAGTATTACAGCAAGGATCTTTTAATGTTTTAGAAAGCTACTTGTTTTCCTGTCAGATTACATAGTTCGTGCCATGTACCAGGCCCTATTCTAAGGAATTTTAATATATGGGCTCTTTTAATTTCTCAATAACCTGATGACATGAATAGTACTTGTATTATTTTGCTAAGACAAAGAGTATTTAGGCAGCTATCCCAAGGTTATACAGCTAATTAGTGTCAAAAGCAGGTAAATCCTTACTTTTTGTGTGACTAACAACCTCCATAGGTTTTAATATGTAATATAGTTGACCCTTCAACAACAGAGGTTTGAACTATGTTGGTGTACTTCTGTGTAAACTTTTTGATGAAGGTAATAGAATACTGTAAATGTATTTTCTCTTATGATTTTCTTAACATTTTCTTTATGAATACAGAATATAATACATATAATATATAAACTATGTGTTAGCTATTTGTTATTGGAAAGGCTTCCAGTCAATAGTAGGCTATTAATAGTTAAGTTTGGGAGGAGTCAAAGTTATATGAGGATTTTTGATTGTGCAGGGCACGGGGGCCCTAACCCTGGTTTCACCGGTCAACTGCATTTTCAATGTGATCATTCTCTGAAAATTTTTTTAATTTCAATTACATTTCCACATTTGGTGGAATTTTCTTTCTTTCATTTTTTAATGTTTCTTTATTTTAGAGAGAGAGAGAGAGAGCGTGAGCAGGGAAGGGGCAGAGAGGGAAACACAGAATCCAAAGCAGGCTGTGGGCTCTGAGCTGTCAGCATGGAGCCCGACACAGGGCTTGAACTCACAAACTGTGAGATCGTGACCTGAGATGAAGTCAGACACTGAACCGGCTGAGCCACCCAGGTGCCCCATCGTTTCATTTCTAGGTAGAACTGTTTTTTGATTTACTGATACTGGCACTCATTTATGATTTTACTATCCTAATCCAATAATGACTGTATTATTATACCTTTGTTACATATAACATAATTCAGTCACAGAAAATTATTTCCGCCCTGTATTATGTAATGTTTATCATTCACTTTGGATTTTCCTCAGGTTATCCTCTCATCTGATTGCCAGTCTCCAGCCAATGTCCAACAGATCCTTTGTTACAAAGTGCCTTCCACTCTTGCCCACCTGTACCACCTTTTCCACATCATTCTGTTAGCTTATTCCCCTTTTCAGAATTGTATAAGCCTTATATGGTATGATATATACCTACTATAAGTATCAAAAATATTCTGATACTGCCGTGCAGAATATAACATCGTTGGTTCTGAGTACAGGAGAATGGAAAGGAATACCTGGGAAAGAGCATGAAGGAAAACATTTAAATATAGATTAGGATTTCTGTAGGATAGATAAGTCATAGTGAAAAAACTAATGAAGGGGCACCTGGGTGGCTCAGTCTATTAGGCATCCAACTTCAGCTCGGGTCATGATCTCACGGTTCATGAGTTTAAGCCCCATGTCGGGCTCTGCGCTGTCAACGCAGAGCTTAGAGCCTGTTTCGGATTCTGTGTCTCCCTCTTTCTCTCTCTGCCCTCCCTCCCTTGCTTGTGCTCTCTCTCTCTCTCTCTCTCTCTCTAAGATAAACATTTAAAAAATTTAGAAAAAGCTAATGAAGAAAAGTAAATAAAATTCCTCATTTCTATTGACACATGAAGAATATCATCGTTCTGCATAGCAGGGAATTAACAGCAGTGATGGAGACAGTGCAAGTAGAGTCAATTAGAAAACATTCATAAACACTGTGTGTGTGTGTGTCTGTGTGTGTGTATAAATCACTACAGTACAATGTGAGGGTTAAAAGGCATGGAGACATACTAAAACTACTACATTATTCTTATACTTACATAATTATTATTTTTTAAATGCTTGTTTATTTATTTATTTTTTAATTTTCTTTTTTTTTTTTCAACGTTTATTTATTTTTGGGATAGAGAGAGACAGAGCATGAACGGGGGAGGGGCAGAGAGAGAGGGAGACACAGAATCGGAAGCAGCTCCAGGCTCTGAGCCATCAGCCCAGAGCCTGACGCGGGGCTCGAACTCACGGACCGCGAGATCGTGACCTGGCTGAAGTCGGACGCTTAACCGACTGCGTCACCCAGGCGCCCCTGTTTATTTTTGAGTGAGACAGCACAAGTTGGGGAGGAGCAGAGAGAGGGAAACACAAAATCCGAAGCAGGCTCCAGGCTCTGAGCTGTCAGCACAAAGCCCAACGTGGGGCCTGAACTCACAAGCTGTGAGATCATGACCTGAGCTGCAGTCAGATGTTTAATCAACGGAGCCACCCAGGTGCCCCATTACTTTGATGATCTACTGTATTACCCAGTGGATATTTGTAATATTTCCTTTTTGTCTCATTTAGATTCCTTTCATCCAGTGATTTTATTTCCCTGTAATTTTCAATGTGTATGTCCTTGGGGTTTGTTACTCAGTGGCATGTAATGACTACATTTGTCCTTTTGGAATTTAAGGAATAAGGTTAAACAATGTAACAGAAAATTACTGAATATAGAATTGAAAAAAATAATGTGAAGGCAAGCAACCAGATATTAGAACAGAAACATAAATATGAACTTACAATCAGTATATCCTTTCTAAGGATATTAACTTTTAGACCCAGACAGTGAAATGTGGGTGGTGTATAAAGAATGCATTTCTTGAGAAATGAAATATCCTGTGGGTGTAAATTTGGTTTGCTGTAAGAGGTGAAAAAAAGATTATGTGAAAGGGGATAATGGATTAAAATGAGATCTTACAAGCACCTTGTTATCCACTAAAGTATTTGGATTCTATTGTTTAAAAAAACATACAAAATTATTAGTATGTATAGACGATCAAATCATGATCCACATCAGCATTATCTCTATATGATAACTAGTTCTACATCTATTGATATTGGTCAGTTTATCTGGACTTGTTTCCGAACATTAGTACTTGACAAGCTTACTAGATGATGATCAACATCTACATGTCAGACACTGACTTAATCTGTTTCCCTTACCACAAACCTCACAATCTTATATTATGCTTTCATCATTCTCTGATCTTTCTTGAAACTTCATTACAATACTTTAATCATTCACTCGCATTGTTTATATTTACAATTTTTCTCCTCTGCATTGTATAAATGTTTCATTTTTATACCACATGAAAAAAATTATTTCTTTTCCCCTCTCTTTCAGATTTGGAGTCCAAGTATGACACAAAGTATTTATTTAATGGAAAGGACATTATTGAAAATAATGGTTTTCAGTGGAAAGTAACAGAAGGTAAATTCATTGGTTTGGAGAGCTCCATTTTCAGAAATGACTGGCAAAGCAAAAGCAAGACTGAAGTACAAAGACCTGAAGTGGGATATTTCAGCCAAATGAAAATCAGCTCTGAAAAAGTGCCAAATTATAAACATCATAAATCTCTTATATCACATCAGAGAATTCATGAAAGCAAGAAACCCTATGAATATAAGGAATATGAAAAGGTCCTTAGCTGTGACTTAAGTTTTGATGAATGTGAGAAAATACATACTGGTGAGAAAACATATCAGTGTAATGCATATTGGAAAACCTTTGGAGATGACCCACATACCCTACAACTGAACATTCATACTGGTGTAAAACCTTGTAAATATATGGAATATAGGAATCCATTTAGTTTTTATGAAGACCTTAGTATACACCAGAAAATGCATGATGATCAGAAGTGCTATAAATGTAAGGAATTTAAAAGGACCATTAGAAGAGTTGAAGAAATAACTCCACTAAAAATAATTCATGATGGTGAGAAAGCCTATGAATGCACTTTCTGTGGGAAATCCTTTAGAGTGCATGCACAACTTGCTCGACACCAGAAAATCCATACTGATGAGAAGCCTTACAAATGTATGGAATGTGGCAAGGACTTTAGATTCCATTCACAGCTAACTGAACATCAGAGAATTCATACTGGTGAGAAACCGTACAAATGTATACAATGTGAGAAGGTCTTTAGAATTAGTTCACAGCTTATTGAACATCAGCGAATTCATACAGGTGAGAAACCTTATGCATGTAAAGAATGTGGAAAAACCTTTGGGGTATGTAGAGAACTGGCTCGACATCAGAGAATTCATACTGGAAAGAAACCCTATGAATGCAAGGCATGTGGAAAAGTCTTTAGAAACAGTTCATCCCTGACTAGACATCAGAGAATTCATACTGGTGAGAAACCCTATAAATGTAAGGAATGTGGGAAAGCTTTTGGAGTAGGTAGTGAACTTACTCGACATCAGAGAATTCAC
Organism: Prionailurus bengalensis; assembly: GCF_016509475.1. Taxonomy (NCBI): domain Eukaryota; kingdom Metazoa; phylum Chordata; class Mammalia; order Carnivora; family Felidae; genus Prionailurus; species Prionailurus bengalensis. The sequence goes on along the minus strand of NC_057352.1, from coordinate 17,509,312 downwards.
AGTGGTCAGAAACCTTATGAATGTAAAGAGTGTGGAAAGTTCTTTAGACTTACGTCAGCACTTATTCAACATCAGAGGATTCACAGTGGTGAGAAACCTTATGAATGTAAGGTATGTGGGAAGGCTTTTAGACATAGTTCAGCCCTTACTGAACATCAGAGAATTCACACTGGAGAGAAACCTTATGAATGCAAAGCATGTGGGAAAGCCTTTAGACATAGTTCATCCTTTACAAAACATCAGAGAATTCATACTGGTAAGAAACCCTATGAATGTGAGGAATGCGGGAATGCCTTTAGTGTGGGTAAGCACCTTACGTGAGATCAAAAAAATTATACTGGTAAGAAGTCTTTTGAATGAAAGACATGTACAAAAGTTTGGTTTCTGAGTTTCACTGGGAAAATTGATGCATTATAATAAGTAATCAAGGTGATTATGTTGCTCTTACTGCTTCCAGACTTTCTGGCCACTCTATTTAGTACAATCACTCAGTGGTGTATATACTTTGTTTTGTTAGATACTGCCAAATATTTCTCCTGTCAGTTAACCTTCTGAATATCCATTTAGGTAGGATGGTCCCTATTCATTTCTGATATATGTGGAAAATGTGTTTCATTAATTAACTAGTTAAATTCACATGAATTTCTTTTCCAGGCATGTTTTGTTTACAATTACTTTTGGTGTTTGTGTTTCTGTTCTTTTGTCTATTCATTGTTTTTGGCTTACTAATTTGTAATATTCTTCAAATAAATCTTTTGCATTCTAATTTCTTGTTTGTTTATATAGTGTAATTTTCTTCCTCCAGAGAGTTAAAACTTCTAGTCAGATACTATGTGGTTTTAAAGTCTTGTGTCTGTGCATGGTATTTGTGTAAATTTATGTTTCATTTTCTATTCTTACTTTAGTAGTAGATGTGTAATCTCCTTTCCATTGTCATTAAATGATTGATTTCTTTAAAATTTCTGTTTTGACATGACAGACTTGCCTAAATTCCTACCACAATACAATTCCTTTAGAAAAGCCTTTCTTTTTACCTCTAGACAGTACCAATGAGGATCCAAAGGGGCACTTTAAATATTTCATAAAATTTACTAAGCCAATCTTATCTGTCTCAGATTTATTAAAGGAGGGGAAAATCTACAACTATTGCAATGATTATAAACTTGGTAAACTCACCTTTAGAGGATTTAGAACTCTACTACTACCATGACTCCAACGGGGTTTGTGTATTTGTACTTTTTCTGTGTTGCCTTGCTGGGTTTTGGCAGCTTAACAATCAACAGAACTTTGATTTTATCAAGGAAAGGAAAAGTAAAAGAAGAAAGAAAATTAGTGACAGAGATTAAGTGTCCATCATCTCTTTTGTTAATCACAACAGTTGACTGGGTTATGCAAATAATGTTCATTATGAGCCACTGGTTATTAGATTTTTATAAGAATTTACCTATTGTTTCGATACATTTTTGTCACTATTATTCATTAGATTTTAATTTTTTAAATTGGTCTTCCCCAGAATTTCTGGACTCTTTAAAGTTTTGCATGACCAGCAATAGTAATTAAGCCATTTTCTTATGAGATATATTGGGCTATTTTCTTTAAATATTTCTAATTAGTGTTTTACTTAAATGAGCAGTTTTAGGGGTGCCTGGGTGGCTTAGTTGGTTACATGTCCAACTCTTGATCTCAGCTCAGGTCACGATCTCCTGGTTCATGGGTTCAAGCCCCACATCTGGCTCCTCGCTGAGCGTGCAGAGCCTGCTTGGGTTTCTGTCTTTCCCTTTCTGCTGCTCCCCTGCTCTCTCACTCAAAATAAATAAATAAACTTTAAAAAATCTCAACTTTATAGAAAAAAATAAATTAGCAGTTTTAAAAAATATATACTTGGTAGATATTTCATATGCTATAAAATAAGACAAGGAGTCCCTGTTGTTATTCTTATTAGGATATGTACTATTTCGTATCTTTAAAATATTTCAACTCTATTATAATCATTAATAGTTCGTTCTACTTACTGAGCTATTATGTGACCACACTGCTGATTTGCTCTTTCATCTCATTTTACTTGGTTATTCTGAGTTCCAATCAATACTGATTAGTTTCTCTCTTGTTGGTGTAATACTCCAGAACTACTTGCCAATATACTCTTTTGTGTATTTTTATTTTATTATTTTTTTTTTGCTAGCTTGAACAATTAAAACAATAAGCTATCTAATCCTTATGTATACACTTAAATAACCATGTATCTTGGCATTTACTTTTCAAAATCATTAAAAATGAAAATTTAATAAATTCAACATATCCTTATTATGCCTCCCTTATTTGTATTACAGCTATATTTTGGTCACATTCCATTAATGTTTTTCTTTGAACTTTGTAATGAACTCCTGTTATTTCACAGACTGCTAGTACAATAAACCATAATGTAATTATTGCTATTAACTATTTTTTTGCTACTTCGTTTTGATGCTCATTCCTTTCCATATTCATTTTGTCCTTTATCTTTTCCACATCTTCCCTAGCCTACTTAGAAACTTGTTTTCCCCCCTAATAAGAGAGAATGTTCCAGACCTATCTTGTTTATTGCTGCAGTGAACCATGAAATATAATAGAATCCTTTTTTAAATTATTAAATTATTAAATGAATGAATAATTAACAATATTAATGAATAATAATTATTAAATGAATTATTGAATGAGGGAAATAGGAAATCACTGTAATAACAGTAATAATCATATACAAAATTCATTGATGGATACTAAAATTTGAAGGTGAAAATGTAAAGAGAAACAGGCCATTAAAATTATACCAACGAATCCCAAATACATAATTAAAAGGAGAAAACATTCCATATATTACCTTAACCAAATGATCACCGGCAGTAAGACATCAGCACAAATACCACCCAAAGTGAGGCACTAATAAGAAGGGCACACCACATGAGTAGTATTGCCACTAAAAAGAAAAAAAGAAAGAAAGCATAACCATAATGTAATCATGAGGAAACTGTAGACAAACACAATGAAGAACCTTCTATATAATAACTTACCCAATACTCCAGGAAACCATGACTTTTCAAGGTCATGAGTGGCAAGGAAAGACTGAAAAACTCAAAAGATTGGAGGAGACTAAGGAAATTTAGAACTAAATACAATGCAGGAATTTGATCTTTGAGACATTAGTGGAGAAAACCTGGTGAAATCAAAATAAAGCCTGTACTTTAATTGATAGTATTAGCCCAATGTTAATGTCCATTTTTGATCACTATACTATGATAATGCAATATATTAGTATTACGCAGACTGGGAGAAAGATGTATGGAAATTCTGTACTCTTGGAATTTTTCTGTAAGTCTAAAACTTAAAAAAAAAAAAAAAATTGCTTCCAGGGATGCCTGGGTGGCTCAGTCAATTAAGTGCCCGACTTCAGCTCAGGTCATAATCTCGCGGTTCATGAGTTCGAGCCCCACATCGGGCTCTGTGCTGACAGCTCAGAGCCTGGAGCCTGCTTCTGATTCTCTGTCTCCCTCTGGCTCTGCCCCTCCCCCATTCATGCTCTGTCCCTCAAAAAAAAATAAATGTTAAAAAAAAACCTTTATTTCTACAAAATAATGGTCATAAAGATGCTCAATAAGATCAGGAAATGATGCATGAACAGAGTGAGTGTTTCAACAAAGAGACAAATTAGAAAGTACCACACAGAAATCAGAAATGAAAAATACAATCACTGAATTAAAAAATACAACACAAGAGTTCAACAGCAGACTAATGAGGTGGAAGAAAGGATCAGTAAATTCAAACACAGGGCAGTGAAATTCATACAGTCTTGAAAAGAAAGCTAGAGTAGCAATATTTATAATAGACAAAATAGACTCTAAAACAAAGACTGTAACAACAGATAAAGGATACTACACAACCATAAAGGGAACAATCCAAAAAGAAGATATAATAAATGTAAATATTTATGCATTCAACATGAAAGCACACACACACATAAAACAGCTAATAACAAACATAAAGGAAGTAACCTATAGTGATACAATAATAGTATGGAACTTTAACACCCCACTTACATCAACAGACAGATCACCTAAACAAAAATCAACAAAGAAACAGTGTTTTTGAATGACACATTAGACCAGATGGATCTAACAGATATATTCATAACATTCCATCTTAAAATAGCAAAATACACATTTTCTTTTTTTTTTTTAATTTTTAAATGTTTTTATTTATTTTTGACAGAGACAGAGTACGAGTGGGGGAGAGGCAGAGAGAGAGGGAGACAGAATCTGAAGCAGGCCCAGGCTCTGAGCTGTCAGCACAGAACCCGATGCAGGGCTAGAACTCATGAACCACGAGATCATGACCTGAGCTGAAGTCTGACGCTTAAACAACTGAGCCACCCAGGTGCCCCATACACATTCTTTTCAAGGGCATGTAGAACATTCTCTGGAATAGGTGACATGTTAGACCACAAAACAAATTGAAACAAATTCAAAAAGACTGAAGTCATATCATGCATCATTTCTGACCACAATGCTCAGAAACTAGAAATCAACCACAAGAAAAAATGCTGAAAGAAAGCAAACACATAGAGGCTAAATAACATGCTACTAAACAATGAATGGGTCAACCAAAAAATCAAAAAGGAAATCAAAATATACATAGAGACAAAAGAAAATGAAAAAGCAACAGTGCCAAAATCATTGGGATATGGCAAAACCTATGCTAAAAGGAAAGTTTAAAGAAACACAGGCCTATCACAAGAAGCAAGAAAAATCTCAAAGAATAACCATACACCTTGAGGAACTAGAAAAAGAATAAACCAAAAGCCAGTAGAAAGAGTGAAAGAAATGATAAAGATTACAGCAGAAATAAATGAAATAGAAACTAAAAAAACCAATAGAACAGATTAATGAAACCAAGAGGGTTTCTTTGAAAAGATCAACAAAATAGGTAAACCTTTAGCCAGGCTGGTCAAAAGAAAAAGAGGACTCAAACAAAATCAGAAATGAAAGGGAGAAATAACAACCAATGCCACAGAAATACAAAGAGTATAAGAGAATATTATGACTTATATGCCAGCAAATTGGGCATCCTAGAAGAAATGGATAAATTCCTACAAACATATAGCCTGCCAAAACTGAAGCAGGAAGAAACAGAAAATTTGAACAGACCAATTAACAGCAATGAAATTAAATCAGTAATCAAAAAACTCCCGACAAACAAAAGTCCACGACCAGACAGGTACATAGGTAAATTCTACCAAACATTTAAAGAAGAATTAATACCTATACGTCTCAGACTATCCCCCCTCCCAAAAAAAAGAAAAAAAGAAAAAAGAGACAGGAAAGCTTTCATATTTATTGTATGAGGCCAGCATTACCCTGATACCAAAGCCAGATAGACTACAAAAAAAAAAAAGAAAAGAAAAAAAAAGAAAGAAAAAAAGAGTACAGGCCAATATCTCTGATGAGCATAGATATAAAAATCCTCAATAATATACTAGCAAACTGAATCCAACAATACATTAAAAAAAATAATTCGCCACAAGGAAGTAAGATTTATTCTTGGGCTGCAAGGGTAGCTCAATATTCACAAACCAATCAATGTGATATATCACATCAATAAGAGAAAGGATAAAAACCATGTGATCATTTCAGTAGACCTAGAAAAAGCACTTCACAAAGTACAACATCCATTCATGATAAAAACCTCAACAAAGTAGATTTAGAGGAAATGTACCTCAAAACACAATAAAGGCCATATATGAAAAACTCACAGTTAGCATTATACTCAATGGTAAAGAACTGAGAGCTTTCCCCCCAAGATCAGGAATAAGACATGAATGTCCACTCTTACACTTTTATTCAAGATAATACTGGAAGTCCTAGTCACAACAATCAGACACCACAAAGAAATAAAAGCCATCCAAATAAGTTAAGGAAGAAGTAAAACTTTCACTATTTGCAGATGACATGATATACTATATAGAAAACTCTAAAGACTCCAAAAAACTACCAGAACTCACAAATGACTTCTGTAATGTCTCAGGATACAAAATTAATGCACAGAAATCCACTGTATTTCTATACACTAATGAGGTAGCAGAAAGAAATTAAGAAAACAATCTAATTTATAATTGCACCAAAAATAAAATACCTAGGAACAGGGGTACCTGGGTGGCTCAGTCGGTTAAGCACCCAACTTCAGCTCAAGTCATGACCTCGAGGTTCACAAGTTCGAGCCCCACGTCGGCTCTGAGCTGTCAGAGCCTGGAGCCTGTTTCAGATTCTGTGTCTCCTTCTGTCTCTCCCCCTCCCCTGCTCGTTCTGTCTCTCTCTCAAAAATAAGTAAAACATTAAAAAAATTAAAAAAAAAAATAAAACACCTAGGAATAAATTAACTAGGGTAAAAGACCTATACTCTGAAAATTATAAATTTTTAATGTTTATTTATTTTTGAGAGAGAGAGAGAGACACACACACACAGAATATGAGCAGGGGAGGGGCAGAGAGAGGGGGAGACACAGAATCTGCAGCAGGTTGCAGACTCTGAGCTGTTAGCACAGATCCTGACGTGGGGCTCAAACTCATGAACCATAAGATCATGACCTGAGCCAAAGTCAGATGCTTAACTGACTGAGCCACCCAGGTGCCCCACTACTCTGAAAATTATAAAACACTGATGAAAGCAATTGAAGATAACACAAACAAATGGTAAGATATTCCATGCTCACAAGTTGGGAGAATAAATATTTCTTAAATGTCCATACTACAAAAGGCAATCTACAGATTTAATGCAATTCCTATCAAAATACCAACAGCATTTTTCACAGAACCAGAACAAATGATCCCAAAATTTGTATGAAACCACAGAAGATGTCAAATAACCAAATCCATCTTGAAAAAAAAACAATGCTGGAGGCATTATACTTCCAGATCTCAAATTGTATTACAAAGCTACAGTAATCAAAACAATGGTTATTGGGGTGCCTGGCTGGCTCAGTCAGCAAAGCATGTGACTCTTGATCTTGGGATCTTGAGTTCAAGCCCCATGTTGGACGTAGAGCTTACTTTAAAAAACAAAACAAGGGGTGGGGCACCTGGGTGGCTCAGTTGGTTAAGCGTCCGACTTCGGCTCAGGTCATGATCTCGTGGTCCATGAGTTCGAGCTCTGAGTCAGGCTCTGTGCCTGTTTCAGATTCTGCGTGTTTCAGATTCTGTGTCTCCCTCTCTCTCTGACCCTCCCCCATTCATGCTGTCTCTCTCTGTCTCAAAAATAAATAAACCTTAGAAAAAAAAAAACTGGGGGCAGCTGGGTGGCTCAGTCGATTAAGTGTCTGACTTCAGCTCAGGTCATGATCTTGCAGTTTGAGGGTTGGAGCCTCCCGTCGTGCTCTGTGCTGACAGCTCAGAGCCTGGAGCCTCCTTCAGATTCTGTGTCTTCCTCGCTCTCTGCCCCTCCCCCACTCACACTCCGTCTCTCTCTCCTTCAAAAATAAACATTAAAAAAAATTAAAAAATAAAAAATACACAAAACAAGGGGTGCCTGGGTGGCTCAGTAGAGTTGGTTAAGTGTTCAACTTTGGCTCAGGTCATGATCTCATGGTTGTGAGTTTGAGCCCCATATCGGGCTCTGTGCTAACAGCTCAGAGCTTGGAGCCTGCTTCAAATTCTGTGTCTCCCTCTCTCTCTGTCCCTTCCTCACTCTCACTTTGTCTCTCTCTCAAAAATAAATAAACATCTAAATTAAAAAAAAAAAAAGTGCCTGGTTGGCTCAGTTGGTTGAACATCTGACCCTTGATTTTGGCTCAGGTCATGATCTCCCAGTTCGTGGGCTCAGAGAGCCTGCTTGGGATTCTCACTCTCTCCTCTCTGTCCATCCCCTGTTCGAGTGCTCTCTCTCTCTCTCAAAATAAACAAACATTAAAAGAAAAACAGACATGTACACCAATGGAACAGACTAGAGAGTCCAAACATAAACTCATGCATATATAGTCAATTATTTTATGAAAAAGGAAGCAAAAATATACAGTAGGTATTGGGCCACAAGGAAAAGAATGAAATTAGGTACTAACAGCACACACAAAAATCAAGTCAAAATGGATTAAATAATTGAATATAAGACCTGAAACCATAAAACTCTGATAAGAAAACATAGAGACTAAGCTCATAGACCTCCTTCCTAGCAATGATTTTTTGGATTTGATACCTAGAGCAAAATTCAACAAGTGAGACCACACCTAACTAAAAACAAAATGAAAGGTAACCTACAAAATGGGAGAAAATTATTATAATTTGCAAATAATGTATCTTATAACACCCCAAATATACAAAGAACTCATACAACTCAATAGAAAAAAAGATCCAATTACAAATTTAAGAGGATCTCTCAGGGCGCCTGGGTGGCTCAGTCAGTTAAATGTCCAACTTTGGCTCAAGTCATGATCTCATGGTTTGTTGGGTTCGAGTCCTGTGTCGGGCTCTCTGCTGACAGCTCAGAGTCTAGAGCCTGCTTCAGATTCTGTGTCTCCCTCTCTCTTTGCCCCTCCCCTGCTCATGCTCTGTCTCTCTCTTTCTCTCTCAAAAATAAATAAACATTAAAAAAAATTTAAGAGGGTCTCAAAAGACATTTTTCCAAAGACATACAAATGCCATCCAGGAAGATGAAAAGGCACCTAATCATAATGGTAATGCAAATCAAGGCAAATGTAAACCACAATGAAATATCACCACATGTGCTAGAATAACTATTACCAAAAAGTCAAGAAATAGTAAGTGTTGGTGAGGATGTGGAGAAAAGGGAATGCTCTTGCACTACTACTGGGAATGTAAACTGGTAAAAACACTATGGAAAATAGCAGTTTCCTCAAAGACTTAACAGAACCACCATATGATCCAGCAATTCCAATTCTAGGTATTTATTGAAGGAAATTAAATCATAATCTTGAAAAGATATCTGCACCCCATGTTCACTGCAGCAGTATTTATAATAGCTAAGGCATGGAAACAATTGAAGCGTCTGTTAGTGGATTAATGGACACAAATTGAGTGTGCGTGGGGGGTGTGTATACATACATACAATAGAATATTACTTTGCCTTGAAAAAAGGGAAATTTTGCCATTTACAACAACATGGATGGACCTTGAGAACATTGTGCTAAGTGAAGTAAGTCAGAGAAAGGCAATTACTGTATCATCCCACTTATATCTAGAATATAAAAAAGAAAAAACCTAAACTCATAGATACAGAGAACAGACTGGTGGTTGCCAGAGGTGGGGTGTAGAGAGTGGGGAAAATAGGAAGAGGTGGTCAAAAGGTACAAGCTCCTAGTTAAAAGGTAAGTCTTGGAAATGTACAGCAAGTTGAGTACAGTTAACAATACTGTATTATATATTTCAAAGCAGCTAAGAGAGTAGACCTTAAAAGATCTTGTATTCAAGAGGAAAAAAAAAAAAAGGAACAATGTGATGAAATGTTAAGTGCCCCTTTCCTGCTTATACCCTCTCTCTCAAAAATAACTAAGTCTTGGGGCGCCTGGGTGGCTCAGTCAGTTAAGCGGCCGACTTCGGCTCAGGTCATGATCTCACAGTCCGTGAGTTCGGGCCCTGCATCAGGCTCTGTGCTGACAGCTCAGAGCCTGGAGCCTGCTTCAGATTCTGTGTCTCCCTCTCTCTCTGATCCTCCCTCGTTCATGCTCTGTCTCTCTCTGTCTCAAAAATAAACATTAAAAAAAAATTTTTTTTTTAAATAACTAAGTCTTTAAAAAAAAAAAAAAAAAAACCTTCTCTAGAAATTTCAAGGCCCATACATTTCCTGCCCTAAAACACACATACTTTGCTAATAATATATAAACTGTTCCTAGGCTCAACAGGACAAAGGAGATTTGGGACCTATTGGGCTTCTCATTGGGTTGCCCTTCAGTAAATCTTTCTCTGCTTCAAACCTGGTGACTCAGAAATGGGCTTACTGTGCATGGGGCAAATGAATCTGATTTCAGGCCTCAGCAACAATGGAATGCTGTCAGATTCGTGAATCATCTCATAATGCCAAATGAATCTGTAAAGTTGACTCTGTTGAATCTTTTTAACAATAGCCTCAATTGATTAAATCACTGGCCTTTGGGAAATAATTCAACCTCCAGCACTTCTCCCCTCCACAGAAGTTGGGATGGAGGGTGGGGTGCTGAAAGTTCCAACCCTCTAATCACATGATCAGGGCCACTAGCAACCAGCCCCTGCTTTGGTTACTTAAGGGTTTCACGGTGTCGCTTCATAACATAACAAAAGACATCTCCATAGCTCTCTAAACTTAGTAAATTCTAAGGATGTTAGGAGCTCAGTGCCAGAATAGGCTATGAAGAACAAATAACATTTATTATAAATTAAAATATTACACTCACTAATGTTATAATTGAACTTTAAACAGCTTAAAGAATTTATACTTATCAAAATTAGTAATCAAGTTTGAATGCTCTAAAAAGATGATTATTGATATGTTATTCATTATGTGTAGAAATTTAGTAAAATAAACCTTAAAGAAAACATGAGTAACAGTATCTTTCACCCATATCAAAAGTCCTGTGAATGCTAAAGAACTCATACCCCATTTGAGGAACACAGGATTAATATATTCTTTGGCACACAAGTTAGAGCTAACAAATGTAGAGTACTTTTAGACAGAGTAACACAAATGTAAGGCATTCTGTGCCTGTTTATTCTGTGCAACCAGAAAGTAAGTAACTGCTATTACTTATTAAGTACTACTTAACTATTCTTTCATCAAATATCTAATGAGTGCCAACCATGTGCTAGTTGTTGTAGTAAATACTGAAGACTTAACACACAATAAATCCCTTCTTTCATAAACCTCACAGTTACAATGGAAATTATTAAATGCTAATACATATTTCATACATCTACAGGTAAATATTTTTTACCAAGTAACTTTTGGTATTTGGTAATAACAAATAATATGTACAACTTAAAACCCTCTATTTTCATTTAATATTGTGAAACTGTACAAAATTTCTGGATATGAGAGACTCCATTTTTGAGAGAAGCTCCAATTTTCCTTTCTAAAACAAATGGCTAATGATCTAATAAGCTTAAACTGGGCAAAAAGACCCTTGGTCTGGCCCAGAAGTGGCAACTGTCTTACAAGCAATTGTCGGTAAAGTCAGCAGGACAATGGATATCCTGATCAATAAACTGCTGGCTGTGGACTTTCTGAAGACAGAATAGTTAATTAATGCATAGGAGGATCAATTTCATTTATTTTTTTAAGTTTATTCACTTATTTTGAGAGAGACAGAGCACGAGCAGGGGTAGGGGCAAAAAGATAGGGAGAATCCCAAGCAGGCTCCAGGCAGCCAGCACAGTGTGGGCCTGGAACTTACAAAATAATGAAATCATGACCTGAGCCAAAATCAAGAATCAGATGCCCAACCAAATAACCCATCCAGGTGCCGCAGGAACAATTTCATTTATTAACACCAAGACAACAGTTGGTCAATGTGTAATCACATTGTCTCAGCCTGTTAGTTCCAATTAACTTTTTTTCCCTTTTATCCAAGTCAGGTAAAAACCCCTTGCTTTCACCTCACAGGTGGGACACTTTTCTGGTTACTGGCAGAATCTGTGCTTCCCTAACTGTAATTCTTCAATTCCAAGTAAACACTCATTTGCCTCTCATTGTGGATCTTTATTTTCAGGTTGACAATATATGTTGCACGTTCACGTTCCTTACCATTGTTACTAAACACATGGTTATAAATGGCTGCTCTTGAAGAAAAGTCAGAGCAAAGAGCACACAAACAAACAGCACAGAAACAGCAAACTGAAGAATGCTTGGGGCACAAGCTAGGGAGGTTAGTTGCTCATCTCGAAGAGTGTCCCAGAGCAGTAGTCACAGCATTCAAGGAGAGACCCTTCTGGGAACAAAGAAACTGTCAGGAGTCATTTCACTCCCTCGCCCCTCATCATAAGCACAGGGCCACCTGCAGGAACCAGAACAACATTCACACTCTCTACCTAGTTGCTTATACCAAGCCCAGTGCCCCACCATGAAGTCCAGAAGAACAGCCCTTCTCAGTCAACTTGACTCTGTCCCAGCACAGTAATTCCCCCTCTCCCAGAAGACCCTTGCTAACACCACAGCTCCTGACCTGGGAGTTTTATGAGGCCTAGGTTCAGTGGCAGTGGTGACAGGTATCATTTCACAAGCAAACCAGAGCACACCTAGTTAAAAAGTATCACATTCAGGTGAGGAACCAATCATTGCTCACAACAGGCAAAAAGAGTCTCTGCAGATGACTGGCCTGAAGGATACAGTAGCTAGGACACAACAGCAGAACTCATGGAGCACACACTGCAAATACTCCTAAGAAGCACCAGGCCCTGGGGAACAAGGGACACTACACTGCAGGGCACTACAGACCTCTTCTTCATAATGCCACTGCAGTCAAAGAAGATATAGCTTAACCTTCCTAACACAGAGAAACAGGCACAGAGACTTAGACAAAATGAGAAGACACAGGAATTTGTCCCAAATGAAAGAACATGACAAGGGCACAGAACCAACAAGGCCACAGCTGGAGTTCTAAACAAAACAGATATAAGTAACATGCCTGCTGAAGAATTTAGAGCAATGATCATAAGGATAATCACTGGAATTGACAAAAGAGTAGAGGACATCAGTGAAATAATTAACCCAGGTATAAGAAATACCACACCAGAGATAAAGGGCTCAATAAACAAATGAGTAACATTCTTAATGGAATGAAAAACAGGCTGTCAGAAGCAGAGGAACAAATTAATGACCTAGAAAACAGAGTAATGAAAACTAACCAAGCTTAACAAAAGAGGGAAAAAAGAATTATGCAAACTAAGAATACACTTAGGGGACACAGTGACTCCATCAGGCGTAATAACATTCCTATTATAGGAGTCGCAGAAGAGAGAGAAAAGGGGGAAGAAAATTTATTTGAAGAAACAATGCCCACAAACTTATGGTCAACTAATCTTTGACAAAGCAGGAAAGAATATCCAGTGGAATAAAAACAGTCTCTTCAGCAAGTGGTGCTGGGAAAACTGGACAGTGACATGCTGTCCAGAATGAACCAGGGCCACTTTCTTATACCATACACAAAAATAAACTCAAAATGGATGAAAGACCTAAATGTAAGACAGGAAGCCATCAAAATCCCCAAGGAGAAAGCAGGCAAAAACCTCTTTGATCTTGCCTGCAGAAACTTCTTACTCAACATGTCTCTGGAGGCAAGGGAAACAAAAGCAAAAATGAACTACTGGGACCTCATCAAAATAAAAAGCTTCTGCACAGCGAAGGAAACAATCAGCAAAACTAAAAGGCAACCGACAGAATGGGAGAAGATATTTGCAAATGACATATCAGATAAAGGGTTAGTATCCAAAATCTATAACAAACTTATCAAACTCAACACCCAAAACACAAATAATCCAGTGAAGAAATGGGCAAAAGACATGAATAGACACTTCTCCAAGGAAGACATCCAGATGGCCAACCAACACATGAAAAAATGCTCAACATCACTCATCATCAGGGAAATACAAATCAAAACCACAATGAAATACCACCTTACACCTGTCAGAATGGCTAACATTAACAACTCAGGCAAAAACAGATGTTGGCGAGGATGTGGACAAAGAGGATCTCTTTTGCATTGTTGGTGGGAATGCAAGCTGGTGCAGCCACTCTGGAAAACAGTATGGAGGCTCCTCAAAAAACTAAAAATAGAACTACCCTACAGCCCAGCAATTGCACTACTAGGCATTTATCCATGGGATACAGGTGTGATGTTTTTGAAGGGACACATGCACCCCAATGTTTATAGCAGCACTATCAACAATAGCCAAAGTATGGAAAGAGCCCAAATGTCCATAGATGGATGAATGGATAAAGAAGATGTGGTATATATATACAATGGAGTATTACTCGCAATCAAAAAGAAAGAAATCTTGCCACTTGCAACTATGTGGATGGAACTGGAGGGTATTATGCTAAGTGAAATTAGTTAGAAAAAGACAAATATCAGATGACCTCACTCATATGAGAACTTTAAGAGACAAAACAGATGAACATAAGGGAAGGGAAACAAAAATAATATTAAAACAGGGAGAGGGACAAAACATAAGAGACTCTTAAATATGGAAAACAAACTGAGGGTTACTGGAGGGGTTGGGGGAGGGGGGATGGGCTAAATGGGTAAGGGCATTAAGGACTCTACTCCTGAAATCATTGTTTCACTGTATGCTAACTAATTTGGATGTAAATTTAAAAAAATTAAAATTAAAAAAAAAAAAAAAGAAACAATGACTAAAAACTTCCCTAATATGGGGAAGGAAACAGATATCCAGATCCAGGATGCAAAGAGAACCCCCAACAAAATCAACAAAGGCAGATCCACACTAAGGCATGTTATAATCATATTGGCAAAATACAGTGGTAAAAAAATATATTAAAAGCAGCAAGAGAAAAGAAGACAGCTACATACAAAGGAAATCCCATAAGGCTATCAGCGGAGTTTTCAGCAGAAACTTGCAAAGCCAGAAAGGAGTGGCATGATATATTCGAAGGCTGAATGGGGAAAATGTGCAACCAAGAATACTCTATCCATCAAGCCAATCATTCAGAATAGAAGAAGAGAGTTTCCGAGACAAACAAAAACTAAAGAAATTCATGACCACTAAACAAGCTCTGTAAGAAATATTAAAGGGTACTCTTTGAGTGGAAAGGAAAGACTAAAAATGACAGTATGAAGGTAGAGAACACAAAGGCATTAAAAATGAGTATTTCTGTAAAAAAATCAGTCAAGAATCTCACACATACACCAAAAAGGAAGTACAATGTGATACCATATACCTAAAACATGGGGAGGACAAGAGTAAAGAATAGGTTCAAACTTAAATGACCATTAACTTAATATAGATTGCTATATGCAGAAGATGTTATGTACATACCTAATGGAAACCAGAAATCAAAAGCCACTAATAGATATGCAAAGAAAAAGAGAAATACAAATATACCACTAAAGTAAACCAGCAAACGGTGAAAGAGTAAAAGACAAGAAAGAATCAGAGAAAATCTTTAGAAACAACTACAAAACAAGTAAAAAAAAAAAAAGGCAATAAACACATATCAATAGTTACTTTAAATGTAAATAGAGTAAATATTCCAATCAAAAGATAGAGGGTGACAGAAGGGATAAAAACAAAACAAAACAAAAACAAGCCCCCTCTATATGCTGCCTATAAGAGACTAATTTTAGACCTAAAGATACCTGCAGTTTGAAAGTGAGGGAATGGAGAAACATTTATCATCTCAAAAGATCTCAAAAGAAAGCTGGAGTAGCGATACTTAGATCAGACAAAATAGACTTTAAAACAAAGAGGATAACAAGAGACAAAGAAGGACACTACATAACAATAAAGGAAATGATGCAACAAGATGATATAAATCATAAATACTTACAGACCCAACATGCAAGCACCCAAACACATAAAGCAGTTCATAAACACATGGAAACAAATCTACAATACAATAATGGCGGGAACGTTAACATCCCACTTACATCAATGGAAAGATCATCCAAACAAAAAGTCAACAAGGACTTTGAATGACACACTGGACCAAATAGACGTATCAGATACATTCAGAACATTCCATCCTAAAACATCAGAATACACATTCTTTTCAAGTGCACATGGAACATTCTCCAGAATATGTCACATATTAGGCCAAAAAACAAACCTCAACGAATTCCAAAAGACTGAAGTCATATCATGCATCTTTTCTAACTACAACACTGTGAAACTAAAGTGAACCACAAGAAAAAATCTGGAAAGACCACAAGTACATGGAGGATAAATAACATGCTACTAAATAATGATAGGTTAATCAGGAAATAAAAGAAGAAATAAAAAAAAGTACATGAAAATGAAAACAAAACAGTTCAAAATTTTTGGGATGCAGCAAAACCAGTTCTAAGAGTTCTAAGACAAGTTTATAGCAATACAGGCCTATCTCAAGAAGCAAGAAAAATCTCAACCTAACCGTACAACTAAAGGAGCTAGAAAAAGAATAATAAACAAAACCTAAAATCAGCAGAAGGAAGGAAATAATAAAGATCAGAGCAGAAGTAAATAATACAGAAAATTAAACAGTAGAACAGATCAATGAAACCAGGAGCTAGTTCCTTGAAATATCAATAAAATTGATAAACATCTACCCAGACTTATCAAAAAAAAGAGAAAGGACCCTAAATAAATACAAATAAGAGAGGAGAAATAACAACAAATGGCACAAAAATACAAGAGAATATTATGAAAAAATATATGCCAACAAATTGGACAACATAGAAGTAATGGATAAATTCCTAGAAACATATAACCTACCAAAACTGAAGCAGGAAGAAAATTTGAACAGACCAATTATCAGCAATGAAATTGAATCAGTAATAAGAAACTCCAAAATAAACAAAGTCCAGGACCAGATGACTTCACAGGCCAATTTTACCTAACGTTTAAAGAAGAATTAATGCCTATTCTTCTCAAACTATTCCAAAAATCAGAAGAGGAGGGAGAACTTCCAAATTCATTCCATGAGGCCATCAATACCCTGATACCAAAAGAAAATAAAGACACCACAAAGAGAACTACAGGCCAGTATCTCTGATGACCATAGATGGAAAAATTCGCAATAAAATACTAGCAAACAGAATCCAATAATACATTTAAAAAAATCATTCACCATAATGAAGTGAGATTTATTCCTGGGTTGCAAGTGTGATTATGTATTTGCAAATCAATCAACGTGATAGAGCACATCAATAAGAGAAAAGATAAGAACCATATGACCATTTCAGGATGCCTGGGTGGCTTGGTTGATTGAGCGGCTGACTTTGGCTCAGGTCAAAATCTCGCAATTTGAGAGTTCGAGGCCCACATCAGGCTTACTGCTGTCAGCGCCAAGACCACTTTGGATCCTCTGCTCCCCTCTCTCTCTGCCCCCTCCCCCGCCCACACACACAGACACACACACACACACACACACACACACACACACATACACACACACGCACGCACACACACGCCCGTGTAGTCTCTCTCTCAGAAATAAACTTTAAAAAATAAAAAGAACTATATGATCATTTAAATAAATGCAGAAAAAGCACTTAACAAACTACAACATCCACTCATGATAAAAACTCTCACCAAGGGCACCTGGGTAGCTCAGTCAGTTAAGCATCCATCTTTGGCTCAGGTTATGATCTCTAAGTCTGAGTTCGAGCCCTGCGTTGGGCTCTGTGTTGACAGCTCAGAGCTTGGAGTCTGCTTCGGATTCTGTGTCTCCCTCTCTCTCTGCCCCTCCCCTGCTTATGCTCTGTCTCTCAAAAATAAATAAACATTAAAAAATAAAAAAAAAAACTCACCAAAGCAGAGAGAACATACCTCAACATAATAAAGGCCATATATGAAAAACTCACAGCTAACATCATCCTGAGTAGGGAAAAACTGAGAGCCTTTCCCCTAAGGTTACGAACAAGACAAGGTTTTCCACTCTCACCACTGTTACTCAACATTAATACTGGAGGTCCTAGCCACAGCAATCAGACAACAAGAAAAAATAAAAGGCATCCAAATCAGGAAGAAGTATAACTTTCAGTATTTACAGATGACATGATACAATATTTAGAACACCCAAATACTCCACCAAAAAACTGCTAAAACTGATAAAAACATTCAGTAAAGTGGCAGGGTACAAAATCAATCTACAGAAATAGGCTGCATTTCTTTTTTTTTAATTTTTTTTTTAATGTTTATTTATTTTGGGGACAGAGAGAGAGCATGAACAGGGAAGGGGCAGAGAGAGAGGGAGACACAGAATCGGAAGCAGGCTCCAGGCTCTGAGCCATCAGCCCAGAGCCTGACACGGGGCTCAAACTCACAGACCGCGAGATCATGACCTGAGCTGAAGTCGAACGCTTAACCGACTGAGCCACCCAGGCACCCCATGAAATAGGCTGCATTTCTACACACCAATAATGAAGCAGCAGAAAGAGAATATAACAAACCCATTTACAATTACACCAAAAATAATAAGATACCTAGGAATAAATCTAACCAAAGAGGTGAAAGACCTGTACTCCGAAAACTTACAGTTTTATAAACACTGTTTTATAAAAGTGTTATAAACACTGATGAAACAAATTGACAACAAAAGAAATGGAAAGACATTCCATGCTCATGGACTAGAAGAGCAAATATTGTTGAAATGTCTATACTAGTTAAAGCAATCTACACATTTAATGCAATCCCTATCAAGATACCAACTCAGGTGGGGTGCCTGAGTGACTCAGTCAGTTAAGCATCCAACTCTTGATTTTGGCTCAGGTCATGATCTCACAGTTTGTGAATTCAAGCCCCACACCAGGCTCTGTGCTGGTAGCACAGAGCCTGTTTGGGATTCTCTCTCTCCCTCTCTCTGCCCCTCCCTCGCTCTCTCACGTTCTCTCAAAATAAATAAATAAACATTAAAAAAATACCAACAGTTGTTTACAGAACTAGAACAAACAATTTTAAGTTTGTATGGAACCACAAAAGACCGTGAATGGCCAAAGCAATCTTGAAAGGAAAAGCAAAGCTGGAGGCATCATAATTCCTGACATCAAATTCCATTACAAAGCTGCAGGAATCAAAACAGTATGGTACTGGCACAAAAACAAATACATAGATCAATAGAACAGAATAGAAAATACAGAAATGAATCCACAACTGAATGGTCAATTAATCTTTGGAATATCCAATGGGAAAAAGACAGTCTCTTTAGCAAATGATGTTGGGAAAACTGGACAGCAACTTGCAAAAGAATGAAAGTGGACCCCTTTCATACAGCATACACAAAAATAAATTCAAAATGGATTAAAGACCTAAATGTGAGACCTGAAACCATAAAAATCCTAGGAAAGAGCACAGGCAGTAATTTCTCTGACATTTGCTGTAGCAATTTTTTTCTAGATAAGTCCCCTGAGGTAAGGGAAACAAAAGCAAAAATAAAGCATTTCAGAAATAAAGAGAAAATACCAAGGCACCTTTAACATAACTTTTCATTATCACAACCAGTATTTCCTCTTCCAATGGAGAGCTCTCTCGAAGACGAATCAAGATGGGGAAGGATATTAACAGACCATTCTTGGGGCCCAGATGACAAGGTCAACTGGCTCCATTTGCTCCTCCACATCAGAGCTTGCAAATCAATCTCAGGGTCAGAGAGAAGAGTCAGGCTCTTTACTGTCAAGGCTCACAGCCGTCTTGTACTCCCACACATGACTATGTGTGACACAGTCACCAACATAAATCTCCCCAAATTCATACAGTCTCACACCCACCACTAGACACGAAGTAACACCTTCAATCACAAACACCTTCCCGACCCTGCCCACAGTCATAATACCCACGGGAGCTCATTCACAAAGCTCTCTACCCTTGTACACAAAGCGGTATACAAGGTCACACAGTCACAACCGCATACTCACTACGGGGACACACAGTCACAGGTAACCCGTATCCATACACAGTATTACACACAGTAACACATTAACAGTCACACCACGGGGACTCATAGTGGTATAATGAGCTAATCCTCACCGGCACACACGGTATCACACATATTCACAATCACACATACACATATCACTGGGACAGTGGCGAAATTTCACAACTGCCCCTCCTCAGCCCCTTCTGCCCGAATAGACTTAATACTCAGGTCTCCCTCCCGACGCCGGGGGCTCTGGGCTTTGTCCAACCTCGGCCTTCTCTGAAACGTGTTAGTCGCCCGGCCGAACCCCTAAGAGACCACCACAAGCTAGCGTCCAAACACAACTCAGCTCAAAGCTGCCAGCCGCGCTGAGGGAAGGAGCAGCGAACGCGGTGCCTCCTGGGAAATGTAGTTAAGCGCCACACTCGCGACGGAGAAGATGGCGCCCGGCTCGAACCCCGCCAAAGAAACCCCCGCCCCTACCCACCCTGAGGCATGAATTGCGGCCCAGTGTTTCGGCGCTCCAGGGGTAGGTAGCCTTGCCCCTTGGCTCCTACTTGGAGTAAGCCCGGCATGCCTGAACTGAGTTTATTATAACCCAAGGCACACCACTGCCCTCTCCCAAAGGTAAAGTTAACACAGGTCGAGTATTAAACTGAGTCCTGAGACTCGTTCTACTTACACTCCTCCCCTCACCAGGGAGACACTCCCACAAACTCTGGCGCAGAAAAGAAAGCGCGAAAAAGCTGACTCGAACCACCGAAACTTATGGGAAATGTAGTCCGCAGTCAGAAAAGTAGAGGACCGGCCAATACCGACAGATCCTGTCCGGTATTCACCCGGGGCTTGACGGAGCCCAGGAGACCTCTGGGAGTGTTAAACCAGCCAAGGAGTGCGCAGGCGCAGACTTTCTGGCTCGCCATGGTCGTCTTTGTCTGCCGGTGAGTTTGGTTTCGGCTTCGCAGAGCGCAGATCCGGGCGTGGGACCTGGGTTTCTGGGCTCAGAATCTGGTCAGGGAGGCTGTAGGGGAGGATTCTTGGAGATTGCGACATGGCTGGAGAGGCTAAAGGGGAGGAATCGCCATCTATGACGTGCATTGTTCAAAGCCTATGTGGATGGGGGCAGGGGTACTGGGGGAAACTGGGGCGGGACCGCGGCGGGGTGGGGGTGGGGGTATGACGGAATGTATGAGATTGTTGTAGATGTACCACTTGTGTGAGAACTCTGTGGTTCCAAGTGTGTGAGAATGGATGGCATTGTGAGCTTTATGGGGTAGTAACCTCAACCTCACTTTTCTCGTTTCTAAAATAACTAATAAAGATGCATCTTTCTGGAGCATCCGTTTTTCTGAAAGAAAGGAAAATGGCTAAGATATAGAGATAAGTAATTTTTAAATTGATTTTTATATAAAAGCAGACTCATTGTGCAGTAGAAAACAAAATTAGTATTAACAATTTTTTAAAGTAAACATTTCCGGAAAACTTGTTTCTAGATGTCTAGACTCCCCCTATGTATTGACTCAGTTCTTTGGAGGAACTTTGGTGAGGTCAATTTGAAAAGCCCTGGACTAAGGAAGAGCTTTAAGAGCTAGTTTCCACTAGCGTAGACAGCACAGAATTGGGAAGGATGATGTCCTGTCTTTGGTTCAGAGATGTCAGGTAACAGATTTAAGATTCTCTTGTTTCTCAGTGACATGGCAGTGACTCGTAATTTGACCAGGTTCTCCCCAGACCAAAGGTTGGCCTTTGTAAATGTAGCGAAACAAATTTTCTTCTAAAATGACACTTCCTTCTAGTATTGTATCGCGCTTAACATATTTTTCAGTAAAATGAAAAAGAACCATGGTACAAAAATGCATATACACAAATAATAGCTTTGGTACATACAAAAATGTAATCAGTAATAGTTATGAAGACAGTAATTACAATAGTGACAAATCAGATAAAACACCTAAGGAATAAATAAGAAATGTATAAAAATCTATATGAAGATTATTCTTTAGTGTTAATGAAAGACCCAAAATAAGACTTGACCAAATGGAAATACATATGTTACATTTTAAAAATCTTCAAGCTATTTTGTGAAGAAAGTGTGCCTGTTTGGTGCAATATACTACTTTTTTAGTGGGTGGGAAAAAGAATGTGTATTCATAGGTGCATGAAGAAACTTTTATCTATATGAAGATTATTCTTTAGTGTTAATGAAAGACCTTTTGAAGTTTACACAGAAAATAACTGTTGTCAGAGGAGGGAGATGCAATAGTTAGGGCAGGGGTAAGAATCACAGTTTTGCTTGCCTGTGTTGTATATTTCCATTTTTAACGGATGGAGGGATTCAATTTCTGTGTTCAGTCCATTACTTTCCAGATGTTTATCACTGCCTCATTCTTGAATGTTTCCTTGACTTCCATTACACTACTCTCATTTGTATAATTCCAGTCAAAACCAAGGAATAACTTCCCCCTCAAAAAAAAAGCTCCATTAGTGACTTAATGTTTCTGTTTGTCCCTTAGCTATTAGTGTTCCTAAGTTTCTGAATTATCTTTTTTTTCTTTTCCCCCTCTAAGAACAAAATTCCACTGCTGTGGCTTCACTTGACAGGTGACTACCAAATGTCCATTCATAGTTGAGCTCTGTCCAATTTGCTAATGGACAGCTCCACCTTGAGGCTACACCGGAACTTCACGCTCTTTGTGTCCAAAATGTTAATTCTGGTATCTCCGCCTCCTATGGTTTGCCTCCATCCATTCCCCTTTGCATTACCTGTTTCATCAATTAGTAACACTGTCCAGCCAGATTTTAAGCCTCTTATATCTGAGTCAGGGAAGAGCTTCTGAGTAATTTTGACTTTTGTCATTCATTCTCCATTACATATTGGAGGCCTAGATTTCTTTTTTTTTTTTCCCCCTTAATGTTTATTTATTTTGAAGGGAGTAAGTAGAGAGGCAGAGGTAGAGGGAGAGAGAATCCCAAGCAGGCTCCATGCTGTCAGCACAGAGCCCAATGTGGGGCCCCATCTCACAAACCATGAGATTATGACCCGAGGTGAGATCAAGAGTCTAACACTTAACTGACTTAGCCACCCAGGCACCCTGACAAAAATGTTTTTATTGGGGAAAATGATATTCAAAACTGTGACTCTTTAATCAGGAGCAAGGCCACAAGTGACACTTGCACAGGTTGTGATTCTGTAGAACTTTAACAACTCAGTCTTGTAATTTCTCTGTATAACCTAAATTCTGAAAAATAAATAACCTAAATTCTGTTTCCCATTCCTGAAATGTGTGGAGGCTTTAAATGGCATAATGGGTTTGGCTGAGGATGCAAAGTGTAAATGCTCTTTTTCAATGTGCTTATGTGTATGTGTGTGCTCCAGCTTCTAGGCCAAAAGGTCATCATTACTTTGTTCTTTTTCATAGACCAGCTTCCTTGTGCATCCCCAGGAACTGCACTTCCTTTACCCATCAAATCCTTTAAGGATCCTTTGGTCTCAGCCTGAATTATGGGATTCTGCTTTGACCCTCAAGAGTAATGTCCAAGTCCTGTGTCACTGTTTAGAAGTTTAAAGACACCAGTTTAAACAAGAAGAGCAATGAATAACTGAGGAAGAAATGTAAAGGAGGTGCTTTCCAGGTGAGTAAGAAGGAACCCAGAAGGATGAATGGGATAAAGGTTCATTAAGTTATTTTTTTATGATACATCTTTTTTTTTTTAATGTTTGTTTTTGAAAGAGAGAGTGTGCACATGGGGAGGGCAGAGAGAGGGAGACAGAGGATCCAAAGCATTTCCACACAGACAGCAGAGAGCCTGATGTGAGGCTTGAACTCAAACCAGAGATCATGACCTAAGCCAAGGTCAGATGCTTAACCACCCAGGCGCCCTCTTATAGTTAACTCAACCTGCGACCTCTGAAAAAATTTTTGAGGCAAGTTTTTTTATAAGCCCATTGGAGTAACAGTTGCTGGGAATTCTTTAGATACCTAAATAACATTTCCAGATTCTCTTGCTTGATCATGCTCTTTTTTTTTTCTCAGATTCTGGGGGACTGCTTGCCCCTGTAACCTCTATTCTGGATGCTAGCCTCTTTACTTCATTTGTAGTCTCAATTTTATAAATTGTCTAGCCTAAATATTGTGTTTTCCCTTTCACTAACATTTTATTTCTCCCCACTTCCATCTTAGAGTTGAATATTACCCCTTATCATTATTTCTTATTCCCTTCCTACTTACTATCATAGCACATTTCTCACTCTCTTGCTTTTTAACAATATAGCAGGCTAGGAAATTAGTGCTGACTTCCTACTAGTTCACATCTCTGTTACTCTTTAAAAATAATACTATCATCTTTAAAATCCAATACATATACTTAATAGAAAATTAAGGGGCGCCAGGGTGGCTCATTCGGTTAAGCATCCGACTCTTGGTTTCAGCTCAGGTCATGATCTCGTACTTTGTGAGTTCGAGCCCTACATCAGGCTCTGCACTGACAGCTTGCTTGACGCCTGCTTAGGATTCTTTCTCTCTCTCTCTCTGTCTGCCCCTCCCCCACTTGCTCAATCAGTCTCTCTCAAAAATAAACAACAACAAAAAAGTTTTTTAAGAAAATTAAAGAATCGTTCCTCAATCCTGGCCCTCGGTTCTCCATTTCTGTTCCCCAGAAGCAGCCACTATTAAATGTGCTTTCTTCTAAATGTTTTTATGAGTATACAAGGAGGCTTTAACAATGACATGATTTGACTATGACAAAATACTGTTGTTGCTGTGTTGAGAGAAGTTATATAAAGAGGCAAAGGCAAAAGTAGGAAGAATAGTGAGGAGTCTATTAAATAATACAGGGAAGACATAATGTGGCTTAGACTTGGGTGGTCCTAGTGAGAATTATGAGAAATGGCCAGATGCTGACTGTATTTTGAAGATAAAGCCAAGAGGATGTGGAAACATAATGGGTGTGTTACCTAGGAGAGAGTTGTTCAAGGCTTGAACTCAAGCCTTGAACAACTGAGAAAATAAGGTTGTTATTTAACGAGATGAGAAGAATTTGGGAGTTGGTTTGGGAGAACAAGGGTTTGATTTGGGGCAGGGTAAATTAGATCCGTATTAGACATCTAAGTGCAGATTTTGAGTAGCAAGCGGTTATGTGAATCAGTTGAGGAAAGAGGTCCAGTCTAGTGATTAAATATTTTCAAAATATATATCAGAATGCTCAAATGTCAACCAAACTCATAAATGTATTCTGTGAAAATGGTGACCTGTTAGAGCAGGAGTTGGCAAACTACATCCTACTATGTATTTTTGTAAGGAGTTTTACTGAAACATGGCCATGTTCAGTACATCTCGTCCATTCATTTTCTTATGGTCTATTACTACTTTCATGCTACAGTGTCCAAGTTGAGTAGGTATCTACAGATACATGATATTGTAAAGCATTAGACAGGACTAAAAAGTATATCAATCATGGTAAAGCTAAGTGACTATAATAAACCCCAAAATGTACTGGTTTAAGGAATATAAGAATTGATTTCCTGGTCACATAACAGTTATGTGGTGAGTAATGAAGATTTGCATGGTAGCTTTGGTCTTTGTGATCCTTTAAATGATCCAGATTTCCTCCAGGTTCTGTTGATCATTAGTTGTGGTTGAAACAGGTCAACAGTGCATCCTAGTTCCACCCAAGTAGAGAAGGGAGAAATGACCACTGTAGGGCAAGAGGCCAGTAAACTTTCTGTAAATGTCCAGATAGTAAATACTTCAGGTTTTGTAGGTCCTAGGATCTCTGCTGCAGCTACTCAAGTCGGGCATTATAGCACAAAAATAGTTTCCTTAGGATTAGAGTATTTTGACTTCTATTTTGAAAATATTTGGGGGGGGAGCACCTGGGTGGCTGAGTCTGTTAAGCAAGCAGCTGACTCTTAGTTTCGAGTCAGGTCTTGATCTCGCGGTTTGTGAGTTTGAACCCTGCATCAGGCTCTGTGCTGACCGTGCGGAACCTGCTTGGGATTCTCTCTCTCTACTGTCTCTCTGACCCTCCCCCACTTGCGCTATCTCTGTCTCCCTCAAAATAAATAAATAAACTTTAAAAAAATATATAAGATGTGTTAATTACCAAGATGTCATTTCTGTGTTTTCTTTAGTTAGGAATATAGTGGGCTAAGTCCTAATCTGTTCTACATCATACTTTTGCAAATATAATGAATTTAAGAATTGGAAAATTTTAAATAAATGTTATTACTGTCATTTGTAAAAGTTTAGTAAATTCCACATCTTGAACCATCTATTGGGGTGATAAAATAACAATGGTCTCTTTTTTTCTATATCTACTTTACTGTTTAGGTTTCTTGTCTTTTCTGGTCTCAGTTTTCATAGGTAATATTTGGTTTTCAAATTTGTATGGAGGTGAGCAAATAATCTCTACAGTCCTTTTCTGTCTATGGTTATTTCCAAGTAATCATTTTTTTATTTTTATAATTTTGCTGTTATTCCTCTTTAGTTTTTCCCTAAGAATCAACTTGTGGATTTATTATTTCTAATTTTGTTTGTAATAATTAATTTTTCTTATCTGTACTTTTTTTTTCTTACATTTACTTTTCCTTATTGTAATTCCTTGGTTTGAATGCTTATTTTATTATGTTATTTCTTTTTATTTTTTTTTAAAGCTTATTTATTTATTTTGAGAGAGCGAGCTCACGCACACAAGCAGGGGAGAAGCAGAGAGAGAGAGGGAGAGAGAGAATCCCAAGCAGGCTCTGTGCTATCACTGCAGAGCCTGATGCAGGGCTAGATCTCACGAACCATGGGATCATGACCTGAGTTGAAATCACCCAGGTGCCCTATGTTATTTCTTTTTAGAATAATGTAAACATATATGTTAAAACTTATCCAAGCATTTTTTTCAAATGTGTTCTATAGGCTCTGATATACATTGTTTTTTAATTTTTCTGAATACTTCTGAATGTTTTGCAATTTATTTTATCTTTGACCAAAGTGTTTGTTCAAGCCAGTATATTTTGAAATTTACAAGTGAGGGGTGCTTGGGTGGCTCAGTCAGTTAAGCATCCGATTTCAGCTCAGGTCATGATCTCACGGTTCGTGGATTTGAGCCCAGCATCAGGCTCTATGCTGACAGCTTGGAACCTGGAGCCTGCTTTGGATTCTGTCTCTCTCTCTCTGTCTCTCTCTCTCTGCCCCTGCCCTGCTTGTGCTCTGTCTCTTTCTCAAAAATAAACATTAATTTTTTTTTTTTTTAATTTTTTTTTTTCAACGTTTATTTATTTTGGGGACAGAGAGAGACAGAGCATGAACGGGGGAGGGGCAGAGAGAGAGGGAGACACAGAATCGGAAACAGGCTCCAGGCTCCGAGCCATCAGCCCAGAGCCTGACGCGGGGCTCGAACTCATGGACCGCGAGATCGTGACCTGGCTGAAGTCGGACGCTTAACCGACTGCGCCACCCAGGCGCCCCTAATTATTTTTTTTTTTAATTTGAAATTTACAAGTGAAAATTTCCTTTTTTCTAATGTATTTTTTAATGTTTATTTATTTTGAGAGACAGAAGTGAGAGAGAGTGCACGTGCACATGCACACAAGCAGGGAAGGGGCCGAGAGAGAGAGCTGAGAGAGAATCCCTAGCAGGCTCTGTGCTGTCAGTGACAGAGCTTGATGTAGGGCTCAGTCTCATGAACCAGTGAGATCATGACCTGAACTGAAATCAAGAGTCAGTCACTTAACCAACTGAGCTATCCAGGCACCCTGTTTTAGATGTGTACCTTACAGAGAGTTTAGGTAGGTTTTATTATGTCAGTTGTTAAACCTTCGCGTGTGTCAAAATCACCTAGAGGGCTTGTTAAATACAGATTGCTGGGCCTTACCTGCAGGTTTTCTTGATTCAGGAGGTATGTGTTGGAGCCTGAGAATTATCTGTATGAGCCTGTCATAGTCTTTTTCTTTTAATAGTTCTTTTTTTCCTAGTTGTATTTATTGACAGGAACAGTATGGTTAGTATTGGTTCTTTTATTTAATATTATGTATTCTGTTTTAAATTTGACCTCATCTTTTTTATCCTTTACTATAGGACCTTTGATTTCCTTGAGTACATATGCCTTTCCTTCTGAAAATAATGGAAAGTTTGTTATATTTTATTATAATAATTATTTTGTTATATTCTCTTGGTTGCCTTTATATTCATCACTTTCTTAGTCTTTGTCTTCCATTTCTTCAGGTACTATACTTTACTCCTCACTAAGGAATGACGTATATTTTATACTTTAGTGTATTTTTAGTCTCCCTCCTCTCTTTCCCACACTGTTGGTAATTGTGATTATTATTTCAGTTTTAAATAGTATCAGTTGTACCCTTCTTCCCTCCCCATTCATATATATGAAATTATTTGCATCTTCGCCTTTGATTGTGCAGTGAGCCATCTATCAAAGTCCTATCCATCATTTACCCTTGGGCTTCATTTTTATTAAAATGTCCCTTCATTATCACTTTTAGCCCAGTATCTCTAATCTTCTATTCCCATAGCATATTATAGTTTCCAGAGCAACTTGAATTCTAAGTATATGCTCTCTTACATTTGTATTTTCCCTTTGATGTTTAAGACCTACATCGAAGCTCATTGAGACAAAAGCTGGTGTTTTACCCTTGTTATCTGCAGTCTTGAGCACAAAGAAGATGATTAATAAATAACTGGTGATTGTTGTAGAGCTTCAGGTGTGGAAAGATTTACTTTTTCAACTTTATTGAGGTATAATTTCCATAAAAGTCAACCCCTTTAGTATGTTATTTGATAAATTTGGTAATTGTATACAGTCATAAAACCAACACCAAAACCAACATATAGAACAGATCCATCAACAGTTCTTTGTGCCCTTTTGCTGTAGAGCCATACCCCTCCCCC
This sequence comes from Prionailurus bengalensis, assembly GCF_016509475.1. NCBI lineage: Eukaryota > Metazoa > Chordata > Mammalia > Carnivora > Felidae > Prionailurus > Prionailurus bengalensis. The sequence continues at coordinate 17,480,840 of NC_057352.1, read as the reverse complement.
ATCCCTGGTGATCACTAATTGGCTTTATGTTACTAGGACTTGCCATTTCTAGAATTCATATAAATGTAGTCATTCACTGCATAATCTTTAGCATTTAATTTCTTTGATTTAGTTTTACATTTTTGAGATTAATTCATGTTATGTGTATGAATATTTCATTTTTTATTGCTGATTATTATTATAAGTATGGACATAACTTGTCATTGATAGACATTTAGATTACTTCCATTTTTGACTGTTACGAACATTCATATACTAGGTCTTTGTGTCAACATATATGTTCATTTTTCTTGAATAAATGCCTAGAAATGGGATTGCTGCACAGAATAAGTATATATTGAACTTTATAAAATACTCAGATTATGTTCCAAAGTAGCTGTATCATTTTTCATTCCCACCTACAGTTTTTTGAGAGATAGTTGCTTCGCATTCTTACACTTGGAATGGCAGTTTTTTTAATTTTAGCCATTTTAATGGGTGTGTAATGTATCTCACTGGGATTTTAATATGCATTTCTGATCACTAGTTTGGATGAACGTCTAATGTACTTATTGGCCATTCATATATCTGATTTTGTGAATATCTTTTCTAGTCTCTTACCCATTTTATAAATTAGATTACCTTTTTTTACTGAGATTTGGGAGTTCTATATATTTTGGATATGAGCCCTTCATCAGTTTCTACCAGTCTGGCTTTTCTTTTTTTTAACTGTGTTTTTGAAGGGCATTAGTTTTTTATTTTGATTAAGTCTACCATTTTTTCTTTATAAAAGAAATAGTTTTAACACTTATGTTGAGGTCTTTAATTCATTTTGAGTAAATTTTTGCCTATGGCATGCAGTAAAGGTTGAGGGTTTTGTTTTCTAATTTTAGAAATTATAGCATTGATGTGAGTGACAGTATATTACTAGAGTCAGCTCTTGCAGTGATTTATAAGAAAATGACCAGGCATGCCTGACTGGCTCAGTTGGTACAGCATGCAAGTCTTGATCTCAGGTTTGTAAGTTTGAGCCCCATGCTGGTTGTAGAGATTACTTAAAAATAAAATCTTAAAAAAAAAAAAGAAAAAAAATGAGGATAAAAGTTTGAGAGGGACAGGACAGATCAGGATAACATTGAAGATTTGCAGCCAGTAGAAAACATTTATAAAAGAAAGGATTGAGAGTGAGGAGAAGACAAGAGCTCTTCACAAAAGAAGAGCTTTGGTGCCAGTCATTTCAGGCACAATGATAGAAAGAAAACAAATGAAAACTGAAATTGATGGCAACGACAGTTTCTGTATCTAGAAATGATAGTATCAATAATCAAAACACTGCAGTAAATCAGATTTCAAGGCAAAAAGGGCTGTTTTCTGGCCTATTTTACTTTTTTTCATTAATATGTACTTTGCTGTTTAGCCATGTGAAACTTAACTGCGACTAGATAAAAAGAGTACTATCTATAGTTACTATATGATTATAGATCAGTTCAGGTTAAAAGGCTCAAGTCTTCAAGGACATCTCTGCAGGTATAACACGTAGGGGCTTTTAAAAGTGAAATAGGATTATAGTTATGTTTGCACCATCCTTCGTCACCCACAGTTCCTCCTCCACATAGGCAACCACTTTCAACTCAATAAACTGGTGTTTATTCTCACATTTTATACATCTATTTTACCTACTTTTGATTTAACCATTTTACAATATTATCAGCTTGGGGATGCCTGGCTGGCTTAGTTGGTAGAGCACGCGACTCTTGATCTCAGGTTTGTAAGTTCAAGCCCCACTCTGGGTGTAGAGATTACTTAAAAATAAAATCTTTTGGGGTGCCTGGGTGGTTCAGTCAATTGTGGGTCCGACTTCGGCTCAGGTCATGATCTCCTGGTTCATGGGTTTGAGCCCTGCATCAGACTCTGTGCTGATAGCTCAGAGCCTGGAACCTGCTTTGGATTCTGTGTCTCCCTCTCTCTCTGTCCCTCCCCTGCTTGTGCTTTCTCTGTCTCTCAAAAATAAATAAACATTAAACTACATTTTTGTTCTTTTTTAATTTCTTTTTTTTTTTTTTAACATTTATTCATTTTTTGAGAGACAGAGCATGTGTGGGGGAGGGGCAGAGAGAGAGGGAAACACGGACTCCAAAGCAAGCTCCAGGCTCTGAACTGATAGTACAGAGCCCAATGTGGGGCTTGAACCCATGGACCGTGAGATCATGACCTGAGCCAAAGTTGGACCCGCAACCAACTGAGCCACCCAGGTGCCCCTAAACTACATTTAAAAAAATAAAAATAAAATCTTTTGAAAATAAAATCTTTTATATATACATAATTTTATATATTATATGTATATAAATATATATATGATCAACTTGTTAACATGAAAGATGGAATTTAGAAATTTTCCTGTATTAATTTTTCTTCATATTTTCTCTGGAACTCCTTTAGGAGATCTTGAACATCTTAGACGCCTCCACTAACCCGCTAATTTTCTAATCATTATTTCTTTCTCCCTTCTTTCCATTCTTCCTTTTTTTTTTTTTTTTTTTTTTAATTATTCTGGGAGATTTCCTGGAATTTTTTCCCCTAAGCTGTTGAATTTTTTAGTTCAACATATTTCTTATTTGCAAAAGCACTTCTTTATAGAACTCTGTTGATAGGGGTGCCTGGGTGGCTTAGTTGGTTAAGCATCTGACTTCAGCTCAGATCATGATCTCTCAGTCCATGAGTTCGAGCCCCATGTCGGGCTCTGTGCTGGCAACTCAGAGCCTGGAGCCTGCTTCAGATGCTGTGTTTCCCTCTCTCTGCACTCCCCCGTTCATACTCTGTCTCTCTTGCTCTCAAAAATAAACATGAAAAAAAATTAAAAAAAGAAGAAGAACTCTGTTGATATTTCTGTGTTTTCAGTGCTTCTGTGATACTAATTACAGTATTGTTTATGTGTGTGTTTCTTTTGTTCCTTTCCTTGTTTTTTCCTATTTGTTTTGATCTAGCTTTCACATTAGGGCTTTCATCATTTTTTTGTGATCTTTAGCTCTATGTTAAAATTTAACATTGAGGTACCAGAAACACTATTGTAATCTTTGTGCATGGTTGGGCTTGTAAAATGGTGGGCTTCACTATGCAGCATTTAGTCAGATATCTAGATGATTCTTTTAAATGACTCCAAATGTGAATATCTGTAAGTGTTTTCATGACCTTTTCATTTTTTCAGTAAAGAAACCTCCCTGGGTGCCTGGGCGGCTCAGTTGGTTGAGTGTCTGATTTGATTTCAGCTCAGATCGTGAACTCATGGTTTGTGAGTTTGAGCCCCGCATGGGGCTCCGTGCTGTCCATGTGGAGCCTGCTTGGGATTCTTTCTCTGCCCCTTGTGTGCCCTCTTTCTCCCTCTCTCTCTCAGAATAAATAAAAATAAGGAAGGAAGGAAGAAAGAAAAAAGAAACCAACCCATCTATTGTTTGACACCACCAACCACCAGCATTTCTAAAGAGCAGCAGTAGAAAGGGGTTGGAACCCTATTCTACATAGGAATTTTTACTCCCTCTTTTCAGTATCTACTTTGCCTATCATCACTAAGTTTGGAGGCTCCTGGTTATACTTTGGATAATAAATTCCTATGTCCTTCCAGTTAGGAGAATTAGGTACATAAGCTGCTGCTTTTATAATCATTTTATAAGTTCCACCTTCTACTCTTACCCAGTCACTCCAGTTATAGACCCTTTGTGTTGACAGCTGTATCACAAATTACCTTGCTTCTAGGTAGCATCCTCTTTTGCTGGCTTTTTATTTAAGCCACTTGATTCTTCTGTTAATTTATAGTTCTTTATTTGCTTTCCTTTCAAAATTTCCTAAATCTTTTCATCCACCGGTGTCTTCTCAACCTCTGCAGTGTTTATGAGTATATTCCCTTCATCCTCGTACTATCATTTGAATGGAGTTTCAGGAAGATACAGAATAAATCTCTTATTTAACCATATGTCCTCTTTAATAATTCTATTTATTTTTTATCCTTTCATCTTAGGCTCTCCCAATCTTATGTGTTTGTTTTTTCATCCTGTTTGTTACCTGTTCTTTATATTTTATTTTACTGATTTATAAAATGCAAAAGTTACATTTAAAAACAATTTGAGCAGGGTGCCTAAGTGGCTCAGTTGGTTAAGCCTCCCAACTCTCGACTTCGGCTCATGTCATGTTCTCACAGTTCATGGGTTCGAGCCCCACGTTGGGCTCTGTGCTGATGGTGCAGAGCCTGCTTGGGATCCTCTCTTTCCCTCTCTCTCTGTCCTTCCCCAGCTCATGTGCATACTCCCCCTCTCTCTTTCTCAAAATAAATAAACTTAAAAAAATAATAAAAATAAAAACAGTTTAAACTACATGCTCCTGTGAATGTTATTTGTATTGAAGCTTTCTTTTTACTGTGGGACTAGGTTTGAAATAAAGAGTCTATTTTACAATACCACATTTAAAAATTTTTGTTAAAAATACTGGAAAAAATCACAAGTGTTAGTGTTGATGATGATGATAGCCACTTTATTGGATATTTACTACATGCTAGGCACTAAATATTTTACAGTTATTAGCTCTTTTCAATGATGATTTTGTTTTTATTCCCTTTTAGAAAAGGTCTGGGAAATTTATAAATAGATGAAGACTCAGCATGGAAGACATGAGAGTTAAGTCTCATCTTTCTCCATGAAAATATAGTTTAGAAAAAACTCAGAAAACCTGGGCATAACAGAAAAGTATTTCCTTTGAGGACAGATGTTGATTCTTTACAACTACATCTCTATGTATAAGACTCAGTTTAAGAGAGTTCAGAACATAATTTATACTCAAATATAAGTGAAGCTAAGAAAGAACCATTAAGAATACAATTGATATTATATGTTTCATCCCAATCTGTAATTGTCTGATCTCAGGATAAGCAATGTAAGTCTTTCATCATAAATTCAGCTTCATTAGATACCTGAGAATTAATACTGGAGAGAAACCTATGAATTTGGTGAATGTGGAAAAGCTTTCATCTATGTCACATTGTCAAGAAATACTGAAGAATTCTTGTTGGAAAAAATATCTGCGTGATAAGAATGCTGGAAAGCCTTAAGCCTGAAGCAGATCTCCTTCAGCATGATCAAATTCATACTAGAGAGAAACCTCATGAATGTAATGAATGTGGAAAAACCTTCAGCCTGAAGGAAAACCTCATAGAGCATAAGAAAATGCATACTGGAGAAAAATCACATGAATGTACTGAATGTGGTAAAGTATTCTCTCGAGTCTCCTCCCTTACTCTACATTTGAGAAGTCATAGAGGAAAGAAACCATATAAATGTAATAAATGTGGAAAAGCCTTCAGTCAGAAGAGAAACTTCCTTTCTCATCAGAAACATCATACGGGAGAGAAACTCTATGAGTGTGGGAAAGCTTCTATTCAGATGTCAAGCCTCATTAAACACCAGAGAAATCATACTGGAAACAAACCCTATGCATGTAAGGAATGTGGAAAAGCCTTCAATGGCAAATCATATCTCACTGAGCATGAGAAAATCCATACAGGAGAGAAACCATTCGAATGTAATCAATGTGGAAGAGCCTTCAGCCAGAAGCAGTACCTCATTAAACATCAGAACATCCACAGTGGAAAGAAACCCTTTAAATGTAATGAGTGTGGAAAAGCCTTTAGCCAGAAAGAAAACCTGATTATCCATCAAAGAATACATACTGGAGAGAAACCTTATGAATGCAAGGGGTGTGGGAAAGCTTTCATTCAGAAGTCAAGCCTCATTAGACACCAGAGAAGTCATACAGGAGAGAAACCCTATATATGTAAAGAATGTGGGAAAGCCTTCAGTGGCAAATCAAATCTCACTGAGCATGAGAAAATTCATATTGGAGAGAAACCCTATAAATGTAATGAATGTGGAACAATCTTCAGGCAGAAGCAATACCTCATTAAACATCACAATATTCATACAGGAGAGAAACCCTATGAATGTAATAAATGTGGAAAAGCCTTCTCTCGAATCACATCACTTATTGTACATGTGAGAATTCATACGGGGGATAAACCTTATGAATGTAAAATATGTGGGAAAGCCTTCTGTCAAAGCTCATCTCTTACTGTTCATATGAGAAGCCATACAGGTGAAAAGCCCTATGGTTGTAATGAATGTGGAAAAGCCTTCTCTCAGTTCTCAACTCTTGCTCTACATATGAGAATCCATACTGGAGAAAAACCTTATCAGTGTAGTGAATGTGGGAAAGCTTTTAGCCAGAAGTCACATCATATTAGACACCAGAGAATTCATACTCACTAAAGCTCGATAAACGCCTTGAATTTAGGAAAAGCTTCAGCAAAACTCAGACTTAATGGTATACCAGAAATTCATTTTATAATAAAGTGGCTTGAATGTGGAAAATACTTCAACAAATCAAAACTTAAATACTAACAATTTTAATAAGTATCATAGTTTAAAAACCTATGCTCCCAGAACTCCCACAGCAAACATTGTTAATGATGTACTTTTAGGAGCAATCTCATTGAAGTAAGTATGGATCCAGTCATGGACACTAAGCAGCATGGTTCTGGAAGGCCTACCTGATGCATTAAGACAAAGATATGAGAGGTATAAAGATTTTAAATTAAGAGACAAAATTGTCATTTTTAAAATTTTTTTGCTACAGATGTAATCAAAAGTATTTGTTCTTGATGCATTCATAGAAATCAAAGATTGGGACAGAATATTGTATTCAGAAACATGCATGCCTTTATGGGGAATTGGTAATTGATAGAGATGATATCAAAAGTTGGTAGGGGAATTATGGATGATTCAAAAAATGGTCTCAGGGTAACATTCTTCATGTGGAAAAAATATTGGATCTCTGCCATAGTAATACATTAAAGAATTTATTATGAAATCCAAAAGTATTGTAAAGACCAGAATGCAAAAAGCAAAACTTGGTAACATAAGAATTTTATAGGAGAATGTTTTTAAAACCTCCAGTAGGAAAAGAATTTCTAAAATAGATTCCAGAACACACACTCTTGAGTGTACATGCATATACCCAAGAAACTGATACATGTACTTAAGTTAGGGAGTCATGTATCTTTATGTTCATTGCAGCATGAATTACATTAGCAAAAAATTGGAAACGTGTGTTGCTTGTGAAATGGATAAATACAATGTGATATAGGCACACAGTAGAATATTCTCTAGTAGTTAAGTATAACATAACAGATTATATATATAAATAGAAAGACCTGAAAAATCATGTGGCGTGAAAAAAATGAAGAGATCAATATGTTATAATCGTTAGCTCTGTGAATTTGAATGAAATCAACACTATTATTAAGCATTAGTTATGGAAGAACATTTTTACGGAAAACTGAAGAATGGATTGAAGGATACACACTCATTTCCCAAAAGTGATTGCCTCTAGAAAGAAAGGTAGCAGAAAAGAAATGGGACCAAGCATGGTTGTTAAAGGATATTTCAGTTTTGTATCTAAATACCATCATTAAAAAGAAATAAAGATTCCAACTAAATATAACAAAATGTTAGTTAACTCTGGGTTGTGGTAATATATGTATGTGTTCTATTGTTTGTGCTATTCCTGAAAATTAAAAAAGATAAAGATATGAGTAGGAAAGTTGTACATGCAGTACATGTAATGACTCACAATCCCAGGCAGATGCTACTATTTTATAGAAAATATTTCTAAAATCATACCTTTATTAGAAGTTATTTTTTTTAATTGGTTGGTAGCTTAAATTATTTAAATGTACTCTTGCATGTCACATCACTAATATGTGTGGTCTCAGAAATTAAAGCATGATTCTGCAACAGGTTAAGTGGGTTACATACATTTAAGAATCATATGATTTAATAATACTTGCACAGACTTGATACTAAGAACTAGTTTTTACTGAAACATCAGAAATTTTAAGAGTCCACATAACCAGTATTAGCATTAATAATTTGATATTTTTTAAATGAAGAAACCAAGTTACTCTTAAATTTTTAAATATGCCACTGAGTAAAACTTCAGCTCTTGCATTTTACCTTCAATTTTAACCTCAGAGATTTTTATTCTCTATTCTGCCAGATATAATTGATAAATCCCCTGTTTGTTTGTTTCTTTGGTGAAAATGGTGCTAAAAGAGATCTGAGACCTAAACAGTATTGTTTTATGTGAAGCAAATCTTTTTGCCAATTTTTGTTTACTTGATCCCTTTCTACAACAACTTGACACATAAAGAGTTGTTAATGCTCTTTTTGAACAGTGATAAAAATGAATATGCAATATTTAAACCTTAGGCATATGTCAAATATATCAATTTCTTTGAAATACAAAATAATGAAATGCTAATAAAACCATAGTACTACACCACTTATTAGCAGTTTTGAAGATTGGTTTTAAGATTATAAATTCCAGGGGTTGCTTATGTGTTTACATGAATCTAAATTATCCTCTATTTTCTTCCATTCTTCATTAAACATTCCCCTTGTATTTCTTAAGTGTTTTGCCCTTCCATTTGTACAGCTTTGAAGTCACCAGAGCAATTTAGAACTCTTAATTCAGACCAAACTAGGAGGATTACCTTTTGGTGCCTGCAGTGGGTTGGTGCCAAGGTGCAACAATGATTACGATAGAGTAAGATGAGTAACACCTGTGATACTGTATACTGTAAATTTACTCTGATATTCCCTACTGATTCAACTTGTTGCTAGTTATTTGCCACCACAAACAACCCTACAGTAAACATTTTTTTTTAACATTCTTAAAATCAGACCTTACATTTCAGATGTTTTTATTTCTGAGGCAAAAGATTGTTAGATTAAAGGACATATACTATTTTTTAATTTTAATAGATAATATCGGTCATTTTCAGAAACACATCTTTCCTCTAACCCTGCAATAGATGGTAATATACTACTTAAATTTATGTTTGTCTGATGAGCATACACCTCAACTGCTCCTAGATTTGCTGCTTTGTAAATTTTTGCATTGTTGGCTCATTTTCCTATAGGATTATTTATCTGTCAATTTTGAAGACTTCTTTATATGTTAGACGTTAGGAATTTGCCTAATTTTTGTCATAAAAATATTTTTCCATAAAAATATGTTAAATTTCTGTGTAATCAATATGTATTTTTTCTAAGCTTACGGATTGGTTAAAAAGATACTTTAATCTCTAGATTGTATATGTAATTTTTCTTAGGTTTTCTTGCAAGTTGTTTATTGTTTACTTTTTTCAATATGTAAATATTTAATATATCTAGAATTTATTTTTTAATGTCCTATAAAATGAAGATTCATTGTTATTTTCTTCCAGATGGGTTTCCAGTTATACAAGCACAATTTGTTAAAATAACCCATCTACTCAGCAGTCACATAGTTCTGACACCAATCTGCGGTGTCCACCAACAGCAATCACAGATTTGAACTGGCAATCAAAAAAACAGAATAGGCTTTAACCCAACATTAGGTTTATTATTAGCTTTGTCCTGATCAAAACAACAACAGCAACAACAAAACCACCTTTACAATACTGCAACTACCCAAGCAAAGATAGATTCGAGGACCTATGTACTGCTGAAGGGAGAAAAGGTCAGAATGGGTGCAGTTCACCTAAGCCCTGGGAAACAACATTCTCACCCAGGATATCTTACTATAACCCACCACTGTATCTGCATGGTGTACCGCCATCACATGGGGCACACCCAGTTGTAAGACTGAAACCCACTTAAGCACAGGGAAGCTGCTACCTTGTTTTCCCAAGACTTATGATACCTTAGTCATATAGGCTAGCCATGTCTTCATGCCAATTCACAGCTCTTCCCTCATCTAGGTACAGGATACAAATGAATCTACAGTAGTATTTTCTTCAAGGAAACTGGTATGAAGGCAAATCTAAGGTTCTCTTTCTACACATGGGTCAGTAGGAAAGGCCTGTTGTTTTTACCAGTACCATCCTTTTCCTATTTAACTGACTCAGTTATGTGATCCTTTAACCATATGATCTTTTTCTCATTCAACTGAAACTGCTTGTAGTTTCACTTGTACCAAAACCTGTCCTGTATTTTCATTTCATTAATTTATTTTTCTACTTCTATACTAATACCATATTAACTGATAAACTGATTTAACACTAGCCTTACTGCATTTTGATACTGCATATTAGACCAAGTCCTCGCTGTTTTTCATAGTTTTATTGGCTATTCTAGTTTTCTTTCTATATAAATGAAGATGGTGTTCTCAAAATACAAAAACTCTTTGATAGTTGGAATTACATTAAATTTATATATTTATTTTGAGAGAAATGACATTTTTTATTTTGTCTTCCTGACCCAAATTGTAGTGTGCCTTTGCATTTCTTCAAACTATGATCATGTCCTTCAGCATGAGAGTTCTGAACAAAGTAATCTGAATGCCATCCTTGCTTAATATTATATTACAGAAAAAGTTTGTTAGTTGGGTGAATAAGAAAAATTCCTATTATGGACTAAATGTTTGTAGCCCCCCAGAATTCATATGTTGAAGCCCTGATTTCTATTGTGATGGTGTTTGGAGATGGGGCTCTAAGGAAGTAATTGGGTTTGAATTAGGTCATGAAGGTGGGACACTCATGATGGGAACAGTACCTTTATAAGAAGTGGGAGAGAGATTATAAGAACATAAAGAGATTTCTTTCCATTTGTATACACAAGTCCTGTGAGTGCAGGACTTCTTTCTGTAGACAGAAAGAAGCTGTCTACATACTAGGAATTGGACCTTCACAGGATTTGCCAGCACTTTGATCTTGGGATTTCCCAGCTTCTATAACTGTAAGAAATAAATGTCTGTTTAAACCACCCAGTCTATGGTATTTTGTTGTAATGCCCAAGATAAGACAATCCCTTTCCTGCTTAATTCTACTGGGCTCCTAATAAATGGTAAAACAAAAAGCACTTTTCATTAGGAGAGTAAAATTCCAACTCCCATTATTAATAAGGTCTATAATTTTAATTTAAAATTGTTTTTAACGTTTATTTATTTTCGAGAGACAGAGACACAGTGGACTACAAATCCACAGAAATCTGGGGCAAGACATGGATAGAGACACACAATAGATAATCCACAGCCTGGAGGAAAAGCTAGGGTAAGACTGGGAACTTAGGGTATTCAAAATCAGATGTATATATGGGGGATTTAGAAAGGCATACACCTGCCCATCCAAGAAGCATACTAAAGAAAGACCTGAGAAGACAAGATTTCACATCCAGATAATCCAGATAATCCCTAAATTCAGAGAAATCCTAGCTAAATTGTAAAGGAGTATCCCAACACAGAGCCAATCAGCAAAGACTACAAAAGATGATGGTTGTGTGGTGGTGTTCTTTTCTTTCAGTTCCCAGCATTCAAAAAACTCTGTCAGACTAGGTAAAAATGGGTTCCAGTTCAAGATGGCAAAATAGGGAAGAACCAGTAGAATTCGCCTCCTCCTAGGACACACTGACATACAGCTACATATGGAGTAATCGCCTCAAAAAAAACGTAAAGGCTGGCTAAGTGACAACTACACATTGGGCAAACAAGAAAACCACATCAAAGCATGTAGGAGAGGCTGAAACAATCTCACCATAAACCTCAGCCCTGGAGTGGCAACCCACAACTGGGAGATAACTCAAAACCTGGAGCTTCTACGGGGAACAAGGAATTGAATGCCACATCGGGCAACTCCACTTTTAGGATCTTCACCTGAGAGATGAGCTCCGAAACATCTAACTTTTAAAACCAATGGGGATCACATCCTGAGACCCACAAGATTGTAGCAATCTGGAAGAGAGCTCTCAGGGGCAATCATGTCCAGATATAAAAAATTTTTAAATTCTTTTTAAATAATTTTTTTTTAATGTTTATTTATTTTGGGGACAGAGAGAGACAGAGCATGAACGGGGGAGGGGCAGAGAGAGAGGGAGACACAGAATCGGAAACAGGCTCCAGGCTCTGAGCCATCAGCCCAGAGCCCGACGCGGGGCTTGAACTCCCGGACCACGAGATCGTGACCTGGCTGAAGTCGGATGCTTAACCGACTGCGCCACCCAGGCGCCCCTTAAATTCTTTTTAGAAACCTCCATACTGTTCCATAAGTGGCTGTACAAATTTATATTCCCACCAACAGTGCACAAGGGTTCCCTTTCTCACATCCCTACCAACATTCTAGTTTGATTTTTTTTTTTTAGTAGCCATTCTGACTGGCATGATGTGATATTTCATTGTGGGTTTGATTTGTATTTCCCTGATGATTAATAATGAAGTTCAACATAAACTCAAGTAACATATGATCCAGCAATTAGCCTTCTGGATATTTATCCTAAGAACACAAAAACACTAACTCAAAAAGTTATATGCAGCCCTGAGTTCACTGCAGCGTTATTTACAAGAGCCAAGGTATAGAAACAACCTAAATCTCCACTGATGGATGAAGAGATAAAGAAATTGTGATATATGTGTGTATACACATACATACACACAACAGGATCTTATTCAACTATAAAAAAGAATGAAATCTTTCCAGTTGCAACATGGATGGATCTTAGGGCATTATGCTATGTGAAATAAGTCAGAGAAAGACAAATACCATATGATCTCTCTTATATGTGGACTCTAAAAAAAAAAAAATCAAAAACAACAACAACAAAAAAAAGCCAAAAATAAATACCAAGCTCTAAAATAAAGAGAACAGGTTGGTGGTTTCCAGAGGTATGGACAGTGGGGGTTGGAGAAATGGAAAATCTTTTTTGTTTGTTCAAATGAATTGGTTAGGGGTGCCCAGGTGGCTCAGTTAAACATCCAACTTGGGCTCAGGTCATGATCTCACAGTTCATGAGTTCAAGCCCCGCATTAACCTCTGTGCTGACAGCTCAGAGCTTAGAGCCTGCTTCAGATTCTGTGTCCTTTTCTCTCTCTGCCCCTTCCCCACTTGTGCTCTGTCTCTATCTCTCAAAAATAAATAAACATTTAAAAAATGAGTTGGTTAAAGAAAATGAATAAATAGATGCTATTTACATCTGTTAATTTTACATTAATAGAGAAAAAAGCTAAAATTGAACTAAGGAAAAATAGTCAAATGGTCACATGTGACAAGAAACAGTCTATGCAAAAATAGTTTAGAAAAATATCAGATTACACAGTCTTCAACAATCAAAAATAATGAACCTGGAGAAAGGGGGACAATCTAATTTCCAGAATTAACATTTTATAACAGTGCCCAATTTTCAACATAGAGCACAAGGCATTGAAAAAACTGGACATGACTCATAAAAGAAGTTGTCCCTGAGAAAGCCCAGTAATCAGACTTATGAGGCAAAGACTTTAAAACAACTGTCTTACAGCATACCTGTAAGCATGCAGCTCTTGATCTTGGTGTCATGGGTTCAATCCCCACACTGGGCACAGAGGTTACTTAAAAAAATGAAACAACTATCTTTTTATTTAAAATTTTTTAATGTTTAGTTATTTTTGAGAGAGAGACACACAAAGCACAAGCAGGGGAGGGGCAGAAAGAGAGAGAGGGAGACACAGAATCTCAAGCAGGCTCCAGGCTCCAAGCTGCCAGCACAGAGCCTCATGCAGGGCTCGAACTCAAACCATGAGATCATGACCTGAGCTTTGGTCAGATGCTCAACCCACTGAGCCGCTCAGGTGTCCCAAAACAACTGTCTTAAATATGGTCAAAGACCTAAGGGAAAAACATAGACAAAACTATCAGGAAAACCATATGAACAGAGTTCGAATGTCAACAGAAATTACAAAATAGTACCAAACAAATTCTGAACCTGTAGTATACAATAGCTGATATAAAAAAACTTACTAAAGGGGTTCAGTATCAGATTTGAGCAGACAGAAGAAAAACAACGAGCAAACTTGAAGACCATTAAAATTGAGTCTAAAGGGCAGAAACAAACCAGAATGAAGAAATGTGCATAAGGGACAGACATCAGGACACTAATAAGCAATCCCTATTAAAATTCCAATGGCATTTTATATAAATAGAAAAACCCATCCTAAAATTCATATAGAATTTCAATGACCCTGGATAGCCAAAGGAATCCTGAAAAACAAGAACAAAACAAGAACAAAAGAACAAGAGAATTTCTTGCTCCTGATTTCAAAATTTACTACAAAGCTACATTAATTAAAACAGTATAGTACTAGCATAAGGACGAGCATATAGCAAATGGACTATGGTAGAGAGCCTAGAAACAAACCTTTGCATATATTGGCAAATGATTTGCAACAAGAGTGCCAAGAATATTTAATGTGAAAAAGACAGTCTTTTCAATGCATTTGCTGGGAAAACTGGATATCCACATACAAAAGAATGAAGTTGGGTCCTAACCTAACACCATATATAAAAATTAACTCAAAATAGAACAAAGACTTAAACTTAAGACCTAAACTCTTAGAAGGGGACACCTGGGTGGCTCAGTCCATTGAGCATCCGACTCTTGGTTTTGGCTTAGGTCAAGATCCCAGGGTCATTGGATTGAGCCCTGTGTTGGACTCTGAGCTGAGCATAGAACCTGCTTGAGATTCTCTCCTTCTCTCCTTCTGCCCTGCTTTCCAACTCACACACACTTCTCTAAAATAAAAATTAAAAAATTAAAAAAAAACAAAACAAAACCAAAAACCTCTAAGAAGAAAACATAGGTGAAAACTTCATGACATTGGATTTGGCAACAATTGTTTGGATATGACACCAAAAGCACAGGTAGCTAAAGAAAAAAATAGGTAAACTGGACTTCATCAAAATTAAAAATGTTCGTATTAAAGGTCACTATCAAGGGTGAAATGAAAAGACAAAAAAATTGGGGTACCTGGCTGGCTCAGTCAGCAAAGCATACGATCTTGAGGTTTTAATTTGAGCCCCATGTTGGGTGTAGAGATTACTTAAAAATAAAGCCTTAAAAAAAACTGGAAAAGACATTTGCAATGCATATACTAATATCTAGAATATATTTTAAAAATCCTATAACATCTAGACATTTCTCCAAAGTAGATAGATATACAGATGGCCAATAAGCAAGTGAAAAGATCCTCAATGGCACTAGTTTTTAGGGATATGTGAATCAGAACTGCAATGAAATACCATTTACCCATTAGATTGGCTATTATAAAAAAGTGCAAAATAAGTGTTGGCAAGGATGTGGAGAAATTGGAACCCTTGTCCATTGCTGGAGGGAATGTTAAATGGTACATTACTGGAAAAACAAGTCGGTGGCTCCTGTTAAACACGGAATTACTATAGGGTCCAGCAATTCCACTCTGGTGTATAAACAAAATAATAGAAAGCAGGGACTCAAAGAGGTATCTGTACAACTGTTTTCATAACAGCGTTATTCATGATGGCTAAAAGGTGGAAACAACCTAAGCATCCATTGACAGATGAATGGATAAACAAAGTGTAGTAAACACATACAATGGCATATTTTTAGCCTTATAAAAGAATATGGATACAACATGGATGAACCTTGAAAGCCTTATGCTATGTGAAATAATTCAGATACAAAAAGCACAAATATGATTCAACTTCTATGAGGTACCGAGTACAGGCAAATTCATAG
Organism: Prionailurus bengalensis; assembly: GCF_016509475.1. NCBI lineage: Eukaryota > Metazoa > Chordata > Mammalia > Carnivora > Felidae > Prionailurus > Prionailurus bengalensis. The sequence goes on along the minus strand of NC_057352.1, from coordinate 17,465,259 downwards.
ACATGGAAACTAGAACATAACTTACAAGGAGGAGGGGGGATGCAGAGTTACATAGTTTCAGTTTGGGATGATGAAAAAGCTTTGGAAATGTATAGTGGTGATAGTTACACAACATTGTGAATGTACACCACTACACTGTACAAAAATAGTTAAAATGGTAAATTTTATGTTATGTGTATTTTACTACAATGTAAATATATTACCTGATAGCATGTGATGAGTAAATGTTAATAATAATAATTATCACGTAGTACGTGAGGGGAGAAGTCTCATACCAATAAGTTGAAAAGCAATAATCCTACAAAATCAGTCTGAGCTATGCGATTAAAAGAGTAATATTTGTTCAGACAAGGTAGAGATCAATACCGAGTCTTGTCTTAGAAACAAATAAAAATTAACATTAGAAGATTTTGTTTAAGTTTTTCATTCTGAGAGAGAGAGAGCACATGTGTGTACGTGAGCAGGGGAGGGACAGAGAGAGATGGAGAGAGAGAATCCTAAGCAGGCATGGTGCTAATCAGTGCACAGCCTGACGTGGAGCTCAGTCCCATGAACTGTAAGATAATGACCCGAGCCAAATCCAAGGGTCAGTCACTTAACCAACTAAGCCACCCAGAAGCCCCTAGAATATGTTTTTATACAGATAGAGCGTACAATGAAGGCAAATGTAGGGAAGAACACAATATAAGTAACATTAAAGGAAACTTGAAATAGGGTACAGGAAGAGTAAATCTTACCTACTCTAGTACAATTATCTTCCAATAATTCCAGATTCTGTGACCCAAAATGCACTCATTTGGCATTGTCTCCATAAAGACCCTCAGTCATAAATGGAAACTATTTTCAGTGATCCTTCAAATGGGAAAAGGAAGAGTATGCCAGTTGGGCAGCAATTTTCCCATCTGCAAACATCGGGACATTTATTGAACATCTTTTTACAGCCCAGGCCTTTAAGGAGCTGTGTGTTTTTATAAAAGCCTCAGTCATATACTTTGCCAAACGTCCTAAATACAGAGTGCATAAACTCTAATCTGTTTTGTTGGTTTTTTTTTTTTCCATTAAATCATTAATTCTTGACCCCATCAAGTCAGGTCCTGTTGTTGACCAGTGGACATAAAATACGCTGTTCCCTGAGGCTTACACAGTATAGTACAGGAAACAGATTTGGGTCGGATAACCATAAAAGTTGTGGGACAGAAGCATGTGAAAAGATCTGCATGACTACAGAGGAGCCTATGACAAATTTCAAAGCCGTGTCTGGTGAGGCTTCTCAGAGAAGGTGAAATTTAAGCTGAATCTTGACAGGTGAGAGTGACATCACTGGGCAGAGAAGGGACAAAAGATCATTACCAGGCAAAGGATATCCTGTGTGCAATTGGTCAAGGGCTGTATAACAGAAACTGTATATTTGCTATCCCCAAGTTAAGAGCAGTTCCCACGCACTTCACCTAGTTGATGCAGACTCATCAGTGTGGTGCTTAGTTTCTCAGGCAAGTAATCTCTGAGATACCCAAGTAGGGCAAAAATGGTATTTTTACTGCTTATCAAAATATATAAATCATGTAGCAACATGAAACTTCTGAAAATTTTATTTTGTTTTAATTCCAGTGCAATAAAATTTACATGTATTTGTATGACTGATAAATATGTCTCCCTAAACAGAAAACATGTTTATGTGTATTCACAATTGAATTTCATTGCTCTTTGCCCAGTTTCTGGACTTCAGAAGGTGCTCAAAAAATATGGAAGGGAGGGAGGGAGGGAGGGAGGAAGGAAGGAAGGAAGGAAGGAAGGAAGGAAGGAAGGAAGGAAGAGAGGGAGGGAGGGAGGTAGATACCCCACCTCCAAACACGACAAATGAGTTGCCAATAATTGATAGAAGTCTAAGATGAATCCCCAGGACTCCTGATTTCTGGTCAGGACTCTTATTGAACAACAAAAAAGCTATATATAGGTCAGGGGAAAATTTTGTAGTTATTTTGAAATTCAGCATTTTCTGTCGATATGAAGATCTAGTTATATTCTTTCCAAATCACTGTACCTTTCTTTTTCATGGTCATCTCTCCAAGAGCTCTTAATATACTTGAAAGTCCATAAATTTTGGAAGCAATGATTTTTGCACCTCTCTCTGAGTATTAATATTCACAGTAATCATCTTTCAGGAAACTACAATATCTCAGATCTGACAAATATTTCCATTATCTGCCCAGGATAAGATGGCAATGACTTCTACTGTTCTTTTTTATTCTCTTCTCACAAGTGATTCATGGTGTCTTCATGAATGGAATACTAGGAAAAATGGTATTCATATTTGTAGATTTATGAAATATTTCCAAATTGCATTAAAAGTAGTTGTACCAGGGCGCCTGGGTGGCTCAGTTGGTTGAGCAGCTGACTTCGGCTCAGGTCACGATCTCGCAGTCCGTGAGTTCGAGCCCCGCATCAGGCTCTGTGCTGACAGCTCGGAGCCTGGAGCCTGTTTCGGATTCTGTGTCTCCCTCTCTCTGACCCTCCCCTGTTCATGCTCTGTCTCTCTCTGTCTCAAAAATAAATAAACGTTAAAAAAAATTTTTTTTTAAAAGTAGTTGTACCAATTTACAATCCCTTGGCAATGTATGAGAATCCCCACCAATCTGTGTTCTCACTAACCCTTTTTAAAAAAATTTTTTAATGTTTATTTATTTTTAAGGGGGCGGGGAGGGGCAGAGAGACAGGGAGACACAGTATCCACAGCAGGCTTCTTGGCTCGGAGCTGTCAGCACAGAGCCCAAAGTGGGCTTGGAACTCAAGAGCTGTGAGATTATGACCTGAGCCAAAGTAGGATGCTTAACTGACTGAGCCACCCAGGAGCCCCGAACCCTTGTTTTAACACGAATTTTCCTGGGTTGCCTGGGTGGCTCAGTCAGTTAAGCGTCTTACTCTTGATTTCAGCTCAGGTCATGATCTCATGGTTCATGGGATCATGCAGGGATCAGCCTTGCATTAGGCTCTGCACTGACTGCACAGGCCCTCCTTGGGATTCCCTCTCTCCCTCTCTTGCTACCATTCCCCTGTTCATGCATGCGAACATGTATGTGTGTACGCATGATCTCTCTCTCTCACTCTCTCAAAAACAAATAAAAATAAACTTTAGAATGTGCTTTAAAAAAAAAAAAACTAAGTTTCCCAAATATGTTGATTGTAGAATGGTAGCTTACTGTGGTAGTAATTTGCATTTTCTTTATTATATGTGAGGATAAGCTTCTTTTCAAATGCCTATTGTCCATCTAGTTTCCTCTTCTGTGGATTTTCTGTTCATATAACTCTTAACCCATTTTCTGTTTTTTGCATTTAAAAATAAATATGTGTGAATTGTGTATATACTCTGGATACTAATCTTTTGTCACTTATATGTGCTGCAATACTTACTCTCAGACTACAACTTTTTTCACTCTATGATCTCTTTGGATGCCTAATAGTTTTATTTTTTTATGTTTTATTTATTTTGAGAGAGAGAGAGAGTACATGCATGCACGAGCAGGGGAGGGGCAGAGAGAGAATCCCAAGCAGTCTTCAGGCTGTCAGCTCAGAACCTAAGGCAGCACTTGAACTGCCTTACTCACGAACTGAACCATGAGATCATGACCTGAGCCAAAATCAAGAGTCAGATGTTTAACCAACTGAGACACCCAGGCACCCCCTAATAGTTTAAAAAAAATTTTTTAATGTTTATTTATTATTGAGAGACAGAGAGAGCATGAGCAGGGGAGGGGCAGAGAGAGGAGGAGAGGCAGGCTCCAGCCTCCGAGCTGTCAGCACAGAGCCCGATGGAGGGCTCAAACTCACAAACCGCAAGATCATGACCTGAGCCAAAGTCGACACTCAACTGACTGAGCCACCCAGGTGCCCCAATAGTTTTAAATTTTAATGTAATCATCTTTTATGTTTGCTTTTAGGATCTTAAGAAATATTTTCTAATCCATAGTCTCTAAGGCATTGTACTATATTTTCTTTCAAGAGTTTTACAGATTTGTTCTTTATAATTAGTTATCATTTTCCCCTTTTATTGAGATATAATTGACATATAATATTATATTAGTTTTGGGTGTACAACATAATGATTTGATATTTGCATATATTATGAAATGATCACCAAGATAAATTTAATTAACATCCAAGACCACACATAGTTACACTTTTTTCTTGTGGTGAGAATTTTTTAAATCTACTTTCTTAGCAACTTTCAAATATACAATATAGTATTATTAACTATAGTCACCACACTGTACATTATAGCACCAGGACTTACTTTATCAACGAAGTTTGTACCTTTAAACTGCCTTCATCCATTTTGCCTAGCCTCCACTCCACACCTCAGGCAGCCACCAATTTGTTTTCTCTGAGTTGAGGGTTTTAATTGATTGTTTGTTGTTTTTCTCATAGGTAAGATCATAACGCTATTTTTCCTTCTCTGTCTGACTTAGCTCACTTAGCATAATGCCCTCAAGGTCCACCCATGTTGCCACAAATGGCAGGATTTTGGTTTTTTAATTTTTTTTAACTTTTTTAACGTTTATTTATTTTTTAGAGACAGAGAGAGACAGAGCATGACTCCAGGAGGGGCAGAGAGAGAGGGAGACACAGAATCCGAAGAAGGTTCAGGCTCTGAGCTGTCAGCACAGAGCCCAAGGCAGGGCTCAAACCCACAAACCATGAGATCATGACCTGAGCCAAAGTCAGACACTTAACCGACTGAGCTACCCAGGTGCTCCTCCTTCTTTTTTTATAGCTGAAAAATATCCCATTGTATACAGAAAACCTCTGATAACCAACATGTACATGAAAAGATGCTCAACATCATTAATCATCAGGGAAATGGAAGTCAAAACCACAGATATCACCTCATGCCTCTCTTAGAATGACTATTATCAAAAAGACAAGTAAATGAAGTTGAACATCATTTGAGGTGGAAAAAAATGTAAGACTGATGTCAAAGAAAAAACAAAGCCAAACAGCAGTTAAAGTGGTAAACATTGATTTTATTCAGGACTAATTTTAATAGGGGAAAAAAAGACCTCAGTATTGAACCAAGCTTAATCCTGAATATAAGCATGGGCAAGTGGAAATGTATAGTCAGGGAGCACGGTGAGGGTCAGAGGATGTTAAAATTATAAGAGAAACACCAGGAGTAAGGGTCTGGCTAAACCAACTAAACAGGATTCTTGCTGAAGACAGGCCAGCATGAACACACAGCACCTGGGCGATGGTGGAGGATGAGGAATCTGATCAGACATCAAGGGTGATCACATATTAACGGTGGAGGATTCAGTTAAACTGACTGAGGGCTCTTAATAAATCTTGATTTTATAAATAATTGCACAGATAGGTCTAGGAGAAGGTTCAGGAGTCTAAAGTTTGGTCAAAGAATATTTGTCACTGAATTGTTGGCAGCTGAATTGCTGGGGGTTGCCTGGCTGGCTCAGTAGGAACTCTTGATCTTGGGGTCATAATTTCAAGCCCCATGTTGGGTGTAGAGATTGCTTAAATAAACGAAACTTTAAAAAAATGAATTGTTGGCACTTGGGCTAAACAAGACCTTGGGGTTAATTTTATTAGTATGCTATTAATGACCCATTTCAGAGACTTCTGTAGACAAATTACACATGTCCATTTACAGTTCAAAAGGATCTCCCAGGTGGCAAGGATTAGTATGGAAGCACTGGTCTCAAGAAGATGCAGGCAAGACTATAGTAATAAACTATTGATTTCAGAGAATTATGGCCATATTCATTGAATTGACAGAAGGAAAGGCTTGGGAATGTTAGTGGAGAATGCATCTTTCCCATTCATCTATTTTTCAAGAGGAGAGATTATATTCCCTAAATACTGCCCAACTTTTTATTTCTTTCCTGGAGAGGCAGAGCAAAATAGTTGGTTAGAGAATTTATTGCCTCTCAGGTCCAAATTAACCTTTGCTGCTTGATTGGTGAAAACAAATGTTTCCTTTTTAAACATTTTTTTACCAGCTGGCATAATGTTAAGCTTTATGATTAGAGGGTGCTGGAGAGACCTGCAGAAGGAAGGAATTGGCCTTGGTTCTGGAGTGGCTCCCTGTCCAGGTTTCTGACAGTAGGCTCTTCTCTACAGCTTTGCCCCACAGTTTACTCCAGTACAAACTGCCTCTGAAGCACAGCTTTCTCTAGCATTTGGCCACCGTGCTTTCTCCATTCTTGACCACATCAGAGACATCATAGCAGAGATCTTCAAACAACATGTGTCTATACTCCAGCTAGGTCTCTACTCCCTCTACACTCTTTATATCCCTACACATGCGCACTGGGGGACTCATGCAAGGCAGCACCAACCTCTGTCCCACAAAGCTACCTGGAGCTGTTCTGGCCCAAGCTCTTCACAGACAGGTATTAGGTTCCTGCAGAGAAAGGTCTCTACAGCTCCAGATCCCAGTAGTGTCCACAGTGGTGCCCCAAACTCCCTCTACATGCCTATCTATCAGGCTCTCCTCACCTAACTGCCTGATAAATATGAATCATATCTGGGCCTGGGTAAACTGGTAAACTTCTCTGCCATCTTGTAGCCTTTGATGAAGTGTGAATTCTTTCCCTTCTAAGTTTGTCCTTCCTTGGGTACTCTGCCTCAGCCCTGGAGTCCCTTCAGAGTCCCTTCCCATCTTAATAGTTACATTATTATTGTTGCTTAATAATTCCTTATATTAAACTTCCCGTTTTAATTATTATATAGTTTCCTGTCTTCAAATTAGACCCAGACTAATATGGAATTTGGAAGAAGATGGAGGCATGAGCAGCTCTAGCCCTACCTCTTTTCTCTTCTGCTGTGGAATCTGCCTGTCTGCATAGAGCATGCATTCCCCAATGCTCTAGGTCAAGACATGAAACTGGAGATTGAGAGCCTGTTCTTGCCACTGTCGTGATTCACCGGGTAAGTCTGTTTATTTTAATTTTTTTTAAATGCTTATCTATTTTTGAGAGAGAGACAGAGTGCAAGCAGGGGAGGGGCAGAGAGAGAGGGAGACACAGAATCCAAAGCAGGCTCCAGGCTCTGAGCTGTCAGAACAGACAGAGCTGGAACCAACGAACCGTGAGATCATGACCTGAGCTGAAGTCAGATGCTTAACCAACTGAGCCACCCAGGTGCCCCATGTTTTTTTTCTTTTTTTAAGTTTATTTTTGAGAAGGAGAGAGCACACGCATGCAAGTGGGGGAGGGGCAGAGAGAAAGGGAGAGAAACTTAAGCAGGCCGACAGCACAGAGCCCAACACAGGGCTCAATCCCTCGAACCATGAGATCATGACCTGAGCTGAAGCCAAGAATTGGATGCTTAACTGACTAAGCCACCCAGGCACCCCCAGTCTATTTATTTCTGGAGTCCAGTCAGAAAGTTCTTTGGACCCCCACAGTGACCATACTCCAATTTGCCTTTTATCTGTAACAAAAGTAACATTTGGCCTCCATACATCTTAACTCTTTGTCTTAAATCTCAGTTAAATAACAACTCACAGGCATAAAGTGGAGTGATACATATTTGGCCTCTTCAGAAACCCTAGCATATAATGCTACATGACACACAACATGATATATAAATATTCAGACTAACTTTGCTTTTATGCTCTTGCCTTTTAGTAATTTCCATAAGTAACTTTTGACAGGAGGAAAATCCAGACTTGCCACACATGATCTGTTTTTCCAGACCGGGATGAATGACTACTTGGACCCAAGATGGTTCAAACTACTGGGGAATGGTTTTTATTGGGTATTAGTGGGATGGGAAGAGTTGGAATTGTTATGAAAGAAGACTGAGAATGATACATGAGCACTTCCTGCTACACTCAAGCCACCATTCCAGTTGTCACATTCTGCTCAGTCATTCAGCTCCCTCAGAAGGTAGATTCAGATTAAGAAGCCAATCATAGGGGCGCCTGGGTGGCGCAGTCGGTTAAGTGTCCGACTTCAGCCAGGTCACGATCTCGCGGTCCGGGAGTTCGAGCCCCGCGTCGGGCTCTGGGCTGACGGCTCAGAGCCTGGAGCCTGTTTCCGATTCTGTGTCTCCCTCTCTCTCTGCCCCTCCCCCGTTCATGCTCTGTCTCTCTCTGTCCCAAAAATAAATAAACGTTGAAAAAAAATTAAAAAAAAAAAGATATCATACCATAAGACTCCTAGAAGAAAACATAGAGAAGTCCCACAACATTGGTCTTAACAATGATTTTTTTTGGATATGACACCAAAAGCAAAGGCAATAAGCAAAAATCAGTAAGTAAGTGGGACCACAGAAAACTTAAAAGCTTCAGCACAGCAAAAGAAATAATCAACAAAATGAAAAGCAAGCTACAGAATGGGAGAAAATATTTGCAAGTCATATATTTATTGGATGGGGTTTAATATCCAAAATATGTAAAGAATACTACTCAATAGCAAAAAAACTCCAAACAATCCAAATAAAAAGTGGGCAGAGGAACTATGCAGACATTTTTCAAAAGAAGGCATCCAAATGGCTAACAGGTACATGAAAACATGCTCAACATCACTACTTATTAGGGAAAGGCAAATCAAAACCACAACATATCACTTCACACCTGTTAGAATGGTTATCATCAAGAAGGGATAACAAGAGTGGGTGAGGAGGTGAAGAAAGGGAGCCCTTGTATACTGTTGATGGCAATGTAAACTTGTTCAGCTACTATGGAAAACAAAATGGAGGTTCCTCAAAAAATTAAAAATATAACTATCATGGGGTGCCTGGGTGACTCAGTCAGCTGAGTGTCCAACTCTTGATTTTTGCTCAGATCATGATCTTACAGTCAGGGATCAAGCCGTGTGTCAGGCTCAGAGCAGAGCATGGAGTCTGCTTGAGATTCTCTCTCTCTCCTGCTCTCTCTACTCCTCCTCTATCTCACACACAAAATAAAGAAATAAACTTTAAAAAATTAAAAAAAAAATAGGGGCCCCTGGGTGGCTCAGTCAGTTAAGCGACTGACTTGGCTCAGGTCATGATGTCACGGTTCATGAGTTTGAGCCCTGCATCAGGCTCTCTGCTGTCAGCACAGAGCCCACTTTGGATCCTCTCTCTCCCTCTCTGTCTGCCCCTCCCCCACTAGTGCATGCACACACTCTCTCCCTCTCTCAAAAATAAATAAACACTTATAAATAGACTAGTAAGTAAAAATAAAACTATCATATGACCTAAAAATTCCACTTTGGGGTATATACCCAAAGGTAATGAAAATAGTATATGGGAGAGATGTACACTCCCATGTTTATTACAGCATTATTCACAATAGCCAAGGTATGGAAACAACCCAAGTGCCCTTCAACAATGAATCGACAAAGAAGATGTGATACACACACACACATGCACACACATGAATGTTATTCAGCCATGAGAAAGAAGGAAGTCCTGCCATTTGCAACAATGTGGATGGACTATGAAGATTTTATACTAAAGAGATAAAACAGAGAAAGATAAATACTGTATGATATCACTTCCATGTGAAATCTAAAAAAAACAAAAACCCCCAAAACCAAAAATCATAAGAACAGAGAGTAAAATGGTGGTTACCAAGAGCTAGGAGATGGGGTATAAGAGATATATTGTGTAAGAGTACAAAGTTGCAACTAGTAGATAAATAAGTCTTGGAGATCTGGTGCACAGCATAGTGATTATGAACAACAATGCTGTATTATAAACATCAAACTTGTTAAGAGATGAGATCTTAATTAGTCCCACCACACACACAAAAATTATAATTATGTAATGTGGTAGAGGTGCTAGCAGTGCTACAATGGCAACTATACTCCAATATATGAACACACCAAATCAACATGTTATGTACCCTAAGCTTATGTAATGTTATATAACAACTATACTTCAATTAACAAAAGAAAAAAATTGAATTCATAGTTCAAAATATTCCAAGAAAGAAAATTCTAGCCTAGATGGTTTTGTGGTTGTAATTTACCAAATACTTAAAGGATATATATAATGTTAATTGTGCACAATCTCTAGCAAAAAAACAAAACAAACAAAAAAAAACAGAAGGGAAAATGTTCCAACTCATTTTATAAAGCTAGCATTACTCGGAAAGTAAAACCAGACAAAGGCAATACCCAAAAAAGTATAGACAAATGTTTCTTATTAATATAGACACAAATCTGCTAAACAAAAAGTTAGAAATCAAAGACAGCAATATAGAGTGCATCAAAGCAAATTGGTTTTAATCTCAGGGATGCAACACTGGTTTAATATATGGAAACTAATTAATGTAATACACCATAGTAACAAACCAAAAAAAATATGATCATATCCATTAATGCAGAGAAAAAAAACATTTGACAAAATTTAATGTCTATTCATGATTGAAACTCTCAGCAAGCTAGAACAGAAATGACCTTTCATAAACTGATAGAGGACTATCTCATGCATGGTAAGAGACTGAATAAATGCCTTCTGTTCCAGATTAGGAACAATACAATGATATGTATTCAATGTCATATTCAATGTCATACCAGAAGTCCTAGCCAGTGATATAAGAAAAAAAAAAAGTTAAATTAAAAAGAAGAAGGAAAGGCATCAAAATGGAAATGATGTCAGACATTTAACCAAATGAGCCACCCAGGTGCCCCTGTAAATCCATTTTTAAAGGGTAGTGTTGTATTGGGGTAAAAATAAACAAAACAGATTAGAGATTAGAATCCATAAGTGTACTTATATATAGTCAAATGATTTTTGACCAAAGTGCAAAAGCAATTCAAATATAGAAAAAATAGTCTTTTCTCAACAAATGGTGTTGGAACAATTGGACATCAAATGCAAAACAAAAAAGAATGAAAAATCTTATCATAAGCCTTACAGAAGAATTAACTCAAAATGGATCGTATGTCTAGGGGCGTATCAAGCCCCACAAGGGGCTCCATGCTGGGAATGAGGCCTGCTTGGGATTCTCTCTCCAGCTCTCTCTGCCCCTCTCCTGTTCTCTCTCTCTCTCTCTCAAGATTAATAAATAAACATTAAAAAAATGGGTCATATGTCTAAATTAAAATGTAAAACTTGGGGTGCCTGGGTGGTTCAGTTGGTTAAGCCTCCAATTCTTGATATAGGCTCATCACAATCTCATGGTTATGAGATCGAGCCCCTCCTTGGGCAGGCCCTCTCTCTCTGCCCCTCCCTGCTCACTCACTCTTTCTCTCAAAATAAATAAACTTCAAAAAATAAAAATAAAATAAAATGTAAAACTTTAAAACTTTTAGAAGAAAACAGAAAAGAACTTCCTGACCTTATGTTAGACAAAGAGTTCTCAGATAATCATACACAAAACTCTCTGAACAATTAAAATGGGTACATTTTATTATATTTAAATTATACCTCAATAAAGTTGATTTTTCACAAAGCATACACAGAATGTGGCTGGGGGGAGAAATGCAAAAAAGACTGTCACAATATCACTCTGGCAGGATACAGGGTATCTATCATCTAGAGAAACCTAAGTCACAACTGACTTGGGGATAAGAGGCTAAGCAGCTGGCAGATGAAAACAGGGATTAAGTCACCTTCCTATCCCTTTTCAAATGATGGGCTCAGATGTTATAATCAACTTTTTAGGTCATATTAAATTTTTTTAAGTTTATTTATTTTGAGAGAAAGAAAGAGCTTGGGCACAAGCTGGGGAGGGACAGAGGGAAAGGGAGAGAGAGAGAGAGAGAATACCAAGCAGGCTCTGCACTGTCAGTGTAGAGCCTGATGAGGGGCTTGAAACCACGAATCCTGAGATCATGACCTGAGCTGAAACCAAGAGTTGGAAGCTTAACTGACTGAACCACCCAGGTGCCCCAGGTCATGTTAAATTTGAAAGGACAGTCAATGATCACAAAATAATTCAGGGACACCTTGAACATGAAAACTAGATCTATAATGCCAGGACCAGAAGAAACTTCACAAATAAACACTACACTGAAAGCCAACAGCAAATACTGCAGCAATGAAGCAATGAAAATAATCATGTCTTATACAGAAATATATTTTTGGAAATCATCAATTTACTTTTAATTTTTTAATGTTTATTTATTTTTGAGAGAGAGAAAGAGACAGAGACAGAGACAGAGAGACAGAGAGACAGAGTGTGAATGGGGGAGGGGCAGAGAGAGATGGAGTCATAGAATCCAAAGCAGGCTCCAGGCTCCGAGCTGTCAGCACACAGTCTGATTGCAGGGCTCAAACTCACAAATGACCTGAGCCAAAGTCAAACACTTAACCGACTGAGCCACCCAGGCAACCCAAAATCATCAGTTTGAAAGAAGGTTATAGGGTGAGGGGATGGGTTAAATGGGTGATAGGTATTAAGCAGGGCACTTGTGATGAGGGCTGGGTGTTGAATCACTGAATTTGACACCTAAAACTAACATTACACTGTATGTTAACTAACTGGAAATGAAATAAAAACTTGAAAAAGAAAAAAAAGAAATATAAAAGGTTTAAAAAAAGAAGAAGAAAAAAGTTGAGTAAATTTCCCAAAATGCAGAAAAGTACAGAGTTAGAAAAGTAGGTAAAAGCAATCTATTCAAAGCCCTCACCTCTCCCCAACCACACTTACAGACAAAACTCACAGGTGCAGCATTTGGCCTTAACTCTGTTTTTCTAGGTCATGGGGGCCCTACGTTCTCAGAGAATGTATTCTTCTCTAGCCTGATCACAACCCACATCCCAGCCCCTTGAAAACCTGCCACCTCCTGTTCTATCTGGCCAGGAGTCGACCCCCTCCCCACACCCACCTTCCATAGGCCCACCTACAACCCTCTCAACATACTTCAGAACCCTTTAAAAGGCCCAGCTTGACAGAAACTTGGGGCTGACATTTGTCTAGATGTCTGGCCCTTCTCCTCTGTTGGACAGTGAATAAACTCTGTCTTGTTTTTTGCTCCACTCTGTGCAATTCTTGCCACCCTTGTCACCGGCCACCCTAACAGTAGGGGGAAGATTAGAAAATAAGAGCATAGGAGTCCCTGGCTGGCCTAGTAAGTAGAGCATGAGACTCTTGATCTCAGGGTTATGAGTTCAAGCCCCACAATGGGTGTAGAGATTACTAAAAATAATAAATAAGCTTTAAAAAGAAAAAAGAAGAGGATAAATACAAAATGCTTCAAAAATTATCTAAAAATAGTTCTCTTTAATTCTGGGTATATTTGGAATTTTTTTTATAATAAATAATAAAGACAACCAGAATGAGAATAAAATTACAGAAAATACTGAAGAACTAAAACAAGAAAATTTCCTAAAACTATACATTGTGAGTCTCCATATTAAAAAACACACAAGTGTCCAAAAACAGTTTTTTTAAAAAGACCCACACTAATGCATATCATTCTTAAATTTCTTAATTCTGGGGATAAGGAGATCATCCTAAATACAAAGAGGGAAAAACCTGTCCTGTACAAAAGTACAAGTATCCAAAGGTCACAAACTTCCCAGGATAGACACCGTGTTTATGTTAAGCTATTTAGTACAATGCTTTCAAAATTCTGAGGGAAAACAATTTTAACTTAAAAGTGTAAATCTAGCCAAATTATTCATCGACTGAGAAGATAAAACAAAGACTTTTTATACATTCAGAGGCCCAAATACTTTATCCAGGACATTACTGGAGGATGTATTCCACAAAAATGAGGTGCAGTTGACCCTTGAACAATGTGGGGGTTAGGGGTGCTGGCCTCACACAGCCAAAAGTCCTCTGTAACTTTTGACTCCCCCAAAACTTAACTACTAATAGCCAACTGTTGACCATATGCCTTATTGATAACATAAGTAGTTGATTAACATTTATTTGGTATATGTATTATATACTGTATTCTTACAATACGGTAAACTGAAGAAAATATTAAGAAAATCATAAGGAAAATACATTTACAGTACTCTACTGTATATATATTTTTTAAATCCACATATAAGTGGACTCATGCAGTTCAAATCAGTGTTGTTCAAGGGTCAATTTTAGTAGCTCAAGAGAAAGGAAGAGATGACATCAAGGACAGAAGAAATACCACACAGGAGAGAAATGCAGGAAAATACCCAAGAGGGATGATAAGATAATATCCTAGGATGACAGCTAACTAACAAGTATAAAGAAAAGCAAGTTTAGAATGTAGCAGGAAAAATACTTGAGAAATGTCTCCAGGAAAAAAAAACAAACTGAAATACTAGTTTTCCTGTTGCATTTGACTACATAACTCTTCTCAAGACTAGTGAGAGGATGTGTAGTGAAGAATTAACTTTACCTAAAGCCTTTGTCTGGGCTCCCAGAAGGTAACCTCTAAACCTTTAGAATTTATCAAATGATAGGAGTGTTCTGTTCATGGAAGCCCCCTCAGGCCACATCTGATGTATTATGATAATGAGGTGACTTATGGTGGACCCCTCAATAATGTATGCTAAGGAGGGGCACCTGGGTGGCTCAGTTGGTTAAGCGTCCAACTCTTGGTTTCAGCCCAGGTCATGATCTCGCGGTTCATGGGATTGAGCCCTGCCTGGGGCTCTGTGCTGACAGTGTGAAGCCTGCTTAGGATTGATTCTGTCTCCCTCTCTCTTCCTCCCCCCCTCCCTCCCCCACTTGCTCTCTCTCTCAAATAAATAAACATTAAAAAAAGAGTTTACGCTAAGGAGATGACTCAGAGTGGGGACTGGCCACACCAGAAAGACCCAACTGTGTGATTAGACATTCAGGGCTTTGAGCCATACTACAGCCTAACCTCTAGGGAGTGGAGGAGGGCTGAAAATTGAGTTCATTCACATTGCCAATGATTCAATAAATCATGCCAATGTGATGAAGCATTGATAAAAACTCTGGACATAGAAGCTTGGGTGAGCTTCCTGGAATGGCAATACTCCATGCACGTATTGCCACTCATTGATACTGGGAGGGTAATACACCCACGGAGACATGGAAGCTTTGACATTTGGGATCTTCTAAGTCCCAGATTTTGCTCTTTTGGCTGGTTCTGATTTGTATCCTTTTGCTATAATAAAACTGCAATAACAAGTACAGTGTTTTCCCAAGTTCCCTGAGTTGCTATAGCAAGTTATCAAAATTGAGGGCATCCAAGGGACCTGAAAATTTGTAGCCAGCTGGTCTGAAGTGAGGGTAGCCATGGAACCCCTAAACTCGCAGTTGATGTAGGTCTTGGGCAGACCTGGAAGTCTGGAGGGCTGTGCCTTTAACCTTAAGTTCAGTCCCCCACTTCAGGGCCTTTGTATTAGCTGTCTCTTCTGCCTAGAATGGTCTTCTCCCAAATTTCCATGTTTCTCTCCCTTCTCCCCCTTCAAATCTTTGCCAGATTTGACCTTCACAGTGAGATCATACCTGACAACTCTATTTAAAGTTGCATCTGTCCTCTCATTATTGCTTTCTCTGCTTCATTGTTTTCTATACCATTAATTACCATCTGATTTCATATATATATGAGTTTATATATTTGATTACTGTCTCTTTCCACCCTCTACTATCTGACAACACTACATAGAAATCCCCTTGAAGATGGGGATTTCTGGTTTTTTTACTGATGTATCTTGAGTGCCTATTGTACAATTAGCACTTGATATCTATTTGTTGATGCATCTTGAGTGCCTATATAATTAGCACTCGATATCTATTTGTTGAATAAAAGTGCCTATTGTATAATTAGCACTCCATATCTATTTGTTGATATCTATTTGCTGAATATTCTACTTTATAGAATATAAAACAGGCAGTTTCGTTTACCTTCTTGTAGGACTATAAATTGGGCTAACATTTTTGAACAGCAATTCACCTCTTTCTATAAAAATTATGAATACATTTAACCTCTGGCTCAGCACTTCCAATTTTGGGATTTACCATAAATAAACTAGCACATACATACAAATCTATCTATACAAGTGTGTAGTAAAGAGTGTAGTAAAGCATCAGTATGCTTGGGATGCTCAAACCTTACATGTTTCACAAAAAAAAAGGACTGGTCTGTGACTAGCTCCTGGGAGACAGCCTCTGAGCCCTTGGAATATCCTGCCTAATAAGGGTGTCTTTGAATCTCAGAAACCTAAAGCTACATCAGATATTTTATGTTAACAATGTGATTTATGGTGAATACCTGCTTTTTGCATGCCTGGAGTTTTGAGCTATGTTGCATCAGTTTGACCTCTGGGAGGGAGGTGGGGAAAGGCTAGAGACTGAAGAGCTAAGGTCATTCATTGTGAGTGCTCATACCTATGTGACCAACCCCCAATAAAAACTCTGGACGCCAAGGCTCAAGTACGTTATTCTAGTTGGCAACACGTTATCCTAGTTGGCAACAACATGTGCTGTCTGTTACACACCATTTCTGGGAGAATTAAGTGTTCTCTGTGCAGTTCCACTGGGAGAGAACAACCAGAAGCTTATGCCTATTCTCTCCAGACTCTACCCTATGCTCATTTTTCCTTTGCTGGTTTTAATTTGTATCCTTTCACTATAATAACAGTGAATTTGTGAATATCCTTTCACGAATATAACAGCTTTTCTGGGTCTTGTAATGCCTTCACTGAATCATCAAACTTTAGGGTAATCTTGGGAACCCTCAAAACAACCAGGATATCTATTACAAATATGTTAGCATAAGCTTGGAAATAATCTAATGGTGCTGGGAAAATGGATATTCACATGCAAAATAATGAAGTTAGACCCTTACTTTACACCACATAAAAAAATTAACTGAAAAGGGATATAAGACCTAAGCAAAAGAACTAAAACTATAAAATTATTAAAAGAAAATATGAGGGAAAATCTTCATGACACTGAATTTGGCAATGATTTCCTGAACATGACACTAAAAGCATAGGCAACAAAACAAACAAATTGGACTTCCTCAAAATTAAAAAGTTTTGTGCAAAAAAGGATACTATAAACAGGGTGAAAAGGTACTCTACAGAATGGGAGAAAATATTTGTGAATCATGTATCTGATCAAAATGTATAAAGAACTATAATTCAATACAATAAAACAAACAACTCAATTAAAAAATGCGTACACAAAAAGATGCTTAACATTATTAGTCATCAAAGAAATGCAAACCGAAACTACAATGAGACACCCTTCACACCCATTAGGATGGCTGTTATCTAAAGAAAAAAACCCAGAATATAACAAGAGTCGGTGAGGATATGGAGAAATTGGAATCCTTGCGCACTGCCAGAAGGAATATAAAATGATGCAGCCATTGAGGAGAACAGTATGGCAGTTCCTCAAAAAATTAAACATTTAGTTACCATACGATCCAGTATTTCCACTTCTAGGTATACACACAAAAGAACTGAAAGCAGGGTTTCAAAAACTTATCTGTACAGCCATGTTCACTGAAGCATTATTCCCAATAACCAAAAGATGAAAACAACTCAAATGTCCTTCAACAGATAAGTGGATAAACAAAATGTGATATGAACGTACAATGAAATATTATTATTCAGCCTTCAAAATGAATGAAATTCTGATACAGACTACAAGAATGAACCATTAAAATATTATATGCCAAGTTAAATAATCCAGACACAAAAAAAAATTGTATGGTTTCATTTACATGAGCAGAACCTATAGTCAAATTCATAGAGACAGAAAGTAGCAGAGTGGTTACAAGGGGATGAAGGGAAGGTAGATGGCTGATTATTGTTTAATGGGTACAGAGTTTAAGTTTAGGGTGATGAAAGATTTCTGGGGATGGATAGTGGTGATGCTAATACAATAATGTGAATGTACCAATGCTACTGAACTGTACATTTAAAAATGGTTGATGGGAATGCAAGCTGGCGCAGCCATTCTGGAAAACAGCATGGAGGTTCCTCAAAAAACTAAAAACAGAACTACCCTACAACCCAGCAACTGCACTACTAGGCATTTATCCACGGGATACAGGTGTGCTGTTTCGAAGGAACACATGCACCCCAATGTTTATAGCAGCACTATCAACAATAGCCAAAGTATGTAAAGAGCCCAAATGTCCATCGATGGATGAATGGATAAAGAAGATGTGGTATATACTTATATATAATGGAGTGAGTATTACTCGGCAATCAAAAAGAATGAAATCTTGCCATTTGCAACTACATGCATGGAACTGGAGGGTATTATGCTAAGTGAAATGAGTCAGTCAGAGAAAGACAAAAATCACATGACTTCACTTTAAGAGACAAAACAGATGAACATAAGAGAAGGGAAACAAAAATAATATAAAAACAGGGAGGGGGACAAAACAGAAGAGACTCATAAATATGGAGAACAAAGTGAGGGTTACTGGAGGGGTTGGGGGGAGGGGAGATGGGCTAAATGGGTAAGGAGCATTAAGGAATCTACTCCTGAAATCATTGTTTCACTATATGCCAACTAATTTGGATGTAAATTTTAAAAAATAAAAAATAAAATTTAAAAAAATTAAAAAAAATAAAAATGGTTGAAATGGTAAATTTCAAAAAAAAAAAAAGATAGTCCTAGAATGGAAACAAATTTGATGCTCATGAGCCAGTAAATATTGCCAAAGCTATGATATGGATATGGTTGCTGAAAAACAAAACAAAACAAAACAAAGTACACATAAGAGGAGATGGTCAATGACAGAATCCTAACTTTAAAAAGGCAAGTGGAAAGGGGTACCTAGGTGGCTCAGTCAGTTAAGCGTCAGACTTTGGCTCAGGTCACAATCTCCCAGTTTGTGAGTTTGAGCTCCACAGGGGGCTCAGTGCTGACAGCTGAGCCTGGAACCTGCTTCAGATTCTGTCTCCTCTCTCTGCCCTCTGCTGCTCAAGGTCTGTCTCTTTCTCTAGCAAACGTTAAAAAAATTTGTTTTCGTATAAAAAAATAAAAAAGACAAGTGGAAAAACAATTCATGGATGTTTTTGTTGCTGTTGTTATTTGTTTTAGTGATCAGAGGATTAGAATTAGAAAAATGAAAGAGTGGTCTCAAGGAAGCCAAGGAAATTGTCAAGAATGCAGTTGTGATGTTTTTGGAAAGAATGTGAAGAAGTCAACTCTTCTCTCTCATGTAAAGGTGACAATAAATGAAAGCTTATGTATAGAGTATGTCCCAGGGCACCTGGGTGGCTCAGTTGGTTGAATGTCTGTCTCTTGATTTTGGCTCGGGTCATGATCTCATGGTTCATGGAATTGAGCCTGCATCAGGCTCTGCGCATACAGTGTGGTGCCTGCTTGGGATTCTCTCTCTCCCTTTTTCTCTCTGCCCCTCCCCTGCTCACGAGCACGCTCTCTCTCAAAATAAATATTTTTTTAAGTAAATAAAAAATAGAGTATGTCCCAGTGAAAAATTACTCCTTTCTTTGTCGCTACCCACCCTCTTGCCACCAATGGCTGCCACAGAAATCACTTTTACTAGTTTCTTTTGCAAATTTGAGTTCTTCATGCAAACACAAATATTTATTCATATGCACTCCTCCCCTTTGTTATACAAAAAGTAGAATATTATAACATAAGGTTCTGCATCTTCTTTTTGTTTTTATTTAATATATTTCGGAGGCTTTTTGTATCAGGCCATAGACAGTGTTCTCGGTTTTCTCTCCAATTACATAGTGTTGCACTATGTTCAATGGCTTATTTATGGCTAATTATCAATATTTTGCATTGTGAAGACTGTTATATGTATAATATTGGATATACATCATCATAACTGTAGGATAAAATCCCAGAGGGGATTGCTCAGTGAAAGTTAAGTGCAATTGAAATTTTGAAAGATGTTGCCAAATTGTCTTTCAAAAAGTTTGTAACAATCTGCAGTCCCTCTAACAATAAAGGTTTTCATCTTTGGGGAATTTTTGCCATTCTAGTCTGTGAGAATAAATATCTCCATATATGTCTAATGGAATTTATCTGATTGTGAATGAGATTGGGCGTATTTTCACATATTTGAGAACATGGGACTATGTTCTATGTTTTGTTTGTTAATCTCTTTTCCATTCTTATTGGGTTGTTAGTCTTTCTTTAAATCTTTTTTTTTTTTTTTTTTTTTTTTTTTTTTTGGTGCTCCTTATACATTAGGGAGCTTAGTCATTTGTTTGTAACACAAAATGCAAATATGTTTCCAGTTTGTCACTTTAACTTTTTTTTTCATGTAGTAGGAATAATTAATCTTCTACGTTTTTATTTTTAGTTTTTGAAGTTTAGAAAGGCTTTCCCTCCTCCATGGTTATAAAGTAATTCACTCAAGTTTTCAGTCTTTGTAATTTAAGTTTTTTGTTTCAGTTTTAAATTTTGACCCATTTGGAATTAATTCTGGATTCAGTACATGGCATAATCCATCCTCTTCTTTCTCGAAAGTCTATCAAATTGTCCCTATTACCTTTATTGAAAAGTCCATCTTTTTCCCAACTGATTTGAGATGCCCCATTCACCATACACTAGAATCCTTCATTTAGTTCTATTTTTGGATTCTCTATTTTGTTCCACTGGTCTGTCCATTCAGATGACAATCCCGTATTATTTAAATTTTGAAGTTTTAGCATATATTTTAAGACTAGTCCCATATGCCCCACACTGCTTTTTTTCTTCCAATTAGACTGTCTGTTCTTGCCTTTGTTTTTACATTTGAACTTCTTTTTTTAATGTTATTTTTGAGAGAGAGAGAGAGTACAAGTGGTATAGGGCAGAGAGAGAGAGAGAGAGAGAGAGAGAGGAGACACAGAATCCAAAGCAGGCTCCAGGCTCTGAACTATCTGTCCGCATAGAGACTGATGTGGGGCTCAAACCCACGAACGTTGAAATCATGACCTGAGCTGAAGTCAGACGCTTAACCAATGAGCCACCCAGGCACCCTGACCTTTATTTTTTAAATACTTATTTAAGTAATCTCTACACCCAACATGGGGCTCAAACTAATGACCCTGAGATCAAGAGTTACATGCTCTTCCAAATGAGCCAGTCAGGTGCCCCTCCATTTGAACTTTAAAATAACCCCTACCTATCTAGAGAAAGACATTATTTTCAATGGGATCATGTTAAATTCATAAATTAATTTAAATGACATTTTTTATAATAAAGGATTTCTATTCAAGAATATGGTATAATTTTTCATTTAAGTCTTTTTTTGTGTATCCTCATAGGGTTTTAAACTTTTTCTTAAATAGGATTTATTTTTTGCTAAGATTATCCTGAAGAATTTTATCCTATTCTAAGTTTTTGTTTGTATATATAAAACTTACAGGAATTTTAGACCCAACTACCTTACATTCTCCTTTTTATTTAAAATTATGTTGGGTGCCTGGCTGGTTTAGTTAGTGGACTATACAACTCTTGATCTCTGGGTTGTGAGTTTGTGCCCATGTTGGGTGTAGATTACTTAAAAATAAAATGTTTACAGGCGCCTGGGTGTCTCAGTTGGTTAAGCACCTGACTCTTGATTTCGCCTCGGGTCATGCTCTCATGGTTAGTAAGATCCAGTCCGGCAGGGGGCTCTGCGTTGACAGCACTTAGCCTGTTTGGGATTCTCTCTCTCCCTTCCCCACTGTTTCTCTCAAAACTATAAACAAACAAACAAACAAACAAACAAATATTTAAAAGACAAAACAAAATAATGTTAAAAGTAACTGTAGTAACATACCTGGATAAAGCATCTTTGCAATTAGGAACAATCTATTTTTACACCTAATAAATCCACCTGGTCTGAGGGTAAGCAGAGGGAATTACTAAATTAGTTTGTCTGAGTAGGCTCCTTAAGGAACTATAAACTTATATTCCTTGATCTCTCTAAGCCAAGTTTTTCTCTTCATAAAATGGGAATGACACTAATTTACTTCTCTGCTATTGCAATGGTCCACACTACCTTCATGCTTTATTTCTTAGCCCAGGATTTCACAAATCAGCTCCTTTAGACCTACATCCCATCACAAGGACATTAAAAGAACACAGAAGACTGAACTGCTATGTCTCCAAGGTTTGTACTTTAAGTAGAGCAAGCAGTTCATTTAAAAAACAAAAACAACAGGGACGCCTGGGTGGCTGAGTCGCTTAAGGGTCCACTTCAGCTCAGGTCATGAGCTCCCCGTCCATGGGTTTGCGCCCCAAGCAGTCTTCTGTGCTGACAGCTCAGAGCCTGGAGCTTGCTTCGGATTCTAGGTGTATGTCTCTCTTTCTGCCCCTCCCCCAATGAATAAACGTTAAAAAAAAAATTAAAAATAAATAAACAACAAAAAAGTCATTTTCAAATACTTTCTCTTTTAAGAGAACAATGCTAATTTTATTTCAATTCCATAACAATGCTACTGGTTTTACCCAAAAGTCAGGCTTTAAGTCACTTATCAGCTCAATTATGTAAACTTTCTCCCACCAAAATACTTAAAAAAACAGGGGTGCCTGAGTGGTTCAGTCGGTTGAGCATCCGAATTCGGCTCAGGTCATGAGTTCGAGCCCCGCGTGGAACCCCGTGCTGACCGTTCGGAGCCTGGAGCCTGTTTCAGATTCTGTCTCCCTCTCTCTCTGCCCCTCCCCCGCTCATGCTCTGTCTCCCTCTCTGTCAAAAATAAATAAACATTAAAAAATATTTTAAAGAAAAAACATTCTAGGAAAATCTATCCTTGTTACTGTTTTATTATTGTGGCTCAGAGATTATCTCCAAGATACAATCCCAGTCATACAATGATATTTATTTAAATTACCAATTACACACCCAGACACAAACTCCTGAGTACTGTTTCTCCCTCTCCCCACGACCCCCCAACACCTTAAGTCACACACACCTGGAATCCCATTACTTGCTTCCCGCAAAGGCTGACTCACCACCCCATCACTCTCTTCAGGCCCTAACTTTCACACACAAATCAATAGCACAGAATAATACCAGCCCCCTTTGCAACGTCGCAAACCCCTCCCTTTTGGCGTTTCCAAACCCGTTTCACGTTTAGCAATTCCTCCTCTTGGACCTCCCCAATCCCGTTGCAGGTTTCCAGTCTCCTCCCTTTCGGTCACCCTAGCTTTAAGTCTCAGAAGCTCAGATCCCACAACTCGTTTGCACAGAGGAGCCCCACGCCAAACTCCCGCCTGAACAAAGGCCGAAAAAGCGACCAAAGAAGTCTGCGCACTCCTTGGGCGCAATGACCCTCCCAAGAAGTCTCTGGGGTGTAGCCAGGCGCGAGCAGTGAAGAATCAAGACGAATTTCAAAGGGTCCATCCAACGCTCTCCCTGCTCCGAACTACATTTCCCAGAAGGCTCAATGGTGCGAAATGATCTTACCTAAACCAAACTAGCCCTCCTCTTCCTGAGTCCGTACAACTCCTGAGGATAGGAGGGTGGGCCGGAGAAGGAACCCCATTTCAAACACGTCAGAGTAGCTTTTGGAAGCCACTGCCTAAGGCCGTGCCAGCCTTTGTGAGGCCTCCGGTGCGCGGTTCCATGAGGGGGCGCAATCCTTTAAGCAGGGCCTCAGCTAACCCCTGACAGAAATTCTGGCGACCGGGAGCCATCTTGCCTGCCACAGGTAAGTTTCTGACTACATTTCCCAGAGGACTCCTCGGCATCGTTATGATTCTCGCGTGAATTCAGCCTCCAAGTCACGCGCTGGCGGTACCCTCAGGTCTGCACCCACAACTGTTGCAGCGCTGTGGAGGGTACCGCTGTTTTGGAAGCTTGGAAGGCCTGGGGTGAGGTTCCCTAGGAGAGGGCGGGGCCGGAGGCTCGGCTCTGTACGGCGGAGGAGGTAAGATTGAAGTTGTGTGATTGTGTCTGGCTGGTAGTATGTAGTGAATGACCGTGTGGTTGTGACTAGCTGTTCCTGTGGTGTGTGCTTCCAGTGATTACCCGTGTGCAGCACGGTCTGGGAGCTCGTGACTGTTCTGGTGTGATTGGATGTGACTCGGTGGTGTTTGTGTGTGTGAGAGAGAAAGGAAGAGAGTGAGTGAGTGATTGGGACCACGTGCGGCATTGTGTGTGAAGGTGTGGGGAGCTTGTGACTCGGTAGATGTAATAATAGTGTTTGTTCCCGTTAGGGCGTGTGATTGTGCGACTCTGTGACTGTGTGCTGCAGAGTACAGTTGGGGGTACTTGTGAATTCTATGTGGTTTTATCTGTGGATAGTGTGATTGTGACTGTGCGACCATCTGCGGGCGTGTGGTGCCTGTGTCAGTGCGGTTGTGACTGAATGTCCTCTTGGTAAATGTGTGGTTGTGCTTATGTGACCGTTGAGGCCCAGGGTGTTGGCCCTGTTGCTTTGGTTATGGGTTACCGCTAGCTGTCTGTCCCCGTAGTGGTCGTGTGATTATGTTTTGGGTGACTGGATAAATATATGAGGTTTTTTCACTTAGGTTGTATACCTACATATTATACTATGGTTTTCCCTCGTTTTAAAACTTTTGCAAATGCTATCCTATGGTCTTTTGTCTTTTATTTTGCTTATTTGTACAACTATGTTTTAGACAATTGTCATATTAAATATAGTAGTGGTTCATTTGTTTTCTTTGCATTACATCCTTTGAAATATACCCTTGTTATTCATCCCTTCAATTAATGATGGGTGTTTGAATTGTTTCTAGTTTCCGACTTTATACACAGCGCTGCCACAGCATTCTTTTACAGCGGATACATGTGCATGAGTTTCTCTACCTGACAGTGGAATTGCTGGCTCATATGATATCCTACACTTTACTCAGTAGTACCAAAATAATTACCTAAGTGGGTGTGCACATTTATGCTTGCACAGCAATATTTGAAACTTCTCATTGCTCCATGTTTCTACCAAAACATGATTCTCAAAGTTCTAAAAAACATCTTTAGGAGATAGAGCATAAAGTGCACAAATCCTAAGTATACAGCTGTAACACAATTTCCTAAAGCAACATAAAGAACATGGCCAGCACCCCAGAAGGTTCCCTCATGCCCCTTCCCGGTTATTTCTCCCACAATCACTGTTCAGAAGTCTATCGCCATTAATTTTACCCATTCTTGAACTTCACATATGAATGGAATTGTATAGCATGTGTTCTTTTATGCCTGGCTTCTTCCACATTATGTCTGAGATTCGTCCAAGTTGTCCACTGTAGTTGTACTTAGTTGTCATTACATGGGGATGTATTGCAATGTATTAATTGCTTACACTGTTGATGGACATTTGATAGTTTACATTTTTTGGCCGTTACAGATTGTATTGCTGCTATGAACATTCTCTGTTTTTGGTGAACATGTAAATGCTTTTCTCTTGGCTAAATATTTAGGAGTGGAATTGCTAGATAATATGGTGGGCATTTGTTTAATAGATTCTACCAATTTCTCATGTGGTTGTACCAATCCATCCAGCAACGTATGAGAGTTGCTCCACATTGGCTCTGTTGAGATTGCCAGTCTTTTAATTATTCTGGTGGTTATGTAGTGGAATTTCATCGCAGTTTTCTTTTTTTTAAGGTTATTTATCTTGAGAGCGAGAAAGCATAAGTAGGGGAAGGGCAGAGAGAGAGGAGAAAGTGAGAATTCCAAGCAGGCTCTTTGCTGAGGGCACAGAGCCCCCACGCGGGGCTCAAACTCACGAGCTGTGAGATCATGACCTGAACCAAAGTTGGTTGCTTAACCACCCAGGCACTCCTCATCGCAGTTTTAATTTGTTTCCCTGATGGGTAATGATATTCAGCATCTTTTCACAGGTTTATTGGCTATTTGGATATTCTGGGGTGTGTGTGTGTGTGTGTGTGTGTGTGTGTGTGTGTGTTTTCCAAAGGTTTTTTTTTTTTTTTAATTTATTTTTTGTTTTTAAATCCTTGTTTATTTTTGAGAGAGAGCATGAGCTGGAAAGAGGCAGAAAGATGAGACAGAATATCCAAAGCAGGCTCTGCACTGACAGCAGTAAGCCAGATTTGGGGCTCTAACTCAGGAACCACAACATCATGACCTGAGCTGAATTTGGATGCTTTACTGACTAAGCCACCCAGGTGCCCCTTGTATATCCTGGGTTTTTTTTTTTTTTTTTAATTTACATCCAAATTAGTTAGCATACAGTGAAACAATGATTTCAGGAGTAGATTCCTTAATGCCCCTTACCCATTTAGCCCATCCCTCCTCCAGTAACCCTCTGTTTGTTCTCCATATTTATGAGTCTCTTCTGTTTTGTCCCCCTCCCTGTTTTTATATTTTGTTTCCCTTCCCTTATGTTCATCTGTTTTGTCTCTTAAAGTCCTCATATGAGTGAAGTCATGTGATTTTTGTCTTTCTCTAATTTCACTAATTTCACTTACCCTCCAGTTCCATCCATTTAGTTGCAAATGGCAAGATTTCATTCTTTTTGATTGCTGAGTAATACTCCATTGTATATATATACCACATCTTCTTTATCCATTCATCCATCGATGGACATTTGGGCTCTTTCCATGTGCATGTGTCCCTTCGAAACAGCACACCTGTATCCCATGGTTAAATACCTACTAGTGCAATTGCTGGGTCGTAGGGTATTTCTTTTGTATTTTATTTTATTTTATTTTATTTTATTTTATTTTATTTTATTTTATTTTATTTTATTTTATTTTTTTCAATATACGAAATTTTTTGTCAAATTGGTTTCCATACAACACCCAGTGCTCACCCCAAAAGGTGCCCTCCTCAATACCCATCACCCAACCTCCCCTCCCTTTCACCGCCCATCAACCCTCAGTTTGTTCTCAGTTTTTAAGAGTCTCTTATGCTTTGGTTCTCTCCCACTCTAACCTCTTTTTTTTTTTTTTTTCTTTCCCCTCCTCCATGGGTTTCTGTTGAGTTTCTCAGGATCCACATAAGAGTGAAAACATATGGTATCTGTCTTTCTCTGTATGGCTTATTTCACTTAGCATCACACTCTCCAGTTCCATCCACGTTGCTACAAAGGGCCATATTTCGTTCTTTGTCATTGCCATGTAGTACTCCATTGTGTATATAAACCACAGTTTCTTTATCCATTCATCAGTTGATGGACATTTAGGCTCTTTCCATAATTTGGCTATTATTGAGAGTGTTGCTATAAACATTGGGGTACAAGTGCCCCTATGCATCAGTACTCCTGTATCCCTTAGGTAAATTCCTAGCAGTGCTATTGCTGGGTCATAGGGTAGGTCTATTTTTAATTTTCTGAGAAACCCCTACACTGCTTTCCAGAGTGGCTGCACCAAGGGTCGTAGGGTATTTCTATGTTTAACTTTTTTAGGAACTTCCATACTGTTTTCCAGAGTGGCTGCACCAGCTTGCATTCCCACTGGCAGTGCAAAAGAGATAGATCCTCTTTCTCCACATCCTCACCAACATCTGTTTTTGCCTGAGTTGTTAATGTTAGCCATTCTGACAGGTGTAAGATGGTATCTCATTGTGGTTCTGATTTGTATTTCCCTGATGATGAGTGATGTTGAGCATTTTTTCATGTGTCAGTTGGCCATCTGGATGTCTTCTTTGGAAAAGTGTCTATTAGTGTCTTTTGCCCATTTCTTCACTGGATTATTTGTGTTTTGGGTGTTGAGTTTGATAAGTTTGTTATAGATTTTGGATACTAACCCTTTATCTGATATGTCATTTGCAAATATCTTCTCCCATTCTGTTGGTTACCTTTTAGTTTTGCTGATTGTTTCCTTCGCTGTGCAGAAGCTTTTTATTTTGATGAGGTCCCAGTAGTTCTTTTTGCTTTTGTTTCCCTTGCCTCTGGAGACGTGTTGAGTAAGAAGTTGCTGCGGGCAAGATCAAAGAGGTTTTGCCTGCTTTCTCCTTGAGGAATTTGATGGCTTCCTGTCTTACATTGAGGTCTTTCATCCATTTTGAGTTTATTTTTGTGTATGGTGTAAGAAAGTGGTCCAGGTTCATTCTTTGGCATGTCGCTGTCCAGTTTTCCCAGCACCACTTGCTGAAGAGACTGTGTTTATTCCGTTGGATATTCTTTCCTGCTTTGTCAAAGATTAGTTGGCCATATGTTTGTAGGTCCGTTTCTGGGTTCTCTATTCAGTTCCATTGATCTGAGTGTCTGTTCTTGTGCCAGTACCATACTGTCTTGATGATTACAGCTTTGTAGTATAGCTTGAAGTCCGGGATTGTGATGCCTCCTGCTTTGGCTTTCTTTTTCAAGATTGCTTTGGCTGTTTGGGGTCTTTTCGCGTTCCATACAAACTTTAGGATTGTTTGTTCTAGCTCTGTGAAGAATGCTGGTGTTATTTTGATAGGGATTGCATTGAATATGTAGATTGCTGTGGGTAGTATTGACATTTTAACAATGTTTGTTCTTCCTATCCAGGAGCATGGAATCTTTTTCCATTTTTTTATGTCTTCTTCAATTTCTGTCATAAGCTTTCTATAGTTTTCAGCGTATAGATTTTTCACCTCTTTGGTTAGATTTATTCCTAGGTATTTTATGGTTTTTGGTGCAACTGTAAATGGGATCAATTCCTTGATTTCTGTTTCTTTTGCTTCATTGTTGGTGTATAGGAATGCAACTGATTTCTGTATATTGATTTTTATATCCTGCAACTTTGCTCACTTCATGAATCAGTTCTAGCAGTTTTTTGGTGGAATCTTTAGGGTTTTCCATATACAGTGTCATGTCATCTGCAAAGAGTGAAAGTTTGACCTCCTCCTGGCCAATTTGGATGCCTTTTATTTCTTTGTATTGTCCGATTGCAGAGGCTAAGACTTCCAATACTATGTTGAATAACAGTGGCGAGAGTGGACATCCCTGTCTTGTTCCTGACCTTAGGAGGAAAGCTCTCAGTTTTTCCCCAATGAGGGTGGTATCAGTGTTGGGTCTTTCATATATGGCTTTTATGACCTCGAAGTATGATCCTTCTATCCCTACTCTCTTGAGGGTTTTTATCAAGAAAGAATGCTGTATTTTGTCAAATGCTTTCTCTGCGTCTATTGAGAGGATCGTATGGTTCTTGTCCTTTCTTTTATTGATGTGATGAATCACATTAATTGTTTTGCGGATATTGAGCCAGCCCTGCATCCCAGTTATAAATCCCACTTGGTCACGGTGAATAATTTTTTTTTTTTTATGTATTGTTGGATCCGGTTGGCTAATATCTTGTTGAGGATTTTTGCATCCATGTTCATCAGAGAAATTGGTGTGTAGTTCTCCTTTTTAGTGGGATCTCTGTCTAGTTTGGGAATCAAGGTAATGCTGACTTCATAGAATGAGTTTGGAAGTTTTCCTTCCATTTCTGTTTTTTCGAACAGCTTCAAGAGAATAGGTGTTAACTCTTCCATAAATGTTTGGTAGAATTCCCCTGGAAAGCCATCTGGCCCTGGACTCTTGTTTCTTGGGAGGTTTTTTATTACTAATTTGATTTCTTTACTGGTTATGGGTCTGTTCAAATTTTCTATTTCTTCCTATTTCAGGTTTTTTTTTTCAGAGTTTATAGCATTTGGGTTTTATTTTATTTATTATTTTTTAATATGAAATTTATTGTGAAATTGGTTTGCATGCAACACCCAGTGCTCATCCTAGCAGGTGCCCTCCTCAATGCCCATCACCCACTTTCCCCTCCCTCCCACCCCCCATCAACCCTCAGTTTATTCTCAGTTTTTAAGAGTCTCTTATGGTTTGCCTCTCTCTCTTCCTGTTTCAGTTTTGGTAGTATATGTGTTTCTAGGAATTTGTCCATTTCTTCCAGGTTGCCCATTTTATTGGCAGATAATTGCTCATAGTATTCTCTTATTATTGTTTTTATTTCTGCTATGTTGGTTGTGATCGCTCCTCTTTCGTTCTTGATTTCATTTTTTTGGGTCCTTTCCTTTTTCTTTTTGATCAAACTGGCTAGTGGTTTATCAATTTTGTTAATCCTTTCAAAGAATCAGCTTCTGGTTTCATTGATCTGTTCTGCTTTTTTGGTTTTGATAGCATTAATTTCTGCTCTAATCTTTATTATTTCCTGTCTTCTGCTGGTTTTGGGTTTTATTTCCTGTTCTTTTTCCAGCTCTTTAAGGCATAAGGTTAGGTTGTGTATCTGGGATCTTTCTACCTTCTTTAGGAAGGCCTAGATTGCTATATACTTTCCTCTTATGACTGCCTCTGCTGCGTCCCAGAAGTTACCCTGTTTTTTAAAGTGTCTGTTCAGGTCTTTTCACTCACTGCCCTTAAAAATTTTTTGTCTTCATTTAAAGACAACTTTTTATTTTCATATTGTAAATGTAGTTTAAAGAATTCCTATATATTCTTTTTTAAAGTTTATTATTTTTTAATTTTTTTAATGCTTATTTATTTTTGAGAGAGAGAGCGAGCACGCGCGAGTCTGGGAGGGACAGAGGGTGAGGAAGATTCAGAATCTGAAGCAGGCTCCAGGCTGTCAGTTGTCAGCACAGAGCCAGATGCAGGGCTTGAACCCACAAATCATGAGATCATGACCTGAGCCAAAGTCCTATGCTTAACTGACTGAGCCACCCAGGCATCCCCTTAATTGTATTATTTATTTTGAGAGAGAGTGTGCAAGTGGGGGAGGGGCAGAGAGCGATGGAGAGAAAGAAAGAATCCCAAGCAGGCTTCACACAGTCAGCATGGAGCCCAGTGTGGAGCTTAAACCCACGAACTGCAAGATCATGACCTGAGCTGAAGTTGGACGCTTAACTGCCTGAGCCACCCAGGCTCCCCGAATTCCTATGTATTCTTCACTCAGGTGCCCATGGTGCAATGATGAAAATCAGGAAATTTACACAGAAATAAGATTTTTGACTAATTTACAAACCTTACTTAAATTTTGCTAATTGTCCTATCAGTGCCCTTTTCTGTTCCAGGACCCAATATAAAATACTTCATTGATTTAGTTGTCTTGTCTATTCCCATCAGACATAGTTCTTTAGTTCTTTTCATCTTTCATGACCTTGATACTTATGTAGGGTACTGGCCAGTTTTCTTGTAGGATGTCTTTCAATTTGGATTTGTCTGCTTTTTCCTCATGGTTAAATTTAGACTATGCATTTTTGGCTAAAAGATCACAGAAATAGTGTTTATGTTCTTCTCAATGTGTCATATAATGATACCAGTATATCTCATTACTGGTAATGTTAACTATGATCACTTGGTTGAGATGGTATCTGCCAGGTTTCTTCCTTGTAAAACTATTTTTCTCTTTTTAGTTAATAAGTATCTTGTGGGGAGATGTTTTAGAGACTATGCAAAACTGCTGTTCTCATGGGGGTGCCTGGCTGGCTCAGTCATAAGACCATGTGACTCTGGATCTCAGGGTCATGTGTTTGAGCCTCATGTTAGGGGTAGAGATTACTTAAATAAATAAACTTAAAAAAATACTGTTCTCATCATACTTTCACCCATTGATAATTCTTATCTGTAACAACTATTACTGTGGTGTGTGCCTAGTGGTGGTTTTCTCTTTCCATCATTCCTTCTATACTTATTAAATTCTGTAAAAAGCTGTCCATTATTCCTCATGTGTTTATTCAATTACTTGTTTATTAACTAATGGATACTTATTTTGTTCTATGAGTTTTAATCCATTATTATTGTTATATAATTTGTTGCTCAAATTGTCCCAGATTTGGCCATTAGGAACTCCAAATTAGCTCCTGTGTCCTTTCAACATGGCATCATTTTTGAGTACTTTCTTATGCCTATGTATATGTCTTCTCCCATTTTCCTGGCAGGTTTTTAGCCCTTTGTTTTTTATGATTAGTGCTTTTTCCATATCTTGAAAAGAAATCTTTATATTTCCAAGTTCCTGCAGATATTCTATGTTTTCTTACAGATTTAGCTTTCATATTTAAGTCTGTTGTCCATCTTGAATTAGTTTTTGTATATGGTATTTATTGAAAACACCATCTTTGCACATCTGAAATGCTAGAGGCTTTTATCATAAATCAGGTGATATATACTGTCATCCTCTTTCTGGACTGTAATTCTGTTTTATTTTATTTTATTTTATTTTTTATCAATGCCACTGTCTTGAAATCTATAGTATTAGTTCTCCAACCTTGTTTCTTTTCTTTTTTAAGATTGTCTTAGCTGTTGTAAGTCTCTTGGATGTCAGAATCAACTTGTTAATTCTCACCAAAAATAAAAAATCCTTGCTGGGGTTTTGTTTGTGAATCTATATGTTAATTTGGGGAGAATTGACATCCTATCAATATTGAATCTTCCAATTAATAAATATAGTATATGTCTACATTTGTTAAGGTCTTTAATTTCTCTCAATGATTTGTTGTAGTTTTCAATGCACATCTTTTATTATATTTGTGCCTGGGTATTTGACATTGTCAGTGGTATTTAATTTTTTTTTCCAGTGTTTATTGCTAGAAGTACAATTTTTTTTTTTTAATTTTTTTTTTCAACGTTTATTTATTTTTGGGACAGAGAGAGACAGAGCATGAACGGGGGAGGGGCAGAGAGAGAGGGAGACACAGAATCGGAAACAGGCTCCAGGCTCTGAGCCATCAGCCCAGAGCCCGACGCGGGGCTCGAACTCACGGACCGCGAGATCGTGACCTGGCTGAAGTCGGACGCTTAACCGACTGCGCCACCCAGGCGCCCCTACAATTTTTTTTTTTTTTTTTATATTGTCCTTGTATCTAGCATCTACAGAACACCTACTGTAGATGCTATTTATCAAGTCGGAAGTTCTCATTCGTTAAGATTTTTACATTAATGGGGGCTGAATTTAGCAATTGCATTTTCTGTGTCTTTCGAGAGGATATTTTTTTTACTATTATTATCAATGTGGTAAATTATCTTAAGTTTCATACCTTGAACCAACCTATCATTCCTGAAATAAATCTTACTTGCCCATAGAGTATTAAACTTTTTAACAATTTCACTGGGTTAGATATGCTAATGAACTTCTGCATGTATGTTCATGAGAAATATTGGCCCATAATTTTCATTTTATGTCTTTGTTTTGATATCAGTCTTATATTAGCCTCATAAAATGAATTAAGAAGAATTCCCTGTGTTTTTCTATTCACTATGGGTAAGATTAAAGGTTTTCCTTAAATTTGGAAGAATTCACTGGTGAAGCTATCTGGGCCTGAACTTTTCTTGATAGGAAGATTTTAAACTGTGGAATCAATTTACCTCTTCAGATGTTTCAGGTTTTTTTGTCTGTTTTGTCCATTTTGGCATGTTTTAAAAGAATTTGTTTCATCTAAGCTTTCAAATTTAAGAGCATGAAGTTATTAGTGTTATGTTTTTAATGTCTGTGGCATCTATAATGATGTTCACGTTTTCATTCTTGATTTTGTTCATTTGTGTTATCCCTCTCATTTTCATCAGTGGTATTGGTAACATTTTTTCTTCTGGGTACTTTCAAAACTTTTTTCTCGGGTTGTGGTTTTGCTTTTTGTTTTCTGTGTTTTCCTTTTTATTTATTATTCTTCAGGTTTGCTGAGCTTGAAACTCTTGTTGAGGCTTTTAATCAGTTAATCAGTTCAGACAATTATTACTCTCCAATCTCTTTTATTCCTCAGACACTCCACTAACATATATGGTAAATCTTTGGACTGTGTCCCTTTTGTCTTATACTCACTTCTGTTCTTTCTGTTCTTTTTTTCTACTTCATGTGGATTTTTTTGTTTGTTTTTGACTTGTCTTTCAGTTCATTAATTCTTTTTTCTTTTTAATTTTTTTAATGTTTAATTGTTTTGGAGAGCGGGGGAGGGGGCAGAGAGAGAGGGATACAGAATATGAAGCAGGCTCCCTGCAGTCAGCGCAAAGCCGGATGTGGGACTTCAACCCACTAACCACGAGATCATGACCTGAGCTGAAGTTGGACACTTAACTGACTTAGCCACCCAGGTGCCTCTGAGATCAGTAATTCTGTTAATTTTCTTCCTTCCTTCCTTCCTTCTTTCTTTCTTTCTTTCTTTCTTTCTTTCTTTCTTTCTTTCTTTCTTTCTTCTTTCTTCTTAGTTTATTTATTTATTTGGTAATCTCTATATCCAATGTGGGGCTCAAAGTCACGGCCCTGAGATCAAGAATCATGTGTTCTTGTGCCTAAGCCAGCCAGGTGCCCTAATTTCTTAATTTCCTCATTTACTGATGTAGGTTGCCTATTTGGTTCTTTTTTACAGATTTCAGTTCTGTTTAATTTCTTTATCTTACCCATTTCCTTATATTTTGGTTGTTTTTAACATTTTAAAACTATTTTAAAGCTATTTTAAATTGTTTGCCAACTCTAATATCTGTATTGTCCATGGTTCTGTTTTCTGGCTTTATCTCTGAGCATATCTAGCATTTTTTTTTTAAATTTTTTTTAAATGTTTATTTATTTTTGAGACAGAGAGAGACAGAGCATGAATGGGGGAGGGTCAGAGAGAGAGAGAGAGAGAGAGACAGAATCTGAAGCAGGCTCCAGGCTCTGAGCTGTCAGCACAGAACCCGATGCGGGGCTCGAACTCACGGACCGTGAGATCATGACCTGAGTCGAAGTTGGACGCTTAACCGACTGAGCCACCCAGGCGCCCCTATCTAGCATTTTTTAATTGGATGATAGATATTGTGTCGAAAACAACCGTGGAGGCCAAGGGCAACCACTACCTACATCTAGCCTTCTCGTTATATCAGAACAATTAAAGTGCTTTTCAGGTCTCTTTTACTAACAAATACAATTCTTAGTATACAAGAAATTTTCAGGATAATGTTGGAAATAATTTAAAACATTATATTTTTATTAAAAGACTGCTTGTTTAGAAGAGTGCAAAATTCTCAAAAATTTTATTTAGTAGATTTCAGAGGGCTCTCTTGTCTGTAGTGGTATCTTTTGGTGGTGCTCCATACCCAACATGTGGTCATTTTGTAAACATACTACAGTCTTGGCCACAGAGATTACTGGTTTTAAAAGGAAGGGTCAGGGGCGCTTAGGTGGCACAGTTGGTTGAGTGTCCAACTCTTGGTTTCAGCTCAGGTCATGATCTCACAGTTGGTGAGTTTGAGCCCCACACTGGGATCTGCGCTGATAGCGTGGAGCCTGCTTGGGATTGTCTCTCCTCTCTGTCTCTCCTGCGCTTGTGCGCACGTTCTCTCTCTCTCTCTCTCTCTCTCTCTCTCTCTCAAAAATAAATAAATAAACTTAAAAAAAATAAAAGAAGAAGGAAAGGGCAGATTCCCCAGATGCAAGAATTCAGCTGGAGATGATATACTCTAGGAGCAAAGATGAAGAGGGTTGGGAATGTAACAGACATAATATGGAGCTATTGAAATAAGAATGTTTCCTGACCACGTCACCTGGGTGGCTCAGTCAGTTGAAGGTCCAACTCTTGATTGTGGCTCAGGTCATAATCCCAGGGTTATGGAATTGAGCCTAGTGTTGGACTCCACTCATGCTGAGTGTGGACCCCACTTAAGATTCTTTCTCCCTCTGCCCCTCTTCCCTGCTTTGTGTGTGTACTCTGTCTCTAAAATTAAAAAAAAGGGGGGGGGTTTCCTTGCTCATTTGACTTGGAAGGTGCAGCACTTGAGATTGTCCCTTTAACCAAGGAAAGACCAGTAGGAGAGACCAGAAAAGGGGACTTTAAAGTGAGAAGTATGGGAGAAGGAGTTGTTTCCAAGTCTTTCTGGATTACTGTTGATTCTTTAGTATATAGCACAGTGCCTGGCATATAATAGATTATGTTGGTCGATTTGAAAAACAAACTAAGAGCTTAATAAATAGTAATAATAAAAATATTAAAGGAGTGCTTTCAGGTTTTAAAGAAGAGACATTTGTGGATTACCTTGGTTTTCATTTCCTGAAATAAATAAATAAATAAATACACACACACACACACACACACACACACACACACACACCCTTAGTGGAATGCAGTAAGTGCTAGGGGTAGATGTATCCATTAAATAATTGATAACAAGGTTCTTTGTCCTGGGTGGTCACTTTTACATACAGTTATTGATAAATTGTTTAATCATCAAGGAGTTTTGTACATAGGGATGTTCACTGCCCTTTATAATGCTCAGTTTATTATATTCCTATATCTAATAAACAGAAAGAACATATTTTATAAAACATTTCAACATTGATCTCAAATTAAGTTACTCCTCTTAAACAATTTAGACATCTATTAGTATTTTAGTATAATGTTCTTTGGGTCATTTTAAACATCTTAAGCACATATCATGTATACAATTATTACAAATTTTATTACTACGCTTACAGTTAAAAGCTATTCTAAAGCATCAGTGATATGGATTTAGTCCATTTCTACATTATTTCTATACTTTTTAATTTCTTCCCATTGTTACGCGAATTAATCATCTTCCTAAAGTTTTTGTAATATTGCTGTGTTCGCTTTCCTGGGTTTCAGTTTTCTTAAGATTCATTAATCCCAAAAATCGTCTCAAACTGTGCAAGATTAGAGGATGGTTCATCAACCAGTTATTTCTTGGTCAGGACACAGGACTTGATTGTACAAAACAAGATCATTAAAAACTGTTTAGACAAATGTATATCCAAACTAAAATGTATATGATCAACTTTTAGGAGTTATTTGAAATTCGTATAAAGGTAAAATGATATGTATGCAAGGATTTTTTTAAAGTTTATTTTGAGAGAGAGAGAGAGAGTGAGTGTGTGTGCACAAACAGGGGAGGGGCAGAGAGAGAGGGAGGGAGAGAGAGAATCCCAAGCAGGCTCCGTACTATCAGTGCAGAGCCAGACTTGGAGCTGGAACTCAGGAGCCATCAAATCATGACCTGAGCCAAAATCAAGAGTCAGACATTAAACTGACTGAGCCACCTAGGCACCTCTATACAAGGATATTTATTACAGCATTGTTTGTAATAGAAGACAAGAAACAGCCCCAAATGGTCATGGGCCGCAGATTGGTTAAATAAAAGTGTATCCATTTAATGAAATACAATGTAGCTAAGGGAATTTCAGCTCTGTGGGTACAAGTTACGTTCCAGTTCAAGATACATTATGTAAAGGGGCGCCTGGGTGGCTCAGTCGGTTAAGCGGTTAAGCGTTTAGCATCTGCAGGTCATGATCTCATGGTCCGTGAGTTTGTGCCCCGCATCGGGCTCTGTGCTGACAGCTCAGAGCCTGGATGGAGCCTGCTTCAGATTCTGTGTCTTCTTCTCTTTCTGACCCTCCCCCGTTCATGCTCTGTCTCAAAAATAAATAAACGTTAAAAAAATTTTTTTTAAAGATACATTAAGTAAAAATAGAAATGTGTATAACAGTGTATATAATATGCAATCAGTTGTGTAAAAAAATTATATCTTTGTGTGTAGATGTGTATATATGTATACTATTTTCTCCAAGCCCATATTAGATTGCTGAAATCTATCCTACTTCAAAGCCTGAGGTCTCTGGAGTAGGGAATAATGAAAGATTTGCCCATTTTTCTCACTGATACCCCTTTTTTATTTGTATTTGTGTGGGGTGAACAGAGGGGAATGATCATCTGGGAGCTATGCAGCAAGTGGGATCTTATGTAGCTTCTTTTGCCTTCCCCAGTTCTGCCCTTTTCCAAAAGGATCCCAGAGGAAGACTGATCTTTTTCTGCAAATACCAAAGCCATGGCTCAGGTGAGATGCTGTTTCCTTTTGCTCAAAGAGAGTTATTTTTACCCCTAGTACATGTAAACATTTGCCTTCTTCATCATGATATTTTTGATGTTTAAAAAAAAACCAAAAACTTT
The DNA here is from genome assembly GCF_016509475.1 of Prionailurus bengalensis. NCBI lineage: Eukaryota > Metazoa > Chordata > Mammalia > Carnivora > Felidae > Prionailurus > Prionailurus bengalensis. Next base: position 17,427,691 of record NC_057352.1, on the reverse strand, counting down.
TTCAGACAGTTTAGTTAAAAGCTGTGCTAAAGTTCTCTTAACCTTGCTCTAAAGAGAAAGATCTTCAATAAGTCAATTCAAAAATTTCTCTCTTGGTGGAGATATTTATAGAAAAAAGAATTTGTTCTATAACCATTGTTGGAAAAAAGAAACAAGGTCTGGTTAAAGATTTTTACACTCTCAAATTACGGGTAACGGTTAAGGGCCAGCCAAGTTGTTGGTTAACAAGTTTCTGTGACGAGGTCGTAATCAGATTATAAATCCTTCAGAAAATTCTTATGGATTCCATCAAGAATCCTTGTTTGTTCTCACAAAGAGATTGTTAATTACATAATGTAAAAATGGTCTGATTGAGGCCAGGCTCCAAAAAAAAAAAACTTTTACATGGTCCATTCAGGAACCTGACCCTCATTTCTTCATAAAAACCCAGTGTCCTTCCCAGTTCCGTCTTCTTTTAAGCAACGTTTACAAATTCATTTAGTAAGTCCTTCAGATCTTCTGTCTTAGACTTCTGCCAAAAAGAATAGAAATGTGTTCCCCATTTGTTAATGAATCTAATTTGCTTGGACAGTGATTTGATGAGATGGAGATAAATAATTAGGGGCACCTCATAGGGAAAAGGCCTGATCATCACAGACCTAGGGTTTCCAAGAAGAAAATATGTGGAATGGTTTTGATTGATATCATTCTTAGTACATGGAAGATCTCCTGGTGTATGAGCCTTTCAGGTTTGGGGGTGTGACTCATAGTTAGTACAAAGCTCTGACACCTATATTTTAACAGATCATCCATAATAAATAGACTTCAGTAATGCCATTGTGTGAATTTGGATCATTTTCCGTCACCTTCCTATATCTCAGGAACAAAGGGAATTTACTGTTGAGCAATGGGTAGTTATAAGTAAAATTGGGCCAGTATTAAGGATTTAAAAATTACTTTAACATCAATATCTGAAAACAAAAGAAAACTTGTTTTATATCCATGTGATAGAATATTATTCAGTGAAAAAAATATGCTAATGAAAAGAATTTATTAAGGTGCACCTGGCTGGCTTAGTCAGAGGAGCTCTTGATCTTGGGGTTGTGAGTTCAAGCCCCATGTTGAGTATGGAGATTGCCTAAATAAATTAAAAAAATTTTTTTTTCTTAAAAAATAAATTGTTATAACAAGGAATTAACTCTTACTATATAATAGTGTGACATGAGAAAGGATCAGTCTTGAATTTTACGCAAATTTAATTTTCTAAGATAAAATATTTTTTAAAGTCATTTTACACATTTTGCAAGTAAAGTAGTGCTATTCTAATCTTGCCCCATCACCCACTCCCAAAAGGTGATTGCCCTCAGCTGTCTTGAATATGGTTTAATTGCTATCTTTTGATGAATCAATTTTACTCTCTTGACTTACTACAAAGTGGAAGGGACATTGTATATTCTTGTATCGCACCCTTCATTTCCTCTGATAGTTATTAATCATATTACAATTTTTTTTTGTCAAATCAGTAGTGTACACAATATCATGACTGCAAATATTGCTTACTGATGAGCCAGCTCATAGCTCCATTCTATTACAGCCTTTCATTTTTCCTGTGGTTAATTGCTTTTTTTCCCCCCATTTCCTTCATTGTCCATTTTTTCCATCTGATCAAACACATTAATTCGTTTTGAGTACGGAGACTGCCATCTCCATTCCCTTTTTCACCCTGCTCCCACCTGGTCCTGTTACTGTCTAGACTACTGCATAGTTTTCCCAAGACTTCCATTTTTGTGGTTTTCCTGAGATTTTCCTTCACTGTTCTCCTGTGTTAATTCACATATTTCTTGAATACTACGTCTTGTTCTTTTCTGGTTTACTTCCTTCTTTTTGGTGGAGCACATCTTCTGGTACTTTCCTAAGAAATTATGAGGTCCTTTTATGTCTAGAAATGTCTTTTTTCAATCCTCACAACAGAATGATAGTTTAGTTATGGAATGTAGGTGAGAATTTCTTTTCTCTATCAGCATATTGAAGAATTATTCTTACCATTTCTTGTTTTTAGTAGTGTTCTTGAGAACCTTATTGCCTCTCTGATTCTTGATGTCTTTTATATGATCTGCTCTCCTCTGGATGGTTTTAATGTCTTCTCTTTATCCCTTATTCTGAAATTTTACTCTTAGCTACTTGGGAAAAGAAGAGAAAGAAAGAGGCTCACATGTGTTGGTGACTTACTGTAGGGCAAGTAGAGAAAAAAAGCTTATATGTACTGAATGGCAAGGATTATGCTAGCCATTTGTATATACTATTTCACTTAATTGGGATGCCCCTCTTAGCTGGATTTTGTACCTTCCTAATTTTGTCTGGGGGAAACAGAATAAACACGGAAACACAAGATTCAGTCCTGCTTATTTGTTTACAGTCCTCCACTTGCGTCCGAAACATCCAGCCCCACTCTATATGCTTGCTATTTTTCACTTCTCCCTTTATTCTTTTCTTCTCTCTTTCCTTCACCAAGAACAAAACAAAAACAAAAATATAAAACATTTCTTTTTATTAATCAAGTCATATACATGGTTGTTGTTCCAGGAATCAGTGATGTTCAGTGATGTGTCCATAGACTTCTCTCAGGAGGAGTGGGAATGCCTGAATGATGATCAGAAAGATTTATACAGAGATGTGATGTTGGAGAATTACAGCCACCTGGTTTCAATGGGTAAGGACGTCTGTCCATAATCAGATTCTGCCGTCAGAAGCTCTATTTTCTCCCATGTGAAATACCTGCCTTTCAAGTAGGTATTTCTACATCCTGTTCTTAGAAGAATGTTTTTAATATTGTAGTGTTAGAACAAAGAAGCTACACTGAGATATGGGGGAGTTTCAAGTCCTATGTTGTTTCATAAATCTGATATACCTTTCTTTGACCTTTTCTTAATGAAGGGACTGAATTTGAATACTGGTATATTCTCATCATAAACGTATCTCCTTACTTCTTTTATAAGCAGGACATTCTGTTTCTAAACCAGATGTGATCTCCTTTTTGGAGCAGGGGAAGGAGCCCTGGTTGGTTGACAGAGAACTAACAAGAGACCGGTGGCCAGGTAAGTGAAGCTCGTCAGGTAATTACTCAGTTGGTCATTGGAGAGACTGCACCTTTGAGGTGCTCTCTGGGAATCTCCCCTTAGGCCTATTGTACAAAAGTAAGCCTTTCAGCATGAACTTTCAAATGACCTTACCTTTTCCTCTTACTTAACACACTCTACCTGCTTTTCTTCGCTTATACTTCTTTCCATTTCCTCTTGTAATTGCCCAATTCTAACCAGCCAGTGCCCTCCTCTACGCTTTCTAATGATATTCCTTTCTATCCATATTTTGGATCTATTTTCTTATCACTTTCTCATCCTCTTTAGTATTTAGTCTTAAAGAAGCATCACTGTCTCCTGACATTTTTTTTTTTTTTTTTTTTTTTTTTTTACATTGCCAAAGGCTTATTTTCTTTAGGGTGTTTTAGATGAAGTAGCTCATACAGTCATTGATTCATTCATACTTAGAACAAACATTTACTGATTTTTGAATGTGTGAGGTACTCTCAGAGGTACTGCAGAGATTAAAAAAAGGAATAAGCAATTTCAGAATTTATAGCTTAATAGGAGTACTAGAACACACCTATATATATAGCTTCTATAAAGTAGAACCATCATAAAAGAGGTTAAAATAGGGAGCTCAGAAAAAATGAGGGCTAAGGATATAGAAGAGAAGTTGATCCACGCAGATACTATATCCACATAGATACATGAGTGTGCATGTCGTTAACTTTAGATAGAATGTTGGAAATAAAGGCTCTGTACCTCCATTGAGAACTTAAAGCTAGCAAAGATAAACAAAACTTGATATGAATGAGTTAAAACAGGACAGCACATTGATTCATTCAGTATATGTTTATTGAGTACCTGTTGTATGCCCAGTACTATTCTTAACACTGATATTACAGCAGTGAACAGAACATGCAAAATCTCTATTCCTGGAGCTTACCTTCTAGTGCTGAGAGAGATATAAAAATAAATGAATATATAGGTCATGTAACAGTGCTAATAAGAAAAACAAAGTAGAGGAAGAGCGTAGAGGATACTATCTTATATGATGGGGTAAGACTAACTTTTCCAGTTAAGTGACATTTGGACAGAAACGTGAAGAAGTACAACAGTAAATCATTGTATGTGGTTAGTGGAAGGAAGAACATTACAGAGGGTGGAAGCCAAACATTCCAGGGCCCTGAAGCAGGTGTGCATTGGCTGTGTTCAGGGAGCAGGAGCCAGGAGGCCAGTGCTTTATCTTATCCTGGTTGGTCAAGTATTTTCAAATAAACCGGAGATTTGACGTCATTTCACCTTTGCATAATCTCAATTTGTAGTTGTAAAAAATATGGACATTTTTTTCCCTTATACAATTTTAACGCCATTATCATCTCTAATAAATTTTACAATTTCTTGGTATACTGGATTGTTTTCATGTCATTATAGTGAGTACTAGTGAGAGTGGACATTTTCATCTTAATGGTGCTCTTTAACTTGTTCACTACTAAATTTTGCCCTTTTCACCTATTACTATCCTTATTTTTTCAAATTTTATGGACTTTATGTAATAAGAATATGTACCCATTTCTAGAAGGTGCTTTTACTTTTTAATTTTAATTTGCATTGGTGTCTTTAATGTGTATGTTGTAATGTGTTTGTAGTCAGCTCCTTAAATGATTATTGTGATGAATTTTATAAATTTTTGTTGTTTTTTAGTTTTCTGCGATTTGTTTTATACCATTTAAATCCACTTTTAGTTTCTTTTTCAATAAAGTATAAATTAAGAGTCCAAATCCATTAACCTCCCTCCCCCCTACACGCACGCACACATACAATTTAGCACACTTTCATCATTTAGCTTACTTCATCTTTGTTTTATCTGCCTGTTCAATAACAAGTTCTGATTTATGTTAGTTTGTATGTCAGCTTCTTTTTCTTGTATCTGTCTGTCTACTTATGCCTACGGAGATAGATATGCCTAGCAGAAGTTAATATATTGTCATTCTTTTTATTGGAAATTATTAAAAATCATGTAACAAGCTGCAGGTGGACATTTAAACCGTTATGAAATGAACTTTCATGTAACCATTACCCAGGTAAAAAACTACAACACTACCAGCACAGATCTCTTTGTGTCCACAAGATCTTTGTGTCCTTTCATAGTTTTACTAAGAGTGCCATCCACAATATATAGTTTAGTTTTAGTTGGGTGTGAATTTTATAGACATGTAATCATACTATAATAGGTATTATTTTATGCCTTGCCTTTTTTTTTTTTAATGTTTATTTATTTTTGAGAGACAGAGAGAAACACTGTGAGCAGGGGAGGGCCAGAGAGAGAGGGAGACACAGAATCTGAAGCAGGCTCCAGGCTCTGAGCTGTCAGCACAGACCCCAACGCAGGGCTCGAACTCACAAACCACAAGATCATGACCTCAGCCGAAGTCAGGTGCTTAACCGACTGAGCCACCCAGGTGCCCCTAATTGCTCTTACTTTTATAAAAAGTCCTGATCTCTGGTGAGAGAACTCTCCACCCTTTCCTTCAGAAGTGCTTGGTTTTACTTTGTCTTCCATATGAATTAAAAAATTTACATTAAGTAAAGTTTCATTAAAAATGTCTTTTTCAACATCCATCCATGAATACAACTCTCAACAAAGTGGGTATATAGGGGAATGTACCTCAGTGTAATAAAGTCCATATATGTAAGCCTACAGCTAACATACTCAACTGAAAGCTTTTCTTTTAAGATCAGGAATAAGACAAGGATGCCTACTCTCACCACTTATTAAACAGTACTAGAAGCCTTAGAATAATTAGACAAGAAAAAGAAAGAAAAGGCATCTAAATTAGAAAGGAAGAAATAAAACCATCTGTGTTTGCAGATGACATGATATTATATATACAAAACTTTAAAGACTCCACTAAAAACTATTAAAATTAATAAATGAATTCAGTGAAGGTCCAGGATACAAAATCAATATATAAAAATCAGTTGCAGGGACACCTGAGTGTCTCAGTCTGTTAAGCATCTGATTCTGGATTTTGGCTCAGGTCATGATCTCACAATTCATGGAATCGAGCCACACGTTGGACTCTGGGCTGACAGCACGGAGCCCGGTTGGAATTATCTTACTCTCTCTCTGCCCCTGTCCCACTTGCAAGCTCTAGCTCTAAATAAATAAATAAATAAATAAATAAACGATTGCATTTCTATACACTAACAATGAACATTCAGAAGAGAAATTGAGAAAATCCCTTTTACAATTGCATCAAAAAGAATAAAATACCTAGGAATAAATTTAGCCAATGAGGTGAAAGACCTGTACACTGAAAACTATAAGACATTGATGAAAGAAATGGAAAAAACACAAATAAATAGACACTACCCAAAGCAAGTTACAGATTCAATGCAATCCCTATCAAAATTCCAGTGGTGCCTTTTATAGAAATAGAACAATCATAAAATTGTCTAGAACCATGAAAGACGCAAATAGCCAAAACAGTCTTGGAGGCATCACACTTCCTGATTTCAAACTATATTAAAAGGTATCAAAATCAAAACAGTATGGTATTGGCATAAAAACGGATGCATCAATCAATGGAACAAAATAGAGAGCCCAGAATTAAACCCTCACATATATGGTTAATTAATTTTTAACAACGGATCCAAGAATATACAGTGGGGAAAGGACAGTCTCTTCAATAAATGGTTTTGGGAAAACTGGACAGCCACATATGAAAGAATGAAACTGGACCACTATCTTACATCATATACAAAAATCAGCCCAAAATGGATTAAGGACCTGAACATAAATAAGACTTGAAACCACAAAATTCCTAGAAGAAAATGTAGGCAGTAAGCTCTTAGATCCTTTGCAATTTTTTGGATTTGACAACAAAATAAAGACAGCAAAAGCAAAAATAAATGAGTGGGACTACATCAAACTCAAAATCTGCACAGCAAAGGAAATGGTCAACAAAATGAAAAGACGACCTACAGAATGGGAGAAAATGTATGCAAATCATATATCTGATAAGGAGGTAATATATAAAATATATATACAGAATCCATAAACTACATAGCAAAAATTCCAATTAAAATACAGAAAGTATAAAAGAAATGGAAATTTTAGAACTAGAAAATATAGTGGCCAAAATTTTTAAAACTACTGCATAAGCTCAATAGAATGGAAATAACAGAGAAAAATTGGTGAACTTAAAGATGAGCCAAACTAGTTCACATAAATACCAGAATAAAGATCAAAAACTTAAAAAGAATCTATAGCTTCAGGGACATGTGAGACAACAGAGTTTTAACATTCATGTCCTTGAAGTCCCAGAAGGAGAAAGTTCAGGACTGGAAAAAGTATTTGAGGAAATAATGGCTTACCAAATTTGGTGAAAGATATATCAGTTCAAAAGGCTCAGCCACCCCAAACAAGATAAACACAAAGAAATCCATACCCAGACACATCATAATCAAATTGCTGCAAATGGATGACCAAAAAGGTAATGAAAGAACCACAGAAAAATAATGCATTACTTATAGGGAAACAATTATTTGAATGACTGGATTTCTCTCTTTGTAAACCATGGAGGCCAGAATAAAGTGGAATAAAATTTTATTGTGCTAAAAAACTGTGAACCCAGATTTACAAATCCAGCAAAAACCTACCAGGAATGAAGGTGAAATTAAGGAAGGCAATACTGTAAATGTAGATGGCAACTGAGACTCGCTTGAAGGTCCCTATGAGATATGACAGTGGTGGGAAGACTGGCTAATGAGACAATTTATATACCATGTTAGAGGGGTAAACACTAGTTAAGTCTAGGAGACAGCTGTCTGTGCCAATTCTGGCCCAGTGCTTCCACATAATGTCTTTCAAGGAAAGTCAGGAATCCAGATTTTCATATTAAATCTGATAGCTCAATGTTGATAACTAATTCAAAACTTCAGAAAATTTGTTGGGGGCAACATCAAACAAATATGTAAGATACAACCTGATTCATCAGATTTTTACTTCTGTGGAGTTTTCTTTTTCTTTCTTTTTCTTTTTTTTTTTTTTTAACCTCAGAAATTCTACCAAGGTACATCTGGTTAAAACTCCTCATAAATTGTGCTCAACACAGAAGGGAACTTCTTTTTACTCAGAGGTTTCTTCAACCCTGGAAATTAGTTTTGTTGTTAGCTCTGCATCATCCCCAAGTTCTCCTTCCAGAACTCATATCTTACATTTATTTTATTGCCCATATAATTTTCCTTTCCTATGACTCCCACCACTTTTTTGTCACCTTTTCTATCTTTTCCCCTCTGAGAATTTTTTTTTTCATGAATTCTAGTTTTCATGATGATTGACTTTTCACTGTGGAATTTGAAGATTTAGTTTATACCTTTTTTCACCCTCCAAATATAATTATATCACAATTTTTAAAGTATTATTCAGCTTGCTTCATGACAATGAAATGGCTTTCATTTCTGAGTTCTGTAGTCACATTTCACTTCTTTTAGGACTTGTTCTTTTCTATGCAATTAATCCTTGTCTTAATTGAGAATTGCTGAGTTTTCTGAGTATCTCTCATTAATCTAACTCTCTTCAGACACATCAGGTAACTGGTTTATTTTTTAAGAGACATTTCTCCTCTAACCCTCTGTTCTGCCCCAGTTGAGACATACATAGCTATCATTTTAGAATTTCTCTTCATTATCATCCCATTGATTCCCTTTACCATGTTCCTTTGAATTTCTTTTGATTCTCTATGTGGATATCTTGGATACCTTTGTCTTGACTGTTGGATCCCTTTCCTTTCTCTTTCTTGGTTTATCCCTTTATTATTCTGACACACACCTTCCAAAAGCAACCAAGGAAAGTATGCAAGAAAAATAAATAGTGTATTTTGTGGGGCTGCCTGACTGGCTCAGTCGGTGGAGCATGAAACTCTTGATCTCAGAGTTGTAAGTTGGAGCCCCACATTGGGTGTAGAGATAATTTTAAAAATAAAATCTTTAAAAACAGAAGTGTATTTTCTGAATCCTTATATGTCTGAAAATGTTTCCCATTCACCCTTCAATTTCACTGATAGTTTGGAGATGTAATTTTAGGTTGAAAAACTGAAATTCAAAGTTTTGAAGGCATTGCTCCACAGATTTTTAAAATCTAGCATCTAGTGTTGTTCAGAAATCCAAAACTCGTTCAGGTTCTTAATTATTTCATGTGATCTATTTAATTTCTTTGGAAGCTTTTAGAATTTATCTTTATAATATGCTAATATTTCAAGTAGAGATAGCATGATGTTGATTTTATTCTTTCATTTGGGCACTCACTGAGACATTTCATTCTGGAAACAAAAATCTCTGAAATTTTCTTGTATTATTTTCTTGATTATTCTATGTTGTCTTCTCTATTCTCTGTGTTTCAAACTTTGAATGTTTGCTTTTTTTTTTTTAATGTTTGTTTATTTTGAGAGAGAGAGAGAGAGAGAGAGAGAGAGAGAGAGAGAGAGAGATAGAGAGATCTCCCACACGTTTGCTTAAGCCAGGAAGGGGAAGAGAAAGAGAAAGAGAATCCCAAGCAGGCTCTGCACTGCCAGGGCAGAGCCCAATGCAGGGCTTGAACCTACGAACAGTGAGATCATGACCTGAGCCTAAACCAAGAGTCAGACACTTAACCAACTGAGCCACCCTGATGCCCCTGTTCACTTCTAGTTCACTTCTAGTGATTTCTAGTGACTTCTAGTTATTTCTAGTGTCTGGCACCATGTCTGACACATTTAATGGGCTCATTAACTTTTTTGAATGATTGAACACTCATAATTCAGATCTTAAATTTCTTGTCTTAGCTCTAGAATTATTTTTTTTCTATTTTTTATTTCTTATACTTTCTGTGAGAATTTATTAAGTTCTAATTCTCATATTAATTTTTATAAAAGATTTTTCTTTCAATATTTTTTCTGACATTATTCTCTTATGAGATATGTATTATATATTTTTGGAAGCATTCTTCTTTTGAATTTTTCTCCATTGGTTGTCTTTCCTGAGGTTTTTTTTTTTTTTCCTTTGTCCATTTTAATCTCTCATGTTTAAGATTTTCCTGAAACTACTAGTAATTTAAGGCTGTCTGCCCATATAAAACTGTGGTATTACAAAGCTGTATGAGGGTGCCTGGGTGGTTCAGTCAGTTAAGCATCGGACTCTTGATTTCCTCTCAGGTCATGATCACACAGTTCATAGGCTTGAGCTGTGCATCAGGCTCCACTCTGACAGCACAGAGCCTGATTGGGATTCTCTCTCCCTCTCTCTGCCCTGCTTGCACACACTCTCTAAAAATAAAAACTTTTTTTTTTAATTAAAATATATATTTTTAAAAAGCTGGCTTGACCTCTCATTTGTGTCTGAAGAAGTGTATATTTATTGGTGGTAGTCACTGTAGAGTGATCTTCCTAGAATAGTTCGTTGGCTGATACCACCTATCAGATATTTTCTCTTAGACTGGTTTTCTCCAGAATTGAATCCTCTACTTTCTTTCTGGGAGTCAGTAAAATGAGCTTGACTGCCAGATTCTGAAAGCTTACTGAGTCGTATGTATCAGGTATATGGGGTAGGTTTGAGATTCTGGGGTCTGTTTCGTACAGATTTCAATTAATCTTAACTTTTTGCAGCCCCTCCTGCACCCTGCTTTCAAAGGTACCTGTTGATTGCAGTTCTTAGAAATAATGATTCTACAATAAGACTAATCTATTACCTGAGTTTCAGTGTGTTTATGGTTAACAAATTATTTGTTACCATTACATCTATGGTGGCTTCAAAAATTTTGTTGCTGCTCTTTCCTCTCCTATTCTTTGTCTTTGTGGAGTTTCTTCTTTCATTTAATCTCATCACTATCACTTTGGTGGGACTTCATGAAGGAACAGTAATAAATGCATATATTCACTGTGCTGTGTTTGAAAAGGGTGTGTCCTTCTAGAGGAATTTTTTAAGGAGTATACATTTAAATACTTGCTTATTGAGTCAGTTAATAAATATTTGTTGATCTTCCAGTATATACCAGATACTGTGCTTAGAGTTAGGTACACACTGATGAAGACTATGGACATTTCCTTCACAGAACTTAACACCTATTCAGTGAAAAAGATAGTAAGTGAAGCTAAGTCAATATATAATTACAAATTATGAAAATCCTGTTAAGGAGGACAACAGAGTGCTTAAAGTGTGACTACAAGGAGAGTATAATTTGGTCATGTAGCCAGGAAAGGCCTCAAAAAGTATGACCTTTAAGTGCAGATTTGGAAAATGGGCAGTACTTTACCAAGGCCAAGAGTAAACAACAACAACAAAACCACCTACTAGACATAAGGAAAAGTACCTGGGAAGACTATTAAGAGGGACTAAAAGCTGAGAGCATTTGAAGAACTGCAAAATAGGGCCAGCATGGATGGAGCTTAGCAACCAAAAGGGAGCATAGCCTGAGATTTGTCTGAAGAGGCAGACAGCAATTAGATCATTCAGAGCTTTGTATACCTTGTTCAAGAGTTTGGCTTTTGTTGTAAGAGAACTGCCATTAAGGATGGATTCAAGATTGCCTACCTCAGGTGGGGAAACTAGATAAAGACACTATCCTAATAGTTCAAAGAGATACATGTATTAGATATTGAAGATAGGAGGAAGAGTGTTAAGATATATTTAGGAGCAAGATTAGGCAGTATTTGCTGAATAATTATATGAGAGAAAGAGAAAAGATGGTACTAGAATACTTTTCACTTTTTTGGCTTGAGATTTTCCCATAGTGTGGTCTTCAAAACACTGCACTTGCCTAATATCCCCATTTTAATATAGAAATTCTTTTGTATTATCTCTCAAATATTAAACATTTATGCCAAATACTTCTCATATATTATTTACAGTTCCCCCAATGATTATAAGAGTAGACAGAATTGAGGGCTAAGAAAAATGAACTACTTTGCCCAAGAAAACAAAGCTTGTAATTAGCTGTGTGTTCAAAAATTCACAACTGATTCTGGTAACTGATTGTTCAATAGCAGAACACTGCTTTTATATCCCCTACCTTCTCTTTAAACCTACAAATGCTCTTCCTGTCAGTTGGTCATCACTACTATAGTGTTTATGTTCTTTTTAAGTCCTTTCCTCTTTTCTCCTAAGATCAGCATGACAGAGTTCCAAGCCAAAAAGTGTTTTTATCAAACTCCAAACATATTCCATATTTAGCCACAAAAGAATCCTTACTGTCTGCCACTCATGCTAGATTTATTCATTCCTGCCATCTGGATTGCCACTCTCAATTTCCTTATTTGTTAAAGAGACCCTGGGTTTCCAGTTACAGAATTGAGGACAGTGCTGTCTAATAAAACTTTCAGTGATGATGTGGAAATGTTCTATGTTATTTCCAACACTAACCACAATTGGCTATTGAACACTGGAAATTACAGTGCTATTGAATTAAATTTGAATTTTTATATAATTTTAATTATGTTAAATTTAAATAGATACATATGCTCATGGATACTGTAATGGACAACATAGATCTAACTGGGAACTGGCAAACCATTTTCCTAAAAGGCCAGATAATAAATATCTTAAATTTATGGTCGATGTGGTCTCTGTTGCAACTACTCACTTCTGCCATTGTAGCTCAAAAGCAGTCATAGACAATATGTAAACAAATAAGTGTAGCTATGTTCCAATAAAACTTATAAAAATTGTTACAGTGCTGCAGGCCATAGTTTGCCAACCCCTGGGAATGTTATCTTATACTCATTTAATCCTGATAATAACTCTATTAAGTAGGTAATCATTTCCCTTATTTTATAGTTCATGTTGTGGGGTGCTCTTACAGGTATGTGTGCATATGCTCTGAATTTTTGTATGTGTATTTATGATTAGAGTCATTTTGTAACAAGGGAGATAAGACTAAGTTTTCTGTATGTTCAGCAAGCTCCCCTAAATAATTCTGATCAATAGCAATGTTTGGAAATCATTGGCTTACTTACTGCCCTCATCTTACTATATGATCTGTCCTTATTCTCATCTATTTTTTTTCAAGTTTGGTTTAATTCTCCCATTTTAACTGAAGTTTTATTTCTCCCAAACAAAAAATATGAGTGATTACTTTCATATTTTCTTTCAGTCCTGGAATCAAGATGTGAGACCAAGAAATTATTTCTGAAGAAGGAGATTTATGAAATAGAGTCAGCGCAGTGGGAGTTAATGGAAAGACTTACAAGACATGACCTTCAGTGCTCTAGTTTCAGAGATGATTGGGAATGTAATGGCCAGTTTGAGAAACAACATGGCTCTCAGGAGCGACACTTTGGTCAACTGATATTCACCCATGAAGGCATGCCTACATTCAGTCAGCATCCATCCTTTACATTACAGCAAATCATCAATAATAAAGAGAAATACTGTGGAACTAAGGAATATAGGAAAGCCTTTAGACATGACTCACAGCTTACTACACATCAAATAATTCATACCATTGAGAAGCCCTATGAATGTAAGGAATGTGGAAAAGCCTTTAGACATCCCTCAAGACTCAGTCATCATCAGAAAATTCATACTGGCAAGAAACCCTTTGAATGTAAAGAATGTGGGAAAACATTTATTTGTGGTTCAGACCTTACTCGACATCACAGAATTCACACTGGTGAGAAACCCTACGAATGTAAGGAATGTGGAAAGGCCTTTAGTAGTGGCTCAAACTTCACTCGACATCAGAGGATTCACACTGGTGAAAAGCCCTATGAATGTAAAGAATGTGGGAAGGCCTTTAGTAGTGGCTCAAACTTTACTCAACATCAAAGAATTCATACAGGGGAGAAACCCTATGAATGTAAGGAATGTGGCAATGCCTTTAGTCAGAGCTCACAACTTATCAAACATCAGAGAATTCATACAGGTGAGAAGCCCTATGAATGTAAGGAATGTGAAAAGGCTTTTCGTTCTGGTTCAGATCTTACTAGACATCAGAGAATCCATACTGGTGAGAAGCCCTATGAGTGTAAGATATGTGGGAAAGCCTATTCTCAGAGTTCACAACTTATTAGTCATCATAGAATTCATACTGGTGAGAAACCCTACGAATATAGAGAATGTGGGAAGACATTTAATTATGGCTCACAACTTATTCAGCATCAAAATTTGTACTGGTGATAAACCATAGAAGGTCTGAAATCTGTAGGAAGGCTTTTAATTACAGTTCAATTATTCAACATTAGAGAATTTGTCTTGATAATAATCCCTTTAAATAGAATAATGTAGAAACATCTTACTTGTTGACTCCAGCTTATTCAGCCTGAGAAAAATCATGTAGGAGAAACACCCTATGAGTAGAATATATTTTGGAAGTCCTTTAATAAAAGCTTATATTTCTTTTGACATCAGATAATTCAAGCTAGCAAATACTGAAAATCACAGCACTTTTGACACCTTTCTAACCTTATTTTAAACCTCAGAATTCATGATGAAATATAATCCTGACATTTTTGTTTTTCCCCCTAATTTGTCTATACTTGTTATATTCTTAATATTTTAACCCATCTTAAATTTATATGACTATAAAGTCCATCTGTTTCCATCACAGTTTGTAAAATACCTTTAATACCTGGAATAAGTGACCTCTTTATTCAAAGATGGCTTATTCTTTTTGTTATTTACAAAACTTCGGATTTCTTGTAAAAACATTGACGAACAACTTTCCACACAGTAAATAGAGATCCCTTCATAGCTTCTTGGTGTTTCCATATGTTGCTGTGATATCATTTTATCAAATTCCTACTGATAGACATTTCCCAGAGTTTCTGCCATTACACACAGTACCCTAATGGAAATTCTCCATAGGCATATCTTTATATCATGTATTTTAATTGCAGAAATAGTGCATGAACATATGTTCCTTTTAAAAGATTTAAACATTACAAATAAGGCAGATACACTCTTTGACTATCATCCTTGTATCCATTTCCCTTTCTGAAGGATAGTCATTATCTGTTTAGTATTTATGCTTCCTGACCATTTTTCTACGTTTTTATACATATTTGTCTCAGTGGAAACTAAAACGGGATAATGATAATACCTACCTCAAAATTTTGTGTGAGGATCAAATAAACTAAGATGCATAAAGTGCTTAGAATTCTGCCTGTCATATAATAAATATTCGCTGAATGTTGGTCATTATTTTATTCATCATTGCCATTAGTATTATTTGCTGAAAAACAGTTTCTGCAGACCTTGCTGAACGTCAGGCAGGATATATAGTCGAAGAAAGACACAGGGTAATGAATTCAGAAAATTTTCCATCATCACTTCCTATGGAACATGAAATTATCCTAGGTGTTGATGGGGAAAGTAATGTGTGGAAAGGACTTTATTCAGACTAGCATCCTTTTTGCTACATCATGCAATACCTAATGTAAAAACAAGAATGTAGACAAACCATTTGCAACATGGATGAAAAACGAAAAAGTGTGAAAAGAAACAGCATTATGTTTGAAAAATTAATACACAAAGAGAAACCTTATAGTTAATGATTTAAAATGTTATTGTAGGAGTGCCTGGCTGGCTCAGTTGGTGTAGCATGTGACTCTTGGTCTCGAGGTTGTAAGTTCAAGCCCCACATTGAGTGTAGAGATTACTTAAAATATTTAATAAAATGTTAAATACAGTGCTTTCTGGTATATTTGAAAACCTGAACAAAATTATTTTTTTAGGAAAATAAAAATGAATACAGTATTGACTCAGAATTAGAACTCTCAGAAGCCTCATAATCATAAAACACAGAAAAGGGGAAATTTAGTGTGATATAGTAGCTATTACTACTAATAAAGCACCAAACCAAAAATTTTTTTCAGGCAAAACATTATCAAGTATCTAAGGAATTGTTATATAGAGGTAAACATCTCATAACCACCCAAATATAACCTTGATGTTAGAATAATATTAGGACACCTAAAAACAGAAGCTCATTTTTAGTATCCATGAAGATATATGTGAGCATACTAAAGAAACTAGCAAACAATGGTACCTATTAAAATAATACCAATGAACCTGGTTGCAACAGTAGCTAAGGAGGATACCCAGTGCCCAGTTCTAACTAACTGATGTGAGGAAATGCAGGCCTCATTTTGCCAGCTCTTGTGACTTTTCGAGAATCTGGATCTTTTTTTTTTTTTTTTTCAGTGTGTGATAGCTCTTGATTTTTATTTATTTTAATGTTTATTTTTGAGAGAGTGCAAGTGAGGGAGGGGCAGAGAAGGGGGACCGAGGATCCAATGTGGATTCTATGCTGATAGGCTGACAGCAGTGAGCCTGGGGCTTGGGGCTTGAACCCATGAATGGCGAGATCATGACTTGAGCCAAAGTCAGACACCCAACCGACTGAGCTACCCAGGTGCCCTAATAGCTCTTGATTTTTAAATGGTAGCTCAGATTTATCTTTAAAGACACCATGAGTACCAAAGATGTATTGACTGCACAAATAGGCCATAAGTTCCTTTTGTTCTGGACCCTAAAGCTGTGGATGTGCAGAAGGCTTGGAGGAGGAGTTTTTAATAGTGCAAATCCCTTAAATATTTAATATTTAAAATATTTCCAGAGATAACTAAACTCCAAGTGTAAGGATTTTTTTTTAAAGACTTATTCCACCCCAATATTTTCTACATGCAGTTCTTTATTCTAAGCGTCATGTCAAATTTAAAAATTGGGTCTATTTTATATGTAACAACAATATCCTATTGTTGATAAATATATACACATACAACTGAAAATTTTTAAATGGCCTATGAAGAGGAAAAATAGCCTGAGCATCACATTTTTGCACTAGCAGCAAACATGTAATTGGAATTCTGTATTGTGTTCTACATGAAAAGTTAGCAGACTTTCCATAAAGGGCCAGATAGTAAATATTTTAGACCTGTGAGCCGTACTATTTCTGTAGCAACTACTTAACTCTGCCATTGTGGAAGAGTGTGGAAGGCTACTAAAAGTCTTAGATTAAGAATCCTGAAGTTAAGCAAATGTCCCACATTTTAGCTTTGTTTAGGTAGATTAGTGTTTTGAAATAGATCTTTTCTATGCCTCAATTTTCATGCTCAGCAAGCAGCTTCCTGCATTGGATGGATTCCATTCTTGGAAGGAAATTCCCATATACCCAAAATTACAGGTCTGTTCTTCCATTCCTCACTTCCTTTTTTCTTAGATCCCATGTTAGTAGGTTAAGGTTTTTTTTTTAAACATTGAGTTATTTTGTTCCAGGCTTATGCCTGTAAAATATTTTATAATCAACTTAAGAAAAGTGGAATGAGCAACATAGGAGTTTAAGTCATTCATTAAGTTCTTCATCTAAAATTATAGAGGAAATGGGATGCCTGGCTAGCTCGATGGGAAGAGCATTCGACTCTTGATCTCAGGGCTATGAGTTCGAGCCCCACGTTGGGTAGGGAAATTACTAAAAGAAATAAAAACTTTTAAAAAATAAAATGAAATAAAATTACAGAGGTAATGCATTTGTGTTCAAACTAATGAAGCAATACTAAAAAAAAAAAAAGCTATGCCTTTTGCTATTCCTCACTCCCTCTCTGCTGATTTACTTCTGAGTAATGTTCAAACCTTGTGTATATCCCCCATATATTTCTTTATGTTTAAATGTTAACACAAATCAGTATATTTTTACCAAAAAATATGGATGATAGTTTAAACATGCCTTTTAAATTTTGAATTTCCCTAGTCAGTAAATGATGATTTAACTTATTTTTTTAAATGGTTACAGTATATTTTATACCCAAGTATGTTTGTACCAATACCAACTCAACTATTCATGCAATATTTCAGACTGTTTCCTCTCTGCTGTTTGAAAGTAGTGCTTCATTCAGGGCACCTGGATGGCTCAGTAGGTTAAGCGTCTGACTCTTGTTTTTGGCTCAGGTCATGATCTCATGGTTTGTGAGTTTGAGCCCTGAGTCAGTCTCTACACTGACAGCGTGGATCCTGCTTGGGATTCATTCTCTCTCTCTCTCTCTCTCTCTCTCTCTCTCTCTCTCTCTCTCTCTCTCTGCCCCTCCCCTGCGTGTGCGCTCTCTCTCAAACTTTTTTTTTTTTAAGTTTATTTATTTTGAGAGAGTACAAGCAGGGAGGGCCAGAGAGAGAGGGAGAGAGAGGCTCCCAAGCAGGCTCTGAACTGACAGCATGGAGCCCAATGTGGGGCTCGAACCCATGAACCATGAGATCATGAACTGAGCTGAAACCAAGAGTCAGACACTTAACTGACTGAGCCACCCAGGCGCCCCTCAAAATAAACTTTAAAAAACTTTAAAAAAATAATAAAAGTAATGCTTCAATAAATATTTTATACTTTTGTCTATTTTATTTCTGTAAAATAGGTTTTCCAAACCATTTCCAATGTTTTCTGTTTCTTAGGAAGGTATTGCTTATAGAAACTTTCAGAGGGACGAGGATAAAGGGACAGAGTGTACAGTTTTTCACATATGTGGGTGTGTATACACACACAGACTTTACCATTTTAATCCATCTGGGATTCATTATTGTATATGGTGTAATACAGGATGTTGGTTTTGTTTCCATTCAGAAATAAGACCAATTATGCCAGAACCAATAATTGAAATATTCATCTTTCTCCTACTGTATTAAAATACTCATATATTAAATGCTCATATTCTCAAATCTATTTCTGTGCTCTATTTTCCAGCAATCTTTGACTTATACTTTTTAGTAACTTATTACTTGGAAATAGAGATATGTATATTGTTAATATATAATTTTTACTTAGAAATAAAGACAGGGTGCCTGAGTGGTTCAGTCGGTTAAACGTCCAACTTCAGCTCAGGTCATGATCTCGCGGTTGGTGAGTTCAAGCCCTGCATCAGGCTCTGTGCTGACAACTCAGAGCCTGGAGCCTGCTTTGGATTCTGTGTCTCCCTGTCTCTCTGTCCCTTCCCCCGCTCACCCTCTGTCTCTCTCTCTCTCAAAATTAAATAAACGTTAAACATTTAAGAAAAAAAGGGGGCACCTGGGTGGCTCAGTCGGTTGAGTGTCCG
Source organism: Prionailurus bengalensis (assembly GCF_016509475.1). Taxonomy (NCBI): domain Eukaryota; kingdom Metazoa; phylum Chordata; class Mammalia; order Carnivora; family Felidae; genus Prionailurus; species Prionailurus bengalensis. Next base: position 17,408,580 of record NC_057352.1, on the reverse strand, counting down.
ACTTCAAATCAGGTCATGACCTTGCAGTTTGTGTTGGAGTCCCGCATCGGGCTCTGCGCTGACAGTGCAGAGCCTGCTTGGGATTCTCTCTGTCTCTGCCCCTACCATGCTTGCTTCTCTCTCTCTCTCAAAATAAGTAAACTTTAAAAAAAAATTTTTTAATGAAAAAAAAACAAAAACAAATGCTTATTAGATTTTAAATTATTTTATCTGGTTCCAATAAAAAGACTATTAAGGGTTATATTTTAAATTTTATTCAATTTAAATAGAGTATTTCAAAATGAATTCACATTGAATTGACTTTGAATGGATATTCATTAATACAGGTATGTCTCAAAATGTCTTTGACAACTTTTTATCTCTTTACACTCTAATATCTTCATGATGTAATGTTTCACAATACTTAAAATATGCTAGTAATAATCTGAAATTTAGTATCTTTTATTAGGTATTGATTATAAAATGATAGATTATTTTGATCTTTGATAATCTGCATATAAAGGGATATCTCAGTATACCTATTTCACCTTTTTTCATGTTGTAGACATGAGGACAGTGGCTGTTGGGCAAGAATTTTTTTTTCACTGTATTTTCCCCATTTTAACAGACTGAAGGGTTGGTTTTTTCAGATTAATTTCTGTTTGTTGTTTTCATCTCCACTCTTATTTGTGTGTCATAAGAGAAATGATTTATTGCTTTGGTGAAATGTGTTAAAACACATGAATATCCGCCCCCCCCCCCCATTTGACCCTGAATTTCTCATGTTCCCTGGGTCAGACTATGATTCTCTGTAACTACTCTACAGGCCCAGTCCTCTGCTTGTTATGTCTCCCAATACCTAAGTTTAAATGAAGTATTAGGATGTGCAGTTTCGAGCTGCCTCTTTCAGTAAAGCATCCCTAACAAAAAGTCTGTTTCTCAGTTAGTCCAGAAATCAAGTGTAGAAAATTAATTATCACCCACAGAAGTTTCTACTGTAGCCATCTTTGTTTTATTTCTAATTTTAATGGAAACAGAATGGTTACAGTCCATATGCTCTACCTTTTTAAAATTGGAGTAGATAAGAAATTCATTCAAAGAATATTGAGTGGCTCATAGAAAATCTTAGAGTGCTAAGGAACAAAGATACAGAACCAAGAACATTGCTGCACATGATGACACAGAACTCGTGAGGTCATTCCTGCTGCTGCTGCTGCTGCTGCTGCTGCTGCTGCTGCTGCTGCTGGACAGAATTGCCAGCTTACACTACTGACAACATGGACTCTGGATGTTCCTGCTAGTGCCACCTGTGTACATGGGGTTACCCATCACCCAGATGGAATCTCCCATCCTTGTTCCTTTATATCATCACCTTGCTGTTCTGAGATAGGTGTTTTTTGTTTTTCGTTTTTTATTTTCGAGAGAGCAACAGAGCACAAGTGGGGGGTGGGGGGGGGGGCAGTGAGAGGGAGACACAGAATCTGAAGTAGGCTCCAGGCTCTGAGCTGTCAGCACAGAGCCCGTCACAGGGCTCAAACTCACGAACCATGAGATCATGTCCCTAGCTGAAGTTGGTTGCTTAACTGATGAAGCCACCCAGGTTGGGTGTGTTGGAGTGCTGAAGCCTATGTTCCGTCCTTGTACATTAGCTGCTGGAGAGACTAAGATGCATTTTCAGTTTAGTGAGAATCAGCCTCGGCTTCTTAAAGATGGGTGTTAACCATCATAGCAAGGGTGCACAAATACTGTACAGCCAAATGAATGACCAGTGTTCACAAGATGGCATCCCATCAATATACCTCATTCTTCCTGTAACTGAGCATTAAAACCTCATCTAAAATAACATTACTCATTCCTCATTTATTCATGAGCCATTCCTCATTCAACCAAAATTGTGTTGGGTAATGTTTATACCTTCTATCTGTCAGGATCCTGTGTAGACATTCTGTAACCTTTTTTCTAAGTTGTAACAACCTACATAAAAGGGCTCTGTGCTGACTGCTGGGAGCCTAGAGCCTGCTTCAGATTCTGTGTCTACCTTTCTCTCTGCCCTTCCCCCACTCACACTTTGCCTCTCTCTGTCTCTGAAAAATGAATAAACATTAAAAAAAAATTTTTAAGAGGAAAGAAGGAATGTAATAATAATATCTAACTATATATAAATTAGGTAGATATTCCAGCCTTCCTTTCTGTAAATAATAGTTGTGACACATTCCCTTTTAATTAGCAAACTGGGAAGTTTTTATGGTTAAAGTTATCCAAACCTTTCATTAAAGATCAGAATCTTTGTTGGTTATAGTTTTCTGGGGGGGGGGGATGTTTATTTGCTTGTTTTTACAACTGGAAATGATAGGGATAAGAGTTGACCCTAGGAAATCTTTGAGTATTATTCATGTTTCATTTGGAAATTTCACATCCCTTGATAGCCAGGATCAATCAGCCCAGCAGACATTAACCCTTCCTCTCACCCCAGCCTTTGGTCTGCTGCCCATGGTCATGAGGAACTCCAAATAGCCAAGTTATAGTCTCACTTTACATTTTATTAGAATCACTGTTATGTCCACTGGTGAAAACATCCCTTCATTTATTCTCTACATTATTCTTCATCAAAGTGTCAAAATTTGGTGATGTTCTTGATATTTAGGCTTGACTTTATAATTGTTCTTTTCAGAGTATGCTGAAACTTGCTTATAGTTTATGGTATGAATATAAGGGGAGAGGAGCATGAAAAAGTAACACTTGCAAGATAACTACCTCAGACAAGGTAATTATAAGAGCTTCAAGAAAGGCATGTCTAATAATGCATCCTGTCTTAAAATTTCTATTGTGTGCTAATAGTACAATTACATGAACTTTCTTGTTTATTGTCTACATGATGTAATTTTCCCATGTTTAATTTTAATCTTTTTATGTCCTTAAACTATAGATGTACTTTGTAAACACAATATATAATATTTTAATCCAACCTGACAATCTATTTGTGTTTCAAATAGAGTACTAGGTCCATTTTTATTCGGTGTAATTACTAATCTATTTGGCTATAAATCTGCCATCCTCATTTGTGCTTTTCAGTTGATCTTGCCAGTTCTATGTTCCTTTCTTCCTGGCTTTCTTCAGGATTTAAAAAAATTACCATTTTGTTTCTTACCTCTACTAGTTTGGAAATTCTATATACTATTTCTAAGCCTTTCTAAGTATTACCTCAGAAAATACCATACATACTAAAACCTATTAAGGTCCAAAACAGTTCACATCTTTACTCATTCCTGTACCAATAGAAATTACTTAGGGTACTTTAGCTACATTTATCCACCCACCTCCCAGTGTAAATTATTGTTCTTTATATTTTTATTATCTTTTTTTTTAACCTGACGGACATTACTATTTTAAATAGTCAATGTTTGGGGCACCTGGGTGGCTCAGTCAGTTAAGTATCCGACTTCATCTCAGGTCATGATCTCATGGTCCTTGAATTCAAACCCCACATCTGGCTCTGTGCTGATAGCTCAAAGCCTAGAGCCTGCTTTGGATTGTGTCTCCCTCTTTCTCTGCCCCTCCCCAACTCTCACTCTTTCTGTCTCTCAAAAATAAATAAACATTAAAAATTTTTTTTCAATAGTCAATGTTTGTTTTTTTTACATTTCTCCCCATAATTCCTATATTGTTTTTTATTCCTTTGCCTCTCTGTGATAAGATTCTAGTAATTTATTTTGATCTCTCCTTTAGTCACAGATTCACCATACAGGGTAATGTGTTGTTTTTATTTTTTTCCCCCATTTGCTTATGTTTGGGGGTTTATCTGTATGGGTTTGTTAGAATGTCATAACAGACTGGATGGCTTAAGTAATAGAAATTTATTTTCTCCTGGTTCTGGAGGCTGTTAGTCCAACATCAAGATGTCAACCAGTCTTTTCCGGAGGCATCTCTCCTTGGATTATGTGCCACCCAAATCCCATCATTCTAATTTTATTACCTCTTTAAAGGCCCCACCTCCAAATATAGTCACATTCTGAGGTACTGGGGTTCTGCTTAAATGTTGTCGACAGGTTTTTGGTTTTGCTATCTGATTGCTCCATCTTATGATTCAAAACTTGTGTTGCTGCAGTTATTATTTTTCTGGAATCTTTGTTACTCCTTTTGTTTTTTGTTTACCCAGCTTTATTGAGGTAAAATTTACACCCAATAAAATTCACCAATATTTAAGTGTACAATTTTATGAGTTTTGACAAGTGTATACAATCATGTAATTGTTACCACAATCATGATATAAAACATTTCCATCACTTCAAATACAGTAAAACCTTGGTTTGTGAGCATAATTCGTTCTGGAAACATGCTTGTAATCCAAAGTACATATATATACATATACATGGAATCTACTCCTGAAATCACTGCTAACTAATTTGGATGTAAATTTTAAAAAATAATAATAAAATTAAAAATTAGAAAAAGAATTATTTGTTTATTCAACATATAACTCCTTTATTAGGTATATGTGTTGCAAATATTTTCTGCCAATCTATGCTTTGGCTTTTCATTTTCTTTTTTTTTTTTTTAATTTTTTTTTTCAATGTTTATTTTTATTTTTGGGACAGAGAGAGACAGAGCATGAACGGGGGAGGGGCAGAGAGAGAGGGAGACACAGAATCGGAAACAGGCTCCAGGCTCTGAGCCATCAGCCCAGAGCCCGACGCGGGGCTCGAACTCACGGACCGCGAGATCGTGACCTGGCTGAAGTTGGACGCTTAACCGACTGCGCCACCCAGGCGCCCCGATTTTCTTAACAGTGGTTTTAGAAAAGCAAAAGGTTTTAGTTTTTTTTTTTTTTTTAAGTTTATTTATTTATTTTGAGAGAAAGAGAGTGCAAGCTTGAGTAGGGGAGGGGCAGAGAGGGGTAGAGAAAGAATCCCAAGCAGGCTCCGCACTCTCAGCACAGAGCCCAGTGCGGGGCTTGAACCCACCAACTGAGAGATCATGACCTGAGCTGAAATCAAGAGTCGGATGCTTAACTGACTGAGCCACCCAGGTGGTCCAAAATGTTTTAGTTTTGTTTTTTGTGTTTTTTTTTTAAATTTACATCCAAATTAGTTAGCATATAGTACAACAATGATTTCAGAAGTAGATTCCTTAATGTCCCTTACCCATTTAGCCCATCCCCCCTCCCACACCCCCTCCAGTAACCCTCAGTTTGTTCTCCATATTTATGAGTCTCTTATGTTTTGTCCCCCTCCCTGTTTTTATATTATTTTTGTTTCCTTTCCCTTATGTTCATCTGTTTTGTTTCTTAAAGTCGTCATAGGAGTGAATTCATATGATTTTTTGTCTTTCTCTGACTAATTTCACTTAGCATAATACCCTCCAGTTCCATCCATGTAGTTGCAAATGGCAAGATTTCATTCTTTTTGATTGCCGAGTGATACTCCATTGTATATATATACCACATCTTCCTTATCCATTCATCCATCGATGGACATTTGGGCTCTTTCCACACTTTGGCTATTGTTGATAGTGCTGCTATAAACATTGGGGTGCATGTGCCCCTTTGAAACAGCGTACCTGTATCCCTTGGATAAATGCCTAGTAGTGCAATTGCTGGGTCATAGGGTAGTTCTATTTTTAGTTTTTTGAGGAGCCTCCATACTGTTTTCCAGAGTGGCTGCACCAGCTTGCATTCCCACCAACAATGCAAAAGAGATCCTCTTTGTCCACATCCTCGCCAACATCTGTTTTTGCCTGAGTTGTTAATGTTAGCCATTCTGACAGGTGTAAGGTGGTATCTCATTGTGGTTTTGATTTGTTTTTGTTTTTTTTTTAGTTTTTTTTTAATGTTTATTTGTTTTTTGAGAGAGAGAGACAGACAGAGTGTGAGCAGGGGAGGAGCAGAGAGAGAGAGGGAGACACAGAATCCGAAGCAGGCTCCAGGCTCCGAGCTGTCAGTACAGAACCCGATGCGGGGCTTGAACTCACAAGCTGTGAGATCATGACCTGAGCTGAAGTCAGATGCTTAACTGACTGAACCATCCAGGCACTCCTCATTGTGGTTTTGATTTGTATTTCCCTGATGATGAGTGAAGTTGAACATTTTTTCATGTGTCGGTTGGCCATCTGGATCAAAATGTTTTAGTTTTGATAAAATCCAAATTATTTTCCTTCTTTCACAGTTCATGCTTTTTGCATCCTGCCTGAAAAATATTTCCTAAATCAGGGTCAGAAAATTTTATCTCTCTGGTTTTTAAATGAATGGAAAGAGGGGCACCTGGGTGGCTCAGTAGGCTGAGCGTCCGACTTCGGCTCAGGTCATGATCTCGTGGTTTGTGAGTTCGAGCCCCACGTCAGGCTCTGGGCTGACAGCTCAGAGCCTGGAGCCTGCTTTGGATTCTGTGTCTCGCTCTCTCTCTGTCCCGCCCCTGTCTCTCTCTGTCCAAAAATGAATAAAACGTTTTAAAAAAATGAATGGAAAGAATTCAGGGTTGAGCTGTGAATAAAAAAGATGCTCGGGTGCCTGGGTGGCTCAGTCAGTTGAGCATCCAACTCTTGATTTTGGTTCAGGCCATAACCTAACACTTGTGAGATCAAACCCTGCATCAATTTCTGTGCTGACAGTACGAAACTTGCTTGGGATTCTCTCTCTCCCTCTCTCTCTGCTCTTCCCTCATTGGTGTTCTGTCTCTCTCAAAATAGATAAATAAACTTAAAAAAAAGTGGGGGGCTTCTGAGGGGCCCAGTAGGTTAAGCATCTGACTCTGGATTTCAGCTCAGGTAGTGATCTCAGGGGTTCATGAGTTTGAGCCCTGCATGAGGCCCCTCACACTAACAGTGCAAAGCCTGCTTGGGATTCTCTGTTTCCCTCTCTGCCCTTCCCCCACTTGGATTATCTCTGTCTCTAAAAAATAAATAAATAAGTAGGGGTGCCTGGGTGGCCCAGTTGGTTAAGTGTCCAACTCTTGGTTTTGGCCTCAGGTCACGATCTCAGTTTGTGAGTTTGAGCCTCACATTGGGCTCTGTGCTGACAGCGTGGAGCCTGCTTGGGATTCTCTCTCCCTCTCTCTCTCTCTCTCTGCCCTTCCCCTGCTCACTCTCTCTGTCTCTCTCTCAAAAATAAATAAATAAACTTAAAAAAAAATTTTAAATAAACATTTTTTGAAAAGTAGTTTATATAGGGGCGCCTGGGTGGCGCAGTCGGTTAAGCGTCCGACTTCAGTCAGGTCACGATCTCGCGGTCCGTGGGTTCGAGCCCCGCGTCAGGCTCTGGGCTGATGGCTCAGAGCCTGGAGCCTGTTTCCGATTCTGTGTCTCCCTCTCTCTCTGCCCATCCCCCATTCATGCTCTGTCTCTCTCTGTCCCAAAAATAAATAAACGTTGAAAAAAAAAAAAAAGAAACTTTGAAAAGTAGTTTATATAAAACCATCTCAGAGGTAAGAGTAAATTAAATTTTATTTGCTTCTCCCATAGATTGTGATATTTGAGATACACATACTATTTTAATGAATATTCCTTTTGGTCATGGTCAAAATTTATAATCTCATTAAGCATCACTATTCCAGGTTGGCTTCAAACTACCTCACGTCAAAATTTAGGGAGAAAAATTAACATTAAAAGTGAAATAGACTATTTTCATAAACTTTCTAACTTTTAACATGGTCACATAAGTAGAAATTGTAAAGAATCCATAATAAGGAATACAAGGAACTTAATTCTGTTGTTGCATACTATCATGCAGTTTAAATTTCTTTTGGAAAAAGATATCCATTTAGCTCAGGTTCTTATAGTATAATCAGTTGTATATGGAATCTACAGTGATAAATCATATTCCCTTATAATCCATAAAGTTTAAATTATTAAAATTCCTTATTTTAGAAGAATTTATGATTTGGGAACTTAAGAACTCTAGGATAAGATTACTTTAATCTATTTTTTTTTTTCTGAAATTTATTGACAAATTGGTTTCCATACAACACCCAGTGTTCATCCCAAAAGGTGCCCTCCTCAATACCCATCACCCACCCTCTCCTCCCTCCCACCCCCCATCAACCCTCAGTTTGTTCTCAGTTTTTAACAGTCTCTTATGCTTTGGCTCTCTCCCATTCTAACCTCTTTTTTTTTTTTTTTTTTCCTTCCCCTCCCCCATGGGTTCCTGTTAAGTTTCTTAGGATCCACATAAGAGTGAGACCATATGGTATCTGTCTTTCTCTGTATGGCTTATTTCACTTAGCATCACACTCTCCAGTTCCATCCACGTTGCTACAAAAGGCCATATTTCATTTTTTCTCATTGCCATGTAATATTCCATTGTGTATATAAACCACAATTTCTTTATCCATTCATCAGTTGATGGACATTTAGGCTCTTTCCATAATTTGGCTATTGTTGAGAGTGCTGCTATGAACATTGGGGTACAAGTGGCCCTATGCATCAGTGCTCCTGTATCCCTTGGATAAATTCCTAGCAGTGCTATTGCTGGGTCATAGGGTAGGTCTATTTTTAATTTTCTGAGGAACCTCCACACTGCTTTCCAGAGCGGCTGCACCAATTTGCATTCCCACCAACAGTGCAAGAGGGTTCCCGTTTCTCCACATCCTCTCCAGCATCTATAGTCTCCTGATTTGTTCATTTTGGCCACTCTGACTGGCGTGAGGTGATATCTGAGTGTGGTTTTGATTTGTATTTCCCTGATAAGGAGCGACGCTGAACATCTTTTCATGTGCCTGTTGGCCATCCGGATGTCTTCTTTAGAGAAGTGTCTATTCATGTTTTCTGCCCATTTCTTCACTGGGTTATTTGTTTTTCGGGTGTGGAGTTTGGTGAGCTCTTTATAGATTTTGGATACTAGCCCTTTGTCCGATATGTCATTTGCGAATATCTTTTCCCATTCCGTTGGTTGCCTTTTAGTTTTGTTGGTTGTTTCCTTTGCTGTGCAGAAGCTTTTTATCTTCATAAGGTCCCAGTAATTCACTTTTGCTTTTAATTCCCTTGCCTTTGGGGATGTGTCGAGTAAGAGATTGCTACGGCTGAGGTCAGAGAGGTCTTTTCCTGCTTTCTCCTCTAAGGTTTTGATGGTTTCCTGTCTCACATTCAGGTCCTTTATCCATTTTGAGTTTATTTTTGTGAATGGTGTGAGAAAGTGGTCTAGTTTCAAGCTTCTGCATGTTGCTGTCCAGTTCTCCCAGCACCATTTGTTAAAGAGGCTGTCTTTTTTCCATTGGATGTTCTTTCCTGCTTTGTCAAAGATGAGTTGGCCATACGTTTGTGGGTCTAGTTCTGGGGTTTCTATTCTATTCCATTGGTCTATGTGTCTGTTTTGGTGCCAATACCATGCTGTCTTGATGATGACAGCTTTGTAGTAGAGGCTAAAGTCTGGGATTGTGATGCCTCCTGCTTTGGTCTTCTTCTTCAAAATTACTTTGGCTATTCGGGGCCTTTTGTGGTTCCATATGAATTTTAGGATTGCTTGTTCTAGTTTCGAGAAGAATGCTGGTGCAATTTTGATTGGGATTGCATTGAATGTGTAGATAGCTTTGGGTAGTATTGACATTTTGACAATATTTATTTTTCCAATCCATGAGCAGGGAATGTCTTTCCATTTCTTTAAATCTTCTTCAATTTCCTTCAGAAGCTTTCTATAGTTTTCAGCATACAGATCCTTTACATCTTTGGTTAGATTTATTCCTAGGTATTTTATGCTTCTTGGTGCAATTGTGAATGGGATCAGTTTCTTTATTTGTCTTTCTGTTGCTTCATTGTTAGTGTATAAGAATGCAACTGATTTCTGTACATTGATTTTGTATCCTGCAACTTTGCTGAATTCCTGTATCAGTTCTAGCAGACTTTTGGTGGAGTCTATCGGATTTTCCATGTATAATATCATGTCATCTGCAAAAAACGAAAGCTTGATTTCATCTTTGCCAATTTTGATGCCTTTGATTTCCTTTTGTTGTCTGATTGCTGATGCTAGAACTTCCAGCACTATGTTAAACAGCAGCGGTGAGAGTGGGCATCCTTGTCGTGTTCCTGATCTCAGGGAAAAAGCTTTCAGTTTTTCCCCGTTGAGGATGATGTTAGCTGTGGGCTTTTCATAAATGGCTTTTATGATCTTTAAGTATGTTCCTTCTATCCCGTACTTTAATCTATTTTTATTTTCTTGTTAAATTTCACTTTATGAAATGGCTTTCATGTCCCATAGAACCTTAAGGAATATAAATTTTTTTCTTTTAACATTAGATTGCCAGGGTTCATCCATATTATTGTTCAATACAGTCCATTCATTTTGACTATTCTGTGATAAAGTAGTCCCCCCCACGTTATCCACAGTTTTGCTTTCCATGGTTTCAGTCATCTGTGGTCAACTGTGGTCCAGAAGTAGATGATCCTCCTCCTGATGTATGGTCAGAAGGTCAGTGTTAGCCAGACACTGCATCATAATGCCTATGTCAGTCACCTTACTGCATCTCCTCATGTAGAGATTTTATCATTTCACATCATCACAAGAAGGGTGAGTACAGTATAATAGATATTTTGAGAGAGACCACATTCATATAACTTTTATTAGAGTATATTGTTCTAATTGTTCTATTTTATTATTGTTATTGTTAATCTCTTACTGAGTCTAATGTATAAATTACATTTTATCATAACTATGTCTGTATAGAAAAAAACATAGTCTACATAGGATTTGGTACTATCTGTAGGTTTAAGTATCCACTGGGAAGGGTCTTGGAAGTATTACCCCCCCCCCCCCCCAGATAAGGAAGTACTATTATATCCTATGTTTATACCATATTTACTACTGTATTCTGTGTTTACACCTACCTTTTTTTTGAGACTTCAAAGACAGTTCTTTAACTACTTGGGATTGTTTTCCCCATACCTTCCAACACTAGGCAACCATTTACCTATTTTCTGTCTTTATGAATTCGCCTGTTCTATACATTTAATATAAATGTAATTATATAATATGTTGTCTTTTGTGTCTGGTTTCTTTCACATAGCATGTTTTCAAGGCTCATCCCTTGCATGTGTCAGTACTTCATCCTTTTTATGGCTGAATAATAAATACCCTGTTGTATGGGTATTTATCCACACATTTGTTGCTGGACATCTAGGTCATTTCCACTTTTTGGCTATGGTTATTAATGTTGCTCTGAACATTCATGAAATGTTTCTGTGGACATATATTTCTCTTTCTCTTGGGCATATATAGCTAAGAGTGAAATTGCTGGGTTATACGTTTTATACCTTTAACAGTGTGGGGGACTTCCAGACTGTTTTTTAAAGTGGCTGCAGGGCGCCTGGGTGGCACAGTCAGTTAAGCGTCTGACTTCAGCTCAGGTCATGATTTTGTTGTTCATGAGTTCGAGTCCCACGTAGTAGGGCTCTGTGCTGACAGCTCAGAGCCTGGAGCCTGCTTTGGATCTGTGTCTCCCTCTGTCTCTGCCCTGCTCACGCCCTGTCTCTCCCTCTTTCAAAAATAAATAAACATTAAAAATATTTTTTAATAAAAAAATGAATAAACACAAGCTCAGTGTTTCCAAACTAATAAAAAACACCTTTGCACGTAGGGATAGATCTTTCATAAACATTAAATGTTTGATAATGAATGCAAACCAACGGGAGCTAAACAACAAAGGACTGCTACCAGCCCTCTTCCCTCATGTAGATTATGACATTTAAAAAAAAAAAATCCTTTTCTGTGTTATCTTCTTTCAATGCCCAGTTCAGAATTTCTGAATTTGTATAGATTGTGACAAGGAGAACCCCAAATTATTATCACAGAAGAGTAACAGGAGGAAAGATGGAATTTAGCAATACCACATTTCTGAAATCTGTCTATGTGACATTCCTATAAAATTTCTTTTGAGTGGCTTTAAGTGTTTTCTATTCCACCAAGTTACAATGCATAAGTACCTCTTCAAAGCTATCATTTTAACAAAGGAGGCACTCCACAAAGAATTAAATACAGAGGATAGAAAGAAAATGTGCAGAAGTGTTCTAAGAGAATAAAAACAAAAAACAATGAATTTGAAGGCTTGCTTTAGGGTTTCCTAAGCCAAGTTGTTGTTTTTTTAAATATATGTTTCAACCAAAATCTATTGATAATTTAGTTATAAAGAAGACAGAGATTGTACCCATCACACACACCTCATTATGTTCCTGAATGTGGCTCTTTCAGTCTTGATTGGGTACCTGCACCTCTTGGAGGGACACAGGAATTTTGATCACAAACCTCATCTATAAGATAAGAAATGTGGTTTCTCTTAGTATTAAAATATATGGGAAGCAGAGTGGTAACAATATTTATGATTGAACACAAAGTATGGCCAGTTGTCAGCCCTCTCCAGTGAATCTCCAAAGAAGGGAGGATGATTTAAATAGCTCTAAATGGACAGTATGCTATGTTAGCTCAGAAATCAATTGCTGAAATCCACCACCACCAACCTAAAATCCCCAGTCCCAAGCTAAAGAATTTTCTATCTTCCTCAGTGACATCATACCACCCATGCCTGATTACATATATACAGAACTTTACTCTGCACTCATATTCCTGAGTAAATTGAGATTACGTGTTTGTTTATGAATCACTTGGCCAGGAATGGTACTTAGGCTGAGAAATCAGTTTTATCAGAGGAAAAATAGCTGGTCCTTATGAGAGCAGAGGTATCAAATTATTTTTTATTCATATTGGTATACCTCCATCAGAGGAGAAACACAGGTAAGAAAGCAGCTGGTTTCCTAGGGGCACCTGGGTGGCTCAGTCAGTTAAGCATCTTATTTCGGCTCAGGTCATGATCTCACAGTTCGTGGGTTTGAGGCCCTGCGTTGGGCTCTGTGCTGACAGCTCAGAACCTGGAGTCTGCTTTGGAGTCTGTGTCTCCCTCTCTCTCTGCCTGTACCTCACTTGTGCTCTCTCTCTCTGTGTCTCAAAAAATAAATAAATAAATGTTAAAGAAAAAAAAAAGCAGCTGGTTTCCTGAACAGAAAAATAGGAAAATTCTTTCATAAGGTAAGTTGGATTTATCTTCTAGGCTCACAAGAAAACACAAATTTTCTACTTATGTGTTGAAGCACATAAAACAAGGTATGTATTGGTTGGTTGAAGAAAATGTCATCTGATACTTGCAGGAAACCCCGTATTTCCTTTAGGAGAAATGGTTTGCTAATTCAGTGTTTGCAATAACTTTATAGAACTACTGTGAATAATGGGAATTGACTGTATTTTAAGCTCTGCAAGCCATTCAGTCTGCATAACTAGTCAATCCTGCCCTTGTAGCTTAAATGCAGCCATAGACAATGAATAAATGAACATGGCTATGTTCCAGTAAAACTATTTATAGACACTGAAGTTTGAAATGCATGATTTTTTACACGTCACAAAATATTCTTCTTTTTCCGATTTTTTAAAACCATTTTAACGTTTTTTATTTATTTTTGGGACAGAGAGAGACAGAGCATGAACGGGGGAGGGGCAGAGAGAGAGGGAGACACAGCATCGGAAACCGGCTCCGGAAACAGGCTCCGGGCTCCGAGCCATCAGCCCAGAGCCTGACGCGGGGCTCGAACTCACAAGGCCGCGAGATCGTGACCTGGCTGAAGTCGGACGCTTAACCGACTGCGCCACCCAGGCGCCCCATTAAAGCCATTTTAAAGATAGATATTATTCTTTACTCACTAGCCATATACGTGGCAGGCCAGATTTGTAATTTGTCAACCCCTGCTTTAGAATAACTACAATCTAAAATTTTATTTACTAGTTTTATTTTTAGTAATAATAATATTGGCATCACAATTTTAAACTATTTTATGGCCATTCTAGACTACTGCAACTATATAAATATGTTAATATTACTAGGAACCAGGATTTCTAGAGAGAGATTATTAGAGGAAAAAAACAAATATAAAAGGTAAGAATAAAACCTTGTAACATTACATTTGAATTAGTAATGTCAACATGAATGAATGCTTTGAGTCTTAAGTTTCTTGCCTTCCTTTAACAAAGAGAAGAGTGTCTGATCTAGAACCCAAGATATTTGACTCCCTAATCCTGGGTTGTCTGCTCTAGCCATAGTGCTTCTCTTTTAGGTAACGATGTTTTTTTCTTTTAACATTGATTTTTGAGAGAGATCAAGCATGAGCAGGGGAGGGGCAGAGAGAGAGAGAGAGGAAGAGACAGAGAATCCCAAGCAGGCTCAGCACTGTCAGCACAGAGCCCAATGTGGGGCTCCATCTCACAAACCGAGAGATCATGACCTGCGTCGAGTCAGATGCTTAACTGAGCCACTCAGGGGTCCCAAGATGTTTTTTCTTAGTCTGGGCCTTCTTAAATCCTCCCAACAAAGTCCCCTTAACATTAAGAGGAGCAGCCTATTCTGGAAATCTGGGGAAGGAGCAAATAAACTATTCCAGAACAGGATTTTCCTTTGAAATCTTATGTTTAAATCTATGTTTATTTACATTCTCCATAATAAACCTGTGATTAAATGTAAATACACAATTTTCCAGAAAAATCAGGTTTTTTTTCACCAAATGCTTCAGTAAAGATGATGCTTCTTGAAAATGCAACATTCCTTTCTCATTTCAGAATTGAGGCGAGTGAGGCTTTTGGTCTCATCCAATCATTCCACATCATCACAGTCCCGCAGGAACACACCAGAAGCACACACACACACACACACACACACACACACACACACGCCACAATCAGGCACACACTGAGGGACTCCCATCCAAGGTCTGCAGGGAAGGCCTGGGGAAAACGTATCTATCAGAACCGTGCCACCTAAATGTTCAGAGTCAATTACAGACACGTTCACAGACCCATTACCTCGCAGGCCAACACAACATTCTTAGTCCAGTACAGTCTGACACACAATCCAGTCAAAATCTCCCTCACAAACCACATTCCGGTCCTCGAAGTAGCACTTCACAAACACAAACCAGCCACACCCAATGAGAAAGTCGTACCCAGAACCACTCCAAAGATAGACACACAGTGCCATCGAGTAGGCGGTAGGGAGAGTCACATTTATACATATCCCCCCTTTAATACGCCGGTTGTTGGTGCCCGCCGCGCTCCAGGACCCGCCGGGACTTTCTTGGGACAAAGAGCCGGGAACGCCGCCCGCTCAGGAGCCCGCCTAGATCTCCGCCTCACGCGGCGAGCGGGCGGGGTGGAAGCTCCGCTCCCCTAGGCTGGCGGCGCCGGCGCACTCAGTGCCTACAGAGCGAGCTCCCAGCAGCCTCCGCGCGCGGCCCGTTAAGCCCCGGGGGCTGTGTACTTGCAGGTTCCGTCCCATCCTCGCTTACACTGAGCATCACCGTGAGGCAGGTGCGACACCCAAGGTGAGCAGTCCCGGTTCAGAGGGTCGGAAAGACGTTGCCGCCTGGCCTGGAGATTAGGAGACAGAAGGGAGGCGCTGCAGTACCGCAGAGTGTGGCGAGCCTCTCACCTCAGGCCTGAGTGTGCGTGAGAACGGCAGTGATGTGCGTGGTTGTATATCTGGGTGACCGTGGGCGTGACGGGGCCCGAGTGTGGCATCAGGACTGTGTGTGGCTGTGAGGTCGGAACTAGTGGGTGATGGCATTTGTGTGGCTGAATTGGACGCAGATCCTCTTGTGTGACGGAAGGTTGCGTGACCGTGGACTATGTGACTCCGACCCTGGCGTCGCAGCTGATCTTCTGCCCTCTAGCCGCACGCGCCCAGCGGCAGAGAAAAAGCTCCCAGACAGATAGATGAGCGCCAGCGAAAAGGCTCATACCCGATCTTGGGATAAGAATGTTAGAAAAGAACGTGCCTCGCAGGCAGGTTCCTGGGGGTACCCCCACCCACTACATCTTCGGATGCGCGCGCGGACACACACACACACACACACACACACACACACAGCTCTGAGGGGTCCAGCTGCAGGTTTCAGAACCACCGAGTTTCTTCCGGGAAACTGCCCAGAAGTCCGATTCCCGCCGCCCGCCTCCTGCAACCGTGACCCTGGCCTTTTCCTAATACTAGGAAGGGTCAACAATATTCTCCCTCTTTACTCGGTTTATGTGTGGGTGGTTGGTGGGGACAGATGGGGTAGTGGCGTGCCCTAATTTAGCTGGGCTGGGCTCCAAGAAAGGCCTGTTGTCCTAAGATTCCCTTCTTCCTCAATCTTGTCAAACCCTAAGGAAAGGGCTCTGAGGAGGAGGAGGAGAAGGAATGTTCTTGTCCATTTTAAAAAGTTAAGGTCAACGTGAGTGGGTATTTCCTCATATAATATGAAATGCATTTTTATTTTTTAGGGCATGGGAACATTTGCTTCCTTTTTAAATTTCCTGTCGATTGAGTTAATACTTAGGCTACCTACCTAGTGCCTATATGCACTTGTCCATTTGACAGATACTTCCCATTACTTCTATGAGCTTTCTTTTTAAGTGTAAAGCTCTTAGAACAGCTCCTGACACTTGATAAGTATTTAATAAACATTAACTATTTGTTAATGTGATTTTGGGCAATTCCCCACCCACCTCCAATAGATCAGGAAAAATGAAAATACCAAGCTAACTGTGATGGGGATTTCCTAGTTAAAAAAAAAAAATGAGATGCTCAAATGGTCTAGAACAGAAATTCTTTTTTTTTTTTTAACGTTTATTTATTTTTGAGATAGAGACAGAGCATGAACGGAGGAGGGGCAGAGAGAGAGGGAGACACAGAATCTGAAACAGGCTCCAGGCTCTGAGCTGTCAGCACAGAGCCCGATGCGGGGCTCAAACTCACGGACTGCGAGATCATGACCTGAGCCAAAGTCGGACGCTTAACTGACTGAGCCACCCAGGTGCCCCTAGAACAGAAATTCTTAACCAGAGGTAATTTAAATCCATTTGGAGCTTTCAGGGAACCAGAAACTCCTTGAAGTTGTATTTAAGTTGTTGTAGATATTTGTTAATATGTCATTTCTATGGGGAGGAAGTCCATAATTTAATGAGATTTTCAAACATGATCCTAAAAAGATTTAGATCTACTGGCCTAGAGTCAAAGACTAATATCTGAGAATATACTTTGAGATAACAAATAAAATTAGTGTCTAACAATAGGAAATCCTTAAGTCACACTCCATCCCTGTGATGCAATTTTATGTCATTAAACATGTGAATCATGAGAAGGAAAAAATTGAAAAAAAAATTTAAAGTCTATTTATTTATTTTTGAAAGAGAGAGATAATGGAGAGAGAGAATCCCAAGCAGTGGAGCCTGACATGGTGCTTCCGAACCATGAGATCATGACCTGAACTGAAGTCAAGAGTTGGATGCTCAACTTACTGAGCCACCCAGGTGCCCTGTAAATGATAAATTTTAAGCAATAGTCATAGTTTTGAACAAGATGACTCAGGAAAATTTTAATTACAGATGAATCCCTTTTAGTAAACTAGGGATTTGTAGAAATTTTGCAAGGATTATATCTAATGTGAAACTATAATTAGTTATGCAGTGGAGAAAGGCAGAGAGAAAGCCTCTATCGTGTACCAAATACTCCTGTCTGCTTTGGTGTATTTTTACTGAATTTAAGAATGCTGCTTACCGTGGGGTGCCTGGGTGGCTCAATTGGTTAAGCTTCTGACTTCTGCTCAGGTCATGATCTTGAGGTTTGTGAGTTTGAGCCCCGTGTCCGGCTCTGTGCTGACAGCTTGGAGCCTGCAGCCTGCTTCGAATTCTGTGTCTCCCTCTCTCTCTGTCCCTCCCCTGCTCATACTCTGTCTCTCTCTGTCTCTCAAAAATAAATAAATGTTAAAAAAAAAATAAAAAAGAATGCTGCTTACCTTGATTGTGTTCAGTCACAGAATAAGGTGAAGGCAGCACCTTGTTTTGGTGAAGAACAGTAAAAAAACTGATGAGTGTTATTTATTTCTGCCATACTGATTTTTTTTTTTTTTAGGAACTCACTCATTTCACAGTCCTATAGACTCCTTTCTCTTAACAACTAAAAGGTAGTTCCTCTCCTCAACTCTTTTTTATTTTCTTTGAAAAATAGTTTTTGTTTCTGATGATAGAATTAATGCAGGTTTATTATAAACAAGAAAAATATGCAGACCTAAGGAAATTATAAAGAAGAACATTTAATTTGTTCATAGTCCCATCATACAGAGTTAATGAATATTAGTACTTTGATGTTTGTTTTTCCAAATCTTTTTTCTGTGCGCTTGTGTACATATGTTTATTTCGTAAAATAGAATTACAAAAATTGATTATTTAAGGAGATACTCTCCAACATTTTGAAAAGAAATCCAGCGCAGTCATAAGATTTATTATATTGCTGTTTGTACAGAGTAAAGGAGAGTACAGTGGTTTCCCTCTAATCTGAAATTTTTTTCAAGACTTTATACCTTTTAGGATTATGGAAACATTTATCAGGGCAACAAATATCAAGTAAGATATCTTTTCAGAATTGAGGTGTTGTTGTTTCTTTTTTTTTGTGGTTCAAGGTTGCTCCTAAGTAGAGATTTGTAATAACAGTGGAACGTGGTAGTAATGATAAATAATTCAGGCATGTTATACAGAAGAACTTGATCAAATGTTTTTAATGTGTTAATGTGTTCAATATGATACCTTATCAAATTTCTTGAGTTTTATGATGCCAAGTGGTGTTTCTTTGGAACTGCTAGGAATAGAGAGCAAAAGGGACTTTGTTCTACTTCTTGATTTTTATGAATCTTTTTTGCTAATATTATTTATTAAGAAGAATTACATTCTCAAACAGTTCTAAAATTTACTAATGTTGTAAGAAAGAGGAGTCCTGAAAATCTCACTATAAGAGAAAGGAGAAAGGGCATCCTAGTATTAAAATTATTAAAGGGACGCTTGGGTGGCTCAGTTGGTTAAGCATCCAACTCTCAATTTCGGCTCAGGTCATGATCTCATGGTTCATGGGTTCAAGCCCTGCATCAGGCTCTGCGCTCACAGTGTGGAGCCTGCTTGGGATTCTCTGTCTCCCCCTCTCTCTGCCCCTCCCTTGTTCATGCTCACTCTCAAAAATAAAATAAAATTAAAATTAAAATTATTAAAGATAATTTACCAAATAATTAAAATGCTTTTACTAAAGATATTAAACACATGGAATAACGGGCATGTAATTTTTTCATTTTATTTATTGCTTGTAATAAGGTATTTTAAGTGCTTTATATGTATTATATTATTTAACCTTCACAATAACCTTATAAGGTATATACTGTTACTATTCTCCAGTTTATCTAAGAGGAAGCAGTGGCACTGAAAACTAACATGCCTGAAGTCTCCCAGTTGATAACATCAAACCTCAGATCATATTCTGGATCCTGACAACAAAGCCTGTGTTCTTCATATGTGAGAGTCAGTCACCTCCCACCATTGTGGATATTCTTTTTGGTCTGCCTATTGCACTTGGAAGTTTATCATGGATATCTTTCTTCATGAATTAATATGAACCAGTACCATTATTATTAATAATTACATAATATGCCATCATATTGTAGAACCTAATTTATTTAGCTGGTTGCCTTACTGTTAGGTTTTCTGACTTTTGGTTAGAAAGTATTCCTTGATGAACTTCCTTGTATATATCTCCTTGTATACTTCTATAAAAATTTTCCAGGGATAAATTCCTAGAAATGGAATTTCTAGGTTGAATTATTAGACATTTTATAAAGTACTCACAATATGCCTGATCCTATGCTAGTACTCTGAGGGTGAAAGAGTGACTAAAATGACAAGTTGATTTTTTTTTAATATGAAATTTATTGTCAAATTGGTTTCCATACAACACCCAGTGCTCATCCCAACAGGTGTCCTCCTCAGTACCCATCACCCACCCTCCCCTCCCTCCCACCCCCCATCAACCTTCAGTTTGTTCTCAGTTTTTAATTGTCTCTTATGTTTTGGCTCCCTCCCTCTCTAACCTTTTTTTTTTTTCCCCCTTCCCCTCCCTCATGGTCTTCTGTTAAGTTTCTCAGGATCCACATAACAGGGTTGATTCTTAAATTATTATCTATCAACATAGATAAAACTGTATAGGAATTAGACTAAGTGTGATAAAGGTCACTGAAGAAGTTAGCTTGGGAATTCCTGGGAAGAAGATACATTATCTGATTATAGCAAGCTTTATCAGGTTGTAACCAAAAAATGCCAAATCCAGAGGATTTCTGTATAGGTAAATGGACTGTATGTAAGAGGTGTTATGCCTTATGGTTTTTATTCTCATGATGTTGATGGAAAGTGAGACCAACAGGGCAAAAGATTCAGCACCTCTTTGGAGGGCATCATGGCTAAAATGACTGGTTCAGAAGCAAGATCAATGCATTAGTACAGAACTTAAGAAAGGCAGCAGCAGAGAAACAAGGCATTAGATGGGGGATGTTTAACCATTTTTTTCTAGGCAAAACTTCAACATACATGAACAAACTTACAAATCATAGAGTTGGGTCAGCTATTGGGAGCTAGAAGAAAAATATATAGTAGCTTTTTTCCTCCAAGTTCAAGAGGTGACTGCTTCAGAAGTGAGTCTTTTTCACCTATTTGAAGAAAAGCTTCCCATTTACAAAATTTCAAAAATATCTTTTCAGAGTATATATTGCCATATAAAATTATGAAGTAAATATAAGCAAAAAGAAGAAAACTAAGATCAAAATGGGGAAATTAGCAATCTTTGCAGATCTTTTTTTTTTTTTTTTTTTTTTAATTTTAGAGAGAGAGTGTGTGAACACAAGCAGGGGAGAGGGAGGCAAAGGGAAAAAAAGAGAATCTTAAGCAGGCTCCATGCTCAGCACGGAGTCCAACAGGATTGATCTCACGACCCTTGGATCATGACCTGACCCGAAATCAAGAGTCAGATGCTTAATTATACTTTACTAATGTATTCATAATGTCCATTTTATTTTATTTTATTGAAGAATATTTTATCTTGAATATTTTGTATGTCCTTATATATTTTTAAAAGCTTAGATTTTGTGATTATCATGCACATGCACAAATATATATATCTTTTTTGCCCTGCTATAACAGGATCACAGTACTCACAACTGTTGTCACCTGCATTCTTCACTCAGCAAATAGTAAACATATTTCCATCTTTCCAATTAAAAGTCTGTATTATCATTTTTTAAGTGACAAGCTTTTTCATTCTGTGGGTGCTTTATAATTTATTTAATCTATTTTCTACTGAAGGATTTTTAGATTCTTTCCAGCTTTTTTCCATTATAAATAATGTCTGTCACTACATTCTTACATCTTGTACATATATACAATTATTTTCTTTAATCCCCAGAGTAGAATTTCTGAGTCAGAAGATTTGCATGGTTTAAATGCTGCTTGGACATAATTTTTTTTAATGAATGTTTATTTTTAAGAGAGATAGAGCATGAGTTGGGGAGGGACAGAGAGAGAGGGAGACACAGAATCTGAAGCAGGCTCCAGGCTCTGAGCTGCCAGCACACAGCCAGACGCGGGGCTCGAACTCACAAACCACAAGATCATGACCTGAGCTGAAGTCAGATGCTTAACCTACTGAGCCACCCAGGTGCTCCCTGCTTGGACATAACTTTAAATTTACACACTCTGCAGGTTAGAGTATTCATTTCCTTACAAACTTGCTAATATGGGCATAAGTACTCCCAAAGTGAGATTTAATGTCTTTTGGTGGTTTCACATGTTATTTCTATTTTTTTAGGTTTATTTATTTATTTTGAGAGAGAAGGAAAGAGAGAGAAAAAGCATGAGTGGGGGAGAGGCAGAGAGAGAGGGAAAGAGAAGGAATCTCAAGCAGGCTCGGCACTGTCAGCGCAGAGCCCAACTTGGGGCTGGAACTCACAAACCGTGAGATCATGGCCTGAACCAAACAAAATCAAGAGCTGGATGCTTAACCCACTGAGCCACCCAGGAGCCCCGTTATTTCTATTTTTTAATGAGTCCTGCATGCTCATGTTTTTCCCATTGGAACAAGAAATTCTGGGTTTCAGAGACCAGAACTAGAGTTGATTAAGAGCTGACTTTGGTTAGAAAAATGAGGAATCCAAATTCAGTTTTGCTACTTAACTGAATTTCTGCAAGTGGTTTTACTTTTATTGTAAATATTCTGGTCCATTGCATAGATAATTATTATACTACATAGCAATCCTAAGGATCCACTTAATGTATATAAAATGCCTATCCTATGGAAGTCTTTGAAATAGTTATGTGTTGTCTACCTGTTGAGAGCATGTATCCACACCTTTTCAGCCTAGGTTGTAAGAAAGAGAATGGTAAATAAAGACATGTAGGAAAGCAGTGTGGTTGATTCTGATTGAAAAAAGTGATGAGCCCAGAAGATTCTGGAAGTTATTGTACAGGCTGGCAGGCTGGTAGGGTTGCCAGTGCAGCAGTTTAACAGTGGTTAATGACTGCCAGGGTTGGGACTTAGGAATTTCTCTCTTTGTTTAAGGGAGGGGAAAAGGACATTAAAGGGTGTGTGTGTGTGTGTGTGTGTGTGTGTGTGTGTGTGAGAGAGAGAGAGAGAGAGAGAGAGAGAGAGAGAAGTTCAAGGGAGGGGAAAAGGACATTAACTCCAGCCATTTAGTGAGTTCTGAGGACTATCTCATCTCATGGCTTTCTTTTCTTCCCCCTAGCTCTGGCCTCTGTGAACCCTCCAGGCAAGTAAACTCCAAGGAAGACTGACCAGTTCTTGAGTTTCTAAACCATGGCCCATGTAAGTTACTGTTTCTTTCTCCTGAAAATACAGTCATGTTAATGTCCTATGAACATTTCTTTATCCTGAAACTTCCTACCTATCAGAGTCCCATCTAGGAATCTTCTCCCAGTCCTCCAAATCCAGTGAGGGATGAGGCTATTTAGCACAACACCTGTCCTATGAGTCCTCTTTTCGCCAGTCATTATTCGTGTATTCATTGAAAAAAAAAAATCACTTAGCATCTCCTATGTGTGCTCCATCTTTTGCTAAGAGCTGCAGTGGGGCAGAAATGAAATCGCTTGAGGGGGATGTTTGACCATCTTTGTGAGTTGATGAAAGAGGATGAGCCCATTTGACTACTCATGGGGAAACTGAATGTTTCTGGATTTGAGTTTTCCAAGTATGTAAGATAAGATTTGCTGTTGGTTGGCCTCAGCCTCAACATATGGTGAGCTCACTTGCTTTGTGAGGCTTTTAGGATGGGGTACAGATATAATTGGATCTTGCATGCAAAGAGATCAAGGACCTTCCCTAGGAATCCCTAAGAGTTGTATACTAGGATCAGGGTTCCATTTGTAGTTGAACAGGATATGCTGGTCTAGAATGACATCTCTGTGATTCTGGATCACCAGTATCCAGAATCTACATCCATATCCTCTAAGTCAGGAACAAGGAATGTATACAGTGAGTGATGGAAAATGATAAGTAGGAAAATCATGCAGATACATAGTTTATAGGCCTTAACAACTGAGGAGAACCTTAAATATTTTGTATAGACCAAAATGGAAGAATGATTAAGTCTCATATAGCCCTCACATAGACTATTATACAATTTTTTAGACTTCATTAAAGAATCTGTCATAAATGGAAAAATGCTTATGATATGATCTGATTCAATGATGAACTTGGAATAGATTATTCATATCCTTTTCTAACATAGAAATATTATAAGGAAACTTTTTAAAAATCTGTTCTTTAAAGGGAAAGGGTGGAAGAACTACATTTCTTGAGACTTTATGAGGGAGACATGTAACAGGCACAGGCTTATATACAATATTTCATTTAATTGGAAAACTGATTTTTTTCTTTCCCAGACATGTTTGGATGATCAAGATACGCCAGAGTATTCAAGAGGCTGCACCTATAGCAACAGGATTCTTCAAGAGCACATAGGCATGCTGCTTCAGGCACACTCATTTCCTAACTCACTATATTAAAGGCTTCCAGCCCAAGCCTTTTTGTTTGCCATATGGTCCATTTCCTGCAGTATCTCTTCCATCTTAAAACAAATTTTCTTTAATTTCAATTGTATTATATGGTTTGTCATTGCAGAGATCACTGATGTTCAGTGATGTGTCGATAGTCTTCTCTCAGGAGGAGTGGGAATACCTGGACCTGGAACAGAGGGACTTGTACAGAGATGTAATGTTGGAGAATTACAGCAACTTGGTCTCACTGGGTAAGGTCATCCGCCTGTAGACATGTTTTCTATAATTTCTGCTTTTTTCTCTAGAAATTTCAGTAATATCTTTCAAGAAACTATCTAAATTTCTGCTCCCTGTTCTCAGGTAAATGGTTTGAACTTTATTTGTTTGAAAGTGAACACCTCTGTTAGGCATATTCATCTTCCTTATTCTTTTTTTTTTTTTAATGTGCCATCTTCCTCATTCTTAAGTGGCCTTTAGGCCTTCCTTATTGATGAAAAAAGGGTGGATTTGAATACAGTCTTACTAGTGTCAAAGAAATCAGGTTTCCAGGGTACCTGGGTGGCTGAGTCATTCAAGTGTCTTACTCTTGATTTCTGCTCAGGTCATGATATCACGGTTCGTGAGTTCAAGCCCCATGCTGTTATTGCGGAGCCTGCTTGGGATTCTCTCTCTCCCTTTCTCTCTCTGCCCCCCACCCCCACCCCGCTTGTGTATGCATGCTGTCTCTCTTCCAAAATAAATAAATAAACTTAAAAAAAAAATCAGGTTTCACTTTGTATGTGAACTCAGAATTGCTATAGGTGTTTTGTTATTTGTTGGTATACCTGTTAGGAAAATAGCTAGACCATGTATCTTGGTTTTAATCTACCAAAAGAACAGATAATATTTGTAGTGTTAAGTTGGATCAACAGGATTTATTTACAATTCAAGACAACTCATTCCTTTTGTTAATAAACATATTCACTTTTACCTACTTTCATGATTAAAAATTAAAAATCCAAGAACTTTGCATTTAACATTATATTAAGATCATAAGAAGTAACAATAAATGCTTCTGGAAACTTCTTGTTTTCCCCTCAGCAAAATAACAATGACAATAAATAATAATAGCTAATAAAATACATTCGACCCTTGAACAACATAGGAGTTAGGGATGCCAATCCCCTATGCAGTCAAAAATCTGCATGTAACTTTTGACTCCCCAAAGCTTAACTAAGAGCCTACTATTGATCACAAGTTTTACTGATAACATAAAGTTGATTAACACATATTTTGTATGTTATATGTATTGTATACTGTATTCTTAAAATAAAGTAAGCTAGAGGAAAAAAATGTTAAGAAAAGCATAAAGAAGAGAAAATACATTTACAGTACTTATTTATCAAAAAAAATCCACATATATGTGGACTGTTGCAGTTCAAACCTGCATTGTTCAAGGGACAACTGTGTATATAGTGCTTAGTACATAGCCTAGGCAGTGTTTAGATATAGGTATATGTTAATATAACTGTCACAACAATTGTGTATGAAGGGTACAATTACTATTCTTAAAACTAGGATGTGGCAGAGACAGGATTTGAACTCGGGCAGTCTGTGCTCTCAACCACTTGCCTCAAGAAGGATTACTTGTATGAATATAAATTAATCTATTTATTATGTAACCTTAATATGAATGTTTTCTAGCTATCTTGCCCTTCTTTGTTCTAAAGGCTTTATCAATTACCATCTGACCTGTAGTTTATTAAGAACGTAGCCAAGATTGAATCAAAGTAACTTTGAATTTATTTTTTATTTCCATATCACCTTACATTTCATTTCTTCTAATCAGGATGCTTCATTTCTAAGCCAGATGTGATTTCCTTGTTGGAGCAAGGAAAAGAGCCCTGGAAAGTTGTGAGGAAAGGAAGGAGACGATATGCAGGTGAGTGAGCCCCAATTAAGCAGGGGGAAGCCATCACCAGAGGAAACCACACAACTAGTTAGGGAAGAGGCACACTCTACTGCTGTTGTTTAGAAAGTCCTCTTTAAAGATCCAAGGCCTGGGGTGCCTGGCTGACTTAGTCGGTAGAGCATATGACTCTTGATCTTGCAGTTGTAAGTTTGAGCCCCACGTTGGGTGTAGAGATTACTTAAAAATAAAGTCTTTAAAAAAAATTAAAAAATTAAGGTCTAGGGCCTGAAAGAAAAAGGTCTAAGACCTGAGGAGCAAGTTAAGGTCTTAGCAGGGGATACATATAGAACTATTTATTTATCCATTTACCACTCTTTTGTTGTTGTTGCTGTTGTTCTTTCAAATTTTCCTCCTCTTTGAAGGGGGCATGGGTGGAGAGGTGCTCTCTTTGTTCCCTGTTGACAACCATTCTATCTATATTTTGATTCAGCTGCTTTCTTCTTTTGTATTTATAAATAGTAGATAGTTAGACTAACTGACTGATTGACTTATCTGCCTACCTCTGAGCTGGGCACTGTGCTAGACACTATCAATATAGTAGTAAATAAAGCCAATAGAGTCTCTGTCCCCCATGGAATTTACCTTGTAATAGAGACACATAGTAACTATAAATAAATAGGAAATACAATTTTAGGGGGCACCAGGGCGGCTCAGTTAAGTGTCCGACTCTTGATTTCAGCCTCAGGTCATGATCTCACGGTTCATGGGTTTGAGCCCCGTATCTGCCAACACAGAGCCTGCTTGGGATTCTTTCTGCCCCTCCCCCACTTGCATACACATGTCCAGTCTCTCTCAAAATAAATAAATAAACTTTAAAAAAATAATAAAGATAGATAACTTCAGGTAATAAGAGAGTACTATGAAGTAAAGTAAGCAAAGTAAGAGAATAGAAAATGGTGTAGGATGGAAAGCTACTTTAGGAATGGTCTGAGAAAACTTTTTTGGGGAAATAAAAGACTATAAAAAGAATATACTTGACATTCTAAGAATACATATATGTTTTATCAGCAATCACAGTTTTATATGAATTACCCGAAGATAGATCCTTAGATCGTAGAATTTCATTCTCTGCTTTTTTCCCTGTGTATATATATATCTACCTTCATATCAGGAAGAAACATGAATGTGATAGACTATGGGAAGAATGATCCCTTGGTTTAGCTTCCACCTCTGTGCTATTTTAATCTCTCTTTGAATGTCTTTAAAAAAGATCCTCAACATTCTTTATATAGAGAGGTATATGTTGTCATTCTGTATTTTGCTGTCTGTACATTCAGGTCTGGCTGAGGAGACTCATTTTAGGCTAAAAGTTCTTGTTGTAACAGGGCCATTTCAGTGCCTACACTATCTATAATGTTATATCTTCTGACTCACTCTCCACCACAGGAAGGAAAAACATGCTTTTTGTCCCAATCCTAACTTATTTTCTTTTTCATACTTAGGTAATTAAATGACATTTACAGTTATTAATGCTGAAAAAAAAAAAAACAATGAAATGCAGAGTTTCCAAATGAGTAAGATAATGTAAGTTTAATCAGGAAGTATTCAGCCAAAATGACAACTCTTGACTCAAAATTAGACATCTTAAACAAGATCATTTTTTTCTTTCATTTTCTTTTCTTGCTTTGTTTCTTTCTTCCTTCAAGTAACTTTTATTGAAGTATAACTTGCATACAGAAGAGCAGATAAATGAGAGAAGGCTTTTTTGAGGAGGTGATATTTGAGGAGAGATGTGAGGCTCAAGCCATGTGATTCTCTAGGGCAAGAGCATTCTGAGCCAACAGAAAAGGCCTAAGGAGGAAGATAGCTTTGCATGTTTGAGGAGTAAAAAGAAGGCCATTATGGCTAGAGGAGGAGGAAGGGAAAAGAAAGTAACAAAAGATGAGATCAGAGTTAGGCAAAGGTCAAGTAATATAATCATTAAGAGAAATTGGAAGCTATAGCCTGCTATATAATCTAAAATGATCCCTCTGGAATGCAAACTGGTGCAGCCGCTCTGGAAAACAGTGTGGAGGTTCCTCAAAAAATTAAAAATAGACCTACCCTATGACCCAGCAGTAGCATTGCTAGGAATTTACCCAAGGGATACAGGAGTACTGATGCATAGGGGCACTTGTACCCCAATGTTTATAGCAGCACTCTCAACAATAGCCAAATTATGGAAAGAGCCTAAATGTCCATCAACTAATGAATGGATAAAGAAATTGTGGTTTATATACACAATGCAGTACTACATGGCAATGAGAAAGAATGAAATATGGTCCTTTGTAGCAACATGGATAGAACTGGAGAGTGTTATGCTAAGTGAAATAAGCCATACAGAGAAAGACAGATACCATATGTTTTCATTCTTATGTGGATCCTGAGAAACTTAACAGGAACCCATAGGGGAGGGGAAGGAAAAAAAAGAGAGAGAGAGAGAGAGAGAGAGAGAGAGAGAGAGAGGTTAGAGTGGGAGAGAGCCAAAGCATAAGAGACTCTTAAAAACTGAGAACAAACTGAGGGCTGATGGGGGGTGGGAAGGAGGGGGGGGGTGGATGATGGGTATTGAAGAGGGCATCTTTTGGGATGAGCACTGGGTGTTGTATGGAAACCAATTTGACAATAAATTTAATATATTTAAATTAAAAATAAAATAAAATAAAATAAAATAATCCCTCTGGTTGAGTATGTAAGCAGGAAGGACCAGTATGGAGGCAATTTCAGCTGTTTGGACTAGAAGTAATGGTGGTTTGGATAAGAATGGCAACAGTAAGAAAAAACAAAAAAAGAATGGCAACAGTAGGAGGTAATAAGCTCTTAGACTTGTGATATGTTTGAAGGTAATGCCAAAAAGAACATGCTGATAGGATCATAAGTGGATTAAGTGGGAAAGATCTATCAACGGAAGAGATAAGGGTGTTAGCTGGGTAAATAGAAGCACAATTTACTGAAGTGGGGAAGATAAGAAGAGCAGGTTGGAAGGTGGACATTGAATTCTGTTTTGGATATTTTTAACTCTGAGATATGTTTCTCTTTGAGATGTTGATTAGGCAGCTGAATAACCTGGAGCTCAGGGAGAGATTATGGTCTATTGTACATCTGGGAGTCTGTGGTTCAAATTTAAATCCATGGGTCTGAACTGGATCATTTAAGGAAGACATGCTTGAAGGAAGAAAGCAGACAAGGGAAACTGGCCTGAGGATTGATTCATGGGGCACTTCACCATTTAGACCTTTGAAAGAGGGATAGCAAAGGAGATAGAGAAGGAACAGCCACTGACATAAAAACAAAATGTTTCAAAATGAGAGTAGACAGTGGAGATGGAGAATTCATCCCAGGTTCTGGCAAGTGATTTCAGTGAAGTCTGGGTGAAAACATGATTGAAATGACATAACGAGAGAAGGGTAGGTGAGGCAGTGATGAGAATCAGTATAAGAATTCTTGGGAGGAATTGTGTATGAAAGGAAGTTGGGAAATGACATTCATAGTTACACTGGGGATATGAGTTATAAGCAGTGTATTTTGTGATATATTAGAAAATGTTTGTGTGTTCATGAGAATGATTCTGTAGGTGGGGGAAACTGATGCAATAGAGAAAGAAGATAATTATGGAAGCTGTGTCCTTGAGGTGGGAGTGGAGGAAAGGGCATAAGATCCAGAGAATAAGGTATAAAAAAGAAAACAATGTAGTTATGAAGGCAGGTTGTTCAGAGGTGGTGGAGAGAAGATAGCATATTCTGTTGTTGCTATTTTCTCAGTGAAGTAAGAAGATAGTCATGAATAGAATGTGAAGATTATTCAATATTAGCATTCAGTGTGGACTTATTCAGAATGTGTTTAAAATTGATTCTCAGAAGTACAGTTTCTTGGATGTCAGGCTTTTATTAAACTTAAATGTAATTATTATATATAGAGAGAGAAAGTTCTTATAGTTTTCTGTATTCTCATTAGCAGTCTTTAATATATTGAATAGAAATCCTTTGGTTGAATAGAATTGGGACTGGTATTTGGTTTGTTAATTCATAAAAATGGGTTAGATATTTTATTTTTTTAATGTTTATTTATTTTTGAGAGAGAAAGAGAGAAAGTGCAGGGTAAGGAGGGACAGAGAGAGATAGGGACAGAGGATCTGAAGCAGGCTCTGTGCTGACAGCAGAGAGCATGATGTGGTGCTTAAACCCGTGAACCGTGAGATCTTGACCTAAGCTGGTCAGATAGATACTCAACCAAATGATCTGCTCAGACGCCCCTAGAGATTTTATATATATATATCATAAAAGTATTTTAACTCTCAACATGAAAATGTATCTTTATTTATTAATTCAGTTGAGATATGTCTAAGCCTGCCTTTCTAATGCATATGCATAATGCATAGTTTATTATTTCTAGTTAAAAAGAATTTTTTTAAAGAAATCTAATATATTGTAATTGAAATTAAATCAGTGGTCACTTCAAGAGTGTGGGGTGGGATCAACTAGGGAAGAGTACAAAAGAGCTTTCTGGAGGATAGACTTTTTTTTTTAACTTTATTTATTTTGAGAGAGAAAGCATGAGTAGGGGAGGAGCAGAGAGACAGTAAGAGACTCTCAAGGCAGAGCCCGATGTAAGGCTCAAACTCACAAACCCTGAGATCATGACCTGAGCTGAAGTTGGACGCTTAACTGACTGAGCCTCCAGGTGTCCTAGTTTTAATTTTTTTAAATAGAACAAGAGCCAGACTTGAAATGTGAGTGCGGACTATTTCTTGATTGTCATGTTTTCCCCCATCTTTTACTCTAAACTCCTCCAACAATTTTTGAAAGCTGTGATTTTTTAACAATATGTATTTACGATCAGTTTTTCCAAAGTGTTCAATTTCATTTTCATAGAGTCAGTCTCTTCTCATAGTTGTTCACGAGTTTATTATTTAATTAAATTAGATACCTTAAGGGAAAAAGTGAAACTGGCCTAAACTTGTTTGGAATAAACACTCCCTTGTAAAGCAGAAGTACTTTGTCACCTAGACCTAGGGATGTGACTGTATCCCCAGGACATGACTAGCCATTATTTTCCCTCTCATGCCCTAGCCCCCCATGTCCTTTGCCTGCTGTGGAGGCAGACAGGAGTAGTTGCTATCTGGCCTGAGAAAATCTGCAGGATTCAATATACATGGCCACTTTGAAGATAGTATTTAACCTGTTGTCACCCATTGTCATCCATACCTGCTCAGCTTCTCAGCATGAACATACACTTGGTAGGCCATTCTCACCTTGTACAGAGTAATCTCCATCTTGTGATTTTGCATGTCATTTCTTTAGAAAATCTAATGCCAAATGCTTCGTATTTCAGAGTTTTCCTTCATAAAGGTTATGTATATATTTTCAGTTTACTACCTGACTAGAATTTTCTTTGCTGCATTATATTTTATTGTTAAACATATATATTAAAGCTATTAGTTTTTGTATTTTGATTTTATATCCCACTACCCTACCTAAATTCTGTTACCATTTATATTATTTAAACCTTTTAAGTGTTCCAATTATGTAATCATATCATCTGGAAATACAATTTTACCTCCTCTTAAATTTTTCTACTGCTAGCTTTTTTCTGATATTTAAGTGTATTGGCTAATAACTCAAAAGCTGCCTTTAATATATATTTTATCATTTTAGGGAAGTAATCATTTCTATTTTATTGTGCTGTTCCTTTAAATCAGGAATGGTTCCTATTTTAGTTGCCTTTCAGAATCTCTGAAGTTGATCTTGTGGTTCCCCCCAAACTCTGCAGCCCTATTTATTTATTTATTTATTTATTTATTTTTTTTTTTTTTTTAAGTTTATTTTGAGAGAGAGAGAGAGAAAGAGAGAGCATGCACGCAGGAAGGGGAGAGAGGGAGAGAGAATCCCAAGCCAACTCTGCGCTCTCAGCGCAGAGGCTGACCCCACAAGCCTGACCCCAGGGCCTGAGATCAGGACCTGAGCCAAAATCAAGAGTTGGATGCTGGGGCGCCTGGGTGGCGCAGTCGGTTAAGCGTCCGACTTCAGCCAGGTCACGATCTCGCGGTCCGTGAGTTCGAGCCCCGCATCAGGCTCTGGGCTGATGGCTCAGAGCCTGGAGCCTGTTTCCGATTCTGTGTCTCCCTCTCTCTCTGCCCCTCCCCCGTTCATGCTCTGTCTCTCTCTGTCCCAAAAATAAATAAACGTTGAAAAAAAAAATTAAAAAAAAGAGTTGGATGCTTAACCTACTGAGCCATTCAGGCACCCCTGTGTGTTGATTTGTCTTAATAGATTTCTTCATATTGGACCACTCTAACATTCTTTGAATAAATAACACTAGGTTTTCAATATGCTGTTTTATTAGATGTTTTAGAATTTTTATATCAGTTTTCAAAAAATTGGTATGTAGTTTTCTTTTTATGAGTGATATTTTTAGTACAGTATTACTCTATGAAAATAGTTTGGAAGTCCTCCTTTTTCTTAGTTCTCAGTCTTAATAGAATTTAGATAGTCTACTCTTAATAGAATTTAGATGGTCTATTCTTTAAAGCTTCTTTCCTAGGAGAAGGAGATGGTAAGTCTCACCCCATTCTCTATTTGCTCTATGAAAATTAATGTTTAAATTTTTTTTTAACATTTATTTATTTTTGAGACAGAGAGCATGAATGGGGGAGGGTCATAGAGAGAGGGAGACACAGAATCTGAAACAGGCTCCAGGCTCTGAGCTGTCAGCACAGAGCCTGAGGCGGGGCTCGAACTCACGGACCGCGAGATCATGACCTGAGCCGAAGTCGGACGCTTAACTGACTGAGCCCCCAGGCCCCCTGGAAATTCATGTTTAAACATTGTATCTCTTCTGCGGTCAGTTTTGGTAAATTATATTTTCCTAGAAAATTATTCATTTTAGGTATGTTTTAAAATTTATTAGCAAAATAATCTTTTTTCAGCTGGCCTCTGTATTCGTGGTTATTTTCACTTTGCCATTTCTTATTTCTATGTGCTTTATTGCTGTTTTCTTTTTTTTTAATTTGTTTAATGTTTATTTTTGAGAGAGAGAGAGAGAGAGAGAGAGCGAGCATGAGCAGGGGAGGAGCAGAGAGAGAGACACACACAGACTCTGAAGCAGGCTCCAGACTTTGAGCTGTCAGCACAGAGCCCAACTTGGGGCTCTAATCCACGAGCCTTGAGATCTTGACCTGAGCTGAAGTCTGACACTTAACTGACTTGAGCCACACAGGCATCCCCTTGCTGTTTTCTTTATATTAACTAACGCTTTAGCTGTTTTGCTGATTTTTTTTAAGTTTATTTATTTATTTTGAGAGAGAGAGAAACAGAGCATGCAAGTGGAGAAGGGACAGAGAGAGAGAATCCCAAGCAGGCTCCATACTGTCAGCACAGAGTCTGACACAGAGCTCAAACCCACAAACCATGAGATCATGACCTAAGCCTAAATCAAGAGTCAGTCGCTTAACTAACTGAGCCAAGCTGACACCCCTGATTTGTTTTTTTAAAGAATGCTTTTGCTTTATGTATTAGTTCTTTTTTTCTGTTTTCTGACTAGTTATGCATTTATACTGATTAATTTATTCCTTCTGCTTTGCTTCAGTTTACTTTATTCTTCTTCCAATTTCTTTGATTTTTAATTAATTTTTTCTCTCATGTTTATTGTTGTAAATATTTAAAGTTTTCAAATTTTTTTCTAAGCGCTGTGCTTATATTTTATAGATACTAATTTAATGTTGATTTTTAAATTATTACCATTTTCTAAAATACAAAAATACTGTTTTGGAACTTATTTCCCTATTGATCTAAAAGTTATTTAATATAGACTTCTAAAATTTCAAGTGGGTTTATTTTTGGCTTTTTAAAATGTTATTATTTCTAGCTTCAATAGAAAATGTTGATATGATTTCAGCTTTTTTACACAGACCATATTATAATAACTGAAACATCCTCCTTTTTCTCTCTCATACATAACTCATTCAGCACTTAAATATTTCTCTGGCTATTTCTCCCACTGGTTTACCATCTTCTCTCTATATCCAACATGAACTTTGTTAGCAAATTTTTCATACTCAAGTGACTACAGGATCCATTGTCCCTTTTAGTGAGTTTCTTACATATCACATCTTTTTCTTTGCTAAGTATTTCATAAGAACTTCAGTAAGGTATAAACATGTTTTCCTGTGTGGAAAATCACTGGTACACATTTCTAGGAAATAAAGGAATAGCTTTGCCTCTGAAGGAACGGAAAGGAGACTTGAGTAAGGGGATGAAGGAACAAAACTAGTTGAGCATTTATAAAATGGATGAATAACAGAATAAGCTTAAAGAGAAATCAAGTGAATAGAACTCTTCAGCACTTTTATTGTGTTGTGACAGAAAATAACTCACAGCTACATGAAGTAAGGAATGGACATAGATAAGGGGTTTAAGCAATAAAAGGATATATAGGAATATATAACCATCATTTTCCATTTATATGTTTAACTAGACTAGCTTGGATTAATAAAGGGAATATTTAATCATTGTTATAATATGTGAGAGATTAGAGACAGAAATATGTTCCAAATGAGTATATAACCATGGGAATTGAAAGAGTAAAACTCATTATGTGCTATGCATGTATTATTTAACAGAGAGTAGAAATTGTTTCTGCTGTTGAAGAAGTTTAGGGGTAAGAAAAGCAGAGAAACAATTGGAAAAATTTATAAATATATAATTTCAACCCAGATATATGTTGATATGTAATACACATATATTATATGTCAGTGCATAGCCCGATGCGGGGCTCGAACTCATGAACTGGGAGATCATGACCCGAGCCAAAATCAAGAGTCAGATGCTTAACTGACTGAGCAACCTGGGTGCCCCAACAACATAGGTTTAGAGTCAGCCTTAAAGGAATAACTTTTAAACTAAGACCTCAGGATGAGAAGTAACCAGCTATTCAAAGAGCCCAAGCAGATTTGTGGAAAATAGAGCAGACTGAGATGATGTGTTATAGGTAAGTGGAGGTCTTTTAACCACAGCAAGTTTGATTTTATTCTAAGAATAAAGAGAAGTTGTTGAAAAAAGTTAAGGATGAATTCTTAACCTTTCATTTCCATCAGAACTGTGTGGAGAATATTAAATATTGGACTGACCAGGACTGTAGAATCTGATCCAGGTGGTTTAGGTAGTGTCTAAAGCTCAATATTTATAACAAGTTCCTGTGACTTCTACTCCACATCTCAGCTTGATACCCACTGACTTACTAATCACCAGCCTCACTTTGTTTCTTCTTTTTTAGTTTATTTATTTGTTTATTTTGAGAGAGAGAGAGAGAGAGAGAGAGAGAGAGAGAGAGAGAGAGAATCCCAAGCAGGCTCCACTGTCAGCACAGAGCCCCATGCAGGGCTCAGTCTCACAAACCATGAGATCATGACCTGAGCCGAAACCAAGAGTCGAACGCTTAATCAACAGAGCCACCCATGCACCCCACCAGTCTTACTTTCTTAACATGAACTTTCATTTTCCCTGGTGTTACTGTATGCTTTTTTTTCAACTTGCATATTTTCAGAATTTCATTGAGTACTACTTTAGTTGTCTATTATTTCTACTGTAGAAATTTTACTTCTTTTAAAAAAGGAAACTATATGTTTGCTCTCTTATTTTCTTTCAGATTTAGAGACCAGGTATGAGACCAAGAAGTTATCCTCAGAAAATGACATTTATGAAATAAACTTACCTCAGTGGAAGATAATGGAAAGAATTAAAAATCATGGCCTTAAGGGCCTAATTTTAAAAAGTGACTGGGAGTCTAAAAGAAAATTTGAAGGACAGGAGGAATATTTCAGTCAAGTGAAAATTACATCTCAAAAAGTGTCCTCTTATCAAAAACGTACATCTCTAACTCCACATCAGAGAATTCATTTTGTGGAGAAACCCTATGAATGCAAAGAATGTGGAAAGGCCTTTAGAGTACGCCAACAGCTTACTTTTCATCACAGAATTCATACTGGTGAAAAACCCTATGAATGTAAGGAGTGTGGAATGGCCTTTAGACAGACTGCACACCTTACTCGACATCAGAGACTTCATTCTGGTGAAAAACTCTATGAATGTAAAGAATGTGGAGAATCTTTTATATGTGGCCCAGACCTTAGAGTACATCAGAAAATTCATATTGGCGAAAAGCCCTATGAATGTAAAGAATGCGGGAAAGCCTTCAGAGTGCGAGGACAACTTACTCTCCATCAGAGGATTCATACTGGTGAGAAACCCTATGTATGTACAGAATGTGGAAAGGCCTTTAGACAGTATGCACATCTCACTCGACATCAGAAGCTTAATATTGCTGACAAACTCTATGAATGTAAAGAATGTGGGAAGGCCTTTTTGTGTGGCTCTGGCCTTAGAGTACATCACAAACTTCATACTGGTGAGAAACCCTATGAATGTAAGGAATGTGGGAAAGCTTTCAGAGTGAGACAGCAACTAACACTGCACCAGAGAATTCATACTGGTGAGAAACCCTATGAATGTAAGGAATGTGGAAAGACCTTCAGTCGTGGTTATCATCTTATTCTTCATCACAGAATTCATACTGGTGAGAAACCTTATGAATGTAAGGAATGTTGGAAGGCCTTTAGTCGTTACTCACAACTTATTTCACACCAAAGTATCCATATTGGTGTTAAACCTTATGACTGCAAGGAATGTGGGAAGGCTTTTAGATTGCTCTCACAACTTACACAACATCAGAGTATTCATATTGGTGAGAAACCCTATAAATGTAAGGAATGTGGGAAGGCCTTTAGATTGCGCCAAAAACTTACTTTACATCAGAGCATTCATACTGGTGAAAAACCCTTTGAGTGTAAGGAATGTAGGAAGGCCTTTAGACTTAATTCATCCCTTATTCAGCATCTGAGAATTCATTCTGGTGAGAAACCTTATGAATGTAAGGAATGTAAGAAGGCCTTTAGACAACATTCACACCTTACCCATCATCTAAAAATTCATAATGTAAAAATATAAGATAGTTTTTCAATCCTGTATTGTAGAATACTCTATGAATATAGTAATTAATCCTTTTTGCTTCCTTCATACAGGCAATTGACTTAACAGGTTTTATATCATTACAAGAGTATGTTAATTTAATGTATTCCACCATCACTTAAACCTGATAAACTTTACACTTACTCTAAAAACTAATCCTAATCAGTGTGACAAATGTGGGAGACACTTATCTCTGTCCCATCACTTTCCTACTTGTATTATATTGACAAGATGCTTAACTGCTCTGTGCTATAATTTTTTCATTTGTAAAATGGTAATACAATACTGTGGCAGAATAAAAATTGTTGCAAATTGTTTGACATTCCCCCTTTCCCCCATCAAAATCTGGAATCCACATCCGTTCTCCTTGAGGATGGGCAGACCAAGACTACTTTGACTAGTAATAGTACTGCTGTGCCAGTTTCCAGGCTTTACTGGTAGATTTTACTTCATCTCTTGGAGTGCTCCTTTAAGCTTAGGCTCTGAATTCTGTTAAAAAGTCTGTCTGCTCTGCTGAAGAGACCACATGGAGAAGCCCTAAGACCACAAAGAAAGGAAGAGGCACCCTTCTGAGCCCAGTCTTCCACACATGCCTACCAAGACACCAGACATTTAAGTGAAATAGTGTTGGATCCTCCAGACCACCCAGCAGCTGAGTACCCACTGAGTGACTTCAGTTGATACCATATAAAACAGATGAATCTATCAACTGAGTCCCTGCCCAAATTCCTGACCCACAAGATCATGAGATATAATAAAATGATTGTTGTTTTAAGCCACTAAATTTTGTTTTATTATTATCATTAGTATTACTCCTTTGAAAATTCATATGAAAGACTATGGGCACAAAGAATATAGAAATGCCTTCCACCAACACTCACCCTTATTTAACTTCAGATAACTTACTCTTTTTAAAATAGTGGAAGTGAGAAATTGTTTTTCAATTTGTTCATAAAAAAGCAGATATTCTACAGTCTACATTCTCTGGCCCAAGTCTAAATTTAACTTAAAATTAACAAAGAATAATGTAAAAAGAAACTTTGGAAATTAAAAATTACTTGTATTATAACTTCTGTATTGATTTTTAAAAATACATTGTAGCCTTTTTTTTTTGTGCTCTGGTTGTCCTGTCTTTCATTAGTGAGAATCCCCTCAAATTGGTTCCTATGTCCTTTTGTCATGACAAAAGCTTTTAATAGCTTCCTTTTTTCCTGACCAAATGCACTGGTCAGTTATGAAGCATATTAGGGTACTTATTGATAAATAAAGGGGAAAAGTGGAGCATTTATTTTGTCTTTCCTTTATGACCTATATAAGACAACCAAAAGTTGGTGAAGTAAAGTTCTTTATTATTATTAGAGAACTCTAGTTAATAAAGATCAAAGGAATGACAGAATTTGAAAAATCACTCTTTAATTTCTGAAATACTGGATCTTGGTGGTGATATCAATGGAAGCAAAGATCATTAGTGAAAAAGATTGATAGGAAGTTTTTAATGGATCAGAATGACAGAACCTACATTTACATTACATTACATCAACATCTCAATTAGATCAGCCCCACTATGTGCCTCTTGCTTGTGCAGTGGCTATATGTAGTATCATTTGTTAAGTGTTCTTACCCCAAATGTTAACTCAGAAGTAAAAGTGGGTCTCTAAATCTAATTACCAGGTTACAGGAAACTTGGGGAATAAAGGAACAAATTAACGACACAAAGAAGCAAACAACCAAACCCAAAATGTACAAAATTCCACAGAATAAATGGTCTTGGTTCTTAACCAACATAGGTTAAGACAAAAGAATGTTGCAAATTAAAAGAGACTTAAGAGACATATTAATTAAATGCAGTGTATGGAATGTATTGGAATCCTTGTTTTAAAATGTACCCAGGATTTGTTTTAATCAATTATGGTACAACATGCAGATACAGAAATGATTGTCATGAAGGAAGAAGTTTAGACTCAAAGATCTCTAAAAACAGGAGGCAACAGCATGCCCACAGGGCCACATGGGGAAATACCCAGTTATGTTGGAAGGCAGAAGTGGGGAAAGGGCAGAGCATGGCACAGAGCCTTTGCTGAGGTTTTCTCCAAAGAATGGGTGACACTGGGTAAGTACACTGAGGAAGTTTGGGAATGGAATGGATAGTGGTTTTTTTTTTTAATATTTCTTTTTTTTTTTTTTAAGTTTATTTATTTTGAGAGAGTGTGTGTGTGCAGGAGGGAGAGAGGGAGAATCCTAAGCTGGCTCCACAATATTAGTGTGAGGAGCCTGATGGCAGGGCTCGAACTCATGAACCTGTGAGATCATGAACTGAGCCAAAATCAAGAGTCAGATGCTTCACAGACTGAACCATCCAGGTGCCCCTGGATAGTTTTAATAATTTCGGAGGTTCTGAGGTATATGAGTGGTCCCTAGTTGTCTGGTACCTGGCCCTGGGGTGATTTGTGCAGGAGGAATATTGGCTTGGTGTATGAGAGTTTGATGAAACAGTTGGGGCTTTGGCTTGGTGGGTTTGATCAAAAGATTGTTTGCTATCTCTAGGAATTTGCTACCCCTGGGAAGGGCAGTCTCTCCAGGACCAAGTCTCCAAATGCCAGAGCATAATTACAGAAAATAAAATACATTAAATACAATCCTGATTTGGACAAATGAAAACATTGTTTACATTGTTTTGAAAATGTAAATCTAAGTGGATATTAAGTTATATTAAGCAATTATTCATTTTTTAGGCATGATGATGGCATCATCACCAATTATTATGTGTAAGTCCTTATACATTAGAGATTCATACTGAAGTATTCAAGGGTGAAATCACATAATGTCTATGCCTTGCTTTAAAATACTTCAGGAAGGGGCGCCTGGGTGGCGCAGTCGGTTAAGCGTCCGACTTCAGCCAGGTCACGATCTCGCGGTCTGGGAGTTCGAGCCCTGCGTCAGGCTCTGGGCTGATGGCTCAGAGCCTGGAGCCTGTTTCTGATTCTGTGTCTCCCTCTCTTTCTGCCCCTCCCCCGTTCAAGCTCTGTCTCTCTCTGTCCCAAAAATAAATAAACGTTGAAAAAAAAAATTTTTTTTTTAAATAAAAAAAAATAAAATAAAATAAAATACTTCAGGAAAAGGGTGCTTTGATGGCTTAGTCAGATGTCTCTTGAGTTTGACTTGAGCCTGCTTAGGATTCTGTCCCTCCACCCCTGCTCACTCACTCTCATAAATAAATAACTAAATAAGTAAATGGAGGGAGGGAGGGTGACAGGAACAGATGAAATAAGATGGGCAACTGCTAAATGTTGAAGCTGGATAATGGGTACATTGAGTCATTGTGCTATTCTTACTACCTTTGCATATATTTGAAAATATCCATAATAAAGCTTTCCTTAAGTAGAAAATCAAATCTGACATTTTATACCACTTAGTGATAAATGATAATGATGCCTACAAATAAAAGTTTGTGGGAAATCACCAAAAGTCTACTTGTTAAGAAATAACCTTAATGCATTTAGAAAACTTGGACTGAGGGAACCCTCTTGCACTGTTGGTGGGAATGCAAACTGGTGCAGCCACTCTGGAAAACAGTGTGGAGGTTCCTCAAAAAATTAAAAATAGACCTACCCTATGACCCAGCAGTAGCACTGCTAGGAATTTACCCAAGGGATACAGGAGTACTGATGCCTAGGGGCACTTGTACCCCAATGTTTATAGCAGCACTCTCAACAATAGCCAAATTATGGAAAGAGCCTAAATGTCCATCAACTGATGAATGGATAAAGAAATTGTGGTTTATATACACAATGGAGTACTACGTGGCAATGAGAAAGAATGAAATATGGCCCTTTGTAGCAACATGGATGGAACTGGAGAGTGTGATGCTAAGTGAAATAAGCCATACAGAGAAAGACAGATACCATATGTTTTCACTCTTATGTGGATCCTGAGAAACTTAACAGAATCCCATGGGGGAGGGGAAGGAAAAAAAAAAAAAAAGGTTAGAGTGGGAGAGAGCCAAAGCATAAGAGACTCTTAAAAACTGAGAACAGGGGTGCCTGGGTGGCTCAGTCGGTTAAGCGTCCGACTTCGGCTCAGGTCATGATCTCACGGTCCATGAGTTCGAGCCCCGCGTTGGGCTCTGTGCTGACAGCTCGGAGTCTGGAGCCCACTTCAGATTCTGTGTGTCTCCCTCTCTCTCTGCTCCTCCCCCGTCCATGCTCTGTCTCTCTCTGTCTCAAAAATAAATAAACATTAAAAAAAAAAACTGAGGGTTGGTGGGGGGTGGGAGGGAGGAGAAGTTAGGTGATGGGTATTGAAGAGGGCATCTTTTGGAATGAGCACTGGGTGTTGTATGGAAACCGATTTGACAATAAATTTCATATATTAAAAAAAAAAAAGAAAAAGAAAACTTGGACTGAGGAACTAGTGTTTGTCTTCTTTACCATTCTGTCCCCACACTTATAGTACCTGTTGTATAACAGGCAGTTGATTTTTGTTTATTTTTGAGAGAGGGGGGAGAGGGGCAGTGGGAGAGAGAGAGAATCCCAAGCAGGCTGCACAGTGTCAGTGCAGAGCCCCATGTGGGGCTTGAACTCACAACCCGTGAGATCATGAGACGGATGCTTATTAACCAACTGAGCCACCTAGGTGCCCCTAACAGATAGTTGATTTTTAAAATTGGGGGGAAAAACACATTAGCTTGAACCATAAAATAGTTTTTTAATAATTTTTTTTAAAACTAAGTACCGCAAAGTAATTCATACACTAAAGTAGCAATTAATGAAATAGCTAATAAAATCCTTATCCAAGGATGTTCTTTGAAAAGGCCATTAATACAGAATTGGCAGTTATTGAGGAAAAAAGACTCCGTTTCAACTTTATATATGAGAAAGGTTAAACAGCTATATATATCAAGGAGAATTAAAAATTTTAAAGTTATATGTGTTACCATATACATATATTTCAATATCTATAAAAATACAGAGAATGAATTATCTGGAGAAAACTAAATCATCAAAGTTGACTCAAGATACTATAGAAAACCTGAACAGATATATAAGCAAAGAAAAATATTGTAGTTATGATTGTTTTAAAAAACTAGAATCAACAGTTTTGCAGGCAATAAAAAGTTTTAAAGAATAGAGAGCCTCTAACAAAATTTTGCTAGATCATTCTATAAGGCTAACATCCCAATAATAAAATGCGAATAGCCCCTAGAAAGCAAAATCTGGACCAGTATCACTTAAGATACATACAAACATCCCAAATAAAGTTCAGCGAACTTAATGGTCTGTTAAAACAATTATAGGAGCACCTGGGTGGCTTAGTCAGTTAGGCGTCCGACTTCAGCTCAGGTAATGATCTCACAGTTTGTGAGTTCAAGCCCCGCGTCGAGCTTTGCTGACAGCTCAGAGCCTGGAGCCTGCTTCAGATTCTCTGTCTCCCCCTCTCTCTTCCCCTCCCCTGCTCGCACTCTGTCTCTCTCTCTCTCAAAAATAAAAAAATAAACTTTTTTTTAATTAAAAAAATTATAAAACATAAAACAATTTACCAGGAATATCCAGGGACCCGACCTGTTGTGATTTAATTAAGTATCCAGATTTTAGGTTTTTAACTCGAGCAATGTAACAATGTTGGAAAAAATGGCATTATTTACCTCAATATCTTTTAGGTTGTTTCTCATATTCTAATTCATCTTAGCTTCATCAGCTTTAAAAAAGGAGTGAACAACAGATATGAAAAATGAGGATTCAACACAAAAATTATTACCTTCCACAAAACAAAAATGAATTATTATTACACTTTATTTTCTACCAAACCTCTGTAATGTCACTATAGTTATACATTAAGACTTGTACTTCCCGGTCCATTTTGTTCAGATTGGGCAGATATCATTGGATAATCACTCACCTAGAATAGACCCACTCATGATATCAAACAATACACACAATATTTTAACACAAAAAGTATTTTAAGTGCTATAACAAAATTAGTTTTTGCTAACGGGTCAGTATGTTTCTCCTGCCTGGTATCGTTTTCATGCTAACAGAGGTCTTCTGGAGACTGTACTTAACTCAAAATTTCTGAAAGTATGTTCCACGAAACACTAGTACTTTAATGATAATGGGAAAATTACTGTATAGCCAAACAAGGCTGGGAACTCTGTATACTATATTTCTTGAGGGGGAAAAAAATTCACATTAAGTGCCTAACAAAAGACTATCCAAAAAAGTTTCATTTTATCTGACCAGTGTATCTCAGACTTTACTATACAGAACTCCCATTCCGAATACCTACTGTGGATGTAATTCCACTTTGGCAGATGCTGCTATAACCAGGAGTGGCTCAAGGATGGTAATGTCAGCATTATGAC
Source organism: Prionailurus bengalensis (assembly GCF_016509475.1). Taxonomy (NCBI): domain Eukaryota; kingdom Metazoa; phylum Chordata; class Mammalia; order Carnivora; family Felidae; genus Prionailurus; species Prionailurus bengalensis. The sequence goes on along the minus strand of NC_057352.1, from coordinate 17,365,426 downwards.
AGGTGTACAGTTATCTGTTTGGCAAGGAAAGCAATTCAAATTATGTTATTCAGTCAGCTGCTTGCTCTTTTTTTTTTTAATTTGAAATGATACTTTTCAATAGAATAGAAAATCCTTCCCCCTATTCTTTCTATAAATATATGTATAGACTATAATTTCTTGCTGAAAAATCCTACTGACTTAACCTGTGTGTTTCTTGCTATCCATAAACAAGAATTTCTCTAAGGTATTTATCAAAAAGTGGGACTGCTCAAAGGTTATATTCATTTTCAACTTCACTAGATAGTGCCATAGAAGTGGAGAACATGGGAAGGGGCACCTGGGTGGCTCAGTTGGTTGAGTGTCTGACTTCAGCTCAGGTCATGATCTTGCGGTGCATGAGTTCCAGCCCCATGTCGGGCTCTGTGCTGACAGCTCAGAGCCTGGAGCCTGCTTCAGATTCTGTGTCTCCCTGTCTCTCTGCCCCTCCCCTACTCATGCTCTCTCTCTCTCTCAAAAACATTAAAAAACATTGTTTTAAAGAAGTGGAGAACATGGGACACCTGAGTGGCTCAGTGGGTTGAGCATCTGACTCGATTTCGGCTCAGGTTATGATTCCAAGGTTGTGGGATTGAGCCCCATGTCAGGTTCCATCTGCTTAAGATTCTCTCCCTCTGCCCCTCTCCCCTGTTCACGCATGCTCTCTCTCTCTCTCTTTCTAAAAAAAAGAAGCCAGAACATCATTGTCTTGCCAATTTACAACCCCTTCACCCAATAAAGTATTATTTCCTTGTAATCCTACTTCTGGTATGTGCTTTATAGTGAGTTGAGCATCTTTTCACATCTGTTTATTGTTAAACATTATAACTTACCAATTCATGCCATGTTCCTTTGTTAAAAAAATATAAAAGAATTGTGGGATTCTTAAAAATAATATTCTAGATAATAATCCTTTACCTAGTATTATAAATAACGAACCTTAGCCTCCCCAGATTGTGGCTGTATGTGTATTTATGGTGATACTATCATATTAAAATTTAAAAAATTTAAGTGTGGATGCAATCATAGCTTTCATTATTACCCAATAATCTTAATTTTTTACAAGACCCTTGGTTTTCTAGGCTATCAGTTATGTTAACTGCAAATAGATATAATTTTGGATTTTTTCTGAATATTTATAGCGATTATTTTATTAATCTAATAGAATCTCCAAAATAGGACTTAGGATTAGTGGTGATAGGGATATAGCTGTTTTCACCTATTTAATGGAAATCTCTTAGTATAATGTTTGTTTTAGTTTGGAGGCAAACAGACTTTGTTGTGGCTCAATTGTTTCCTTCAGTTCCTTATTAACTTCTTTATTAGAAATGCCTGCTGAGAGGGGTGCCTTGGTGGCTCAGTCAGTTGAGCGTCCAACTTTGGCTCAGGTCATGATCTCACAGTTCGTGGGTTCGAGCCCCGCATTGGGCTCTGTGCTGACAGCTCAGATCCTGCAGCCTGCCTTGGATTCTATGTCTCCCTCTCTCTGCCCCTCCTCCACTCATGCTTTCTCTCTCTCTCTCTCAAAAAATAAAGATTTAAAAAAAATTTTTTTTAAATAAGTGGAGAACATGGAACACCTGAGTGGCTCAGTAGGTTGAGCGTCTGGTTCTTGATTTCGGCTCAAGTCATGATCTCACAATTCGTGAGTTCAAGCCCCACAAAGAGCTCTGCGCTGCTTGGAATTCTCTCCTCTCTCTCTCCCCCTCCCCTACTCGCTGTCTCTCAAAATAAATAAAAAAAACATTTTTAAAAAGTTTAGAAATGCCTGCTGAATATTATCAGATGCTATTTTGACACATTGATATAATATTTTTGTCCTTGAATTTGTTAATGTGAAAGTAGTACTTTGGTCATTAAGGCAGTATGGTTTTGGCACAAGAATGAACAAACAGACCAATGGAACAAAATAAATGGCCTTGAAATACACCTACATATATGTGGTCATCTGATTTACGACAAAGGTTCCTCTGCATTATGGTTGGGACATAGTGGTCTTTTCAATAAGTAGCACTGGGTCAACTGCATAGCTATATTCATAAAAAATGAATCTTGGCCCTTACATCACACTATAAACATAAATTCCAGATACATTAGTGACCTAATTGTAAAAAGGTAAAGCAAAAGAAATATATCTTTCTGGGCTTGAGGTAGCAAAGATTTCTTACTTTTTTTTTTTTTTTTAATTTAAATTCTAGTCAGTTAACATACAGTGCAATATTGGCTTCAGGAGTAGAATTGAGTAGAACTGAGTAATTGGTGAATTACTCAGTTCACCAGGGCTCATCACAACTAGTGTCCTCCTTATTACCCATCACCCATCTAGCCCATCCCCTACCCACCTTCCTCCATCAAACCCTCAGTTTGTTCTCTGTCATTAAGAGTCTCCTGTGGTTTGTTCCCCTATCTTTCTCTTTTTTCTTCTTTTCCCCTTTCCATACGTTCATCTGTTTTGCTTCTTAAATTCCACATATGAATGAAATCATATGGTATTTGTCTTTTTCTGACTGACTTATTTCTCTTGGCATAATATACTCTAGCTCCATCCACATTGTTGCAATGGCAAGATTTCACTCTTGTTGATGACTGAGTAATATTCCATCGCATATAAATACCACATCTTCCTCATCCATTCATCAGTCAATGGGCATTTAGGCTCTCTCCATAATTTGGCTATTGTTGATAATGCTGAGATAGCAGAGAGTTCTTAAACAGAATACAAAAAGCATTAACCATATGGGGAAAAATGATAAATTTTACTGTATTAAATTTAAGAATCTACTTCACCAAAAAACACAATTAAGAAAGTGAAAAAAGTCACAGAGAATATATTATATATATATAATATACAATATAGTATATGTTAATATATGTTAATATGAATATATACATTTATGTAATAAATGTAAAATATTTAATAATATATAGACAAAATGTTAATAAAATATTAAATAAATATATATATAATATATTTGACTGACTCATCCACAATATATAAAGAATCCCTATAGATCAATAAACGACAGAAAATAAAATAGTAAATGGGAAAAAAACTCATATAAACATTTCAAAAAAAGTGTCCAAATGGCCAATAAAGATATCAAAAGTTGCTCAAGTTCATTATTAAGAAAGTGGAAAAACTAAAACCACAATGTGATAAGTATACACCCTCCAGAATAGCTAAATGGAAAAAATATGTACAAAGTTCTTGTGCATAATGCCATGGAGTGCTCAAGCCTTTGACAATATGCTAGTGGATACTGAAGACAAGATCCCCAATCTTCAGGAAAATCTGGGAAGCAGACAACCAGTAAGTACCTAACTAAGAAAACTTCAGATTCTGATAAGGGCCATGAAGAGAAAAGATATTGGGAAGAGAATTACTGGAGGGAGACAATTCAGTTGGTCATTTCATCTGACGTATATACAGTATCCCTAGTGGTAGCAGTACAGATTTTATGCAAGAATAGCCAGGTTAAGACTGAGAAAGAAAAGCTACCAAGGTGTCCTAGTCCTACCAGATATTTAAAAGTACTAAAAAGTCCCTAAATAATCAAAATGATGTGGTACTCATGCAGGAACAGACCAGTGGAATAGAACAGAAAGTCTATAAGGGACCCAAAAATATAGGAAATTTTAATACATGAAGGTATGAGGAAGTAACACTTCTCTAAGTATACCTTTCTGTATATTTTTCACTTTGGGAACCATGTTAATGTTATATATGTTTACATAAAGAGAAGAAAGACCCTACATTGGAATATAAGCAGAAACAAATATTTCCCCACACTACAGGGGAAAAAGCTAACCCAAGAAACTTTTTTTAAAGCTTTATTTTTTAATGTTTATTTTTGAGAGAGAGAACATGAGCGGGGGGAGGAATAGAAAAGGGGGGAGGACAGAGGACCCAAAGCGGGCTTTGCCCTGACAGCGGCAAGCCTCATGCAGGGCTCAAACTCATGAATTGAGATCATGACGTGAGCCAAAGTCTGACACTCAACCGAGCCACCCAGGTGCCCAAAGTAGCTTTTTAAAAAAGTAAGCTCTTTTTTTTAAAAGTAAGCCCCAACATGGGGCTTGAACTAATGACCCCAAGATCAAGAGCCACACACTCTACCAAATGAGCCAGTCAGGTGCTCCTAACCCAAGCAAATTTTGAACGACAACTTGACCCTATTCGCTCAGCCCAAAACAGAAACAAAACAAAACAAAAAACAACCATAAACAAATAACTAGCTAGTAGGATTGATTTGCACAATGATATAGATTAGCAATTCTGAAACTACTACTTCATATATTCTAGAATCAAGCAAAAAAGTAAATATATTATGGGATTAAGCTAATATAATGGGAGAAAAGCTTATCACTGCTGGAGAAGGTAATTGCAATATGGAGAGAAGGAGGCTAGATGAACCCTGTGGTGTTGGGTTGAAATTGGAGGTATCACTATAAAGTCATATTTTTGTGCATTTTTTAAGTAATCCCTACACCCAAGATGGGACTCCAACTTACCACCCCAAGATCAATGTAGAGTCAGATGCTCTACCAACTGAGCCAGCCAGGTTGCCCCCATGATATTTTTAAATAGATAAATATAGAAATACATATAGAGGTGTGTGTGTGTGTGTGTGTGTGTGTGTGTGCGCGCGTGTGTGTGTGTGTGTGTGTGTGTGTGTGTGTGTGTTTTCTAGCAGAGAGGACAAAAAAGAAACGACATCCCAGTACCAGTGAGAACATCCAGCACCCAGATCCAAGGAACTTGGAGAAATAGCATATATAAGCACTGAGCAGAGAAAACACAAGATGGTTTTGGAACATTGTGTGGAGGCAGAAAGTAGGGAAGTGCTCGAAAAGTGATTGCAATGTCAAAAGATCACAGTGGCAGTTTGAAGGAGTTCCCACTGGCCAAATATGGGATAATCTGAGTATAACAATATGTCATAATAGTAACAGATTAAGTAAAACCATTTAATAACCCAGTGGCTAAAATAGGAACCCATGAAACATGCTTTATAGTAGAACACCAAATTACTAATGTGGAAGGAATGGCGGAATTAGATTATCACCAATAATCAACCATCACAATAATAATTGATCTGATAAGAATCATCAATGGATGCTAAAAGTAGCAGGTGAAAGTCTGATGAAAAACAGATGTTTACAGCATCTTAAAAACATCTCTCCACAGGTGTTCCTGGGTGGCTCAGTCTGTTCAGTATCCAACTGTGACTCAGGCCATGATCTCATGTTTGTGGGTTCAAGCCCCATGTTGGGCTCCATGCTGATAGCTTGCTCAGAGCCTGGAGCCTGCCTTGGATTCTGTATCTCCTTCTTTCCCTGCCCCTCCCCCGTCTCTGTCTCTCAAAAATAAATAAATGTTAAAAAACTCTCTTTCTTAGAGATTCTAAAAGATTTGTTCATTTTGAGTCAACAACTGGAACCTCAGCAGAAAATCAGTATGTATAAAATAGAACTGAAAATGCAAGTTTTATAACTGAAAAAAACTGAAATGAAAATTTCACTGAATAAGCATAAGAACAGATGGGAGGCATCAGAAGAAACAGTCAGTGATCACCATGATAGGTCAATAATAATCCAATCTGAAATACAAAAAAGTAAAAACATTGAAAAAATACAGAGGTACCTATGGAACAATACTCATAACTAGAGTTCTAGAATGAGAGTACTGACAGAGTGTGGTAGGACAGAACTATGACCAAAACCACCAAAATTCAATAAATAGAAAATCTTATAATCAGACAGAGAAAAATAATACATAAAATATTGGGGACCAAAAACATGAATAATGCTGACTTAATTAGAAACAATAGTAGCCAGCAATCCCTATCAAAATAACACCAGCATTCTTCGCTGAGCTAGAAGAAACAATCCTAAAATATGTATGGAACCACAAAAGACCATGAGTAGCCAAAGCAATCCTGAAAAAGAAAACCAAAGCTGGAGGCATCACAATTCTGGACTTCAAGCTGTATTACAAAGCTGTAATCATCAAGACATTGTGGTACTGGCACAAGAACAGACATATAGATCAATGAAACAAAATAGAGAACCCAGAAATGGACTCAGAAATGTATGGTCAACTAATCTTTGACAAAGCAGGAAAGAATATCCAATGGAAAAAGACAGTCTCTTTCACAAATGGTGTTTGGAAAACTGGACAGTGAGATGCAGAAGAATGAACCTGGGCCACTTTCTTACACCATACGCAAAAATAAACTCAAAATGGATAAAAGACCTAAACATACGACGGGAAGCCATTAAAATCCTAGAGGAGAGGGGCACGTGCGTGGCTCAGTCAGTTAAGTATCTGACTTTGCCTCAGGTCATGATCTCACATTTCGTGGGTTGTAGCTGACAGCTCAGAGCCTGAAGCCTGCTTTGGATTCTGTGTCTCCCTCTCTCTCTGCCCCTCCCCTGCTTGCGCTTTGTCTCTCTCTCTCTCAAAAATAAATAAACATTAAAAAAAAATTTTTTAAATCCTAGAGGAGAAAATAGGCAACAACCTCCTTGATCTTGGCTGCACCAACTTCTTACTTGACATGTCTCCAGAGGCAAGGGAAACAGAAGCAAAAATGAACTACTGAGACTTCATCAAAATAAAAATCTTCTGCACAGTGAAGGAAACAATCAGCAAAACTAAAAGGCAAACAACAGAATGGGAGAAGATATTTGCAAAGGACATATCAGATACAGGGTTAGTATCCAAAATTTATAAAGAACGTATCAAACTCAACACCCAAAAAACAAATAATCCAGTGAAGAAATGGGCAAAAGACATGAATAGACACTTTTCCAAAGAAGACATCCAGATGGCTAACAGACACAAGAAAAAATGCTCAGCATCACTCATCATCAGAGAAATACTAATGAAAACCACAATGAGATACCACTGCACACTTGTCAGAATGGCTAACATTAACAACTCAGGCAACAACAGATGTTGGCAAGGATGTGGAGAAAAAAGGAATCCTTTTGCATTGCTGGTAGGAATGCAAACTGGTGCATCCACTTTGGAAAAAAGTATGCAGTTTCCTCAAAAAATTAAAAATAGAACTACCCTATGACCCAGCAATTGCACTACTAAGTATTTTAGGTATTTATCCAAAGGATACACAAATGCTGATTTGAAGGGGCACATGGCACCCCAATGTTTATAGAAGCACTATTGACAATAGCCAAAGTATGGAAAGAGCCCAAATATCCATTGACTGATGAATGGATAAAGAAGATGTGGTGTGTGTGCGTGTGTGTGTGTGTATGTGTAATGGAATATCACTCTGCTATCAAAAAGAATGAAATCTTGCCATTTGCAACAATGTGGCTGGAACTAGAGTGTATTATGTTGAGCAAAATAAGTCAGTCAGAGAAAGACAAATACCATATGATTTCACTCATATGTGGAATTTAAGACAAAACAAATGAAGATAAGGGAAAGGAAACAAAAATAATATAAAAACAGGGGGAGACAAACCATAAGATACTCTTAAATACAGAGAACAAACAGGGTTGCTGACAGGATGTTAGGTTGGGTAAAGGCTAAAGAGGTGAGGGACATTAAGGAGGACACTTGTTGGGATGTACACTGGGTGTTATATGTAAGTCATGAATCATTACACTCTATGCCTGAAATTAAAAAATAAAATAAAATTCTGATAATGTAAAAAAAAGATGAAACAATAGTAGCCAAAAGACAATAGAATAACATCTGGAAAAACTAAAGAAAAATAGGTCAACTCAGAATTCTATTTCCAGAGAAAACATGCTTTTATAATGAAGATGAAATAAAGACATTTTCAGATAAATGAATATTTAGATTTTAACTAGCAGAACTACAGTTCTGGTAAAGGAAATTCTTCAGGTTAAAGAGAACTGACTTCAGATGAAAATACAGTCTCAACAGGAAGGAAGAACATCAGATATAGTCAATATGTGAATAAATATAACATATGCTTCCTTCTTTATAAGTTATTAAAATATATAACTGTTTAAACCAAAATAATGGAATGTATGTAGCTGAAATATGTATGCCAACAGTAGGACAAAGAACAAGAAGTATAAATGAAATGATATTGTTTACAAGGTTCTCGTATTTTACATGGAGTGGTACAATATTAATTCTAGGTAAACTATGTTTAAACAAGAATGCATATTTTAATCCCTAGAGCAACCTCTAACAAGATGCATAAAGGTATAGCTGAGTGCCAACAGAAGAATTCAAATCTATCAGAAAAAATGATCAATTCTCCAAAAAAGACAGGAAAGTAGTTAATAAAAAATGTGGTAAATAGGTATCAACCAAATAGTAAACATAAATCCAACCAAGTTAATAACATAAATATAAATGGACTAAGTATTTCATTTTTTAAAAAATTTTTTTTTCAACGTTTATTTATTTTTGGGACAGAGAGAGACAGAGCTTGAACGGGGGAGGGGCAGAGAGAGAGGGAGACACAGAATCGGAAACAGGCTCCAGGCTCTGAGCTGTCAGCCCAGAGCCCGACACGGGGCTCGAACTCCCGGACCGCGAGATCGTGACCTGGCTGAAGTCGGACGCTTAACCGACTGCACCACCCAGGCGCCCCTGGACTAAGTATTTCAATGAAAATCCAAGAGACTGTCATACTGGGTAACAAATGTAAAACCCAAATTACATGATATCTATCAGAAATGTATATTAAATATAAAATCACAGGTAGGTTCAAGAAAAAAAATGGAAAAAGATATATTAGCCAAACAGTAAGCATAAGAAAACTATAGTGACTGTACTGATACTAGACAAAATAGATGTTAAGACAAGAGATACACAGAGACACCTGGGTGGCTCAGTCAGTACAATGTCTGACTGAGGCTCAGGTCATGATCTCACAGTTTCTGGGTTTAAGACCTGCGCCGGGCTCTGTGCTGACAGCTCAGGGCCTGGAGCCTGCTTCAGATTCTGTGTCTCCCTCTGTCTGATCCTCCTGCCGCTCATGCTATGTCTCTGTCTCTCAAAAAGGAATAAACGTTAAAAAAATTTTTTTAAAGACAAGAGACATAGAGAAATATTTCATAATAGAAGGGTCAATTCATTGGGAACACACACAATCATAAATGTGTATACACTATTTAACAGGCTTAAAAATACATGATAAAAACTGAATGAACTAAAGGGAGAAATAGAATTTGTATTTTCATGTATCTTCTACTTCACATATATTTTCCTATTTGCAAAGTGGGACTTAATAAGATTGGCCTTGACATTGTCAAATAATTTGTAAAGTCTTATATTCTTTTTTTTTTTAACATTTATTTATTTTTGAGAGAGAGACAGAGATAGAGCACGAGCGGGAGAGACAGAGAAGAGAGGGAGACACAGAATCAGAAGCAGGCTCCAGGCTCTGAGCTATCAGCACAAAGCCCAATGAGGAGCTTGAACCCACAGACCATGAGATCATGACCTGAGCTGAAGTTGGACACTTAACCAACTGAGCCACCCAGGTGCCCCAAGTCTTATATTCTTGAGAGAACTACTGTATCAAAACATTTGAAATGGGAGGATGCTACAATGATGGATAAATCCTGGTGGGCTTATTCCATTTATTTCCTGAACCAAACCCAGGACATAACAAATTCAATTATTAGTCACCTGAGAAACACTTCTGAAGATACTTTTCCTAATGTTCACTTTTCAATCTTCTTCATCAGGAAGACTATATATATGTATATATGTATATATATGTATATGTATATGTGTATATATGTATTATATATATACATATATACATATATATGTGTATATATATATATATATATACACACACACACATATACATAGCTCAAAAATACTTGAAGCAAACTTGATAGAACTAAAGGGAAAACAGTAATAGACACACCTTATAGTCCCCCCATCCTTATCCTCAGAGGACACATTTCAAGACCCTCAGGTGATGACCAAAAGGGTGGATAGTAAGCCCCATATAGACTGCTTTTTTTTCTATACATACATACCTATAATAAAGCTTAATTTATAATTTAGGCACAGCAAGAGATTAACAACAATAATGAAATAGAACAATTATAACAATATGGTGTAATAAAAGTTACGTGGATGTGTCATTTTCTCTTAAACTATCTTATTGTACTGTACTCACCCATCTTCTTATGATCTGATTTGATAAAATGCCTAGTAATGAAATGAAGTGAGGTGAATGATTTACACATTCTGACACAGCATTAGACTACTACTGACCTCACCAAAGAAGGATTGTCTGCTTCGGGAAGGCAACTGATGGCTGGCAACTGAAGCTGGAGAAAAAGAAACGGCCGATAAGGTGGGGAACAATTTTATCAACCATCTTAACCTAACAATTTATAGAACAACATCTTCACAACTGCAAGAAGGCGAAAAACCGAGAGGAGGAAGGAATGGAAGGCGGGAGAGCGAGCTAGCACGGGGGACCATTCCGTGTCGTCCTGCTCCCGGTTCTGTTATATCCTGGTTCTGTTTTAGTTCTGGGATATTTTTATTGAGTACTTGATGCATATATATTTGAGCATATATACTAAGCATCTGCTGCGCCCCTAGTACATACATTGTGTGCTTGTTGGTGCCAAGTGCATTCTAAGCCATACTAGGGCTTCCTCAGCTACAAACACAAAACGGGCTCGCAGAACTCGCTTCGTCCATTCCTGGGGAGCCTTGAAGCCCCTCCCCTAGTAGCCCACCGTCAAACCCTAAATGCCGCCCGGCGATCTAGCTCTCTCCCGCAGGCATTCGCGCTTGCGCACTCCGAGCAACAAGTTGGGGCGGGGGCGGGCCCTCCCTACTGAAGACTACATTTCCCACAGGCCTCTGCTCGTAGTTTCCTTCCGGCTTTCTTGCTGGTGTCGGCTCCGAGAGGTGAGTTGGTCGCGTGCATTGAGGAAATGGGCGCGGGGGCGGCGCGGGGGTGGCGCGGGCTTCTGTGTGAACTGGGTTGCAGTGACTGTGGAATTTGTGACGCTACTGGGCATTGGGTGCCCTGAGGCGTCCTTTCCCTTTCCGCTTAAGGGCCGCACAGATTTCTCGGCCCAGAATGGCTTCGAGTTAGATGCATGAACCCCAGAGTGAAGGCCCTCAACAAAAAGACGGTTTCGAGAACTGCTGCTCTCAGAACCACGGCTTAATCAGAGCTCCCTCGTAAAGGAAATTCGGAGACGGATTCCAGACGTGGCCTTTGTACTCGGCCTTTCTCTGAAGGCTGAGCTTTACCTCCCGGCTCCCTCTTTAATTTCCATCGGGTTATGTGCGTGGTGATGGTGGGAGCAAGTGTGATAGCGGGGGTGTGTTCGGAGTTAGCCAGGTCGGGCTGAGTTCCAAGAAAGGCTCAGTGTCTCAAGATTCCCGTCCTTTTCCCCCCAATCCTGCTGATCTTTAGGAACGAGAGAAAGAGGAAATAACCATTTTTATGTCTATATCTATTTGTCTATCTAAAGTATATGAGGACGAATTTGTATTTCTTTGTTCCGTGAAATGTAACTTTTATTTTTCTGTGCATGGTTTAAAACCTTTGAGTCTCCTGAGAAAGAATAAAAATCAGTGCGGACTGAAAAGAGAAAAAGCATTTGCATTAATCAGGCTGGGAGACAGGAGACAGATAAAGCCAGCTGCAAAATAGAAATTATTATTTCATGCAGCAACTGTAAAATGCGATCACAACTCCCTCTTTGAGAGATTACAGCTGTTTTACCAGTGAAGCTCCACACTTGCTTTGCTATTTATTTTTATTACTGGAGATACCCAATTGCTAAACTACCCTCCCTTCAAGATAGCACTTAGTCTCCAATTAATCCTAGCCTTTCCTAGTCTTACCTCAGAAACTGCAACCATTCTAGAATTGTTCCCCGCTTCCCATACATTCTCTTCAAAGTCCTTCAGTTGGAACTCAACCCTTTACAAAAGAGCTTTTCTTCTCCTCCTCCATTGCATTCCAGCCCATCCTGTGGAATTTCCTCCCTCTCTTAAATCAATAAATCTGATTTTGTTGGACTCTACAGGCTTGTTCCAGGTAGTCTTTAACTGGTTAGGCTTTAACACGGGAAATATCCTATCCATAGACCTGGAGCTTTGCTCTTCTTTCCCAGTGAATGATAGGGGTGATGAGGTTACTTCCTGCCTCCTCTCCTGTGGGTATTCACATGAACATTTGGCAGTCATTTAATTCCTCCTGTGAGCTGTTGCTTTCTAATCATTTAAATGGCTTGCAAGTAAACCTCCTGAAGGGAGGCCAACTGCAGAGCTTTATTTTAGGCTTTGATTTGTTGAGAGGATTACAGTTCGGTTGGAGTCATATGCTAGGTGTCTTTGATCTTCACCTCTGCCCTGAATTCACAAGCAGGGAAAGTTTGGAGATGGTTTAATTGGTGAAAGGGTTTTCTGCTTTTGAGGCTTGTAAGGAGTTGCAATGTGACAGGGTTTTTAAGGGAGAGTACTGTGTTAACAAGGGAAGGGAACAGAAGATGCTGGTAGAAATTTAAGAAATGGTTTGAAGTTTTTGACAACATGAGTTGTTTCAGGCCATATATTTATGTGGTTTTATGAGAGGCAGTTTAGTTATGGTACTAAATTACCAGTGTTCTAGTCCTAAAACTGTCAGTTAGAGCTGGGTGAATCGGAGTAATTTATTTCATTTCTTTGTGCTACAGTTCTTTCATCTTTAAGAGGATAATGACAGAACCTACTGTATAGGATTGCTTTGAATAGGTGAATTAATATATATAAAGTCCTGGGGCGCCGGGGTGGCACAGTTGGTTAAGCGTCCGACTTCAGCCAGGTCGCGATCTCGCGGTCCGTGAGTTCGAGCCCCGCGTCAGGCTCTGGACTGATGGCTCAGAACCTGGAGCCTGTTTCCGATTGTGTCTCCCTCTCTCTCTGCCCCTCCCCCGTTCATGCTCTGTCTCTCTCTGTCCCAAAAAATAAAAAAATAAATGTTGAAAAATATATATATATATAAAGTCCTAAGGGGACACCTGGGTGGCTCAGTCTTTGGGCGTCCAAGTTCGGCTCAGGTCATCATCAGTTCGTGAGTTCCAGCCCCTCATCAGGGTCTGTGCTGACAGCTCGGATGAGACGTTTAAAAAAAATTCTGTGTCTCCGTCTCTCTCTCTGCCCCTCCCCCGCTCGCACTCTCTCTCTCAAAAATAAATAAAAATTACAAAAATAAAAAATGAAGTCCTCAGATAATGCTTGACACATAAAAAGTGTTCAGTAGATTTAATAGTTACTATTATGTTGTAATTCCATTTTTTTCACATTTGCTTCATCCATCCACATACTCCCTTTTGTAAATTGTTGTTAATCAAGAGGAATTGCTTATCAATATGAAGTTTGAAATTTATTAGCTAGCATTGTAAGAAAGAGCAAGGCTGAGCTCAAATTTTTTATGGAAGAAGAAAAGAGCAGAAGATAATTTTCTTTAATAATTAGGGAAAGAAGAGTATATAGTATTCTTCATCTTCAGTGCTATAGCTGACTTTTATTTAATGTTTATTTACTACTTTAAGTGCTTTCTTATATGTAGTGTCTTATTTAATTCTTATAATAACCCTTTGAGATAGAATTTATAATTATCAACTTTTTTTTATATAGGAGGCGACTAAGGCTGAAAAGTTAAGTAACATGTCCAAGATCACACAGTTAATAACTATCAGAGCTGAGATTTATATCCTGGAAGTGTCACACCAAAGCCCATTTTAGTAATTATAACAGTATACCAAGTCTCATCATTATGCATACTTAAAAAAATTCTTCCTGCCTTACTCAGTAACCTTTCATGATTGAAGGAAGAGATATTAATCTGATGACAGCAAGAATCATCAAGTTTTGTCCAGATTATACTGAAGCTATGAGGTCTGGAGGTAATGGATTTCCTACAGTAAGATTTATGCTGGGGCGCCTGGGTGGCTCATTTGGTTGAGTGTCTGACTTTGGTTCAGGTCATGGTCTCATGGTGTGTGGCTTTCAGCCCCAAGTTGGGCTCAGTGCTAACAGCTCAGAGCCTGGAGTCTGCTTCAAATTCTGTGTCTCTCCTGCTTGTGCTGTCTCTCTCTCTCTCTCTCTCCCCCCTTCTTCCTCAAAAATAAACAAACTTAAAAAAAAAAAACTGAAACATGAAAAAAAAGAATTTATAAAAAAAGATTTGTCACATAGGTTTTTTTTTTAATTTTATTTTAATTCCAGTATAGTTAATGTCTCACAGTTTTTATTTTAATGATGATTTATACAAAGTCAGACTAGTAGGGCAAGGAAATAACAATAGTTGTTGGAGGCTTCATAGGCATCTTAGCCTAGTGGATTGGCTCAGAAGCAAAATGAAGTCATTTCTAAGATATGAAAGGAAGCAGTGATGAGACAGCTGTCAGTACTTAAAATACATCAGTCAGGGACTTCTTACCATTGATTTCTAGATAGTACTCCAGCATACATGGGCAAATTCAGTCATAGACTTGGTTCATGAATTAAAAGTTGAAGTAAAAAAGAAGTCACTCAGGAAAAACAGCTATTCTTAGAATATCCTGAGTTTTTTTTTCCTCAGGTCAACAGAAGACTGAAAGAAGACCTTGAAATGAGAAAATCGTTTCCTTATTTGGAGTATTTATGTGCTTTAATATGTTTAATGTGGTGGTGTGTGTTGCTGGCTCTTACTGTAAACATTTTAACTGTTTCTCCTAGGCATACATGTGATTTTTTCTGTCAATAGTGTAATACTACAGATGTTGCGATTTTTTTGTAAACACACTGGTTTCACCCATTTCATCAAAATTAGGGCAACATTATCACTTAAAAAAAATTTTTTTTTAAGGTTTATTTTTGACAGAGAGAGAGACAGAGCATGAGCGGGGGAAGGGCAGAGAGAGAGGGAGACAGAATCTGAAGCAGGCTCCAGGCTGTCAGCACAGAGCCCGACGCAGGGCTCAAACTCACAGACCGCGAGATCATGACCTGAGCCAAAGTCGGACGCTTAACCGACTGAGCCACCCAGGCACCCAACATCATCACTTTTTAATATTTGCCTAGTTTTCAGTGGTGTAGATGCATTACTGTTTAATAATTTTCCCAGTTAGATTCTTTTCAGCTTTTATTCATTGTAAACCTTATCTGTCAGCATATCTCTGCAGACATCTTCATGTACATGTGTGAGTAGTTCCTTTATTTTTGGGGTAATGTTTATTTATATTTGAGAGAGAGAGAGTGCAAGCGGGGGAGGAGCAGAGAGTGGGGGATACACAGAATTCGAAGCAGGCTCCAGGCTCCACGCTGTCAGCACAAAGCCCAACGTGGTGCTCGAATTCACGAAACCGTGAGATAATGACCTGTGCCAAAGTTGAACGCTTAACTGATTGAGCCACCCAGGTGCCCAATCCTAGGCAGGCTCCACACTGCCAGCGCAGAGCCCGATGTGGGACTCAAACTCATGAACCATGAGATCATGACCTGAGCCGAAGTCAGACGCTCAACCAACTGAGCCACCCAGACACTCTAGGAGTAGTTCCTGTAGTCTCAAATGAAGCTCTGGGAACTGGTTCACAGGGTTTATATAGTTATAACATTTAAATGCTGCTTCACATAGTTCTAAATTTGGGCCAAGGTAGTGTCCATTTTCTCATGACCTTGCTAATAAGGGACATCATCAGTCTTTTAGACCTTCCAGTCATGTCACTGTAAAAATAAATTGTTTTTGTTTTATATACATCTTCGTAATTAGTAGTGAGGTTTAATATCTTTTGAAAGGTTATTTCTATTTTTTATTGAATTGCCCTTGGTCAGGTTCCTCTCAATGAAATAGAAATCTAGTCTTGAGAGGCAAAAACCTAAAGTTGAAAGGTAGTGTTTTAGTTAGAGAAATGTGGACTCAAAACAAAGCTTTGCCACTTGATAGCTGTGACTTTGGGCAAACGATTTCCCCCCTGAGCATTAGTTTCCTGATCTCTTGAGAGATGAGAATACATTGCAGAGCAGTGCTGAGGGTCATCAGGTGATGTATATGAAGCACCCAGCACGTAACAGTTCTCAATGAATGGTGGTGGTTGACTGACTGCAGTGATCAGGGATCCCCTTGTCTCCACCTTGGATACTGAAAGAGGGGGGGAATGTGCACAGGCTGTCATGGTATGAGAGGTCCTGATTGGGAAACAGAGTAGTGAGTGGTCTTGGCTGGGGAAAGGCCAGTGCAGTTTTACAGTGGTAGCAGCTGCCAGGCTCAGTCTGTGGTTTTCAGTCTTCGTATTTAGGAAGTTCAGACAGGATCCTGGAGGGCTCAAGAGGCCGTATATGGATGGTATCGCGTTTTCTCAGCCCTGAAAATTTGTACTGGAGGGAGGAGAAGTCCGATGTCAGGACCAGATCCACATTACTAGATAGGAAACTGGTCACAAGTCTTCAGAAGTGTTTGGGCTTTTACATCAAATCCATTATTGTTCAGCTGGGTTCCTTCAAGGCTTGGATTTCTTCAGACTCCTACTCTCCTCCAGGTTTTGTGGGTATGGGATCAGGGTGAGTAGAGTAGTGGGGAGTAGTTAAGAAGTAGGAATGGAAAAGAAAAAAGCTCACATTAACATTAAGTCCTTTTGGAATCTCTGAGGTACATTTGGTTTCATGGCCTCTTTTTCTTCCAGATCTGGCTTATCTGGACTCTGCGGTTCTCCAAAGAGAAATCTTGAAAAGGACTGACCAGTTCTTGCATTTTGAAACCATGGCCCATGTAAGTTATGTTTTTTTTTTTTCCTTTTTGAAATATTGTTGATCTCTAGGTCATGTGTACATACTTGTTCCTTATCTTGAAGCTTCTTATTTAACAGAACTCCATCCAAGAATGTGCTGTCATTCCTGTGAGGATTGGGGACCGACAGCCCAGTGTCCTTTCTATATGCCCTTCCATTTTTTCCACTGATGTGAACTGTCTCCTAGCTACTACAAAATCTGTCAAGAGCCATGAGCAAGCAAAAGTGAAATGCCTTGAGAAAAATGCAGGCATTCTCTGCAGAATGTCCCCTTGTTAACATTTCCCAATAAACAGCTTTTGATTTTAATATTTAAACTTCAGAGTAAGTTTATTTCTCTGAATACAATGATTTTTAGTCTGGTTTTATGTAGGAAAAATTTGTGTCCCCAATACACAATTTGACATCTTTTCAAAGTTTTTTGAACTTTTTATTGGCATATAACATACATAGAGGAAAGTGCATGAATCATAAGTGTGTAGCTGAATGAATTATCATAAATTGAGCACATCTATGCTGTCAGCACTCAGGTTGAGAAAGAGAAAATTACAAGTACCTCAGATGCCCCCTCTTTCAGTCACTCCCTACCCACCCAGCCCAGATACAACCACTGTCCTGACTTCTAACACCGTAAATGAATTTGCCATTTTTAGAACTTTGTGTAAGTGAAATTATATAGTTCAGTGCCGCCTTTTTTTTAACGAAAAATAATGTGTGGGAGAGTCTCGTTATATTTCAAACATAGTTGCTAGACTGTTAGAACCATCTGCAGATGTTTTGAGATGCATACAGATATCATTAAAGAGGATGTGTGTATCTGGTGCTGCTGGTGATAAAGGAGGTGTCAGAACAGCATACTGAGTGTGAGACATCCTGTTGTTATGTTCTTGTTAGAAATGCATTTTCATAGTGCACTTAACATGTAGCCCCTGTGTAGTATAAAATGAGTTTCTAAAAAGTTGGGAAAGTATTGAAGAAATTGTGGAGAAAGAAACAAAGCACGTGAGAAAAGTGAATTCAGTAAAAGAGACAAAATACAAAAGATGTGTGCTCAGTAACCCATGTGTACTATAATTCTATACTGGAGGGAAATGGAGGCTAGTTGGAGACTTGGAATTGATTTATAATGCAGTGTAATTCTTTGCTTCTAAGTGATGGGAAAATAGGCACCTGTTTGATGATGTAGTATTAGAATGTCTGATATTCAGGGATGGGTTATTGATATTAAGTGAGAGATCCTTGTTTTGAATTTTCTCTGAAGATCTGTGGTTTGATGAAAGAGAATTTGGTCCTATTTGTGTACAGGGAAAACTCCAGATTTCTCCACAGAGTTGTTTTCCAAGTACATATGATGAGGCTTAGTATTGATTGGTCTCAGTCTCTGTATGTGTTGAGATCTTATGGTATGAAAGGCTTTTCGGATTGGGTGGATTAGGTAAGGGCTGTAATTGGGGCCTTGTATTGTAAGGCATAAAATTTCATGTGCCGACCTGATACCTTTATCAGGGCTCCAGAGGCCTAAATGTGAGTTCCCTGCTCTTGTCAGAGCAGAAAAGACTCCCCACAGCTAGTTTTCCTATCAGGCAGATGACCTAAACCCTTCCTGGTTCTCACTGTAAAGGGTTTCACCTTCCTGCCAGCACACAGAATTATTCAGACAAGCCAATCACATTCTGTGGGAATCAGGGACACCTTACCCTCTTTTTACTACAAAGCCTGCCTCCCACAGACCCTGCTTGTTCACTCCATTCCTGAGTGCAACCCCTGTGTGGCCCTGCATGATGCGTGGTGCCCTCCTACCCTGGGCTGTGAGTATACATGTCTAATAAATGCTGTCAATCTCATCTGTCCAGCATCCGGTATTGAGCCACCTCATACTGATTAGGGCAAGGGATCTCTCCCTCGCCAGTGCCTGTGATTCAGAAGTAATCAGCAGAACTGCAAATAGAGAGATCAAGAATCATCTCCTGTAAACCCTGAGAGAAGAATACCAGGAGCAAAGTTCCTTGTGTAGTTTTATAGGATGTACTGGTTTAGAGCAAGGTTTCTCAACCTTGGGACTATTAATATTTTGAGCCAGAGAACCTTTTAATGTGGGGGCTGCCTTTTACATTGTGGGATGTCTCAGAGTATCCCTGGCCTTTACCAACTAGATGCCTGTAACACTCACACCCTTCCCCCCAGTTGTGACGACCAAAACTGTCTCCATACATGGTCAGTTGTCTTCTGGGGAGTAAAATCATGCCTTAGTGAAAACACTGGTCCAGGGTGATATCATCATGTTCAGTGTCCTCTAACTAGGAATGAGGAAGGGTGTTCGGTGAGGGGTGGTAGATGATAAAGAGTAAGGTCATCTAGGTGCATAAGTAATAGACAATGTAGGCTGTGAGAGCTGAGGAAGATTTTTGAAATTGTATTGAAATAAAATATCTGAATAGGAAAAGAGAATGGTTGAATCTTATATATTAAAAATGTGGACTGGCGGGGCGCCTGGATGGCGCAGTCAGTTAAGCGTCCGACTTCAGCCAGGTCACGATCTCGCGGTCCGTGAGTTCGAGCCCCGTGTCGGGCTCTGGGCTGATGGCTCGGAGCCTGGAGCCTGTTTCCGATTCTGTGTCTCCCTCTCTCTCTGCCCCTCCCCCGTTCATGCTCTGTCTCTCTCTGTCCCAAAAATAAATAAACGTTGAAAAAAAAAATTTTAAAAAAAAAGTGGACTGGCATGTAGCAATTATTTTATTTTAAAGTTTACTAAAGAATTAGTCCTTAGGGCGCCTGGGTGGCTCAGTCGGTTGAGCGTCCAGCTTTAGCTCGGGTCATGATCTCACACTCCATGAGTTCGAGCCCCGCATTGGGCTCTGTGCTGACAGCTCAGAGCCTGGAACCTGCTTCAGATTCTGTGTCTCCCTCTCTCTCTGCCCCTCCGCTGCTCATGCTCTGTCTCTCTCTGTCTCAAAAATAAATAGAAACATTAAAAAAAAAAGAATTGGTCCTTATAGGGAAAATCTGACTTTATGATTAACTTGAGTCTGTTTTCTTAGAAGAGGTATTGTTGTACGTTTGGGAGGAGTTTTTATCAATTTTTTTTCATGATCATTAAAGGGCAAAGAAGGTGGAAGACATATTTTCCATGAATTTGTGGTGGAGACACATAGCTTGCTGAAGGCTTGTGTATACTGTTTCATTTAATTGGGACTTTTTTGGGTCATTTTATTCATTTCCAGATATTTTGGGGTAGAAAATTAATCTTATCTTCAACCACAGGGCTATTCAAGACACGTAGCACTGTGCTTCAGTGATACCAATTTCTTACTGTTCCCTATACATACATTTTTAGCCCTACCCTATTTGCTTGTTATGTGGCCCCTTCTCTGCATTGCAGTCCTCGATCTTTTAAGTCCTCTTTTCTTTTAAGAAATATTTCATTTATTTTCACAGGTAATACATGAGGTGTTTTTTGTTTCTGTTTGTTTTTTTTTCAGGGTTCAGTGACATTCAGGGATGTGGCCATAGACTTCTCACAGGAAGAATGGGAATTCCTGGACTCGGCTCAAAGAGACTTATATAGGGATGTGATGTGGGAGAATTATAGTAATTTCATCTCACTTGGTAAGGCTATTTATCCCAAATTACGTTGGCTTTCTCTTCTGCCAATTTCAGGACGATGATTTGAGAAACAAGATATTTTTTTCTCTGTGTTCCAAAGGAATGGTTTCAGCGTTGTTAGTTTGGAAATAGGTCACTTCATCGCTTCCATCCTGCTATATCCTTCATATTTTCTCCAGTCTCTGTAATTTCCTTGTTTCCCTGATATCCAAGGGACTGGGTTTGAATTCTGGATTGCTTACAGCAGAAGCATTGTCCAAGAAATCAGATTTTATATTATATTTGAGCCCAGATTTGATACAAATGCTCAACACTCTTTCCTAATCCACCTGCAAGAAGAATACCTAAACACAGGGGTTTTGAGTCTGTCTAAAAACCAGGGGAGCCTGTAGAACTTATACAGCACGAAATGGATTCACAAACTTCAAGTAAATGCAGTCTGTTTCTTATAACAGAGATATTCAGTTCTACATGCTTTGAGGTTGAAATTTAAAATCTACGAACTTTGCACTTTACATTGAATGGATAATCCTATAAAGGATTAGAAGATGTGTCAGGAAGATACTCTCCTTTCAGCAAATTGATAATGATAAAAAAGTTAATACACTCACGTATTATATGTATATATACATATAACTGCATATACTTGTGCTTAGATACTATTCTTAGTATTGTGCATTATTAATTATCACAACTCTGTAAGAAATATACTATCATTATCCTCATTTCAGATGAGAAAACTTAGGCATAAGAGGTTAATAATTTGCTGAGGTAACACAGCAACAAAGGCAGGATTTGAATTCAGGCAGTCTGGATCCAGATTCTTACTGCCTCTCAAGAGAGTTTGTATGAGTTTAAATTATATTAAGGCCTGTTCGTAACCATCTATTCCTAAGGTTACCCTAATATGAGTGTTCTTCAACTCCCTTGCATTTCTTCACTCTTAGGCTCTATAAAGTACCATTTTGATCTGTAATTAATGACAAATTTAACCAAATTTGAACCTGACTTTTGGACTTACAGTTTCATGTCACATTGCCTTTTAAGCAGAACCTTCCATTTCTAAACCAGATGTGATTACCTTATTGGATGAAGGGAAGGAGCCCTGGATGGTTATAAGGGAAGGGACCAGAAGACACTACCCTGGTGAGTGAGGGCTGAGCAGGATGGGGAATTAATTACTACAGGTAATAGCTAAACCTGTTAGCCTTGAGAGGTTGTTGGAAATCTCTCTTTGAGAGCCCATGGCCTATGGAGAAAAGGCCTGAGACCTGGGAAACAAATTAAAATCTTTTTTTTTTTTTTATGTTTATTTATTTTTGAGAGAGAAAGAGAGAGACAGAGTGCAAGCAGGGGAGGGCAGAGAGAGAGGGAGACACAAAATCCAAAGCAAGCTCCAGGCTCTGAGCTATCAGCACAGAGCCCAACATGGAGCTCAAACTCATGAACCATGAGATCATGACCTGAGCTGAAGTCAGACGCTTAACGAACTGAGCCATCCAGACGCTCCCAAATGAAAATCTTTTAAGACTAGACTCCAAAGGAGCTGCCTGTTGACCTGTATTACAACTCTTCTCATCTCTCATATTTTTCTACTACTACAAAGAGAGCAGCTATTCTCAATGGAAGATAAAAAGATGATAATAAATATGAGGTGAAATCAACAAGATAGAAAAAGTAGAAGAAAATTAATAAAGCCAAAAGTTGAGTTCTTGAAAAGATCAACAAAATTGGTAAATACCTAGCTTGACTCATTTAGAAAAAAAGTGCTCACTTTGGCAACACATGTTCTAAAAAAAAAGAAAAAAAGAAACACAACATCAGTTTTTAACACTAGGAATGAAAGAGTAACAGAGTTATTGCTTCACATCCTATAGCCATTAAAAGAATAATAAAAGAATACCGTGAATAATTTTATGCCAATAAAATGGACATCTTAAGTGAAATGGAAAAATTCCTTGAAAAACGTAATTACCAGAACTGACACAAGAAAAAAAAATACAGGGGCGCCTGGGTGGCACAGTCGGTTAAGCGCCCGACTTCAGCCAGGTCACGATCTTGCGGTCCGTGAGTTCGAGCCCCGCGTCGGGCTCTGGGCTGATGGCTCAGAGCCTGGAGCCTGTTTCCGATTCTGTGTCTCCCTCTCTCTCTGCCCCTCCCCCGTTCATGCTCTGTCTCTCTCTGTCCCAAAAATAAATAAACGTTGAAAAAAAAAAAAAGAAAAAAAATACAAGTAACTTTATATCTATTAAAATAATTTAATTCATAATCAGAAATCTTTCCACAAAGAAAACACCAGGCTCACATGGCTTCACTGGTGAATTCTATTAAATATTTAAGGAAGAAATACCAGCAATGTTAACAAATTCCTTCATAAGAGGAAAGAGCTCTCAACTCATTTTCTGAGAATAGCATAAATGTTACAGTGTGTCCTGACAAGGAAATCACTAAAGGGGGGAAAAATTGCAGACTTATTATCCTTCATGAACATAGATGTAAAATCATAAGAAAATGTTAGTAAATCATATTCAGTAATATATAAAAATGATCAAGTACGGTTTATTCCAGGAATGCAAGCTTGGTTTAACATTCTAGAATTAATGTAAAAAAAATTATGTGTAATTCGCTGTATTAATAGAAATGAGGGAAACCATGTGATCGTGTCCATAGATGTAAAAATACTATATAACAAAATTCAACATCCATTCATGATAAAAATTTTCAGGAAACCAAAAACTGAGCTTCCTCAAAAAATACTGCTAAAAAAAATTACTACATTATAAACTTCATCATACTTGATTAAAGAATTCCCCCGTAAGATTGGGAGCAAGGCAAGAGTGCCTACGTTTCCCATATCTGCTTAACACTGTATTGAAGGTCCTAGCATTGCAATACAACAAGAAAAATAAGAGACATAAAATAAAAAAGAAGTTAAACTCTCTTTGGAGATTGCATGATTATGTACATAGAAAATCCTAATGAATCAAAACAAGTACTCAATAAATGATCACAGTAAGATCACAGAATGCAAGGTTAATATACAAAAATCAATTATATTTTTATATACTGGTAGTGAAAAAATTAGGAAAGTAAGGTAAATTAAGTCAATTAAAAAATTGCAAGCAAATTAAGTCAGTTTACAATAGTGTCAACAAAAATACTAAGGAATACATTTGATAAAACATGTAAGACCTCTATGCTAAAAGTCATGGAACATTCCTAAGAGAAAGACCTGAAATGAAGAGAGACCTTTTTGGGGATGAGAAAACTCAGTATTGTTAAAATGTCAATCTTATAGATTTTAAGAATCTGATTCCAAAATTTATATGGCAAAACAATGGACTTAGCATTTCTAAAGTAATCTTGGAAAAGGAAGAATATGTTATAGGACTTAGACTACATGACTTCAAGATACTTCAAGATTTATTATATAACTATGGTAATCAAGACATTGAGTATTAGATAAGGTATAAGTAGAAGATAAGTATTAGATCAACAAACAGGACAGAACAGAGATCCTAGAGGTGGAACTTACACATACTTAAAAGACTATTTATTTTTTTCCTTTTGAGGAAAGGAAAATTTTTTTCAACAAATGGTGCTGGAATAACCGGGAAAACAAGTCTTGACCCCTACTTCATTCGAAAATTAATTTAAGATGGGGGTGCCTGGGTGGCTCAGTCTATTAAGCGTCTGACTCTTGATTTCAGTTCAGGTCATGATCTCACAGTTTTGAGTTTGAGCCCTGCATCAGGCTGTGTGCTGACAGCACAGGGCCTGCTTGTGTTTCTCTGTCTCCATCTCTCTCTGTCCCTTCCCAGCTCATGCACTCTCTCTCTCTCAAAATAAAGAAATAAACTTAAAAAAATTAATTTAGGATGCATTTTAGACTTAAATATGAAAACTAAACATAAAAAATATAAAAAGCCAGATATAGGGGTGCCTGGGTGGCTCCGTCGGTTAAGCGTCCAACTTCAGCTCAGGACTTCAGCTCAGGTCATGATCTCATGGTTTGTGGGTTTGAGCCCCATGTCGGGCTCTGTGCTGACAGCTTGGAGCCTGGATCCTGCTTTGGATTCTGTGTCTCCCTCTCTCTCTGCCCCTCCTCTGCTCATGCTCTGTCTCTCTCTGTCTCTCAAAAATAAATAAATGTTAAAAAAAATTTTTTTAAAGAAAAGCCAGATATAGAAGTTAACTATATGGGTGCCAGGTGGCTCAGTCGGTTGAGCATCTGACCATTGATTTCAGCTCAGGTCATGATCCCAGGGTCGTGGGATTGAACCCTGCATCATTGTGCTGAGCGTGGAGCCTGCTTGAAATTCTTTTTCTCTCTCCCTCTGCTCCTCTCCCCAAATTTCACATGCTTGCTCACTGTCTCTCTCAAAAAAAGTTCAATATAAAAAATAAAAAGTTTTAAAACTAAATATAAATTTTATATAAAAAATATGAAAGCTAGGGGTGCCTGGCTAGTTCAGTTGGAGAAGCATGTGACTCTTGATCTTGGGGTTTGAGCCCCATGTTGGGTGTAGGAATTAGTAGAAAAAATTAAAAATCACCTTTAAAAAATATATGAAAGCTAAATATAAAGCTTTTAGAGGAGAACTTTTAGAGGAAAACTAGGAGAATGACTTAGTAGTAAGCAAAGGCTTCTTAGGTAAAGGCAATAACCATAAAAATAAAAAATTGACAAATCAGACCTTATCCAAATTGAAAGCTTTAATATACCAGTAAAAAAATTATACCAATAAAAATAGATAAGTCACAGACTGAGAGAAAATAGCAAGAAAACATATCCAACAAAGGAACAACATATACTACAATTCAACACCATAATGATAACCCAAATAAGAATGGGTAAAAGTTACATCTATACCATGGAATAATGCTCAGCAATAAAAAGAAAGAAACTATTGATAGACGCGATAGCTTAAGTGAACCTCAAGGTAATTGTGAATCTCAAGGTAATTATGCTGAGTGAGAAAAACCAATCACAAAAAGTTATATACCACATGACCTTAATTATGTAACATTTATGAAATATCAAAATTGTAGAGGGGCGCCTGGGTGGCTCAGTCGGTTGAGCGTCCAACTTCGGCTCAGGTCATGATCTCGTGTTCTGTGAGTTCAAGCCCCGTGTCAGGCTCTGTGCTGACAGCTCAGAGTCTGGAGCCTGCTTCTGATTCTGTGTCTTCCTCTCTCTCTGCCCCTCCCCCACTCATGCTTTGTCTCTCTCTCTCTCTCTGTCAAAAATAAATATGAATAAACATTAAAAAAAATTTTTTTTTTAATTGTAGAGATGAAAATGAATTAATCGTTGCCAAGGGTTAGGATATAGAAAAGTGAAGGGGTGTTTAGGGCCATAAAGGAGTAACACAAGGGAGTCTTGTGGTTATGGTACAGTGAGTATCTTGTTTGTGATGGTGATTGTTCAAGTTTATGATAAATTTTTTAAGTTTTTTTTTTAATTTTTTTTTATTGGTGGGTGGTGGGGAAGGGGCAAAAAGAGAGGGGGACGAAGGATCTGAAGCAGACTCTCCGAGGACAGCAGAGAACCCGACACGGGGCTCCAGCTCACAAACTGTGAGGTCATGACCTGAGTTGAAGGCAGACATTTAACTGACTGTGCCACCCAGGCACCCACCCTACATGATAAAATTTTTAAATTGCATAGGACCATATACAGTTGAGCCTTGAACAATATGCATTTGAACTGTGTGGGTCCACTTATACATGGATTTTTTCCAATAAATATAGTACAATACTATAAATGGATTTTCTCTTCCATGTTTTTCTTCCTTATGTTTCTCTTAACATTTTCTAGCTCACTTTATCATAAGAATACAGTATATACTATCACATATAAAATATGTGTTAATCAAATGTTTACTGTGTCAGTAAGGCTTCTGGTCAACACTAGGCTATTAGTTGTTTCTGGGGAGTCAAAAGTTGACTCAGATTTTCAATTGCATGGGGAGTTGGCATCCCTAACCCTGCATTATTCAGGGGTCAACTCTACATACACACAAGGGTGTGTATAATTGGTGAAATCTAAATGAGCTCTATGGATTATACCAGTGTTAATTCTTGGTTTGACTTATTCTATAGTTATGTAAGATGTTAACATTGAGAGAGGCTGGGTGAAGGTTGCGTGAGACTTTGCTGTTATTTCTTTGTAGCCTCCTAAGAATCTACAGTTACTTTAAACTAAGAAGTAAACAAAAATGTCCCATTAGGGATGATGAGTAAAAGATTTAAACAAAGAGAAGGGTTACTCTTTTTTATGATCAGTGATTATAATTCATTTATATCTGAATCTGTTGTATTAACTTGAGCTGCCATAACAAAATACAATAGATGGGGTGATTTAAACAACAGAAACTTGCTTTCCTATAGTTGTGGAGGCTGGAAATCTGAGATTAGCATTTAGGTGCTCCAGTAAGGGCTGTCTTCCCGGCTTGCAGATCATCCCTTCTCATATTGTCCTCATATGCCAGAGAGAGAGAAAGAGAGACAGATCTCTTAACAAGGCCACCAGTCCTATTGGATTAGGAGCCTGATGACTTCATTTAACCTTAATTACCTCTAAAAGCACTATTGCCAAATACAGTCACATTGGCTGGTTAGGGCTTTAGTGTATAACTTTGGAAGGACACAATTCAGTCCATAGTAGTATCTATCTATATAGGATCCAGTTTCTTTCCAGGTTCTGTTTTGATTAGTTTAAATGTCTTTCGTTGCCTAAAAATGTATTCGTTCATTGAGTACCCAATCTAGCACTGTGCTGGACACCAGTGGAACAATTGTGAACAAGAATGATAGGTTCCAGCAGTCAGTTTATGTTTTAACAGGAGTAGGACATTAAGTAAACAAGTAAATGAATAAATAATATTAGGTGGTGACAAGTATTATTAAGAAAAGTGAGGGGCTCTTGGGAGACTCAGTTGGTTAAGTGTCTCACTCTAGAGATGGAGTCGTGCATCAGGCTCTGCACTGACAGCACAGAGCCTGCTTAGGATTCTCTCTCTCCCCTCCCCTCCACCGCCTGTGTGCATGTGCTCTCTCTCAAGCTTAAAAAAGTGAGAAGAGTAAGGGAATAGAAATTAGCAGGTGTAGACAGGTTTATTTTAGGCTGGTTAGGCTTTTTGAGGAGGCAATAGTTGAGTGGAGACATGAAAAAGAACTCAGGTTATAGGAATATCTAAAGCAAAAGCAGATCTAGGGGCATCTGGGTGGCTCAGTCAGTTCGGCGTCTGACTTTGGTTCAGGTCATGATCTCACAGTTGTGAGTTCGAGCCCCACGTCATGTCAGGCTCTGTGCTAACAACTCAGAGCCTAGAGCCTGCTTCAGATTCCGACTCTTCCTCTGTCTCTTTGCCCCTCCACCACTTACACTCTGTCTCTCTTTCACCCTCTCTCAAAAATAAACAAACATTAAAAAAAAAAAAAAGTTCTGATAGAATAGCAAATGTAACAGCCTTGGGTTGGGAGTTGGAAGTTTTGTGTTTGAGGAAAAGCAAGAAGGCCAGGATGATTAGGATGATTATCCAAAGTTAAGGCACATGACTTTTTTTTTAATTTTTAATTTTTAATTTTATTTATTTATTTATCTATCTATTTATCTATTTATTTATTTTAAATATGAAATTTGTCAAATTGGTTTCCATACAACACCCAGGGCTCATCCCAACAGGTGCCCTCCTCAATACCCATCACCACCCCCCACCCCCCACCCCCCATCAACCCTCAGTTCTCAGTTTTTAAGAGTCTCTTACGTTTTGGCTCCCTCCCTCTCTAACCGCTTTTTTTTTTTTTCCTTCCCCTCCCCCATGGTCTTCTGTTAAGTTTCTCAGGATCCACATAAGAGTGAAAACATATGGTATCTGTCTTTCTCCGTATGACTTATTTTACTTAGCCTAACACTCTCCGTGTACCATCCACGTTGCTACAAAAGGCCATATTTCATTCTTTCTCATTGCCATGTAGTATTCCATTGTGTATATAAACCACAATTTCTTTATCCATTCAACAATAGCCAAATTATGGAAACCTACTTTAAAAAAAAAAAAGAATAGTTTCAAAGTCTCTTCATGTCCCCAGTGTTTCCTCACTAAGCTAAATCTAGATTTCTGGTGAAGAAATATATTTTTTCATGTTAAGGAAGTAACTATACATTCCTGTTATTTTGAGTGCTTTAAAAATAAGGAATGAGTGCTGAATTATGTGAGATACCTTTCCAGTGTCTGTAGAAACAATTACATGATTTTTTATCCTTAGAATAATTAATATGATAAATTACTTTAGATTTCCTAGTATTGAACTGCCCTTGCATTCCTAAAATAAGCCACAATTAGTTCTGTATTTTCTTTCATGTGCTGTAGGTGTTTTTGAATGCACTTTTGTAAGTGATATTGACATATAGTTTACTAGGTTTTTGTTTCATTTTTCAACTCACTTTAAAATAACTTGGAATTTATTCTTTTTTGTAATGGTCTGGGCCATTTTATAATTGGGCTCTGTGCTTTCTAAAGTTTTTATAATCTTCAGAGTAGTTTTTAGGTCTTTGATTGCTTTATATTTCCTTAGAAAATTATCCTTTAGGGGCACCTGAGTGACTCAGTTGGTTGAGTGTTGAGCTCTTGATTTTGGCTCAGGTCATGATCTCGCAGTTTGTGGGTTCGAGCCCTGTGTCAAGCTCTGCGCTGACAGGGCAGAGCCTGCTTGATATTCTTTCTCTCCCTCTCTCTGCTCCTCCCCTGTTCATGCTGTCTCTCTCTCTCTCTCAAATAAATAAATAAAAACTTAAAAAAAAATTAAAAGAAAATTACCCTTTATTGGCATGGTAGTTCCTTATGATTTTCAAAATATTCTGTTTTGTTAATTATTTGTTAGTGTCAAGAACTGTGAAGCATCTGCAATTTTACCCTACATGCAAGCTAACAAGTTAGCCTGCTGCAGTGTCATGGATGCTGGCAAAAGATACAAGAGTCCTAAACCAAAGATGAGGATTTTATTGCTCAACAATAAAACAGCACAACAAATGGCATGAACATCAACATATTTGCATCATTCCTATTTTGCCCACAAACCCCATGGGAGTGATGTGCATGGGTCTAGAAGGATACTTGAACATGCAGTGAGCTGCATAATAAGAGAAGAACCCTGAAGGTAGAGAACCCAAATCTTTAATAATGGGCAATAAGCACGAGTGACCTTTGCTCTGAGGGAGACACTACCTTTATTATATTGAACAGTTAGCAAACCTGCCTATTGATCCAGAGAGAAATACTATCCCTACCTTCCGAGGTTGTTGGTTATACAAATATTCTTTAAAAGATAGTCCAGAACAAAGGCAGTTAATACTTCTTGCGCGATGTGCAAAAATCAGAGACACCCATGGTGAGTTGTTCCTGAATACCTAGTTGCTATTTTTACTTTGTTTGAGTGGCTTCATTATTTTTTTTAGCAAATGGTTAATAGGTTTCACTGACTTTTTTCAAACAACCTAGGTTTTTAATTTGTGTTAATTTAATTTTTTTTTCTGTTATCTAATCAATGAAATTTTGCTTTTATTGTATTTCCTCCTCTGAGTTCCTTCGTATACTTTTTTGTTCTTTTTCTAACTTTTGACTGGGATACTCATATTTCTTTTCTTTATTCTAAGAATTTAAATGCATTGATGAATTCTTCTAAGATCTATAGTATATTTTGTAGATTCTTGGTAATCTAGTATTTTCAATATTATTTTCTAGATAGTCTACAATTTTCTTTACTTGGTAAAGGGTTTTGTTTTTTTTTTTTAACTTGAAGTGTGAAGATTACTTTTGGTTTTATGATTGTATTATTTCTTATTTTGGTTCACAGTGATCAGACTTTTGTTTGAGCCATTCCAGCAGTTTTATAGATTTGTACTGTAGTCACAGAAAAAAAGTTTCTTATCTCTCCTATCCCACATCTCCCCATATCTTTGCTTACTTCATTCAACATTTAGATTTTCTCATGCAAGTCCCCCATCTGGATCACTATCTCTGGACCTTTATCCAACATAGCCTTTATTTTTTACTCTTTTGCACTCAGGTGATCCCAGGTACCATTCCATATTTGACAGTCATTCTGCTATACTCAATATCTGCCCATGCCTTTTTGTTCAGGAATTCATAAGCCTTTCACTGTTAGTGTGATTAAAAATATTTGAGGGGCTCCTGGGTGGCTCAGTCGGTTGAGCCCTGACCCCGACTTCAGCTCAGGTCATGATCTCACGGTTTGTGAATTTGAGCCCCGCATTGTGCTCTGTGCTGACAACTCAGAGCTTGGAGCCTGCTTCAGATTCTGTGTCTCCCTGTCTGCCCCTCCCCCACTCACGCTCTGTCTCTCTCTGTCTCAGAAATAAATAAACATTAAATTTTTTTTTTTTTTTAATATTTGAGATAGTTTTCTAGGAAGTACAAAAATTGCTTTGGGTATGTAGGAATGGGAAGGAGCACCTAGAAGAGGTATGAAGAAATAAAAATTTGAGCAAATGTAGCATTGATAATAGTATAAACTCTAGCAGAGATAAGTAAATCATTGTACTTTTTTTTTTAAGTAAACTCTATTCCCGACATGGGTCTCAAATTCACAACTCTGAGATCAAGAGTCACATGCTCCACCAACTGAGCCAGCCAGGCACCCCTATTGTAGTACATTTTAAAAGATTAGAGGGGCGCCTATGTGGCTTAGTAGGTTAAGTGTCCGACTCTTGATTTCTGCTCAGGTCATCATCTTATAGTTCGTGGGTTCGAGCCCTGCATCTGTCAGTGCAGAGCCTGCTTGGGATTCTCTCTGTTTCCCTCTCTCTCTGCCCCTCCCTTGCTCACCCTTTCCCTCTACCAAAATAAATAAACATCAAAAAGATAATACATAAATAAAAGATTAGAAACAGATACACATATCTGTTAGTGATTATGTAGTTATGGGAATTAAATGAGTAACATTTATTGTGTATTTGGGGTTATTTATTTATATATCTTTTACTTTTTATTTAAATTTTAGTTAACATACAGTGCAATATTGGTTTTGGAAGTAGAATTCAGTGTGATTCATCACCTGCATACTACACCCAGTTCTCATCATAACAAGTACCCTCTTTAATACCTATCGCCCATCTAGTCCATCCCCCACCCAGCTTCCTCCATCACCCCTCAGTTTGTTCTCTGTTGTTAAGAGTCTCTCGTGGTTTGTTTCCCTCTCCTCTTTTTTTCTCCCTTCCCATATGTTCATCTGTTTTGTTTCTTGAATGGGGTTTGTTATTTAATGGTAAATGAACTTAGAGATTACTTCTGCCACTAAGGAAGCTTAGGGGTAAGAAACTAATGGAATAACAAATGAGAAAATTAATAAATATTCCAAAATTGGGAAAAAGAAGAGCAACGCTTTGCTGGGATAGAGTGTAAAGTGCATAGTTTTAAACAGGATCGGCAGGAATAGCTTTTCTGAAGTGATTGTTGATTGAGACCTGATGATGAAGGGAAGCCAACCATGCAGTTGGGAACAACCTGTGAATGGTCCTATTTAATGGGGACAGTGGTAGTACCTTTTGTGAGCTGAAAAGAGGCTTGTGGCATGAACAGCCAAATGAGAGAGGAGTTTTGATAGCAGAAGTCTTATTATCTCTGCTCAGGTATTTATATTTGATTCTAATTCTAAAGAGAAGTCATTAAAAACATTTAAGTAGAGAGATTCAAATATTGATGAGCATTTGAATCATTTGCTGGAGAATATAAATAAGTACAAAGCAAAACATGCCCAGGACTCAATCCTGCAGATTAGGTTTCATTCCTTTAAAAATACCTGTGAGGGGTGCCTGGGTAGCTCAATCGGTTAGGCATCCGACATCAGCTCAGGTCATGATCTCACAGTTTGTGAATTTGAGCCCCGTGTCAGGCTCTGTGCTGCCAGCTCAGAGCCTGGAGCCTGCTTCAGATTCTGTGTCTCCCTCTTTCTGCCCCTCCCCTACTCAGGCTCTGTCTCTGTCTCTCAAAAATAAATAAATGTTAAAAATACATATATTGGGGCGCCTGGATGGCGCAGTCGGTTAAGCGTCCGACTTCAGCCAGGTCACGATCTCACGGTCCGTGAGTTCGAGCCCCGCGTCGGGCTCTGGGCTGATGGCTCAGAGCCTGGAGCCTGTTTCCGATTCTGTGTCTCCCTCTCTCTCTGCCCCTCCCCCGTTCATGCTCTGTCTCTCTCTGTCCCAAAAATAAATAAACGTTGAAAAAAAAAATTTTTAAAAATATATATATATTAAAAACCTCTGTATGTATAGTTTTAAGAAATCTTCAGGTGATTCTTACTCTGATTTAACTTGTGTCCCTAATCACCAGGCTTACCTCCAATCCTGGACTCTGTTCTCTGTGTTTCCTTTACCATTTTTTTTTTAAATGCAGGAGAATACGGTCTGTTCCATAATATAATTAATAACGCACAATACAAATTAGCTTAGTAGTGATATGAAATAGGGAATAACAGTATAATATGAAAGTTAGTTGGTTCACAGGCAATTTTCCTACTTGAATGAAGCCAGAATAGAAGTAGACTTACAGCATTCAGCAGGAAAGGCAAAAGCCTTCAACGTGATGCTTTATTGTTGGATGCCCTTTCACCTCTACATGAAGAATATTAGTAAGTCTCTGCACCAAGGGCTGTCTCCCCAGAGATATATACCATCAATCTTGCATGGCTTCTAGCTGAAGACAGGTTACATTTTACTTTATTCCCACCTTAATGGTAGCCTCATTGGCTCAGGGCTCCCCCCCCCCCCTCTGCAATGTCTCAGCACTTGAAATCCAGCATTTCCACTTTATTTTGGGGCATTTTAGTATCCATGAAGTGGCCTTCAGCCATGTTGAGCTGCCTTTTGAGTTATCTCTTAAGATATCAATTATTATATTTGTTAGTGCTCTGCCAATAAAGTTGCATAGGTTTGAGTGGTCTTCTCCAGCCCTGTTTTCTTCATAAGCTCTTTTTTGGTGTGTAATTTTGTAGGAGATAAGGGGTTTTTTCAGTACACATATGTGGTATTGTAGCAGAAATGCCTGTTTTAGAGATATCTAATCCATTCACTTGTAATAGGCATTATTTTAGGTGCCTTTTATTTCTCTATAGAAGCTTGCTTTCTTCTGTCACAAGAAAACAGTGTATGTTTGCCTTCTTGTTTTCTTTCAGATTTGGAGTCCAGATACAGGACCAATACTTTATCTCCAGAAAAGGACATTTATGAAATATATTCATTCCAGTGGGAGATAATGGAAAGAATTAAAAGTTACAGTCTTCAGGACTCCCTTTTTAGAAATGATTGGGAATGCAAAGGCAAGATTGAGGGGCAAAAGGAACCACAAGAGGGATATTTTGGGCAAGTGAAAATTACTTCTGAAAAAATGACCACTTACAAAAAGCATAATTTTCTTGCTGAATATCAGAGAATTCAAAATGGAGAAAAGTTGTATGAATGTAAGGAATGTAGGAAGACCTTTATTCGCCGCTCAACACTTAGTCAACACCTGAGAATTCATACTGGTGAGAAACCTTATAAATGTAAGGAATGCGGGCAGGCATTTAGACAGCGTGCACACCTTATCCGACATCACAAACTTCATACTGGTGAGAAGCCCTATGAATGTAAGGAATGTGGGAAGGCCTTTACAGTGCTCCAAGAACTTACTCAACATCAGAGGCTTCACACTGGTGAAAAGCCCTATGAATGTAAGGAGTGTGGAAAAGCCTTCAGAGTGCATCAGCAACTTGCTCGACATCAGAGAATTCACACTGGTGAGAAACCCTATGAATGTAAGGCATGTGGGAAGACCTTTAGGCAGTGTACACATCTTACTCGACATCAGAGACTTCATACTGCTGAGAAGCTCTATGAGTGTAAGGAATGTGGGAAAGCCTTTGTATGTGGTCCAGACCTTAGAGTACATCAGAAAATTCATTTTGGTGAGAAACCTTATGAATGTAAGGAATGTGGAAAGGCTTTTAGAATATGCCAACAACTTACTGTCCATCAGAGTATTCATACTGGTGAGAAACCCTATGAATGTAAGGAATGTGGAAAGACTTTTAGACTAAGGCAGCAACTTGTTCGCCATCAGAGAATCCATACTCGTGAGAAACCCTATGAATGTATGGAATGCTGGAAGACCTTTAGTAGTTACTCACAACTTATTTCACATCAGAGCATTCATATTGGTGAGAGACCATATGAATGTGAAGAGTGTGGGAAGGCCTTTAGATTGCTCTCACAACTTACCCAACATCAGAGTATTCATACCGGTGAGAAACCCTATGAATGTAAGGAATGTAGAAAACCTTTTAGACTGCTCTCACAACTTACTCAGCATCAGAGTATTCATACGGGTGAGAAACCTTATGAATGTAAGGAATGTGGTAAGGCTTTTAGACTTTATTCATTCCTTACTCAACACCAGAGAATTCATACTGGGGAGAAACCCTACAAATGTAAGGAATGTAAGAAGGCCTTTAGACAACATTCACACCTTACTCAACATCAGAAAATTCATAATGGAGTTTAAAACAAGAAGGCCTTCAATTGTATATTATGTAACAATATCAGAAAATTCATTTTTGAGAAATTTGTTTCATGCTTCAACTAAGTGTAAGAAATTTTATATTATTGGGAAAAAAATGTTGCTTTAAAAGCCTTCCATCACCTTTCAGATGTTTATCTTTGGCAAATTCATTTGAGGGAATAATACAATGAATGTAGGAAAAACTTTAGCCTTATCTGTCATTATCCCATTTCACCACTTTATTACCAGTGTGTTATTGGACAAGGTACTTAAACTTCTGTGCCTCATTTTGCTCACGTGTAAAATGGTGATAATAGTACCTATGTATATTAGTTATTTATTGCTGTATAATAAGTTACCACAAACCTAGTAGCTTAAAATAATACTTATTATCTCACAATTTCTATAGGTCAGGTGTCTGGACATAACTTAGTTGGGGCTTCTCCTTTAGGGTCTCACAAAGCTAAACTAAAGGTTTCAGCCAGGGTTGGGTCTCATCTGAAGGTCTAACAGGGGAAGGGATCCACTTTCAGCCTCACATGGTTGTCAGCTATTGCACTGAGGTCCACAGTTTCTAGTTGGCTGTTGGTTGAAGGCTGACCTTAGTTCCATGCTACATGGGCTTCTTCAAATGACTGCTATTTAAGTGTGCAAGTCAAGAATGTGGTAGAGCCTGCTAGCATCACAGAAGCTATAATCGTATGTGATCTAATCACCAAAATGACACCTTTGCTGTCCTCTACTGATTAGAACCAAGTTACTGGGCTACCCCACACTCAAGGGTAGAGATCGTAGAGGATTACACAAGAGTATGAATACCACAATGTGGGAACCATTTCAGAGTCAGCCTGCCAACACTGTGTGACAGGATTGTCTTGAGGATTAATTAGTTAATGCTTGGAAAAATAGCAGCCACATAGCATGTTTTCTGTAAATATTATCTATAGTCGTTATCATTAGTATTAGTGAATTCATATGAAAAAAAATATACTATAGAAGTAGTAAATGTAGAAATGCCTCATGTCACTGCTCAGCACTTAATTAAATTTAAGATAATTTATTCCAGATAAAATCTAGGACGTTATATGGAAAGTGAGAAGTTCTTCATCATTTGAGCATTTGAGCTGCATCAGCAATTTCATGCTTAAAAGAAACCTTATGAATTTCATGAAGGTGAGGTTAAGATTACAACTGTTGAAGGATCAGAAAAAATACGGAATTAGTTTCCCATAATAATTCCAAAAAGTAAATGTTTTGCAATCCCTGTTGTTTGACCACTGTTAAAGATGAATTTGAAATTATTAAAAAGATGGCAGGAAACTCACCAGTTGGAAGTTTAATATTGTGTGTGCATGTGTGTGTGTGTAAAACTCTTGTATAAAAGAAAAAACATTTCCTTTGTAGTCAGTTTTCTGTTTGATCAAATTGCCCCATCTTCAACCAGTGGGAGTTGGGTCTTTTGATATGATCCCCCTAGTACTTTGATAGTTTACTTGGTTACAGCTACACAGTTTGGTCAGCAATGGAAGATGCTTGGGTACCAACTCATCCTGAAAATTGATAAGGAGAAAAATGAGCACTTCTTTTGCCTTTTCCATGTGGACCAAGTTTCAGGGCCACCAAAAGCTCATCAAATTAAAAGGGTTTGTTTGTTTTTTTTTAATAATCATTACAAATAAATAGAATGATAGGATTAGAAAAATCACTATTTTCTAGTTCCCTAGTAGAATAATGGGTCCAGAAAATGATCTTCAGTGGATATTAACACTATTGAGTGAAATATTTTATAGTGAGAACTTTACAATGGATTTATCAAGCTGACCACCTCTGAGCCCTTTGATCAATTTTAACCTCTATAAAAGTGGGACTATCAGACAATATCCACCTCCTGATAAAATGCAATAGGAAGTACACACCACCACCACCTACAAAGCCTTACTGCCAAAACAATGAACTGAAGAAAGCAAACCTTTAAATCAAATTCTTTAAAACAAGAATTTGGGGAATAGCTGAACAAAGTAAATGGCACCAGAAGGAAGCAGCCAAGCAGACCCAGAACTGTAAAATTCTACAAAATAAATGATCTGATTTCTTCAACTTAATGAGTGATATGAAAAAGAAAAGGTAAGGGCAACTGTTAATTGATTAAAAGAGACCTAAGAGACCTATCAACTAAATTCAGTACATGGGCATTACTTGGACCTAGTTTACACAAAATGTAGAAAGAGGGGCACCTGGGTGGCGCAGTCGGTTAAGCGTCCGACTTCAGCCAGGTCACGATCTCGCGGTCCGTGAGTTCGAGCCCCGCGTCAGGCTCTGGCCTGATGGCTCAGAGCCTGGAGCCTGTTTCCGATTCTGTGTCTCCCTCTCTCTCTGCCCCTCCCCCGTTCATGCTCTGTCTCTCTCTGTCCCCCAAAAAATAAATAAACGTTGAAAAAAAAATTAAAAAAAAAATGTAAAAAGACATTTTGGAGACACTGGGGAAAATGTGGACACGCACTGAGTATTAGATGATATTTAGAAATACTCATTTTGTTAGGGATAATGTTATTGTAGTTATTAAAAAATAAAAGGTTCTAAGTGTTAGAGATACATACTCCTATATTTATGAAATGGTAAGATACTGCATTTGCATTAGAAGACTCCAGCAAAAGGAAAAGAATTGGCACAGAGAGTTGGGAAGTAGAGTAGTAAAATGTTAATTACTGAAGGGTAGTGGTTTGTTTTTTTTTGGGGGGGGGGTCATTGTTCTAATATTTTCTATTTTCTACTTCTTTAATGTGTTTGAAAGCTTCCATAATAAAATGTTTAAAATCAAAACCGAAATTTATAGACTTAGAAATGATTGTTGATGAGATGTGTGTATCTAAACTTGTCAGATGTCACCAGAATTCTGTTCGGTGAGAAATTCATCCCTTTAATTCATTAAGGAAATTTCGTTTGTGGGGCCAGTCTTCATCATTTTCACCTTATCTACGCCTGTCAGATAAATAAATGTGTTAAGGAAATGAGTAAGTATTTATGTCAAGAAACCAGAAACAGAAAAAAATAAAACCTACACAAGAGAAGTAGAGCACAACTAAAACTAGAAATTAAGGATTAGACAATAGTAGATTTTAACCAATGTTAATAATGACTAGGTTCTGGAGGATCTAATTAAGAAAAAGAAAATGAATGATAATACATTTAGAATATTGACAAAAGTGGCATAGCTACAGATTGTCAAGAAAAATTTGTTTTAATTTTGAGGTAATACTGTATATATGTGCTATATGTATTCTAGTACATAAATACAAAAGGGTTACTTATTTTTTGCTGTAGGATTCTGTTATGACAGTTGACTCAAATAGACCAACAAGCAAATGTGTGTATATGAACACCCTGTTTAAGAAAATACTCTGGTAGTTGTATAGGTAAAAGCTTTAAAGAATAGATAATCTTTCACAAAATTCTACCAATTAATTCCGCACAGTTAATCCTGATACAAACCTAGATGAAGATCGCTCCTAAAAAGCAAAATCTAGACCAACTTCGTTTATGAAGATTCTACCCATCTTAATTCTAAATAAGGTATATTTAGAATTTATTACAAAATCTGTCTTGACTAATCCATGTGTTGCCTTTCCCAAGTATCTGATATCTCCAGGGGACCAATGTTTAACAGAGTGTAGGGTCTTAATCCAGCATTCTCCATAAGCTTGTTTTGGGGAATCGTAGTCCTTGGTATTTGGGGAAAAAAACGATTTCTCGGGAAAATGTGTAAATTCAGCAAGGCATTAAAAAATCTACCTTTGGGGAAACCCAAATACACATTATCAGTTTGTCAAAAGATATAGTAAAGAGATGATTATTTAACACAGGGTATCTCAAACTTAATTCATTGTAGAATTCTCATTCCCAGTATCTCTTACCATCTTTAGAATGTGAACCACTTTGGTAGATGCTTCCATTACCACAATGAATGTCTTCAAGGACATCATTTCAGACATTATGGTGAGTGATTGTGTCGGGAGGAGGTAAGGAAGGGCACTTTTCTTTGCAGCTCACATCATATTCTGAAAAGCTTCCTGCTTGAATTGAGGGTTAGTGCTTTTCTGTAGAATGTAGAAGATTATAGCTTGGTCCTTGATATGTATATATTAAACATGATTAAATAGTCTGTTAAATAGTGATTAGGACATAAACCATTTTCAGTTGTAATAAAAATGCTATATTGAATATCATTTTGTGTATTCTCTGATTTCTTTAATGGGTGTAGGAATCTAAGGTGCATATCTAGAAGTGAAATTGTTCACTGTCAGCCATACATACATATTATTCTCCAACACTGCACTAATTTTGAATCCCTCTGATCATTGAAATGGGCATCCATATTTTCTTCTGTTACTGGTTTCAACATTTAATTCTCTGATTACAAATGAGTTGGGCACCTGGGTGGCTCAGACAGTTAAGTGTCCGACTTTGGCTCAGGTCATGATTTCATGGTCCATGAGTTCAAAGCCTGTGCTGGGCTCTGCTGACAGGTCAGAGCCTAGAGCTTGCTTTGGATTCTGTGTCTCCCTCTCTGTCCCTTCCCTCCCGGCTTGTGCTCTGTCTCTCTCGCTCTCAAAAGTGAACACAAAAAAAAATTTTAAGTGAGTTGAGCATCTTTTTCATATATGTTTATTGGCCAATCGTTTGTCTTTACAGTGCTTTTTTTATTCATGCGTTTTTTTTCTATTTCTTTGGGATTATCTCATTGATTTTTCATGATTTGTAAGATATTCCAGGTACTACACATTTACAAATATTGGAATTGTTTTCTATCAAGGTGTCTTGTGTTATAACTGTGTTATGGTATTCATTATTTTGCTAACATTTTAAATTTAGATATAGTTTTATTTTCAACCTTACCAGATAATCTTACTCTTTTTATGTATATTTAGTCTTATGTTTTCTGCCATGTGGTCATGGTATTTGCAAATAGAAATAAGTCCCCTCAATATTTATATTTATTTTATTTACATTTCTCATAGCAGTAGCTGGTATTTTCAGAATAAAGTTGAGTATTAGTGGGGGGATACATTCTCTCATTTTTTCAATTTAATGGAAATCATGTATCTATTTAAACATTTATTTTTTTTTAATTTTTTTTAACGTTTATTTATTTTTGAGACAGAGCATGAACAGGGGAGGGGCAGAGAGAGAGAGGGAGACACAGAATCAGAAGCAGGCTCCAGGCTCTGAGCCATCAGCCCAGAGCCCGACGCGGGGCTCGAACTTACGGACCGTGAGATCGTGACCTGAGCTGAGGTCGGACGCTTAACCGACTGGGCCACCCAGGCGCCCCTATTTAAACATTTAATGTAATGCTTCTTGATATAGTCTTTGTTATACATAACTAATTTCACTCAGTCCCTCTTTTACTTAATCCCTGCCATTGCCAGAAACCATTAAATATCTATTGGTGTGAACATGTGTTTCTTCTTTAATTTTCTGATGTGATGAATTATACAAATTTCCTGGCAAATTCAGGGCTTCCTATGACCACTCTTAGGTTCAGTAATTCAGTAGAACAACTCACAGAACTCAGGAAAACAGTGCACTTATGATTTTTGTTACAGTGAAAAGGTACAAATTAGAATCAGCTAATGTGATGTGCAGGAAGAGACATGCAGGGAAAACTGTGGGAGGGATCCAAATGTGGAGCTTCCAGTCATCCTCTCCCTGTGGAGTCAGATGACATTACCTCTTCCTGGTTATGACATGATAATTCCCACAGGAAAGCTTGCCTGAGCCTTTGGTTGCCAGAGTTTTTCCTGGGGCTCAATCACATTCTTCCCATGAGGCTGATCTTTAGTCTCCAGCTCCTTCTGAAGGTTTGAGCTCATACCTTTAGTCTCCAGTTCCTTCAGAGGTCACAACTGATGTGATGTGTCCCAAAGCCCCATCGTAACTCACACTGCTAGACTATCTGGTGGCCAAAGCTCCCAAGCAAACAAAGAAACTCCTCTCAGGCAGGACATTCCAGGGTCCCAGAGATCATCTACGAGTCTGAAAATGTGCTGTTGCTTGCAAGTAAAGTCCTATACAGTCCATGCTCAAAAGCTGTTTTGTTGAGTGGGTATTTGATATCATCACATTGGCCTGGCACCAAGAATATGGGCTTGATAAGAGCAGAGCTATAAGTCAAAATGAATTTTATGTTTCGCCTGTATTCTGTTTTACCAATATATAAGAAAGATAATGTCTAAAGCAGTTCAAAAGTATTATTGGAAAAGGAAACAAGTGAAAATATCCTATTACACCAAAGGATAGAAACTAACATGTCATTATTATACTGTTATGGGAAGTTTTTTGTTTGTTTCAGATGGCTGTGCCCAGCTTGTCTCTCTCAACAGTTGAGCATTTTATTATCCAGTGCCCACTTCAGATTTAAGCCATCGTCCTGGGTTTTGGTGCACACACAATACACAAAATTTAAGCCAGACTTATTTGCTAAGCTACAAACTATATATCCCAGAGTATTTTGGTGGTTATCTTCTTACTCTATGTTTCATCTGAAGTAGGAGGAGCAGGAGATTTTGATAAAGACATTTGAAAAGAAATGAAAACCAACTATCTGGAAGCACTTATTAAATATTCAATATTCAGATTTTTTTTTTTTTAAGAAGGAAGCTCTTGGCACAGGCAGTGGTATTTTGTTGTTGGTTTTTTTTTTTTTTAGTGTTTATTTTTGAGAGAGTACAGCGGGGGAGGGGCAGAGAGAGGTAAACAGAGGATCCAAAGTGGGCTCTGCTCTGACAGCAGAGAGCCTAATGCAGGGCTTGAACTCATGAACTATGAGTCGAACTCATGAGCTGAACTCATGACCTGAGCCAAAGTTGGATGTTCAATCTACTTGAGCCACCCTGGTGCCTCCCATATTCAGGGTTT
Source organism: Prionailurus bengalensis (assembly GCF_016509475.1). Taxonomy (NCBI): domain Eukaryota; kingdom Metazoa; phylum Chordata; class Mammalia; order Carnivora; family Felidae; genus Prionailurus; species Prionailurus bengalensis. The sequence continues at coordinate 17,323,568 of NC_057352.1, read as the reverse complement.
TTTTTTTTTTAATTGATTCTCCTCAGTTCCCTAAGTTTTTGTGTCGCTATTGAAGCAAGTCTTAAGGTCAAATCTCAACTACAGGAAAGATGTCCCTCCTCTCTAAAAATCGTGTCTTTTAGATCATATTTTTTAAGACAATAGGTTCTTCTACCTTTCCATTATTCAGGTGTATAGTCTTAAGACTTCTACCTCTTCAGTATCCCAAATGTTACTATTTCTCTGCAGTAACCAATACATTCAGAACCAATACATTCTCTGGTCCCTATTTGGTTTTTTGAGGTAAATACTGACCTACAACAAAAACCTTCAGTCCTAATGGTATTTTGAAAAGAAGATACAAGAGTGGCCAATATGCACACAAAAGGATGCTCAACATCATTAGTTATCACGGAAATGCCAGTTAAAACCACAATGAGGGGTACCTGGCTCAGGCAGTAGAGCATCCAACTCTTGATCTCAGTGTCATGAGTTGGGCATGTTGGGCATGGAGCTTACTTAAAAAACAAAACCAAAAACCCACAATGAGAGACTGCAACTCAAGCAATAGAATAGGTAAAATTAAAAAGATTGACAGTACAGGCTGAGGGTGGGGGAGGGGGAAAAGATTGACAATACAAAGTGTTGGTGAGAATATGGAGCAACTAGAACTCTCCAATACTGTTTATGGGAATGTAAAATGAAATGACCTCTGTTGAGGACAGGTTAGCAATTTCTTTTTTTTTTTTTTTTTAATGTTTATTTTTGAGAGAGAGAGAGAGAGACAGAGCATGAGCGGGGCAGGGGCAGAGAGAGAGGGAGACACAGAATCAGAAGCAGGCTCCAGGCTCAGAGCTGTCAGCACAGAGCCTGATGTGGGGCTTGAACTCACAAACCATGAGAGCATGACTTGAGCTGAAGTCTGATGCTTAACCAACTGAGCCACCCAGGTGCCTCAGCAATTTCTAATAGAGTAAAATACAAACTTAACAACTAACTGAGGAATTCCACTCCTGCTAATATACCCAAAAGAAATAAAACCATATGCCAAAAGCACTCTAAGTGAAAAAGCAATACACAAATGGAGAAATACTGTATGATTCCTTTTTTTTTGAAATTCCAGAAAATGCAAGCTAATCTACAGTGACAGAAAGCAGATCAGTGGTTGTCTGGAACAAGGTATGGTGGGAGAGGTTAACTACAGGGCCACGAAGAACTTTCTCAAGCAATGGTAATGTTCTGCATCTTAATTGTCATGGTAGTTACATGGGTATCACCTTTCAAAACTTTGCTGTATACTTAAAATGAGTGTAATTCATTGTATATAACTTAATAAAGTTGATAAAATGACATCAAGCTGTACACTTAAGATTTATGCTCTTTATGCACTTAAGAAAGAGAAAAGCTGCTGCTGATATGTGGGAGGTAGCCTGGTACTATTAACTACATCTTGGTGTTTTCCTGTTGATCATAAGTGATTTCACATAACATCGACATTAGATATGCAGTTCTGTGACCCTGATGGACCAAGACAAAAACAAAATTACTCTGTAATCGTATCTAAATACAGACAAAACATGAACATTATTCAAACCACAGAACGCTAAATATATTCCTGGATAGTATGAATGACTGCCACTTCTTTTTTAAATTATTTTTTTTAATTTATTTGAATTTAAGTTAGTTAACATACAGTGTAGTATTGATTTCAGAAGTAGAACCAGTGATTCATCACTTCCATATAATACCCAGTGTTCATCCCAAAGGTGCCTTCCTTAATGTCCATCACCCATTTAGCCCATCCCTCCCATCCACCTCCCCTCCAGCAACCTTCAGTTTGTTCCATGTATTTGAGTCTTTTATGGTTTGCCTCCCTCTCTGTTTTTATTTTTCCTTCCCATCCCCTATGTTTATCTGTTGTGTTCCTTAAATTCCATATATGAGTGAAATCATATATTTGTCTTTCTCTGATTTATTTTGCTTAGCATAATATAATACACTCTAGTTCCATCCACATTGTTGCAAATGGCAAGATTTCATTCTTTTTGATTGCTGAGTAATATTCCATTGCATACATATACCACATCTTCTTTATCCATTCATCAGTCAATGGCTCCTTCCATAATCTGGCTATTGTTGATAGCACTGCTGTAAACATTGGGGGGCATGTGCCCCTTCGAATCAGCATTTGTGTATCCTTTGGATAAATACCTAGTAGTGCAATTGCTGGGTCATAGGGTAGTTCTATTTTTAACTTTTTGAGGAACCTGCATACTATTTTCCAGAGTGGCTGCACCAGTTTGCTTTCCCACAAGAGTGTAAGAGGGTTCCCCTTTCTCCACATCCGCACCTGCATCTATTTGTTGCCTGAGTTGTTAATTTTAGCCATTCTGACAGGTATGTGAGGTGGTATCTCATTGTGGTTTTGATTTGTATTTCTCTAATGATGAGTGCTGTTGAGCATCTTTTCATGTGTCTATTAGCCATCTGGATGGTTTTGAAAAAGTGTCTATGTCTTCTGCCCATTACTTCACTGGATTTTTTGCTTTTTGGGTGTTGAGTTTGAAAACTTTATAGAGTTTGGATACTAACCCTTTATCTGATATGAAATGACTGCCATTTCTTTACCAACTACCATTTTAACCTTCCTTTAGTCTTCTCTCCTTATAGATAAGATTTATTAAGATATGCAGTTATGGAATTAACCTGATTCCTGACAACATCCAATCCAGAACAAAGCCCCATTTCCTTAAACCTTCTCTAAATTAATAAACACAAACTCAATATTGTGTGTTCCTGTTTGCTTCAATGAGCAGTAAACCCAGCTTGTTTGCATATAAGGAATGTTCCTGGTGGTAATCGGCTGGAGGACACTGACACATTTTAACTATATAAAACCTCAATAAAAATGTTAGCATGAAGATATGCAGGGTATTTTTAGAGTTCAAGTTTTTAACTGAGTGACCACAAGCTAACTTGGATTCAACACTAATGAAGTTGTACATTTATTCACTTAATCAAAGCCTTAAGATCACCCATGACAATGTTTTTTTAGTTCAATCAAAAACAGAGAACTATGGGGCGCCTGGGTGGCTCAGTCAGTTGGGCGTCCAACTTCAGCTCAGGTCATGATCTCACAGTCCGTGAGTTCGAGCCCCGCGTCGGGCTCTGGGCTGATGGCTCAGAGCCTGGAGCCTGCTTGCGATTCTGTGTCTCCCCCTCTCTCTGCCCCTCCCCCATTCATGCTCTGTCTCTCTCTGTCTCAAAAATAAATAAACGTTAAAAAAAAAAAAACCACAGAACTAATTACTTTCCATTTTTGCTGTAAGCCATTAACAGATTGTTTCAGGCTTAATAATCAGTCCTTTATTCTCTTGAAAAAAAATCACCATTTCCCTTAATATAACATTTCTGCATGCCTGAATTCTGGAAGAAGTCTAAAGATACCCCTGGTCCTCAAAAGCCACCAGGCTCTATAATAGTGAAATTGTGGTTTACAAATGAAAGCAAGACCTATTGTACTAAATAGGGAGGTAAATTAGCACAAGTGATTTTTTTTCTTTTGCATTCACAGAAGGGATGAATATTGAAAGAGTTATCTCAGGGAATCTCCCCAGTTCAATGAAGCATGTATTACACAGATGTCAACTGTACTTCAATTAAGAAAGAATATATTACACATTTATAATAGCCAAAAACTGGAAACAAAACAGGCAAATGGATAAATAACTGGGAGGTGAAAATCATTGTAATTATAGTATACACTTAGTTTTTTATGTTGTCACTTAAAATTTTAAGGTTGCCTGTGATGTCAATTATTTCTTATAGTTTCACATTAAAGATTTTTAAAAAAGTTTTAAGTAATCTTTATACCCAATGTGGGGCTTGAACTCATGACCCCAGGATCAAGAGTTGCATGCTTTTCTGACTGAGCCAGTCAGTCACCCCTTAAGATTGTATTTTCAAATAATCTCTACACATAAAGTGGGATTCAAACTTACAACCTTGAGGTCAAGAGTCACATGCTCTACTAACTGAGCCAGGGAAGTGCCCCTGTTAGGATTTCACTTTGGTTTGATTTATCCATTAGCTTACCACTTCTATTGGAGTAGGGCATTATCTTGAATTTGTCCTGGATCTTTCCCATATAACTGAATGAAAGATGAAGAGTGGGAGTTGGCGGTAGAGTAGGGAATAAACTGCAATGTAATCAGATTAGTACATCTCTTTCGAAAGGGCTGAACTGCCCTGTGATTAAAACGGTAAGAAGTTCTGGGCCATTGCATTTGTATGAGAGTAGTAGATGGGCAGAGAAAGCCCTTTCACCTTAGTACATGTGTATTAATAATTTGTTAAGAACCAATATAAAATGACCCAATTTACCTTATACTAAGAAACATTAATTTTTTTCTCTTACCTAACAGTTCTTTTTCTATTCCTCCATTCCCAGCCACAGAATAATGTCTCTTTTTTTTAATGTTTATTTATTTATTTTTGAGAGAGCACGAGCAGGAGAGGGATAGAGAGGGGGGACAGAGGATCTGAAATGGGCTCTGCACTGACAGCAGTGAGCCCAATGTGGGGCTCGAACTGTGAGATCATGACCTGAGCCGAAGTCTAAGTCTCAACCAACTGAGCCATCTAGGTGCCCCAGAATAATATCCTTTAAAAGAATATAAAGCTTATAAATACTAAGAAGGAGAAATCAATCAAATTGCAACTAAAGAACCTTCTGTTACTTTCTAATTTGGGGCCATCTTCATAAATGTCAGCCATTCACTGCAATAAAATTTTAGTTTTTCTTGTCTGGTGCTGTTAAAAATAATTGCCACAATATGACACAATTTTGATTTTCCATAATTTTATAAGTGAAAATTTTAGGTTTTAAATGTTTTACTATTTAACTAAAGTGAACATCTTCAGGCAACATGATTTGCATTGGTTTCCTTTAGATAAAGTGAAAAAAATAAAACCTCCCCATAGGCATATAGTTACATATATCTTTACAGCAAAACAAAACTACTTTTGAAAATGAGTGTTTTTCCTAGAAAAGGTAAAAAATACATCTATACATCTACATATGGTAAAACTTTGAAATAAGTTTTCCATAAGATATAAGGTCTGTGTTTATTTTTAAAGATGTACATCCAATTGTTTCAGCACCATTTGTTTAAAAGACTATCCTTTATTTTTCTTTAAGATTTTAAGTAATCTCTACACCCAACATGGGGCTCAAACCACAACCCCAAGATCAAGAGTCACATGCTCTACCAACTGAGTCAGCCAGATGCCCCCAAAGACTATCCTTTTGCTATTAAATTGACTTTGCTCCTTTGTCAAAGCACTGTTGACTATATTTGTGTGGGTCCATTTCTGGACCTATTCTGTTTAATGGATGCATTCTTTCTATTCTTTCTCAAATACCTTGTGGTCTTGATTACTGTAGCTTTATAGTAAGTCTTGAAAATGTGTAATGTGAGCCTTACAAATTTGTTCTGGCTACTCTGGGGATTTTGCTTGTCCATATAAATTTTAGAATAACTTTGCTGATATCTACAAAGTAGCTTTCTGGAATTTTGATTGAGATTGTGTTAAATCTGTAGATCAAGTGTGGAACAGTTGACTTCTTCACAATACTGAGTATTCTAATTCATGAACCTGGATCATCTCTCCAATTATTTAGATCTTTGATTTCTTTTTTTTATTATTATTTTTAATGTTTATTTATTTTTGACAGAGAAACAGAGACAGAGTGTGAGAGGGGAGGGGCAGAGAGAGAGGGAGACACAGAATCTGAAGCAGGCTCCAGGCTCTGAGCCATCAGCACAGAACCCCACGCAGGGCGTGAATCCACAAGCTGTAAGATCGTGACTTGAGCTGAGGTCGGATGCTTAACTGACTGAGCCACCCAGGTGCCCCCAGATCTTTGATTTCTTTTATCAGTTTTATAGTTTTCTTCATATAGATCTTGTATGTATTTTCTTAGATTTTGTTATGAATCTGTCAAATTCACATTTGTTAAGTGGAGCACAAGGGTGCTGGAGAGTGAGCCATGGTTCAATAAACAACTATAAGAGAAACTGAAATAAATTATTACTCACAGGTCCTGGAGAAAGTACAAAGCACACCTTGAGGGCCTGTGTTGGAAGTCAAGCCACAGCACAGAGAGAGAGATAGGATCTGGGACACATGCCTGTATTAGGGTCTGTGGCAGAGTGCTTCATGTTTTCTGGGCTAAGGCTGGATTGGTCAATTCAAGACAAAAGAATGAAGTTTTGTTGATCCTTTGGGATTGTACAGGCAATTGTGTTCTCTGTGAACAAAGAAAATTGTATTTTTTCTTTCCAATCTGTATACCTTTTATTTATTTTCTTGTCTTTTTGAACTACTTAGGATTTCCAGTATGATGTTGAAAAGGATTGGTAAAAGAGGATATCCTTGCTTCATTCCTGATTTGAGGGAAAAAGCGTTCAGTTTCTCCCCATTAAATATGATGTTAACTGTGGGGTTTTTGTAGATGCCTTTATCAAGTTGAAGAAATTCTCCTCTTCTCCTAATTTTCTGGGAATGTTTTGTCATGAATGAATGTCAGATTTTGTCAAATACTCTTTCTGTATCATTGATAAAATCCCACGATCTTTCTTTAGTCTGTTGATGTGATGGATTACATCAATTGATTTTTTCTTAAATTTATTCATTTATTTTGAGACAGAAAGAGAAAGAGAAAGCACATGCAAACAGGGGAGGGGCAGAGAAAGAGGGAGAGAATCTCAAGGAGGCTCCACACTGACAGCACAGAGCCTGACATGGGGTTCAATCTCATGAACCATGAGATCATGACCTGAGCTGAAATCAAGAATTGGACACTTGGGGCGCCTGGGTGGCGCAGTCGGTTAAGCGTCCGACTTCAGCCAGGTCACGATCTCGCGGTCCGGGAGTTCGAGCCCCGCGTCAGGCTCTGGGCTGATGGCTCAGAGCCTGGAGCCTGTTTCCGATTCTGTGTCTCCCTCTCTCTCTGCCCCTCCCCCTTTCATGCTCTGTCTCTCTCTGTCCCAAAAATAAATAAACGTTGAAAAAAAAAGATTTAAAGAATTGGACACTTAAGTGACAGAGCCACCCAGGCATCCCTACATTGATTAATTTCTGAACGTTGATCAATTAGAATAAATCCCATTTGGTCATGGTATAATTTTTTAAATACATTGTTGGATTTGATTTGCTAAAATATTATTTGTGAGAATTTTTGCATCTATTATTCATGAGAGACATTGATCTGTAGTTTTCCTTTCTTATAATATTTTTATCTGGGATTGGTATTAAAATAATGTTGGCTTATAGAATGGGTTATTAGAGTTTTCTCATTTCATTTTCTGGAGGAGATTGTGGAAATTGTTATAATTTCTTCCTGATAATTTCTTTCAACTGTTTTTTCTGTTATACAGATTGGAATATTTCCATTAATCAATTTTCAAATTCACTTAATCTTTCCTCTATCATTTTCATTCTGATATTGAGCCCATATGGTGAACTTTTGTTACTGTAATTTTCAGTTCTAAAATTTCCATTTAGATATTTGATTTCTTTTCAGAGTTTCTATTTTTCCATTTGTTTCAAGTGTATTTGCCCCTTGTTCTTGGAGTTTGGCTATGATAGTTGCTTTAGAGGCTTTGTCTCTTAATTCCAACACCTGTTATTATCTCAGAATTGGTGTCATTTATTATCTCTTCCTCTGTGAGATGACATGATTTTCCTCATTCTATCTATAGTAATTTTGGATTGTATCTTGGTCATTCTAACTATTATATTTCTCTGGGTCTCGTTTAAAGCATTTTTTGTTTGTGTAGCAGGCAATCAACCCAGTAAGTTTCAGGCCACAAGCTCCTGCTTATCTTCTGTAAGCTGTGGCTTCAACCTCAGTTTAATTTTTAATCTTTGTAGTTCTCTTCAGAGCTGTTCCACGTCTGTGCCACCTAGTGGCCAGTCTGAGACCTGGGTGGTGGTCTACCCTATATCTTAGTTCTCAAAGTCTTAGTATGCTATTTAGGGTCAGATTGATGAATGCACAGCTTGGGGGGTGCTTCCAGTTCATACAAAATTTTATGGGATTTTCTTATGCTCCATTTTCTCTGATCTTCCCAACACATTCCAATTCAGAGACCATTTCTCCCTTTCTTCTGGGTAGAAAGGTGAAGCATTGGCTTTTTTGTCTGCTGTTCATTTCCTGCCAACGTGTAGGGCCAAGCAGTAAAAGGATAGAAAAAAAAGCAATGGGACTCCCTATATGTTCTTGGAAACACAGATCCTGTGGTCAAAGAGGATTTTCCTCCCTTGGAATTTTAGGAACTGGCCCAGCTGTCTCTGTTGTCACTATTATTGCTGCAATGGGATTGCTGGGGGCCTTTCTGGTATTTTGTGGTACAAAATATCTCACTTTCCTATGAGATTTTCTTCTTCAAGACTTCCTGTAGCTTCTTAGGTGACAACCTTCCATATGCTTTCCATCTTCCATCTTGACATTTGTTTCTACTGTTATGGCCCCTTCCATCCTCTGTTCTTTTGATTTTGTACTTTCTGTTACTGTCATTTTAACAAGACTTTAGGGAGACAGCAGAAATAAGCACATATACAGTAACTAATCTTTGTCTCTTCACTTCTCTAGTCATTCTGCTTGTTTAGTTATCCTATGTGGATCCTCCCAGTTTTATGTTGTCACACTTCCATAATAATTGTCGCAATATGTTGATTTCTGAGATGTGCCAAGTAATCTTTGAAAGCAGTCAAGATTATGGATAACTGTTATTGCCAGTTTCTACCCATACTCAGAGGAGTTTCCCTCTTGAATATTAGCAGACAAAAAATATTTCCTCTTTGGATTTCCTTCCTTATAGGAGACTATGCCTGAAAGCAAAGAGTCAATTCCACAATAGAATGTTGTTGCAATTGTATTAATATACAATAATAGGGGGTAACTGTGTGGCTTGGTTGGTTGAATGTCTGACATCAATTCAGGTCATGTTCTCACAGTTTGAGTGTGAGTCCCCCCACCCCCTACCCCAGGCTTGCTGCTGTCAGTGCAAAGCCCACTTTAGATCTTCTGTTCCCCCCTCTTTCTCTGTCTCTCCCTAGCTCCCACCCACACTCTCACTCTCAAAAATAAACTTAAAAATTTTTTCTTGAAGAAAAAAAATTACAAGAATGGAAAACTCATGACTCTAGTTGAAAGTAGTAATAAAAACAGCAGCTAATTTTTTTTTTTTTTTTTACATAAGAGTATGTGTATTACCATCCTCATCAACAGTTTACAGGTCATTCAGGATCTATTCTGAACATTTTATACATATTAATTTATCAAATTGATGATTATTTGCACATTTTGAAGTAGTCCTATGAGGGGGGCACCTGGATGGTTCAGTCAGTTAAGTATCCGACTTTTGAGTTTTGGCTCAGGTCATGATCTTATGGTTTGTGAATTTGAGCCCTGAGTCACGCTCTGTACTGACAGCATGGAGCCTACTTGGGATTCTCTATTCTTCCCCTGCTCACTCTCTCTCTCTCTCAAAAATAAACTTTAAAGAAAAAGCAGCCTCACGAGTAGTTTGTTGATGGGTAGATATTAAAAACTTTTTTTTTCATTTTATTTATTTTAGAGAGAGAGCATGAACAGGGAGGAGGGGCAGAGGAAGAGAGAGAGAATCAGTAAGCTCCATGCTGAGCAAGATCCCATGACCCTGGGATCATGACCTGAGCTGAAATCAAGTCGGATGCTCAATGGACTGAGCCAGATGGGTGGGCATTTTTCAAACACACATAAGTTTTATATAAATTGAGAATATGCTGAGCCATGAAACACATTCCAAAAGGATTAGAATCATATAGGGTATGACCATCATAGTAACAATTGATTCAATGAAGAATCATCAATGGATTTAAAATAATTTTTTTGTTTATTTATTTTGAAAGAGCATGCAAGCACATGAGGACAGGAGGGGCAGAGAGGGAATCCCTAGCAGGCTCTGCGCTGACAATATGGGGCTGGATCCCATAAACCACGAGATCATGGCCTGAGCTGAAATCAAGAGTTGGATGCTCAACCAACTGAGCCACCCAGGGTGCCCCTCATCAATGGATTTTAAACATATGATGGAGAATGGGATCTCTATCTTAATCTAAAAGCACCTTCCTGCATACTACTTACTACAAAGAAAAAAATATTCTTTCCAGTGGAGAAACCTGGAAGGCACAATCTTAGGTAATTGAAGTTACCATCACTAATAAGACAGTCACATCATATACTCCCTGACATAATGCCTGGAAGAGATACAGTATTTGTTGAAAATTCATAAATGCAGATATACATATTCTGAACCTAATCATGAGGAAACATTTAACTCAAATTGATGTAATTCATCACAATAAGAAAATCTTATTTTTTAAAGATAAATTTAAAAAAAAAGAATACTAAAGTAGAACAAATCAGAAAAGGAGTGTGAGATTGTTGAACAGATCGTCTCTTTTATATATCAAGGGGTTCCAAAGAAATTTACAGAAGTACTCCAGCAGAGAACAGCCAGGGGTGGAGAGCAGTGTGACAGGATCATTATGACTTATGCAAGGAGGATCTAGACCTCTTTCTAATACTCAAGTTCCATCCAAGCAATCAGAAACTAGGGACAGCAAGTTGGGAGATGAGAAAGAGGACCAGAAAGGCAGAAGCCATGTCTTCTTTCCTCATCTGGCATCTCACCCACCCTGAGCTAAAGGAGGGAAGTCCCCCATCCATAATGCTTACAGTTTTGATTTATATGGTGGACTCAGGGTATGGTCTGTCCATGATTTCATCCAGGGTCGTCAAATGTACTTGTTCCACCAGATTCAGTGGGATGATGGCAGACAAGAATGAATCTGTCATATCATCCCAAATTGTGATTTCTCATTACAATCCACATACTTCACCTGGACTCCACTGCAGGTGGGAGTTAGCATGCAATCTAGGTTCCACCAGGCACTACCTGAATCTTGGAGGTGGAGGAAGTGAGCATAATGGGGTGGTGGTGGCATAGGGACAGGATTCGCAGTGGCAGGAGTGACTGGTTTCCCCTTAAGCAGCTGTTGAAGTTTCTAGCTTCCAGTCCTTAGAACATTAGGTGATGAGCATAAAGTGGCAGTAACAGATTTTCTTGAACAGTACTACATTCAAGTACTGTTCAAGAAACCATGCATCTGAGCTTTTGTATTTGTGGTATATCTGGGCCTTTATCCTGTTATTTTCTGGATTGTACAGCCCTGAAGACTAATTCCTTGGCCTTCTGAAAATTCTTCAAATTACAAAATATCCTTTATTCAATTCCTTGCTAAAACATATAGAAATGATCTTATCTGCAATTGTTTTCTAGTTCATGAATGGACTTCAATGAATAAACTGTATAAAAACACAACACAGCATATAAAAATTAGGTATTTTTCAAGTTTTAGATCTCACATATTGTCAATAAGAAAAATTACAGAAATACGTATCATTTGTTTCCTAGAAACCCATATTATGAGCCATTTGTGTGTACACCTAAGTACTGGTTTTACAGATAGTGCGTGCACCAAGTTATTGCCTCTTCAGACACAGGGCGAAGAGCAGGACTGAAGGGAAAAGAGGACTTATTTATGAAATGATTTACTTCTTTTATAAAATTTTAATAAAAAAACAATTAGATGTCTAGTTAGTAGGCACCAGTCACACAGGTGCTACTGTTTTTCTGAATTATTTTAGTCAAGAAAATTTAACATAAACAAGAAAGTTTGGAAAAATTAGAATTCTGGAACAATACCAGAAAAGTAGATATCATACATCAAAAAGGATACCTAAATGTGGCCTGTTGCTTGTTGTGTAAAGTTTTATTGGAACACAGCCATGCCCATTTTCTTACATTCAGGATTTCTCAACTTCAGCACTGATATTTTGGACTAGATAATTCTAAAAATTTTTCCCCAGTATTTATTTATGAGAGTGAGCACAAGTGGGGAAGGAGCAGAGAGAGAGGGAGACACAGAATCTGAAGCAGGCTCCAGGCTCTGAGCTGTCAGCACAGTGCCCGACACGGGGCTTGAACCCACCAACCATGAGATCATGACCTGAGCTGAAGTCAGACGCTTAACCTACTGAGCCACCCAGGCACCCCCAGATCTGTTGTAAGGGACTGTACTATGCATTACAGGATATTCAGAGCATCCCTAGCCTTTACCCACTAGATGCCAGCAGCCCTCCCCCTCAAACTGACAAACATCTCTCTGGACACTGCCCAGTGTCTCCTGGGATTAAGAGTAGGACAGGTAAAAACTACCCCTGGTTAAGAACCACTGGTTTATGTATGTTTTCACACTACAAAGGCAGAGTAGATTCTGTATGACCACAAAGCCTGAAATATTTACTATCTGGTCCTTCACAGAAAAAGTCTGTTGATTTCTTTTGCCATTAAAAAAGGTAAAAAATACATGCTAGACTAAGAAAACCAACTGCAAAGTATGTAACAAAACAAGGTTTCTACAAACTCCTTCAAAAACTACTCCAATTTAAAAAATGGAATACATAAAAACAAGGAATTCACAGCAACATTAGGCATGATGTTTTAGACATGATAAATGCTCAACCTCACCGACAGTTAAGAAAATGCAAATTAAACACACTTTTTTTTCTTCACTCAATTTAACAAGATTCATTCTTCATTGAAGTTGTTGGGAATGGGCATATATTTTTAGATTAATGGCGAATTTCAGAAAATAAGGCATTAACTACTACATTTAAAATACACTATGTTGTAAAGCAAGGAATCCAACTGGTGGGAATCCATCCACTCAACAGAAGCACCAACAGGAAATAATACATGTGTAATAAAATTGTACAATTAATTATTTGTAAAATAACAAATCTGAACTGGTGGAAGATTGGGTTGCATATTATTATGCTTTGTCTTTATGATGTAGGAGTCTAAAAGCTAAAAACTTACACTTGTAGGCACTGACTGGAAGGAAGCCCAGTCATGGTAAGTTACCAAGTGAGAAAAGGGGATTGCACTTTATTTTTAAAAAAAATTTTTTTTCAATGTTTATTTATTTTTGGGACAGAGAGAGACAGAGCATGAACAGGGGAGGGGCAGAGAGAGAGGGAGACACAGAATTGGAAACAGGCTCCAGGCTCTGAGCCATCAGCCCAGAGCCTGACGCGGGGCTCGAACTCACGGACCGCGAGATCGTGACCTGGCTGAAGTCGGACGCTTAACCGACTGCGCCACCCAGGCGCCCCGGGGATTGCACTTTAATGTGTAAGCATGATCCCGTTTAAACTATGCTACACTACACACACACCACCACCACTACCAAAGCAAACTTCTTAGATGTGGGCATGCTTCTTGAGTATGGCAAAAAGCATGGAAGGCTTTTGTAATGGCAATTAAGAGAACGTGGGGTTTTTGTTTTTAAGATTTATCCATTTTTGAGAGGGCAAGCAGGGGAAAGGCAGAGAGGGAGACCGAGAATCCCAAGCAGGTACCATGCTGAAAGTCACCTGACACATGGCTTGCTCGAAACTACAAACCGTGAGATCATGACCCAAGCCGAAATCAAAAGATGCTCAGATGCTCAACTGAGCCACCCAGGCGCTCCTAGTTTTGTTTTTTTTTTTAGGTTGATTTATTTATAATCTCTACATCCAATGTGGGGCTCGAACTCATGACTGCAAGATCAAGAGTCGCATATCCTTCAGACTGAGCCAGCCAGGCACCCTGATAGTTTGTTATATAAAATTAGAATACAATTTTCAAGTGTTGAAAAAAGGAAAGTGTATACATGGGCAAAAAATGAAAGAGAATCGTCTCTTAATATGTCAAAAAATATTAGAAATTATAATGAAACCAGTACCATGATCATGCCTGGTTTTGCCTATCTTTATTAATTCAATTCCTCCTAAGGGCAGAGCTTGTCTTCTTAGAACAGTACGTACAACTTTCAAGAAGAGACTTACGGAATAATTATGCCAGTACAGATAAAATTTAGCAATAATTTCCCCTTTAAAAAATGCTTGGGCGCACCTGGCTGGCTCAGTCAGTGGAGCATGTGACTCTTGATCTTAGGGTCTGGAATTCAAGCCTACATTGGGCATAGAGCATACTCAAAAAAATAAAAAATGCTTGGATTATTATAAATTCTCCTCCAATGGGCTCACATTTAGCTATAATTGATTTACCATATAATACATGTTTACATTAAACTTATTTGAAGTATTATTTTCTAAAGTGCAAGACATAAGTGGAATCGACTAGGGATTATTCCAAATGTGTCCACAGCCCATGAGGTCTGATTAAGTGGATAACTGCAGTGACTTCACAGCAGCTGAATATGCATATGCTCTAATAGTTTCTCAGTTACTAGTTTGGGAAAAAGTTATTTTAGGGTCTAGTTTTCAACGTATAAACACTACATTTACACTACTTAAAACTACTTATACATTACTTAAAACTATAAGTATAAAACTACTTATACATTACTTAAAAATTAACTGGACAGATCGTCATGAATCATATTCTGGACAAAAAAAACTCCCCAACAACCCTATTTTCTTTAATAGGCTGCAAGATTTAACTTATTTTAATATTCACATACTGTAAGTACAATGGATTATTTTTTTGGGTGATTTGATTTGAATGTTACCCTTTTCCAAAAAAATTTTTTTTAATGTTTATTTATTTTTGAGAGACAGAGTGTGATCAGGGGAGGGACAGAGAGAGACACAGGATCTGAAGCAGGTCCCAGGCTCTGAGCTGTCAGCACAGAGCCCAACTCGGGGCTTGAACTCCAAACCATGAGATCATGACCTGACCCGAAGCTGGATGCCTAACCAACTGAGCAACCCAGGAACCCCTCCAAATTTCTTAAAAGCGTCATGCTAGCCTCACAGCTGTGACTCTTTGTACCTTGAACACTTAGAAGATTTTATCTGTTAGATATTCTGATATGAGAGGAATCAGTTTATTGATTCTTTATTCAGGAAAATATCTTTCAGGATTTCAGACATGCTTTAAAAAGATGAATATAAACACACACTATAAAATGCTGAATGTAAAAAAAAAAATTTCCCATGTCTTACTAATTCAAAGTAGAATATATGTATATACATGTCTAAAAAATATTTAAGAAAATAATGCTTTACTACAATTTCAGATATACCATAAAAAGAAGCCGAATATAAACATTTCCCCAATTTACTAAATTAAAGGTGAATAAATATGTGTATATACATACGAAAATATTTTTTTCTAGGACTCTGATATATCATAAAAAAGTGAGTATAAACTTAAAACTGATATGCATGAAGTTTCTCATTTTACTCAAAGTCCAGGAACAGGGCAGTTCCACATTGTTTCATCAGCTCAACAATGTCAAGGATGCAGGTAATTCCAATCTATCCCGTGTGCCAATCTCGGCCTCTTACTCACGTGGTAGCAAAATGGCCACAGTTCCAGGTATTACACATATACACATGCATCCTGGGTATAAGAGGACCATTTCCTCCTACTTTGTTAGGAAAGAAAATTTAACATAAAGGCTGCATATAACTTTTGCTCAGATCTTCTATGGCCAGGACTGTTATATATATGTCCAATTATTAAGCAAACTAGGACAGCAAGAGCTAGACTTCAGATGGGCAGTCCTAGCAAAGGGAAAATGGCTAACACCAATGGGTAGGTAACCAACAGTGTCTGCCACAACTGTATTGCCTTATTTCTTTAAAATTCCATTTTTGTAGTTACATATCCTCTCATTCATGATGCTTGAGGATTTTTTACTTTCCCATTTCAAAAGTTTTCAAGGTTTTTGGTTTGTTTTGCTTTGCACTTACTTTGTTAGAGCTTTTCTACACACCAGAGATAAATATTTATTCACTCCCTCATTCCTCTGATTTCAACATGTGTTTACAGGGGACCTATTAGAACAGGCAGTGCACCAAGTACTGACAATGAATCCTGGCCATTAATCATCTCCCATTTTCTACCCATATTGAAAGAAGTTATTTTCCTGGGTATAGCTTTGTTTCATCCTACAAATGTTAATGCGTAGTTGTCCCTCTGTCATTCATTTCTAATTGTAATTTGCCTTGATTTCCTTTCCCCTAGTGAAGCAAGAAGGCAAGGAGAATGAAAACTTCAGTTTTTAATTTTTCTCCAGAAGGAATTACCTGACATTCAATAAAAAGGTGATGTTAGATGCTCCTATATTCACTGCACACACACATAAGGCCTTCCTCTCATACGATCTCCATCCACAAGTATAAAAATAAAGTAATAAAAGCAGCTCTTATTTAACACACTTTCGATATGAGCCACACAGTATTCTAAGGGATATCATGTAATTATTTAATCTTCACAATGCTAACAAGATGGTGCTAATATTGCTAATTTTTAAGTGAGAAAATTTAGACCTAGTTAAGTCATTTGCCCATAAGAAATGAGTTAAAATGGTGAAGGCAAGTAAAGACTGAGCATTGGTTAAGTCCTGTCCCACTATGATTCAGTTCAGGTAATTTTTAGAGGTTAAGCTTGCAAATATTTGACAAGATTTGAGTGGGATAGAGTAACCTGCTGCATTTTTAACATTACTATAGCCTTTCCCAAGCATGAATTACCAGATGAGTAACTTAAGCTAAAGCAAATTTGTCTCCTATATATATGACATTTATATTAAGAATCCTCTGATTTCCCACAGGGTAAAAATGATCCTGATGCTGAGAAATGTCTGTGGGACTGTCACTGACACATTAACTGCCTTCCAAAGCCTTCCCACTTTCCTCACATTCATGAAGTTTTATTACTTTTACATTAATTGAACACTGATGGTCCAATAAATTTTGAAACATAAATAGAACCCTCCCAACCACTAACATTTATCAAATAGCAGTAACATGTCAAATAAATTCTGGCCCTCAAAAAAAGGCCTTGTATCCACAGTATTAACTCTGATATTAAGTTATCCTCAAATGCTTTCCCACATCCCTTAAAATCAGGCGGTAGGTTTGTGTTTAACTAGTAGGACTTTGCAGATATCAATAAAATTTTGAGCCTTCCCACATGTCTTCATTCACTCCTCTGTCCTGTATGAATTCTTTGATGTTTACTAAGGTGTGAGCCACGAATAAAGGCCTTCCCACATTGCTTACATTTGTAAGGTTTCTCACCAGTATGAATTTTCTGGTGTCGATTAAGTTCTGAGCCACGACCAAAGGCCTTCCCGCATTCCTTACACTTATAGGGCTTTTCACCACTATGACTTCTCTCGTGATGAGTAAGTTCTGACTTTCGAATAAAAGCCTTCCCACATTCCTTACATTTATGGGGTCTCTCACCCGTGTGAACTTTCTGATGTCGAATAAGTTCTGTGCTACAAGTAAAGGCCATTTTACATTCCTTACATTTATAAGGTTTCTCACCAGTGTGAGCTCTTTGATGTCGAGTAAGTTCTGAGCCACGACGAAAGGCTTTCCCACACTGCTTACATTTATACGGTTTCTCACCAGTATGAACACTCTGGTGTCGAAGAAGATGTGAATCAGAGATAAAAGCTTTCCCACATTCCTTACATTTATGAGGTTTCTCACCAGTATGAATTCTTTGATGTAGACTCAGTTGTGAGGCACAACTATATACCTTCCCACATTCCTTACATTCATAGCGTCTTTCACCAGTATGAGTTATCTGATGAAGACTAAGTTGCGTGTCATAACGAAAAGCTTTCCCACATTCCTTACATTTGTGAGGTTTCTCACCAGTATGGATTCTCTGATGTCGAAGGAGGTGTGAGGGCCGGGTAAAGGCTTTCCCACATTCTTTACATTCATAGTATTTCTCATCTGTATGAATTCTCTGATGTAAATTAAGTTGTGAAGTAGATGGAAAGGCCTTCCTACACTCCTTACATTTATAGGGTTTCTCACCTATGTGGATCTTTTGATGTTTACGAAGTTGTGAGCCAGAATGAAAGGCTTTCCCACATTCTTTACATTTATGAGATTTCTCACCAGTATTAATTCTCTGAGGTTTAGTAACTTCAGAGCCATGGATGTAGGCACATTTCTTACTTTCTTTACTTTTTTTGCTTTCATGAATTCTCTGATGCTTCATTAAGTCTGACCTACTATTAAAGGCTTTTCCACATTCTCCACATTTAGAGTCTTTTTCCTTATTAGGACTTCTTTCATGTTGACTATGGTGTGACTGGCACCTGACAGCTTCCTTACATCCCTTGCATTCATTGGTTTTTGCTCTAGTATAAATTGTCTGTAGTACTCCATGAACTGTGCACTGAACAGAAACAGACTCTTCTCCAGAGGTTATTATGGCTTGTCTGAAATGTCCCTCCTGTTGTTTCTCCAAGTGGCATTTCATTTCTCTGTCATCTCTGACCCTAGTGCACTCAAGGTGAGAGCTTTCAAGTCTTTTTATCTTCAGTTGCAATGATTTAATTTCATAACTGTCTGTCTTTGGAAATAAATTATTGGTTTCTCCTCTGGACTCCCAATCTGTAAGATAACAAGAAAGAAAATAGGATGTATTTTCATGTGGCAGGAGACATGAAAGTTCTAAGGTAGAAATGACAAACTAAAAATAGTGAATAATTTAAATACTGAAACACAGCAGTGAAACTAAAAAAACAAAACAAAACAAAACAAAACACCCCAGATTGGGGGGGAGGGGATGAGAATAGAGAAAATGAGGGAAATTTATGAAGACGTAGTTCTTCACCCCTGGCAAAAATCAGAATTAGCAAAGGAACATTACAAATATGACATTCAGGAATTGCCTAAGACCAACTAAATGAGAAATCTAAAGGCGTAGGACATTGTATCTAACAGCAAGTCCTCTCATCTCTAGCTTCAAAATATATCCAGGTTTTGACTCCTTCTATCAGCATCTCTACCACCTTGTCCAAAGCCATCTTCTCACCAAAGCTAATACACTTCGCTAAGTGTAGGTCTCCCTACTTACACTGTTGCTGTCCTATATCCCATACAGTAGCCAAAGTGTTCTTGTTAAGTAAGTTAGATCAGGCCTTTCTTCTGCCTAAAATTCTCCACTGGATTTCCCTGTTGAGCAGAGCAAAAGTCAAAGTTCTTATGAGGTCTACAAAACCTTCCCTGAACCTGTCTTGCACTACCTCTGTCTGACCTCATTGCTGACCTCCTCTCTTTAGCACACTTTGCTCCACTCCCTGACCAACGGGATGGTCTTCAAACCTGTGAAGCACACCCCTCCTTCAGAATCTCTGTCTGCAAATACTTTCCCTAAGATATTAATAAGGCTTGTTCAATTACTCCATTTTGACCTCTACTCAAACTTGAGACCACTCTTTACAAATCAGGTCCCTCATCACTCTACTTATTTTTTGCAATGTACTTATCATCACATGCCATTTTATCTATTTCTCCAACATTATCATGAGAACTTTCAAATATAAAGAAAAATTAAAAGAATTGGGACAGTGAACTCCCATATCCCCAAAACTTAGATTCTACAATAAATATCTGGCTCTACTTGCCTTATCACATATCCTTCTCTCCCTCCATCCATCCACCTTGCAGACATCAGTATATATACCTCTAAACTCCACAGATATTATACTTTGTTTACTTCTGTACTGTCTGCCCTTCACTGTATCTGCACAGAGTAAATACTCTTTGATGAATGAAAGACCACTGGCATTTTTATTAATCTCTCTCAGTGATTCAGAGGCAACTCAAAGTGTGTTTGTATACAGTACAGTTTAAATACAGTACATCCCATCTGTGCTTACAATAAAATACAAAATTCCTTACCAGACCTGCAAAACTCTGCATTATCTGGACCCTACTTCCCTATTCACTGTCATTTTAAGATGCTCTCCCGTTCACTCACCAGTACCTACTCTACTGGCTTCCACTGGACCCCTATATCATACCAATTACATTCTCATCTTAGACTTTTAGGAAATGCTCATCTCCAATGAATGCTCTGCTCCAGATTTCCTTCATGGCCAGTTTCTTTCATTGTAAATATCTTTATTTTCTGTCAAGTACCCTGTTCTTTGCCTTCATAATCTTTTCCTCAATTCTGGAATTACACATTTGTTCATCGGTTTATCTACCGGGATAATTTCTCCCAAGGTGGCCTAGAACCAACATAATACATATTTCACTCACCATTATATAATCAATCCCTAGCACACAGTTCAATTAATGTTAACTAAATACTAAAGGATACTCCAGTGGAAATAAAGGGAAACATACTGCAGATAATGACATTAGAAGAGTGAGAATGAGAGTAATCACTTCATGTTTTATTTAACAGAAGCGGGGAATGTCTTCTGGCCTCTGCTCCTTCCCAGCTTCACTGCCTTCTCTACAGCACTTCCCAAGTACATGGCGGTAAGGCACAAACAAGCCAGCATCATTAGTGTATCTGTACATGTCTTATACCAGTCCCCTACAAGACTGATAGCTTTACACAACAATGAAAATCTTTCATGTAGTTCTGAAAAAATTCTAATGGAAACTGAGGATACTATGGCAACCATTTATATGAAGTCGTAATGTGTTGTGACAACACAGAGTCAGACTGCCTGGTTGTCAATTCTAGTCCCACAATTTGCTAGTTGTATGACACTGGACCATTACTTAGCTACTCAGAAACCAAGGAGGCTGAGACAAAGGGAGATGCTTGGGTAAGTTGTCAGAGCTGTGTACAGGCACCCTGTTGCTTGGGATAGTCCCTTTGCTCTTGCTAAGGTCCAGGGTAGTTGGACCAGCCAAAAGCAAGTTGCAGAAAAGACAAACAGTTGGGAAATCTAGAGAGATAAACCTAGAACAACTGGTAAGAAAAAATTGTTCTCTGATTAATGTATGGTCTATATCTGCAATCGAATGAAAATACCACTTACACTGGGGAATGCTATAAGGCTGTCCTTCAGAGAAGGGCACTAAAACTAAGGTCTATATAGACTGGTAAAATAATGTTGGCATTTTATGCTGTATGGAAAGTTCCAGACATCAGGTGTCAGAAGATGCTGTTATTTTAAATATTTTATAAAAACAATCTGGTAGAAAGGGAAAACTGTAAAAAGCATGGGTTGGAATAAAAAATTTGGACCTTAAAGGAACGTTCAAATCAAAAAGTAATATCCATCAAGGATGCTCCCATTGTTCCTACCCTGCACAATCACTCCTCATGCTACAGAATCATTCCCCTACATTGATCTTTAATCTCTCCATTTTCCCTACTCCATGGTCTCATCCTAGCACAATGTAAAATCATCTTGACTTCCCAACAGGCTCCTAGCAAGTTTTACCATTTTTACTCACGAACCCTCTGATCCAATCCCTAAAGGATATCCAATCCAATCATGTCCCTATCTTGTTTACAACCTCCAATGGCTGCCAAGTGTCCTCAAGGAAAAAACTCTAAACTCCTAGACTTGGTGAGAAAGCCCTGCATGACGTAGACCTCCATTCAGGTCTTCCAGGACACCCACCCAAGGCTTTCTCTCCTTGGTGCCTTCAATGAAGAGATGCTTCCACCTGGTATAGCATTCCCACCACACCTCCTGGATCCTACTACTCATCCTTCCAGCTTCATATCATGTGTCACAATCTGAAAAGTCTTACCAGTCTGATAATATTGCCCCAAATCTTCTCTCACAGCAGTGCCTTACCTATAACCATCTCCCCTAAAAAGACATTCATTTCTCTTGCCATTGCACAGGCCAAGTTTCTGAAAAAGAAAACTTATAGCGTTATCAGTGATTAAGAATTTAAATCAGCCCTTAAGTCCTCTGCAGGCTCCTGGTAAGACTGGCTCTTCCTTGTCTGAACACTGCCCATTAATTCAAGGTTTATGATTCAAGGAAATGCCCAGAAAGAACCCCAAGTGTTAAACTATAATCACATTTGGCCCCTCTCTACCAAACACACTATTTCCAGAAGGGGCCTATTAATAAGACAATCCCTTATTTTGCCCTACAAGGTCATTCTCATGCCCTGTGAGAATAATTCCAGCAGGCCTAGCATCCTTCCTAACCCTAGCTACTTCCTAGGTTATTCATTGTTATCTTTTGGTTCCTTCCATTGTTTTCTAGAATCCTTTTTATACAACCGAAATAGCACTGACTCTAAAAGTTAGGTACCATGCTTTTTTCACCTAAACATTATAGCATTGCTTCAAAAATGTTTTATAAAAAATATTTAGGGGTGGGGCGCCTGGGTGGCGCAGTCGGTTAAGCGTCCGACTTCAGCCAGGTCACGATCTCGCGGTCCGTGAGTTCGAGCCCCGCGTCGGGCTCTGGGCTGATGGCTCAGAGCCTGGAGCCTGTTTCCGATTCTGTGTCTCCCTCTCTCTCTGCCCCGTTCATGCTCTGTCTCCCTCCCCCGTTCATGCTCTGTCTCTCTCTGTCCCAAAAATAAAATAAACGTTGAAAAAAAAAATTAAAAAAAAAAATATTTAGGGGTGCCTGGGTGGCTCAGTTGGTTGAGCATCTGACTTCAGCCTAGGTCATGATCTCTTCGTTCCTGAGTTCGAGCCCCATGTTGGGTTCTGTGCTGACAGCTCAGAGCCTGGAGCCTATTTCAGATTCTGTGTCTCCCTCTCTCTCTCTGCCCCTCCCCTGCTCATGCTCTGTCTCTCTCTCTCTCAAAAATAAATAAACATTAAAAAAGTTTTAAAAAATATTTAAAATGCTGAGGTTTCTGTATCCCAATTGTGGTAGTGGCTATAAATATACACATCATAAAATCACAGTAACCTAAAAGAATAATAAAAATTAAAATTAAAAAATGAGTGTATGTGAACATCAGTGAATTCTGAATTAGGTTCTGAAATAGTTTTGTTACTACTATTGTGCCAACATCAATTTCCTGGTTTTGACAGTGTACTAAGATTAGGTTAAGATGTTATCATTAGGGAAAGCTGGGTGAAGGGTACAAGGGAACTCTCTGTAGTATTTTTGTAATTCCTTCTGAGTCTTAAATTATTTTGAAATAAAAAGCTAAAAAGAAATGGTAACAGTTATAAGTATGTATGTCTAATAACAGAGGCCCAAAATACATGAAGCAAAAACAGAACTGAAGAAAAAAACAGACAATTCAACAAGTTGAGGACTTCAGTGCTCTACTTTCAATAATGGATAGTTCAAATAGCCAGAAGATCAACAAGGAAACAGAAAACACACTTAAATAACCAAAGGGTCAAAGAAGAAATCACAAGAGAAATTAGAAAATACTTTCAAGTTGGGTGAAAGGAAAACTTAATATACCAAATCTTATGGGATACAGTTAAAACAGATCCTAAAGGGAAATTTGCAGCTTATATGCCTATATTAAAAAACAAAAAACAAGAAATATCTCAAATCAGATTTTGGAACTAGACAGAGTCAAGTAAACCCAAAGATACCAGAAGGAAGATAATAATAACGATTAGAGTGGAAATGAACAAAACAAAAGAAGAAAAATAGGGAAATCAATGTAACTTTAAGCTGGTTCTTTGAAAAAGATCAACAAAACTGGCAAACTTTTAGCTAGAAAAAAAGAAAGACTAATACTGATATCAGGAATAAAAGAGGGATATCACAACCAACCTTACAGAAATAAAGGGTGAAGGCTGGGTGTGGGGATTGATTGCTTATGGGCATGGGGTTTCATTTTGGGGTGATGAAAGGTTCTAAAATTAGACTGTTGTCACAGGTGCAAACTCTGAATATACTAAAAAACCACTGAACAGTACACTTTAATCAGAGGCAAATATGAGGAAGGGTAGCAACAGTGATAACTGGAGTGAAAATTTGAGGCTTTGTGCTGAAACATCCCTCCTTCTCCAGAACTCAGGCCTTTTCAGTGAGCTTTCCTACTAATAACTCAGATGTGATGCCTTCTCATAGGCTCCCTAGGTGACCACCTGCCACAGTCTTCCCAATAGGAGTCACTATTACTCACCTGGGCACCATTCTTTTGTTTCCTTACTCTTAACCATCCAGGGCTCCTTCCCCTGCTCCAATAAGGAGATCACATTTGGCTTAGAATCAGAAAGTCCTGCTCAAAAAAAAAGGTCGGGGGCGGGGGGTGGGGGGTGGGGGACGACAAAGTTATGTTAGGCGTGTACCGGAATTAAAATCAGTACATGATTTTCAAGGAAGAGTAAATAGGTTAAGAGTCAACAAAAGGGGTATAAGTCACAGGTACAAAAAAGATAAAAGTTGTCCAACGGAGCAGCCAATTTCTAACTTCATATGGGATAATCCTTTCCTTGTGAAGCAAGAATCATCAATTCAGCCAGGCAATGTGAAAAGCACTCATGAGAAATTCTTAAGAGAACATAAAATTCCAGAAGTCCAATTCTGAATTTTAGGGGGCTCAAAAACTTACCCAGTGAGATCAGGTTGTTATAATTCTCCAACATTACATCTCGGTACAAACCCTTCTGAGAAGGGTGCAAGCATTCCCACTCCTTTTGAGAGAAGTAAATGGCCACATCTTTAAACTTGAAGCCCTGAAACCATAGATAAATACACTATTTGTGAAAATAATGGACAAAATCTTTACAATGGAATTAAAAAAATGGAAAAAGAAATTTAGTAAGGTGACAACATTAGTAAGGTAACAGGCTGTGCTGGGCCCTTTAATACAGGTGGTTCAGTGTGGAAGCAAGAGTGATCAGAGCATACACCATTCTTGGTGCACACATCATGCTTGACCATGACTGTAACTACATAAGTAACCTCTTGACACTATCTCCTTCCATTAACTCCCCAGGTTTGGGAATAACCAAAGTTCATATGACTGGTGTTTCCCAATTAAACTATATACACATACAAATATACGGCACACTGTGTTCACCACACGACACTTGTGACTATCTCCTTCCCCAGTATTCTCCTTCTCCCAATAAAGAAATACTTTTTAAAAGTCTGAATCATTCAAAAATATTTTATAAAATTTCTATTTCCTGGAGCACCTGGTTAAGCACTCAATTTAGGTCAGTTAAGTGTCCGACTCTTGATTTTGGCTCAGGTCATGATCTCATGATTCGTGAGTTCCAGTCCCACGTGGGGCTCTGCACTGACAGCGTGAAGTCTGCTTGGGATTCTTTCTCTCCCTCTTTCTCTGCCCCTCCCCTGCAATGTTTAAAATTTAAACAAATTTTAAAAATGTAAATTTCTGAAAGTAGGATTTGAATATAACTTGGTGATTTAATAATTTCTTAAAAACTCACGTTCATAAAAATGCCAGAATATTAAAACCTAATCACTTTTCCATGTCACGAAAAATTCTAAAATAGACATCATTTTTACTGGCTATATGACAACCCATCTTATACATTCAATGTTCTCACTTTGGGGTACTAGGCTGCGTAAGTTCTCTAAAGTTCTTTTGCAGTATGAGTCTTTACTTCTCAACAATTTATACATCTGGTTGTACTGTTCCTATACTTTCCTTGTTCCTGATCTGCCAGAACTAATGGAGGAAGATCCAGACTCAGAATGAAACAACCCAAGATGAGCATAAGCTATGTAAGTTCAAAATGGACTGACCTATTGGTGTCTACATGGCACAGACTTCTTGGAATATCACGTAACTCCATACACTCAATCTATCATATCTCTATCATAACCCCAGTCTTAAAATTAAATCTCAGAGAGTTACAGATTTGGGAAAATACTGTAACAAATCAACATCAATTACCTTCTTGTCTAATTAGAAAATCGAGTTTGCAACATGGGTTCCTACTTAACCACTTCATGAAAAGCCCACTTTAACAAGGAAGGTATAATATTTTCAGCAAGGATTTCTACTCCATCAGTATTCCTGGTGAAAGGATATGCACATAAGGAATGCTAAGTGGTTTGCGGAATGAATATTGAAACACCTGTAAAACAGAGGAACACTTATGGGACAGCAGCCTTTGGTAGCATCACTCACTGGAATGGATAACAAGTAAGTTCTTTGGAGGGGCTCAGGAAAGCACTAAGTTTCAGGAAAAAGAAATCCACTGCTCAAATCTTTTAAAATGAAAATGCATTCAATGAAGGAGGGGAGAAACAGCAATTCACATAAATAATAGCTTTAGGGTTGTAAAAACAGATCATTTGTTTCTCAGGTTGATCCTACAGAAATGCATAACTTAAGAAGGCAACGGAGGAAGAAGCAAAAGAGGTCTTTAGTCACGGGACTGACTTCAGAGTCCTCAAAGACAGAGAATAAATTTTCCTCCCCTCTCCTGTTCTAATCTTCCTGCTAGTGACAGCTCTTCTCTCTTTCTCTCTCTCTCTCACACACACATACAAAGTCTGCCTTTCTTGATTTGAGGAAGAATAACAAAACCTTGCCTTCCAGAACCCCAGAGAATCCAACTGTACAAAATGTGTTTAGAGGAAACAGCTTTCCCAGCAGATATGAACTCAGAAGGGCCTGTTCTGACATGCCCCAGGCAGATCTTTGTTCTACAACCTGGAAGACACTGAGCTCCTCAATCATGGGTGCATCCTAAAGACAGGATGGAGCCCCCAGGCCCAGGAGCACTGAATACTTGGACAGTCCCAACCCTAGATAACAGTTTCTGCAACAGAAATCTCCAGCCTCTCCCTGGCCTAACAGGCTCAGTGTATTAGGTACCTCTTTAGCTTTGTTCCCACATCCCAGAACTAGGGCTCTTAGAACCCCAACTGAAACTTCTTTTCACAAAGACCTTGCCCAGAATCACCAATACTGAGTCAGACAACCCACCAGGATCAGCAGGTCCTTAGTAGTCTTGGCAGAGCTCAACCACCTGGATGCAAGTTGCAATGGCTTTACAAGAAACCACAATTCTCAGAATCTTTGTGGCCAACACATTCTGGTTCCCAACCAAGATCACCATGGCGTTCCTGCCTGACATTACCCTTTCTCACTGCTACCCATAGCCTTATTGCTGATAGTGTTCACGTCATCTCAAGTACAATTACTGCATATTAAGCACTTTAAGTTTATGGTGCTTGTATGTATGAATCCTTACGAGAGGCCCACAAATCCTAATTCAAAGGAAACTTTAGCTCAGAGAAGTAAAGTCATTTACTCAAACTTGCAGTTAGTGGTAGCATTGCTGGCTTTTGAATCTAGATTTAGATTTCTCCAACTCTGAAACTGATGGTCTTCCACTTCTGACTGTTACAGATGCAGCCAGGGATTTCTGAAGATCCTTTAAAAAAAATCCTGAACTGGGCTCTCCACTTTGGGGAGCAGAAAATGCTTAGTCTGCTCTGTTTGTCACTACAAAGCACAACACTCTGTGAAGGGAAATCAGAGGTAGAAGGGAAAGGGAGGAAAGCAGCAGTTCTATAAACAAGACTCCATTATCCAAAAATGTCAAAATCCCCCATGACTCCGGCTCAGTGGGGGCACTTGGGGACATGATGATTTAGACCCAGCACCTGCCTTTAAAAAGCTCAGAATCAGGGAGGAAAAACAGAAAAAAGGAGACAATCACAGGACATCAAGCTCTGTGGAAGACTGGTTATCATGATCAAATTACCAGGTGAAAAACAATGTTCTGAATACTGAAAACATTTTGGGATGCAGTGATGATCTGGTAAAGAAGGAAAGTAATCTTCAGAAGCTAAAATCAAGTCAAACTGGGAACCAAGAGGAGTGTGCTGAGCCACTGACACTTATTTTACCAGAGAACCTCTGCTGAGCCCAGATGACCATGAGCTTTGACACTCAAAGAATGGGAGGAGAGGAGACCAAGCCTATAGCTGGTCAAGATGGAAGTCTAAAAGTTTCTGCACTGCAAAGTCCTGGGAACTCTAGGACCATGCCCTCAAAATAAGAAAAAGTAGAAGCAACACTCCCATTCTTTCAATGTTTATTTATTTTTGGGACAGAAAGAGACAGAGCATGAACGGTGGAGGGGCAGAGAGAGAGGGAGACACAGAATCGGAAACAGGCTCCAGGCTCCGAGCCATCAGCCCAGAGCCTGACGCGGGGCTCGAACTCACGGACCGCGAGATCGTGACCTGGCTGAAGCCGGACGCCCAACCGACTGCACCACCCAGGCGCCCCAGCAACACTCCCATTCTTGAGTACTGCAAAGAAAATGGCCTGACTTGGATCCTGACATAGAAAAGAAAGGAAAAGAAAGAAAAGAAAAGAAAAGAAAAGAAAAGAAAAGAAAAGAAAAGAAGAGAAAAGAAAAGAAAAAACATTTTCCCAAGGAACTATAACCACAAGTCAGCCTTCCCACAGCTGTGTGGCTCACATGCACATTACTAAGGTGACTCTATAAAACATGCCATCTATAAACCTACTTTAAGGTGGCTTTGGTTTGGCAGTGCTCTTGGCAGAAGCAAACACAGACCTGGCCTAGAGAACAATCTTCAACCAGGCCTTCAGAATCCCTAAGTAGAATTCCAAGGAAAATGACCCAAATGTCAAAAATAATAAAACAGCATAACACTGTGAACACACTAAGTACCACTAAACTGTATACTATAAAATGGATAATTGTATGTTATGTGAATTTCACCTAAATACAAAACTAAATAAAAAGAAAACATGCAAAGAGGGCTATTTCCAGGATCAGAGAGTCAGGAAAATCAGTCAAGCAATTGTTGTAAATTTCCATTACAAACTTTCTGTAATAAAAATGTTAGGGGGAAAATATCACACTTGCAAAGATTCATATATTACATAGATAATGACAGGTATATTACAGAAAGGAGGTAAGATAGTGAGAAACAAAACCACAAAATGACAGGTAGATTTAAAAGGAAAAAGTACTTCTGGAACAAAAAAAAAAACCCTAATATTTAAAATTAAGTCATATTATGGCTAGAATAAATATCTCTGAAAATTACTGGACTAAAAGATATGAAAAGAGATTGTGCAGAATGCTATCAAGAAAGACAACGTAGGAAAGTATACGATATGCCAAGAAGATAAGTGAGAGGTTTAATAGGTATCTAACCAGAGTTGTAGAAGGAAAAAGTAGAAAGTACTGAGAAAAGGCAGTAATTGAAGACCTAAAGGGGGCATCTGGGTGGCTTAGTTGGTAGAGAATGCAACCCTTGATATCGGGGTTGTAAATTCAAGCCTCACGTTGGGCATAGAGCTTACTTAAAACAACAACAACAACAACAACAACAAATTTCTTAAGGCTAAGAAATTTTCAAAACTGGCAAATGCAAGCATTATTCAGAAGCCCCAAGAGTCTCAAGGAGAATAAAAAGAAACCCCAGGGGCGCCTGGGTGGCGCAGTCGGTTAAGCGTCCGACTTCAGCCAGGTCACGATCTTGCGGTCCGTGAGTTCGAGCCCCGCTGATGGCTCAGAGCCTGGAGCCTGTTTCCGATTCTGTGTCTCCCTCTCTCTCTGCCCCTCCCCCGTTCATGCTCTGTCTCTCTCTGTCCCAAAAATAAATAAACGTTGAAAAAAAAAAAAAATCTGCAGAGCATTAAAAACAAAGAGAATATGTGAGAAACAATTTGAGATAAAAGATTATCTACCAAGAACAGCAGTCTTATTACCAAATGATTATTCAATAGCAACAATATAAACCAGAAGACAGCAGACTATCTCACCTGAAAGAAAAATTATCTTTCACAATGGGAGCAAATCAAAACATTTTCAAAAAACCAAAAACCAAACCCTCCAGAAATTCATTAAAATATGTACTTCCATCTGAAGGAAAGTGATTCCAAGGTAGAAGTTTTAAGACATAAAAACAGTGAACAAAATGGCAAACATGTGGACAACCTAAACTAACATTCCAATATAGAAAATAAGAAAAACGTTATAGGGGTTAAACAAAGGGTAGGGGCGCCTGGGTGGTTCAGTCGGTTGAGCATTTGACTCTTGATTTCAGCTCAGGTCATGATCCCAGCATCATGGGATCAAGCCCTATGTCTGGCTCCACACTGAGCTGCTTAGGATTCTTTCTCTCTCCCTCTCCCTCCCTCTACCCTTCTCCCTTGCATGCTTGCTCACTCAAAAAAATAAAAAATTTAAAAAAGGGGGGATAGAATTAAAACATTTGACAATATAAATAATTTAATCAGTTGGAAGAGCTTAGTTCCTTATACTATTCAGCATCTTTATGTCAGATGCTTAACCAATTAAGCCACCCAAGCACCCCAATATGTTAAAATTTCTATGGTAATCACTAAAGAAAACTAGGGGCGCCTGGGTGACTCAGTAGGTTAAGATCCCGACTTCAGCTCAGGTCATGATCTCACAGCTCGTGGGTTGCAGCCCTGTGTCGGGCTCTGTGATGACAGCTCAGAGCCTGGAGCCTGCTTTGGATTCTGTGTCTCCCTCTCTCTCTGCCCCTCCCCTGCTTGTTCTCTGTTTCTCTCAAATAAATGAACATTAAAAAAAATTTTTTTAATAAAAAAATAAAAAGAAATTAAAAAATAATAAATTTTAACATATCTTAACTTACCAGTGTCTAAAGAACATCTTGTGGTACCTGACTGGCTTAGTTGGTAGAGCTTGACTCTTGATCTCAGGGCCCTGAGTTCAAGACCCATGTTGGGTGTGGGCCTACTTAAAATTAAAAAAATAAGGGGCGTCTGGGTGGCTCAGTTGCATAAGTGTCCAATTCTTAATCTGCAGCTCAGGCCATGATCTCACAGTTTGTGAGATTGAGCCCTGCTTGGGATTCTCTCTCTGCCTCTTTCTCTGCCCCTCGCCCACATACTCATGCTCGTTCTCTCTCTAAATAAAAAACTTTAGGGAAAAAGTTAAAAAAAAAAAACAACTAAAGAACATCTTTATGTCAGATGATTTCCTAAGTCACCCAGGCACCCCAATATGTGCCCAAAATTTCTAAGTTAACCACTAAACAAAACTAGGGGCATTTGGGTGGCTCAGTCAGCTAAGCTTCCAACTTCAGCTCAGGTCATGATCTCATAGCTCGTAGGTTCCAGCCCTGTGTTGGGCTCTGTGCTGTCAGCTCAAAGCCTGGAGCCTACTTTGGATTCTGTATCTCCCTCTCTCTCTCTGGCCCTCCGCCACTCACACTGTTTCTCTCTCTCTCCCTCAAAACAAAAACATTAAAAAAAGTTAAACAGCAATCTTCCCCAAACTGATCAGAGTCAATACAGTACAAATTGATATCCCAACTGGAATTTTTTTTTTTAGGTTTATTTATTTATTTTGAGTGAGAGGGGTGGGGCAGAGAGAGGAGAGAGAACCCCAAAGAGGCTCTGTACTGGCAGTACGGAGCCCAATGCAGGGCTCGAACTCATGAACTGTGAGATCATGACTTGAGCCAAAACCAAGAGTCGGACACTTAACCGAGTTATCAAGGTACCCCTATCACAACTGGATTTCTATAAAACTTAATCAGCCAATTCTAAAATTTATATGAAGAAGCCAAAGGCCAAAAAATCGCTTAGACTCCCAGCAAACAAAACTATTGTAGAGGAACATGACTTAATAAATATCAAACATTACTATAAAGCTGTCTTAATTAAGACAATGTGGTTTTGGTGCAGAGAAAGAAAACACTAGGGAAAGACAAACAGAGCAGTGGACCAGAAAGGACAGAACAGCCAATTCATATACATGGAAACTCAATTTTGACAGAACTGCCAATGAAGTACAGAGGGGAAAGGATGACTATAGTAAATTTGACCTCCAGGGGCACCCGAGTGGTTCAGTCAGTTAAGCAGCATGTGACCCTTGATTTTGGCTCAGGTCATGATCTCCTCATGATCAGTGGTTAGATGGAGTCCCCTATCAGCTCTACACTCCCCTTCTCTCTGCCTTTCCCCCACTTGTGCATGAGTTCTCTCTCAAATAAATAAATAAATAAATAAATAAATAAATAAATAAAATTAAAAAAGAAAGAAAGAAATTTGGCCTCCAAAGAGAGGTGTTGCCTTTGGCTCATGGGATGTAACTTCTAAACACTTGGAACTTCCCAAGTGACAAGGGTGTCTTTGTTATTTATGGTGGGCCCCTTAGACCACAGTGTAAGATTATGCTGATGAGATGGCTCAGGGTGGGGCTGGCCATGCCTTAAAGACCAACCATGTATTCAGAGCTTGGGCCATGTGGTATCAGCTCAATCTCTAGGCAAATAAAAACTCTGGATACTGTAGCTTGGGTGAACTTTCCTGGTTGGCCATACTCTGCATATTGCCACATACTGATACTGGGAAGGTAAACTTCAAGTCTGGAACCCTCCCAGATTCTACCTTATTCATCTTATCCCTTGGGCTGATTTTAACATATTTTTTCCCTGTAATAAATGTGCCTATGAATATGGTAACTTTCAGAGAGTTCTAGGAATCTTTCTAGTGAATTATTGAACCTGAGGATGGTTGTGAGAAACCCTGAATTTACAGCCAGCTGGTCTGAAATGAGGGTGGTCCTAGGGCCTCTCAACCTTAGAGCTAAGGTCTGAAGTGAGGGCAACCTTGTAGGGCCTGTTCCCTGAGACTGTGCAGTTTGCCTAATCCTCTGTGATGGCCTTTCAAATAAATGATGTTGGGATGTTAGTTATCCAAATGGAAAAAGTGAAACTGGACCCCTACCATATACCATATCCTAAAATCAATCCCAATTGAATTAAAGACTGAAACACAAAAGGCAAAACAATATCATTCATAGAAAACATGGGAGAGTACCTTTACTCACAGAGGAAAATAGATTTATTATTTTTTTTAATTTTTTAATGTTTATTTTTGAAAGAGAGACAAGAGAGCAAGTGGCAGAGGGACAGAGAGAGAGGGAGACACAGAATCTGAAACTGGCTCCAGGCTCTGAGATGTCAACACAGAGCCCTATGTGGGGCTCAAACTCATGAACCGTGAGATCATGACCTTAGCTGAAGTCGGACGCTTAACCAACTGAGCCGCCCAGGCGCCCCAAGGAAAAGAGATTTCGTAAACAAGACATAAATAAGTTAGTAAACGAAAGGAAAACAGTGTTAAATATGATGGCATTACAATTGAGAATTACTACTGCCACTTAACGTTAGAAGCCACATATTGAAAGTATGTATAGCACACATAACTGACAAAGGATGACAATGTCAATCTACAATATTTAAGAAATAACCTACAATGCACCAAAAGGAACAAAAAACTGGAAACACAAAACTCAATGGAAGTATTAGAAAACGACGCGAAATAGAACTTCAGAAAAGAGAAACCATAAAAGGGCCGGGGGCGGGGGGGAGGGGGTTCAACCTTATTTAGTGCCCAAATATGCAAGTTTAAAATCAGAATAATGTATCAATTCATACCCACCAAATAGGTAAAAACTTAAAAGTCTAACAATATCAAGTAGTGGTGAGAATATGAGGTAACAGGGTTTAAAAACAGGTATAAATTGAGAAGGGTCTACTAAGGTGGACCCAAGAAAGAATTCTACTGTTAGTTATATGCCCAGAGAAATTCTTGCACATGACACAAGAGACAAGTTCAAAAACGTTCACAGGAGTAGTGTTTGTAATACAAAAGAAAAAAATGTATTTATACAATGGATGGCTACACAGTAAATTCACAACATAAATGAATCTCCTGAATATACACTAAGAGACAGGTAATGAAATCACAGAAGATTCCAAACTGTATGATTTTATTTATATCAAATTTAAAATAAAAACAAACACATATGTTTAACTGTAAAGAAAAGTAAGGGAATGAAAAACAAAATTCAGAAGTTACCTATAGAGACTGGACTGGGATGACTCATGGGGGTTTTTAATAATTAACATTCTACTTTTTAAATATGGGTGTTCAGATATTTGTCATACATTATACATTTTCCACACTCAATATTTAATAAAATCAGTTTTAAAATGTCAATTACAATACAGTATGGAAAGAACTACAACAGACACAGCATAGGGGAATGTCAGCACAGTCACTCAGTTACCAAGCATAATCAAGAGACTGAAGCAGGCTTCACAGAATCCAGAGAAAGTGGTGGTATGGGATATGCCCCCTCTTGTGTTTCTTGTGCCATAGAGGCAAGAGATAGCACTGTGCATTATGGGAATAGCTAGAGTCGAGTGACAAAGGGAACAGAGTAATGAAGTTAAGAAGGATCAGATCATGAGACATTTTGACTTGTTCTCATAGCTGAGGGGGTTCTAAGCAGGATAAATTACATCTAATTACAAGTAGATGAATCTTGCTATGGAAAATGAAATAGTGACTTACTTAGGTTAAAGGGTATGTGAAAGTTTCATGTAACATATAGAAGATTAATTGGGGCCCGGGGCGGGGCGGGGGTGGTGGTGGAAACAGAGGATTCCAACAAGCAAAAACAAACTGAACAGCATTCCTTTTCTTTTCTTTTTTTCTCGAGGAGAGAGCAAGAGAAAGAGTGAACAAGTGAGCAGGGGAGGTGGGGGTAGGGAGAATCTTAAGCATCTTAAGCAGGCTCCACTCCCAGCTGCAGAGCCCAAAGTGCAGCTTGAGCTCATGACTGTGAGATATGACTGGAGCCAAAATCAAGAGTTGGACACTTAACAACTGAGTCACCCAGGCACCCCTGAACAGCATTCCAAGTAGAGTGAACAGGGTAAGCTGTAGAGAAAGGAATATAGCCTGTATGTCTGAAGAGAAGACAGTTCACTGGGATAACTGGTGAGGTATTCTGGGAAAGGGGTAGACAGAAGTGATACTGGAGAAATCCAAAGGGGCCACGACAGAAAGGTCTTAGATGACAGATCATCCCTGCCAAGATTAAACCGCCTTCTCCAATACTAGGATTGGTGCTCCAATAAACATAGAATGTGCTTTACAGTAAATGTATAATGAAATGTATAAAAGTATAGCTTTGTCCTGAAAGTAACAGGGATTTACTGAATAAAGGAAATGACATGTCTGGACTATTTTATTGGCAAGGAGTAAAAGTAGAGCCAGGTAGTCCAATTAGGAAGACAATGCACTATTCTCCCTACACAAAAGTCTGATCTGGGATGCAGACAGTGGTGTGAGGTTATAAGGCATGACAACAAGAAACAGGAAACAGACAGAAGCAATGGGATTGGGGACCAGGAGGTAGGAGTTGGGAGAACTCCAGGTTGCCAGTTTCAGTGCAAATTCAGTTGAATTTCCATTACTATCACATTCTCCAAACCTTATATAATGACCACTTTATATACGGGATGTTATGAGGAAGCCCATGGTCACAAAGCTAGTAAAGTGCAAAAACAGGATAAGACTCTACTCTTTTTAACAGTGCATAGCTTCTCATTAATACAGAGAAAGGACAATCCACCACTCTGAGGAGGAAATGAAGGGAGAAATGGACAGATGTCCAGGGTTGTAACGCAAGGGGAGCTGGAGTTCCTTCCTTACCAAAATGTGCTAAGAATGGATAGGGAGGATGTAGTTTCTCCTCTGAGAATCTGAGGAGGGTTCTGGCCAGGATGAAAAGGGGAAGACAAACTCACCAAATTCTCACAGAATTCAGAAGAAAAGTCAGAGAAAGGAAGAAACAGATTAATCCAGAAGAGAAAGAGTATTTAGGGGCACCTGGATGGCTCAGTGAGTTAAGTGTCGGACTCTTAATATCAGCTCAGGTCATGATCTCAGGGTTCGTGGGATTAAGCCCCATGTCAGGCTCTCGCTGGCAGTGCAGAGCCTGCTTGGGATTCTTTCTCTCCCTCTCTCTGCCGCTCCCCCACTTACACGGTCTCTCTCTAAATATTTAAAAACATTAAAAAAAAAAATAAAGCGTATTTTATTAGTCTCTCAAGAGAAAGGAATCCTTGAGAACTGATTGGCCAGAATGAAAAGCCACACTCAGACACATCCAAAGAAAAAACCTGAATATACTACAAATACTGCCATTCTTTAAAACTGACTACTCCAGGGGCGCCTGGGTGGCGCAGTCAGTTAAGCGTCCGACTTCAGCCAGGTCACGATCTCGCGGTCCGTGAGTTCGAGCCCCGCGTCAGGCTCTGGGCTGATGGCTCGGAGCCTGGAGCCTGTTTCCCATTCTGTGTCTCCCTCTCTCTCTGCCCCTCCCCCGTTCATGCTCTGTCTCTCTCTGTCCCAAAAATAAAATAAACGTTGAAAAAAAAATTTAAAAAAAAAAAAAAAAAAAAAAATAAAACTGACTACTCCAAAGCCACAGGAAGAGAGGAATTAGGTTATTAGGTTATTTCTAGACAAAATTTAAATAAACACTCCATATTAGAAATTTTACAACCAACATTTGCTGGTCATATCTCACACCAGGTGCTTATACATTAAATAGTTTGGGGGGTGGTGGTGCCTGGATGGTCAGTCAGTTAAGTGTCCAACTCCTGATTTTGGCTCAGGTCATGATCTCACAATTTGTGAGTTTGAGCCCTCCATTGGGCTCTGTGCTAACAGCATAGAGCCTACTTGGGATTCCCTCTCCCTCTCTCTCTCTCTCTCTCTCTCTGCCCCTCCCCTGCTCAAGCTCTCAAAATAAATAAATAAACTTAAAAAAAAAAAGATTAAATCGGGCAAAAGACAAAGTACTTTAGAAAAATATGAATGACTTTTCTATATTTGTATTAGGGAAGGCCATGACATAAAAGAAGAAAACATTTTTTGAAAACTCTGAATCTAAAACACATACAGAATAGATTAACTGTGAAAAAACTTCTAAAACAACTTATAAATGACAGAGAATATACTTAACATATATTCAACATAAACCAAAGAAGATAATGACCTTTGACAAGTGGGTAAAAGTAGAGGGATCCCAGTTGTATAATTTGTTAAATGTGTAATTTGAAGTGACTTAATAGAATCTATTTCCTCATCTGTCAACTTAGAGTAATTCCATATTTCATCAATTCTGAGATGCCACTGGTTGTAAAGCCACCATTACTTTATACACCAGGAAAGAAAAAAAATTCCACCAGTGAAACTATGACTGGCCAGGAATTGTGAAACCAGTCCAAATTCAGAGAATTTAAAATGTGAAGGGGAAAAAAAAATGGATTACAGAATATCTCATGGAGTTGTTAATGTGGATTCAACAAGACAACACATGTAAAAAACTTCAAACTATAAGTGGCTTAACAATCAGTTAAGTTAGTTGCT
Organism: Prionailurus bengalensis; assembly: GCF_016509475.1. Lineage (NCBI taxonomy): Eukaryota > Metazoa > Chordata > Mammalia > Carnivora > Felidae > Prionailurus > Prionailurus bengalensis. The sequence continues at coordinate 17,286,514 of NC_057352.1, read as the reverse complement.
TTTGTCACTAGCATGATCCCATTCTGAAAACAAAATTACAAACCTACACTTTTGTACAGACAAAATTTGAAAATATTAATTCTATCTCTACATGGTGGGACCATGGTTGACAAACTTTCTGAAATGTTCTCAAGTTCTGAAATGTTTTTAAGAACCCTATTTTACTTTAATCATTAGAAAGAGAGCAATTAGGTTATTTCTATCTTGGAGAAAAAAGTACATAGAGCTGATGCATGCAGGCAGGACTTCAGGCTGTTAGAAATTTGGAAGCATGTGACCCTGAAGCAGACAACAAAGAAATTAGTGAGACTGAAGTGAGTAACCTCATTCTGTTCTTTAACTTCTCTGCCAAAGCAGAGAGGCACATCTGTCACAACTATTCTGGGAATGGATAAAATTCAGGGAAATGGGAATTCTAGATGGATGAGACAATGTATGCAAAACAGACAGTCCTGGGTTAGACTCTTACCTGGTTTAGGAAAACTGCTCCATAAATTTGGTTTCCTTCTCGCTTACCCTTTTTTTTTTTTCAAATCACTACTGTAAATTTTTTGGATAGAATCCTGAAAAAGGATATTGTTCTGTAAACCAAGAAGCCCTTTCCAAGAAGAGAGTGCCAAATACAACTTACCTCTGCCATGCCTTGTGATGTACAGCGGCTTTTCTCTCCTCTTCTGGACTCCTAGAAAATGAAAAAGATGGACAGTGGTTAATAAACTATGAGACAACAGACCCTTTCTGGAGCCCAGACGAGGCCAAATCAGAGCAAACCCTGGCCCCACTCCAGGCACGGAGAGTGAGCCCAAAGCCAAAGAAGGCTGTAACCCCATCCCCACTCTTATCATCACAGAAAGCAGGCGACCTTAGGGGCCCAGACGGGAGTCCTGGGAGAGAACCCCAGACTGTGGCCTCCTTCCTCCACAGGAGACTGAGCTCTTCCAGGCTCGGTAGACAGAGTCCGAGAGGCAGCCGGCCATGTGGGGCTCTCCCACTGGGCCTTAGAAAGCCTCGCTTAATGTACTAACCACTGCTCCACGGGCACTGGTCGCCGAGCAAAGGAGGTCGGGCTCACAAACCACTTCGGGAGAGTATCGCACAGATTTTCTGTCCAGGCAGAAGGTCACACAGCAGCGACACCTCTGACCTCGAGAAACCGCCAGCCAGCTTCAGAGCCAGCATGATACCACTCCCACACCCTGTGCCGATGCGCTGCTGATACCTCCCTCCCCCGAGTGAAGACTAGAGGCCTCGACATTCCCCAACCTCCGCTACGTCTTTACTTTTCAAGCGGGAGGACACAGCCTAGAAATGCCCAACGGCCACCCGTTTGTTAGACTCCAGACACACCATGGCCCCGCCCCGGAGCCCCTCAGCATCCACTTTTCCGGGGTCCTCACACTCCAGACTGCTAGAATCCGCCCCAAACTGGTGACACAGCCGACCCGCAACGCCCCGACCCTTTACACCCGAACTCCCACCAACTCACCACCCGCCAAGCCAACTTCGGCCGGAAGTGGAATATGCCGCGGAGCCCCCAGGAAAATGTAGTCCAGGGGAGGAAACATTCAGCTGGAGCCTGGCCGGCACAACAGTCTTCGCCCAGTGTCGCGTCGTGTTCCTAGCCTTCAGTGAAGGCCAGTACTGACAGCCCAGCCTCACCTAGCATCTTCTAAGGACCTCAGCGCACCGACAGGTCCAAGCAGCAATAAGGTGGCTGCTGTTGGGTGGGGGAAGGGCTGTGGACCGAGGAGGCTTCTGGGAAATGTAGCCCCCCAGCCAGGGGAAGGGTCAGTCCCCAAAGTTAACCCGTCTGCAGCAGTCCTCGCTCCAAACTGGGAAATGCCCAGAGGTCTCTTAACAACTGTAGTTAAAAGCCGGGAAGCAGACAGTCCAGAGTACTCTCCACAAGGAGCCGTGCTCTGAGAGCGGGATCCTGAGTGGATGACTCCCCGACACGCCACTAACTAGGAATCCTCCCGGATGTGGGTTCAGCCCGTCCCACGATCCCTCCTGGTAAGAGTGCTCAGGCGCGTTTAAGTGCTCAAGTTTCGGCTGAGAATTCATTCCCCCGTCCCGGGCACCACCAGAAAGCGCACTCCTCCCTCCGTCAGTACTGCCGTTACCCAGAAGCCAGGTGTCCGGGCTCTTCAACCCAATTCCGGCGGGGCCTCAGGGGCACCGGGAGCGGCGGATCCTCGGGACGTCTGGGAAATGTAGTCCCGGCCTAACGGGTTTGGGAATGTGGCGGAGGAGACCTTGAATGAAAGGTGGCAGTCTTGAACTCAGGCGGGGGGGGGCAGAGAAGGGCCACCAGGAGGTTGAAGGAGGATAAGCGTAAGTCCGGAGTAGAAATCATGGAATACTAGTACTGAACTCTATATGCCATATATTAGTGTTTTCAAACTTGTTATAAGTACATAAATACAGGTAGAAATGCACTTGGGTCCTAAGTCTTTGGAAAGTTACACTAACATTTGTTAACAGTAGTTAATTGTTAGGATGTGTAATTGTAATTTTTTTCTTTTAAAAGTATTCCCTTATGGGGCGCCTGGGTGGCTCAAATGGTGAGGCGTCTGACTTCCGCTCAGGTCATAAGCTCGCTGTTCATGGGTTCCGCCCTGCATCGGGATCTCTGCTGACAGCTGTCAGCACAGAGCCTGGAGCCTGCTTCGGATTCTGTGTCTCCCTCTCTCTCTGCCCCTCCCCCCCAAAATAAACAAACATTAGAAGTATTCCCTTATATCTTCGCCATTATCTTGCCCTTATGAAACATTACTTATTCAATTTTGTTAAATATAAAATGAGTAAGTATAAATTCTGAAATTGATGAACTAGAAAACAAAAAAGTTGGTCAGATTTTTAAAATGTAGAGTTTGGCTCTAAAAGATACAGGAGACACAATATTGATAAATGATAACAAAATGAAACAAATTAGAAGAAGAACATTAGAAAGGAGAAAGGTTAAACCATAGATATAGAATTTAAAAGAATTTTGAGGCTGTTATGAGCAACTCCATAACCACAGTAGAGGTCATTGTAGATTTTGCAGTGAAATTGAAATTACTGATTTCTGCTAAGAAGTAGAAAGCCTGAACAGAATAGCCATATTAAATGTAAATATGTCTTAAAACTGTACTGTTAAAAGGTTCCAGATGGCTATAGCTGAGTTTTAACTACTTTTTGAATGATTTTTCACTTTATTCAGATGCCAGAAAAAGATGGAATACTCTCTAGTTTTAGAGAATACTCTCTAATTAGACAGGCCAAAAGAAAAGTATTGATTAGTTTCACTTGGGTTAAAAGATAAACTGAGGCACTAAATTTTCAAGAGTTTGAGTGTACGTGAGTTTCCATTAGGCAGCATCAGACTGAAAGTGTTAGGAGTACTCTACCAACAGGAGCTAGTGGAGAGGTCTTTTTTTTTTTAATTTTTTTTAATGTTTTATTTATTAAACAGAGAGAGACAGAGCATGAACGGGGGAGGGTCAGAGAGAGGGAGACACAGAATCTGAAATGGGCTCCAGGCTCTGAGCTGTCAGCACAGAGCCCGACGCGGGGCTTGAACTCACAGACCGTGAGATCATGACCTGAGCCACCCAGGTGCCCCTGGAGAGGTCTTTTTATAGAAAAGACACTGAGGAGCGCCTGGGTGGCTCAGTTGGTTAAACGTCCAACTTCGGCTCAGGTCATGATCTCACAGTTCATGGGTTCAAACCCTGAATCGGGCTCTGTGCTAACAGCTCAGAGCCTGGAGCCTGCTTCAGATTCTATGTCTCCCTCTCTCTCTGCTGCTTCCCCACTCATGCTCTGTCTCTCTCTCTCTCAAAATTAAATAAACATTAAAAAAAAGAAAAGAAAAAAGAGAAAACACTGAAACACAGCAAGGAAATTATCTGGTTAGATATAGCATAAGCAGTTGCCTTGTTTGGTAAAACTAACTTGGCTGTTTGTTATAGGTTGTTCTTAAATTTTATTTTCTCTGATAGGGGTGCATTGATTTTGGGTTAGGTTTTGATTTGCTTTGGTAAGCTACCAAGGCATTAGAACTATCTCAGTCTAATGGCATCCTTGTTTAATTATTTTAACATTTGTGATCATAGATGCAAAAATTCCAAATAAAAGGCTGATATCTTGGAGCTTGTGTTTTGTGTATCTTTTTTTCCTTTTTTCAAGCAATTTATATTTATTATATTTTCCAAAAGTCTGGGTTCATAACAGATTGCAGATTTTATTTTATTTTTTGGATTGAAGTAAATTTATTAATCTCCTTATTAGGATTAACACAATAATTGATGACAATTTGCTAAGTGACAGTTTTTAGGAAATGGAGGGAGGGCAGGGAGACAAGATAGAAGAGGATTTGTTCCTATTAACCGTCCACCCAGTGTGGGTGGGTGAAAGCAGTAACCACACATCAAAGCCTGAGTTAACCCAAGCGTTCCTTCATGCAGGCGGTTCATATAAAGGAGTAAAAATCACAGTGAGCTTCTCCAGCTCTCAGACTGGCATCCTTTTCCCAGCTGGGTGCTCTTTCCAGAACACAGCAGCCCAAATCCATCGTGACTTGTTCAGACTTTTGAGTTTTCCCGAGGAGATCCAAAATATTTATTGCTTCATGTTTTCAAGTAATTGGAAAAGGGTCAGAAAAAGGAATGAAGTTCATTGAATAACAAAATTTCTTTTCAAAACGTTCTGTTCCCAGTTAAAATGAAGCATAGCTGCATCGGGAGCATTTGCTGTGCAATTCTGAAACCAAACGAGACTCTACAAATCACTAACAATGAGCACATGGCTTCTACATAAAACCGCGTGAGAGAGGGACACCGTGGCTAGGAAGGTCAGCCAGGAAGGGGCTGTGCAGAGCCCACAGGGAGCCAGGGGCTGCTCGTGCTCTGGACCTACAGGTCAGCAGATGAGAGTGAACAGTCTCCTCCTTTCTTCCCCTGCTCCTGCAGTTTCTGGCTCTGCAGTTGTGGTGGCCACCGAGGCAGTGCTGTCCCTGGCCAGAAGGGGACCTCCACCACGTGTCCCATCAGAGCTTCACAGAGCAGCCCAGAGATTTAACAGCCTTCTAGTTGGAGATTTCTTTTACATATCTGGCAATACATGGTGAATTTTATTCCTGTGATTTATCTCCGTGGACCTCTCAAGTGCATCTAGAGTAAGACATTCTGTTTCCAGATATTGTTTTGGAATACTGAGGGTACTGAGAAAAAAGTGCCTTACAACTTGCTAGTTCTACCTGGAAGGAAGAAAAATCATCTTAACCACAGACTACTGATGCCTTGTGGTGATCAGCATAAGGGGCTCCCTGCTCCCACCAGGGCCTCCAAGAAGTCCTCTCAGTGGAGGACAGAGCACCTTACCCCTTACATGAAGGCACCCAGCACCCTGCTCTGAGTGGAGTCACCTGGGGAGCCAGGCTGCCACAGGTGCCAGAGGCCTCTTGTCTGGGCCTCAGCTGGGCCCCTTGTGTCTCCTTTTTCTGCCCCAAGTTCTCCGCTGCACAGCACCCACAGTGAGAGCCTGGGCATTTCCCTGGGGCTGTGACGACCCTGCAGGTGCCCCTGGCCTCATTGACCCAGTGGAGTGAGAGGGACAACGGAGACAGCCCTGCCTTTATCAGGGGAGGGGGCAACATCACCTTTGGCCTTGAAATGATGGTTGGAATGGGTAGTACAAGGGGCGGTGACACGTTTCAGTCCACAGAGGCCATCAGAAATGGCTTGTAATCCTGATCTTGTGCACACTTAGCTGTACACAGCCAAAAGAGGAGACTCCAAAATCAGAGAAATGGTCACCTGTAATGACCCAGAGTTGCAGATTCTCGACCCAGTGTGCAGCCCGTTATTAGCTTGGTATTAGGCAGCTTACATATTTATCAGGAAAACACTCCTAGAGCAAATCTTGAAAAAGATGAAGTAGCAGGAAAATGACAGAAGAGTAATTCATTTATGTAGTTCCTAGAGACACATCACTAAAATGCTTCAAGTCAAAGACCATCCCGCTGACAATAAACTTACAATAAAAACGGGATTATAATTTTCCTGAATTTTGGATAATCTTCAAATTTCTCAAGGAACCACTGGTGATACTGCTGTGCTCGGGAGAGTAAAAAGGTAAAGAGAGTGCTTCCCCTTGGTATTTTATATTGTCTCCCCCGGTTTCCGGAGATTCCTCAGGATATGGTCTGAATGGATGTTTATCAGCATGCCTATTAACCACAAGCAGAAACCTACTAGAAATCGGGGATCAGTGACCCAGTCATCAGCATACACCGCATACTAACTCAAGTATCTGCTTTGCAAATAGCCGTTACAGATACACAACACGAACGCCAACGTACATACGTATAGGAGCATCGGCTTTTCTCCTCGGATCAGAAACGGGAAAAAAACAAGCACCGTTGCGCGTAGTGGATGAGTAAGGTGGCCAGGAGGATGCGGTTGGGCGCGTGGCGCAGGCGCTGCGGCAGCTGGTAGGTGGGGCGCGGGGACGCACAGCGCCCGTACGCCCAGCGCATCAGCTGCACCGAGCCCAGCAAGCCCAGCGCGCACTCCAGGTAGGCGAACGCGTCCAGGTGGCACCCCTCGGCCGGCTCCATCGCGGGGGACAGCGGGCGCGCCCCACGGCCCAGTGTCCGGGGCGGGCCACTTATAGAGCGGGGCGAGGGGCTGGGGGTGGGGGTTGCGGTTACCTGAGGCCAGTGCAGGCAGCAGACGCCAGGCATCGAGCCCCACCTCCGGCCCTTGCGGTCCGGAGGGCAGTCCAGATTGCAGATTTTAAAAAAGAAAGGAAAAAAAACCAAAAAACCTTTGTATTTAACCACAATTTGAGAAATACTACTCTAAAAAACAAATGATGTGATGGGATATTTACCTGGTCTTTGAAGAAATAGCTATGTGGCTTTCTGTATTGTAATTAATATGACCAAAGACTCCCAAGAAAGTAAGATCGTATTTACATCCTTAATGAAAATTTCAAGGCTGGGGCACCTGGGTGGCTCAGTGGGTTGAACATCCGACTTGGGCTCAGGTCATGTCTCACAATTTGTGAGTTCAAGCCCCACATCAGGCTCACTGCTGTCAGCATGGACCCTGCTTTGGATCCTCTGCCCGCCGCCCCCCCCCCCCCCCCCCCCCCCCCCCCCCCCCCCCCCCGCTCAGGCTCTCAAAATAGATCATTTTAAAAATTTTCGAGGCTGGCTGTAATCTCCCTCCTGTAGCACTTGTTTGTCCCATCTTGGCCATATAGTAAAGATCAGACCAGTGTCTAAGAAGTTGCAAAAGATAATGTCTTTTATTCAGAAGTGCCCCTCTTCCACCTCTAACATGAGGGCATTAGTCATCCTGTGGGACATGCCTTACTGGCTGCAAACTCATCTATCATTTGTAACTACCTTCACTTTATCATTTTGATTTAACGATCAGATCAGTTCCAGGGTGCCTGTGTGGCTCAGTGGGTTAAGCACTGGAGTTCGGCTCAGGTCATGATCTTGCGGTTTGTGAATTCAAGTCCCATGTAAGGCTCAGTGCTGACAGCTCAGAGGTTGGAGCCTGCCTCAGATTCTGTGACTCCCTCTCTCTCTGCCCTTCCCCTGCTCATGTTCTATCTTTTGAAAAATAACTAAATGTTAAAAAAATTAAATATAAAGATCAGATCAGTTCCAGTGCCCCACATTTTAGATAACACTTACGGTTTACTCTCTACCCTCTCAATATTTGTCCCTTCAAGCAACTCCCAGACGTAGCAGAGATCACACTTGCACATTAGACCACCACATCTTAGAAAGTTATTATCCAACATGCAACAAGAAAGTAAAATTTCACAATGGTTGAGGCTAATACCACAAATTTGTATGTTACTTAAGCCTCTCTAATACATGCAGAGGGATCATCAATGGTAAGAAACAACTTTGGAGTGGGCACCAGTCATAGCATAGCTCTCTACCAAGCTCATTTAACAGAGACTATATTGGGAGCATTACATAAAATGGTTGCTCATGATGCTTTCAGTTGTTAAATTTAGTTAGAGGAGATATAGCAGCTGGTTATTTGGGAACACTAAAACAGTCATTAGTTATGCTCCAGAAACAGCTGCTGAAGCTTTGCCTTGGCTTTGATGCTGGCACTCTGACCCAAGCAGCTGCCAGTGCAGCTGATGTGAATCTGTATTTGTTGGTATACAAAGTTATCGGTATACATCAGTGGCTAACTTTCCATGGCTTGCCAAGCTAAGAAAAATGAAACTACTGACACTGAATTAACAGTGTCAAAAATTAAGAACTTTCATAAACATATACATTCTATAGGATCCACCCAACCCACTGCTAGGTATGTATCCAAGACAAATGAAAACGTAGATCTATACAAAGACTTGTATACAAATGTTCATGGCAGGTTTATTTGTAATAGTCCCAAACCTGAAACAACCCAATTATTCATCAACAGGTGATTGGATAAACAAATTATGGTATGCTTACTCAGCAATAAAAAGAAACTGCTGCCACATGGATGGAGTCATGGATGGATTTATCCATGAATTCACAGATTCATGGATGGATTGATCACACAGTTGGTTAAGCAATTAAGTCTGTTAAGTATCTAAGCAAATGAAGCCAGATACCAAAGACAATGTCTAATTCCACTTATATAAAGTTTTGAAATAAGCAAAACTAATCTATGGAAATGGAAGTCAGAAGAATGATTATCTCAGAAGAGGATGGTTATTGTCTGGGAAGAATCCCTGGGAACTTTCTGAGGGGATGGAAATATTCTATTTCTTGATCTGGATAGTAAATACACAATTATATCCATATGATGTATACTTAAGATTTTTATATTTTACCATATGTAAATTATACTCTAATTTTTAAAAAGGGAAAGAGAGGGGCGCCTGGGTGGCTCAGTCGGTTAAGTGTCCAACTTCAGCTCAGGTCATGATCTCACAGTTCGTGGGTTCGAGCCCCGTGTCGGGCTCTGCATTGACAGCTCAGAGCCTGGAGCCTGCTTCAGGTTCTGTGTCTTCCTCTCTCTCTGCCCCTCCCCCACTCACACTCTGTCTCTCTCAAAAATGAATAAACATTAAAATAAATTAAAAATGAATAAAAATAAAAAAGAGAAAGAAAAAACCCTTCAGTCATTAAATAAATGGGTGGGGAAGTTTTAGAGACATGAGTCAGGGTAGAGAAAAGGGAAAAAGTAATGATGGGCAAACAGCCTGACACCTGTGGACTAATCAAGGGCCTTCAAATATTTCAGACCTACGTATAGGTTTTAAGATATGAGAACTACAATAGGAAAATTAACATTTATAATCCAGTGTCTCTAAAATTCAATTTGGCCAGTTTAATTCTCAATAGTGTTTTATGTAGATATATAAAAATAATTTTGATGTAGGCTGTGCTTTTTATTGCATTTGATTTTAAGTGTGCTGAAGGCTTCATAAGTCCTGAAAGTGTATTTTGGTCTTAAAATAGCACTGCCCCTTCCTTCATTTCCTCTCTTCCTTCTGTTTTGTCTTCTTCATTCTCACACTTCTGAACTGGAAATAGTCTTCTACACCAAGGATCTTGGCCTCTGCCCTCCACATTTTAACGTGGTTCAGCATACTCAGTCCTCATTTAACTCCTCGTGAAAGGACTTTTCACTAGGCCCAGTGGCAATTTTTAGGAAAGACATGGGATTCTTTCTGATTAGAGATCTGGCCCATTTCCCCTGGTCTACAGGCCTCAAAATAATCAAATTTTCTCACAAGCTAACCAAAATCTAGGTTGCTTTTAGGCAAACTTTGAGACCCAATAGATTCAATGCAAAGGGAAAGTTTGATATAACATGATTAAATAAAGCATGTACCCATTCTTCTTACTTTAGCAAAACCCTGCAAACCCTTCCTAGTAATTCTTGGGGTATAGTCCATATAGAAATGGAGACTTCCAATTTATCCTTTGAAAATCATAGGACAACTAACAGTACTCTTGCATCAGAATTTCATCTGAAACTTCTGACTTTACAGATATTATATCTTAATCATAGGCTTAGGAAGTATGTGATTATGCTTTTTTTTTTTCAGAGCTGCTTCTTTTTGAGATCATTAAGTCAAGTTTTAGGACATCATTTGGACTTGAGAATTATATGTAATGCAATTCTATTGAAAAGAAATATAGGGGGGCGCCTGGGTGGCGCAGTCAGTTAAGCGTCCGACTTCAGCCAGGTCACGATCTCGCGGTCTGGGAGTTCGAGCCCCGCGTCAGGCTCTGGGCTGATGGCTCAGAGCCTAGAGCCTGTTTCAGATTCTGTGTCTCCCTCTCTCTCTGCCCCTCCCCCGTTCATGCTCTGTCTCTCTCTGTCCCAAAAATAAATAAACGTTGAAAAAAAAAATAAATAAAAATAAATTAAAAAAAAAGAAAAGAAATATAGGTACCTGATCCATGCCTCCTAACTTTATCTTTGGTTTTGCTGGGTTTTGTTTGATTCTTTTACCTCAGGTGCACATAGGGTTTTGGCTTTTTTTTTTTTTTTTTTTTAAGATTTTATTTTAAGTAATCTCTGCACTCAACGTGGGGCTTGAACTCACAAAGCCAAGATCAGGAGTTGGATACTCCACTGACTGAGCCAGCCAGGTGCCCCTCAGGTGCATATAAGTGATATAAATAACAGCACTTCTACATTAGGTTACTTCGCTGGTTAGTGTACTACATTTTGATATTATAAAATAATATCAAGATTATATTTCCTATCCATTGATATCAGGCATGGCAATGTATAAAAGTGACATAGCCAGTTCAAAGCAGAAGCTTTAAGAGCTGTTGAATGGTTTCACCATCTCTTTTTTCCCTCTGCCACAAGACTTTTATGTTCTGTGTAAGTGCTGCTTCTTCAACCTAGGTCCTGGAATAAAGGTGGTATGGAACAGAACAGCTGCCAACTTACAATGGACATGGATATGAGAAATAATTCCTTGTTGTTGTAAGTCCCTAGGCTTTTGGAGTCATTTGTCATAACATCATAATTTGTCCTAAACTGATCAACAAAGTTATTTATTTTATTTTTATTTTTTATTTTTTTTTCAACGTTTATTTATTTTTGGGACAGAGAGAGACAGAGCTTGAACGGGGGAGGGGCAGAGAGAGAGGGAGACACAGAATCGGAAACAGGCTCCAGGCTCTGAGCCATCAGCCCAGAGCCCGACGCGGGGCTCGAACTCCCGGACCGCGAGATCGTGACCTGGCTGAAGTCGGACGCTTAACCGACTGCGCCACCCAGGCGCCCCCAAAGTTATTTATTTTAAATAATGTTATAGTACTCATGAACCCACCACCCAGCATATTATCTTTAACTTTGATAATAACCTATATGTTATTATATATAACCTCACCCTTACCCCTTCCTCTCCAAATGGAGCAAATATCATCCTGAATCCTGTGTTCATTAGTCCCTTGCTTTGCTTCTATGTAGTTTTACTGCATTTATATGTTTTGCTAAAAAGTATATTTTTATCAAATTATTTTTTACTTTATAAAAAGGTTAATTATATGTAATCTTTGGAATCTTTTCTAACATTATCATAAGATTTTCTGTACTGTTGTGTGACATTGCCATTCATTTTGACTGCTATATAATTAATTCCATTGTGAGAACAAAGCACTTTCTCCAGTTGATGGACATCTGGGTTATTTCTGTGTTTTGGCTGTTGAGAGCAGTGCAACAATGTACATTCTTGTATATGTCTCCTGGTGTTCATGTGTAAGAGCTTATCTTGGGTGTATTCCTAGGAATGGAGTTCCTGGGCATGTAAATGTTCAACCACAGAAGATAAAACGAAATATTTTACAAGATGGCCTACTCATTTAAGTTCCTACAAGTAATTAACAACTGAACTTGGGAACACGCATCCTCTCCAACACTTGGTATTTGTATTGAATAGCTTCTATTTGCCCCTCCCCATCAATTCTGTACCCTTTTCACCCTACTCTATGCCCCAGAGGCTGACTTGTATGGATTTCATCAATGTCAGGTATGTATATAACAAATATACTTTCCTAATTTGTACCTTGTTTTTTGTAGTTTCTAGTTGCATCCATCTGCCTACCAGGAGATCAGAGAGAGAGAGAGAGAGAGGAGAGTGAATGAGGCATTTATCTCCCCACCTCCTTTTTGTCCTTGTAGAAGTGTGGTATTGACTATGTCCCTCAGCTAAAAGTCTCAGCTCCTGACAAGCATCCCTTCCACATAGCCCTCTCTATTTTGGGGTTCTGGTAGTCTCTTCCCCTGACTCCTCTCATGCTTAGGGTAATAATGGATCTCTGTCTCAGGATATTGTGGTTTCTCTATTACTGTCCACATTTTTATAAATAGTTCCTTTAATAATCGCTACTCAACTTACCCAATTTGAGTAATATCTATTTCTTGAAAGGCCTTGACTGATACATTATTGTTAGACTCTAAATTTCCTAATTGGGAGGATGTAAAATGATATTTTGTTGTGCTTTTGAACTTGCATTTCTCCTATCCTTAATTACATTGAATCTCTCTTCATATATTTATTGATCTCATACTTTCTTTTTTGAAATGCTTGTTTATGTTTCCTGTCAATATTCCTATTGGGTTGTTTTACTTTTCTTACTGATTTTATTTTTATTTATATATTTTTTAAAGTTTATGTATTTATTTTGAAAGAGAGTGCATGTGAATGGGGAAGGGGCAGAGAGAGAGGGAGAGAGAAAACCCCAAGCAGGCTCTGTGCTATCAGTACAGAGTCCGACGAGGGACTTGATCCCATGAACCATGACATCATGACCTCAGCCAAAATCAAGAGTCAGATGCTCAACTGACTGAGCCACTCAGTGTCTCCTTGCTTTTCTTACTGATTTTAGAAATGTTTGAAATATATATATTCTTTTTTTTTATTTTTAATGTTTATTTTTTGAGAGAGAAAGAGAGTGCAAATAGGAAAGGGGCAGAGAGAGAAGGAAATACAGAATCCGAAGCAGGCTCCAGGCTCCACGCCATCAGCACAGAGCCAGATGCAGGGCCTGAAGTCACAAACCATGAGATCATGACCTGAGCCAAAGTCGGACACCCAACTGACTGAGCCACCCAGGATCCCCCAAAGTATATATATTCTTGATATCAATTCTTTATTAGTTATGTGTATGGCATATGTCTTTTCCTAATTTATAACTTTTTTTTTGTTTTAAAATTTCATTTGATGGTGACTGAACACTTACAATGGCCAAATATATAAATTGTTTCATTTTTAATCAACAATTTGTGTGTTTTATTTTAAGAAATATTTTCTTACCTGATGTCTAAAAGGTATTCAACTATATATATATATATTTTTTTTTACCAGTGTTTTAAGTTTTAACATTAAAGTCCTTCATCTATATGGCTTTATCTTTGAGTATTGTTGAAGGTTAGATCTCATCTTTTTGCCAAATAAAAAAAACAAATTTTCCAGCTCCCAATTAAACTGTTCCTTCTTTCCTCACTGGCCTGTTGTCTCCAAGTGTACTGGAATGAATGGCGGCCTAGATTTACCATATTCATGGATTCTAAGATTTACCATATTCATGGACTCTAAGATTAAGATTCTAAGATTCTAAGATTGTTCAATTTTCATGTAAATTAATAAATAAATTAAATGTAATCCCCCCCAAAATTTCAGCACAATTTTTTGTGGAAAATGTCAGGCCAATTCCAAAATATATGCAGAAATGCAAAGGATCTGTATCACTAAGGAAATGTGAAGAAGCTGAAGGATTTACATTTCCAGATATCAAGACTTGTGTTAAAGTCACAGTTGGGGAAGTCTGGGCTGCTCAGTCAGTTAAGTGTCCAACTTCGGCTCAGGTCATGATCTCACAGTTTCCTGAAGTTCAAGCCCTGCATCAGGCCCTGTACTGACAGCTTAGAGTCTGGTGCTTGCTTCAGACTCTATGTCTCTCTCTGCCCCTCCCCTACTCACTCTGTCTCTCTGTCTCTCTCAAACATTAAAAAAAATTTTTTTTAATAAGAAAATAAGTAAATAATATAAAGTCACAGTAAACAAATCTGTAGTTTGGTGCAAAGATAAGTAAGTAGATAATAGGACAGAATAGAAAGTCCGAAAATAGACTGAACATTTTTAGACACCAGGTTTATGACAAAGAAGCCACTGAATTTCAATAGTTAAATAATGGTCTTTTCATTGCATAGTGCTAAATCAACTGGATATCTATGTGAGGAAAAAAATGAACCTTGATCCTTAGTTCAAATTATACATAATAATTCAAAACCAATAGCAGACCTATATGTACAAGGTAAAACAAAGTTTCTGGAAGAAAACATAGGGAAATGTCTTTATGATATTGGTACGGCAAGGATTTTTTTTTAATTTAATGTTTATTTATTTTTGAGAGAGACACAGAGGGTGGGGGGAGAGGGGCAGAGAGACAGGAAGACACAGAATCTGAAGCAGGGCCCAGGCTCTGTGCTGACAGCTCATGTGGGGCTGGAACTCACAGACCACAAGATCATGACCTGAGCCAAAGCTGGATGCTCAACCAACTGAGCCACCCAGGTGCCCCGTGGTATGGCAAGGATTTTTAAAATTGATACAAGAAACACTGACCATAAAAGAAAAAAACACTGATAAATTAGATGTCCCTAAGATTTAAGAAATTCTATTCATTAAGTGATACCTTTAAAAAAGTAAAAAGTCAAGCTAGTGAGAGAAATAATTCATATCTCTGGCAAAGAATATATATCCAGAACATATATCCACAAATTAATAAAGACATACAAGCCAGTAAATATGTGGACAATATACAATAGGCACTTCACAAATGAAGATACCTAAATGGCCTATAATATACAAAAAGATATTCCACATCATTAGTTATCAGAAAAATGCAGTGTTACAACTACACTCCCAGATATCTTTTTTGCCATTGTTTTCATCAGAAAAGAATCCAAAGAGGGTCCATGCATTGACTGTTGTCTCTGAAGTCTCTCTTAATCTAGAATATTCCTTTGTTTTCACGCCATTGCTTTAATTAAACAGGTTAGTTGTCCTGAAGAAAATGCAACTTGCCTGATTGCTTCTGTTTCACATTACTGATCTTTTTCTCTACATTTTATGGGTATTGTTAGTAAATGAAATTAAACATTTGATTAGATTTTAAAAATTATTGGCTCTGTCTTTATGCTGTATAACATCAATTAGCCCATAATCTTTAGTTGTCCTATTTTGAGGCTGAGATTGACCAGTGATGGAACTGATCTTTCCACTTAAAATTAAAAAACTTTTTAATGTTTATTTAATTTTGAGAGATACACACACAATGCGACTGGGGCAGGGGTAGGGAGAGACAGAGACAGAGAATCCAAAGCAGGCTCCAGGCTCTGAGCTGTCAGCGCAGAGCCCAGTGTCGGGCTCCAACCCACAACTGGGGGGATCATGACCTAAGCTGAAGTCTGATGCCTAACCAACTGACCCACCCAGGCGCCCCTGATCTTTCCACTTTAAAGTTATATTTTAGGGGTGCCTGGATGGCTCAGTCGGTTTAGCGGCCAGCTCTTGATTTCAGCTCAGTTCATGATCTCATGGTTTGTGGAATCAAGCCCCACGTCAGGCTCTGCACTGACAGCATGGAGCCTGCTTGTAATTCTCTGTCTCCCTCTCTCTCTGCTCCTCCCCTGCTCATGCTCTTTCTCTCAAAATAAATAAAGTTTAAAAAAATCATCAGGGTGATACTCTAATAACTTAAAAAAAAAGTTGTATTTTATATAGGGTGACACGTTGGTATCCTAAAACTACCCATTTCTCAATCACCCTTTATTTAGGGTTTTAGTATTCATTGATACTTACCGCTTGAATCAGTTACTTCATTGAGGTTGTAAAATGTTGATTTTTCTAATTCTAGCATTCTTCTTACAATTGTTAACTAGAACTATCCTGTATAGAACTTTTCTTTATAAATTATTTAGCTATTTTATACCTTTACTAGGACTATTTGGTACTATGAAATACAATTCATATGGAGAAAGCAAAATAAAATTTTAATTCTCTTTAATTATGTTTTTATTTTTATTTTTTAAAGAGAGAGTACAAGCAGGGGAAAGGGGCAGAGGGAGAGAAAGAGAGAATATGGGGCTAGATCTCATGACCCTGGGATCATGACCTGAGCCAAAATCAAGAGACAGATGCTCCACCAACTGAGCAACCCAGGCGCCCCTAATTATCATGCTTTTCATATAAGAAGTTGGTACTATATATATATAGTATAAATGTTTTTATATATAAAGGTTTTATATATAAAGGTTTTTTTAATGTTTATTCCTTTTTGAGAGAGCACAGAAGCAGGGGAGGGTCAGCGAGAGGCAGACATAGGATCTGAAGTGGGCTCCGCACTGACAAGTGAGCCTGATGTGGGGCTTGAATTAAAAAATGGTGAGATCATGACCCAAGCTGAAGTCAATGCTCAACCAACTGTGCCACCCACGTGCCCCCCCCCCCAAAAAATGAGTTTTGATATCTTGCTTTCCTGCAGACAGTTGATCTTATGGATTTTCACAAATTGCTATATTTCAATCATCTGTAGTTGTTAGTCTTTTTCTTGTTAAAATTGTCTTATCTTTGGGGCCCTGGATAGCTCTGTTGGTTAAGGTTGATCTCAGCTCAGGTTATGATCTCATGGTTCATGGGTTCAAGTCCCACATCGGGCTCTGCGCTGACAGTGCAGAGCCTGCCTTGGATCCTCTGTCTTCCTCTCTCAAAAACAAGTAAGTATTAAAAAACACTGTCTTATGTTTGGTCAGTAAGAGTCCTTTGAAGATGATTCCTGTGTCTTTTAAAATGACCCCAGTAGTCTTTGATAACTTTCCTGTTTTCTGATCACTGAGAGTACCTATGCATTTTGTAACCGATGTGTGGTTTAACTGCAATGTGATGAGTGCAGTTTAAGATATCATCTACTGATATTTGATTGATACTTGCTTTTTTTTTTTCATTGAAGTCTAATTAACAATGTTACATTAGTTTCAAGTGTGCAATAAGATTCAACAATTCTATACCTTACTCAGTGCTCATCGCCATAACTGTACTCTTAATCCCCTTTATTTCACCCCCCCTCCCCCTTTCCTCTGGCAACTACCAGTTTGTTCTCTGTATTTAAGAGTCTGGGTTTTTTTTTTCTTTGTTTTGTTTCTTAAATTCTACATCAATGAAATTGATACTTTATTATCAACTTCCATAAATGCTCCAGGTTTGCTTGGAAAGAATGTATATTTTGAAAGTTGCCAGCTGCATGTGCTAGATATGTCCCAGTAGGTAAAATTCATTAACTGTGCTATTCAAATTATCTATAAGCTTAATAACCTGTCTGCTTGATCAGTCACTTAGAACAATTGTAAAATCTCCCATCACTATAGTCATTTTACCTCTGTTTCCTCTCTTCATTCTCAGAATTTTACTTACTGCCACTTAAACTACTTTTGTCAAGGTAACCAATGACTTTAACACTGCTAAATAACTGAATGATCAGTTTCTCAGTCTTCTTTTTATTTGACCAATTAGCAAAATTTGATAAAGTTCATTACTTCCCCCCTTTTAAAACACTTTTTATTCACTTTGCCTTCAGTATATGACCCTTTTTTGGTTTTCTCCTAATTCCCTAGGTCTACTTTCTTGTCACCTATGCTGCTTCCTCTTTGCTTCTCTGATCTCTAAATGCTGGAATTCTGCCACACACACCACCCCCCTCCCTGAGGTCAGTCCTTAGATTTCTTCTCATCCAGTCCATTGGCTTTAAGTACAATTAATATCCTAACAACTCATGAAAGTATATCTCTAGTCATCCTTATCTTCTGGATTCCGTATCCATATATCTGTCTAGTAGGATTCTGTGCTTGGAAATCTAGGCATATCCCCTTGTTCATCTAGACCCACAAAACAGCTGGTACAATAGATTTTCCGTCTCAACAGATGGACATTACATCTTTCAAGTTGATCAGGCCAAAGATCTTGGCAATAGCTTTGATTCTTCTCTTCGTCTAATGAACCGCATCAAACCTATCAGCCAAGTCTTTACAGCTCTACCTTGAAAATGTCTCAAGAAATTTACTACTTCTCAATACATCAACCACTATCACACAGATCTAAGTAACTTTTATCTGAAGCCTCTTGATTTGTATCTCTGGTTCCACACTTGCTCCTTTATTATAATTAGGTCCTATAAGACAATTTTTAAGACAATTCTTTTAAAACTTAAGTCAGATTGTGTCAATCTTTTGCTTAAAGCCTTCCAATGGTCTTACAGTTATTACAAAACAAAACCTAAACTCCTTCCTAGACTCATCTTTAAGGCACTACTTAATCTGGATCTCAATCTCTTTCTAAATTTTATCAATTACTACTCTCTTCTTAATTTACTCTAACCAAAGTCCTACTCCTTATCAGTACTTGAATATATCAGGCATGCTCTCACTGAAGGGTCTTTAAAGATTCTGTTCTCTATAGTTAAGTGTTCTTTATCCAAATTTCCCCATGACTTATTCCCTCACCTCCTTCAGTTCTCTACTCAAATGTCATCTTCTATTTCCACTTTTTGTAGTGACAAATGGCCTTATTTCAGATTAATCCATAAAAGATAATAAACTTTGGTAAAAGATCTGTATGCTAAAAACTATAGAAAGCTTATGAAAGAAATGGAAGAAGTCACAAAGAAATGGAAAATGCTCATGGACTAGAAGAACAAATATTGTTAAAATGTCAATGCTACCCAAAGCAATCTACACATTCAATGCAATCCCAATAAAAATGGCACCAGCATTCTTCACAGAGCTAGTACAAACAATCCTAAAATTTGTATGGAACCACGAAAGACCCCAAATAACCAAAGTAATGTTGAAAAAGAAAACCAAAGCTGGAGGCATCACAATTCTGGACTTTAGCCTGTATTAACAAAGCTGTAATCATCAAGACAGTATGGTATTGGCACAAAAACAGACACAAAGATCAATGAAATAGAATAGAGAACCCAGAAATGGACCCACAAATTTATGGCCAACTAATCTTCAACAAAGCAGGAAAGAGTATCCAATGGAAAAAAGACAGTCTCTTTAGCAAATGGTGCTCGGAGAACTGGACAGCAACATGCAGAAGAATGAAACTTGACCACTTTTTTTACACCATACACAAAAATAAATTCAAAATGGATGAAAGACCTAAATGTGAGACAGGAAACCATCAAAATCCTATAGGAGAAAACAGGTACCAACCTCTTTGACCTCGGCTGCAGCAACTTCTTACTTGATATGGCTCCAATGGCAGGAGAAATAAAAGCAAAAATTAAGTATTGGGATCTCATCAAGGTAAAAAGTTTCAGGGGTGTCTGGGCAGCTCAGTTGGTTAAGCATCCAACTTTAGCTCAGGCCATGAACTCACGGTTCATGAGTTCGAGCCCCACATCGGGGTCTATGCTGACAGTTCGGAGCCTGGAGCCTGCTTCAGATTCTGTGTCTCCCTCTCTCTCTGCCCCTCCCCTGCTCACACTCTGTCTCCCAAAAAATAAGCATCAAAAATTAAAAAAAAAAATCAAAAGCTTCTGCCCAGCAAAGGAAACAATCAACAAAACTAAAAGGCAACTGACAGAATGGGAGAAGATATTTGCAAATGACATATTGGATAAAGGGTTAGTATCAAAAATCTATAAAGAATTTACCAAACTCAACACCGTAAAAACAAATAATCCAGTGAAGAAATGGGCAGAAGACATGAATAGACACTTTTCCAAAGAACACATCCAAATGGCAAACAGACACAGGAAAAGATACTCAACATCACTCATCTTTAGAGAAATACAAATCAAAACCACACTGAGATACCACCTCACGCCGGTTAGAGTTAAAATTAGCAGTTAAAAACTGCTAAAATTAACGACTCAGGAAACAACAGATGTTGGTGAGCATGTGAAGAAAGGGGAACCTTTTTGTACTGTTGGTGGGAATGCAAACTGGTGCAGCCACTCTGGAAGACAATATGGACATTCCTCAAAAAATTAAAAATAGAATCACTCTATGACCCAGCAATTGCACTACTAGGAATTTATCCAAAGGATACAGGAGTGCTGATTTGAAGGGGCACATGCACCCCAATGTTTATAGCAGCGCTATCAACAATAGCCAAATTATGGAAAGAGTCCAAATGACCATCAACTGATGAGTGGGGTAAAAAGATGTGGTATATATATATATATATATATATATATATATATATATATATATACACATACACACAAGAGAATAGTACTCGGTGATGAAAAAGAATGAAATCTTACCATTTGCAACAATGTGGATGAACTGGAGGGTATTATGCTAAGCGAAATAAGTCAGAAAAAGATATCATATGATTTCACTCATATGTGGAATTTCAGAAACTTAACAGATGATCATAGGGGAAGGGTAGGAAAACTAAGATAAAAACAGAGAGGGAGAAAAACCATAAATAGGGAGAACAAACTGAGAGTTGATGGGGGTTTGGGGTGGGAGGGTGGGGAAAATGGGTGATGGACATTAAGGAGGGCACTTGTTGGGATGAGCACTGGGTGTTATATGTTAAGTGATGAATCCCTGGAATCAACTCCTGAAGCTAAGAGTACACTGTATGTTAGCCAACTTGAAGATAAAATTAAAAATAAATACATAAATATTAATTCAAAATAAAATGTTTCATGGATTGCAAAAAAAAAGATAATCAACTCTGGACTATATATATTTTATACGCACACACACACACACACACACACACACACACAATGTGGAAGCATTGGGGAACAACCAAAAACAGGCAAAAAAATTGAAGAGAAGTTGACCTTTGAAAAAAAGAAAAGTATACTGTGAGACATTAATTTTTATACAGGTTATCATGTAATGGAACTTTCCAGCCTCTGTGGTATGGGGTAGCTAAACTCAAATAGAGAGCCACAGTATTATTGTCCTGAGAAGTTGGAGGATGAAGTTTCAGGCTGTTTTAAAAACTCTTTAAAAATAAAGTTAAATTCCAGAAAGGAGAAGCTACAGAGAGGAGATTCAACATCTACTTATAAATTCTGTCCAAATCTTTGGCTGATGCCTGAACTTCACAAATTTATGTAAACTCCAAAGAGCCTATAGAAATCAATAGCTAGAAGATGTAAAGAATGAAGCAGATATTTCAGCTATTGCTGGATTTTAAATCCAGCCAATGTAGCTGTTTTTAGGACAAAGACAACATTCTCCAGAAAATTATAACAAAATTCATAATCTCTACAACATATTCACAAGATTCAATATACAATCAAAATTAGTAGATAAGCAAAAATATAGGAAAGGTAAGAAAGAATCAAGAGAAAAAGTTATCAATAGAGAATGACTCTAAAATAGTTCAGATGTTGGCATTAAAAAATTGGGTATTTCTAAACTTGTGCATGTGCATATGTGTTAAAACATTAATAACATAAAACTTAACATTTTAACAATTTTACCTGTACAATTAAGTGGCATTAAGTATATTCATAGTGTTTTATAATCATCACTATTTCCAGAATTTTCTCATCTGAAACAGAACCAATATACCCATTAAACAATAATTCTCCATTTCTTCCTCCTTTATTCCAGTAATCTCTATCATACTTCCTGTATGAATTTACCTATTCTAGTTACCTTATGTACATGGGAATCATACTTTTCCAAGGTTCAGTTACGTCGTAGTATGTATCCAAATTTCTTTTGCATGGCTGCATAATATTCCACTTTTTGTATATCCCACATTTTGTTTATCTGTTCATCTATTGCTGGACACTTGGATTGTTTCCATTTTTTGGCTATTCTGAATATGCCACTATGAACACTAGTGTACAAGGATCAGTTTGAACCCCTGCTTTCAATTCTTCTGGATATATACTTAGGTAGAGAAATGCAGAATCATATGGTAATTTTTTGAGGAACTGCTAAACTGTTTTCCTCAGCAGCTATACCATTTTACATTCCTGTTAAAAATGCACAAGGGTTCTAATTTCTGCACATACTCATCAAACACAGGTTTTGTTATGTAGATAACACATGAACTTTGAAAACTATTTTTTAAAAACAAGTCTACAAAAATTAGGTATGCTGGCAAAACTGGACTTAGCATAAAACCTACTAAAGAAGAGACTATGGGAGTGCCTGGGTGGCTCAGTCAGTTAAACGTTTAACTTCAGCTCAGGTCATGATCTCATATTTTGTGTGTTCAAGCCCCGCCTCTGTGCTGACAGCTCAGAGCCTGGAGCTGCTTCGGATTCTGTGTCTCCCTCTCTCTCTGCCCCTCCCCTGCTTGTGCTCCGTCTCTCAAAAATAAACACTTAAAAAAAGGAAAAAAAAAAAAAGGAATGAAGAAGAGACTCTGAAATGACAATACTCCTTTAGATACTTAAATTTTGGTAAATTGTTGTTTTCATGAAAATTGGTCCCTGCAATTTACAAATGTAAGTCAGTGTCAATCTCTAAAAGTAGCTAATAAAAGTCAAAAGTGATACGGTCATGTTTGTATATCACTACTTTAGTTTGAGGTTTTCTTTTGTGAAATCACCCTCGAACAAATATAGTTAATATTCAAGCATTCAATGCTAAAGTTCACTTTTAATAGCTCCTATTCTAATCTCCCTTTTAAAAAGGCACCAATGATTTTCTGTGCATTAGTTATATTGTGAGATGGCATAACAAAACATTTACCTTAAGGGGTGGTTCATATATTATTATAGATTATAGAGAATGAAATCCTTTTATAGGAACTATGTTTTTACTGTTCAAGGTCTAGACCGCTACCATTTCCAACCAAAATAAGATAGGTCATATAAATCAAGGGTTATGAAAGGAATAAAATAATCTGTAGGTTAAGAGTGAAGCAATGTTACATAATTGTTTATGGCCATCTCAAGAAAATAAAAGGCTTTCTCATTCCAAAATGTTGTAATGATTACCTATGATATTAATGTTCGTCCTGGTTTTATGGAAACCTACAGGGCAAGAAAACTGGTCACAGAGTCAATTCTCAGGAAAATGTTATTTTCTCCATATTGACTCTAAATATATTACTAATTAGTTAGCTATGAATCCAACAAACCTGTTGCCAAATAATGCAAGATATATTGAGAGAAGGAATCATTAGTAGACCATAGTGCCCTAAAATAGTAAATAAAATCATACTTGATTTATCATACTCCCATCTGATTTTCAAAATTTTAATAAATAAATCTAAAACATAATTGGTAAAAAAATGAATCACAATTTTAGAAATGTTAAAATGTAAAAAAAACCATAAGATTGATAAAGTATGCTAATTTCATATTGTATAGTAAATAGGACTATCACTTCCAATTACTAATTTTCTGGAAATATTTTTGATAAAATAGCTCAGTGTCTGATAGGGCATATGGATCCATCCTAACATTTTTTTCTATGGGCACAGGCTTCCCCCAAGCCATAAGGTCTGAGAAATAACTACAAAAACACCATTAAGACAAGCCATCCATATTGCCACTGCGAATCATTAATTTTTAAGATTTATATGCTCTCGATCTTTATTAAGGCGTAAAAATTACAAATAAAGCTAAAAGTCCCCTTTGATCAATACCCTGCCAGAGAAAGTACTAATAATAATTTGGTATGTACCCTTCTAGTCCATTTTACATACATACATATTTCAATAATAATAAAAACATAGTTCTGTTCTTTATGATTTAATTCCAATTTATATGAATGTCATTACACAATGTTTCATTTGAGGATTTTGATTTTTTTCCACTCAACATTGTTTTACATAACTATCCATGTTACAAAATACAGATCTAGTCTATTGCTTTTAACTGCTGTATACTATTCCATTATTTGACTATATCACATTTTATTTATCCATTACCTCATCCATAATTTAGTATATATATATATATATATATATTTACGCATATTTGTTTCTTTATGATGAATATACAGAAATGGAACTGCAGGGTCCTTTTGCCTTTTAAAAAAATGATTCGCTGCCTCAAAACCATAGACAACATTCTGTATTTCCTCCCAAGAATTTCAGTTTGGCTTTTCACATTCCAGTGTTCAAATCCTTTGGAATTCTGTTTTCTTTATATATTGTAAGATTGCATGTAGTTTTATTTTCCCCAATATGGAGAACCAAATACTCCAACAAATTTTATTGGCTGTCATTTCTCTATTGATTCATGATGTCATTGTTATGTATAATATACACCAGGTTTGCATATATTCATTGACGTATTCCTAGGCATTCTATTCTGTAAAATCTGCTTATGTATTCATGCTCTGATACCACACACTATTTAATGACCATAACTTTTGTGTAATATATGGTAGAAGATGGGATCTTGCTGTTCTTATTCAAAATCATCTCAGCAATCCAGGGACTTCCATTTCACATGAATTTTAGAATCATTTTGTAAAGACCCTAGAAAATTCTTGTTAGATGTTTGGTACTATATTAGGTCAATAGATTCATTTTGGAGAACTGACATTTTTATGATATTGAGTTTTTCCATCTCTATACATGGTATTTCTATTTATTCAAGTCTTATGCCCTCCAATAAAGTTTTATAATTTTTCCATAAAGATCTTGGTTGTTTTGAGTTTACACCAATGTATTTCAAAAGTTAAGTAAAGCATGAGTTGAATTTAAGAAAAGGCCTTCCCTCATTTAGTACACTCAGCGTTTCTCACCTGTATGACCTCTCTTATGTATAGAAAGGGATGCTCTTTGAGAGAATGCTTTCCCACATTCATTACATTCAAAGGGTTTCTCACCAGTATGACTTCTCATATGTATAATAAGTAATGAGCATTGAGAGAAGGCTTTTCCACATTTATTACATTCATAAGGTTTCTCTCCTGTATGACTTCTCACATGAAGAGTAAGGGATGAGATTCGAGAGAAGGCTTTACCACATTCATTACATTTAAATGGTTTCTCTCCAGTGTGAATTTTTTCATGTTCGAGGAGATTTTGTCTCTGACTGAAAGCTTTTCCACATTGATTACAATGATAAGGTTTTTCTCCAGTATGAATTTTCTCATGTTCAGTGAGATTTGATTTCTGACTAAAGGCTTTCCCACATACTGCACATGCATAAGGTTTCTCACCAGTATGAATTCTCTGGTGTCTAATGAGGTTTGACATCTGAATAAAAGCTTTCCCACATTCATTACATTCATACGGTTTCTCTCCAGTGTGAATTTTCTGATGTGTAATGAGATTTTCTTTCCTGCTGAAGGCTTTTCCACACTCGTTACATTCATAGGGTTTCTCAGCTGTATGATTTCTCATATGTACAGTAAGGGATGAACTTTGAGAGAATGCTTTCCCACATTCACTACATACATAGGGTTTCTCACCTGTATGACTTCTCATATGTATAATAAACACTGAACATTGAGAGAAGGCTTTTCCACATTTATTACATTTATAGGGTTTTTCCCCTGTGTGACTTCTCATGTGTAGAGTAACAGATGACATTCGAGAAAAGGCTCTACCACATTCATTACATGCATAAGGTTTCTCCCCAGTATGAATTTTCTCGTGTTCAATAAGATTTTGCTTCTGGCTGAAGGATTTTCCGCATTCTTTACATTCATAGGGCTTTTCTCCAGTATGAATTCTCTCGTGTTCAATGAGATTTGATTTCTGACTGAAGGCCTTCCAACAATCCTTACATGCATAAGGTTTCTCCCCTGTATGAATTCTCTGGTGTCTAATAAGGTTTGACATCTGAATGAAAGCTTTTCCACATTCATTACATTTATATGGTTTCTCCCCAGTATGAATTTTTTGATGTGTAATAAGATTTTCCTTCCTGCTGAAGGCTTTTCCACATTCCTTACACTCGTAGGGTTTCTCTCCAGCATGAATTCTCTCATGTCTGATGAGGTCAAATCTATGATTGAAGTCTTGTCCACACTGATTACACTTAAAGGGGGTTAGAACATGGGATGAGCAAGAGTAAAATGGCTTCCTGTATTTATTATATTCATAATTTTCCTCTCTTATACAGTCCTTATCATAACTAAGTAAGTCTAAATTATGTTCCAAATCTTTATCAAATGAGTCACATTCATAGAAGTTTGGTCTTGAAGTAATAATATCTGAGTTCAAAGGAAATATTTTTGTAACTTTTTTACATTCAATGACATTTTCCTTAATCAGAGTTTTCTTGGAGATGGATGTGACTTTCCTCACAAGTGCTTCCTGTTGCTTCTTGATCTGTTGTTCATCAACTTCCCAAACTTCTAAAATGGAGGACCAAAAATTATTACTTTTGAATTTTTCTGCTTTATACTATTAATAACATTTCAGAAATTTGCTACTACAGAGTTGGTCTTTGATATTGACTCTAGTCTCCCAATATGAAAGAAATCCAAAGTACAAATGTCCCTAGTTTTTAAGTTTTAAGGGGTTAACTCCGATAGAAAATATTATGGAGAGAAAACTGACACTGATAGGCCTAAATAGCTTTGATTGATTTTAAAAGTGTGCTTATATAATGCAGAAATCAGTAACATGAACAGAATAATTAAGATGAAAGGGTGAATATATAAATGACTGGATAGGGAGTCAAAATGACCAGAGGATGAAAGTAAAACTTGTGGTTAAACACAGTGGATTGAATATATATGTTTATTTCTCCCTTCTCCCTAAAAATCTATCAAAATGACAGTAAAAGAATTAAAGGTCAAATCCACAAGGAAAAAAAAAAACGAGTATAAAGAAGGTAAAAAGAGATTTCAACAAAAGAATGGAAATGAAAGGCATATAGGGAACTGATAACTAATAGCAGGGCTAAGAAGTTAAAGTACTACTAAGATGTAAAAGTCAGGTAACAAAGTAGTTTGGCCACAAAGCACTGGAAAAGAGAACAAATTAAAGGATTCAGGTACTCATAAAGCAGAGATACGATGCCTGAAGAGGATTAACTTAAAGTCTCAGGGAGCAATTACACTCCCTGAGGCAAGTATTATGGATTTACTTAAGTAACATCTTTCCAACCTCGTACTATGTTTCTCCGTCCTGCAGAGGGTGAGTTAGAACTACATTTCCTAGAAACACTTGCATATAGGGTTCTGAATATGATTTAAATTAATTATACATATATATGCATATATATGCATATATATAATTATACATATATGCATATATATGCATATATATGCATATATATATAATTATACATATATATAGGCATATATATATATAAAATAAAGTTTATTTATTTTTGAGAGAGCACAAGCAGGGCAGGGGCAGAGAAAGAGGGAGACACAGAATCTGAAGCAAGCTCCAGCCTCTGAGCTGTCAGCACAAAGCCTGACATGGGGCTCAAACCCACGAACCATGAGATCATGACCTGATGAGCTGAAGTCAGACACTTTAATGACTGAGACACCTAGGCGCCCCTCCAGTCCTTTTCTGTTGCTTGTCCCTCATGAATGCTGGCATCTACCTCCAGGTAGCAGATGAGAAGATTAAAAATAAAAGACCCACACAACTGGAATTCTACAATTGCCATTTGGAACTCCACAAAAAACTCCTAGGTTCTAATCCAACAGTCTCCTACTCAAAAAGCATCAAAAATTTGTTAGCTACAAGAATTTTTGGAATTTCCTTTTTATCCTTTGATGCATCAAAATAAGAAAAACTAATGACACTGATTGATTCCCTACTTAAACAAGGATTTGAGAGTCTCATTAAAACATATATATAATATATAGAAAAAAAATATATAGAAAATACATAGAAAACAAAGCAAACAGAAAAATTGGGCAAATAGTAACCCTAGGAATGACAGCAATTTATATAAGGATATGTAATTAATAGTCATTTCTTGGCTCAGTAGTAACAATATATCACCTAAAAGAACAAAGTAAGCAGTGAAAATCAAGTTAGCCAAAAATTGTGATATATCTATGTCCAGAGAAAAAGGAAAGGGGAAGTGGTAGTGGTGGTGCAAGGGTACTACACCTCATCTTTCATTAATATCAAGTTGATAATAATTGGAAATTACCAAATAGCAGCATATTCAGAAAAGACTAGATTCCACCCTATCCCTGAAACACTGATTCCTCCCTTGCCTGACAGGTAAGCATTTTTATTAGTTTTGAGGTTATTCCTATATTCTTTTAATTTATACATATACTAAACATATATGTATATACACATACATACATGTAACACATATCTAACACACGTGCCTCTGCCACTCTTTTTTATAAAAAAAGTAGCATATTCTAAATGCTGTTCTGCACATTGATTTCTTTTCACTTATATATCCTGAATAAAAAGAAGTATGACATCTCTGATTTGTTTTATAGCTTTGACACTGGAATCATGTAAATTTTTACATAATTAAAAAAAATTAAATCTAAAAAAAGAGGAAAAAAATAACTCTTAAAAATTGAAAACAAATGGAAACAAGTAAACCTACATATCAAGTTAGGGCCACTTAGTCCCTTTAAAGTGACTTTTTAAACACAGTAGTTTGGGGGCGCCTGGGTGGCGCAGTCGGTTAAGCATCCGACTTCAGCCAGATCACGATCTCGCGGTCCGTGAGTTCGGGCCCCGCGTCGGGCTCTGGGCTGGTGGCTCAGAGCCTGGAGCCTGTTTCCGATTCTGTGTCTCCCTCTCTCTCTGCCCCTCCCCCGTTCATGCTCTGTCTCTCTCTGTCCCAAAAATAAATAAACGTTGAAAAAAAAAAAAAATTAAACACAGTAGTTTGACTATATCATAAATGAGAAAAAAATACAACCAAAGAAGTCTTAAACTACATTTAGTAGTCTTTTAATCATTAGTAATAATGGTATTATTGTTAATATATATTGTATATATACTATATATATATATATATACATATATATATAATATGTAATATATGTAATATGCAATATGCAATATATATTGTTATATATATATATACACATATATACATATATGTATGTGTATATATATATATATATACACACACACATACATATATATATATATTAGATCAGTTTGGGGCCTCAAGAGACATTTGGCAGTATCTGGAAGGTCTGGAGACATTTTTGGCTGTCATGACTGGGGGAGTGGTGAGAAAGGGGATTGGTGCTCCTAGCACCTAATAAGTAGAGGGCCACAGAGGGTGCTAAACATTCTACACCCTACATAAACATCCTACAATGTATAGGATAGTCCCCCACAGCAAAGAATTATCTAGCCAAAATGTCAGCAGTGCCAAGGTTGAGAAATATATATGGATTAAGCAAATAAAATTTTAATGCAATAAGGAGCCAATATTTTCAGTATAAAAGATACAAAAACAAAACGAAAAAGGTAAGTAACAACCCTATACTCCTTAATTTGAATTGGATGTATCAGTATGAACACATACATTTTTTTCCATCTAAAAAGTGTATTTTTCCTGGCTTTGTCCAGCTCTAGAAGCAATGAGCAAGCACTGTGCCCGGATTTTGGTCTCCAAATCATTTCCCACTAAAGGAAGCAGGCATTTCTAGAGAAATTGCTATTTCAACATCTGGAGCAGGAAATGTATAAAATTAGCCAAAGGGGGGCACCTGGGTGGCTCAGTTGGTTAAATGTCTGACTTCAGCTAAGTCATGATATCATGATTCATGAGTTAGAGCCCTGCATCAAGCTATGCACTGTCAGTGTGGAGCCTGCTTGGGATTCTCTCACCCTCTCTCTCCCCCCCTCAGAATAAATACACTTAAAGAAAAAAAAATCTTGGAAAATGTGAAATGGTGTCAACCCCATGAACAATTGTTGTGTGGCTTTCTCATTCAGAGCTGCTTTTTTGCTTACTCACCTGGACAGTGCCTCCCAAGCATTTCTTCTTCTATCACCCATGGCTCCTCTTCCTGTTCCAACTTGAAGATCACATCTGGTTTGGTGACTTGATAACCTATTACAGGAAATAGCAAAGGACTTGCATGTTAATGCTGGAGACAACTATCCACACCTTGGGCTGAGTCTTAGGGGCTTGAGGGTCTGTGAAGGATAAGGAGAAAGGAATTTCCACAGTGAGACAAAGTAATTAGGCTTCACCCTGCAGATGAATACATACAATCATGTGAAGAAAAGGCAAGTTAAAAGTTTCATACATTTCAAAAATGGGAAGGAATTCTATGTAAAATTGCAAAGCTACCCTTACCTACTGTGACTAGGTTGCTGTAGTTCTCTAGCATCACATCCCGGTACAAGTTCCTCTGAGCAGGTTTCAGCTGCTGCCATTCCTCCTGGGTGAGGTCCACAGCCACATCCTTAAACGTCACTGTTTGCTGTAAACGCACAATCCTAATTAATATGAAGTCATCAAAATTAGATGCAGTGGTCAAAATATGTAAGAACTCATGTAGCTAGTATCCAGGGATCAGAGTTCATTACAAACTGTATCTTAAGGCTTCATATTTACCTAATTTTGTATGACACTGTGAGGGGAAAAAAAACCCACAGTAGAAATATCCTGTAAGGTGTTAATTATTGAGTCAGTAAACTTAAGCATTCGTTATCTATTATGCATGAAACTGAAGATGGTGGTCACAGATTTGTACTGAATCTGTGACAGAATTGAAAGAATTACACATGACTTACAGGTAACTATCTTAGAACCTGTCCAAGTGATTGTGTGATCTAGTGAGAAAAGGAACATGGAGAAAGTGGGGACAGAAGAGAAATAAGGCAGGAGGGATGAGCAGAGGTATGAAAATTTGAAGGTGCAAAATTTGAAATGTCTATAGAACTTCCAGATGGAAAGATCTACTATGCAGTTAGAGGTATGACAAAACATGAGAATTAGCCATCAACCTAAAATTGAGAGCTGAATCCATGGCTGAAGGATAGGAATAGTTGTAGAGAACGTAGAGAACATACATAGTGGGTAAAGGGCCAAGGACAGAATCAACAGTTAAGCATCAAAGGGACTCAGGTTTGTGTTTCTTGTTTTATTGTTTTTAAAAAAAGTTTATTTATGTTTAGAGGAAGAGAGAGAGAGCATGTGCATGAGTGGGGAGGGGCAGAGATAGAGGGAGAGTGAGGATCCAAAGTGGGTTCTGTGCTGACAGCAGGGAGCCCAATGTGGGGCCTGAACTCATGAACTGTGAGATCATGACCTGAGCCGAAGTCGGATGCTTAACTAACTGACCCACCAAGGCGACCCTGTTTCTTGTTTGTTTTATTTACAATCAGCGGATGAGAATTAAAACCATGACTGTGATGTAAAAGAAGCCAAGAAACAAATGACAAATTTCTG
Organism: Prionailurus bengalensis; assembly: GCF_016509475.1. Classification (NCBI taxonomy): domain Eukaryota; kingdom Metazoa; phylum Chordata; class Mammalia; order Carnivora; family Felidae; genus Prionailurus; species Prionailurus bengalensis. The sequence continues at coordinate 17,255,199 of NC_057352.1, read as the reverse complement.
GAAAAGAATGTTACTTGATTACATATATCTAACTCTTCCTCCTTATTTAAAAACTTCAAAATTCAAATAAGGAAATAAGGAAAAATAATTTATCTGCAAAGACTCTGAGAACAAAAAGCACATATATCCCACATTTGGGAAAATTTATTCAAGAAATAGTACAAATGAGATAGACAAAATGGGAAATAGAAAATAAAATCACCAAAGGCTAGATTGTGATGTTTCTAAGAAACTGTCTCTATGATCTATGATCATTACTACCATCAACATTATCATCGCTGTCAACTATTGAGTAGTTATTATTTGCCAGGTACTATAATAACTTCTTTAGCTATATTAACTTTTAAATTCCCCTTATAAGGCTACTATGTAGTGGCTACTATTATTATTCATTTAAAAAATAAGGAGGGGCGCCTGGCTGGCTCAGTCAGTAGAGCATGCAACTCTTGATCTAAGGGTTGTAAATTCAAGCCCCATGTATGGGAGAGCAACAGATTATACCCCCCCTGCAGTGGGGAGGGCACTACAGTAATGGAGAAGGGAGAGAGACAAGACTAGCACACAGGGGAGCACATGGGGAAAATGAATCACCCACAGCAATTGGCTTGGGAAGTTAAAGGGCCCAAATTTCATGAGTTCTTGCAACCACAGGGCTTGAAGCCTATACTTTTATTTTTTAATGTTTATTTATTTTTGAGAGAGAAAGAGAATGAGAGAGAGAGAGAGAGAGAGAGAGAGAGAGAGAGAGAGAGAGAGAGAGAATGAGTGGGGGAGGGGCAGAGAGAGAGGGACACACAGAATCCGAAGCAAGCTCCAGGCTCCCAGCTGTCAGCACAGAGCCCGATGCGGTGCCCAAACACATGAACCATAAGATTATGACCTGAGCTGAAATCGGACACACAACCAACTGAGCCACCCAGGCGCCCCAAAGCCTAGACTTTTAAAGGTTTCTGAGCTTGGCCCTGCGAGAGCTTGGAGGACATTGGAGCTATTCTTGGAGAAAAGGCAGGGCAAACATCCCACTGACATACGGTGTGGAAATAGCGATTTGAAGAGTGCCTGGGGCACACAGTGGGGAGGTTAGTTGCTCATCTTGGAGTGTGTCACAGAAAGGCAGTGTTCATGGAGAGACCCACCTGGGAACAAAGGAACTAGCTGACACCATCTCCCTCCAGCACCCATCAGCATAAGCACAGGGCCACCTGCAGAAACTGTTAGAGTGCCCACACTCAATACCTAACTTGTGTACACCAAGTTTTCCCTTTGTTGTTCCAGAAGAAATGCCCCTCCCAGTTACACTTGCCTCAGTCCCAGTTTGGGAGGTCTTTCCCCCACAGAAGACCAGCTCAAATCCCTGCCAACACTGTATTTCCTGACCTGGAAGTACTATGAGGCCTTGGTTCCCATGGCAGTGGCAACAGGTCTCATTTCACAAACAGACCAGAGCACACCCAGTTAAAATGCACCACATTCAGGCCAGGGCCCAAACGCTGCCCATAACAGGCAAAGAAAGCCTCTGCAGACAACTTGCCTGAAAGATAAAGCAGCTTGGACACAACAGCAGAGCTAAGCAGCACACATTGGAGATACTCCCAGAAGCAACAGGCGTCAGGAAACAGGGGACTCTATATAGCAGGGCACTACAGGACCTCTTCTTCATAAAGCCATTACCCTCAAGAACAAGAGATGTAGTTGACCCTTCTACCACACAGCAACAGGCACAGAGACTTGAGAGAAGAGAAGAAGAGAAAAGAAGAGAAGAGAAGAGAAGAGAAGAGAAGAGAAGAGAAGAGAAGAGAAGAGAAGAGGAAATTTGTCCCAAATGAAAGAACAGGACAAGGCCATGGCTGGAGATCTAAGCAAACAGATATAAGTAACATGCCTGATGGAGAATTTAAAGCAATGATCATAGCAATACTCACTGGATCTGACCAGGAGTGAAGACCATCAGTGAGACTATTAATACAGAGATAAGGAATAATAGAGCAGACATAAAGGGCTCAGTAAACAAAATGAGAAACACACTTGGTGGGATGAACAGCAGGCTGGATAATGCAGAGGAACAAATTGATGACCTAGAAGATAGAATAATGGAAAGTAATCAAGCTGAACAAAAGAGGAAAAAAAGAATTAAGCAAACTGAGAACACATTTAGGGAATGCAGTGACCCCATCAAACTTAGTAACACTTGTATCATACAAGTCCCAGAAGAAGAAGAGAGAGGAAAGGGGGCAGAGAATTTATTTAAAGAAACAATAGGTGAAAACTTTTCTAATGTGGGGAAGGAAACAGAGATCCAGATTCAGGAGGTAAGGGAACCTCCAACAAAATCAACAAAAGCAGATCCACACCAACACACATTGTAATCATATTGGCAAAATATAGTAAGAAAGAAAAAATATTAAAAGCAGCAAGACAAAAGAAGATAGTTAAATAGAAAGGAAACCCCATAAAGCTATCAGTAGATTTTTCAGTAGAAACTTTCCAAGCCAGAAAGGAGTGGCATGACATATTCAAAGTGTTGAATGGATGCAGCCAAGAATACTCTATCCAGAAAAGCTATCATTCAGAATAGGAGAGATAGAGTTTCCCAGACAAACAAAAACTAAAGGAATTCATGACTCCTAAACAAGCCCTGGAAGAAATAAATATTAAAGGGGACTCTGAGTAGAAAGGAAAGACCAAAAATGACAATATGAAGATAGGAAACATAGAAGCAGTAAAAGTGAATGTTTCTATAAAAAATTAGTCAAGGAACTCACAAAATAAAAGTTTGTAAAATATGACTACCATATATCTAAAACATGGGAAGGTGAGGAATAAAGAATGAATTCAAACTTAAATGACCTTCAATGTAATACAGACTGCTACATGCAGAAGACATTATATACAAATCTAATGGTAACCACAAATCAAAAACCACTAATAAATATGTAAACAATATGTAAAGAAAAAAGAAAACCTAATATATCAGTAAAAAACCCCAGCAAACCATGAAAGACAAGAAACCACCAGAGAAAATCTTCAGAAACAACCACAAAACAAGGGATAAAATGTCAGTACATACATATCTTTCAATAATTACTTTGAATGTAAATGGACTAAATGCTCCAATCAAAAGACACAAGGTGACAGAATGGATTTAAAAAAAAAAAAACAAAAAAACAAGACCCATCTATATGCTACCTATAAGAGATTCATTTATTTCTTAATATTTATTTTTGAGAGAGAGAGAGAGCACAAGCGGGGAAGGAGCAGAGAGAGAGGAAGACACAGAATCTGAAGCAGGCTCCAGGTTCTGAGCTGTCAGCATAGAGCCTGATGCAGGGCTTGAACCCATGAACTGTGAGATCATGACCTGAGTTGAAATCAGACACTTAATTGACTGAGCCAACCAGATGCCCAGAGACTCATTTTAGACCTAAAGACACTTGCAGATTGGAAATAAGGGGATGGAAAAATATTTATCATGCAAATGGATGTCAAAAGAAAACCAGAGTAGTGATACTTATAATGCAAAAACTAGACTTTAAAACAAAGACTGTAATAAAAGACAAAAAAGGATACTATATAACAATAAAGGGGACAATCCAACAAGAAGATATAACAATTGTAAATATTTATGCAGCCAACATGGGAGCACCCAGACATAAAACAGTTAATAACAAATATAAAGGTACTAATTGATAATAATACAATAATAATAGGGGACTCTAACACCCCACTTACATGAATGGACAGATCATCTACACAGAAAATCAACAAGGAAGCAATGGTTCTGCATGACACATTGGACCAGATGGATTTAACAGATATATTCAGAACATTCCTTTCTAAAAACACCAGAATACACATTCTTTTCTTTTTTAAAAAAGGTTTATTTATTTATTTTGAGAGAAAGAGATGTGGGAGGGGCAGAGAGAGGGAGAGAAAGAGAATCCCACGTAGGTTCTGCACTGTCAGTGTAAAGCCTGATGTAGGGCTCAAACTCATGAACCATGAGATAATGACCTAGGCCAAAACCAAGAGTCAAACGCTTAACCAGCTGAGCCACCCAGGCACCCCTACACATTCTTTCCAACTGCATATGAAATACTCTCCAAATAGATCACATATTAGGACACAAAACAATCCTCAAAAAGATTCAAAAAGATCAAAGTCATACCATCCATCTTTTCTGACCACAATGCTATGAAACTAGAAGTCTACCACAAGAAAAAAATCTGGAAAGACCACAAATACATGGAAGTCAAATAACATGCTACTAAACAATGAATGGGTCAACCAGGAAATAAAAGAAAAATTAAAAAGCACATGAAAACAAATGAAAATACAAACACAATGGTTCAAAACTTTTGGGATGCAGCAAAAGTGGCTTCTAAGAAAGAAGTTTATAGCAGTAAAGGCCTACTTCAAGAAGCAAGAAAAATCTGAAACAGTCTAAACTTACACTTAAAGGGTCTACCAAAAGAACAACAAATAAAACCTAAACCAGCAGAAGGAAGGAAATTATAAAGATTAGAGCAGAAATAAATGATATAGATACTAAAAAAACCAGAACATATCAGTGAACCCAAGAGCTAGTTCTTTGCAAAAAATCAGTAAAATTAATAAACCGCTAGCCAGATTTAACAGAAAAAAAAAGAGAAAGGATCCAAATAAGTAAAATCACAAACAAGAGAGGATAAATAACAACAAACACCATAGAAATACAATTATAAGAGAATATTATGAAAAACTATATGCCGACAAATTGAATAACCTAGAAGAGATGGATAAATCCCTAGAAATGTATAACCTACCAAAGCTGAAACAGGAAGAAATAGAAAATTTGAACAGACCAATTACCATCAATGAAGTTGAATCAGTAATCAAAAAACTCCCAACAAACAAAAGTGCAGGACCACATGACTTCAAAGGTGAATTCTAGCAAACATTTAAAGGAGAATTAATACCTATTCTTCTCAAACTATTCTAAAAACTAGAAGAGAAAGGAAAATTTCCAAATTCATTCTATGGGGCCAGCATGACCCTGATATCAAAACCAGATAAAGACACCAGAAAAACTGAGAACTACAAGCCAATATCTTTGATGAACATAGATACAAAAATCGTCATTAAAAAAATAATTTATCATGATCAAGTGGGATTTATTCCTGGGATGCAACTGTGGTTCAAAATTCTCAAATCAATCAATGTCATACATCACATCAATAAGAGGAAGGATAAGAAACATATGATCATTTCACTAGAGCAGAAAAAACACTTGACAAAGTACAACACCCATTTATGATACAAACCTTCAACAAAGTGGGTTTAGAGGGAACATACCTTAACATAGTAAAGTCCATATACAAAAAATCCACAGCTAATATCATCTTCAATAGGGAAAAATTGAGAACATTTCCCCTAAGGTTAGGAACAAGACAAGGTTATCCACTCTCACCACTTTTATTCAACATGGTCCTGGAAGTCCAAGCCACAACAATCAGACAACAAAAGGAAATAAAAGGCATCCAAATCGGTATGGAAAAAGTAAAATTTGCACTATTTGCAGATGATGTGATACTATATACAAAACCTGAAAGACTGTACAAAAAAATTGCTAGATCTGATCAATGAATTCAGTAAAGTCACAGGATACAAAATCAATCTATAGAAATCTTGCATTTCTATACGTCAGTAATGAAGTAGCAAAAAGATAAATTAAGAAAACAATCCCATTTACAATTGCACAAAAAATAATAAAATACTAGGAATAAATCTAACCAAAAGATAAAAGATCTGCACTCTGAAAACTATAAAATACAAATGAAAGAAAATGAAAATGACAAAAGAAATGCAAAGACATTCCATGCTAATGGACAGGAAGAACAAATACTGTTCAAATGTCTATGCTACCCAGGCACCTGGCTGGCACAGTCCAAACAGCTTATGACTCTTGATCTTGGGGTCATGAATTCAAGCCCCACATTGGGTGTAGAGATTGTTAAAAAACAATAAATATAAAACATAAATGTCTATTCTACCCAAAGCATCATACACGTTTAATCCAATCCCTATCAAACTACCCCTCAGCATTTTTCACATAACTAGACCAAACAATCCTAAAATTTGTATGGAACCACAAGAGACCCTGAATAGTCAAAAGCAATCTTGAGAAAGAAAAGCAGGGATGCTTACTTGGCTCAGTCATAAGAGCATGCAACTCTTGATCTTGGGGGCATCATGGGTTCAAGCCCCACGCTGGGTGTAGAGATTACTTAAATAAAAACTTACAAACGGGCACCTGGGTGGCTCAGTTGTATCTGACTTTGGCTCAGGTCATGATCTCACGGTCTGTGGGTTCAAGCCCCACGTCAGGCTTTGAGCTGAGGGTGTGGAGCCTGCTTGGGATTCTCTCTACCCTTCTCTCTCTGCCCCTCCCCCACTTGCACACACACGCTCTAACTGAATACACTTTAAAAAATTAAAAAATAAATAAAAACAAAGAAAAAAGAAAAGAAGAAAAGCTGGAGGTATTACAATTCCAGCCTTCAAGTTATATTACAAAGCTATAGAAGTCAAAACAATATGGTATGGCACAAAAACAAGCATAGATCAATAGAACAGAATAGAAAATCTAGAAATAAACCTACATTTATATGGTCAATTAATCTTGGTGACAAAGCAGGAAAGAATATCCAATGGGAAAAAGATAGTCTCCTCAATGAATGGTTCTGGGAAAACTGGACAGCAACATCAAAAGAACAAAAATGGAACAGTTTTTTACATTATGTAGAAAAATAAATTCAGAATGGATTAAAGATTGGGCACCTGGGTGGCTCAGTCAGTTAAGTGTCTGGCTTCGGCTCAGGTCACGATCTCACGGTTCGTGAGTTCGAGTCCCACGTCAGGCTCTGTGCTGACAGCTCAGATCCTGAAGCCTGCTTCAGATTCTGTGTCTTCCTCTCTCTGTGCCCCTCCTTAGCTTTCTCTCTCTCTCTCAAAAATAAATAAAACATTAAAAAAAAAAAGAATGGATTAAAGATCTAAATGGGAGACCTGAAAACATAAAATCTTAAAAGACAGCACGGGCACTAATTTCTCTGATATCAGCTGTAGCAATTTTTTTCTCTACAGGTCCCTGAGGCAAAGGAAACAAAAACAAAAATAGACTTGTGCCCCAGCGGTGGAGATATGAAGGCCCTCCCCATACCTCCTGTTGATCTCGTTGGTACTTGCCCTTACTCTCCTCTCCTGACCCCCATGGAGAAGTTGTAAATCATCCAGAAGGTGAAGCTGGGCTGGGCAGGCCAAACACTACAGTGACATAGCCATCTGCATGAAGGCCATGACTGAGCAGGGTGCTGAGCTGTGCAACAAGGAACACAACCTGCTCTCAGTGTCCTATGAGAACATGGTCAGGGCTGCAGGTCCATGTGGAGGGTCATCTGGAGCAGTGACCAGAAAACTGACACCTCAGACAAGAAGTTGCAGTTGATTAAGGACTACTGGGAGAAAGTGGAGTCTAAACTAAGGTCCATCTGCACCATGGTGCTAGAATTGTTGGATAACTATTTAACAGCCTATGCAACTAATTATAAAAAGTAAGGTCTCCTATCAGAAAATGAAGGGAGATTACTTCAGGTATCTTGCTGAAGTTGCATATGGTGTTTATTGAAAACAAATGATCGATAATTCCCAAGGAGCTTACCAAGAGCCTTTAGATATAAGCAAGAAAGAGATGCAGCCTATACCCAATCCACCTTGGGCTGGCTCTTAACTTTTCTGTATTTTACTATGAGATATTTACTAACCCAGACCTTTCCTGCACACTGGCTAAAACTGCTTGAGGACACTGCAGAACTTGATACACTGAATGAAGATTCACACAGAGACAACACCCTCATCATGTAGTTGAGGCATGTTAATAGAGACAACCTAACCTTATGGACATCAGACAGTGTAGTAGAAGAATGTGATATGGCAGAAGGGGCAGAAAACTAAAAGCATATAAGGTGTCATCCTTCTTCCCTACAAGAAACCTTTTTACTCATCTCCATTCCTTATTCTATTTGGATTTCCTACAGCAAAGAAACCCATTCATGTGTATGGAATCAACTGTTTTATAGTCTTTTCACACTGCAGCTTTGGGAAAACTCCATTCCTTGATTGTGTTTGTCTTGGTGTTCTTGCTGTGCAGTTACTGCTGTAGAAAAGTATTAATAGGTTCATTTCATATAAACATTGATAACATTCAAACACTTATGTAGAGGACTAAAAATGTATTTGGTATTTAAGTAATCCGAACCAGTTCTGCAAGTGACTGTGTTTTATATTACTATGAAGATATGAAGATGCTGGGCGCCTGGGTGGCTCAGTCAGTTAAGCATCCGATTCTTGGTTTCCACTCAGGTAATGATTTCATGGATCGTGAATTTGAGCCCTACGTCAGGCTCTGAACTGACAGTGCAGAGCCTGCCTGAGGTTCTTTCTTTCTCCCTCTCTCTGCTCCTCTCCCACTCTTACTGTCTCTGTCTCTCTCAAAAGAAATATACTTTAAAAAAAAAAAAAGAAAATGTAGTTCATTACACTTTATAAGTGTTCTACATAACTTAATTTCTACTTTCCCTCCCTTACTCTCCTTCAGGGGTTTCCTTTCAGTAAGCAACTTTTCCACGCTCTTAATGTACTTGTTTTCGGTAGGAATCCAGAAGTATTAGATTAGACAATCCAGAAGTATTAGTATTAGATTAGTATTTGACATTTCTGTGCTCGGGGTCACAAATTGAAATGCCTCCCTTATCATATATGATGGAGGACTTGTCTAGCTGTGACAACAAGAAGTTTCCTTCAATTTTCATTTGTTGCTGTTTAAGTTGACAACTGCCCAAGAAAAATTCACCTACACCTCCAAAAAAAAAAAAAGCAAAAATAAAAGTATTGGGACTACAGCCACATAAAAAGCTTCTGTACAGCAAAGGAAACTATCAACAGAACTAAAAGGCAACCCATGGAATGTGAAAATATATTTGCAAATGACATATCTGATAAAGGGTTAGTATCTAAAATATATAAAAAACAAAACTCAATACCCCAAAACCAAATAATCCAATTAAAAAATGGGCAGGAGACTACAATGAAAAGACTACAAAGAAAGATCACCACACACTTGTCAAAATGGCTAAAATCAACAACACAAGAAACCACTGGTGTTGGTGAGGATGTAGAGATAGGAGAACCCTCTTACACTATTAGTGGGAATGCAAACTGGTGTGGCCACTCTGGAAAACAGTATGGAAGTTCCTCAAAAAGTTAAAAATCAAACTGTCCTACAATCCATCAATTAAACAATTGGGTATTTACCCAAAGAACACAAAAATGCTAATTCAAAGGGATACATGCACCTCTGGGGCACCCGAGTGGCTTAGTCAGTTAAGCATTTGAGTCTTGATCTCAGCTCAGGTCTTGATCTCAGGGTCATGAGTTTCAGCCCCGCACTGGTCTCTGCACTGGGTGTGAAGCCTACTTAAAAATAAACAAAAAAACAAAACAAAAAGCAAAGAGATACATGCACCCCTATGTTTATTGCAGCATTGTTTATGATAGCCAAGACATGGCAGCATGTATACACACACACACGCATGCATATATACGTGTGTGTGTGTGTGTGTGTGTATGCTGGAATGTAATTTAGTTATAAAAAAGAATGAAATCTTGCCACAACATGGATGGTCTAGAAAGTATAATGCTAAGTGAGATAATTCAGTCAGAGAAAGACGAATACCGTATGATTTCAGTCATATGTGGAATTTAAGGAATAATATGAGCAAAGAGAAAAAACAGAAAGAGTGCAAACCAAGAAATAGACTCTTAACTATAGAGAACAAACTGATGGTTACCAGAGGGAAGGTAGGTAGAGGATGGGTAAAATGGGTGATGGGAATTAAGGAGTGCACTTGTCATGAGTACCAGGTGATTAAAACAAAAACTTAAAAAAAAAAAAAAGGATAGTACAGTGAGAATGTCTCATCAGAAACAGATGAATAAAGAGACAGAGTTATAAAAGGAGCCAAATTCTGAAATTAAAAAGTACAATAACCGAAGTGAGGAATTCACTAGACAAGCTTAGAAGATCTGAATTGGCAAAATGAAGAATTAGCAAACTTGTAGACTAAAACAAGATTACACAATCTGAGGACCAAACAGGAGAAAGTATGAAGAAAAATAAATGGAACCTCAGAGAAATGTGGGACATCAAGTACACTATCAAATATATACATCAAGTATACCAATATACACATGGTAAAAGTACTAAAAGGAAAAGAAAAAGATAAAGGTATTAAAAAACATGCCAAGAAATAGCTGAACACTATCCAAATTTGATGAAAAATACTCTATGAATCCAAGAAACTAAATGAGCTCCAAGTAAAAACATACACATACACACACACATCCAGATAAATCATAGCAAAAATGCTGAAGGCCAGAGACAAAGAGAAAATCTTGAAAGCAAAGTTATACTGGAGTAAGGCAAATGACAACCGTTGGGAACTCCAACCCATATGAACAAATGATGAAAACTAGAATGGGACACCTGGGTAGGATCCAACTCTTAATTTCAGCTCAGGTCATGATCTCACAGTTCATGGGATTGAGTTCTGTGTCAGGCTCTGTGCTGACAGCATGACAGCATGGACTTGGGATTCTCTCTCTCTCTGCCCCTACCCTGCTCACTCTCTTTCTCTTAAAATAAATAAACATTTAAAAAAAAGATATAATATGAAATGCATTGGGTTTGTAACATGGATGTAATACACGTAACAATAATAATACAAAAAACAGAAGAGAGAATAGAGCTAGAGTAATGTCTCTATATCTTACTGGAATTTAGCATAAACTTGAAGATTCTTGTAAGTTAAAATGTATATGATAGGCCCTAGAACAAGCACAGAGAAAAATATAGTCAAAAATAATTTAAAAAGTTAAAATTTTATAGTAGAAAACATTTACTTAAGGGAAAAAATAAGCAGTAAAGGAGAAACAAAAAAGACACGAACATAGAAAACATAAATCCAACAATTTTAGTGTTAACATTAGTAGTAAATGGATTAAACAATTAAAAAAAAAAAAAAAGGGTAGACACTGTCAGACCTGAGCTAAGATCAAGAGTTGGATGCTTAACCAACTGAGCCACCTAGGCCCCCCGGGAACACAGATGTTTATAGCAGCTTTATTCAGAATTACCAAACTTAAAAGAAACCAAAATGTCCTTTAGTAGGTGAATGGATAAATAAACAGTGGTATATTCAGATAATGGAATATTATTCAGCACTAAAAAGAAATGAGCTATCAAGCCATGAAAAGACAGGGAGGAACCTTATAATGCATATTACTAAGTGAAGGAAGCTGATCTGAAAAGGCTATATACTGTATGATTCTAACTATGTGATGTTCTGAAACAGGCAAAACTACTATGGAGACAGTAAAAAGATCATTGATTGCCAGCAGCTGGTGGAGGAGAGAGGAGCAATGAATAGAAAACAGAGGATTTTTAAATCAGTGAAAATACTCTGTATGATACTATAATGATGAGTACATGCCATTATAAACTTGTCTAATTCCATCAACTGCACAAAATCAAGAGTGAACCCCAATGTAAACTATAGGTTTGGGGAATATAGGTCCACAAATTGTAATAAATGTACCAACCATTCTGGTGGAGAATATTGATAATATTCTGTCATGCAGGCTGTGCATGCATGGGGACAAGGAGTATATGGGAAATCTCTATACTTACAACTTTGCTATGAACCAAAAACTGCTCTTTAAAAACAAATAGAGGTGACTGGGTGGCTCAGTCAGTTAAGTGTCCGACTTTGGCTCAGGTCATGATCTCACAGTTCGTGGGTTTGAGCCCTACATCGGGCTCTGTGCTGACAGCTCAAAGCCTGGAGCCTGCTTCGGACTCTCTGTCTCCCTCTCTCTCTGTCCCTTCCTGCTCATGCTCTCTCTCTCTCTCAAAAATAAATAAACATAATTTTTTTTTAAAAAACAGACAAAAATATATAAAAATGATTATGAAGGATTTATCCCAGGAATGCAATATTGGTTTAACACCTGAAAGTCAATTAATGAAATACATGGTATCAACGGAATAAAGAACAAAAACCACATGATCATCCCAACAGATGCAGAAAAAGCACTTAACAAAACCCAAAATTTGGGGGCACTTGGGTGGCTCAGTCCAGTGAGTATCGGACTTCGTCTCAGGTCACTATCTCATAGTTCATGGGTTTGAGCCCTGCATTGGGCTCTGTGCTGATAGTTCAGAGCCAGGAGTCTGCTTCAGATTCTGTCTCTCTCTCTCTCTCTCTCTCTCTCTGCTCCTCCCCTGCTTGTGCTCTCTCTCTCAAAAATAAATAAACATTAAAAAAAAAAAACCTCCAACATCTTTTCATGATAAAAACACTCAACAAACTAGCAAAAAATGGAAACTTCCTCAATGCTATATAAAGCATCTACAGAAAATCTACAGCTAACATAATAAATGGTAATAGACTAAATGCTTTCCTGTTAAGGTCAGGAGCAAGACAAGGATGTACACTTTTATTCAACATTGTGATGAATGTTTTAGACAGAGTAATCAGGCAAGAAAACGAAATAAAAGGCATCCAGATTAGATGGAAAAAATAAAACTATTTTCATATGGCATAATTTTGTATATAGAAAATCTAAGGAATCCACTACAATTCTATTAGAACCAATAAACAACTCAGCAAGTTTGCAGGATATAAGATCAACACAAAAACCTCACCTGTATTTCTAGACACTTGTAGAGAATATCCAAAAATGAAATAAAGGGGCATCTGAGTGGTCCAGTCAATTAAGTGTCTGACTCTTGATCTCGGCTCAGGTTGTGATTTCATGCTTTGTCATTTCGAGTCCCGTATTGGAATTCATGCTGACAGTGGGGAGCCTGCTTGGGATTCTCCCTCTCTCCCTCTCTTTCCCTCTCTCTCTCTCTGCCCCTCCACTGCTCATGTGCTTGCACTCTCTCCCTTTGTCTCAAAATAATAAATAAACAAAAAATAAAATTAAGAAAACAATCCCATTTACAATAGCATCAAAAAGAATAAAATACTTAAGGACAAATTTAACAAATAGTTGTCAAACTTACATTCTGAAAATTATAAAATATTATTGAAAGACATTTTAAAGACCTAAAAAAAAGAAAAACACCCCATGTGCATGGATTGTAAAACAATATTAGATGACAATACACCTCAAACTGATCTACAAATTCAATGGAGTCCCTATCAAAATACCAGTTGCCTTTTTTTTTTTTTTTTTTTTTTACAGAAATGGCGAAGGTGATCCTAATAAAATTCTTATAAAAATGCAAGGGACACAGAACAGTCAAAACAATCATGAAAAAGAAAAAAAACAAACAAACCTGGAGGACTCAACACTTCCCAATTTCAAACATAATACAAAGCTACAATAATCAAGACAGTTACGGTACTAGCATAAGTATAGACATATGAGATCAATGTGAATAAAGCAGAGATTTCAGAAATGAACCCTCACATTTTAGTGATTTTAGGCAAAGGTGCCAAGACAATTCACTGGGGAAAAGAATAGTCTTTTCAACACGTGTGCTGGAGCAACCAGATTATCTAAATGCAACACAGTGAAGTTGAATCCCTACCTCATACCAGGTACAAAAATTAACTCCAAGTGAATCAAAGAGCTAAAGCTAAGCGTTAAAACTATACAATTTTTAGAAGAAAACATAGGTGTAGGAGCTTCCAGGTTGGTGAATACAGGGAGGTGTGTTTGGAGAGAGGAGGGAAGCTCTATGCTGAAGGAGAGATCTGGCTGAAACGTAAAACAGGGATGAGATGAAAAAGGAAATGGGCAAGATCAAGGAATGCCAACATAACAGAGATTCAACTACAGAATTAAAATACCCAGGAGATGGAAAATATTTTTTAATAGATATTGGAGGGTATAAAGGACAGAGCTGTCAATGTGACCATGGACATGAGAACTAAGAAGCTCTCCTAGGATGCAGAGTAAAATAACAAAGAGATGAAAATGTTGAAAGAGGATGACAAATATGGAGGATGGAGAATGGATCTAATCCAAAAACTATACTCAATTTTGTAAGATGATGACAAATATGGAGATGGAGAATGAAGATTTAATCTAAACACTATACTCAATGTATTGTATACACGATACAAAGTAAAACCAAAGGCACAAATGAAAAAGAATTAAAGGAGCTGAAATAAAAATAGAGATATTATGACAATGTTAATGGGTGTTAATTGTAATCTTGAATTAGGCAATGGATTTTTAGATATGACACCAAAAGCATAAGCAACAAAAGGGGGAAAAAACGGACGTTAGATAAATATAAAAATTTTGTGCTTTCAAGGCCATCATCAAGAAAGTGAAAAGACAATTCACAGCCTCAACTTGAGCTGTTGGGTAGCCTCAAGTCTGCTCCTCATGTATTCATTCAGGTGAAAGGGCAGCAGTTTCCTGGGGCAAGCTCTTCACTTGACTTCGTTCATGTACTTTAGTGATCTGGCAAGACCAGTTGACCTGCATCCCAAAGCAGAGCCCCAAACCCATGTAGTCAACCTACAGATGCCAAGCATGATAACAGAAGCAGAAAAGCAGAATAGATATCTAATTAACACATACCTAACTGGAAAAAATTTTCAAAGTACTAGGCTCTCAAAGTAGAGCTCGATTTAGACATTTTTCCTGGTTAAGAGTGAGGCTGTAGAGTCTGACATCAAAATTTACTGGCTTCAAAATTTACTAATTGTGTGACCTCAACAATAGCCAAATTTGAGTCTCAGTTTCCTCATCTGTAAAGTGTCATTTTCCTCAACAGGTTGACGTAAGAACTAAAGGAGACAAAAAATGAGAAGCATTCAGAACTAAGCGTGGGACCCAGTAATCATTCAATAAATGTTTTAGGAATATATAATCCCTAAGGAATATAAAGTATAACAAAGATAAGGAAAAACAACAAAAGAGAAAATGCATTTTTCATGAGTTCTAATAAATTAGCATCAAAACATCTTTTCCACTAAATCTAGTAAATGAGCATAAATCTCACAGAGGAAAAAAAACAAATGAAGATCACACTCCTGAAAAAACATATAAAACAAGTAACAAAAGACCTTGAAATAAATATGGGTTGATTTCTGACTGTATAAAAAGATGAGTCAGTGCTTTAAAATAGTCTACTTTCCTAAGATGTTAACTCTCTTTACATATATATGTTAATAATGCCATATTAGTAGTAAGGAACAAAGAGATTGAACCTTAAAAAACATAAATTCAAAGTTTGTGTCATGGGACACCTGGGTGGTTTAGTCTGGTTAAGCGTCCGACTCTTGATTTCGGCTCAGGTCATGATCTCACAACAGTGAGATAGAGCCCAGTGTGGAGCCTGCTTAAGATTCTCTGTTCCTGTCCCTCTGCCCCTCCCTGACTCTCTCTCAGACTCTCTCTCCCTCAAAAAACAAAACAAAAACAAACAAAAAAATCCCACAAATTTTGTGTCATTAAGTTTTATTCCTTTTCCTGTTAAAAAAAAAAAAAAAAAAAAGATGGGTATCCCCATAGCCCTGGCAACAAGATTTAACATCTCCAAAGTTCTTGCTGGTACCACAGCACTTTCCTCTCCATTTTTAAGATACTTAATAGGACAAATCTTTTTAAAAAATGACAAAGTTTACAATAAAGGCATAAAGGCAATTGCATGTCACTTCTGTAGTATATATGATGCTGGCAACTTTTTCTAAAAAATTATTTTTTCCTAAAGTTACACAAATATTAGGGATACCTGGGTAGCTCAGTCAGTCAAAAGTGTGACTCTTGATTTTGGCTCAGGTCATGATCTCGTGGTTTGTGAGTTCAAGTCCCAAGTTGGGCTATGCACTGACAGCATGGATACTTCTTGGGATTCTCTTTCTCTCCCTCTTTCTCTGCCCTCCCCTCCTCGTGCTCACTCTCTCTCTCTCTCAAAGTAAATAAACTTTAATTAATTGATTAGTTATATTTTTTTAATGCTTATTGTTTTAACGCCCAACCAACTGAGCCATCCATGTGCCCCAATAAATAAACTTTAAA
Source organism: Prionailurus bengalensis (assembly GCF_016509475.1). NCBI lineage: Eukaryota > Metazoa > Chordata > Mammalia > Carnivora > Felidae > Prionailurus > Prionailurus bengalensis. The sequence goes on along the minus strand of NC_057352.1, from coordinate 17,239,059 downwards.
AAGATTACAGAACAGGGCGCCTGGGTGGCTCAGTTGGTTAAGCATCTGACTTCAACTCAGGTCACAATCTCGCAGTTTGTGGGTTCAAGCCCCGCGTCGGGCTCTGTGCTGACAGCTCAGAGCCTGGAGCCTGCTTTGGATTCTGTGTCTCCCTGTCTCTCTCTGCCCCTCCCCTGCTCATGCTCTGTCTCTTTCTGTCTCTCAAAAATAAATGTTAAAAAAAATTTTTTTTGAAGATTACACAATTTCTTTATCCATTCATCAGTTGATGGACATTTAGGCTCTTTCCACAATTTGGCTATTGTTGAGAGTGCTGCTATAAACATTGGGGTACAAGTGCCCCTATGCATCAGTACTCCTGTATCCCTTGGGTAAATTCCTAGCAGTGCTATTGCTGGGTCATAGGGTAGGTCTACTTTTAATTTTCTGAGGAACCTCCATACTGCTTTCCAGAGCGGCTGCACCAATTTGCATTCCCACCAACAATGGAATACTATGTGGCAATGTAAAGAATGAAATATGGCCTTTTGTAGCAACGTGGATGGAACTGGAGAGTGTGATGCTAAGTGAAATAAGCCATACAGAGAAAGACAGATACCATATGGTTTCACTCTTATGTGGATCTTGAGAAACTTAACAGAAACCCATGGGGGAGGGGAAGGAAAAAAAAAAAGAGGTTAGAGTGGGAGAGAGCCAAAGCATAAGAGACTGTTAAAAACTGAGAACAAACTGAGGGTTGATGGGGGGTGGGAGGGAGGGGAGGGTGGGTGATGGGTATTGAGGAGGGCACCTTTTGGGATGAGCACTGGGTGTTGTATGGAAACCAATTTGACAATAAATTTCATACATTGAAAAAAAAAATAAAGTGTAAATAGTTTAAAACTCAAAAAAAAAAGATTACACAAATATTAAATATTCCTTTAAGAACTTAGAGCATGACACACAACATTTTTTCATATTTCTTCTTGGCTATTTTATATCCTTACTTTTCAAATATATTCTACACTCAGTTTGAATAGACTTGCCTTATTCTAAGAAAAATATTTAGAATCTTTACAAAGTCTAAAGATTAATTTAAAATTAAATTGGTTTAATAGTGATGGATCTTATCCAAAACATATGCTTTAAAAATGTATTGAAATCCTCTTTTAGGCCACATTAATATTTTAAGTTTTTTTCTCCCATATTTTTTTTCCTTATGGTTTTTTTTCTACTTTTACTATCTTCCATTTTATTTATTTTTAGTTTATTTATTTTATTTATTGAGAGAGAAAGAGAGAGAGAGAGAGAGAGAGAGAGAGAGAGAGAGAATATCCCAAGCAGGATCCACACTGTCAGCATAGAGCCTGATGCAGAGCTCAGACTCACAAACTGTGAGATCATGACCTGAGCTGAAACCAAGTCAGATGCTTAACTGATTGAGCCACCTATGTGCCCCTCTTCCATTTTATTTTTGAGCTGGTTGTGATTTATATATAGAATGCTATTGGTTTTATATAAATTAATTTTGTGTCCATATGAGATTGAGTTCTATTATTTCTCTTCAGCTGCCCACGTCCATAACTGTATCATCTAGATATCATAATTTTGCACACACCTTCCCAATGTGTATCTCACATTTTTTTCTCTTTTTACATGACTAGGCATATAGAATTATAGTAAATAAATGTGGTAGCATGGGGGTTTATGGGTTTGAGCTGCGGATTGGGCTCTGTGCTGTCAGCATGGAGCCTGCTTCTGGTCCTCTGTCCCGTCTCTGTTCGTCCCCGACTTGCTCTCTCTTTCAAAAATAAATAAAACATTAAAAAAACTTAAAAAAATAAAAAATAAATAAAATTCAAGTGGAACCACAGGGGTTCCAAAGTAGCTAAGAAATTTCTAAAAGACTATGAACAACATATGTGTGGTGTGTGGTGGGAGATGGGGAAATCCTTGCCTATGTAACAGGGTTATTTTAAAATTATGGTAATTAAAACAATGTAAACACACCCACACACAGAAGTATAGTACTGGTATAGATGTAGACAAATAGAATAAAGAAAGAGAATAAAGAGCCTAGAAACAATTAAGCATGTACACGATAAAGGTGGCATCACAAAGGAAATATCTATTTAACAATGGTGTTGGAACAACTGGTCTACATGCAAAAATGGTCTGTTTTCTTTTGAAAACAGACTATCTCTATAACCCAACATTATGAAAGCTATCTTAGAATGGGGTGCTTAGGTGGCTCAGTTGGTTGAGCATCCAACTCTTGATTTCATTTCAGGTCATGATCTTACAGTTCATGGGATTGAGCCCCATGTCGGGCTCTGTGCTGACAGCACAGAGCCTGCTTGGAATTCTCTCTCTCCCTCTTTCTCTCTCTGCCCCTCCCCTGCTTGCATGCACTGTCTCTCAAAATAAATAAACTTAAAGAAAAAAAAAAGCTATCTTAGAAAAGACCAACATTGGCAATTCATGAAAGAAAGGACTATTAAATACTGATGCTGTATATTGACTGAATTCTTATTGTATTTGGCCCATATTTATAATATGCTAAATGTAACTATCCAAATTTAAAGTGTCTATACAACAAAAGATACAAAACAACATAAAAGTGATAGATTAGGCAAAGGTATCTATATAAATCTTAATGCTAAAACAGGCATTCTTAAAATTCCCTAAAATCAAGTAGAAAAAAGACTAATATAAAATGAACAAATAATATGAACAGTCAATTGCATTCCTTCATTCATGAGTGGGCTTCAATCTGTACAGTATCATGGTGTGGTCCTAGAGTCAGGTTGTATGGTTTGAATTCTGGCTTTAATATACACGTCATACGTGAAGTTATGCCAACTTCTTAAACTTTGTGCTTTACTTCCTTCCTTGGTAAAAACTAAAATAATAATATCTACTTTACAAGCTTCTGATAATGATTACATGAAATAAGCTATGTAAAGTTTATAGCATAATACACCTGGCACATAATAAAGCTATTGTCGTAGAAAAATTTTTCTAGCTGCTTTTCTAGCTGTAGTCTATTCACACATAAATAAAAATTGCCATGGACTAGATTTATATCCGTATTGTAGAATGAATTTGGGACTGCAAGCCCAGGAACAGAGGCAGTCTATTTCTATTTGATAGTCCAAAACATTTGGCTTTCACATCTGACAAGAGCTATTATGAATTTTTTGATAGCTACGAGTATCCCACTTGCAGACCACAACTGCTTGATCTCCAGATTTCTACTACATAGACAAAATGCATGTGTGAACTATTTGGAATCTTCTTATAAAAGATGGCATTACCCACCAATTCAAAATACGCCTAAAAAATGTAACTGCAAATCTGAACAGTCTTTTTCTTTTTGACATTAATATTTTAAAATATTTACTGGCCACCTTCATTTCTTCCAACTGCCTCTTCATGTTCTTCATGATATTTTCTGTTTTCTTAATTATTGGTTTTTAAGAATTGTTAGTATATTTATGCAGCATTACAAAAGCTGTTCCCTTTTATAAAGGCAAAATAAGCTGTTTGCCTTATTACAGTGTTTAAGGGTTTTACCAAAGAGAAGGATTAATTGTATGAATCCAAACCAGGCATATTCTCTTTTATCTCATTGGTTTCATATGTCAAACTAAAAAGGCAATCAATGAATACAGCCAACATATCCCAAGGCCTTTTCAGGTGGGAAGGACTTCTACAGTTAACAATTATTAACAATACTTATCATTTATGGAGCACTTACTATATGCATTGAACCCTCCCAATATTCCTATGGGATAAGTATTATTATAGTTCCCATTTATAAACAATTAAAGCCAAAGAGATTAAGAAACCTGCCCATAACATGCACTTAGTAAGTTGCTGGGCCAAGATTTGAACCTAAGTCTCCACAGGCCTAGGGAAGCACTCTGCCAACAGGAGAAATAACTGCATGAACCACATGATCACACATCCAAAAGAAGTGTGTTTGTGTGTCTCAGGATGGAAAGTATAAGCTGAGAAAAAGAGGTAGCGAAGTGGATAATATTTAAACCACAGAGGTGTAAGGGATTCTAGAATTGGAAACAAAAAGAATTAAGAGCAAAGGAGAACAAGTCATTTTGCAAGAAGACAAAGAATACTGCATCCTCTGAGTCAATAATAAAAAAAAAATGTGGAAAGCTATAGATAAGAGAACTAGATTTTTCCATAGAATGTTAGTATGTTTTAGCTCAATTTGTAATAATCTCAACTGAAGAAAATATATATGTAGGATCATTTTAAAGATGTGTTCTATTTACTCTTCCAGATAATTTTAGTTTTTAATCTTTGGCCAGGACAGACTTTGAAAAAATCTAAGCTTAAAAGTATAAGAATGATGGTGCCAATGAAAAGCTTTCTCTTTCCTTCCTTCCTTAATAGCTTTTTCCTCATAAACAGTGCAAATTATGGAATAAACTTTGTGTCACAGTTTGCTTTTGTTTCTCCCACTCATATTCAAATTGAACTCAACTTTAATAACTTTGTATGGGCCGTATCCCAAATTTTACCTGGTTCTGATCTTCCATCTGTATTTTTCCTCACCTTAATTTTCATCAATTTAGTTTTTTTCCAATATACTGGTATGTTAAGGTAACCCACTACTACTGCATTGTAAAATAATACAGGAAACAAATAAATGCTTAAAACGTACAAGAGACCTGGTCATATTGTCTTCTTCCTCCAAAAGGTCAGAGTCCTGAGAATGCCAAGCTGAGGGAAGAGAAATAAAGCAAATTTACTTCAGAGCTCCAGACAAAGGACTATATAAATCCTCAGTACCAGGTGGCTATAATATCATCTATAATGATCCTCAAAGCACTGAGAAATGTTAGTGACCACTAGGATATAGAGATGCTGAAATGTACATGAAAGACTAATGTAATCATACAGGGCCCAATGGGAATTTATGAAAGGCTAAGTACAGGGTGCCCAATGAATTTATTGACAATATAGCTTTTCCCTAGGAACCTGTTATTTTATTCTTACTAGGAAATTTATTTCAAGTACATACTAATACATACTACAAAGATTAAAAAATTATATAATTTATGAAGCACTGCAAAAAACGTGGGAAAACTTTCATCAGAGACAAGTTATAGGCATTGTGAAACATTCTTATGATGGAAAAAATAAAATGCGATCATGATTCTAATGATATTTTCAAACAATTTAATTTAAATTTTAATCTAAAAAACTCATAGAAGAGTGCATATTTGCATTTACTTCTGCCCTCTTCCAAACCCAACCATGATGAAAGTAAAGGAACAAAGGAAGCTGAATTTCACAAGGATAAAGAATATAGAGACTTCAGCAGATAAGAGATATCAACAAAATTTTGGAAGCTAGAGACAGATGACTGTTATCTAATTAACTAGAGAAAGCTGCAGCTTAAGTGAGGGTGGGGGAAGGGTGGGGAAACCATGGCAGAACCCTTGAAAGGCTTAGGAATGGGGCACTAGGTACCAGGAGTATGGGATGGGAACCAAATGCAGGGATGGGAACAGGAGCAATGTAGAGAAAATAAGGGAATTAAAGTGAAAGTTGTAATGTTGAAAGATGAGGTATCCTCCCTCTCCCCCCTCATCACTTCCTACCCTTATTTGCCTTCCCAAAGCATTTCTGGCTTATACTCCTCAAGCAAAATCTAGGACTTCTTGCTGGGAAAACTGACCAGCCCACCCCCCCACCCCAAAATAGATGCACATCCTGGCATCTGGTCAACCTTCAACCTCTAATAACACCATATTAGAAAGAAGGACTAGGAGAAGGTGAGTGGGGGAAGGGTAGGATGAGGAAGACAAGAAAGAGGTTAGGTAGAAAACAGAGATAAATCCCTATCTCCGTTGTCAAAAGTCACCAGGAAATATCTAAAACTGAGAAATCAAGCATGAGCTGTATGAGGATGTTATTCAGGAAAGTGGAACTGAACACCAAAATGTTCAAAATGGTTGCTTCTAGGGAGTGGGATCAAGGGATGAGAAAGGATAGAGTAGGAAATTTTGCTTATGGTTATATATTTGACAGCCCTTTACAAAAAAATCTAAATGTAAGAGAGATAGAAATTACATTTAAAATACTTATTTTAAAAAATCAAGTGAATAAATAAAAAACAAATGTCTACCCTGCACAATTATCACCAATATGAACTTTCTTGCTAGGAGTACTGAATTTCCTAACTCTTTTTACTCTTTCTGCCCCTCAGTGTACAGCCTTTCTCTCCTAAACTCTGCTCATCTCTGAACCACCTCACCTCTCCTTTCCATCATCTGGGTAAAACGCTCCACTGTCACACAGCTACTGCTGATGTCTCAAGGTTGAGAAGTCATTCAGGCTTTGCCCACTCAGGGCAGAAGGGTTAAAATAAGCTGCAGATCCAGCAATCCCAGGGTCCACTCTATCTCAGGACTCTCCAGCCTCCAGGAGAGGTCTCAGGTCAGAAGGTCTCCTTCCATGATGGATACCTGTCCTCCAGGCTTCCTTTTAGTTACATCACAGATCTGTCTTATCTTTGTGGAGGGAGGACCTGTGGGCTTATGATACAAATCCAATTTACTTGTTTTTTCTCACTAGATCCCTATGGTAACCAGCCTCCAAGATGGCTCCTAATGATCACTGCCTTATGGTATTCATGGTTTTTGTACACCCTTCCCATGCTGAATAGAGTCGATCTGTTTAACCAATAGGATGTTGCAGAAATGACAGTGTGTGACTTCCGAAATTAAGCAATATATGACATTGTGGTTTTTATATTGTACATTTTTGAACCATGCACTTTGAGAGAAGCCAGCCACCATTCCATGAAGACACTCAACCACCGATAGGGAGAGGCTCCTGCCCTCAGCTAACACTAGCTTGCCAGCCACCTAGGAGGCAAATCCTCCACCTCTAATCTAGTCTTCCAAAGACTGCAGCTTTGTCAACATCTTGACTGCGGCTTCATGAAATATCTGAGCCACAGTATACAGATAAGTTGTTCCTCATTCCCCACAGAAAGTGAGACAATAAATATTTCCTGTTGTTTAAGCCACTAAATTTTAAGGTAATTTGTTACACAATAGTAGATAACTAATACAGCCCCAAACAATTAACTTCCTTGCTTATAATTCACATTCATTGGAATCACTGACCAGAGAGGCTGGATCCAGAGACAGCAGAAATCTGGAGGAAAACCCAAAGACTTAGCAACCTAGGTTGAACCAAGTGCTCAGGAGAAACACCAAGACTATAGATAAACAAGGTAAACACTACAGTGATGTTCACATAGTGTCTGCTCTTCAAATATCTTCTGTGAACATAAAGGTGCAGACCCTGTGCAGAGACAAATACAAAGGTGAGTAAAAAAAGACAGCTTTGCAGCAACTCTAGATTCGGAGTAAAAGAGAGCTGCAGCTATTCCATTTCCCATTTATCTTTGCAACTGACGTAAAAGAGTTGCAATTTAGAATTCCAATACTCTTCATCTGAAATGAGAATTATACTCACATCACAATGATATTGGATGAATAAAATGGCCAAGTTAAGAAATATTATCATCTGCTTTGAGCCTTTAGTAGGTAAAAAGTAAAATAATAATATGCAAGAGAATAATCCTTGCACTGTATAACAGAACAAAATAAAACAGTAACGTTCAATTACAATAATTTTGAGATATCCTAATATCTAATATCCTAATATCCATCACACAGTTTCTATTTTTTCCCCTATAGCAATTATCACTAACAAACTATATAATTTATTTATCATACATATTGTCTGTGTACCCCCTCATATAAACTCCATGAAAACAGGGATTTATTTTATCTGTTTTTTGCCATTGATGATAGGTGCTCAAAAAAATATGTTCATTAAAATGGTGTCAGGGCGGGGCGCCTGGGTGGCTCAGTCGGTTAAGCGTCCGACTTCAGCCCGGGTCACGATCTCGAGGTCCGTGAGTTCGAGCCCCGCGTCAGGCTCTGGGCTGATGGCTCAGAGCCTGGAGCCTGCTTCTGATTCTGTGTCTCCCTCTCTCTCTGCCCCTCCCCCGTTCATGCTCTCTCTCTGTCTCAAAAATAAATAAACGTTAAAAAAAAAATTAAGGGGCGCCTGGGTGGCGCAGTCGGTTAAGCGTCCGACTTCAGCCAGGTCACGATCTCGCGGTCCATGAGTTCGAGCCCGCGTCAGGCTCTGGGCTGATGGCTCAGAGCCTGGAGCCTGTTTCCGATTCTGTGTCTCCCTCTCTCTCTGCCCCTCCCCTGTTCATGCTCTGTCTCTCTCTGTCCCAAAAATAAATAAACGTTGAAAAAAAAAATTTTTTTTAATAAAAATTAAAAAAAAAATTAAAAAAAAAATGGTGTCAGGGCACCTGGGTGGCCCAATCAGTTAAGCGTCCGACTTCAGCTCAGGTCATGATCTCACGGTTCATGGGTTTGAGCCCCGCATCAGGCTTTGTGCTGACAGCTCAGAGCCTGGAGCCTGCTTTGGTTTCTGTGTCTCCCTCGCTTCTCTTCTCCTCCCCTGCTTGCTCTCTCTCTAAAATAAATTTAAAAAACATTTAAAAATTTTTTAAATGGTGTAGCCACAGTGTGCCTGGGTGGCTCAGTTAGTTGAGCAGCTGACTTCAGCTCGTCACGATCTCACGGTTCATGGGTCCAAGCCCCGTATCAGGCTCTGTGCTGACAGCTCAGAGCCTGGAGCCTGCTTCAGATTCTATGTCTCCCTCTCTCTCTGCCACACTCTGTCTCTCCTCCCCTCCCAAAATAAACATTAAAAAAAAATTTTTTTTAATGGTGTAGTTACTATGGAAAACAGTATGGCAGTCAAAAAATGAGGGCGCCTGGGTGGTGCAGTCGGTTAAGTGTCCGACGTCAGCCAGGTCACGATCTCACGGTCCATGAGTTCGAGCCCGCGTCAGGCTCTGGGCTGATGGCTCAGAGCCTGGAGCCTGTTTCCGATTCTGTGTCTCCCTCTCTCTCTGCCCCTCCCCCGTTCATGCTCTGTCTCTCTCTGTCCCAAAAATAAATAAACGTTGAAAAAAAAATTAAAAAAAAAAAGAAAAACAGAATTACCATATGATCCTAAAATTCCACTTCTGGGGATGTACCCAAAAAACCTGAAAGCAGGGACTTGTACACCCATGTTTACGGCAGCATTATCTGCAATAGTCAAAAGGTGGAAGCAACCAAAGAATGTGCTGACAGATGAATGGATAAACAAAATGTGGTGCATACATACAGTGGAATCTTAGCCTTAAGAAGGAAGGAAATTCTGATACATGCTTTCACATGGATGAATCTTGAGGACATTATGCTAAGTTAAACCAGTCACAAAAAGACAAATACTGTATGATCCAAACTATATAAGGTACTAAGTCAAATTCATATAGACAGAAAGTAGAATAGTCGCTCAGACTGGGGAATCCAAGGAATGGGGAATTATTGTTTAATGGGTATAAAGTCTTGCAAGATGAAGAGTTCTATGGATGGATGGATGGACGGATGGTGATAGTGTTATAGCAATATGAATGTAATGCCATTGAACTCAACATTTAAAAATGATTAAAATGTTAAATGTTTTTAGCTTTATTGAAGTATAATTAATACACAAAAAATTGCACACATTTAACATATACATCCTGGTGAGTTTGGACAAATGCATATATCCAGTACCAATTCCATAACCAAAGTACTAAACATATCTATTACCTCTAAAAATTTCGTGTTCTTGTGTTTTGTTTCTATAAGAATAATTAACATGAAATCTATACTTTTAACAAAGTTCATAATACTGCTTTGTTAGTATAGGTTCTATGTTGTACTGATCTCTAGAACTTATTCATCTGGCACAACAGAAACTTTATACCCACAGAACAACAATTCTCCATTTCCCTCTACTCCCAAGCTCTGGCAACCATTTTTCTCTTCTCATGCTTCTTGAATCTGTTTTATATATGTCATACAAACGGAATTGTGTAGTACTTGTCCTGCTACTGGCTTATTTCACATAGCGTAATTGTTCTCCAGGTTCATCCATGTGGTCACAAATGGCAGGTTTTCCTTCTTTGGATAATATTCCATTGTATATATATGCCACATTTTCTGTACCTGTTTATCTGTCGATGAATGTTTCCCTATCTTGGCTACTGTAAATAATGCTGCAATTAAAATGGGGGTGCGGATATTAAGATGGTAAATTTTATGTTATGTTATGTGCTGTTATCTCTATTTTATCAAAATTTAAAAATATATATACACATACACACATATATATAAAAACACATATGTACACATTTTTATATATACATACATACACACACACACACACACACATATATATATACACATAAATATGTATTTAACAAATGAACTCCACTAACTTGGGGCATTTAAAGTCAGAAGAAAGTAATACATTAGACAAGAATAACATAGAAATGAGTGGGTAGTTTGGAGTTCAAGTGTTTGAAAATCTTAAGTTGGGATTTTGCTATGTGTGCGTATTAAAAATTCAAGGAAAAGAACAGAAACCAAAGCACTGAAGAGGGAAAGGGGAATAAGGTAAATGTGCACAATAAAAAAGTCGCAATAAGTAAAAAACAAATTTATATCAGCAATGCCAATAAATGCAAATGAATTAAACTCACCTATTAAAACAACATTCACACAGGATAAAAGAGTAAACAGCCCAGCAATATACTCTTTACAAGAGATCTGAAGCATAAAAACATAAAAAGAAGGGGCTGGAAAATGAAATTCCTGGGTAATACAATAACAAAACCTGAAAAGGAATATTATCAGACAAAAGAGAACTTGGACTAAAAGGCATTCACCAGGATAAAGAGACGTTTTGTAATGTGGTAGATTAGAATCTTGGTCTCAATTCTTCACACACTCCCTCCCCCCCCCCTAATATTCACTCTTCACCATGTAACTTTGCCTTGTGCTCCCATTTTGGGTGTAACTGACATTAAGCTTAGCCATGTGGCTTGCTTTGACTAACATATTATTAGCATATTTAGGAGCAGAGGTTTTTAAGGGTGTTTGTATGATCTGTCTTGGGCTCTGGTGATTCATAATGAGGAGAACATGTCACGGTTAACCACTGTCCTTTTAGCCTGAGCAGCAGAAAGAACACATGTGGAGCAGATTTAAATCCATACTGCAGTCCAGCCAACCCCAGCCTAAGTAAACTCAACACAGAAAACCTGTGAACAGGTGACCATGAGAATAAATGCTTGCTGTAGTTCGTCACTGAGTTTAGGGGTAGTTTGTAAGGCAGCATTATTATCATAACAATAGCTAAATTATACATATGATAAGAAGCAAGCCATATGATGTTGAGATAATGAACCTGGAAAAGGTCGACAGGAAAACTGGAAAGCAGCAGAAAAGCGCCAAGAACTTCCAGGGAAAAAAAGACAGCAAAGGAGACTAAGGAGTGGCCAAGGAGGGCAGGGAAGACTGCTTAAAACCAAATACAAAAAAAATTTATACAGATTTTTTTCCCAAGCAGTTACCATGACAAACGCTACACCGAAGTCAACTCAAATAAGACAAGAACCACTACACATCACAAACACCTCACCATCGACCTTCTCCGAGAACCACACAAACACCCTACCGCCACACACAACCACAACACCACAATCATATATCCCATCACAATTACTCCATTACACTCACACGCAACCACGCCCCCTTACTCTCACACACATCACCCAGTCTCTCTCACACACACACACACACACACACACACACACTGACTCCCACCACAGTTTCTTGTTCCAATAACTCCAACCACCCGACAGGCGCGTACTTCCCAACCCCGGGCACTTTGCACCGCTGCCACTCCAGACGCGCAGGGCCTCCTCAGAGGCCCCGCCCCGTGAGCAACGCAACTGAGCAGCCCAGACACCTCAAACCCCTCCCCCATGCCCCGCCGCGGGGACGCGGTAGCGTCACCTGCTGGAAACGCCCGAATGCGCATCCACAGCGCAGTATGTGGGAGGCTGGGTGAAAGCGACCCACGAGAAAGGTCCAGGCCAGGCGCCGGCAAGGCTGAACCATCCCTTCGCGCCCGCCTCCCAACGGACGTTTCTGAGCACAACAACACCTCCCAGAAGGCTTCGCGGCCCGATCCAACTTCCGGCCAGAACGCAGTCTGAGTTTCCTGTGTGAGGGAGGGGCGCGGGCCAGGTGCGCGCTCGAGGGCCGGCTGGAGCCTGCCAAGCTACAGTGCCTCTCAACCCTGAGACTCGGCTAGACGCCGAGAATTGCAGTTACAAGTCGTTTCGGGAGGGGCCAGGCAGGGCGCCGAGAGGAATTGGCTGTGGGTCCAGCTTTGGACCACATTTCCCAGAGGGCCGGGTGGCCGGTCGCTCTTCTCGCAGGAACTCGAACGTTTCGTCACGTCTGGCGGGACCGTTAGATCCATGAGGTGAGGGTCCGTGGGTCCCGGGGGAACAGGCTCGGCTATGCAGGTTGCAACCCCGGGAGACCCGAAAGGCCTAAGTTGAGGAGACCGGAGGCAGGTACGGAATTGGGTCCCTCTGTCTGTGCGAGCGGAGCTGCATGAAAAGGGGAGGTTGTGGGATCGTCTGTGAGATTGTGACACTGAGACCTGTGTGCAGATATCAGTTGTCTATCCTTGTGGGGTTGCTGCTGCGTGTGTCCCTATGGTGATGTATGACTGTGACCCTGCGACTGTACGAGAGTAACTGTTACGTGTTCAGTGATAGGAATGTGATTATAATTGTGTTACTCTGTGTGGCTCTGTGTGTGCGGCTGTGGGCTGCGTATCCCATTGATTTAAGTATGACCATGCCCAGTGTGTGGCGGCAGTGTGTCTGGTTATGGGGCTCCTTCCATGTGTAAGATTGTAACTCCAGAACTCTGTCCCCGGGGAACCTCTGTGAAGTTTAGTCAGATTATAGTCCCTTGACAGCAGTGACCTCAGCTTTTTCCTGACACACCGGGGTTGGGCAGGATGCCTTATTCTCCTCTGATCTCCATTCCCTGTGTTTTGGGTGCTGGGGCTGGGGCTTGGGCTGACCTCTGACCAGACTAGTTTGGGAAACAAGGAAAACCTGGTGTTTTACAATTTTTCCTCTCTCAGTTCTACCCTTATCCAGGTGCAGAAGAGAAGGAAAGAATGCAAAATGAACTTCTGCAAGCAATGTCCAAGGTGTGTTGAGGTTTCCTCTTTGCTTTCTTTCTTTTGAAAGTTAAATGTTTGATAAAGTTATGCCATTTGATTATAAATCGCTGTAATTTCCCTATTAGAGGAAAAGATAGTCCAGCCTGGTATTAAAGCCCAACAGCACCAAATACTTAATGTTCACTTATTTGGAAAATGGCTCTACTTGTGTTTGTTGTTTTCTTCTTTATAAATTCAATATTATGATTTTAAAATAAAAGCATGATTACTGTAGAGATTTTGAAAACAACAGAATTACCAAGAAAAAATAAAATGTAATCACTCAAATAACTAGTTAATATTTTGATGAATTTTTATTATTTTTACAAAATCAAATTATACTTCATTTACCATATTATGTCCTACATTTTCACTAAAAAGTGTCATTCTCCTGTGTTGTCAGATTGTCTTTGTGAATACTATTTTTCAATGATATTTATTTCTTTGTATGAATGAGTTCTGGTCCTTTTTTTTCAGATCAGTTACGTCAGACTTTGAAATCTTTAAATATTTACACATACACACACAGATTTGAAATTGGACTCCCATGATTAATAATGAGATGAAACACTGTTTCATATGTTTATTGGTTATTACGGTTTCTTGTTTTGTGACCTGCCTGATTAGAATCTTTTACCTATTTTTGCTCTTGGATTATCTCTTGTTGATTCATAGGAGTTCTTCATATAATGTGGATATGGGTCCTTCATTGATTATATTTTACTACTATTTAGATTGTTTTAACACTTCCTTTAAGGTGGTTTTATGAAAAGAAGTCCTAACTTTAACATAGTCAAATTTAACAATTTTTTTCTTTATGGTTGGTGCTTTTTGTATTTTAAGAAATCCTTTCTTGTCCCAAGGTTATGCGAATATTCTTTTATATTTATGCTTAAAGCTATAAGCTTTGCCTTTCTGGGGTGCCTGGCTGGCTTAGTCAGTGGGATGTGTGGCTCTCGATCTTGGGGCTGTGAGTTGGGTGTAAAATCTTTAAAAAAAAGTTTTGCCTCTCCTATTTATACATTTAATGCACCTCAGGCTTTTGTATATGGCATAAAGTGGAGCCTGTGGTTCTTTTCCCCCTTATGAATTCTTCTCTAGCTCTCTCAGTACCATATATTAGTCCATTATGTTCTCATTTCAGATATATCCAAATATATATAAATATCCAGTGTTCTTATGTACATGGGACATACACTGTTTGTCCTCCTTGTTCTTTTGCTCTATCACAATATCACAGTCTTAATTATTCTAGCTTTTCTCTCCTTTGAAGGTATTTTGGCTTTTCTTCCTCTGGCTGTTTTTAAGACTTTCTCCCAGTTTTTGGTTTTCTGTAATTTTAGTATAATGTGTCTAAATGTGCCTTTTAAAACTTGTATCTGCTTGGAATTTGTAGCATTTTTTGAATTTGTGAATAGGTGATTCTTACTAGTTTATTAAGAAAAGTCTCAGCCACCTTCAAAGATTGCCCCTGCCTTATTATCTCTTTCTTCTCCCTTCTCAAGCTCTAATTAAACTTAGGTTGAAATTTCTTATCATTACCTTTTTTTTGTCTCTTAATCTCTTTCTGGTTTTGAGAGTTGTTACATATAGTTCAAATCAAAGCACTGTTAAGCAAAAAAACCTTGCCTGGTCTCAGGAGGGGTGGAGGGCATGTCAGATAGCTAGAGTTTTAGGATCCTTTCCCCAGCTGGTAGTAAAAATATGTTTATTCTGTTGTATTTTAACACTTCTAATCTTGGGGAACTCTATAAATCATAAGGCTATCCATTCACCTTATGATTCTCTTATGTGAAAATTAGGATGTACTGAAGTAGAGAACTCAGTATGTAGAGTTTTCTTGAAGTATAAATTTGGAACTAGGTGGGTCTACTCTCAATTTTTTAAATATGTGTGTTTGGTACAGAGGCAAAGGAAATCAGGTTAAGAATCCATTGCCCAAAATCTATTCAGTTTAAGACCTTTCTATCTGAGTTTCTTTAGAAGATGGGTGAGTATTTTCAATCCATTCTCCTGTGCCAAAACCCAGAATATCAGGTTACCCTCTCCCATCAGCCTCTAATTATGCTTGCTATAGTGAAGATTGTTGCCCATTATTAATGGGAATTGTTGCCCATTATTAATGGGAATAACTCTAGGGTGGTAGAATAATATAGAAAGATAATTTTTTTTTAAGATTTTATTTTTAAGTAATTTCTACACCCAATGTGGGGCTTGAACCTACAACCCCCAGATCAATAGTTGCATGCTGTACTGACTAAGCCAGACAGGCACCCTTATTTTTTTAACCTAATGTTTAATCAGGAAATATTTGAACTATTCCTAGTAAAATCAGAAAAAAGACAAGGATATACACCATCACCAGTGTTATTTAACGTTGTTCTCTTGTTATTAACCAAAGCACTTTAACAAGAGAAAAAAGTAGGTTAAAAATTAGAAAAGAGGATATAAGATTATCACTATGCAGATGATATGAATGTGTACCTGGAAAACCAAATCAGTTTATAACCATAACTTTGAAATAAGCAGGACTCCGTAGGAAGTAAGCAAAATAAATCTTTTTTCATAATTTCTACTCTCAACTGTCTCTGTGTGCTAATTTTTGTTGTTGTTGTTGCCCTGGTCAAAAACTTGTGCAGTCCATATAATTGATTTGATCACTCCTTGGTATCCTTTACCAAGTTGTTTTTAGTGACAAGGTCAGTCTCACTTTGCTAATTACAATCTCCAGTTGAATGTAATAATATGTAAGTTTCATTTAAAGCCTTTTCTTTGAGTTCAGCCTTGCTGTAAGCTAGAAGCTTGCAGTGTGAATAAGGGCATACGCTAAACTTCTTCGTTTCTTTAACCTAAATTTCTTTTCTCCCACCCAGTAGGCAGTTTCTGGCTCCTATGAGGTTGCAATGGGTAGGGAAGAGGAGGTAAGGAGAAAAGTCTTACTTGAGTGGTGCTATTCTTTTGATCTTGGTGTCTCTTCCTTTTATGGATGTTTAGCACTGACTCATTTTCTATGGGGTACTTTTGTGGGATTTTGGGAGAAATTCCTGCTGGAAATCTCTAATTGTACTTCCCTGTGATGTGGGCAACACATCTCCTTGAAATGGCTGCTTAATAATACCTGTCTTATACTTGGGCAGTCTGTGATCTACTGTTTTGTTGGGAGACACATTGTCCCTCCATTGGGTCTACATCTGGTCCAAAACAGTCTTTGCCCTCTAAACTCTAGAAAACACAACAAAAATTCTTCTAAACAGTCTCATCATTCCATTTTGGATCCTGGAGTCTAAAGGACCCCCCTTGGTTGGTCTAAGATGAAGGAGAAATAACCTAAATTCTCCTATGGGATGGAAATGTGTATCATTTTCCAATAACCGCCAGTTTTTGGACACCAACTGAGTGTCCTACAATTTAATTGAATTCTGACACTAATTACCCAGAGTTAACACAGAACCCCACAGGTTTAGAGGCTCAGTCTTACAAGACTGCCCTATTTCAGATAGCAGCTCCAAGTCTTGGGTATCCCCAAGGCACTACACTTCTGCCCAGCAGACCACAAATTGAGACATTCCCATGATCCTCACTCAGGTACAGTAATTGATTAGAATGATTCATAGAAGTCAGCAAAGTATTATATTTATGACCAAAGTTTTATTATAAAGAATAGTCTAGTAGGAGGCATCACAATCCCAGACTTCAAGCTGTATTACAAAGCTGTAATCCTCAAGACAGTATGGTACTGGCACAAAACAGACACTCAGATCAATGGAACAGAATAAAGAACCCAGAAATGGACCCACAAACGTATGGCCAACTAATCTTTGACAAAGCAGGAAAGAATATGCAATGGAATAAAGACCGTCTCTTCAGCAAATGGTGCTGGGAAAACTGGACAGCAACATGCAGAAGAATGAACCTGGACCATTTTCTTACACCATACACAAAAGTAAACTCAAAATAGGTGAAAGACCTAAACGTAAGACAGGAAGCCATCAACATCCTCGAGGAGAAAGCAGGCAAAAACCTCTTTCACCTTGGCCACAGCAACTTCTTACTCAACATGTCTCCGGAGGCAAGGGAAACAAAAGCAAAAATGAACTATTGGGACCTCATCAAAATAAAAACCTTCTTCACAGCGAAGGAAACAATCAGCAAAACTAAAAGGCAACTGACAGAATGGGAGAAGATATTTGCAAACGACCTATCAGATAAAAGGTTAACATCCAATATCTGTAGAGAGCTTATCAAACTTAACACCCAAAAAACAAATAATCCAGTGAAGAAATGGGCACAAGACATGAATAGACACTTCTCCAAAGAAGACATCCAGATGGCCAACTGACACATGAAAAAATGCTCAACATCACTCATCACCCAGGAAATACAAATCAAAACCACAATGAGATACCACCTCACACCTGTCAGAATGGCTCACATTAACAACTCAGGCAAAACAGATGTTGGCGAGGATGCAGAGAAAGAGGATCTCTTTTGCACTGCTGGTGGGAATGCAAGCTGGTGCAGCCACTCTGGATAACAGTATGGAGGTTCCTCAAAAAATTAAAAATAGAACTACCCTATGACCCAGCGATTGCACTGCTAGGTATTTATCCAAGGGATACAGGTATGCTGTTTCGAAGGGGCACCCAATGTTTATAGCAGCACTATCAGCAATAGCCAAAGTATGGAAAGAGCCCAAATGTCCATCGATGGATGAATGGATAAAGATGTGGTGTATGTATATATATATATATATATATATATATATATATATATATGTGTGTGTGTGTATGTATATATATATAGTGTGTATATATACATATATATATACACACACACACACACACACACACAATGGAGTATTACTCGGCAATCAAAAAGAATGAAATCCAGGGGCACCTGGGTGGCTCATTTGGTTGAGCATCTGGCATCGGCTCGGGTCACGATCTCACGTTTGTGGGTTTGAGCCCCACATTGAACTCTGCTGAACGCTCGCTCAGAGCCTGGAGCCTGCTTCAGATTCTGTGTCCCATTCTCTCTCTTCCCCTCCCCCACTCATGCTCTGTCTCTCTCTGTCTCTACAAATAAATAAATGTAAAAAAAAAACAGAATGAAATCTTGCCTCTTGCAACTACATGAATGGAACTAGAGGGTATTATGCTAAGCGAAACTAGTCAGAGAAGGACAAATATCATGACTTCACTCATATGAGGACTTTAAGATACAAAACAGATGAACATAAGGGAAGGGAAGCAAAAATAATATAAAAACAGGAAAGGGGACAAAATATAAAAGACTCTTAAATATAGAGAACAAACAGGGTTGCTGGAGGGGTTGTGGGTGGGGGGGATGAGCTAAATGGGTAAGGGGCATTAAAGAATCTACCCTGAAATCATTGTTGCAATATATGCTAACTAACTTGGATGTAAATTATAAAAAATAAATTATAGAAAAAGATTTAAAAAATAAAGAAAAACTGTGATACAACTCTTTTGCAGGACCAGGAAACAAGGAATGTGATATGGAAAAGTCAATCCACAGTTACCTCAAGAAAGTCCCCAGAAAACATCTATTAAAAATAGGAACGCAGGAATATTAATTAGAAATATAGAAAAAACCAAGAGAAACAAAAAAAATTGAGGGTCCCACTTGAGGGGAGTGAGATTGCGTACTGGGACAAAGCCCTGCCATTTTTCACTAAGTCTTAAAATGTCTTGAATTTTGGGGTGCCTGGGTGGGTCAGGTTGTGTCCAACTTCAGCTCAGGTCATGATCTCACAGTTCGTGGGTTTGAGCCCCACATCGTGTTCTCTGCTGTCAGCACAGAGCCCATTTGAACCCTCTGTCCTCCCTCTCTCTCTCCCCCTCCCCTGCTGACACTCTCTCAAAAATTGTAATAAACATTTAAAAAATTCTTGAATTTTTAAAACGCAAAATTGGTTAAATGTTAATTTAAAATATCACTATCTTGGGGCACCTGGGTGGCTCAGTCAGTTAAATGTCCAACTTCAGCTCAGGTCAGGATCTCACGGTTTATGAGTTTGAGCCCCAAGTTGGGCTCTTTGCTGTCAGCATGAAGCCTGCTTCAGATCCTCTGTCTCCCTCTCTTTCTGCCCCTCCTCTGCTTGCTCTCTCTCAAAAATACATAAACATAGTAAAAATTAATAAGGTATCACTATCTTAGAGAAGAATATAACTTAAACTTCTTGAAAATTATAGTTCTCTTAACTGTTAAATGACTCCCTATTGGGGTGCCTGGATGGCTCAGTCAGTTGAGTGTCTGACTCTTGATTTCAGCTCAGGTCATGATTTTGCGGTTCGTGGTACCTAGCACCAAGTTGGGTTCTGTGCTAGCAGACCAGAGCCTGTTTGGGATTCTTTCTCCCCCCACACCACTGCATGCACGTGCTCTCTCTCAAAATAAATATTTTAAAAAAAATTATTCCCTACTAACATATATTCTTTAATTTTTATAATTTTACTGGTGGCAAAATTTATGGCAATATTAATATTACTGAAAAACCTTTCATTTCAGCCATTTGGTTAAGCAAAATCCTTAAGATCCTCTCCAGATATGGCCCTCCCTCCCATACCTTGCCCTATGCCTCTCTACCATTTTGCTGTTTCT
This sequence comes from Prionailurus bengalensis, assembly GCF_016509475.1. NCBI lineage: Eukaryota > Metazoa > Chordata > Mammalia > Carnivora > Felidae > Prionailurus > Prionailurus bengalensis. The sequence continues at coordinate 17,219,250 of NC_057352.1, read as the reverse complement.
GAATTGTATTCTTTTTTAATTTACATCCAAGTTAGTTAGCATATAGTGCAACGGTGATTTCAGGGGTAGATTCTTTAATGCCCCTTACCCATTTAGCCTGTCCCCCCTCCCACAATCCCTCCAGTAACCCTCTGTTTGTTCTCCATATTTAAGAGTCTCTTATGTTTTGTTCCCCTTCCTGTTTTTATGTTATTTTTGCTTCCCTTCCCTTTTGTTCCTCTGTGTCTTTAAGTCCTCATATGAGTGAAGTAATGATATTTGTCTTTCTCTGACTAATTTTGCTTAGCCTAATACCCTCTAGTTCCATCCACGTAGTTGCAAATGGCAAGATTTCATTCTTTTTGATTGCCGAGTAATACTCCATTGTGTGTGTGTGTGTGTGTGTGTGTATATATATACACACTATATATACACAATACACACACACACACACATATATATATATATATATATATATATATATATATATACATACACCACATCTTTATCCATTCATCCATCGATGGACATTTGGGCTCTTTCCATACTTTGGCTATTGCTGATAGTGCTGCTATAAACATTGGGTGCCCCTTCGAAACAGCATACCTGTATCCCTTGGATAAATACCTAGCAGTGCAATCGCTGGGTCATAGGGTAGTTCTATTTTTAATTTTTTGAGGAACCTCCATACTGTTATCCAGAGTGGCTGCACCAGCTTGCATTCCCACCAGCAGTGCAAAAGAGATCCTCTTTCTCTGCATCCTCGCCAACATCTGTTTTGCCTGAGTTGTTAATGTGAGCCATTCTGACAGGTGTGAGGTGGTATCTCATTGTGGTTTTGATTTGTATTTCCTGGGTGATGAGTGATGTTGAGCATTTTTTCATGTGTCAGTTGGCCATCTGGATGTCTTCTTTGGAGAAGTGTCTATTCATGTCTTGTGCCCATTTCTTCACTGGATTATTTGTTTTTTGGGTGTTAAGTTTGATAAGCTCTCTACAGATATTGGATGTTAACCTTTTATCTGATAGGTCGTTTGCAAATATCTTCTCCCATTCTGTCAGTTGCCTTTTAGTTTTGCTGATTGTTTCCTTCGCTGTGAAGAAGGTTTTTATTTTGATGAGGTCCCAATAGTTCATTTTTGCTTTTGTTTCCCTTGCCTCCGGAGACATGTTGAGTAAGAAGTTGCTGTGGCCAAGGTGAAAGAGGTTTTTGCCTGCTTTCTCCTCGAGGATGTTGATGGCTTCCTGTCTTACGTTTAGGTCTTTCACCTATTTTGAGTTTACTTTTGTGTATGGTGTAAGAAAATGGTCCAGGTTCATTCTTCTGCATGTTGCTGTCCAGTTTTCCCAGCACCATTTGCTGAAGAGACGGTCTTTATTCCATTGCATATTCTTTCCTGCTTTGTCAAAGATTAGTTGGCCATACGTTTGTGGGTCCATTTCTGGGTTCTTTATTCTGTTCCATTGATCTGAGTGTTTTTGTGCCACACATTTTTTTTTAAATCATTGATATTCATGTTATTAGCACCTCACAGATATTATTAATCTGAGCCAAGTAGTATACTAGAGGCTAGATTCTTTTTAGTACAACTTTTACAGTTTTCTTAGGGTAAACTGCTTTGTTTCTTTATTTGTCTCATTCCATATGTGTGTTGCTATTTTTCCCCCAAATCTACCAACATTGCTTTCAGTGGCCTATCAAAAATATTTTCCATGTGATCAAACATTAGTTCTTTAGTTTTCTTTGGAGACATGTTTCCCATAGTCCTCTATCCTCCTGTTCTTAGATGTTGCTCTCTAGTTCTGCTGCCAGATATTGTCCTATGACTTGCCTTTCACAGTTATACTTGGGACTTTGTCATGTATTTTCATGTTCTGTAATTTCTGAATATAGTATTTTTCTTTTTCTTAATTTACTCTGCAGTTCTGATGGAGCACATAGGCCAGGAGCTTCTTTTAAAAAGCTGCATAGGAGAGGGGCATCTGGGTAGCTCAGTTGGTTTAGTGTCTGAGTGTTGATTTCAGCTCAGGTCATGATCTCATGGTTTGTGAGATCGAGCTCTGCATCAGGCCCTGTGATGACAGCATGGAGCCTGCTTGGGATTCTTTCTGTCTCCTCTTTCTGTCCCCCCTCCCCCCACCATTATCTCTCAAAAATAAATAAATAAACATTTTTAAAGTTCTAAAATGAAAAGCTACATAGGAGATAATTTTGTCTTTTCCTGCCAATCTATAATTGTGTTGACTTAATCTTCACACTAGCTTGGTTTTTAATCTTGCTTGGTATATAATCTTCACTTTAGCTTTGACTGGGTATAGAATTCAAGGCCAGAATTCATTTTCCTTTGTAATATTAAAGGAGTCACTTTTTTCTTACTTCAAGTGGTGCTTTTTAAAAGTCCACTCTGGGGCACCTGAGTGGCTCAGTCGGTTAAGCGTCCGACTTCAGCTCAGGTCACAATCTAATGGCTCATGAGTTCGAGCCCTGCGTCAGGCTCTGTGCTGACAGCTTGGAGCCTGGAGCCCCCTTTGGATTCTGTGTCTCCCTCTGTCTGCCCTTCTGCTGCTTGTACTCTGCCTCTTGCATTGTCTCAAAAATAAATTAACATTAAAATTTTTTTTTAAGTCCACTGTGATTTTGATTCCTGAAAATTTTTTTTATAATCCATATTTTCTTCCTGGAAGTTTTGGAAAATTCTGGTTTTTTTCTTCCTGGAAATTTTAGAAAGTTCTTTTTTTCCCTGATTCTGAAACTTTAAAGTGTTTTAAAGCTCATCACATAGTTCCTTCTTTGAGGTCTTAAAAGGAAAATATGGGAAGAGAAGGAATTCACATTTACGTACATTTCACTATAGCCAGGCATCAAGCATTGAGCTGTATTTTTGCTATTTCATGTCATTGGAAAATTTTACTTGTACGTTCCTAGATATATCCCTCTGTATACAAGACATATGTTTTCTACTGATCTAATAGAGTTCTGGCCCCTTCAATTTGGTTAACAATCTCTGTTCCTTTTTGTAGAGCCCTCTACCACCATCCCTACTACCATCTTTTTCTTATCTTCTTCTACTGTGAAAGCGTGTTTGTTGTTTCAGGGATCAATGATGTTCAGGGATGTTTCTATAAACTTCTCTCAGGAGGAATGGGAATGCCTGGACTCTGGTCAGATGAATTTATACAAAGAAGTGATGTTGGAGAATTTCAGCAACCTGGTTTCAGTGGGTAAGGATAACTATCCCCCAAAATTCAGAGTCTGCCCTCAGGAATGTCTCCTTTCTCCATTGTGAATTATTTGTTTCAAGTAGCCAGCTAAATTTCTGCTCCCTGTTCCTTAAGGAATGGTTTGAGTTGGAATGGAATAGAAGAATTGGAAATGAGCAGCTCCAGTGGGCTGAAGCTTCACCTTCATCTTTCTTCGGTCCTTCCTACAGTGGCATCTCTTTCTTCTCACCAAGGGACTGGATCTGATTTCTGGGACACCCACAGCATAACCATGTCCCATGTCTTTTCTTGTGATCAGGACTTTCCAATTCTAAGCCAGCTGTGATTTCCTTATTGGAACAAGGAAAAGAGCCCTGGATGGTTGAAAGAGAGCTGACGAGAGGCCTTTGTTCAGGTGAATGAGATGTAGGGTAATGATTTTATCCATGTTTTAATTGGGTTGTTTGCCTTTTTATTATTGAGTTTTCTGTTAATTATATATTCTAAATACAGGTCTCTTAACAGTATATGATTTGTGACTATTTTCCCCCATTTAGTGAGTGTGTTTTCACCCTCTTGATTTTGTCCTTTGAAGCACAAAAGTTTTTAATTTTGACAAAATGCAGTTTATTTATTTTATTTTTTTTTTTTGGTTGCATATGGTCTTGGTGTGAACTCCTTTAAGAGCCTTCACAGTTAAGTTTATTAATACCTTCTGGAAATAGGAAAGTATTTAAAACTTATTTTTTTGTCAGGTAAAAGTTTTTATGTCAATTATATCTCAAAAAATGTTATAGGAAAAAAATAACAAAAAAGTTATAGATACAACTTTACTTTTACAATTTAGCCACAAGATACATTAATGAAGAACTAAAGAACTCACAAATCGAGGTTTTTTTTTAAATTTTTTAAAGTTTACTTATTTATTTTGAGAGAAAGGTAGTGAGCAGGGGAGAGGCAGAGAAAGAGGGAGAGAGAGAAAATCCTAAGCAGGCTCTGCACCGTCAGCACAGAGTCTGATGTAGGACTTGATCTTACAAAGTGTAAGATCATGAACTGAAACCAAGAGTCGAACGTTTAACTGACTGAGCCACCCAGCCACCACCCCCCCCCAAGATTTTTTTTCCTTTCTAGGAGGCACAAGATATTACAAACAGACTCAAAGGGAAGATAACAATCCAGATCTTCTGTCATCTCAACAGAGAATGAAGGGATCCCCAGATAACTGAAACAGATGTCCATTATCCATATAGATACCACCATAATATCAGATTCCTAATCACTATAATGTACCAGCTTTACACAAACCAGAACCAAACTGGATTTGGCCCCAAAACAAGCCCAGGACATACTAAGGAGGGTGTAGTGGAGAAAAAGTGAATGAAAGTAGAATTTTATTGCTGCTTGGGATTTACTGAGACAGCCAAGAAAGGAAGACTGCTGGGACTTAAATAGCTTATGAGGAATACTTCTCAAGTCACATGCTTTATTGCATCCTGTGGTTAAGTCCATTTGGACATCTCAGTGGGATCTTCAAAATTTTAAGAGAATAACATTTTCTTTTTTATTTTTATGTTTATTTATTTATTTTGAGAGAGAACACACACCTGCATGAGCAGAGAAAGGGCAGAAAGAGAGAGAGAATGAACCCAAGCAGGCTCTACACTGTCAGCATCGAGCCTGACCCAAGGTTCAACTCCACAGACTGTGAGATCATGACCTGAGCCAATACCAAGAGTCAGACTCTCAACTGAGAACCACCTACGTGCCCCCAGAGTATAACATTTTCAAAACTTTTCAAAAATATAACTTTTCAGGGCACCTAGGTGACTCAGTCGGTTAAGTATCTGACTTGGTATTGGTTCAGGTCATGATCTCACAGTTGTCAGATTGAGTTCCACATTGGGCTCCAGGCTGAGTGTGGAACCTGCTTGGGATTCTCTCTCTCCCTCTGCCTCTGCCCTTACCCTGCTTGCACGTGTGTGTATGCGTTCTCTCCCTCTCCCCATCTCTCTCTCAAATAAATAAACTGAAAAAAAAAATTATGACTTTTCAGAAATTTAATATGACTCATAAATATATGATAAACACATTTGAAGGATTTATTTAGTTCATTATTTGGGAGAAATGGAGTTCATATTGTCATGGAAAGAAAGAATGCAGGAATAACATCACTAACTGGGATATAAAAACTAGTTATTGTCCTACAGGATAATAAATCTGTAACCTTCAGGCTGTCTTTTAACCAGACACATCATTTGCAATCTGTTGTTCCTAGCAATTTTTTTTAAAAATTTTTTTTTAATGCTTATTTATTTTTGAGACAGAGAGAGACAGAGCATGAACGGGGGAGGGTCAGAGAGAGGGAGACACAGAATCTGAAACAGGCTCCAGGCTCTGAGCTGTCAGCACAGAGCCCGACGTGGGGCTCGAACTCACGGGCCGCGAGATCATGACCTGAGCCGAAGTCAGCCGCTTAACCGACTGAGCCACCCAGGCACCCAGCAATTTTTTGTTTTTTGTTCAGTTACTTTCTAAATTTTTAAAACACGCTGTATTGCTATTGTGAGCGTGTACAATTTTCTAATTAGTATTGTTGGTGCAGAGAAATACTATTAGTTTTTCTTTAACATGTAAAATGAATTTAATTTTATTAGTTATCAGGGAAATGGAAATTAAAACTGCAGTAGGATACCATTATGACACCTGCAACATGGACAAACATTTAAGTCTGAAGATGAATAGATGAGAATGTGGAGCAGTATGCAGCCTCAAGCTGCTTGTAGGATATAAATTTTTCAACTGCTTTTTCTCCCCCTTTCTTCTTAAATTTTATTGTGATAAGATCACTTAACATGAGATCTACCCTCTTAACAGATTTTTAACTGTATAGTATAGTATTGTTAACTATAGGCACAGCATTATATAGTAGATCTCTAGAACTTATTTGCCTTGCACCGTTAAAACTTTATACTTGTTGATTAACAACTGCTCATTTACCTCTCAGCCCAGCCCCTGGCAACCACCATTCTACTCTTTGTTTCTATGAGTTCTGCTCTTTTTAGATACCTCATATAAGTCAAATAATGCAGTATTTGTCCTGTGACTGCCTTATTTCATGGCAGGGTTCATCCATGTTGTCACATATGGCAAGATTTCCTTCTTTTTAAGGCTGAATAATATTCCATTGTACATATATGCCACATTTTTCCACTCATCTATCTATGGATTTAGGTTGTTTTCATCTTGACTATTATGAGTAGTGCTGCAATGAACACATGAGTGCTAATATCTCTTCAAGATCTTGATTTCAATTCTTTTGGATAAATACCCAGAAGTGGGATTGATGGATCATATGATAGTTCTATTTTTAATTTTTTGAAGAACCTCCATACTGTTTTCCATAGTGGCTACACCATTTTGCATTCCCACCAGTAGTGTACAAGAGTTCCAATTTCTTAGCATCCTCACCAACAGTTACTTGCCCCCCCCTTTTTTTTAATGACAGCTGTCCTAACCATAATAGGTAATGTTTCATCATGGTTTTGATTTATGTTTCTGTAATAATTAGCGATATTGTGCATCTTTCATTTACTTCTTGGCTATTTGTATGGTTTCTTTGCAGAAACTTCTATTCACGTTCTTATTTATTTACTTACTTAATTTTTAAAGTTTATTTATCTTGAGAGAGAGAAAGTGAGCAAGTCAGGGGTGGGCAGCGAGGGAGATAGGGAATCCCAGGCAGACTCTGCACTGTCAGAGCATAGCCAAATGTGCGGCTCGAACTCATGAACCATGAGATCATGACCTGAGCTGAAGTTGGATGCTTAGCCAACTGAGCCACCCAGGCACCCTACTAATTTTTTAAATTAGGTTATTAGGTTTTATTCCTACCTATTTTAGACAGTAACCCCTTATCATATATATGGTTGGCAAATGTTTTCTCCCATTCCATAGATTGTCTTATCATTCTGTTGATTCTTTGCTATGTGTAAGATTTTAAATTTGACGTAGTCCTAGTCCTGTATGTCTATTTTTGCTTTTGTTACCTGTGCTTTTGATGCCATATTCGGAAATCACTAAGACCGGTGTCATGAAACTTTTCCCCTATGTGTTCTTGTAGAAGTTTTACAATGTCAGGTCTTATATTTAAGTCTTTAATACATTTTGAGTTGATTTTTCTGTATGATTAAGGTAAGAATCCAATTTCTTTTTTTTGCATGTGGATGTTCCATTTTCCCATCATCATTCTTTTTAAGTGTATTTTGAGAGAGACAGAGTATAAGTGGGAGAGAGGCAGAGAGAGAGGGAGACAGAGAATCCCAAGCAGGCTCCACACTGTCAGCACAGAGCTGGACATGGGGCTCGAACTCACGAAACCTTGAGATCATGACCTGAGCCAAAACCAAGAGTCATATGCTTAACTTACTGAGCCAGCAGATGCTTCTCCCATCATCATTTGTTAAGACTTACCCTTCTCTGTTATGTAGTCTTGCACGTTTGTTATATATTAATTGTGTATACATGAATTTATTCTGTTCTGTTGGCTATATGAATGTCTTTGTGCCGGTACCATACTGTTTTAACTGCTGCAGCTTTATAATCTATTTTGGAATCAGGAATTGTGTTGCCTCCAGCTTTGTTGTACTGTCTAAAGATTATTTGGGCTCATTGAATTGTTTTTTCTATTACTATAGAAAATGCCATTGGGATTTTTACAGGGATTGCATTGAATCTGTAGATAATTTGGGGAGTATGGTCATTTTTACAGTATTTTCCCAATCCATGAACACAGAATATCTTAACATTTATCTTGTGTATCTTTAATTTCTTCCATCAGTGTTTCACAGTTTTCAGTGTACAAGTCTCTCACCTCCATAGTTAAGTGTATTCCTAAGTATATTAGTCCTTTTAATCTATTATAAATAGTATTGTTTTTCTAATTTCCTTTTCAGAATATTGTTAGTGTAAAGAAACACAGCTCATTTTTCCTGCAACTCATTTCCTGCAACTGCAAACTGAAAACCTAATTTATTTATTAATTCTAACAGTTTTTATGTGGAGTCTTCATAGAGTTTTCTATATGCCGGATATAGAAGTGGCAAGAGTGGGCATCTTTGCCTTCATGATCTTAGAGGAAAAGCATTCAGTTTTGCATCATTGAATATAATATTAGGTGTGTACTTTTTATATATGGTCTTCATTATGTTGAGGTAATATCCTTCTAGTAGTTTGCTGAGAGTTTTTTTAATGAAAGGGTGTTGGATTTTATCAAATTAGTTTTCTGCATCTGTTGAGATGATCATTTGATTTTTATCCTTCAGTCTCAAGTATCACATTAATTGATTTTTGTATGTTGGATCATCTTTACATCCCAGGAATAAATTCCACTTGGTCATGGTGTATGATCCTTTTAATGTGCTGTTGAATTCGGTTTAGTAGTATTTTCTTGAGAATTTTTGCATCAATATTCATTAGGAATTGGCCTGTCAGTTTCTTTTTTTAATGGTTTCTATGTCTGGCTTTGGCATGAGGGTAATGCTGGCTTCATAAAATGAATGTTTTTCTTTTTCCTCTTTATTTAAAAAAAAATATTTTTTAATGTTTATTTTTGAGAGAGACAGAGTGCGAGCAGGGGAGGGGCAGAGAGAGAGAGGGAGACACAATCCAAAGCAGGCTCCAGGCTCTGTCAGCACAGAACCCATTGTGAGGCTCAAATTCGCAAGCTGTGAGATCATGACCTGAGCCAAAGTTGGAAGCTTAACCAACCGAGCCATCCAGGCACCCCCATAAAATGAGTTTTGAGCCTAGTGGCTCACTTGGTTGAGCATCTGACTCTTGATTTCAGGTCAAGTCATGATCTCAGGGTCATGGAAGCGAGCCCCAGAGTGGAGCTTGCTTGGGATTCTGCCTCTCTCCCTCTGCCCCTCCGCTACGTGTGTGCACACGTGCACTTTCTCTTTCTCTCAAAAACAAAAATAGTTTGGAAGTGTTCCCTGCTTTTCAGTTTTTTTGTAGGAGTTTTAGGATTGGTACCTCTCCCCCACTCCCCAGGTTGACATTATTATTATTTAAATGTTTGGTAGACTTCACCAATGAAGCCATCTGGTCCTCGGCTTTTCTTTGTTGAGAGAATTTTTTTTTGAGAGAAAGAGGAAAGAGAGAGAGTGTGTGCTGCATGCACGAGCAGGGGAGGGGCAGAGGGAGAGGGAGAAAGAGAATCTCAAGCAGGCTCCAGGCTCAGCATGGATCCCGACTTGGGGCTGGATCTCACCACCGTGAGACATGACCTGAGCTGGAATCAAGAGTTGGACGCTTAACTGACTGAGCCACCCAGGTGCCCTGAAAGTTTTTTTTATTGTGAGCCAATGTTCTTACTAGTTATGGGTATATTCAGACTTGCTGTATCTTCATGATTCAGTCATGGTAGGTTATATGTATCTAGGAATTTATCCATTTTTTCCAGGTTATCCAGTTTCATGGTATATAATTATTCATAGTAGCCTCTTATGGTCCTTTTTATTTCTGTAACATTAGTTATAGTGTCTCCTTTTTCATTTCTGATTTTATTTATTTGAGACTCCTCTTTTTTCTTCATCTAAAAGTTTATCAATTTTATTTATTTATTTCAATAAACCAACTATTTCATTGGTCTTTCTTGTTTTTCTATTCTATTTCATTTATATCCACTGTAATCTTTATCATTTTCTTCCTTCTGCCAACTTTGGGTTTAGTTTGTTCCTTGAGACATAAATTAGGTCATATATTAGTGATCTTATTTTTTAATGTAGGACTATACTCTTCCCTCTTCATTACTACTTTTTCTTCATCTTGTTTTTGTCTCTCAAGATATTTTCTAATTTCTCTATTTCTTGCTGACCTATCACTTGTTCAGAAGTGTTGTTTAATTTCTACATATTAGTGAATTTTCCAGTTTTCATTCTGCTGTTGATTTCTAATTTCATTGACCATAGTCAGAAAAGATACTTGGTATGATTTTAGTCTTCTTAAATTTCATCCATGTCCCCCTGCCTTTGAAGTTTTTATTTATTTTAATCTCTACACATAACATGGGACTCCAACTCATGACCCTGAGATCAAGAGTCGTACGCTCTTCCAACTGAGCCAGCCAGGTGCCCCTTTTGCCTTTGACTATTTTTTTTTAATTTTTTTTTTAACATTTATTTATTTTTGAGACAGAGAGAGACAGAGCATGAACGGGGAAGGGGCAGAGAGAGAGAGAGACACAGAATCGGAAGCAGGCTCCAGGCTCTGAGCCATCAGCCCAGAGCCCGACGCGGGGCTTGAACTCACGGACCGCGAGATCGTGACCTGAGCTGAAGTTGGATGCTTAACCGACTGAGCCACCCAGGCGGCCCTGCCTTTGACTATTGACAAAGACATTATAATGATGTCTCAGTGTGACATAATGTGTCTCAGTATGGATTTCTTTTGGAATACTTTGACTTCCTGAGTCTGCATGTCTGTTTCCTTCCCCAGATTTGGGAAGTTTTCATCCATTACTAATTTGAGTAAGTTTTCTTGTTCTTACTCACTTCTGCCTCTAGAATTCCCATAATGTGTATATTAGAACATTCCTTGGTGTTTCATAAGAACCTTAAGCTTTCTTTACTCTTTTCTATTCTCTTTTCTTTCTGCTCCTTTGATTGGATAATTTCAAAAAAATGTGTCTTTGAGTTCACTGATTCTTCTGCTTGCTCTGTCTGTTGTTGACTACATCTATTAAAATTTTCAGTTCAGTTTTTACATTCTTCAGCTCCAGGATTTTCTTATTATTTCTCATATTTTGTCTCATTGGAATTCTCACTTTCCTCATACATTGTTCTCCTGAGCTTATTGATCATTTTTATGATGTTTATTTAAAATTCCCTGTCAGGTAATTCCTCTACTTATATTTCATTAGGGTAATTTTCTGGAGCTTTGTTTCTTTGTTTGGATTGTGTTTCCCTGTTTCTTCATTTTCCTTGATTCTTTGTGTAGATATCTACATGTTAAAGAAAATGCCACTTGTCCCATTTATTATGTATTAGCCTCATACAAGAGAAGACCTTCACCAGTCAGAGCTTCTGTCAGCCTCTCAAACTTTTATGCTAATCCAAACCACTGTCTTTATTAGCGACCCCCAGGTGTCTAGAGTATGCCAGGTCCCATTAGTGCTTTGAAACAAGCACCAATTCCTCATGTAGCATTTAAAGAAATTAGAACATTGGATGTGTGGTCCAGTTTCTTTCCCTCTCCAGAGAAAATGTGGGAGCTGGAGTGTTTTGCCTGCTAGCTTTGCTCTGGAATGGGGGGAAGGGCTATGGCAAATGTTTACATGCAGGTGTTACATGCAAAGATGGTTCAAATCCCCATCTTTGTTCTCAGTGGCTCCCAGGTGTCTAGAATATTCCCGGTTCCATCAGCTCCAAGACAGAAGCCAGGCCCTAAGTAATCCCCCAAAATTTGGAACATTTGAAAACTGGGAGCTTTGTTTTTTCTCCCACTCGCTGTGTACTAAACTAGGAGAAGAGCTGTGGTGCCTCCATGCTAGTTCAAATTGCCCCCTTTGTTTTCTGTAGTCCCAGGGGCCCACTGTATGCCAGGTCCCGTCTGCACTCTGAGATAGGTGAGATTGAAGTCAGTATCTTGGGTAGCTCCCAGAGAAGCTAGAAAATTGTTGCATTGTCCAACTCTTCTCATCTTCAAGGAGATGGTGGGAGCTAGAGTTTTCTATCCATTCGTTCTGCACTAGGCCAGGAGGAGGAGCTATGATAAGTTTGTATACTAGTTCAAACTACCTTCTTAATTCTTGGTGGCTCTCAGACATCTTGAATCTGCCGGGTTCCATCAGCACTCCAAGACTGGTGAGATAGAAGCCAGTACCTTAGTCAAACCCCAGAAAAGTTGGAATGTTTGACACACAGTCCACCTCTTACCTTCCCCAGGGAGAAGCTGAGAGCTGAAGTTTCTCTCCCATTCACTCTATATTGAGCAGGGAAAGGAGTTATGGTGAGTGCCTGCATACTAGTTCAAACCAGTGCTTTTGTTCTCTGTAGTCCTCAGGAGTCTAGGGTATAACAGGTCTAATCGAGGCTCCAGAATGGTCAGTTAGGCATCACTTAGAAAAGTTGAGTCATTGACTGCATTCCAACTTTTTTTTGTATTCAGGGAGAAGTTGGAAGCTGGAGGTTTCCTCCCAGTTTTATGGTGCTATGCCAGTACGGGGATCATGGTGAGAGAGGGTTTCTCCAGTTTTCCTACTAGTTTTAATATGTCTGGCTTCACACTTGCCTAGTATGTAGGATTCTCTTAGTTTCTTGATTTCTCACGAAGGGAACTTATCTATGTATTGGTATTGAGTTGATGTGTTTATTATGGGGGTCAGGAGAATCTAGCACTTATTATTCCATCATCTTGCTGATGTTACTCAAAATACTATTGATTTTTATAACTTGATCTTTAATGTCTGGCAGTTTTTTATTCTCTTGATTTTTCTAGTTAGATCATCATCATATTAAGGTTTTTCTAGTTAGATCATCATATTATTAGATTTATCACTTCCAATCCTCATACTTATTATTTCTTTGCTTATAATAATAGCTGGGACTGCCTTAATTGGTAACATTGGTAGTGGTAACATTTCTTTTTCCTGATCTAATGGGACCATATCTGAAGTTTCTTCAGGGGTGCCTGGGTGGCCCAGTTGGTTGAGCGTCCAACTTTGGCTCAGGTCATGATCTCATGGTTCGTGGGTTTGAGCCCCACATTGGGCTCTGTGCTGACAGCTCAGAGCCTGGAGCCTGCTTCAAGTTCTGTGTCTCCCTCTCTCTTTCATAACTTTTACCAAGTTACAGCTATTACTTTGCAGGGCTGATTTGCTCAGAGTTATCATAAATAGGTCTTGGCCACATCCTATACTTTTTCTGTATCTGTCAAAGATGATCATGGTAGTTTGTAGTCTTATTTCAACAACAGTTGTACCCTCTGTTGTATGGCCATTTTGACCTGTGAGTCCATGTTCCCAAGAGATTATCAATCACCTTGTCTGGCAGTGTGCCTGGGGTAGGGCCAAGAGGTAGACCCAGGTCTGTGTCCCTCTAGGTAGATATAAGAAGTGGGCGGAGATAAGCTCAGGATGATGAGCCCTAAGACCTAAGGGTTCACTGGTGATAACTTTTATTTGCTACTGCTCCTCTAGGTAATTCTTCTTATCAGGGTTTGATCTTTCAACATTTACAAAGCAGCAGCATCTACGGAAGAGTATGCTTTCCCTTTTGTAATCCACCAGCTCTTGGGTTTCTTTTTCTTTAAGTTTTTTTTTTTGTTAACATTTATTCATTATTGAGAGAGAGAGAGAGAGAGAGAGAGAGAGAGCGCACAAGCATGGGAGGGGCAGAGAGAGGGGGAGACACAGAATCTGAAGCAGGCTTCAGGCTCTGAGCTGTCAGCGCAGAGCCCGACACGGGGCTTGAACCCACAAGCAGTGAGACCATGACCTGAGCTGAAGTTGGACTCCCAACTGACTGAGCCACCCAGGTGCCCTGCTCTGGGGGTTTTAATAGCTTAGGAGGTAGAGGAGCATATGCCTGAGAGCAGGTGATCAGCCATATTCTTCTATCCACAGGTTTTTTTCTTTGCCATTAGGTTATCCTACTTATTCAGCAACTTGAGCAGAGTTGCCATCAATTCCTGTGGTAAAGACATAGGCTGCTGTGGTCCCAAGGAAGTTCAGGGAAAGGCTAAATCAGAGTTTAAAGACTTTACTACCAGGCTAGCCTCTCCTTGCCTCCTGTTACCATCTATCTAGGCAAGTAGCTCCATCCTCAAACACACACAAGTTTGTATAAGTCTTCAGTCTCCCTAAGATATTTCATAATTTGCCTCAGTTCCACAAAACCAAATTCTCTGTAATTTCTCCAAGGTCAGTTGAGAAAGGAAGCCAGAATTTTGTGCACAGAATTTAGAGAGGAATTTTGGGGTTTTTAAAAATACTTTTTCATGATTATATTTTTGATTTCTAAGAACTTTGTGTGTATATATGTTAGTGTTCCTTTGTGTTCCTTTGTTTAGCATCTTATGCCTGTTTAATTCTCTTATCTCTCTGAGGTTATTCATTATATGTTTTGACCTTTTCTTCTGTTCCTTGCATTGATTGTTCCCTCACAGATACTTTGTTCTGTTTTAGGCTCCTTTTCATGTTGAAAAACATTTCTCAAATGTCTTATAAACAATGGCTTACTGCTCATTTTTAAGTACGACATACTGAAAAGATGATTGGAACTTCTGTGTAGTAGGGATTGGGTCTTGTTTACTTTAGGATGATCTGGTTGGGTTAATATACTGAGGACTGCCCACTTTTGGTAATTTGGTCTTTTCCCTTGTGCATAATTTTCCCATCAGAAGGGACTTTTACTTTCATTACTAATTGAGGGAGTATGAGCCTATTATTGGCATTCTGAGAGTGAAATTGGGATGAAATGAACAGGATTATTTCAGTATTGTGGCTTTCACAAATTCTCTGATATCAAATGGCTGTCTTACACTTCAATTAAATTCTGACACTACCTGGAATTAACATCAGATTCCACAGGTTAAAGGGCAAGGTACCCAACAAGATTGCCCTTAGTTCAGACACCAGTTGCAACTGGGATCCCCAGGCTACCCATACTTCTGCCTGGCTGACTGTAAATTTAGAGTTTCATACAACTCCTCAGGTTTGATAATTCACTAGAACAACTCATAAATTCATGAAAAGCACTGTACTTACGATTACCATTTTATATAAAAGAGACAGTGAACAGCCAGCTGAAAAGGTACATAGGGCAAATTCTAGGAGGTACCAAGCATAGGAAATTCTGTGCCCATGTAGTCAAGGTATGCCACCTTCCTTGTACATCATATAGTCTAGGAAGCTTCCCTTAATCCTTGCTCTGAGTTTTTATTGGGGTTTGATTATGTGGTCATGAGTGGTCAAGACTAACTAGTTTCAGTGAATCCCCAATATATCAGGCTCTATCACCTGCCTACTTCATTCTTGCCTATTTCATTCAGCACCTTAGACTTCCTGTAGGCTATACCCTAATGTGAATTTGCAACAGCACACCCTTTGCACAGTCTCTGACTGCACCTCCACCCATTTATACATTTCAACACATTTGTTCCTCAAGTCTATTTTTTTAATTGTTTATTTTTCTTTAAAAAAATTTTTTTTTCAACGTTTATTTATTTTTGGGACAGAGAGAGACAGAGCATGAATGGGGGAGGGGCAGAGAGAGAGGGAGACACAGAATCGGAAACAGGTTCCAGGCTCTGAGCCATCAGCCCAGAGCCTGACGCGGGGCTCGAACTCACGGACCGCGAGATCGTGACCTGGCTGAAGTCGGACGCTTAACCGACTGCGCCACCCAGGTGCCCCTAATTGTTTATTTTTCAAAGAGAGAGCATGAGTGGGGGAGGGATAGAGAGAGAGGGAGACAGAGGATCCGAAGCAGGCTTGGTGCTGACAGCAGCAAGCCTGATGTGGGGCTTGAACTCATGAACCGTGACATCATGACTTGAGCCAAAGTCGGATGCTTAACTGACTGAGCCACCGAGGTGCCCTCCTCAGTAATCTTTTTATTCAGGATGGACAACTGTCCACAAATTACAAGACATATAGTATGATGCTGTGTGTAAGGGATATATGCTTATGAGCATGTATATATGCTTAGAATCACTGTATATAATAGAGGGTGGCCCTGAACAGGGTGTATTTACAGAAGTTTCAAATGATTCTGATTCACATCAGTATTTCAAGATAGAGATTATTTATTTCCCTAATCACCCTCTTGAATTTCCTGTTGGCTTTCCTCAATGTCCATGCTTTTGTTATCAGTTTTAAAAATTGCTTAGCTGTATTCGAGAGTTGTTTAAGCATTAACTTTCCTAGATATTATTTTTACCTTAATCTTTTTTTGAAGTTTTAATCTTTTCCAAGATAGGATAAATGAACATACACATTTTTATTTTCTTTCAGATCTGGAATCCATGTGTGAGACCAAGATATTATCTCTAAAGAAGAGACATTTTAGTCAAGTAATATTTACCCATGAAGACATGCCCACTTTTATTCAGCCCACATTTCTCACTCCACATCAAAAAACTGTTAATGAAGAGAAACCCTGTGAATGTAAGATATGTGGAAAGGCCTTTAATCAGAACTCACAATTTATTCAACATCAGAGAACTCATTCTGCTGAAAAAAACTACAAATGTAAAGAGTGTGGGAAGTCCTTTAGTCGTGGCTCGCTTGTTACTCGACATCAGAGGATTCATACTGGTGAAAAACCCTATGAATGTAAGGAATGTGGCAAGGCTTTTAGTTGTAGTTCATATTTTTCTCAACATCAGAGGATTCACACTGGTGAGAAACCCTATGAATGTAAGGAATGTGGAAAAGCCTTTAATTATTGCTCAAACCTCAACGATCATCAGAGAATTCACACTGGTGAGAAACCCTATGAATGTAAAGTATGTGGAAAAGCCTTTACTAAGAGTTCACAGCTCTTTCCACATCTGAGAATTCATACTGGTGAGAAACCTTATGAATGTAAAGAATGTGGGAAAGCCTTTACTCAACACTCAAGGCTTATTCAACATCAGAGAATACATACAGGTGAGAAACCTTATGAATGTAAGGAATGTGGGAAGGCCTTTAGTAGTGCCTCAACACTTACTAACCATCACAGAATTCATGCAGGCAAGAAACTCTATGAATGTAAGGAATGTGGAAAGGCCTTTATTCAGAGCTCAGAACTTATTCAACATCAGAGAATCCATACAGATGAAAAACCTTATGAATGTAATGAATGTGGAAAGGCCTTTAATAAAGGTTCAAACCTTACTAGACATCAAAGAATTCACACTGGTGAGAAACCCTTTGACTGTAAGGAATGCGGAAAGGCCTTTGGTAGTCGTTCTGACCTTATTCGCCATGAAGGAATTCATACTGGGTGAAAGATAAGCTCTGTTCATAATCTTTATAATAAGATCTTAAAAATAGGTAATGGAAAAAAAATAAAGCAGTGTAGTAGTTTTTTGAGCTACTATAACAATATCAAGTACCTCAAAATTGGGTGACTTAAAACAACATAAATGTATTCTCTCACAGTTTTGGAGCTTTGAAATCCAAAATTAAAGTTGTTGGTAAGGTTGGTTCCTTCTGAGGACTTTGAGGAAGAATCTGTTCCATGTCCCTCTCCTGCCTTCTGATAACAACAATCTTTGACATTCCTTGTCGTGTAATGCATCACTCCAGTCTCTGCCTCCATCTTCACATTGCATTCTCCCTATGTATATCGGTCTCTGTCTTGTTTAAGAGGAGACTCATACAGGACATGAGTCCTATTGGATTAGGGCACACCCCGATGACCTTATCTTAACTGATTACATCTGCAAAGACCTTATTTCCATGTAGGATCACATTCACAAGTGCCAGGGGTTAGGGCTTCAACATAGTTTAACCCATAACACTGTTAACATTGTTTTTCTCACATATTTGTAATTTTCTTTTATACATAACTTGTTAAATGTATTCTAAAATGTAAATTCAAGGTTCAAATTATACCTGCCTTCCCTCCGAAAAAGATTCTGTCCCAAACTACTTCTTAAATAATTCTTTCCTCCCCATTGTTTTATTCTGCTTCTTGGTTATACATTTGTGTTTATATTGGCTTCATTTTAGAGCCATCTTTTCTATTGCTCTGACCTATAGATCTGGTACTACCAATACTACACTGTAAGTCCTGTTACATAGGCTATCTTTTAATTCCTGGCAAAATTATAACTTTGTTTTTGAAGGCAGCTCTGTTCTTTTTCCCTTTGGTAACACTCATATTTTCATGTTGTAAAAAACACACAAAGGAAATAAATAGATTATCTGTAAGCCTTCCAAACAGAAATTACTACTTTCATATTATTACAGCATATCCTTCCAGGCTTTCTTAGTGTAATCTGATGTGCATGCCGTACCATAACCTGCTTCTATCATGCTACTGTTTCAGTAAGTATAAATACTTATTTATCATTATTTTTAATGGTATCATAATCTTTTCTATGGTAGATTATCATTTTGCTAAATACTACTGACATACTTAATGGTGCTCACTGAAATTTTACAGTTATAAAAATTGCCTTTTAAATACAAATTTAGTGCTATCTTGTTTTGTTTTCTTTAAAAACATTACGTTTCAGTATCAAAATAACTGATCAGTATTTCTCCTTGTAAACCATATCCCTCATTGTAACCACTGATACCAATTTGTCTTTTAATCTTCCAGACCTTTTTTTAAAAACTATATTTGTTTATAAATATGTGCACACACAACCAAATACCTAAATATTTCAATACTTGTAGAAAAGTTAGTGCTGCTTTGTAATTTTATATGTGTGTGAATATACATACACATATACACACACACTAATGTGTGTGTTGGATTGCTGCAAGGATTAAATGAGTTAAGAAATGTAAAATGGGTGGGATTGTTACTAACATATAGTAACTATCTAGCAAATGCTATTTTAATACTAGTATCAATATCTTCACCATTATTATTATCATTTGTAGAAAGGATGTTAACCATGTAATACACTTTAATTGACATCAAAGAATTCATAATGAGAAAGACCAGTGGGTGTAATGTTTGGTGAAAAGCTTTGCACCAACATTTATTCTTTACTCAGCATGAAGTTTAAAAAGGAAAAGGGGTGCCTGGGTGGCTCAGTCAGTTGGGCGTCTGACTCTTCATTTCATCTCAGGTCATGATCCCAGGGTTTTGGGGTCAGGTCCCACATCAAGTCTGAGCTGAGTATGGAGCCTGCTTAGGATTCTTTCTCTCTCTCTCTGCCCCCCTCCCCTGCTTGTGCTTGCTCTCTCTCTCTCTCTCTCAAACAACAACAACAAATAGTGCAGGTGCCTGGGTGGCTCAGTCAGTTAAGCATCTGACTCTTGGTTTAGGCTCAGATCATGATCTCACAGTTCATGGGATCTATTCTGCGTCTGTGCACTTTCAGCACAGGGCCTGCTTGGGATTCTCTTCCTCTCTGCCCCTCCCCTGCAGACTCTCTCTCAAAACAAACAAACAAACAACTATTAAAAAAGGAAAAAAAAACCCTAGGGTATAAAAGTCAAGAAAGAAAAAGAATGATTAAGACTACATTCACACCTATATTTCATGCTGCACAATAATTTTATGCCCATCAAAAACTATTTACATATTGAGAATAACAATTCATTTATCAAAAAAGCAGAGAAAACATGAAATATTTACTCAATCACTTTCCCTCCAAAGTAGAACATATGTAGGTCACATTCTTTTTCAAAATGGGAAAAACTAAAATATGATAGCCAACCATATCTGAATATTGATAATACCCTTCCAAGTAACATGAATCAGAAGTAAATCAATCCCTGAATATATTTAAATGAATGAGAATGAACACATGACATAGAAAAACCTGAAAGCAGCTAAATCTATATTCAAATAATGTATAGCCCACAGGCATGCTGATTTTTTTTTCAAGTTTTTATTTAAATTCTAGTTAACATACAGTGTAATATTAGTTTCAGGTGTAAAATTTAGTAATTCATTACTCATAACACCCAGTACTCATCACAAGTGCCCTCCTTAATACCTATCACCCATTTATTTAATCCATCTCTCTGCCCACCTTCCCTCCAGTAACCCTTAGTTTGGTCTCTATAGTTATGAGTCTGTTTTCTGGTTTTAGGCATGCTGATGTTTAAATAGCAAGAGATTATTAATAAATGAACTAAATGTACAAGACTAAAAGCAAGAATAACAGCAAGCTACATTCAAATATAGAAAAGATACTAGTAAAAATAAAAATAATTCAAGGAAAATAAAATTATTTCTTTGACAGAAAAAATACATATAGACAAAAATATTGGTAATTCTGATGGGGAAAAGAAGGACAGATGAATACATTAAATATGGACATGATTAGGAGATTATCACATTTACTAATGTCTGGAAATCTGGACAAAGTATGTGGTATTTGTAGGAAAATGTAATTTGTCAGAATTAAGAAGAGATGTAAACCCTTAATAGACTAAAATGATAAATGCAGGGGGAAAAATGTTTTAATGTAGGCAAATAGCTCCACTTAAAGAGATCACCAGACCAGATAATTTTATTGGCAAAATCTATCAAATATTCAAGGAATTTCTAAATCAAATGAAGTAAGAAGCTTGCCATTTGTTGCTGTGAATCTTCCATATTCCTGATGTCAAAATAATTAGATCACAAAAATATAATTTAGTGTCATATAGTACTAAGAGTGTACAAATTTATTCTAGCAGTCTATTAATACAAATATTCACCACAATCTGAACCCATTACCTGAACTCAAACCTTAGATAAAACCTTAACTATCACACTGTAAATCGGGATAGCAAATTAATCTAGACCACTGACTGTTTTTGTATGGCCTGTAAGCTAAGAATGGGTTTTACATTTTAAAGTGGTTAAAATTAAAAAAAAAAAAAACATAACATGAAATTATATGAAATTGAATTTCAGTGTTCATAAATAAAGTCATTAAAACTGAACTACGTACGTTCACATATTGTCTGGCTGCTTTCACACTACAAAACAATTGAGTACCTCTGATAAGACCAAGTGGTTTGCAAAGCCTGTAATATTTACTATCTGGCCCATTACAGAAAAAGTTTGTCAACTCTTTCTCTAGTCATTTCCTAAAAAAAGCATTGATTTGGTTAGCATAGTATTCTATGTTATCCAAACCCAGAAAACAAGTAGGTTTTGGGTAGGGAGGGATTCTTGAAATACAACAAAAGATAATTCTGTGGAAATTCTGGATTTTGCATATCTAAACTCCATAACAGGAGTGCCTGGGTGTGACTCAGTCAGTTAAGCGTCTGACTTCAGCTCAGGTCATGATCTCACAGTTTGTGAGTTCAAGCCCCACATAGGTCTCACTGCTGTCAGTGCAGAACCCACCTTGGATCCTCTGTCCCCCTCTCTTTGTCTCTCCCCCCTCATGCTTGTGCTCTCTCTCTCTCTCTCTCTCAAAAATAAACATTAAGAAAACATAACAATTGAGAATTTGACCAAGTCCCAGCATCATCTTTTATAAAATATTTTTATTAAAACAATGTTATTTGAGGGGCGCCTGGGTGGCGCAGTCGGTTAAGCGTCCGACTTCAGCCAGGTCACGATCTCGCGGTCCGTGAGTTCGAGCCCCGCGTCAGGCTCTGGGCTGATGGCTCGGAGCCTGGAGCCTGCTTCCGATTCTGTGTCTCCCTCTCTCTCTGCCCCTCCCCCGTTCATGCTCTGTCTCTCTCTGTCCCAAAATAAATAAACATTGAAAAAAAAATTAAAAAAAAAAAAACCACAATGTTATTTGCTATAATAAAATGTGGATATAGTGAGTGACTTTATGAGTTTAAAATACCATGTCTGCATTTTAATTATTATAGCCTTATAATCCTACATCTCATAATGCACAGCAGCATATCAAAACAATACACTTAGGGGAAAAAAAGACAAAACTCTCATTTAACTGGCTTATATGAGCGTGATCCAAACTAATTTGAACATGAAATCCTATTTGCTCCTAATTGCTGTTATTAGCATCTTTGGGAAGTGTATACACTTGGAAAATGTTTTGGGTTTCTGTTTTTGGCAAAAATCATGAAAGGTGAAAGGGAATTTATTACAGATAAGCTAGGAATTTGGGGATGGAGTATTTTCCATCTCCCAAATATCAGGCACTACAAGATAGCACCTGGAAGCCATTAAAAATACTAAGATACCCGATAAATGTAAATACATGGATAAATATAAAAACAGTATTGTAATTTTTGCAACTCATTTTTAAACAAAGCTTAAAGGAAAATGCATGAAATATAAATCTGTGTTAATGGCTACATGATATATAAAGGTGTAATTTGTGTTATCAGTAATAAAGATACCACCTGTAAAAGGATAGAGTTTTTTGTCTGCAATTGAAGTTGGTATCAATTTAAAATAGGTTGTTATAACTTAAGGATATTATGTGTAATCCCCATGGTATCTACAAAGATAAAATATACATGTATCTATAAAATACATGAAATGAAAAGGGAATCAAAACATCACTACAAAAAATTACCAGAGCAGAAACACATTAGCAGAAACTGAAAAAATACAGTAGAAAAACATAAACTATAATGGACAAATTGCAAGAGGCTCAGTGTGAACATACCTGAGAATTAAAGATTCCAAGGGGTCCCGGTCATAGGGTAGCCCCACACTTTTATGAATTTTAACACCAGGAGGCCAACCAAGTTCTTATAGTGAAGATTGGCAAAATTCCCATTGTGCTTTTTGGCAGGAGGAAGGGAAAGTCACTATTTTGAAATACACCTAGAGCATTCATAACAAGGCATGCCCCCAATAACCTCGTGGGGTTTTATTAGCATCTAACCATGTTGAAGAGAAATGACCAACTCCAGCCCTCTCTAACCATCCTGTCCCACCTACATTGGGGAAGAGGGTCTGAAAACTGGTGATGTTCACAGTCCAGTGGCATAGTTTCACCAAAGACCAAAATTATAAATTTATGTGGAGAGGCAAAATATCCAGAATAGCCAACACAGTATTGAAGGAGAAGAATAGAAGTGTAGGATTGACAATACCGAACTTCAAGACTTACAATAAAACTACAGAAACAAAAATAGTGTATTTATGAAAGAATAGACAAATAGATCAATGGAATGGATTAGAGAGCCCAGAAATAGACCCATTCAAATATACTCATCTTTGATCAAGCAGCAAAGGCAATACAATGGGGAATAGTTTTTTCAACAAATGATACTGTACCAGCTGGACATCTGCAGTCAAAAAAAAAAAAAAGCTAGACCCACCTTACAGCCTTCACAAAAAATTAATTCAAAATGGATCATAGTCCTAACTGTAAAATGCAAAACTATAAAACTCATAGAAGATAACACAATACAGATGACTTTAGGTTTGGTGATGACTTTTTAATACAACACCAAAAGCATGATCCATGAAAGAAAGGATTGGTAAGCTGTACTTCATTAAAATTTTTAAAACTTCCACTCTGCAAAAGACACTTAAGAGAATGAGAAGACAAGCCATACACTAGAAGAAAATATTTGTGAAAGACCTATCTGATAATGGATTAGTATCCAAAATATACAAACAATTCTTAAAATTCAATAAGAAAACCCAATTTTTAAAAATGGGCAAAATTCCAGACATCACCAAAGAAAATGTACAGATGAAAAACATACAAAAAGATGCTCAATATCGTCTCCAAAGAGTTGTAAATTAGAACGAGATACCACTACACACTCGTGAGAATGGCTAAAATCCAAAACACTGGTAACACCAAATGCTGGCTAGGATGTAGGATAACAAGAAGTCTCATTCATTGCTAATGGGAATGCAGAATGCTTACAGCCACGTTGGAAGACAGTTTGGCACTTTCTTGTAAACTAAACATACTTTTAGCACACAATCCAGAAATCATGCCCCTTGGTGCTTACAAGTCAACTGAAACTTGCATTCACACAAAAACTTGCACCTGAGGGGCGCCTGGGTGGCTCAGTTAAGCGTCTGACTTCAGCTCAGGTCATGATCTCATGGTTCTTGGGTTCAAGCCCCACGTTGGGTTCTGTGCTGACAGCTCAGAGCCTGGAACCTGTTTCAGATTCTGTGTCTCCCTCTCTTTCTCTGCCCCTCCCCCACTCGCGCTCTGTCTCAAAAATAAATAAACATTAAAAAAAATTTTTTTTTTAAACTTGCACCTGAGATAACATTCGCAAGATGGTGGAATAGGACACCCTAGATCCTCCTTCCCTTATGGAGAACCAAATCAAATCAACAAAATAACTGTGAGAAATCCAGAAGCCAGTCAAGAGGTTCTTTCACTCCAGGCAATCACAAAACCAATGGCATAGAAGCCTGGTAGGAAGTTTGGGATACTCTGCATTCTCTCTCAACAGAGAGAGGTATATTTGATTGGAAAACCCTAACTCCCATCTTCTCTCTGGGGATAGAAAGGAGAAGAATGTTTCTCTAAGCGACTTTGGAGGGGGGAGGGGCTACCCAAGGGACTGTCTGTCTTGCTTGTGTCCAAGTACTGACAGGGATGTAGCAACAGGTTGAGGGTATTTCTGAGAATAAAGACATCAATGTGTGCCAGTCTACAGTACCACTAATAAATAGAAGGAGGAGCACCAGACCATGATTTACTAACCGCCCCAGATAGGCTGCAATATCGTGGACAGACACAAGGGCAAGTTCCTAGTAGAAACCAGTAAACCTATTCAAATAGATTGTACACACCAGCCCTGGAAGGATACATGCTCAGAAAAGGCTTGAGAGGTCTCCAGAGTCTTTAGCCAGGCCATGTGGAAAATGTCTTGCCTGTAGGAAAGGAGACCAGAAAATCTGAGACACTTGACTGATTCTTCAGATGCTGAATCCCGACAACAAAAATAACAAAACATACCATGATAGATTTAAAGGAACCAATTAAGTCTTTAAAAAGCCCAATCTAAATAGAGATACGAACTGCCAAAGAATTCAAAATTACCATCATAAGGATAATCGATGAATTAAAAGAGTTCAGGTATCCATTGATCGATGAATAGATAAGGAAAATGTGGCATACACATACAATAGAATATTATGCAACCTTAAGAAAGAGGGAAATCCTGACAGATGCTACAACATAGATGACCCTGAAGGGCATTATGCTAAGTGAAATAAGCCAGTTGCAAAAGAAATATATTATATTTCACCCCATCAACTATCCAAGCTATTCAAAATTATAGAAATAGAAAATATATATACCTAGTCAAATATATATGTACATATATTTTTGATAGTGATATCTCAGTTTATTTCTTGGTTCAAGGTTTCAGGCCCAGCAGTTATATTGTTGGAGGATATGAACTGATAATTTAGTGAAGTATATGTAGTGATTTGTATTTGTATGTAACCAAGTAGTTATGGTTGGAAATGCAGGGCAGAAGGTCAGGGTGGAAAGCTTAAAGTGGGATAGCAGGAGAAGGCACTGGGGAGTGAATTGTTCTCTCCCATGGGGATCAGGGAGTTGACTACTATGAGGTGAGTGCCTCCTGGGGAAAGCAATAATTTCCATTAATTTTTAGAATGACACAAGTAGCGACCTCTACCAGATTTCCCTTTACAAATGGGACTCTAGGGGTATAAGTTTTGGCAGTGAGCAAAGAGTATATTAGGATAATGAGTTAAGCATAGAGTGAGCTCAGGACAGATAATTGGATTCCTAATATTAAGGAAGAAAAGCAATAAATGTCCTTAGGACATTGCCTTAGGAGAGGCAGTCCACAGGTGTCACTGGAATGAAGGTTTTGATGTCCTGGGCAAAGCTGTTTGCAGTGCAGGGGTAAAATCATCTTGGTCTTGGATTGGGGTGATGTCATTTAAGGTAATGTCATCTTTATGAGAAAGCTCCTGGACCAAAGTGTTGTCACCTGGGATGTGGGACTGAGGTGACCTTTCTAAGTGGGTACCCACTTGAATCGATATGAGTCTTAGCATTTGTTTTATTGAAAGTGTGGCTTTTTTGGAGGGTTTGGGCCTCTGAACTATACACCAGTGAAAGCACCCAGACCAATAGTAATAAGACAACAGAATGTTGTGCAGCTGCGCTTGACAGGTTTTTGTTTTATGGTGAGAATTTAGCTCAAATGGGTCCCACATCAGATTAGCAGCTACTTGGCCCATGAAACAATCTATGGTTAATTGATCTCTGGAGGGTTTGTGCCCTCAATCTGGCCTCCAGCACTTATATATATATATATATAATATTAATATATATATAATAATAATATATATAAATAATATATATAATTTATTATATATTATATAATTATATATTATATAATTATATAAATTATATAAATTTAATATATATATAAATTATATATAATATTAATATATATAAATTATATATTATATATGTATATGTGTGTGTGTATATATATATATATATATAATTTATTGTCAAATTGGTTTCCATACAACACCCAGTGCTCATCCCAACCCTCAGTTTGTTCTCAGTATTTGAGAGTCTCTTATGGTTTGCCTCCTTCCCTCTGTGTAACTTTTTCCCCCCGTTCCTCTCCCCCATGGTCTTCTGTTAAGTTTCTCAGGACCCACATATGAGTGAAAGCATATGGTATCTGTCTTTCTCTGCCTGACTTATTTCAGTTCCATCCATGTTGCTACAAATGGCCAGATTTCATTCCTTCTCATTGCCAAATAGTATTCCAATGTATCTATAAACCACATCTTCTTTATCCATTCATCAGTTGATGGACATTTAGGCTCTTTCCATCATTTGGCTATTGTTGAAAGTGCTGCTATAAACATTGGGGTACAAGTGCCCCTATGCATTAGCACTCCTGTATCCCTTGGATAAATTCCTAGCAGTGCTATTGCTGGGTCATAGAGTAGATGTATTTTTAATTTTTTGAGGAACCTCCAGAGGAACTGTTTTCCAGAGGAACTGTTTTCCAGAACGGCTGCACCAGTTTGCATTCCCACCAACAGTGCAAGAGGGTTCCTGTTTCTTCACATACTCTCCAGCATCTATAGTCTCCTGATTTGTTCATTTTAGCCACTCTGACCAGCATGAGGTGGTATCTCAGTGTGGTTTTGATTTGTATTTCCCTGATGAGGAGTGACGTTGAGCATCTTTTCATGTGCCTGTTGGACACCTGGATGTCTTCTTTAGAAAAGCGTCTATTCATGTCTTCTGCCCATTTCTTCACTGGATTATTTGTTTTTTGGGTGTGGAGTTTGGTGAGTTCTTTATAGATTTTGGATACTAGCCCTTTATCTGATATGTCATTTGCAAATATCTTTTCCTATTCCGTCAGTTGCCTTTTAGTTTTGATTGTTTTCTTTGCAGTGCAGAAGCTTTTTATCTTGATGAGGTTCCAGTAGTTCATTTTTGCTTTTAATTCCCTTGCCTTTGGAGATGTGTCGAGTAAGAAATTGCTACAGCTGAGGTCAGAGAGGTTTTTTTCCTGCTTTCTCCTCTAGGGTTTTGATGGTTTCCTGTCTCACATTCAGGTCCTTCATCCATTTTGAGTTTATTTTTGTGAATGGTGTGAGAAAGTGGTCTAGTTTCATTCTTCTGCATGTTACTGTCCAGTTCTCCCGGCATCATTTGTTAAAGAGACTGTCTTTTTTCCACTGGATATTCTTTCCTGCTTTGTCAAATATTAGTTGGCCATACATTTGTGGGTCCAATTCTGGAGTTTCTATTCTATTCCATTGGTCTATGTGTCTGTTTTTGTGACAATACCATGCTGTCTTGATGATGACAGCTTTGCAGTAGAGGCTAAAGTCTGGGATTGTGATGCCTCCCACTTTGGTTTTCTTCTTCAATATTACTTTAGCTATTTGGGTCTTTTGTGGTTCCATACAAATTTTAGGATTGCTTGTTCTAGGTTCGAGAAGAATATGGTGCAATTTTGATTGGGATTGCATTGAATGTGTAAATTTCTTTGGGCAATATTGACATTTTAACAATATTTATTCTTCCAATCCATGAGCATGGAATGTTTTTCCACTTCTTTGTATCTTCTTCAATTTCCTTCATAAGCTTTCTATAGTTTTCAGCATACAGATCTTTGACATCTTTGGTTAGGTTTATTCCTAGGTATTTTATGATTCTTGGTGCAATTGTGAATGGGATCAGTTTCTTTATTCGTCTTTCTGTTGCTTCATTATTGGTTATAAAAATGCAACTGATTTCTGTACATTAATTTCGTATCCTGTGACTTTGCTGAATTCATGTATAAATTCTAGCAGACTTTTAGTGAAGTCTGTCGGGTTTTCCATGTAGAGTATCATGTCATCTGCAAAAAGTGAAAGCTTGACTTCATCTTTGCCAATTTTGATGCCTTTGATTACCTTTTGTTGTCTGGTTGCTGATGCTAGAACTTTCAACACTATGTTAAACAACAGCAGTGAGAGTGGACATCCCTGTGGTGTTCCTGATCTCAGGGGGAAAGCTCTCAGTTTTCCCCATTGAGGATGATATTAGCTGTGGGCTTTTCATAAATGGCTTTTATGATGTTTAAGTATGTTCCTTCTATCCCGACTTTCTCGAGGGTTTTTATTAAGAAAGGATGTTGTATTTTGTCAGATGCTTTTTATGCATCTATTGACAGCATCATATGGTTCTTATCTTTTCTTTTATTAATGTGATGTATCACATTGATTGATTTGCAAATATTGAACCAGCCCTGCATCCCAGGAATGAATCCCACTTGATCATGGTGAATAATTCTTTTTATCTGCTGTTGAATTTGATTTGCTAGTATCTTGTGGAGAATTTTTGCATCCATGTTCATCAGGGATATTGGCCTATAGTTCTCTTTTTTTGCTGGGTCTCTGTCTGGTTTGGGAATCAAAGTAATGCTGGCTTCATAGAATGAGTCTGGAAGTTTTCCTTCCCTTTCTATTTTTTGGAACAGCTTGAGAAGGATAGGTATTATCTCTGCTTTAAATGTCTGGTAGAATTCCCCAGGGAAGCCATCTGGTCCTGGACTCTTATTTGTTCAGAGATTTTTGATAACTGATTCAATTTCTTCACTAGTTATGGGTCTGTTCAAATTTTCTGTTTCTTCCCATGTGGGTTTTGGAAATGTGTCGGTATTTAGGAATTTGTCCATTTCTTCCAGGTTGTCCAATTTGTTGGCATATAATTTTTCATAGTATTCCCTGATAATTGCTTGTATTTCTGAGGGATTGGCTGTAATAATTCCATTTTCATTTGTGATTTTATCTATTTGGGTCCTTTCTCTTTTCTTTTTGAGAAGCCTGGCTAGAGATTTATCAATTTTTTTTATTTTCAAAAAAACAACTCTTGGTTTCATTGATCTGCTCTACTGTTTGTTTTTAGATTCTATATTATTTATTTCTGCTCTGGTCTTTATTATTTCTCTTCTTCTGCTGGGTTTGGGGTGTCTTTGTTGTTCTTCTAGTTCCTTTAGGTGTGCTGTTAGATTTTGTATTTGGGATTTTTCTTGTTTCTTGAGATTGGCCTCCAGTACTTATGACAAGATAAAAATATAAAGATAAGGAGAGACGAAGTGCCTGGGTGAATCAGTTGGTTAAGTGTCTGACTCTTGATTTCAGCTCAGGTCATGATCTTGTGGTTCGTGTTCGAGCCCCATGTCAGTGCAGAGACAGTGCAGAGCCTTCTTGGGATTCTCTCTCAGTCCCTCTCTCTCTGCCCCTCCCTCCCACTCTCTCTCAAAACAAATTAATAAACTAAAAAAAAACTATTCAAAAAAGATGAGATATTAAAGGACTTCATATATAATGAGTCTTTATATACATGGAGATGAGACACATTTCCCTTTTAAATATAAGAAACAGTGATGAGAAGGTTTTTTAGAGTTGGTATAAGGTATGAATTGGCCAAGGAGCATTGAATTAAGAGATTAAGGCCCAGGGCAAGAGAGGCTCATTTAGGGGTCTATTTGTCAGACTGGTATGGAAAAGGAGTTGAGGACACCATTATGTTTCAGTTAACCTGGCTATCTGGGACCTATTAAGGACATGAAAGTTCTATTGAATGCCTCTTTCAAGAGCCCAGCGTGTGTATTCTGAGAAGTAAATTATGTGCCTTGGTTACTATCAGTAATGTCTATAACTCTGAAAGAAATAAGGTGTGTCCTGGCAAGGCCTTGTATTGTGGTCTTAGTATATGTAGAGCCGTGTGTAATATTGATTTGTATCTGGGGTATCTGTGAAGCAACAGACTTTTTTACCCTGAAGGGAACAATTTTTAATCAATGGGCCAACAGTCTGTAATGAATATGAAGATGGAGCCATTTGTTGGGTGGGACATCCAGTGCTAAGGTGACTGCCTGAAGTTTGCCCAAGTATATTGTCCCTTGTGTCTTATCATATGAGGGAAATCCTGGCTAAGGGAAGGGAAACAGAAATATTACACTGAGCTCCATCACGTAAGATGGTTAGCAGTGCTGTTTGTATGTAGTCTACAAACACTCTTCACTGTACATTCAGTTGATCCCAAGGGGCTCCCAGATAGCAAAGGGGGAGGGTGAAGGGAGACCTCCTCCAGCACTATGGCATCTGGCAAGGGACTAAGGACAGGGGAGACCAGCTCTTGCAGATTTGGCTCCACCCTGTCTTAAGGAGATCTCAGTAGCTTTGCCAAGCCTGTCGGGCACTGTTTCCATGACCCAGAGCATAATGAGAAGCTGGGTATAGAGGGTCACAGCCTCAGGGTCTGTGAGAGCCTCTCTTTCTAGGAGATCCTAATATGTGGCCAGCCATCAGTTGTCTTAATGGTGTGTACATGAGGCCAAGATAACCAGTCTCTTTTATCAGTTCTTGGATAACTTATGGCCATCAAGTGGTCCACAGACTCTAGGAGGCATGACAGGCTACTAAAGCCTCTATGGTGAAGGAATTTCTGAGGACACTGAGAGTAACTGTTGATTTTAACTTGGACAGATTTTAACCCTTTTGTTGGGGAGGGTTCCATTAAGGAGGGCTGATTTATCCATGGAAACATCAATTAGATAAAGTAAAATTTAGAAATGAGGACTATGTTGCCACAAGAACCCAAAAAAGACTAAAACATGTTGGACTTGTATGTCCGTAATGAGTGTGTGAAATGAATCCCCTTGCAGGAGTATGTGATTAATGTAGTGCCATACTCGTGTTCCTAGAGAAAGGCAGATACAGCTAAGATTTTGTCTGCAATTTGTAACAACAAAATTATTGAGGAACTCCATGGGTAGCCTGGAAAAATTTTATTATGTCCTTTTGGAGGCAAGGACAAACTACAGCTGAGAGGTTGTTGAAATAGGCATTAAACAGAACATATTAGCCAAATCTATAAGAGCAAAATATTTACCAGTTGTTGAAAATTGAATAGAATTAGTAATTTTAATAATATTGGGTATTGGGTATGGGACCTCTAATAGATGGGACCATAGCATTAAGGTTGTAGTAATTCACCATGTGGCACCATGCATTCATTTATGCACTTATATTTGTTTGTTTATTTTTTTGTCTTCCAAGCTTAAGGCAGGCAAAATTAGGCTATCAAATGTAGAAGTGTTAGGGATAATCACCCTCTATACATTAGACTTATATAATAAATTTTAATCCTCAAAGCCCTTGTTTTAATTTATATTGGATCATATTAATATTTTAACTGGAATCTGTATTCCATATTATCAGGCCAATTTCTCCACCCCCCGAACTCCACTGTCTTGCTTTTAATTAGTTTCAAACTAAGTTTTTAGTTTAAAATTTTTTTAAGTTCAATTATTTATTTATTTATTTAGAAAGTGCGCACACAGGAGAGGGAGGTACAAAGAGAGAGGGGGAGAGAATCCCAAGCTGACAGAGTGGAGCCCCATGTAGGGCTCAAACTCCTGAACTCCGAGATCATCCTGAGCTGAAATCAAGAGTCAGACTCAACTGACTGGACCATTCAGGTGCTCTTCATAAGCTTTTAAAGTGGAATCAACCAGAAGGTGAGAGTGTAAGGGAAATGATTTTCCAACACCTCTCATGTACACTAAAATTCCTTTTCCTTTTTGGGAATGCAACAGGTTCTTTGCTGTTTACAAGGAGTGTGGGAAAAATATCTTTTCTCATGTTTCTCCTTTAGTCTCATACTACTACCACACTCACAACACTTCTGACACTCAAGGAATTCTGTGACAGCAGCTGGAGGCCTACAATTTAACTCAATTCTGACCCTATCTACCTGGAGATAGCACCAGAACTCATAAGTTAAGGCTTAGTCCCACACGACTGCCCTGTTACCATTCCCACTCCCACAGATATTTCAGATGCCAATCACAAGTCTAGGTTGTTACGTGTGCTCCTGACACATCAGCTATAATGTGGAGGTCCCAAGACCCCCTCCTAAGGCTTGATTAATTTGCTAGAGCAGCTTACAGAACCCAGGAAAAGTTTACTTGCTGTTTACCAGCTTATTATAAAAAGATATGATAAAGTATATAGATGAACATCCAGATAGAAAAATACATAGGGCTAGGTCTGGGACGGTTCTGAGTGCAGGAACTTCTGTTATGTGGAGTTGGGGTGTGCCACCCTCCTGGTAAATGGCTGTGCTCATCAACTTGGAAATTCCCCAGACCCCATTCTATTGGGATTTTTATGGATGCTTCCTCACATAGACACGATCAATTAACAACTCCATTTCTAGCACCTCTATTCTCTCTAGAAAGCTGGACTTCAGAGAGGTCCATATGGCAAGGAACTAAGGGTAGCCTCTGGCCCACAGCCAGCAAGGAACTGAGGCCCTTAGTCTAATAGCTCACAAAGAACTGAATTCTGCCAACAACCATGTGATCTTGCAAGCAGGCCCTTCCCTAGTTGAGGATCAGATGAGACCACTGTTCTGGGAAATACTGAACTATAGCCTTGTAAGACCCTGAATCAGAGGACCTAGCTAAGCTATACCTGGACTTCTGACTCAAACTGCAAGATGATGTGTGTTGCTTTAAGCTACTAAGTTTGTGCTTAGTTTTAAGTAGTACTAGATAACTAACACACCTAGGTTACCAAAGCTAAAGACCAGTGTTTATAAATGTCATAATTCAGTTTCTCATTACTATTTGTTCTGTAAGGATGATGCTTTGTTTCAGGGCTAATGATTAGGTGTGTTGTCCATATCCAAAGTCCACTCTTGTCTGCCCATTAGAATTACTAGGGATGCTTGAATCCTTGGAGCTAATTAAACAGAATCTCTGGGGCCAAGGCCTGCTGAGATGTATTTTTAAAAAATTCTGCAAAATTATCTTGCCCAAGATATTTATTAACTACAATGTTAATAATGTTTCATAATGTAGAAATCTAACAGTAAGCATCTTAACCATGTGATCAATGGTGACTGTTAGATTTCA
Organism: Prionailurus bengalensis; assembly: GCF_016509475.1. NCBI lineage: Eukaryota > Metazoa > Chordata > Mammalia > Carnivora > Felidae > Prionailurus > Prionailurus bengalensis. Next base: position 17,186,048 of record NC_057352.1, on the reverse strand, counting down.
TCAACATCATGTATCCTCTGATATTATGCTCTGAGGATACATCACTTTTGTAGTATTGATGCATAACCTCAGTGAAATCAGAGAAAATACTGAATCAAACACAAATTGAGGAATATTCTACAAAATAACTGGTGAGTATTCCTTAAAAAAAAAAAGCGTCTAAGTCATGAAAGACCAAACACTGAGGAACTGTCACAAATTGGAGGAGACTGAAGATAAATAACAAGTAAATGCACTGTGGGGTCTTGACTTGACCTTGGACTAGATAGACATCAGTGGGAAGGACTATACTTACTAGTTTGTATCATGTTAATTTCCTGGTTTTGATAATTGTACTAAGGTTATATAAGATGTTAACATTAGGAGACACTGGATGAAAACTACATAAGAACTGTTTTGCAACTTTTTTTTATAAATCAAAATTTATTTCAAAATAAAAACAAAAAACCTCTCTCTGCTTGGGAGTTTCTCAAAATATTTCGTTTTGCTTTTCAGAAGCACAAGTAACAATCTAGACATTTACTTTTACTTTGGTGATATCTGAAGGACAGTGCTGGAGGAAAGGCAGTAAACCAGACCAAAGTGCCATCTTGTCAGAAAACAGAAACACTTGCAATGCTTTATGCACTTTGAAACATTTTCCCCCTTTATTTTGTTTTTCAAATTACAAAAGATATATATGTTAAAACAAGTAAAACAATACAAAGACATATAAATTAAACAACTGCCATTTTCCCCTTCCCTACCAAGATAACCAATGTTAACACCCTGCTGTATATCCATCCATACTTTGTTCATATAAACATACATGCATATATACACATACAGGGTTTTTAATAAAAAAAAATAGATTTGTATACATTATTCTGCAATTTGCCGTTTTCACTTAACAATATAGCACAAACATATCAACAAATTAGCAGAATTCTAGCTCCCCACTCAAATAACTTTAATCACACATTTGAGATATCATACCTGGTTCATTGATGTATTTTTTTTTCTTTTTGGCTTTCATTTTCCCTCTCTGACTCCCTCAAACCAACCTATATCACCCACCTCCCCCCAACCCAATATATACTCTTCAACACTTTTCTCCATGCATAGAAAATCATACATAAACATATATGGATACATATTTATCACTCATAAACACCTAGAGGCATTTTGTCACTGATTTACAAAAACAGGATCATATTTTACACACTTAAAATATGCTTTTTTCACTCCCTTGCTTTTTTCACTCAAGAAAACATTATGGAATTCAAGTCCACTAGCATGGTTTAATTTGTTCACCTTAGTGGCTATATAAACATGTTATGGAATGGATATAATTCCTTCCCTTTTCCAATTTCCCTATTGATGGGCATTTATTTGGATTCTAGTGTCTTCTTGCCACTAGGAATAATTTTATAATAAATATCCATATTCATCTGTCTTCATGTATTGGGGTTTTACTTCTAAGAGATTCCTCAAAGTGGCCTAAGTACTTTAAATTATAATAGATGTTACCACACTGATTTTTTGAAAGAGCTGTAATGATTATGTTTCCACCAGTGGTGTATAAGAACCTTTGTTGGGACAGCAAAAAAGCAGTCCTGCTATTTTTTGTCAGTTTGATTGCACACAGTTATCTCATTAGGACTTTAAATCTTTTTTAATGTTTATTTATTTTTGAAAGAGAGAGAGTGCTAGTGGGGAAGGGGCAGAGAGAGGGAGACCCAGAATCCAAAGCAGTCTCCAGGTTCCGAGCTGCCAACAGAGAGCCCAACGCAGGGCTCAAACTCATGAACCTCAAGATCATGACCTGAGCCGAAGTTGAATGCTCAACCCCACTCATTATGACACCCCATCTCATTATGAGTTTAATCTGTATTCCCCAACAACCACTGAAGCTAAACATTTTTTGATAGCCAGCCAGTTGGGTTTGCTGTTTTTACAACTGTCTATTCACAATACTTTCCCATGTTTTGCCACTGAGTTATCTTTTTCCTGTCAATTTGAAAAGCACCTCTTCTCTGATTGGCTTTGCAAATATTTCCCTCAAAAATATCATGTACTGACTTTGTTGATGGCACCTTTGCCATACAAAAGATTATACTTTTATGTAGTCAAATATTTTTTAATAGCCTTCAAGTATCTTTTGTTGGTAAAGTTAATCTTCCCAACTCCTAGATTGTACCTGTAGTCTCCTTTCATTTTTCCTTCAAGAATTTTATTATTAAACAATTTAAATCTTAAATTCACCTGGATTTTTTTTTCATATGCTTTGGGGTATTAGTCAAATTTCACTTTCTTCCTGAGTAAAAGCCAATTGTACCAGAATTCTTTTTAAATAAACTATTCCTTTCCCCTATAGCCTGAAATTCCACCTTGCCATATATGAGAAAGCTCATATACACTTAGGTCTATTTCAAGATTTTCTATTCTGATCCATTGATGTATTTATCCTTTGCCAATACTTTATTAATTTGATTAAAGTGACTTCATGTTATATTCTGACATCTGGTATGAAATTCTTTTTCATACTTTTCTTGTCTAGATTGTTAGACATTTGTTCTTCCATATGGATTTTAAGATCATTTCACATAAGTTAAAAGAAAAAATCACTGACATTTAGTGTAATTCCAAAAGAAGTACATGTAAGTTATTAGATGTTTACAGAGAAAACTTAATTTCTATACTGTCTTTTTAGAAAATTACCTTTCAACCCAAAACAATTACTAGTCTCTTCATTTATTGATATATAATATCATCAAAAAGTTTCCCTCTTTTTAAATTGTTTATACCAATTAATTTAATTTTTTTACTGCCTTCATTGGAAACTCCAACACAATGTTCAGTAAAAATAGACAGCAGTGAACACCCTTATCTCTAATACTATTAAATTCTTAATTTTCAAAAAATGGTTTTAGTGTAAAATATGCTATAGGATTTTGGTAAAGTAACTCCTAAGTGGTTACTAAGTATTACAATTTAATTTATATTTTATTAGATTGGAAATGTTTGCAAATTCTATTAAATATCTTGTCAGCATTGATGGATGGCATCTTCTCTTTTAAACTGTTAATTTTAATTGATTTATTTCCTATTACTGCATTGGCTCCGCATTCTTGGAATAATTCTTCCTTGGTCATTATGTCATTCTTTAGGTATATTGCTGAATTCTACTTGTTATTATTTTAATTATAATTTTTGTTTCTAAATTCATGAGTAAGACTGGCCTGGAGTTTTCTTTTTTCCAATTACCTTTATTCGGTTTTGGTGTTAAAACTTATTCTGACTTCATAAAATAAACTGGAGAACATAATCTATGGGCTGAAATACTTCAAATAACACTGGTATCAAGAAGAAACAATGAAATCATCTGGGCCCTGGAGCATTTTTCAATCCTAGATCTTTAATCACTTTTCCAAACTCTTCAATGGTAATTGTTCTATCAAGTTTCTACTTCTTGCAATTTTCCTAACTTATATTTTGCAAGAAAAGCATTTAATTCCTCTTTTAAAAACAGGTTGATCTAGATTTGTATGAAATATCTTTTATCACTCTCTTAATCATATCTTTATCTGTGATTATTTTTTTCCCAGATTTTTATTTAAATTCCAGTTAATTAACATACAGTGTAATATTAGTTTCAGGTGTAGAATTTAGTGATTCATCACTTACATACAACATCCGGTGCTCATGTGATTGTTTCCTTTCTCATTCTGGACCAGGCATTCTTACAGGAGGCATATCTTGAACAGTGTGGGCATTTGTTTTATTTGGAAGATGTGGCAGCTCAAGGAAGTAGATTTTTTTTTCAAGATTGGAATGATGAAACAATTTGGGTTTTCATGCCCAGGATATTCACAGGGAAATTGATAGGGAAGAAAAGTGGACATTGCTGAATTAATTTGCAAAAAGAAAAAAAAAACAGAAAAATTCTATCTTTGGTCTCTGCAAGAAACATTTCTGAATTATAAGACTCATATAAACACTGTCTTTCCTAATTTGCTGCAAAGGCATGTTAAGCTAAGACTAATAAAATAGAAGTAGTGCACAATATGCCAGGGCCACACTACTATTTGTCAAATAATGGCTGTGCTATCAAGTTTATGGTATTTTGTTCCTCCAATATTAGGTTGTGAAACTATTCCTTAGCCTTGCCTTTTCAACATTAACAAATGTTCTTATTTTTTATATTGTTAAGACATTAAAAGACAATGGTGATATTTAGAGTGAAAAAGTTTGGTGAATGGCATTCTACATACTATGTGACAAATGTGCTTGATATTCACAAATCACATTAAATCCACATTTACATTTCCAAAATATAAATAATGCTTATTATGTGGCTCACTGTGGAATATGCCATAATATACCAATTCTTTTCACATATATTTTGTATTGTTATCCCATTAACATATTTTTAAACTTTCATAAGCCAGAGTGACCATGTTTATGTTTTATAAAGTGTTTTCTACAATCTTTGTATAAAGTTTTCCATCACAATTAGAACATGACTCCCCTTATGGTAAAACATTTTGTCCAAATTCATTAAATCAATGAGATTTCTCCTGAAAATGAATGCTTCCACATACAATGAAATAGGATACCTTGCTTAAGGCTTCCCACAATTATCATGTTTTAATTCCTATAGGCATTCTTTCTGGCATGAATTTTCTGGTGTCTACTGAGGTTTGGCTTCTGATAGAAAGCTTTGCCACATTCACTGCATCCATAGGGTTTTTCTCCTGTATGAGTTCTCCAATGTTTATTGAGGCATGATTTTTGGCTGAAGGATTTTCCACATTCTCTACAACGATATGGTCTTTCTCCTGTGTGTATTTTTCGATGTACATTGAGGTATGACTTCTCACCAAATGACTTCCCACATTCACTGCACACAAAGGGTCTTTCTCCAGTATGTGTTCTTTGATGTTCTCTGCGGTGTGACTTCTGAGTGAAGGCTTTCCCACAAAAAAAACATTCAAAGGGTCTTACCCCAGTGTGAATTCGCTGATGTTTAATAAGGGTTGACTTATGTGAAAAGGCTTTCCCACAGTCAGTGCATCCATATGGCTTCTCCCCAGTGTGACTTCTCTGATGCCTAATGAATTCAGACTTGTAGCAGAAGGCTTTCCCACACTCACTACAGACATGGGGTTTCTCTGTAGGTGGAACCCTCTTACGTTTGTACACAAGAGAATTGGTTACTGTTGGTTTATACATAAGTGCTGGGTTGTGGCTAAAAGCTCTCTCACAGTGACTGCATTCCCAGAGTTTTTCTCCATTAGGTTTTCTATCATGGTTTGTATGCTGTAACAATTTCCCACATCCACAGCACTCATCTTTTTTTGAATAGTTTCTCTTAAAACCAATCAAGTCTAAATTATGGTTCACACTTTTTCCATAGGGGTCCCAGTTATTGGGGTCTTGAACTGAAGGAAAAAGATTAATGCTCAGAGGTGATATTTTCCCAAACTTATTGTCTTCATGGCTTCTTTCCTTGGGCAATGTTTTTTTGCTGATGAATGCCCCTTGTTTCAAAATCATGTCTTGCTGTCTTTTCCTCTGGACATTAACTTGACAAATGTTTTCTGGAGAAAATACAGCAAACCTTTCTTTATTCTATTATTATGATCTGGAATAAAATTACTTGAAAAATACCCTAAACATTTAAACAACACACAGCATATAAACAGACACAGCATGAACCATAACTAAATGCGGAGAAGGGTGCTGTATGAGAAGATTCACAACAGGCACAAATGAAATGGAACATGTCACAGAGTATACAAAGTTATAATTTTGAAGAAGATGGAATATTATAGACCAGTGGTTGGCAAACATGTTCTTAAAGGGTCAGAGAGTAAATATTTTAGGCTTTGTGGGCCATATGGTCTCAGTCAAAATTATTCAACTCTCCCACTGTATTTGGGGAACACAGATAGTATGTAAATGTTAAGGCATGGCTGTGTTCCAATAAACTTTCTTCACAAAATCAGGTGGCCAAACTATAGGCTGTAGTCTGTCAATCTTGTTACTGAGGAAAGGGGTTTAAGTGTCATATAGCACCTTGCTATTCAATGTGTGGCTCTTAAAAGAGGGAAAAGAAAGGCAGCTGATAGCCAGGTTACAATGTTTCAGGAAGGCTGATGAGCACAGTTTAATGAAGCAAAATACACCCCAAAGGGTACCAGTGTGTTGGTGTGACAGTTATGAGTACTGGTTCTGAAATGTGACCACATGAATTCAAATCTCTGTTTGGTCCCTTACTATGCTATATGTTCTTAGATAAGTTTCCTAACTTTCCTGTGATCGTTTCATTTGTAAATGGAGTAATAAAGGTTGGATACCTCCCAGGTCTTGTAAGGGTTGAACGAGATGATATATGTAAAAGGCTGAGAACAGATCTGACATATAGTGAGCACACACTGAGTGTTGGCCAGTAATTCTAATGCTGTTACTGCTACTACTACAACCAAGGTGGATGAAAGGTGACTGGTGGTAATTTCAGAGACATTTTGGAGAGAAGCACGAAAATAACTTGAATGGTATTTTCATAATGTAATATTAATTCAATTATGTGATTACAAAACCAAGAGTGAGTGGCATAAAGAGATGTGGGAACAGACAACACTGACTCTTCTTACTAAGTTCATGACTCTTGTGGAGAAGTAGTTCAGAGGCATCCTTAAGAGTAGGTTACCAACACTTGGGGTACTATGGGTATTGTTGCAATATTTTACAGAGCTGCTAGGAAAGGGGCAGTTATTCTGAATGTTATAAGGAAGTGGTTAAGATGGGCCAAGCTCAGTCATCTCCTTTACCACCCAGTTGTCTTTGGTTACCTGAAATTCAATACTTCATCTTCTGTGACTTAAGGAAACTAAGGGACTAAGGGATAACTTAAAGGATTAGGGAAAGGATGGGAAGTGAGAGTATGGGTATGGCAGGCAGGTCTGAGGCATTTTACCTGGAAACTGTGGGAAAAGGGAATAGGAAGGGACCAGCAGGAGCGGGGGAATGACAGAAGCTTATTTGTGAGAAAGCCTGAATGTGATGGAGAAGGTAACCTTAAGAGAAATGAAGGATTCTGGAGATAGGGGGATGGAGCAAGAGCACAGGGAGAGGTGAGATTTAAAGAAGGAAAAGGAACACCTGGATAAGAGAGGTGGGGTGCATGGAGGTTGAAGGACATCAAGAAGGCTAAAGCTCTCAGAGAAATGTCTCCAGTGGCTTGCAAAGCTCTAAGGCTTTTGAAAGGTGGACTCAACAAAATCCCAAAGGTGCCAGCCTCCCATAGCACCTCTTGCTGGATTTATCATACTTACCCTGACAGTGGCAGCCCGAGCATGCTGCCTCACAAATCCACGGTGCTTCTTCCTGCTCCAGCTTGAGGATCACATATGGTTTAGTGCCTTCATAACCTGTTCCAGGGAAATGATCCAGGCCTTGGGCTGAGCTCCTTGGTCTTCAGGGCCACTCAGGCAGCATTAAAGGCTGCACAACAGACATTGGACTTGGGAGAAGACTGTACACACACCTTGTCCAGAACCCAAAAGGAATTAGTAACTCAGGACCACTGAAACTCAAGCCAAACTCACTGAGGCAGCACAGCATAAGGGTTAGGGATGCAGACTGTGCAGCCAGACTACTGGGGGTTCAAATCCTAGCCTGGCTCTATTATGTACTTGGTGAATAACACTGGGCAAGTGACTTCACCTATTTGCCTCTGTTTCCAAATGTGTAAAATAGTGGTACAAACAGTACCTACCTCATGGGGCTCTTATGAGGATTAAATAAGTTAATATGTTAAAAGTGGCTGAAATAGTGTCTGGCACATAGAAAGTATTTGGTACTTCGGAGGCTCTAGGTATCTCAGTTACTTTTAGCAACTGAAAAATGAAAGGTGGTCAATCAAGCACAATCTAAATTGTGTGGAGGAGTTCATCTTACCCACTGAAACAAGGTTGCTATAGGTCTCCAGCATCACATCCCGGTACAGTGCCCTCTGAGCAGGATTCAGCCTGTACCACTCCTCTTGAGTGAAGCCCACTACCACGTCTTTGAATGACACAGGTCTCTGCTGAGGATGAAATGACACTGAGTCATGTGGGAAAAATGTAGCCAGGGGTAGATGGTATGGAATTTTTATGTTCCTAGGTCAGAGCTTATCATGATCATTTATCTACCTAGAACACCTTTTACATTCCTGGCTTTAGGCTATCTATGGTAGGAAAAATAACAATCTCACTGGAACCTACTGCCACATACACTTTGAGTCAACAGATACTGACTGAAGACCTGCTGTGTATAACCCAGTGCTGGTTGCTGGAAACACAATCATGGATGGTTCCTGACCTCAAGGAGCTGACAGCCCAGCAAAGAGCAATATGTAAAGCCATCAGGGTGAAAGTATAAGAGCTATGGTGGCAAGACATCTAGGTTATAGCATGTAGAAAAGTGTGAATGTTTCAAAGGCTAGTAAGGCTTCAGAGCTACGGGATATGTGGAGCTGAGTCTCCTCTACAGAAAGATGGAGAAACTACAATCCTTGCAGAGGGAGCAGCATGAACACCGGCATGGGGGCAGCACAGTGATTCTAAGGGCTACAAGGCACTCAGTAGCAGGAAGAGAATACAGGGGCCTGTGGGTGATGAGATGATGGACTTTAAATCAATGGAAATTATCAAGGAATAGGTGTGTATAGGAAGCACATTCTAGAAGGCATGTGGTGAGTTTCCTACATTCCACATCAAGTGGTACAACAGTAACTCTAAGCAGACTGAAAAGTTAAGGGTATATATTGAATTCCTAAAGTAACCACTAAAATTATAATGCAAACAGGTATACTGAAGTAAACGAATTTCAAAAAATATTTAATACACACACACACACACACACACACACACGAGAAAAAGAAATAAAGGAACAAAAGGCGATAGGACAAACAGAAAACTAAATACTAAAAGGATAGATACAAATCCAACCACACCAATAATTATATTAAATGATACTAAATTATAATATAAATTAATATAAGATTGAACACTCCAAAAGGCAGAGATTGGTAGGCTGGATAAAAAAAGCTGCCTAAAGAAGTATAGAACTCACATAATTTGAAAGTGAATGGATAGAAAGAGAAATGTGATGGGGGACCTGGAGAGAAGTGAAAGAAAGACCGTAATAATGCAGGTGGAAGATGATGTTCACAAGTAGCACAGTAAGACACAGTGAGACAGAGAAAAGAAAGAGGAAAGAAGAGCAGAACCCGAACCTTAACTGGTTGTGGGGAGTGAGTAAAAAGGGGTAAGGGTAACACCCAGGTGTCTCAAAGCCAACTGTGTGATGGTGGTGGTAAATCAGAAGTGAGAAAAACAGCAGAAGCAAAGAGGATGTGTTGTTAGTCATGTCTGGGGACACATGGGTGGAGACACTTAGCAGGCAGTGGGATGGACGCAGGAGTCTTGTAGCAGAAGCAAGATCAGGAAGGGAGCTAAAAGCTCTGTGAGCCATCAGCAGAGAAATGGTAGCTAAGATTGTTAGTGTGGGATCTCTGCAGGGAGACAGGATGAGCAAAGTGCCTAGGTCAGAGCCCCAAGGGACACTAAAGAGTTCAGCTGGAGACCCAAAGAAGGACCCATGGGTATTAACCTAAAGAGGGCACCTGTGATATTAAGATATATTAAGAAATATATATTTGGTCTTCCTTCATGGTTCCTAGAACAGAGCTTCTTAAACCCTTGTAACTTCCTGAGTAATAGGGATAATAGGAGTATCTTTTGTTACTCATAACAAGCCCCAGTCAAGGATACACAGTTTATGCTAATGACACAGATGGGGGCTGATTGCCACAGGAACTAGCCATGTGATTAGAGGGTTATAACTTTCAGTCCCCTTTTCCACCCCCTCTAGATGGGGGTGGGTGTGGGTGGGCGGTACTGGAGATTGAGCTGATCCCCAACCCATGATTTAATCAGTGATGCCTACAAAATGGAAATCCCATGAAAACCCTGGAGGGCTTCCAGGTTGGTGAACACATCTGGGAGGATGCACACCCCAAACTCCACAGACAGAAGCTCATATGCTCAGGACCATTCTGTACCTTCTCATCTGGCTTTTCATTTGTAACCTTTATAATAAACCTATAATAGTAAACAAAGTGTTTCCCAGAGTTCTGTGAGTCACTATAGCAAATTATCAAAACTAAGCAAGGGGTCACAGGAACCCCTGATTTACAGCTAGTTGGTCAGAAGTTCAGGTGACAACCTGGGATGCAATTAGCATGGGGGGGGGCAGTCTTGTGAGACTGAGACCCTAACTTGTAGGGTCTGTGCTAACTCTGAGTTGAATTAAATTGTAGGACACCTAGTTGGTATCCACAGAGAATCGGAGAACTGTTTGGTGTAAGGAAAAGTAATCCCCTATTCCTGTGAGTAAAGGAAACTAACTATGATACATCTTCAACTGACTGTAAAGAATGAACCTGGCCCAAAGAGAGGTCTGATCTTCGCACTCAGCTCCTGGGAGTTAATCTCTAAGCCCCTGGAATGTTCTGTGTGATAAGACTGCCTTTGTTTACCTGGGGGCTTTGGGCCACATGAGATGGTCTAACAATGTGATTTCTGGTGGGGGCTTTGGGTCACAGGCTGAATCAGCTCAACCTCAGGAGGTGGCAGTACATCTCTTTGAAAAATGTGGGATCCTACAGTGGCACCTGAGCAGTGGCCCAAGCAGATGGGCTGGAAGGCAGGACCAAAATCAGGGTGAAGCCATGGATGCTGGTACATGAGACCCTAAGACCCATACCAAGGCCATGTACATAGTGGGTAACAACCAGATATCCTCTCTGATGCCAGAATGACATACCATGGTGGAGGAAGAGTAGCAATCAGGCTTTTATCACAGAGCATGGAGCCTGGGTCAGTTGACAGCTCTGGGTTGATATTTCCCAAACAGAGCTAATTGGAATGGGAATGAGATGGGATGGGATGGAATAGAACAGAACAAAATAGATGTAATTTGGCACCCAAAAGGCCATGTCATTTTCACCAAACATAGGACGTAACATTAAGGTTGTAAAATTAGCATGGCTTAGTGATTGAGTGTGAGAGGGAGAAGGTGGGGAGAAGTCAAGGGTAAATCTCAGGGTCCTGGTTTGCCCAGTGTGATGGTACCATTTCCCGAGGTGGAAAACTGGAGCACAAAAAGTTTCAGAGACTTGTGCAAGGTCATACAGATAGTAAGAACTGGGATTAAAATTCAGCAGTCTGGTTCCAAAGTGTGTGCTCTTATCCAGTATATGGTGCTGCCTTCCACACAGAAGGGGGCAAAAGGTGTGATCTAATTTAGCAGAACAATAAAAAAGCATCTTCTGATTTCAACCTCAGTGAAGTCACCTGGGATCTTGGCCAGAAAAGTTTTAGTAAGGTGGGAAGAAAGGATGTTGGACTCAAGAAAGAATAAGAAACATGGGATGCCTGGGTGGCTCAGTCAGTTGACTCTTGATTTTGGCTCAGGTCTTGATCCCAG